>NC_082595.1:42846698-44096698 GCF_030936135.1 Gavia stellata
TCCTGAGCTGTAAATTCTGCACTTTGACTTTGAAGAAGAGCACTGGTTCCTTTTACATCTGTCTGTGTTGGTCTTGAATCATCCTCTTAACAGTAGCATCCTAGTACCTTTCTGTGTCACATTAAATGAAGTAATCAGCATCTTTCACATCACATATACTTTACTGTAGTGGAAGAGATTTTTCTCCTCTACATTCACATAAAAAGTTCCTGGCTATTCCCAGTTCCCAGGAATCTCAGACTAAATATGTTTAACCTGTGACAAGCAGTGCCCTAAGTTATATTTATGGATATTATATTAATATATTGTTGGAATACTGTCATTTCCAAGGGCCTCCACACTGGTAGGCAAATTTTCATTCCATTAACCAAAACCTCCAGGTTCTTTTGCAACTCGATGCTATTTCTCAAATGTTGCCTAAATCAGTTCGACCGCTTAGTTGTACTGTTTTCTTGCCAAATTTCCATTTTTCTCCCCAAATTTTCCTTGTTCTTTCCTTTCTTCCACATTTATCGCATTTTTGCCTTAATAACTTTTCTTGCCAACTCTTGAGCTTGCATTAATTCAGCCTCCCTCACACTGCTAAACCTAGCATGTGCATACACAACACTTCCCTCCCTACTGTCAACTCAGACATTTTTTTGATGGAGGGTCTTCCTTCCCTTGATTAAAATGAAGGAGAGATATCCACTCATAGATAAATATTTTGATTGTGCACAGACTGAGTCTTAAATCTACGCATTATTTAGCAACACAACTTTTCTGCTGGGTGACAGAGAAAAAGATGGATGCAAAGTGAAGTGGAGCTACATTGAAAGTAGAACAGGCAATAGTGGCAAGAAAAGGGCATACTGGTCTTTGCAAGTTGTTTGCTGTCTACAGTCATCTATCCACACAGCCAGGGAAAGAAGATAAAACCAAAAATGTCTCTGTAAAAGTCTGACATGTATGCCTGACCTATCTCCATAGCAACCAGGAAGTCTAAGGCATCAGAAGAGATGCCTCAGGCTACTTCAGCAGCAGTGTTACTTGATTATGTCTCACTTATCCAAATGTATCTATCAAAGGGGTTGAAATACTTTCAACTGTTTGCTTGGGCTGGATTCTATAGAATCCAAAATAATTTACTCAAAATAATTTTGTAATGCTTACCCCATTTCCATTGCAGACAGTGTAATCCTGAATATGACAGGAAAGAAAGTTTTGTCAGCATTTCAGATATAAGATATATCACCTCTCAATCTATTCTTACGCTGTTAATAATACGAACATATGTCCGTGTCATTCACATTATCCTGGAAGAAACATATGTTCCAGGTAAGGCAGCTATCAATGTCAATAAATTCTTTAGAAAACATCTTTCTAAGAATTTAGGATAGCTCACTGTCCAATCTAGGTATCATTTCCTGCAGTTGGCACAATGTAGTTGGCTGTTTTATTGCTTTTCTTTAATTCCTTGGTAACTGGCAGAATATTTCATAACACAGAACATAAATATTATGCTACTGCTGTTAGCAGTAGCAGTAGCATCAAATAGAATAACATTATAGTATTTCTCCAATATTGACAAATTAAACTGCCTGTATAATATTGCTGAGAAATGCCCTCACAGGTTCTCTTTTATCAAGTTACTCAGCAAGCAGATTTGGGTTTTTAAAACAGATGTTCCCTCAAGGAACATAAAAAAATATGGAAAATACACATAAATGTTTTGCTTACATCCCAAATGGAATTCATTTCATACAGAGAACTCAGTCAAAGTGACTAAGGCCTTTACAGACATATAAACGGGGATATTTTCAGATATATTTATTTGAGGAGGGTAGAACAGCAGCCCTGAGTTTATTGGACAGGCATCTTCAGTGGGACTTGGAACAAGAGGGGATGGAATGCCAATGACACCACTCTCCCTAAATACAAAATAAGTTGTAACATTTCACTCAGATCTGAACACATTTATGTCCGAGTTTCTCACGTTTCCACTGTCCTTACCCTGCTTTTTTGCAGTACATGACTAGAATTCTGTGAATGCTTTTTGTTGTTCGTGGGCTGTTCCAATAACACAGATAAAGTAAACATACATCAGCCAAAGATCAGTCCTCACAGGTCTACTGAAGAGCTGTCCTCAGACATTTCAAAAAAAGTCACCTGTCCTGCTCTCTCAGTTTCTTTACATTAGTTTCTGACCTTAACTAGGAGTGTGGCTGTTCCATGCTAGACCAGTTATCATTATATTAGCAATCTCTGCCTCTGACACGTCAGTATGCTTCAGATACCATGATGATAAACAGCATAGGAAAAGCTGATATATAAGAACATGTGGAAATTAATTGCTTTCATCCTTCTCTTTGCTGTCACTGTAGCTCGTAGGTGACCCACAAGTACTCATGCACACAGGTCTGAAAACTGTCTTGTTCATATCCTGCAAGATTGCTCATTAGGCAAAGTAAGTTTTTACCTTAAACTGACTTCTCAAAACCCTTTTGAATGCACTGTCTGTTAAAGGCTGAATCAATCATTATGATAGATAATGAGCCTCTCAGGGACAAACATCTGATAGTGTTTACTGTCAAAAAATTTAAATAGGTTGAACCTATTTCTTACCAAAAAGTGCAAAGATGAAGTGATGACATGTTCAGGAAATAGTTCTTTCCATCAGCCAGCTACAGCTATAATCAAACATTTATAAATCACGTCAACAGAGTGCAAATACAATATTCAGAGTTACATAAGGTCAGGTAGATAAATCTGTATTTTAGCACGAAACAACATAGATCAGTAACTATCACAAACTTTTCAGTGCCAAAGCAACTGAAGAAACCACTTTATTGCTAACCACAGTTCCACGCACAAACCATTCTAATACTGATTCACTCTTTTATCTGTAATGGCAACAGACAATTTCTTCAGAAATTTTCTAATATTCCACGCACTGTCTTGTTTAATATCAGTAAGTGCTGCTTGGCCGTTTAGTGTTCCCCTCTGCTTCAAATTCAAGCTGCATGCCTCTATGAACTATGTCTCAAAATCTGACTCCAAAATTTATCATGGAATAATAGAATAATTTAGGTTGGAAGGAATCTCTGGGAATCACCAAGTCCAAACCCCAAGTCAAGGCAAGGCCAGGTTAGAAGTTAAAATCAATTCCAAAGTTAGATCACATTGCTCAGGTTCACATGAAGTTGAGTTTTGAGTATCTCCAAGGTAGGAGATTGCACAACCTCTCTAAGCAACGAGTTCCAATGTTTGATGACCCTCACTCTTTTACTAAAGCCTAACCAGAACTTCCTGTGCTGCAGTTCGTGTCCATTGCCTCTTGGCTTTTGAGTGTTCACTTCCAAGTCTTCTCTACAATCCATTATTGGGCAGTTGTAGATAGCAATAGCATCTCTCCTCAGTCTTTTCTTCTTTGGGCTAAAAAAGCCCAGATTCCTCAGCCTCTCCTCACCTGCCATGTGTTCCAGACCCTAACTGAGCTCGGTGGCCTCTCCTGGATTTGCTCTGGGGTGCCCAAAACTGGACACAATACTCTGGGTGCAATTCCACAAAGGCTGAATAAAGGAGAACTGGACCTGCTGGTTAATACAAGGCAATATGAAATTAACTTACATTGCAGCAAGGCCTCACTGCTGACTCACATTCAACTTTTTGTACCCCAGGTCCTCTTCCATAGAGATGCTTTCTAGCCAGTCTGTACCCATCTTGTACTACTTTGTGGCATTCTGTGCCAGATGCAGGACTCTGCATTTGTGTTCCTTGAACTTCATGAAGTCCCTGTCAGCCAGCTTCTCCAGCCTTCTCCAGAAGTCCTTCTGTTTGGCAGTCCTACCCTCCAGCATTATCTACCATTCCTCCCAGTTTGGTGTCCATCCCCAGACTTGCTAAAGGTGCATTATGTCCCAGTGTTCAGATTGTTAATGACTATATTAGACAATATTGGCCTCAATATCAACTCAGGAACGTCACTAATCACTAGCTGCCAGCTGGATTTTGTACCATTGACCACAACCTTTTGAGCCTGATGGTCCAGCTAGACAGTTTTCCACCCACTCTACACGTCACCAAGCAATTTTTCTAATTTTGTTGCAAGGATAAAATGGGGGACAGTGCCAAATCCATTGCTAAAGTCAAGGTAAACACCACCATTTTATCCCTAGTCATGTCACTACAAAGCAACAAGATTGGTCAGGCAGAATTTGCGGTTTCTAAACCCTTGCTGCTTGTTCCCAAACATTTTCTTCCATATGCATGGACATGGTTTCCATGAGGAGTTGCTCCATAATCTTTCCAGGGACTGGCAGGAGGCTGACCAGACTGTAGTTCCTCACAGTCACCTCATTGCTTTTGAAAATGGACCTGATGTTTGTCTTTTCCCAGTCTTCAGGAATCTCCTCTGATTTACATGGCCTTCTGAAAAAAATTAGAGAGCAACCTTCCAATGACAATGACCAGCTTCAACTTAGATGCATTTAGTTACATGTCCTTTGCTTCAATGTCTCTGATTGATCTTCCTTTATTGTGGGTAATTAGCATTCACTGTGGGTAGATTAGCATGTAACAATCTTCACACATGATCTTCCTTCTCCAGACCTGAGTGTCCACATGCTTCTGCAGTGATTTCTTTGTGTCAGACATCAAAACTGTGCATAAACAAATACCTTTTCTCACCATCTACATGATCTTCTAATACTCTTCTAAAATAATTTGCCAAATATGATGAAATTCATAGAATCTTATACTGTAGCTGTGGCCAATATATTAGTTTGAAAATGAGGGAACCAGGAGCAGATTTGTAATGGAAAACATTTTCTAATTTGGAGATTAAAAATAAAGTTGCTAAATGAATCGAGGACAATTTGCACTGTTTTGCACAATTTCTAGTGGTTCACAGAGATGCTCTATTTAAATTATTGCTTTACAGATTTAAGTATCCCATATTTAAATGAAGTGTGTTTGAAAACTTTGATCACAAGCTGATTCCACACTGAAGATGTTCACAGCACTGGACTGAACTCTATAGCCATTTTTATTAGTATGTAAGAAATAGCTTACAGCAACAAACAACAGCTTGTTGAAATGTTATACAAACATGAATAAGTCTGCTACTACTATTGACATCCCAGGTGTTATTTTTGTACTGCCACATCTTTAATCAGAATTAATTTCATTTATCATCTGTAAATTTATAGTACTTATTATATGTAGGGTTATATTTAGAATTTATAGGATAACACAGCTAATTTGTGAGTATGTTGTAACTTTAACCTCAACCAGAAGAAACTGTCTGTTTGATATGCAAAACAACTGTTACAGCTTGGAAATACTAAAAAACGTTCCCCTAGAGCAAAACCAAACTTATGATTTCCTTCTTGAAATGTATTTAATTACACACAATGGAAAGAGGTGCTTCAAGGTTATTTCAAATTTGTTGTATAGTACAGAAAAATCTTATGAGAGTTTTTTTTTTCTTAGATTCCTTAAAGGGAAGAAAAGTTCAGAGAAGCTACAAAGAAACCAGTTCTGAACATTTGCAGCTTTGCCCATTGTCACTTTATTGAGATCTCATAGGTAACATCAAGGAGGTAGACAAAACCCTTTTCTTTGGCTTTTAGTTGTATATGGTTTTCCTGTTTCATCATAAGATGCAATTATTGTCATTTTCTCTTCAGACTTATTTCTACTGCAGCAGCAAAACATAAGCTTTATAAACATCAAGTATAAGATGTTTTCTTAAATGTGCTACACTTTAGATAGGCTCTTTCTTATCATTTTTGTATAAGATAGTGAAATACTTACCTGGTTCATATAGAAAGTTTGTATTATTACTCAAAAGATAAACCATAGGTAATTAGAATCATAGAATCATAAAATCATTTAGGTTGGAAAAGAACTTTAAGATCATCAAGTCCAACCGTAAACATACCACTGCTAAGTCCACCACTAAACCATGTCCCTAAGCGCCTCATCCACACCTCTTTTAAATACCTCCAGGGATGGTGACTCAACCACCTCCCTTGGGCAGCCTGTTCCAATGTCTGACAACCCTTTCAGTGAAGAAGTTTTTCTTAATATTCTATCTAAACACTCCCTGATGCAACTTGCGGCCATTTCCTCCTGCCCTATCGCTCGTCACTTGGGAGAAGAGACCAGCACCCACCTCCCTGCAACCTCCTTTCAGGTAACTGTAGAGAGTGATAAGATCTCCCTGAGCCTCTTCTTCTCCAGGCTAAACAATCCCAGCTCTCTCAACCACTCCTCATAAGACTTGTGCTCTAGACTCTTAACCAGCTTCGTTGCCCTTCTCTGGACACGCTCCAGCACCTCAATGTCTTTTTTGTAGTGAGGGGCATGAAACTGAACACAGGATTCGAGGTGCGGCCTCACCAGGGCCGAGTACAGGGGGACAGTCACTTCCCTGCTCCTGCTGGCCACACTATTTCTGATACAGGCCAGGATGCCGTTGGCCTTCTTGGCCACCTGGGCACGCTGCTGGCTCATCTTCAGCCGGCTGTTGACCAACACCCCCAGGTCCTTTTCTGCAGGGGAGCTTTCCAGCCACTTTTCCCCAAGCCTGTAGTGTTGCATGGGGTTGTTGCCAACTAAGCGTAGGGCTCAGCGCCTGGCCTTGTTGAACCTCATACAATTGGCCTGGGCCCATCGATCCAGCATGTCCAGATCCCTCTGAAGAGTCTTCCGACCCTCAAGGAGATCAACACACCTGCCCAGCTTGGTGTCATTTGCAAACTTACTGAGGGAGCACTCACTCCCCTCATCCAGATCATTGATAAAGATATTAAGCAAGACCAGCCTCAGTACTGAGCCCTGGGGAACACCATTTGTGACTGGCCACCAACTGGATTTAACTCCGTTCACCACAACACTTTGGGCCTGGCCACCCAGCTATTTTTTTACCCAGTGAAGAGTACACATGTCCAAGACATGAGCAGTCATTTTTTCCAGGAGAATGCTGTGGGAAATGGTGTCAAAGGCTTTACTAAAATCTAGGTAGATAACATCCACAGCCCTTCCCTCATCCACTGAGCAGGTCACTTTCTCATGGAATGATATCAGGTTAGTCAAGCATGACCTGCCTTTCATAAACCCATGCTGACTGGGCCTTATCACCTGGTTGTCCTGTATATTCCATGTGATGGCACTCAGGATGATCTGTCCATAAGCTTCCCTGGTACCGAGGTCAGGCTAACAGGCCTGTAGTTGCCCGGATCCTCCTTCCAGCCCTTCCTGAAGGTGGACATCACATTTGCTAACCTCCAGTCCACTTGGACCTCCCCGGTTAGCCAGGACTGCTGGTAGGTGATGGAAAGTGGCTTGGTGAGCACTTCTGCCAGCTCCCTCAGTCCCCTTGGGTGGATCCCATCCAGTCCCATAGACTTGTGGGTGTCTAAGTGGTGTAGCAGGTTGCTAACCTTTTCCCCTTGGATTGTGGGGACTTCATTCTGCTCCCTATCCCTGTCTTCCAGCTCAGGGGCTGGGTACCCAAAGAACAACTGGTCTTACTGTTAAAGTCTGAGGCAAAGAAGGCATTGAGTACCTCAGCCTTTTCCTCCTCCTTTGTCACTATGTTTTCCCCTGCATCCAGTAAGGGATGAAGATTCTCCTTAGCCCTCCTTTTGTTGCTAATGTATTTATAGAAACATTTTTTGTTGTCTTTTACAGCTGTCACCAGATTAAGTTCTTGTTGGGCTTTGGCCCTTCTAATTTTCTCTCTCCAAAACCTCACAACATCCTTGTAGTCCTCCTGAGTTGCCTGCCCCTTCTTCCAACGGTCATAAACTCTCTTTTTTTTCCTGAGTTCCACCCAAAGCACTCTGTTCAGCCAGGCCGGTCTTCTTCCCCGCCGGCTGATTTTTCAGCACATGGGGATGCCTGCTCCTGCGCCTTTAAAACTTCCTTCTTGAAGAGTGTCCAGCCTTCCTGGACTCCTTTGCCCTCCAGGACTGCAACTGTCTATAGAGAGAAATATGATGTAAAACTAATTTTGTCCCTATGGTATAGCAATTCTGCTGACAAAATTTCTGAATAAGTGGCTTCTGAAGTGGAATAACTAAGGTGAAATAAAGAATCCACATGGAGAATTATGACTTTATAGTTACATGATTTTACCCCTACAGCCTGCAAGCCAGTTTCTCTATGCAATGAATGCATTCGTTTTTGAACCCCCAGTTAAAAAATCTGTGTCAAAGATGAATGTGACTGCATAGAAGAATACAGCACTTCTTACAGCTACCTTGAGGTCTGTTGCACTGAACAAAATAGCATGCACTGCAATATGGTGCTGTGTCTGGAGAATACAGGGGTCAAAGAAGCTATATTTTAAATGTCATGCAGGTCCATTCAAAACCCAGGTTTGCAGATATATGTTTTACAATCACTCCTTTTTCCACATAATTACACTTAATTACTGGGTAGAAACAGGATGATCTCAAATCAGACACCTGTTTGCAAAAGCAAACAAGAGAGTAGAATGGAGGGGCTTATCAAATTCTGGCTCTGAAATGCACAGCTTGCCTATAATGGGTTGAATCAAAGTCTTAGCCTGCAAAATTCAGATTTGGAGTTTAAACATCAGTTTCACTGATGTAGCTTCACCATTTAGATTTGCGGGTTTCTATGAAAACATTCCTACTTCTTTTTACAAAGAGAAAGACATAACAAAACAGAGCTAAAAGTCATATAGAATGTACGCATATATGACGTGGATAGTCATATAGATAGCTGTCACAACCTAAAGGGTTATCCAAGGCTGCAGGTGTGTAGAGATCGCAACTGTGGCTTGATAGGATTCTGTAATACACAAAGACATGGAGGCTTTTATCCTCTAAATTTCTCTACTTTATTACAGATTATCACAAATACCTCACAAACCACCACTAGAAAGTACACCTATGATTAATAAAGCAAATATATATATATATCAAGCTATTACATATTACTATCAGCAATCAGTAACATAGTATCAATCAATAACATGGCAGCAAGCAATAACAGCAGCAACCAATCATATAGCAATAATCAATGTAAGAGCGACAACCAAGTAGGTATATTACAGGTTACTAAAACTTATTAGTGAAGCAACTTATCAACAATATAACAGTAGATATGCCTGTGATAGATTACTTATATGGATGTATAATATCGGTATCAAGTGAATTAGACAGATTTCAGAAGGGGCGAAACCATCCCAAAGGGGAGGAAAAATCAGTCCCAGAGGGGGACCCAGCCATCCCAGAGGACATACCAAACTGACATCGAAGTGGGCCCAAAGTGGGACCAATAAGATAACAGAGTCTCACTTCAAAAAAGGTCCATGTCACAGAGTGGAGTCAGCCACACTTTCCCTGTGAGAGACCAAGATCTTGTAGAAAGTTCATGCGGAATTCAACCTGTTTAGGCAAGGAGAAGTACATATAGCATGGGAAGTTCTCCAGGAGAGAAGATTCATTTGGGATAAAAATTAAGTCCTTTTTATATCCTAGAGACAGACATAAGAGGGTGTAGGACACCCCCACATCAAGCAACCAATAGATGCTGTTAATTTTGATTTTTCACATGTAACAGCCAACAAATAAATGATGATGTTTTCAGTTCTTTCAGACTAATTTTATTTTCCCAGGTTGTTTCCACTTTTTGAGATGATAAGTTGCCATTACAGTTTCTTGGTTTTACCCTTTTTGATGGTAACTCAGGATGTCTCTGGATTCTCGGTACCCCAGCTGTACTTCAAAGAAGCCAGCTGCACTTTTCAAAGATGTTTCTGGTTCACAGGCCTAGTTCCCAGGCTCCCAGGTCCCAGGTGGGCAGGCAATTTCTCTGTCAGTATTTTCCATCAGACATTTTCTTTGTTCAGTAATTTTCCCTTTCTAACAAGGCCACCTTTATGGCTGCTCACATCAATAATGTAGTGAAAAATATTTACTGTCATGTAAGTTGTTGGGAAAATATAATCACAAATACTCTTTGCAGTGTTACTTAGCCATGTTGAAAGAAAAGGATTTGAATGGAAACTGGTGCAGAGAAGATCTACTATGGTGGTCAGGGGACACAGAAGACTGAAATAACATGGCCTGTGTAACCTGGCAAAAAGGATGCTAAGAGTGACTCTGGAGGAAGACAAGATGTGAGAGACAACATTGACACAAAAAAACCACTAGGTCCTGAAACAAACTGGCAAGAATGTTTCTAACCATCAAAAAAGGAGGTTTCAGAAAAGCCTTCCACTAACTGAAGTGGAAGTCACAAAGAATCAAGCAGCCTTTAGGACTGTGTCTGAGAGCTTAGAAAAGGAACTGTTTGTCAAGGCTGATCACAGGAGCAAGAATTTGGTCACTGAATTATAATGAAAATTATTATTCCAATTGTATGGAATTAGTATTTATATTATTAACTAGCTGTTTGCCGGTGCCTTATTTCTGAAAAAGTTACAGCAGTGGAAATGAGGCAGAACAGTTATTTTAGACACAGATAAAGTTGGATATAGGGGACAAAGTATTCCTTAGCTTCAGAAAAATGCTGATAACTCAGCAGAGATAATTTCTGTCAACAACTTGTAATGGGCATTGAAATAATGTGTATGTGTTACAGACAAGCACCTCAGAAAAATATGAGAATAAAGACTTGAAGTGTTATTATGCTGCATTTGTAATGCTTGCCATTATCTGCATTGTCCTAGTGTCCCTCTGTCTGACTTGGAAAAAGGTTGGCTTGGAAAAGTTAATATTGTAGTGTTCGTTGCTAAGTGATTCAGTGTCTACCAAGGTAATTACAAGTTGCTTGTTTTTCAAACACCCATGGTTAAATGGGAAGTTTTGCACCTGAACTATTTTATTTGTCTTAAGAACTTTTTGAAGTATAACTTAACTGCATATAGGCTTTCTTCTTTGGTTTTATATTCTGTGGAAAGAAAATTTTCTGATGGTCTAATAGTCCCAGCACAATTCTGAAGAAGAATGTCTCCCTGCCTATTACAGAAAGGATGCAGGATTGCACTTGTTTTCCTTCTCTTGCTCCCCTGTTCCTCCTACTACTTATGGTGCCGTAACTAAATTTGTATTCCCTGTTTTCTTCTCCCACATTGCGCTCAGCTTAGGATCACCTCTCTTCCCAATTTCAATCCTGAGTCCTGTCAGCTGCCACTGCAAATACGTTCAAGCCCTGTACAATGAGCCACAGAAAATACTAGTATAGGTGAGAGCAGCCTCACACCACTGCCTCCGCCCCTTTGTACTCACCCTTTCTCTATTTCCATGCTGAATCCCACTGTGCCTTGGAGAGTTTGAGGAATCTATATAGCCTGTTATGGAGAATTAGACCAGATGAGCCCAAGCTAATAAAGTCACCTAGATGGCTTTCCTTGGGCCCCTACACAGATAAATAAATGGGACAGGATCTTTTTCTTTTCAAATATGCAACAGGGCAGCAGCACCTGCCTGTTCTATGCAGACAGTGCAAGTTTTTCCTGTCTGTGCAGGTAGTATCATTTTGCTAATTTTTGTTCACCTGTATCATAGGGATGATGGTAAAAGCTGATTAGGAGGAGCAGAGTAAAGCATGTGACCGCACATCTCCACACCAGGAGATCAGGGTGTATTTCTAATATGAGATTGATTTCCCACTAGCATGATGCTCTGATCTTAGTAGGTGAAAATTTATGGGCTTTCTCTGTATCTTCTTCTTCTGCATTTTCTGACTTTTTGCTTCCTGTCTCATTTCCCTTTCTGTTCTGCATTAGCTGTAAGCCATGGAGAGGTGAACCTCCATCTTCTCAGCAAATCTCCAAAACCTATTGCGTTATACTATACTGAGCTTGAAAAGCGCAAGCTTACTATTCCTGAAGGTAGCACATCGTGTTATATAGAGGCATCCTTCAACCCTGGATAACCCCATGATCAACTCTTATGTCTGCCTTTCTACTATGACTTAGCCAGAATTCAGAGTGGGCTTTGTACTATGCGAAGCCTGAAAAAGAGAGATAAGAAGGCAAAACAAGAACTTAGGAGACAAAGGTTGTTTTCTTTTATTCCAGTTATGCAATTTATTTTGTCACCTATTTTCTGTCTCTGCAGGCTTGTCTGTGTATTTCTTCCATTAAGCCTGTCTAAATGACAAAAACATTGTCTCCTAGGAAAAGAACTAATGGCAAAAGGACGCAAAGTCTTTTCACGAAGAATTTTTGCTGTATGAAACAGTAAAGAAGAACGAGAGTTAATCTAAATCTTACTTATTGGGATTTTTTACATCCCTTTTAATCTAACTTTTCTCCCTTTGGATAGGTGGTATATTCTTGAACAAAGCTAGCTGTTTTGAAGCAATGATCCCCTCCAACTTGGTCAACACCAAGACTGACTAGAGACATGCCCCTGAGGCAACATAATATTCTCTTGTCCTCTGGTAACAGGAATCAGAGCATCTGCACAGCATTTGCAGAGCATCTGCAGTTCACAAAGTAGCTGAGGTGAGAAGGCCCTCCTGGAGATCACCTAATCCAACCCCCCTGTACAAAGCACAGTCACCTACAGGAGGCTGCACAAAATCTGTGTCCAGTCAGATTTTTAATATCTCCGAGGATTGAGACCTCTCCACAACTTCTCTGGGTAACCTGTGCTAGTGTTTCACCACCTGCACAGTAGGAAAGTGATTTCTCATGTTTAAATGGAAGCATTTAGTGGAATACATATTCAGAGAGAATTTGCTTCTCCAAGACAGCTTGAAGTTCACTAGAATAATAATCTAAAAATTGCAGCAGATGGTAAATTCTTACATGAAGTTAGTTACTTGGCATAGAAGAACTTCCATAAAAGTAGTTACCTTGGCATTTTTTTATACTGATACTAATTATGGCAGAGAAAACTCAACAAGCACAACTTCTTATGTCTCATGAAACCCTGACTCATTTTTTCTCCTGAGTTTTCTCAGTAAAACAGACTACCAGCATATTAGATTGCTGATATTAGGTAGCCCATAGCTGAAAAACAGAAGAGGTGTTTTTTTATTTCTTTTAAGGATTTTCAAGGAACCAAAGTTCTTCCTGAAGGAGACAATTAAAATTAATAAAGTGGCTCTGAAGTGGACTTAGCATAAACACAGCAAACCAATAATATTTATGCTGCAATATAATATCACATACAAGATAAGAAAACAGTCTTTCCAGAAGAAAAAACACAGATTAAATTAATTTATCTGCCAAGGGTAAAAATGTAATAGGGTACAAGAGGAAAATAGTATCTGCAGAATTGTTAAACTTCGTAGTCAGGGAAACAGCAAAGACAGAGTATAGTGGTTACCATGGTATTTCAGTGCTAGTTCAGTGCATATAAATTTTTGGTAGCACAGTTGGTATATTGGTCAGAGGCTGAAATGACATTAGTAAATGAAGGTCAACTATGCCACATTGTGTAATTGAGTTTGTGAAGATCCACTGTTTCAACTTTCAGACAGGGATATTTCTCTCATTGTTAAAGGTGCATACTAAAGTCTTTCCTCTGGTAAATTTACCAGGATTATTCGAGCAGCTGAGAGAGAGGAATGTGGATTAGGAGAGCTGAAAACATTGCAGCCACATTAATCTGTCCATCATTGAACCCAGAAGGCAGATGTCATGTCCCTGGGCCTTCAAGGTTTCAAGTTATCTGTTAACCTTTTCTGCAGTTAATGAGCCTGCACTTTGAAATACACTTTTCTCTCTCTCCATTACTTCAAATACAAGGTTATAGTGCATGGACAGACTAGAATGGTTCAATTTTTGTATGTCCTGTAGGTCCAAGGGCAACTGGTGAGTCCATAATAATGCTCAGCTGGGCATTTACAGTTACAAGACCAACGAGGTGCAGGGTTTTTTACTCCATTCTACTGACGTATTATTTTTCTATAATACTAAACCTTGTTCAAACAACATTGATTATACATACCTTTTGGACAAAATTCAAGTTCAGAATGATGAGATATAACTGCAGAGGATGTTATTATTCAGACCTTGAACGGGTGTTGCATGTTAGTGTACTGGATTTGTACAAGCCAGGACAAGTAATAGAGTCATATAAGAAGAAATGGTAAAACAAGTAACACTCTGAAAGGATCAAATATGAAAGCAGGAAACAAGACTGAAAAGGCAACATAATCTTTTGCCTTCTTGATGGTAGTGGGGCTTTTGCCATCTATTCTAAATTATCATACCTCCATGTTCCACAATGTTAAAATGGGACCTGACCGGTCACAGATAACTCTGCCGCAGAGCCAATAGGATATAAAGCAATTGTGTACATGTGACCTCATTGGGGCATATTAAAGCACACAAATCTAAGTTTATGATGGTTTTATATGGCATGGGAAGACATATGAAACCAGATCTGGTGAATCATAGAATCATAGAACAATTTAGGTTGGAAAAGACCTTGAAGATCATCAAGCCCAACCTTAAACCTAACACTACTAGTAAAGTCCACCACTAAACCATGTCCCTAAGCGCCTCATCTGCATGTCTTTTAAAAACCTCCAGGGATAGTGTCTCAAGCACCTCCCTGGGCAGCCTGTTCCAATGTCTGACAACCCTTTCAGTGAAGAAGTTTTTCCTAATATACTATCTAAACACTCCCTGATGCAACTTGAGGCCATTTCCTCTTGTCCTGTCACTCGTCACTTGGGAGAAGAGACCAACACCCACCTCTCTGCAACCTCCTTTCAGGTAGTTGTGGAGAGTGATAAGGTCTCCCTGAGCCTCGTCTTCTCCAGACTGAACAATCCCAGCTCTCTCAACCACTCCTCATAAGACTTGTGCTCTAGACTCTTAACCAGCTTTGTTGCCCTTCTCTGGACATGCTCCAGCACCTCAATGTCTTTTTTGTAGTGAGGGGCCCGAAACTGAACACAGGATTCGAAGTGCGGCCTCACCAGTGCTCAGTACAGGGGGACAGTCACTTCCCTACTCCTGCTGGCCACACTATTTCTGATACAGGCCAGGATGCTGTTGGCCTTCTTGGCCACCTGGGCACACTGCTGGCTCATATTCATGAAGACTTATTGTGGACAGATGTTACTTGCCACTGAAAAAGGCTTGATCTTATGAACTGATCTGCTGGCCCTTGAGTGACTTTGAACCAACAACAACTGTTGTGACTGCAACTTATTTGATGTGGTAGAAGGAGTCCCAAAGTCTGCTTTATTGCACAGCAAAACTTTTTTGTTTGTACTGAATGTCAAATGAACTTATGTTGTATATTTTTACATCTTAGAACTACTTCAAACCATATCTTAAGCCACTTCAGCCCAATATATAATCTGTACCCATTTTCGCACATCAGTTCTGAATCCTTCCGTGAACATTTTAGTTTACTCATAATTTTAATTTTGGGTACTTAATCACTCCTCTTCCTGCAAACATATTTAATATGAATCCAATTATATTGCTAGTGCCACATTTGGGAGAGAGAAGGGAGACAAAACAAAACCTCCCAGAAGTAAGTGACATGAGTCTGGGCAATTTGGTGTTCTAATACTGAAAGACAACAGGCTTTCTGTTTTTTGGATTTGAACTCTTTTTCAATGCATCAGTATTAAAATAATGCAGAAGAGGTCCATCTTGTTTATACTACATCCTATGCCATATAATTTGAGGATTTAATAAAAAAATCCTTAGAGAATAAAATAGTCAGAACTATATTTTAAACACAAAGGGAAAGGTATTAACATCTGCTAAATTGCCTTTTCTTCTGAGTTATCCATTCAAGTCCATATTAGAAATTCTAAAATAATAAAAATCTTAAATTTAATTACAGCAAGAGAATGGTATTTGATATTTATATACTTAGTAATATAAACAGTTCTTCAAAGCCCTAAACCCATACTTTCTATTGTTTAAGTTCACTGGTGGTGTATAATATATAATAAGAAATTAATTATTTTCCTAAAACACTTTTGGATTATTTTACGAGTCTTTTATTTTTCACTAAAAATAATTTTGATAATACACTGGACAGCTACCATTGTAGCTTCCACTTTCCAAGTAGGGCTAATTATACTTTTGGCACTGGCTGTTCACAATAAATAGTCTGGAAGGTAACAAAGGAGAGAAAGTGTATTTCTGGACATCACAGTTTAGTCTTTCCTAGGCAATACAATATAATATAGGAATAGAAAGGCATGGAATCTGCAAACTTTTCCTGTTCTGATCTCCTTGGGAATCTTCCTTGCTTAATTTTTATACTGAATAATTCACCTGGATACAAGCATATCATGAATGTTTTTGGTTTGGAGGCAAGTCAATTTAATAAATATATTGGAAACCTGACAAAACTGTTTGATCTCAAGGGCTGTAATTAAAATTCTTTAGGGGTTGTCTTCCCCAGCCTGACTTACCCCTGACCTGCATTTTCTAATCACTTGCCTTTATTCCTCCATTTCTTCAGGTGAGATCCAGTTGAAAGCATAAAATGCCAGTACAGTTTTGTGCCTTACTGACTGCTTCTACATAGGTGGGGGAACACCCCTGTGGCAAGGTAAATGTGATCCCAGTAGTTTCTGCCTTCCTTTGGTGTGTTTTCTGTAGAAAGGAATGCAGGCTGCTTATCATCAGTTCTGCAGTGCTCCAAGCAGAAAATGTCCTCCAAGCCACTCGAGATCCTTTGGCAGAGACTTAATTCTGGGACTGAGAACCCAAGGTCCAAGGAAATGATATCTTCTGCTTAATTTCTGATTTACTACAGCCTATTGTATCTAATGACTCTAGCTCCTGTATCATTAAAAGAGGATGAACAGTCAATATTTAAATAACAAACCACTCACCTCCTAATCATAGGACATGCTCAAACCATCAGAAGGCTCTAACTTAGCATACCATTTCCCCTGGGCTGGATCATGGTGATTGAAGAATAAGTGCACATCCTTAGTATGCTACAAAGTCCAAATACTATGTACCCATGTGAAATGACTGCAGAAAAAGCTTTAGTTCAGATGTCCTCTGTATGTCTAGATAGGATTAAGGACTTCTGTCAAGCCAAAGTCTTATGATCATGAAGATGATGTGATCATGTTTATTTTGTGGAACTAACACAGTAGTAAAGTGTTTTGAGGCACTTCCAGGTTTTATTTTAAGAAAGGAAGATTTACTTATCTGAACTTGCCAATGAATGATTCCTTTACCACTAAAATGAGACTAATTGAATTCCAAGAAAATGAAAGATAAGGATGACAGCAGACAACAAAGGTGGACATTGCATAAGTTTATTACTCATAAGGTAGTAGCAATTGCATTGACATTCAGAGGGTGACAATACAGTATGTACAGCAAAAATTCGTTGGGCTGATAAAGGCTCTTCACTTATTCTGTTCTACAGCTTATCTGTATAGTAGAGCCTACAGCATAGTCACAGAAAATATTAACCCATGTCTATTGGAATTATTTTATTAGTTTTAAATAGTGAGTAAAAACCAAGCAATTCAGCTGCATGACCAAAACCAAACCATCCCAGCATTTGCAGTTTTTCAGGCTATTTGAAGGTGTTTAATGACTCCCCAGTGAGATTCTGTGGTTCTTGGCATTTTGTCAGCAGAAAAGATTTATGAAAGTCTGTAACAGTTTTTATTTTTAAAAAAAAATCACTGTCACCTTGAAAGTAAATAGCAACAGAAAAAGCAAACACAGGGAGTTTTTAAGAAATGCATATAAAATCAAACCAGGAAAGCAGTAATACTGCTTTTAAATCACAAAGGAAATCCAGTCAAAGAGTACCAACCATGACCAAAATTGTTAAAATAAGTCATTCTGGGAGGTTATGAGAAATTGAGTCGACTGTATCTGTGCTGTAGGATCCTTCTTCAAAGATATTGCACTAGCAAAGTATGTAAAACCTAACTCAATAAGTCTCTTTTTTACACATCATATAAGTATGTTATCTATTAATTAATATTTTAAGAGGCAGGAAAGGAATTCCTTTTGACTATTTTTTATATAATATAGAATTTTAGAATTGGTAAAGTTGTACTAGTATTAATAGGATAATTCAATGATTTATCACACCAGTTAAATGAGAGAATATATAAAAAAATGATCCTTTATTATGTTGGTACAAACTTTATAATTATTATTATTATCACTATTCCCGTTAACATTATTATACAGTTTTCCTTCATTATTCTTTTTTTTAATTTTGTTTGTTTCTTGACCAATTTTCTTAAAAATCAAATTCAATGGTAGAGCAGACTAATTATCCACCTACCATAATATTAAAATAATTGCCAAATGAAGTATTAAAAAACAAAAAGATATATCTTAAACACAGACTGACATTTGCTATTGATGAAAAGTATAATTCTGAATTTTGCTGTATTCTTTGATCTTAAGGTCCTTTACACTATTTAAGTAGAATAATTAATTCTGAGATTTGTGCATCTGATTAAATAGATGAAAATATTAATGTTATTAGAACGTGTTATGTACTGCCTACCAAAAAGATTCTACTTGGCCTTGAATTGAGTTATGACTTTCACAATTTATGTCTTAATCAAAGAGCAAATATTGCTTTGAACTGACCTACATACCATTAACAAAATGTTCATGGTGGGCAAAAGCCTTCCAGTGTTGGTGACCTGAACAGAAATATTGTGACAACAGCACATCAGTTTTAATAAAGAGATGTTCAATGATTCCATGCAGTTAATTTTGTAGCTCCTTTTATTATAATTACTCATTTTCAGTTTGCTTTATAATATCCTGCAAAAACTATGTGTAATACCTTATGGAGAACACCATGTGCTCCACATAACAGCATCTGCTTAAAACAAAAGAAATTCTGCTCGTGCTAAATTCTGTTTTCATTGACATCTATGTAAGGTGATTAAATTGTTATTCCTATCTGTGGAGGATATTGTTTCAGGAATACAACAGCAATTTTCATCAGGAGGAGAAAGTATCCTCAAGTACAGAATGTGAACGTATACATATGCCATGGTTTGGAAGAGAACAAAGTAAGTGGGTTTAGTCAATAGGAAAAAATATTTGATATGTTAATATGAGATTCACAGTAAGCTTGTGAATGATAATATTCTATATTCAGGAAGAACATGCCACATGGCAAAAACTAGGAGGAAGCCGTTGTCAGTGTTACTGATGACCATAAATCCACTCAGACTGTAGGTAGGTGCCTGGGTTCCCTATGTAGGTAACTGCAATTTAGACAGACTCTGGTACAAGAAATGAGTACCACATTAAATACCACAGACTAAGAAAGATCAAGTCTCACACATGCTTACAGACAAGTCCTTAGGGAGAAACGCATAATGATATCATATATCATGGCAACAATTCAGCAACAGAAGCAATTTCCTGTGGTGCAGTTTTTAGAATTTGAATCATTATATCCTGCACACTTGCATTGTACCTGCTCTTTCATCCCTAGCCTTGTTTTTTTCTTCTTCCAAACTCTTGCATAACACTTCTGGATGCTGAGGAGCAGTCTGGTGTGTCAGTCCCTGTGCATTTCACTAACCACCCGGTAAGGCAGGGCACAAGAGCACACCTGGGGAGCTTGTGCTGACCTGCCCAGCCCTGCAGGGCACAATGAGGCTGCAGTGGTGCCACCAGAAGCAGCAGCAGCTTCTGTCTCTGACTTCCCTCTGTGAAAACTGTTGGTGCAGTTCAGTGGCTGGACTTTGACCATAACAACCACTTTATCTGCAGGAAGTTTCTTTAGAGGAACGTATTAATCTGTGGCTCTGGACATGTGTCACCTTGCATTTGTGAAGTGGTGTAGAAGTGGAGAACTTGTACAATGCTCTACAAAGATCAACGCTGGCATACTCCTTACAAGTTAGAAAAGGTTGTTGCAAAAGAGTCCTGTTTTTTGAGGCTTCTTAGCAACAATATAAACATGATTTTCTGTGAAGTCAGTTCTCTTACATACTTCAAATGACAAACCCTCCCAGGGTGGCCAAAAGAAAGGGAAAAGAAATACCATCCATCACCTATTTCAGTACTTGTTAAATTGTATGCAGTACTTCCACATTTACAATATTTCTGCCAAAGCATGAGCACATTTGCATGGAACTGTGAGGTCCATGTTTCTCTCTCTTTCAATATGGCCTTTTAATAGCCTGCAACTACGAATGACAACTAGAGCCATGCTTTTCCATCACCTGTTTTTCCTGTATATACTAAAATGTGATTCCCTCTTTCACAAAAAGTGGAACAACTAGGTGTTCATTTTGCATTGACCAGAAGCTGAAGTGGAATGAGTTCATTTCTTTTACTTTTCCAAGTTCTTCCCTCTATTCTTAGACTTGTTTTTAATATTATTCTTAACATACAGTCCTCCAATTTCTATCTGGTTCTAGAAATGGTAAGCATTGCCTCTTTGCGCTCATTTATGAATGATTTTTTTCCTGTGGGTGGTGGTTTTTCTTTTTGTTTCATTCTCAGAGTGTTGGAACTAATTATATCTTAGCAAACAATAATGCTCAGGTTACCGTATGAGAGTAATCATTTTATAATATATTATAATAATTGCTAATGTTGGTAAAAATTACTAACGATTAATGTTTTTCCTAAGGGGAATTTGGGTCAGGTCTGAACCCTGGAGTGACAGTAAGCCTAGCTTCTGTGGAAGCAGCATTGGCTAAATGACTCTTGCAGTTCCTCATGTTCTACACAGAGGTGGTTCTGGGTACTTCAGCTAAATTTTGCTACTTTATGTCTTTCTGGAAAAGCTAATACTTTCAAACACAAGTATTACAGGGGAAATAACCCTTGGTATCTCATTTCTAAACCGAGAAGAAAGTCTGAATACTTGATGTGTAGTACCTGTAGGAAGTCCAAGACACAATCATTTGATCACCAATTCACTTCTTCATTTTTAAACCTATAGCTAACCATCTTTTGAAAAAGCTGCACAGTATCTAGTCTAGGTATAAATATGAAACTTTATTCTCCAGGGTTGTTAGTCTGATACTTTTCAATAACATGTAAGTTCACACTTGAGAACTATAATGAAAGAATCAAAATCTTTGAATATGAATGAGAAGTCAGGAAGAAAATTTCCTTCAGAACTGAACTCTGTGAAGTATCTAAGCCTGCAGACAGTGAAAAAAGGCTGTTTGACTATATGCTGGCAAGAAGATGAAAATGACCTTTCTCCTTCTCCTTTCACACTTTGAATATCTGTTCAAAATTTCAGACATAGTAACTGATTTATATCAAATCTTGTAGATGTTGTATTTTTAAAATATTTTCTCCATGAGCAAAGCACATCTACTATTATCCTAACTATTAACTATGTGTTAACTCTGTAGGATATTTGACATTTATAATTCTAGACTAGAAGCCAGGCACTGGAGAGCTGAAGTGCCAGCTCTGTACTTATCTTACCCTATGGCCTTGGGAAGCCTCTTCAACTTTTCAGTTTCTCCGTCTGAAAAATAGAGATAACATTTTCCTATCTAGATAGCAGGAGTCCTTTGAATTAGCTGATGTCTTATCAATGTTATGCAAAGGCAAAGCACTTAATAAAAGTCAGCCATTTCTGAAA
Source organism: Gavia stellata (assembly GCF_030936135.1). NCBI lineage: Eukaryota > Metazoa > Chordata > Aves > Gaviiformes > Gaviidae > Gavia > Gavia stellata. The sequence continues at coordinate 42,868,229 of NC_082595.1, forward strand.
AAATGATCTAGCAAAATGGGTTTTATTTTGTGGAGAGATCAGTTTAAGACCATGGGGGATTAGTATTTTCAAGTCACGGTCAGTTGTACAGACTGCTGGGGAATTTTCACCAGCGGTGGATGAATAAAAACAACAGTTTATTTACTGAGATCAAGAGCATGTCAGCTAGCAAAAAACCTGATAGGCTGAATATAATACAAAGAAATTAAATGACACTCAGAAATGTAGGTTAGCATGTATAACTGTAAACCCTCTTTCAAATTGAGCAGATGCAATTACAGAGTCATTTCAGACTCCTCTGTAGAAACAAGACTTGTAGTGAATATTCAGGAGAGAAAAGCAGCCAGAAAGGTCTGTTCAGTTAGTTAAGGCTTCAAAGGGAGAGGGGTGATAAATGACTTTGTTTCAGGAAACTTTCCTGACTGAAAATTTAAATTTCTCTTTTTTTTTCTTTTTTTTTTTAAATGAGCAAGCAAATGAGGAAACAAATTTATGTTGATCAGCTGTTCAGGTCCTTTTTTGTTACTTTTCCAGAGGTGTTTTCCGGTAAAAAACTGTGTAGTAGTGGAAACCTATTCATCATGGTTCCTTGTAAAATTGATTCCACGCCAACTGACAGATACCTTACGGCTTTGACTGCCCTGAGCTGCAGGATAAAGAGCCTGAGAAAGGATCTTTCACCTCTTCTCCAAAGTCATGTCTTAGCATATTCTTCATTTTTCCTTCCTTAGCCATTATTAGCCTGTCTATAAAGTTAGGCTCTCTTGTCTGCTAAGGATCCACAAGGGACGCATGCTCAGGGTGAGTGAGTTATTTAGCTTCTTCCGCAATTACCTGGAGAAGGGAGAGCACAATGAAAGGTCCGCCTCTTTCAGACCATGCTAAACTATATTTGGTGGCTGATCACTGCACTGTTGGAGAAGAAAGAAGAACCTCAGAAAGCTGAGTGGGCAAAAGGTGAAAAAACAGTTTCAGTACAGATAAATGAAAAGCAATATATCTAAGGAAAAATAATACAAATCATTCTTGTGTAATGCTTAACTTCGAACTGGTAATTACAACTCAGGATATTTCCTGGCTGGTCTTCGAGCCATCGACAGTTTTCAGAAATTAACAGGTCAACATGCAGCAGAATCAAAAAAAAACAATGACAGTGCTGCCCATCATCAGGACAGGTACTGAAAACCAGAAGGAGGATGCCTTTTTGCTGCTATATAAAGTTTTCATGCATCAAAATCTTGGTGTCATATGTAGTTCTGGTCTATGCATTTCAGGAAACATACTTTGGAGTTAGAGAAGCTTCAGGGAAGCACAGTTAGAATGATGAAGAGAATAGAGCATGAGCACATACCTCATGAGGAGAGAGCCTGAGGCTTTTTGGTTTGGAGAGGAAAACCCTGAAGAGATATATGATAAGAGATATACAGACCCATGAATGCATCGTATAAGGTTACAGGGGAACTGTTACTCACCAGTTCTTCCAGTTCTGGAACTTGGGGACAATTGGTAATACTGATAGGTGATCATTCCAAAACAGGTAAAAGAAAGTATGATTTTACACGGCAGATCATGAACATTTGAAGCTTGCTACCAAATGGAAAAAGACAGTATTTTCCAGGTCAAAAAGGAGCTAGAAAAATTTATGGAGAGCAAAGAATCTAGTCATTAGATCATTTGCTCTTCTGAGCCCATGCTTCTTTGCTTTTTGTTCTAATGGAGACATGCTCTGGTATTTATGGAGAGCTGCTGAGACTTTTCATTAAAGAAAAACATAAGGAAAATGCTTCAGAAGGTCTCAAGTTCAAAACCTTAAAAACTCTTGCCATGGGGAAATCTTGCTTTCTAACTCATTACAGACTTATAAAAGTTTTTCATGCTTCACATTTTCTTGGGAAGTCCATTGGCAAAAATGTTTTAAAAGTTATATTGTAGGCTTTTGATGCATTTTTGGTCTAACACTTTTATAAATTCTGACTTAATACATTTATTTCAATAAAATAACTCTACCAACCTGAATCAAGTAACTTTTAACTTATTCTCTGTGTTAACAGTATTTAATATAAAGGCTTTAAATTTCCAGCAACTGCCAGTCCTTAGAGTTAATTTTTCTGCCTCCTAAGTCCAAAAAAGAAAGATATTTCCCCTGGCTATGACAGAAGACTTCTTCAATGAACCAGAAAAGATTGGGATTCTCTGAAAAAATAAAAATTCTTTTTCTTCATTAGATGAACCTGAACTAAATTGTAGAGAATATAGTGTCAAAACATCTTTACATCTACAATCAAAATATTAAGTTGTTGAGCTTATATTTATATAAAGAAGGCTTATGTAGTGCAAAACCCATGAAATTATCATTAGACAGTTTAAAATATAATTGTTCTGTAATTTGTAAATGACAGGCACTGCATGGGGATGGAGGTTTTATGAAGTGTTGATTTATTATTTGAGAAATGTCACTTTTTGTAACAAAACGAAGGCTGATTTTATATTCATAGCAACTATTTACATTACTTTAAAAGTACGTAAGGATTCATGGTAGATTTTTTTTTTTCCATACAAAGATTTTTTCAAAATAAAACAAAACGCAATTTATGCTTCCTCATCTATATCAGTGCCTGCTTTCCAAGCAGAATCTCATATGTTAACACATTTAATTGTAAAATATTTTTCTCCAAGGCTCTTTATCAGATATGTGCTCCCCCTAGTTCTGAGACCATGCAAGTTCTTATGACCTTTTAATGATATTTCTTTCTCCAGCTAATCATGAAGGGGGTTCAATGCTGTCAAGAAAAACTATTTGCTTTCAATCTTTTTATTTTTCAGAGAAGATAAATGTCAAGCTTTGTTCTTTGAATACAGCTACTCCCTTATTATTGCTTAGAGTTGTGCAGATACGTAACTGTCTCCAGACACCTGTATGAAAAGCATTGTTAATCACAGAGCATTCTGCCACGCATGGATTTATGGTGTATATCATAGTGACCTTTTCACAATGTAAGTGGGTTTATCCTACATTTTTATTAACTAGTGACAGGACAACAGGAAAACACTTCAACATGTGCTTACCAATAGACATAGACTTTTTTCAACTCTCTTTCAGCAGCATATTGAAAATATTGATCCTCTTCTATCTCTGGCCTATTTCAATTGACTCCATTTGCTGTGCCTCTTCTGCTCTCTGTTCTTTTCTCCTCCACTTTCTACCATATAATGCTGAATCTGCCTCCCCCATCCTCCCCTCCCTCCCCAGTGTTTTATTTTTGGTTTCTTGTTATAAACCCAGCTTGCCAAATCTGACAAGGCATGGATTCACTTGCTGGTTCTGGCACAGACCAGCTTCCCAATCCTCACTACAGTTCATATAGACCGTTCGCATACTAAATAAGAATGATAAACCTAGACAGTAAAAATGTCCACAGTAGAAAATGGTGTTCTGTTCAGATTATTCCAAAACCACCATTTCAGAATGTATGTCAATTTTTTGTTAGCTTATACATGAAGAGAGAGATTATTCAAGATTATTTTGCCTAACAAAGCAAAAAATAAAATTGTTTTCAACTTTTTCCTCTGGATCTTTTCATTGTTTATTTAACATCTAATGCAGAGCTTGATGGCTAATGGTGAATGTACTCTTAGTTGCTCAGAGAACTCTTATTGCATATACAAGTATTTTTTACATACATAATACTTAAATCAATGCAAAACTGACAGATTGTGTGAGGCTGGACTATATCACATCCAGACGTCCATTCAACAAATTGTCATGATCTCTGAAAATTTATAAAGCTTTGAATGCTCCAACTAAGGAAACTTATATCTTAAACTGATTAAGTCCATTCATCATTTTAACTGGAAGCCCTGAACCTTCTTCGCAATAAAGTCCTTTACTGCATAAGGGAAGAAGAACCTCCTTAACATCAAAGAGAAACTTTCTCTAATCTTAGCTGTAATTTTTTTGATTACTAATCATAACACACTTAGAAACTCTTCATTTCACCTCTGATCTTAAACTTGGAATCACAGAATGGCTGAAGTGGGAAGGGACCTCTGGAGATCATCTAGTCCAACCCTCCTGCACAAACCAGGGTCATCATCTACAGCAGGTTGCTCACAACTATGTCCCAATGGATTTTGGATATCTCCAACAATGGAGATTCAACAACCTCTCTGGATAACCTGTGCTAGTGTTTGATCACCTTCACGATAAAAGTGTTTTCTTACATATAAATGGAATTTCCTGTCTTTCTGTTTTTGCCCATTGCCTCTTGCCCTGTCACTGGGCACCACTGAGAAAAATCTGACTTCATCAAATCATGTACATTCAACTGAATGTACATTAAGTAAGTTTGCCAACAATACTAAACTAGGAGGAGTTGTGGACTCCCTCAAGGATAGAAAGGCCTTACAGAGAGATCTGGATAGACTAGAGAGCTGGGCAATCACAAACGGTACGAAATTTAACAAGAGCAAGCACAGGATTCTCCACCTGGGACAGGGCAGTCCTGGCTATATGTATGAACTGGGGGACGAGAGGCTGGAGAGCAGCTCCGTGGAAAGAGATCTGAGGGTTTGGGTTGATGGCAGGTTAAATATGAGTCAACAGCGTGCCCTGGCAGCCAAAAGGGCCAACCGTGTCCTGGGGTGTATCAAGCACAGCATAGCTAGCCGGTCGAGGGAGGTGATTATCCCACTCTGCACTGCACTAGTGCAGCCCCATCACGAGTACTGTGTGTAGTTTGGGCGCCTCAGTATAAGAAAGATGTCAAACTATTAGAGTGTGTACAGAGGCGAGCAACCAAGGTGGTGAAAGGTCTCGAGGGCAAGACTTAGGAGGAGCAGCTGAGGTCACTTGACTTGTCCAGCTCGGAGAAGAGACGGCTGAGGGGTTACCTCATCACAGTCTACAACTTCTTCAAGGGGGGCAGCGGAGGGGGACGTGCTGATCTCCTTTCTCTGGTGATCAGCGATAGAACACGAGGAAATGGAATGAAGCTGCATCAGGGGAAGTTCAGATTGGACATTAGGAAAAGGTTCTTCACTGAAAGGATGATTGGTCACTGGAACAGGCTCTCCAGGGTAGTGGTCACAGCACCAAGCCTGTCAGAGTTCAAGAAGCGTCTGGACAACACTCTTAGTCATATGGTTTAATTTTAGGTAGTCCAGCAAGGAGCAGGGATTTAGACTTGATAATCCTTTTGGGTCCCTTCTAACTTGAGATATTCTACGATTCGATGGTTCTATCCTCTTTATTCCCCCCATCAGATATTTATACACACTGATAAGATCCCCCTGAGCGTTCTGTTCTCCAGGCTGAACAGTTCCATCTGTCTCAGTTTCTCCTCTCAGGGCATATACTCCAGTTCCTTATTTATCTTCATGGACCTTCACTGGACTCACTCCAGTATACCCACTGCTGCCTTGTACTGATGATCTGAGCAGTGCACCCAGCACTCTGGATGTGTCTCAGCAGAGCTGGGTAGAGAGGAAGGATTAGCTCCCTTGACCTGCTGGGAACACTCCTCCTAATGCAGCCTAGCAGGCTGTTGGCATTCTTAGCCATTAGGGCACATTGCTGGCTCTGGTTCTGCTTGGTGTCCACCAGCATCACCAGAAACTTCTCTGCCAAACTGCTCTCCTACCAGTCAGCACCCAGCTTGTACTGGTGCCTGGGGTTCATCCCCAGGGCTAGGACTCAGTATTTCCACTTGTTGAAGTTCATGGGGCTTCTGTCAGCCCATTTCTCCATCTTTTCAAGATCCTTCTGAATGGCTGCACAGCCATCTGGTGTATCGACCACTCCTCGCATTTTTGCATTATCACTTGTATGATTCAGGCCAAACAGTAAACAATGTTAGTAACTGGCATATATATTCATTACCTTGCAAAAGACAAAAAAAGAGTAGAACAACAATTCTACTCTTGCATTTACAAGCAGGCATTCATATATATAGGCCAATTATTTCTGGTACATGGTAAGGCTAACATATGTAGCAAATATCAAATCTAACAAACAAAAAGTCCATTAGTGTTTATTATGGGAATTGTTGAATTGCCGCTGTGCAAAATGGGGAAAAAAACCTGCAGACAAAATATAAATTCAATGCCTGAAGATTGCATACTTTGGAATCTTACAATAAATTATCATAGAATAAGATTATACATATTTCTTAGTTCTGCCTCAAAATTGTGCCTCTAAGTCCTTTTTTTTCAATGTAAAATTTTCTACGTAAATGTATAATATAATATGATTTCTCTTCAGGCAGCACAGCTTACTTTGGGTGTCTTGATGTTTTCATAGGCAAAAGACATTTTAGAGAATGCAGGTGTTTTATATTAAAAACACAGCAGCTGAAACTAGGATTGATCAACTGTTACCGGCAACAAAATTTTGATGTGCAGGCAGACTATCAGAATATAAAGCCACATTAGGAATTATCAGACTTGTAGCACCAGTTTGTACAATACTAACATAGTACATATATACACACAGTATTTGTTGCAAGTTTCTGATAACTCCATCCCTGGACCTAGCAGAGAAATGCAGTGAGGAAGGCTATAACTGTTTTCACACACTCCCTGTTTGCTGTTGATATAAACACAAACTACCCTTAGCATTTATATTAATCCCAAAGCATTTAAAATAAATAGGTGTATTTAAAGTTGTTGTCCTATCTGCTCTTCATGAAAATAAATAAAAAGAAAGTGGTACTATAAATAGCTTTCTGGGTGCTGCTTCTCTAAGTTACAGATGTGGTGAGACTGTTTCTGCTTTTTCTGCTCTGTCTAGAACTGATTATCAAAAGTGGAATCCTTAATGAAGATTACCATATTCAGAGTAGTAACCACATATGCTTTAAATTTAGAAGAGAAAGAAGATATTAATGAATGGAGGTGAAGATGTAAGTTTCCAGTAGTTAATACTTTAGCAAATGCTTTATGATTGAGGTGTGTATTCTTCCTATAGGGAGGAGAAATATCCCAAGGATTCCACACCGAGAAAAGTGTTCAAGGAAGGTGAGCTGTTTCAGTCATAGATTATTTAGCTCTACACTTTTGCTTAATGGAATATCAACTCTTGCAGTTACCAGAAATCATGCTCTGCCGGTGGGGCAAAAACAGGCCAGGAGAGGAGGAATGAGGTAAGGAGTGACTGCATACAGTTCTCCTACTTTGAAAAGGAGATGATAAACAAATGTTGGGAATAAAGTTTCTAATAAGGATCATATGACTATAAGCAACTGAGATCAAAACTAAGTGAATGAAGAGTTGAGACCTGAGGCTTGCTTAACCTCCAGAAGAATTTCACAGTGCATCTTCATATGGTAAACTCTTTCAAAAGAGCTGGGAAAGTACATGATAAATTTAGATGCCCTGAAGAAAAAGGCCAGGTACAAAATCAGTAATACTGAACTTGCAAAACTGGCAGCCTTCTCTGTATGTTAATCTGGTAGGGAGGAAGAAACTGCTGCTTGAAAGACCCCTGAGCTCTGAGAGCATCTCTCCACTGACATCATTGATTAGGACGTGTACAAAGACTGGCAGGAAGCTTTAGCATTCCATTACGCATATTTGTGCTTTGTCATTTTGTCTTCCGGGCACTATGTACAGACAGTAGATAAATCATAGTCCTGTTCTGCACAGATGATACTTTGCATTTGATATTTGATGCATTCTTTTGAACTGTAAATATGCATGAGACATTTAGAACTTGGATTAATTCCTCAAGGCAACTTCAGTGCTCTGTATGTCCTCAATATGCTGTTTAGGTCTAGAAGAATATGATATTTTTTAATACTGAAATATTCTTTTGAGTTGTTTTTAAAGATCAGGTAATAGCTGCTTCTTTTTAAGCCAAGCACTTTGCTTTCAATACAGTTTGGTTTTGCTTACCAAGTTTTAGTTTCTCCATTTGTCTGCAAGTTAAAATTGCTGTGAATTGATTTAAAATAAATAAAAACTTCCCTCTGACATCTCTTCCTGTCCTGTGTCTTGGCTACAAATTTTATAATCTCTGCCCAGTCCCTGATCACCTCATAAATCTGTCCCTAATCTGGTCCTATTCTTCCACTAATATGGCAAAAAAAATCCTAATGTTCTTTCCCAGGCCATCCTAATACACTCTCAGTGTAAATAGCCTGGCTCATTAACTCACCAGTCTCCATGCTTGGCACTAACCCAAAGGCTAAGGTGAGTAGGAAGAGGATGGATGAGTGGGCTTATGCCAGTGAGATCTTTGTTCTGAAATACCTATGTGAGCTTGGCTTGGCTTGGGATATGCTAAAATTAAGGGCTATATAGACAATCTGGTCATGAAAGAAAAAAAATATTGTGACAGGAAAGAGTGCAAGTCCTATGTATAGGAAAGATATCCAGAAAGCTGAAAAGTTGTTTGATAAAACATTGAGTGGGAGCAGACATGTGTAGCTCTGGATTGTGAGAGGAAAAGGGAACAACTGAGAGTTACAATTAAAGTCATTAAGTTATTGCACTTGACAAGTTATCTGGATACAAACAATCATAATAGGCTTAATATAATAAAATTATGAGCTTTATTGTTTGATCTGATTTCTTGTGATATATTGTATATGAAATGTCTCACATGTAACAGCTGGGTTTTTTTGCCTCATCTGTCTCCTTTGGAAGATATTATTTACATTTTGATCATATTTAAAATGTTGCACTTTTAGCATTTATTCATGGGGCTGTCTATTAATGACTTAAGTAATTTAGTGAGACTGTGTTGTTTTTTCTTAATGTACATCTTAACTTTACAATGTAGTTTAAAAATAATTTTCCTGTTCTGAATTGGCAAATCTAACAATTTCCTTCATACTCTCAGTAGAGAAAAAGTTAAATTTGGTGACGAATTTAAAGTAGGATTGGCTAACATGCCTATCAGCTTAACATAGTCTATATTACTGTCTTGATGTTCTCTACCTACAGAAGAGGTAAGAACCAGCTGACAGGCAGAGATGATGGTAGTGGTGTAAAGTGAACATTGCTTACCCAGTTCTCTTATGATTTCCTCACTGAGCAGAGAAATTTTCCTAAGTGACAATGTTACCCAGAGGAAAGCTTTACTCATAAAGTTACACAAGCATGTGGACATCTGTAAAAATCTCTCCATGGTTTGAAATTATGGCCTGAGAACTGTTAGAAAAGAGTCTATCTGCAATGCATGTTTATTGGTTCACATTGAGACATATCTACCAAACACAGTTAGATGTAGCTATAGTTCCAGCTGACTTATGACATATAGCATACATTCATAAAAGGGAAGAAGAAAAGAAGTCATAGAGTGATCCCAAACCTCTTGAAATCAGATGTAGTATTTCTATTGAATGTAGTGGTCTTCAGAAAGGCTTTGAACTACTACATATTTTTTCATTATTTACAGGTATGCTATCTTTAGTGGTTTAAAGAAATTACAAAATTATAGACTTCTAGAAATTATTATAGGCTGTTGTCAACTGTCTATAAAAAATTTTCCAAGTGTTTGCCACATTTAACTATATGGAATTGCTTAATTACTTGAAGAGAAAATAATGAAAGTCAGACTTTCCCATTTACCACTGTTTTATTTGCAGAATGAATCATATGGCTGTTTACAAAACTGGAAATCTTTCAAAGTGATTTACACTCAGCCTATTACCTTTATAAAGAAAGTACTAAAAACCAATTAAAAGTTTTGAAGTGTAATTTGTTTGTCAGGGTCTCTTTTCAAATATAGATTGTCAGAGTAATTGCTTGCGGCACATGTGACTTTCAATAGAGATGCTAGCAGTGGTTGGAAAACTTTTTATATGCTCTATGGAAGTGATTTTAATTTGATGCTAAAACTGAGCATGAAACTCCCCTTTCTCAATAGCAAGGATCTTTTATGTGACTGATGTGTGCAAAGTTTAATCTGCATTTCAGCAGCTGTACATAGTGGTTTCTTCCCACACCAGAGCTTTGCCTCATCACCAGATAAAATCTCTTCTAAACTGAGAGAAATTATATGCTGCCATTTCAGATTTGGGGCTAATGAAAAAAACTGAACTTCTTGCACTGAAGTCTTGGCAGTCCAGATTAGCACAAGTAGGTCTGAATGTTTGCAATTTAGGTACCATGTACTTAGTTGATCAACTTTTCAGTAAGTTTGCTGTTCTTTCATAAGAGTGAAATCACTAATGTTCTCCATTAACATTACACTGCTCAAAAGCTCAGCTAAATATACTGACAAAATCTTCTTTTGTATATGTGAAAATAAATAATATGTTTTCTCCAGTTACTTGAAGACTTTGAAGACTTTCTCTTAGCTAGCCTGATGACCCTTTCTGAATCTGTCATTATGTGATTTTTACATTGCCTCAACTTGCTGTTGTCATTTTTATACAATAATATTAAGTATTTCTTTATTATGTAAATTCAACTGGACAGAGTTACTAGTGTGATCAAACCCTTTTAATCTCAGATGTTTGGTACTTCCTGTGTGTGTGTAGGACTATTGCCTCACACATCAAACTTACTAGTTTTGCATCTGCTTGTGTTTACAAGATTTTTCACAAGTAATTTGATGAAATCTGCTGTAAAGAATTCTGATGGATGTATTGGATAGAAAGAAAATTTACTCTTCTTTAATACTTTTTCTTTAAATTAAAAATAAACTCAAAAGAATTCCTCTTAAGGTTTCACAATCTAATTTGATGTAATTATTCTATACTGAGACAAGGATTTGATCTTCTAAACCTAATAATTTAATCCAAAATGTAAGTAAGTATAACATGAAGTTTCCACTGGTCAATTTTTTTTTTTTTCATAGGATATAGTACATTTTCTCAGTGTGTACATATATTTATTTTTTTGCTTGTCTTGTTGTTTTCTTAAATTGACTTAGAAGGTCGACAGATTTAATCTGTCAGATTACAAAATTTGATGTTAACTAAAGAAAAAAAGAAAAAAACCCACAACCTAAGCTAAGAAGTTTGCAAGCCACTGGTGGTTCTTTCCGTTTAATAGCTAAATCCCTCATATATTACATTAGTTGAGGATGAATTAGGTAAAAATAAATTAATAGGAAAAAACTGAGAGAGAAATTGCTACACTGAACCTTCAACATTTGAGTATGTTTTTACTGAGCTTGTATATCTGGAAAATTTACATGTATTTATTTACCTGTATGGACTGTGCTGTACTGTAGAGCAGGGTAACTACAGATTTAAATTTCTATACTAAAGAATCTGGGACAAGATTTGACACCGAAGCTGCTTACTTGTTTTTAAAATCTGTGTACTGTTGTGAGTCTGCATACTGTATTACGAATTCCGTTTTCCCCTTTCATATAAATACTAAACTTCATCTTTGGCTTTAATTTATTATACATCTTCTATCTTGCATTTATCTTGTATTTTATCTAGTAGTGACTTGTTTGCAATGATCTCTTTCACAAGTTGTAAATCGCATATGAAGATCCATATTGTAATGATGGTATATACCTTCATCAGGGCTCAGATGAGCTAAAATCAATTGTTTTTCTGCACATGTTTGAAAGTACCTGTGTACGTGTTTTTCTGGATGGGTGGCAGATCTTGTGGATTAAGAACCTACACTCTTAATGGCTGCCTTTCTGTTTTGTTTTGAAGTAATAAGAAACATATTTAAAGATAGAGTATCAAGGACTGATTGTAATTTTTATGTGTATGTAATAACAGAAAGTATGATTAATTTCTTATCTATGCATTTAATGATTAAGCACAACTTGGCTAGAAGAAACTGAAAACATCTTATTTTATCAGATGTAGCAGTTAGTCTGAAGTGAAGTAGGTATTTCCATGACAATCTCAACCCATTAGCAAGAAAGTACAACGGTTTTTCATGGAAGGACAGCAGCATTTTATAATATTTAAAGGGTCTCTCTAGTTCAAGAATTAGGGGCTATAGTTTAACGTGAAACTGCTCTGATGCAGAATTTGTGTGGAACTTACAACTTAAACCACCTAAATGGTAAAAGGAAAATTTTAGAAGAGTATCTTTTTCTTCACCAGCATCTCAACAGATTATGCTGTTGAAGTTGCTCTAAATTAAATACTTCATTTGACTAGCTGATGATAAATAGAGCACTGGTTGCTGCCACAGCTATATTTTGCTAAATGATCCTTTTCCAACTCTCAAGCACTCTGTTGTCAATAAAACATCAATTGTTTGTCACAGGAGAAGCTCTGTTATCTATATTAACATTTTAAAAAAAAACAAACCCACAAAAAAACAATCAACAACAACAAAAAAACCACAAAAATCCCAAGACTTTGTAAGGCTCTGCACATTCCAAGAAAGCCAGATCTGTGGGCTTCATAACTGAGATTGATGTAAAAGTCATTTAATGGGGAGTGAGCAGTGCACATGCACCAAATGTAAAACCTACAGTAGTACATACAGAAGTAACTGCACTAGTTTGCAAGCATCATGGAAAAATATTACTATCCCTGGGTAATGGAGAATATGCCTTTTGTATGCTTATTCTATAACCTGAATAGCAGCAGGGATAAAGTTGTGTTTCTGATACAAGCGGCTATGTTGTCATCTTCAAGTTTTGCAAGATAACTTCTAAGATGGAAAATATTTGCTAAGGGGTCACCACCGAAATCTCCATGAGATGATGCTGATGACTATTATTTTACTGGCAACAGTTTAGTGCTGACAACTGAGGAGGAACTGTGACTGTGTGGTTAGCCTAAGTTTAATTCCATATTTGAGATCTGAATAAAAGACAAAGTTTTTATAATTATACCTCTCCTGAATGCCACAAGAGCTGTATTTACTACGGGTGTTCAGGTTCTTTGTTACTTTGCTTTATAGTTGTGGAGACAGCAGCAGGGTTGGAAGATACCAAAGCATAAATGGGAGGTGATAGATCTGAGTGACACTCTGATGTAATGCTAGAGAGAGCACTCAAGCTGGACTTGTACTGTATAAAGGGGGATGGAGAAGTGAAGTCCCTTTAGCTCTTCTAGCATATACGCACTGGTCCATGACAGCATCTGCTTTCAGTTGCACAGGTTTAAATATTCCTGGGCAAGTTAACACAATTATTCTGAATTTTCTTTACCCCTAGTATTAAGGGCTGGATCTTGCCCTGAAATGTTAGCAATGCTAAGCCCAAGCAATGCAATTTCTGTACACGTTAACCCCAATAGGCAGCTCAGCCCCACAAAACCTCACTTCCCCCCCAGTGGGATGGGGGAAAGAATCAGAAAAGTGAAAGTGAGGAAACTCATCGGTTGAGATAAAGACAGTTTAATAGGTTAAGCAAAAGATGCACATGCAAGCAAAGCAAAATAAGGAATTCATTCACCACTTCCCATCGGCAAGCAGGTGTTCAGCCATCCCCAGGAAAGCAGGGCTCCATCACGCATAACAGTTACTTGGGAAGACAAACACCATCACTCTGAACATCCCCCTTTCCTTCTTCTTCCCCCAGCTTTCATTACTGAGTGCAACGTCATGGGGTATGGGATACCCCTTTGGCCAGCTGGGGTCAACTGTCCCAGCTGTGTCCCCTCCCAATCTCTTGTGCTCACTGATGGGACAGAGTGAGAAACAAAAAAGACCTTGGCACTGCACAAGCACTGTTCAACACTAGCTAAAACATCCCTGTTATCAACACTGTTTTGGTCATAAATCCAAAAGACAGCACTATATGAGCTACCATGAAGAAGTTTAACTCTATCCCATCCAAAATCAACACATCCAGTCAAGGAAAAGAATGTGCTAGTGGTTAATCATCAGTATAATGAAAGTGAAAAACTATTTCTTGAACCTCTCCTTTAGCAGGGATGACGCCTACATGCTTACCTTGAGAGACCTTGTGGATTGATACACCTTAAAGGCTTCCACACAGACATACAGTTTTTAAAGAGTACAGGAACTGCTGATAGTAGCACATTTTTTTTCTCCAGCACATGAGACAGTCTGAAGTTCTCAGTTTGCAAAACAGAGCCACTAGCTTCTAATGAAGAAGGGAAGGTGGCAGCACCAGGCTTGTATGGCAGCCCGTGCTTTACTTGAGAAGTCTGTCTACCTGGCTCGCATTACTTTATTTTCCCACTTTAACCACTGTGTTGGTGAAAATGAAACTTAATGCTGGGCAGTGCTCAGACTACTGTATTTAACAGCATAAGACAAAGTAATAAAAGCATAATACAGGAGTATAAATACAAAGCCTTTTTTGTCATTGACACTTTTCATAGGAGTTGGCATGTTCCCATGAGGTGTTTACTGGATAAACATTTTCTGACTGTAGTGTGGATCTCCAGCAATACTTTCATTACCTAATAAAAAAAAAAAAACAATTCATATAAGAAGAATAGAAGCATCTTTAGACTCATATATAGTACCTACAGGTAAGCTTAAATGCTCTTTCAGATCTGAAATGTTACAGATTTCTTCCTCTTATTTTTTGGACTCCCTTTTTTTTTTAATTTCATTTTTTACTGGGAACCAAAGCTTTTATCCAAGCATCTGATATCACAATAAAACTTTCATTCTTTCTTTCATTACTTTGCAAGGAATACATTCAAATTTTTGTCTGAAGAAATAAATTAGTTCCTTTATTCAAAAGTTTCTTAACAAGTCTTCTTCCCAAATGTTACGGTTTTAGCGCTCTAAAGGTTTTAAGGTGTTTAAAGAGTGCTTGTAGGTGTGCCGATCACTTTGAAGATATCCTATTCCTGAGAATCAAATCTGATAGATGTGGAGTGTTGCATGTGTAAGAACCAGGTTAAGAAAAAAACAGTATGAACAAGACAAAGAGTACTGAGAAATTTGATTTTTCGTTATTGAGGAAATAGACTGAAACAGTCTATTCTATTCTATTCTATTCTATTCTAGATAGTGACTGTGGAGATGTTTGTAATGAATAGGTGAAACTTGATGAAAGAGGGAAGCATACAGCTTTGCTTTCTTCGCATACAGGTGTATGTTTCCTCATACATTTTTTTCTGAGTGTAACTTACTCCATTCTTGCACTTACAAATAAACAAGCAGTCTCGGAGAAAATGTTCCATAGATTTACCTCCAGTTGTCTGAGATGACCACAGCTAGCACTTGTATGAATACATAATCACAGCTCTCGCTTAAACTGCAGTTCAAGGACTGTCTGTTGCCTTTCATGCATAGATGGCCCCATCATCTAATTATATATTTCCCTGATGGACTCTGCATACAGCTTTTATTAGAAATACTAATGACAAAAGAACTAACAGGATGATCACACCTGGAGGGAAGTGTTCAGACAAATTTGGAAACCTCATGACTGCCAGCTGGATCATCTGGAAATGTAGAAACATGTTCAGTGGAAGAAGGATTATCTCCTGTTCTAGCTCTTTTCTTTAAAGGAGTTTTTAAAAATAGTTTTGTCCCCAGCTCCCTCTCAAATTAAGAATCCAAGAACTGTGTTGCATCATACTAACAGACTTTACTGGTGTGTTGCATGTGCTCTGGCACATAAAAAAGCAAACGTAATAGGAAATAAACACTTAAATTAATGTTCTTTTTTTTTTTTTTTCTTTTTCTTCTCTGCTTTAAAAGTAGCTGGAAGACTAGTGCATTTGTATAACTTCAAAGACATTAGGAAGCAAGTCTGAAATGGCTCTATGCCTTTTCAAGCTTAGTTGATTATATCTTGGAAAAATTAAATTTTTTAGTTTTTTTGTTCTCATAATATTGACTCTAATGCAGCAATAACAGAAATGGTGATATTTAATGAATTATGAATTATCAGAATTATGAATTAGGCTTCACTTTGTTCAAGTTTGCATATTCAGGGCTTCAGGCTGTTAGAGGCTAAATATCTTTTCATTGTCTGCTTTATCCTCATTCATCAGCTTATATTCCAATGCCTTATTTACTACAGTAATTTCAAAGTCTTCTTTTGTTCATATTCTCTTTCTCTCTGTGTCTTTATTTTTTTCTTTAAATGGGACTGACCATGAAAACAGAAGAACTGAAGAACCCTCCATACTTTACCTCAGGAATGGAGTAGTTTTGGTATTACCTTCATTTTCCAGAAAGGTAGTCAGTTACAGTGTCAACAAAAAATTTGAAAGCTACCAATTAATTATGACCTCTTGGCTGAGACATTTAAAAGGTAATGACGTTTAGTGAGTTCCTAATTCAGTATAAATTGAACATTGATTTAGTCAGAATTCTTCAATAAAATAATTTTTGCAAAATATAAAACCTGTAAACATCTAAGTATGAAATAGCAAATTCTTAGCGAATCAAAGGCATGGACCCATGAGGAGTTGCTAAAAACTACTCCGGTCCCAAAGTCTGAAATTGTGTGATAGCTGTACAGCTACAAGAGCCATAAAATCTAGGGCAGCATTGAATTATTTCATCCTGAGATTATACTTCATTTTCCTACAAAATTTGTTTAATTTCCTAAATACTTCTCTGCTAACAGTAGCATTTTAGGTGAGGATGTCTCAATCAAAAGCTTTCCTACAGATACGCAGCTTATCTGCAGGTGAGCTCTGCCACATGCCTGTGGGAACTCAGCTTATCATCCTGCTGCTACTGAACTACTTATCTGAGATGTGCACAGAGGGTCAAAATAAACATTTTACTGGCATCGTTTGTCATTTGACATCTTACATTTTGCAATCTTAATTCTTCTTCAAACAACCATTTGTCTGAAACTTAATGCAATATTTTAATATGAAACAATATATTTCATACAGCAACACTGTTATTCTGTAAAAAAATCAGATTAATGGCATTATACTCCTTTCTGCAAAGGCAGTGAACCAAAGCACCGTTCTTTTTATTGAGTCCCCAGAAATAATTTATGCTCAAAATTTGACAAAACAAATACAGCTTTTTTTTTTCTTTTTTTACAACTCCGGTGTAGTGGTGAAATTACCTGAATCTATTTTATTACTTGATATTGAAGACGTATTTTGTTCTTCTTCCCACTAAGAAGAAATGAGCTCTATTAAATCAATGTTACAACACAGCAAACATCTGCATTCAGAGATTTGAAAAGTAAATCAAGAAGGAATAAGTCATAGCCCCTGTACTGCACTGTTCTGAAAGGAAACCACTCTCAAGAAGTGTGCTTATTCTGATCCTATGCTTCACACATTATTTGGATTAAGAGGCTTTTTATGCTCCTGAGAACTTCCAGTATGAAAAACACAAGACAAAGGAAAAGGACTTTCTCAAGCTTGTTCCAGTCCAGAATCTTATTTGGTAGTTACAGTGGCGCAGTAAATTCAAAAGCTTACATATAAAGCACTCTTTCAGCATTTGTTAAAAAGGACTTCTTGACTGAAGCATCATGAGCACACTGCAGTCTCTACTAACCTTTATGGTCCTGTGTTTGAAATCAATATTTCTAAAAATTAATGTAGCAGACCACCTGCACTTCCTCAACCAGCACACCAAGGACAGGCAAAGAACATGACATAGTGGGTGTGCATAAAGATTTAACAGCTTAAGGTAACAACTCCCACATTTCCTGACAGCAAAGATACTGACAAATGATTTTCAAAAATCTTCAGAGTTTTAGGAGCAGACGATGATAAATAGGGCAGCAGAACCCACTCTGCACCTTCCCTACCCAGCAGCATAGACAGGCCAAAGCTACAGTCAGAACCGTATTGGCAACATCAGGGTGAAACTTGCAAAAAGGAAAAGCTGAGTAAAAATCCATTGGTTTAGAGGAAATGAATGCACAGCTTTTTATGTGCGGTCCTTTATTAGGTTGCCTTGGCATTGGGAGTGGGAACACAACTGAGAAACATCTTCTCTCTGTTGGTGATTCACCAGTTCCTACGACAACTCCAGCTATTATTGGTATTTTCTAGGGCTTTTGTAGAAGGCCATAGATACGTTGCCTGACGTCCCTGAGCACAGCGGTGAAAAGCAGCTTTGTGCATGAAATAATTTGTCCAGACTGAGTTATTGATTGTTCCTGCCTGAATGCCGGCTTTCTGTGGGCGGTGGGGTTAAGCTTTGCTGCAGGACATTTAGAACTTCTGCATAGGTATCTTTTTAACTTCAAATCAATGGCCTCATCACCTGAAGGAAAAGTCAGACTAACTGTTAATATCTGCTAGTAATTTATGTAGCAAAACCTAGATGGAACATTCCCTTGAATTTGGTTACAAAAATAAACATAGGAAATATGACTGCTCTGGGTGGATAGATATTACACAAACGATCAGTGAACACATCGATTTTCTCAGAACGTGCTGTAAAATATAGGTGTTACTATTTTGAAAGTACACTTTTTTTTTTTTTTTGAAAGACAGACCTTACCTGGGCCTCAACATAGAATTATTTTACTCTTTTCAAGAAGAAACAAGCAACAGGAAAACTTTTTTAAATAAGCACCATCCTTAGAGGACTGTGAGTATAGTAGTAGTTTTTGTACGGAGGAAAGAGTAATCTGTATTGGAATGACTTTACTCAGCACTGGTGTGGCAAGACATGGAATGCTGTGTCCAGTTCTGGGCTCCACAGTACGAGACACCTGGACATAATGGAGAGTCCATTGAAGGGTCACGAAGATGATGAAGGGACTGGAGCATCTCTCCTACAAGACTGTGGGACTGCTCATCCTGGAGAAGAGCAGGCACAGTGGGGATCTCATCAGTGCTTATAAATATTTGATGGGAGGGAATGAAGTTGAGGGAGCTAGAGTCTTCTCAGTAGTTCCCAGTGAAAGGACAAGAGGCAATGGGCGCAAACTAAAAACCAGGAAATTCAGTCTGAACACAAGACAATACTTTTTTACTGTGAGCGTAGTTGAACACTGAAAGAAGCTGACCAGAGAGGTGGTGGAGTCTCCATCCTTGAAGATACTAAAACTCTGACTGGACATGGCCCTAATCAACCTGCTGTGGGTGACCCTTCTTGAGCAGAGGGCTGGACCAGACAGTCTCCAGAAGGGCCTTCCCACCTCAGCCACTCTGTGATATCCATGACTCAGTATCCCAAAAGAAAAAGCAAGCAGAAAGTTGGACCAGGATCCTTTTCTATTTGGTCATTGCTACCTCCCGTAGTCTTACAGGGTTAATAACAGATTAACAACAAATTCTACGCCTTTATTTCATGTATTTAAGCTCTCTTTTGGGAGAGTTTCCGCTGAAGTATGTATATAAAGCATAAGCAGACAAGTTGTGTCTGGTTAAGGATTTTGAAGGCTCACAGGAACTGGTCACTATTTTAACACTGCATTGAGATATTCAGTCTGCATTAAGACATTTCTTGAAAGAAGACAATGCTATTCTGACACCACTTTTGGCCTAACATGACTTGTACTTTTACAAGCTTGTGACTATGCTCAGCTATCCCTCCCCTGAAGACAAGTAGCACAATGCAAAGGCTATTAGGTAGACTCTCAGTTCCTAATGGTTTTGATATAAACTTAGCACTGTAGGTGGCTGATTGACTGCTGGTATGTCTTGTCATGTGTCACAGTGCATTTTCCTGGCTAAATCGTTTCAAAAGATGGCTGTCAGTTGGCATTAAAATCCAACTGGCACATTTTGAACAACAGACCGGCAAAAGGCTGACAAAAGATGAATGCAATTTGTGAGATGAATAGTAGGAAGAATGTATATATCACTGGTTGGGGTTTTCAAAAAATACATAATGTCCCCTTATTATAAATATTGGCGCAAATATTTCTCAAAGGAGAGGGGTGAAAGAAGAATACCATTTTCTGAAAAATACATTTAAGTGAAAAAAAGGGAAAACAGTGCATTCTGTTTATATCTGGCCTCCGTTAGACACAGTTCTTCTGAACACTCATTAATTCCTACAGTAAATAGCCTTGAAACACGTGAAAAATCCCTTCTGCAAGGATGCCTAAAAAACTCTTGACAACAGATCTCTGCGCACTGAACTGCATGAGCAATAATTTAACTATCTCAATTATTCATCTGCTGTTGCCTGTCTCATGACTGGACTGCAAACCTTCTGGAGCAGGCCTAATTTATACATTGTACCTCAATATAACGCTAACAATTCCTGGTGCTGGTCCAGACCTGATGTCTCTAGTTTACTACATTAACATAAATAATAACTGCCTAATTAATAATTACCTAGAGGAAAATCTTCCTCTTTCCTGTGCTAGTCAGAAAGATGCATCTAAATAGAACTAACAAACAGAATAGGTCAGGAGCAGAGTCACAGACAAATAGCAACTCAAACATGCAGTGTTAAAGCAACAGTAAAAGCCAGAATTGAATGGACAAGCCTGTTTTGAAATATCAAGGATTTCAAACTTCAAACTCAAGTACGTAACACATTTTCTGAATATACCTCTCCGCTTCCCTCCTCAGTCAATCTGTCCTTATTCCAAATTAAAGGGAAAAAAGCAAAAGAAATACTCATGTAATTAATATTGAATCCCTATCTCTTTTTCTATTTCCAGAAAGAAGTGTATTTTAGAATCAGAACTTTAAAGCAAGGCCACGTTTTCTTCAGAGAGTTATTCCTTAACCTCACTTTGGGGAGGCATTCTTCTGCCTGCATCCAAAAACACATGGGGACTGAGTCATCCTGTTTCCTTTTTCATCCACTAAGCCAAAATAGAGCAGGATAGATTTCATTGCCCCCAGTATGCCCTCATAACACTTCCAACTCTGCATTAGGACTGTGATTATAATCAGATCTCATTCTTCAGGGTTTCAGCTGATCAGCTGTAAGAGTCAGGGCCATAATTTGACTTGTAAATTCTCCTCTTCCTCTACACATGCATCTTTTCTTTTGAAGCACTGGCAATTGACTGCAGCTGGCTATTGAGTGAGGGGTACCCATACTTCGTACTTTGAGGTGGCACAGCGCTTGAAGGTGCTTGACTGATGTGTCTGATTAGGCACTCAAAGTCATTCTGATAACACAATTTAGGATCAGGAAGGAATTATCAAAAAAATATCGCAAGACCTCCAGGGTGGGTATTTATTCAAGGCTGATCAAATAGAATTTTTTGGCAGATTAAAATTTGACAAGATAGATACTTACGTACTGATATGATGCCAAGGCAGTTGTGGAAAAGTTGGTTTGGTGATTTCTGGTTTAGCTTTGAACTCTTTTCCTGAAATGTTCCATTTTTATGTTAAGTAATCTTGAAAGAGGCAGCATCTGAACATTTTACTATTTGCTTTGGTGCCCAGGTTTCCCTAGCATTGTGTGACCAGACTACCTATCGCAGATGACTTAATTGTGCTTCACGAAATATGCCCATACTTCAGCCTGATAAGGTACTCTGCTACACTCCTCTGTTGGTGCTCTGAAATGCTGAAACTATTCTGAGACTGGAGTTAAGGTCTCTCTTTTCACTAGTAGATACAGATAGATTTCTGAGTCATGGACAGACTGACCATATAAATGAAGTATTTTTTAGTAATCTGATATATGATGCTAAGTGAGCGGTAATGGGTATTTCACATGGTTTGCCACATAGTTCCAATGCTGTGATCTCAGAAACAGTTATGCAACAACTGTTCAAGTTTTCTGAGATTGGCACTGGTGATAACATCTCCTCCACCTCAGTTGCTCTATTTAGGTACACTAGTATCTTTGGTGAAGAAATCTTTTTTTCATACCTTTGTCCAACTTGGAATTCCCAAAGAGTGGTTCCTGCTTTGAAAGCCCCAAACATCATTCCTCCCTATTTGCTTCCATTAGCACTCTATCAAAGTGTACCACAAAACCTACAGAACTGGTTGCCTTCTTTCAGGGGAGGAAGAGAAAAAAAGAGGGGGAGAATACAAATTTCCTGTAATTGTTAGGTTTCCATAAGTATAGATACTTAGAAAAAAGATGCTAAAACAGACATCCCAAAATCACAGACTTCTGCTGTGAGTTTTTGTCTGGTTATTTACTTAGATTACTAATCCAAATCTCTATCTGTGCAACTGAAAGCTAAGAGGAAGGCAAGGCAGTTGTACTTCATGAAGGAACTAGATTTGAAAAAGAAAGAAGCTACTGGGTTTGCTAAAGGCAAATTGAGAGCATGCAGAAAGGGCAGTGAGGATTTTGGAACCTATTGGTAATTAGAAAGTCACAAATGGATGCCGAAACTGGAGCAGCAATTGAAGCTAAAATGAAGAAGTCAGGTCATAGGAAATGACAAGTTCTATAGAAATGCTGGGAGACAGAGAAGATGAAAAGGTACCATGGCTTCATGGAGAAGCCCCACAAATAGTTGAAAACAGTAGAAATGGAGATAAAACTGATGCATGCACTGCTGTTGTATCCAGGATGGAGCCTGATACTGTATATTTTAATCTCACTAAGATGTCTAGATCTCTTTGAAGACCTGGTTGTCTGACAGCCTTGCTTAGCTCATAGATGGCGTGCAAAGACAGAAGGGGTTCTCAACTAGATTAGAGCACAACAAAATAAAAATCCTTCAGCAATAGAAATGGTAGCATCCTCATCAAATTTGACATTTGGCAGATTGGTCCTTTTCTTATCACCAAATAAATAACTCTAGTGGAATCTGTGGAAGGCAAACACGAGTAGCTGTTCCCAGATAAGAAAATATGGAAAATTACTCCAAACAATTAGGTTGAAAGAGCATTGTTGGTGACTCCTGAGAACATCAGAAGAAATTAAACTAAATAGGTCTTTTCCACTAGAAGAAAGTTCCTGTACTGACTACAGTATGCAGGCAAGTTTATAATAATGTTGGCAGTTAATGGAATGCAAAAACACTGGGAAGTTTAAATAGGATAAAGAAAATAGAATGCAATTTCTAAAAAAGGTGTGCTTCTTAAGGCTCTTAACCTATTAACTTCTTTTTTTCCCATGGGATTTTTAACTGATGCAAACAGTGTTCTCAGAGCAGTTTTATTGTTCTAACAACACTGGCAACTATATCTAATGTAAATCCCAGAATTTTAAAATAGCTGTTCTATTCTGAATGGTAATTACATTATAATATGTCTTTTAATCCATAGTTATTCTCTTTTAATAGAAATAGTTACATCTGTTTAGCTATCTAAAAGCTATTATATTAATATTTTTTCCATTATTTCTTTTTCTTACTCTTAATATCTGTCTCCTACATTTTCAGTTTAAGCGAACCCCAAATCTCAATGAAAACTTAAAGTTATTGCTCATACATGTGGCAGGCAATTCCCTCAAGAGTCTCCACCAAGCACTGTGCAGACCCTGCACCCCTCAGCCGAGACTTCGAGACACAAGATGACCACACCACATATGTCCCAATTGTACTGATTTAATAAGGCTGTAGAATGATTCCAAAGCTTTGCAGGCTTGTCCTTCATGTTGATTATCTATGTGGGCTATATGTTACATTTGCTTTTGTAAATTACTGTCAGATTCTGACTGCTTCTGCTATAACATGCAAACTAGGGACAATGCCGTAAAATTTCCTGCTGTAAAGGTTAAATGAGCAAAATATCCCATGTTTGGCACTGGTTTTACCTAAGCGAAGTCTGAGAAGAGCTGTATTTAGGAAAGCCTCTTTGGTTTCATTGCACTGTGCACTATTTTCATAAATAAATGAGCTGCTGTGAAGAATGTGTATGGGTTTCTGAGGCATGAACCAGGCCCTCATGTCCATGCTCCAGAGAACTGCAGCCTCTGTTCTCCTGAAATCACTTTCATTAAGTTTCCTGCTGCATTTTCCAAGCTCAAGTTTTTATCTTAAAACAGCAGATTTGGTTCTCTTGTGGCCTTGTCATCACAGAATTCATTACAGCTTACAGACTGAGATTTGGAGATGACTTTCCTTATGGGTTCTTTTATTAGTTTTGCTAAGAATATATTCAGAGTTCTGGGCTTTCCTTTTTTCCTCTTGTTTACTCCCTTTCAGTGCTCAGTGAATGAGTGCATCTAGCTGCTTGAGCTATGGATGCTCCTATCTGAATGGTCCTACCCTGTCTACAGCTTTTAACTTTCTACAGCTCTTTTGCAGCCCAGGTTGCACAGCTGTGCCATGTGTGACCTGGGCATTGGATCCACCCTTGGAGAGGAGGGGAGAAGTTTATAACAGGAGTTAAAGACAGAGAATGTTACATGTTGGAGGGCAGCTGGGGTATTCCAGAGCACTCAAAAGGCACCAGATACATTGCATGGGCAATTGATTCAATTGCCAAGTGTTCCTTTATAAAGCTAAAATACTTTCAAACCATCAGATATCTGGGAAAAGTGAAGCGAGTCTCAAGCTGTTCTCCTTAAGTACAAAATCCTTATCTTTCTTTCTCCAGAAAATAAAAATCACTCTCACTTATCAAACACATATATTTCTAATAAAATTCTGTCTAATTTGTAGCAGATCTTTCCTTTGAAATCTTGTAATTTTTTTAAGTTTATATTATCTGTAAAGCCTTTTAATTTTTTTCTGCATGCTGTTACACTGCATGTTCTAAATATGAAACCACCCATTCCAAAAAGAAACAAAAATACTCCTTACATTTGTTCTTTTAGAAACGCAGTCATAAAAGTCACTAACTAATGCATTACTCTTATTATTTATTTTGTTGCAATGCAACATATTTAGATGGAGCTCTTACATTTAAGTGATTTATTTCTGTCGTTTAGACATTAAGTTTCACAGCTTTCCTGGAAGCTTTTATTCTGAAGCCGCACATCTTAGATGAATTGGTCAGTTTGTTTTCCATGTTTATTAACTAAGTTCCCACCATTCACAAAACTGGTCTGTTTATCTCATTTTTCCTAATTTAGAAAGTCCCATCAAAACTGATTATCAGAATGATGAGCAGTGTCTATACCACAAGCTACTAGAAAAATTCACAAGTTATCTCAAAGAAAGTCAATAGCAGTTGAACATTTCCATTTCTTCCGCAGATCTGTTGTTACATCACCTAACAGCATGAGCATCAGTAAATAACAGGGAGAGGTGCAAAATTTGCTACTCATTTTACTAATCTTCAGCTGGAAAATGGCAAAATGGAAACTTTCATATATTTTCCTATTGTCTGAATGCCTGGTTATGCTAATTCTGTGCTCAATACTTCAGGCAGAGCCTAGGAACTATTAGTTTTAAATATTGTTTTGACAGTCACATGGACTTTGTAAAAATATCCTTAAAAATAAGCGAAAGATTACCTAAATGACTCCACTGCAGTGGTCTCCCAGGGAGTGCCTGGGGCACTGTATTACCTGAGGAAAGAGCTTGTGATCTGTCCCAGGCTCCCACACCGCCTACCTACTCTTCTCATCTTGGCTTGTCTGAAAAGCCTCAGTTGCCTTGGCCCCCAAGGACACTTAAACACAGAAGGTGGCCTGCATCAAATTCGTACCCTCTTCTTAAAGGCAGCATGGTAGCAATGGCACTGGACTAGCTCAGGATGACTTGAACCCAGTCCTCAAAAATGTCTCAGTGGCTGTGAGAGCCCCCAGGCCCTCTCTCTTGCTCTTTCCTGCATGCCCCTCTCCAACAGTCAGCAGCCTCAGTCACTGCTTGTGCCAGCTTGGCCAGCCTCCTGCATCAGTGGGATCTCCCCAGGCACTGCGCCTGCTCAGAGGGGGCTCCGGAAGACAGCTTGCTCTCATCTGAGTGCTTTGGAAAGTCCTCCTTTATGTGGGAAGCTGCTTTGGACATCTCTAAGCTGCACAGCACTCGCCACACTGGAGACTTGGGCTGAGGAAGACTTCTCCAGCCAGACCCAGGAAGGAAGGACTCTTCCTGGCCAAAATAGAAAAAGCCTTTTACAGTCTCCTGAGCCCTTTCCCTTGCATCCATTGAACTGCCACAGCTGCCCGGATTTTTCCTGTTGCTCAGGAGCAGACCTCTGATGAAGATAGCTGCTAAAATAGATCAGCAGAGGCAAACGGGACAACATGTCTTGGAAGATGGCCTTTCCTTGCAGCTCACAAGCATGTAACAAGCCCTGCCCGACCTCAGCCTGCGAGGTTTATACCTGTACTGTTTTCATACCAATCTAACTCCAAGCAGTCAAGAAATTTGCTGTACAGAAAAAGCAGAAGAAAGCCCTTGGATCTCCAGCCCTGATTTTGCATTCACTAGTGAGAACTGTATGTGCTTGCTCATAAACAAGTTAGCATTTTGGGGCAAAAATTAAGCATAGATGTTTCATAGACAGCAAGTTGTCCACTGGCATGAAAAATAACAACGATAGTAATCTTCCTGAATGAGCTTCATATTAATTCCTCCTTAAATTATGCTGAAACCCTTCAATTATGCAATATTCCTGATAACCGCACCAAGCTGGGATTAGTCAGGCTTGTCCCCACCACCTGCTGCTAGCTCTTCAGCTCCTTTGTGCTATGAAGCAAGTTTTGATGTTTTAACCAGGATGAATGCTGATCCCGTTGAAGTCAGGGAGTTTTTCCACCAATTTCAGCCACAACTATGCAGGGCTGCCAATGAAGAAAAAGAGATGAGGAATCCTGGACTCCCAGTCAGCTGCTGCTTTGTAAAAGCTGAGAAAGCAGCACTGGGATGTGGTGGTATGAAATGACAGAGGCGAAGAGACCACTATGAGTATGCCACAGAGAGGGGTGCGGGAAGTTACCAACTTGCATTTCCCTGTGAAACACTGAATAATTCAAATTAGCAAATAAATTCCACTCTTCTGGTCATGAGCTGCAGAAAGACTGACCACACTGAGCTATAGGGCACTCAGGAGTGCAAGAGGGGAGTCTTTTATAAACCCTGGGGTTATGTCTGCTAAGTGCTTTATATTCTTTACCATTGCTCTGAGGATGACAAAAGGCTGTTTTTCTAATATTTTAAATTATTTCCTTCTCTAGATCAGACTCAGAGTTAGCACAAGAGGCCAGGTAGCAAAGCAGACTAGGGAAATCAAGCGTTTGTCATTATCCCTCATGCCATCTTTTCAAGCGTCACCTTCTGATAGCACCAGAGTATGTGGAAATAAGTACTAAAAAACCCATGCTGTCAAAGACTTCATGTTTTGGGAGTAAGTTTTTTCTCATCTTCTTAATCTTTAACTTTCAAATATTACATTTTATAGTAAAAATAGCAAAACTTATTTCTTTATAAAGTTCATGGTATAATGAGAACTGCTCCTACAAAAAGTCTGGTTAGAACAAAGAAATTATCTGAGTCATGTCAAATGTCCAATAGCAGGCAGTAAACCTGAACAGAAATGGAATTATTTTAAATTAAAGCAGAAGAGCAATTTTGGTCCTTGATCTGTTCTTCCTGGCTCCAGCATTTTCCTCAGAAGGGTAGCTATTTTAAAGCTATTTCAACCCAAATGATTTCTTGACCCCTTTTTGTTGGAGGAAGCAACTACAACATGGTCTGGGAAACATTACAAGGTACCATTGCAATATATCAACAGAATTGCAAGTTTATGTAATTTACCTCAGTAAAGTGAATCCGCTTTTCTAAACTTCTTTTAGTTGTAATACTCTTAATCATATTATTGGCAGGGCTGCTAGCACTGCCTATTCTCATTGCTCACCAAGATCCTGTTTTCAATGGGATAGGTCTTTTCTAAAATTGAACCATTTGGGCTGAAATATTCTATGCCAGAAGACTGCCTCAGCATGAATTGGTGATTATCATAAAGTAGTGCTGATGACTGTAATTTCAACCAATATCCTTCAGGCATTTCCAAGAAGGAAGATGGGGAAAAAAATGCATCTCCATCTTAAAATCTCTGCTGATACTTTTTTCTTTTCCTTTTTCTTTTTTATTTTTTTTTTAATCTATTTGAAAAGCCCACTCTTTGGGGCAGGAATTGAAATTAGGCAGAAAAACATCTGGAATTATATGACTTATGCAGACTTAATGGAAATTTGCCTGCATTTGGCAAAACCTAAGCCCCCTAACAAACTGCAGTTTTGATTAGTAGCTGTGAACTGTTCTATGTTGCTATACTGCATGAAAAAGCAAAAGCATTTCCAATGAGGACATTTTTTTCACTGTAGTCTTTCTGGCTATGTCTAAACGAAGAACTCAGGAGCACAGGAGTGCTTCTGGCACTGGAAACATGCCCCATGACACCACTCCAGGGCAAGACCTCTGCTCACACCAGTGCACCAGGCATCTCTTCCAGGTGTGCACTGGAAAAAACAATACTGAATATCATGAGGTCCTCAGGAACAGCCATCAAAGTCATATAAATACCCTTCAAAAACAGGGCCACACATTCACCAGAGAAGAAAAGATACTTATTGGATCAGTGATCTCATAGTGTGACCTGGGGGAGGAATGGCTTCCTGATTCTTATTCTTTCTTTGTTGTGTGATGACATTTAGAAGTTATGCTGGGTGTTTTTATTTTGGGGTGGTTTTTTTTGGTTTTTGTTTGTTTGTTTGTTTTAACAAAAATAACCTCACTCCTCCAGGTGCTTATTTCTCAGATCATCTAGCAATGTTCAGGTATCCATCTGCTGCCAGCTTTGAAAATTTGTCTGTTCTACCTGTTCTGCTGCTCCTTTCCTCTACTGGTTTGCTTGATGTTGTCATATGTAAGGAAAATTTTGCAATTTTCCTGAAGACTTTAAAACTCGTGTATAGACATGCAGTGTTTGAAACTCATTGTATTTTAATTTCCATTGCTACTTGCATTCAGAATAATAAACCTATCTTTTAATTAATTAGAGGCTTCTTCATAATTCCAAGACAAACTTTGTGAAGAAACAGAATTAGTTTAGCCAGAAAATATTGTCTCTCAAGTGTGTGTCTTCTGCTGAAATGTAAACATGAAAAAAAACCCCAACCTAATTGGACAAGACTGTAGGTGAGTATTTCAAATGTTGTTTTGTTTTATTTTGCCTCTTTTTTTCAAACATGAGCCATGAAGTACATGTACAAGAACTGTACTATAACATAATTACTGTCAAAAAATTTAGCACAGCTATAGATCAATAGGATTAGCACATCTCATGTCTTTCACACATCAGAGTTTTAAAAAAAACTAGTGTGCTTTTAAAAGGGAAGAATATGTGGAAGAAGATGGAAACTGGGGAAAACCAAATCTACCTACGCATTTCTTTCTATTTTTAATCAGTTGAAAGCTTTCATGGGATTTGAGGAACTATTATCCCAAAAATTGCTGTCACAAATGTATACTTAATTTCATTATATCATTTAACATCTGTGGACCTCAAAGTAATTTTGTGGCATTAATGAAGCATAGCTTACATACAACACTTTGTAAAAATTGTTACATCTATATTCTAGATGATGAAATGGAGGAAGTTAGATATACCCAAAGTGACACATAAATTGCATTGGACACTTGCAACTCTTTTCTACTAGCAAATGCTTTCATCGTCAAAGCCAAACAAACTAGACTGAAGAGGAGACATAATGGGGCAGTGGAAGGAAGCAGTTGCCTTGTGTGCTTGTTTGGGAGATGACGTCAACATTGACTTCCCGAGTCAAATGCAGGGGCCACTCTGTGGACATTTTTAGCAGGTAACCGTGACCCCGTACAATGTAGGACTAAAATCTTGTCGCTAGATAGCAGTATTGCTTATCACTCTAGTTTACTCTAAGATCCCTGTCTTCTCTACGTCCTTCCTCTGGCAAAGTAAATTCAGTTGGCTCCCTGACCGTTGACCTGCTTTAGGTTGTCTGTTTAATTTATAAAGAAGAGAGAGGAAGAGGTAGACCATCAGCAAAGTGACCTGCTCTGATTTTTTGGTAGGTCTTCTTTTGCACAGTAGCTTCTGAATATTGAATGAAAAGGCATGCAAACTGTGCATTTAAAATTATACAGATGCCAATGTAGACATAGATATGTAGTGTCAATTGTCAAATGTTTCTATAAATTTTCTTATTCTCACCCTATGTGCATATAGGTCTGTATGCACACATATAGAGTTAAAGCTGAATCTCTAACTTTAGGAAGCTTTAAGCCTCAAGCTTATTTAGGCTCTAATCTTCACAATAATATTTTGCTTTTACTTTTTATCTCTATAGGTGTCTACCATCTGAGCTTCAACTATAGAAATTTTAGTAAGAGATTTGCTAAAAAGAGAATGAATATAAATATTTGCTAGTTGCCTTTTATGACTGCCTTTGGTATTGTCAATAAAGGTGCTGTTTTTCACTGGCAGTTGGATTTTTGGTAATCACATGGCTTCCTTTTTCCAGAAGGTACTAATGGAATATTTCTGAAGATGCTGCATTTTCTTCTAAAAACAGACCTAGAGACTAAGAATAGGTTTTCATTTTCTTAGTTGCCAAAATTAATATTTATTTTGGTTTTATGAAAAAGATTCTTGGTCTCTTAGCTGGTATTACTATATCTACCGAACATAATATGCCAGTGTCTGTGTCTAAAGTCTGTAAGAGTAGCTAGACAATATTTTAAAGGCTTCAAAAATATACGGGACTTTTTTTAAGATGATACAGTGTAGTTCCCTTTTTTTTTATACTTTCTGCATACATGATTTCCACTGTAATATCAGCAATTAGTTTTTAATTGAGCCCAACTGATAGGATAGCTGTTGCTGAACATCATCTCCAAAACGTCATTAAATGAGTCAGTACTTGACATCTGATATAGAATAAAAATGAGCTGAAATGAAGAGCCTCTCTTTTTAAAGGCAAAGTATTGTATAGGAATGTATTACATGTACAAGTAGATAAGGGTCTTAAAATATCCAGTGAGAGTTTCGTATTTACTTTCAAGATTGTTTTTGCTCATTTGGACAGTTTTACAACCGGAGGTTCACATACATTTGTAGTATTTTGAATGAACATGAATAACTTTGTATGTATAGAGATCAGCTCCAAAATATGAAGCTGTTCAAATTCATGAATAGAGTTTTGAATGGTCTTGGGAAACATACAATAGATATTTCCTATATAATTCTTTCATTATTTTTATATAGTTAGGAAATACCTTTGTAAATCAAATGTTTGAAGTTAAAAATGGCAGACAGAATTGATAAGGCCAGGAAGACATAATGCAGAGGGAAAAGTCCAAAAGTCAAGAGATGTTTGACACCAAAGTTACATATGAAATTTTTAGGAGGTCTTTTCAGAGAAAAAAAAAGGATGAGTATTCTGCTCTCATAAGAGCTATCATAAATAAATATGAATCTTTATCTTTTTTTCTGAGAAATCTTATGGTGCTTTTATCCATTATAAACCTATTTAGTATAATCCTGAAGATTACAATAATTATTATTTTTTTAATCTCATCTCTTCCACTGGATACCTCAGAGGTTTTTCAATCAACAAGGCAATTACTTTAATAAAAACAAAGTGAGTTAATACCCATATAACAACAGTGCTTGGAGTAACACATTTTGAAATTATGCAGATTCATATAAGAAAATGGCATTACGATAATTTAATTTAAAATTCCATTCATATTTTATTTTATTATTAAATGTAAGGCCCTGTATCCATATGCTGTGAAAGAGGAGTCTTGCATTGTGCAAAAACCATGCTTTGAAAACATTTCCAATGCAAAACTTTTCTCAGGTCTGAAAATATCCATTAGGCAATTCTACACACTGCTGACTGCTTCTGGCTGGAACTGTGGGGTAAAAAGGTTAGAAACAGATGGCAGGATCATTTGCGGTAGAATATTGTTTGTCTGTGGCCGCCCCAAAATGAACAAATCAATACAGGTATCTGCCCTTCATAAGAAGTATCTAATCAATGAAAAGTGGAGCTTTCTTCTGTTATGTTTCAACAGATATTTTTGTCTCACCTTGGTGGAGAAAATATTCTTAACCTGAAGAATTGAGTTGAGTTTTAATTTTCAGTTCAGGATCCTGAGTCAAACTTTTTTCCTTTTTTTCATTACATGTGCATTTTATCAATGACAGACTCCACCAGGCTTCGTGGTAACTGTGAAGTTGGACTATTTGATCTTGACGCTTACTGTGTTTTAAATCACTATGTTTCTACCGAAGACTGACAGTGTCATCTGATGAGTCAATGGGAATGATGTGCCACTTCAGACAGACATATGCACCCTGCAGTATTTCAACAGAATGAGAGCTAGACTGTGGTGCATGTTTCAGTACCTCTTTTCAACTCCCTTGAGGAGCGTGGTTAAAAAGCACCTCAGCACTCTCTTAAACTGTTCTTTTTCTGCCAGGTGGCTGAAAAATAAGTTAGAGAATTTAAGCCTGAGCTGTTCCCAGCGTACCAGAGAAGCTGAAAGATGCAGAAACTTTGTTTCTGATCTATATAATTTCATGTAAGCAGGATTTGTGGTAAAACCACAGTTCATGCCCAAAGATGCATCTGAGAGTGAGGAAGTCAAGAAGAAATGTTTAAGTTACCCACAGAAATTGGTCGAAGCACTATGTCATCAGCAAGAGCCACGTAAAAACATTTGGGCTGATGGGAAATATCACTGCTTTCCAACCTCACAGCATGCTGTGACGTTGTGGATGTATTTTAACTTAGTCCCTGAAGGGGCTGCAGTTTCCCATAGCATGCCCTCTTGGTGTTTTGCCATTGGAAATAGGAAGGCAACGGCCATCTTCTGATGGCTGTGTAGCTAATTGTGACAGCACTTATCACACTCTGCAGTGTCCCAAACCTGTGGATGAACACTCCACACTGCCTCATCACTGCTGTCTCTTGCTACACACTCTGCTGTGTGAAAAAGTGATGGTACACTTCTACCACCTCTAGCTCTGGTACACCACCATGCTCTCCAGAGACAGTGATCCACCAGTGGATATGAAGATTGTGGCAGGGTTGTCTGTGGATATACAGGCCTCACAAATGATAGTCCTTCCCTGTGCTTGATTTCTTCTCTTCCTTCAGCCACATGAGATGAACCCTATCGCAGTATGCTCTGGGTGAATACCAGAGCAATCAGAGCTCAGGTACATCCCTGACTCAGGATGGTGCCAGGAGAATGAACCACGAGGTTTATCTGTTGCCTTCAAATGCATAGGAATCCAAATCACTTTATAGACTGCTGCATTTTGGGGCACAGCTTGATCTGTGCCCTTTATATAGCTCTCATTTTTTCTTGATGAGTTTCCGTTTCTATGAAAACAACAAAACAGAGCCTTGTCCAAAATACAGTCCCAAAGATTCAATCAATTTACACAAACTGAGGGCTCAAATTTAGAAATTAATGGTAACATTATAGGGAAGTGTCACATGGACCAGCTCCCCACATCCTTCAGTCACATAATCCCACTGACTTCAGCAAATACTGGCTTCAGTTAAGCAGCAATGCCTTGATTATGTTTTTCCACTCAGTCAGACTGAGCAAATGACTCACAGCAGTCAGCTTGACAAACAAAATCACGTTTTCCAGTCATGAATAATTAGTGATTAAGCTTTGATGATACATTTATTTATCACCTGTGATTCAAGGTATGGTTTGTGCCTTTAGAGCTTAGCCTGGGATTTGTTCACATGGGACCTCTCGCATATATCGCTTTGTAAATGTGTCCTTAGTAATTTGCTATTTATGCTGTGTGGTACTTAATTTATGTTGTGTTATTTCTGCTCTCTGTTTGGAATACTCTTTACCTTTGGAAAAGATTAAGACTAGATACACAGTCACCGATGCAAACTGAGGCTTGACCAAACATTTGTGACATTTTCTCTTAAAAGAGATACTCTCCTCATCAAAAATCATGATTCATGTTGTGTGAATAAAGTTAGTCCTAAAGAACATTAGAAAAAAGCTTGTTTTGCTGCAACCAATGTTCACAAGCAGTTTTAACTGAGTTTGGCTGAAAAAATGCTGTTTGAAGGTGAAAACATTTGACTTTTTACAGAACATGTGATTTGTA
Organism: Gavia stellata; assembly: GCF_030936135.1. Taxonomy (NCBI): domain Eukaryota; kingdom Metazoa; phylum Chordata; class Aves; order Gaviiformes; family Gaviidae; genus Gavia; species Gavia stellata. Next base: position 42,901,951 of record NC_082595.1, read on the forward strand.
CTTCAAGACAATTTCAAGAGGTAAATGTAAATTTTCTTCTTTTTAATAATTTTCTTTATAGAGTCCAATCTCTTCTACTTCTTACTCATCACTATTTTCAGGACATGCAAATAAAATTTGAATATTTATGTATTGTCACTTGAAATTAGCTATTCTCAGTTATTACTTCGCAGTCATAATGAGATGATAATGTGTCTTTGTATAATTCAAGAGCCAGCTGGATGCTTCTTGTCGTTGCTGCAGTAGCCTGATGTTAATTCAGCCATTTCTTTTGATGTGAGGAGAGCTGTATTTGATATTTGCTAATTTATTCTATGTGACTTGTCTGTTGTGACATAGCGAGTTTGGGTGACTGCTACTTCAAAATGAGTGTAGTGCACTCTCATATCATTTGCCCCATCTAAATTACCTCTTACTAAATCCCGTTTAAGTGTTCATAGTGATTTCTCTTCCCTTAGACATATATATTTGTATATATTAACTGTCTGGTTTCTCTCTTTCTCTCCATTTTACGAAATTCCAGACTATTAAAGACAGAAGCAAGGAAGGTATGCAAACAAGGTTTTTAAAAACTGTAATTGTGATTAAAGGAAATAATGAAGTGTACCAGAGGTAGAAGATTTAAAATACAAGGGGGAAAGGAGAAAAATAATGCTTCCTGACATCAGGGTAATTAAGCATATCATAGCCTGAAGAGATGAAGATTGGAGTTAATAACATACTATGGCTATTCCTTCAGCTTTATGTCTTTTCTAGCGGCCTCATTCTACATTCTTGCCTCATAGTGAGTGAGGTCTTAATCTGCTGGTAATTGAATGTATTACTGACAGTGTCTCTGAAATGAAGAACTTTTCAATATGATGAAAGGTGGCATAATCAGGTATTTAGTGAGAAGATAACAGAATAAATTCTTCTCTAAGTCTTGTCTGATATATGTGCTTGAGCTGGGTTTAGAGGTGGGATTTCTGAAAGCTTTGCTATCTTACTGAGCAGTTTTTTTCAGCCTGTGGTTTGAATTGGTGCTGTGAATTGGTCAGAAGACAAAAAATAAAAGAACATGCCTAAATTATGAGGTTTGCAAAAGCATGAAATTTTTGCAGCACTTCTTGAATTTGAACATTTTAATTTTTAGGATTTTTTCCTGATTTTCTTTTTTATCTTTTCTCTCCCTGCCACCTTCTTTTTAAAAATTTTTGCTTTTGCAAATGAAGGAGAAAGCCACAAAAGTTAGGGGGAAAGAATGATGTAGCAAAAATATTTTTAATTACTTTTTTGTTAGTTTGGTAGTCTGTCCCTGTTTTATTCAGCAGGACCTGTGTAGTCTGTAAGATTGTCTAAAAAGACCTTCCTCCCAAGATCCTTGTGAAGGTGCTGGGGTAAAAGTTTGATGTGTCTGATAGCACAAAACACAGTGCTAAACGTATCAGTGATCTACAGGGCAGCCCTAGAAGGATGCTTCTTACTTAAAAATCCACTTTCCCATCTTCCAGGGCTGCTCAGCTTACACCACCAGATACGGCTGTTCCTAAAACTACCTACGGCTGGGAGGGAATGCTGCATACCTCAGACACTGAGCTCTCAGGTATTGTGTTTCATTTGCAGGACCACACACTGGGCAGTGCCCCTTTAAATGGAATTTGAACCTTTGCTCATTTGATACTGAGTATTTTCTGAATTGTTTTAACTGAAGAGCTGTGGACTCATGAAGGGAAAATAAACCTTTTTCTTGTCATTTAAATGGCACTAATATGATAATTTTAATATATTTTGATAAATTGCTTTAGGATTTAAAACAACTCAGAAAATTTTGTTTTGCTTTACATTCTTTTGGGAGTTATTACAAGCATATTTCAGTTCTGTCCCAATGTATTTTTTACCCAACAGGTTATATTTTTCCCCAAATTGCTAACCAGCATGTGCTTCTCAGATACATTTTTTTTCATCGAAAGGGTTTCATTCTCTTAGCATGGCAATTAGGTTGATTATTTCTAAGTGTAGACAGATCCAGTCATGCTAATGGACTTAATTACTTCTGTTGCATTAAAACGGTTGGGAGGGATTTGCCTAGGCACTAGCTGTGCCATTTGCCACAGCTGTCTGCGGGTTGGGAGGGGTTGGACAGCCTGATTAGTACAATGATTAATGTCTAGAGGAACTCTACCAGGCACCCAAAAGCCTTTGTATCTTTTTTTGAGGTATTTGGAGAAAATTACGAATGCTGGCATACTTGTCTTTTAGAAAACAACAATTCAAGGGCTCTCCAAGATGTCTTGAAAACAGGTGAGCACTCAACAGGGGAGTTCACAATCTATTTGCCAGAAGCTTGCTGTGTACCTTAGAGTGGTCAAAAAAGCTGATAAGAAAACTGCAGAATGTGCTAGATTTAATAAAGCTTCGACCCAAAAACTGGGTAAATAAGAGATTTAGAGAAAAATTGAGAAGTTCTATAAAATCAACAGAGATAAACAGAAAGATTGTTCTGTGGACTGAAGATCTTGATGGCAGCAAGACTGATATGAAAGGGTAACAGAAGATGAGGCTGTTGGAAGAGGCTGTTGGAAGATCTATTGCCTCTGGGTTTTGTTGCTTGAGTTCCTGATAATGCCTGTTTGGGATTTATAGCTGTCCTTTTCTGGGGTAAATCTTTCCAGGAGGAGGCAGCTCCAAATCCAGGTGTAATGTTGGTGGAACCCACAAGGGAACCTTCTCCAAACTACCCTCGGGAAAAAATGTACAGAAAATAAAAAGGAACAGTCTCTAGTGGTTGCAGACATCAAAAACGTAAAACTGTTTAAAATAGTTCAGAAAACAAACCTCTCTTTTGAGTTAACACCACAATTATTCAAATGAGAGTTCAGGCATAGAATATGAAAGAGCAGAAGATATGGGACAAGTAATTGATTTAATGGAGAAATAAACTGGGAGGGAAATCTTTGAAGGTGGCTTATTTATGCGTGTGAAGTTTATAATTTGGGGAAAGGACATTATTTGAAAATTTATCTTGGGTGGCTCATGAAATATCAAGATATCAGTCTTACGTCTTCCTTACAAAGTTCAAATATAGTAGAGTTGACTCACCCCATTTCTGGGCACTGACATCAAAAGCAAAAAAAACCCAGCAAACTCCGAAAACCAAATTGAAATGGGTGTCAGGAAGAACCATGATGGTCCAGCAGAATGCCACAAATAAGCTGACACTCTAGGAAACACATGTCCAGAAAGAACAACAGGTATAGCATAAGAATGACAACCTACAGTGACGTTTGGAATCAATCAATGTTCTTTCCCCACAAGGAGACAAAAACATATTCACTAATGTTACTGTCACAAAGGACCATTATGGTTGTCATCTGATCTCCTTCATATTTTAAACATAATTCCTTGTTTTGTAAATAATAGCTTTCTACTTTACAAGCAGATTGTTTCCAATAACAATTTTCAAAGAACCTCGATTTTTGTATTTTTTGTCAAAATGATTCACAGTTAATATAAAAGCTTGTCTTTTCACCCAGTGGATGACCTTTCCAAGTGCTCCCCAACCTAGGAGGAATGCCAGGACTGATGGATCTCCCTAAGGATCAAAATCCTCACAACGGAAGTGAGACTGACAAATTTAGAATAAATGAACTTGGGTTGTGATCCTTATTATTCTCGGGGAAAATATTATAATAGTATTCTAAAATATTATTCTGCAGGAAAGGGTATTCCTGGAGACTGAAGTACCAGCTTTGGGTAGGTGTACCAGTCCATAGTCCCAGAAACAGCTACAAAGTGGTGAGACAGTGCCATCCATAGGAAAAAGAATGTCTTGTAAAGCAATGCATTGCCTTTAAGAGACTTGCAAACATGTCTCATCCTCTAAAGCTGTCAGAGGGAGAATGAGTCCTGCTCTGTCTGCTGCAGAATCTGTCCAGGAGCACCACAGCTGTGAGCAGATAAATGTTACCTAGTGTAGAAGAACCATCAGGAGCAGAGCATGAGGCAGAGGTCTTCTGCAATTTACTACCTGCTGTGGCTACTCCTATAATGAGCCCTGCTTCTTCTCACCTTGACATATCTCAACTGCTCCACTACATGTGTCTCACATTTTCCATTCTTTCAAAATGCTGATGGGCAATTGTTAAAACTATTGGTACTAAAATGACTATAAACTGTAGTTTGCAAAGGCTCAGAATTCAGCTGACTCAAACCTGGTTCTTTTTTCTCCAAAGCTTTCTTTTCATTGAGAGAACTGCTTATATTATCAGTCTTTCTCTATTTCCTTTTTATGTTGTTTAAAATGAAGATTTTTTTAAAATTGTATAATCTATTAAGAATAATCTTTCCTCCATATGAAACTGCCAAGCAATGTTCTTCTCTCTTTCTCTCCTTCATTTTTTAATCACTCTGAGACCTCCGCTGTACCTGACATGAAAATTAGCATTATACTGCATCCACTCTGAATTTTATGCAGCACAATTTAATTTTATATATATTTCTTGATGAATGTTCAAATTGAACACTCCTCCCTTAACTGCCACTTTTTTCTTTGCAGCTTCTGTTGGAGACAGATCCTGCAGTGACTAACTTCCTTTCAATGAAATTTTGAACACACGCGCACACACACACACACACACAGAGATTGCCTTAAATCCAGTGGATGTTATGCATTCAATATCTTATTTTTTAAAGACTAGAATATTAGGATTTTTTTTTCCTTAAATGCCACCTTAGGGTGATGTGCCGCATTAAAATTAAAACATCTTAAAATAATAGGTATCATGTGACTAAATTAATGAAAATGACAAGATGAAACATTTCACCATTAGGTTACTTCAGCTTCCTTTACTTTCACAAAACAGTTTCAATTTCTTTTGTTTTAGGAGAAAATTTTCAAATATAGACCTGTGTGTAAAGGCAGATGAAAACACAATTATTCTTTCACTTGCCTGACATCTTTCACTGTCTAGGTTCCAGGCATTAAAACAAAGCAAAACCAAAAATTGGCTCATGATCTCTAGAGATGTCAAAATGCTGTGAAAAGCAAGTTGCTTAAAAGTAGTAGCAATTTGTTGGTCTGAAAGGTTTTTTTCTGGAAATACGTACAAAACTGAGCAAGGATCTACACTTGCTGAATGAGGGAGGAGTGAAACGACCAAAGATACTCAGTATGTAATGGGTGAGGTGGCTGGAAACAGAAGAAAACATCTCTACCATCTAGAGAAAATAGTGTCCTGCCAGCATCTCACTTAATTTCATTCCTTACCAGGAAAGACTTCAAAGATCTGCTCCTGACCTCAGGATCACTGGTATGACTACGCCGTGCTGGTTTGTGTAGTTATTGGGCCATGAGAAAGACCTGTGTGCAGAAATGCCTTTTCTAGCACAAGCCAGACAAAATGGTATATACCTAAAGGTGGGTTGCTAGGGAAGTAGCTATACCCAGTAGTCTAGAAATGCTGCCCATGGTGAGATGTTATGGCTTTCTTCTTCATGCCCTTTGTTTAATAGAGAAGGAAGTTTAAATTTTCCAGTCAGGATGATTAATTGCCAAAGGACACACTTTAGCACCAGTGACATGCACCTGAACTTAATAAAAGCTGCCACCAGATCTCAGAAATTCTTATCTGCTCCAGCCAATGGCAGTATTGTTTGAATTCCTGTCATACAGGAATGTGAGAGACAGGAATTATAAAGCTGAGAGAATAGATGAACAGGGCTTTTCAGGCTGAGTAAGGGCATGTAACACCATTCAAGATTCTCCAACAAAATGAGGAAGAAATAAAAAGAGACTTCTACCATTGGGCTACATTTCCAAACAGAAGTTGTAGAGACCAGAACTTTACTGTGCTGGCCTTTTCCTTCTTTATATTACCCAGAGAGTTTGGAGGAAAAGACATGGTTTAGTCTATCTATCTGAAGACAAGCTGTCCAGCACAAATAAATCAAAATTCTCTTTATCCTTTTCCGTTTGGAACAAACTAATTGCCATTATCTTAATTGTTTTCCCTGTGTGAGTACTTTAGGATTTCTCTAGCTGTAAATATAATTATAACAACATAATGTAACATTGTCTTCTGACTTCTAGATAAGACTTTTCCTTAATTATGTAATCCAATTATTCCCTTTGGCTTTTTGACAATTTCTTAAATTACTCTTGGGAAAAAATATCTTAAAACTGACCAAAAAATAAAATAATTCCAGGACCACCTCCACTGGAAAAGTTCCGTGTTTAAGCATGAATAACCATGGCATTATCTAGCCCCTGCAGTCTAGATCCAGTCAAATAAAACAAAACAGAAAAAGAAATTTTACAATAATTTTCACCAAAACATATCCTCTATTTTATGGATTTTTTTCAAAATCAGAAACATTTTGACTATCTTTATTTCTAAATTCTCTGAAGTACTTCAATTTTTTGTGGTGAAAATGAAACAACTGCTACTGCTCATTCTGTGCCCCGTTAGCACCCAGCTGTTTCCCAACAGCAGGGAATCTAACTTAGGGCATCTTATGACGACCATGTGATATTTTGCAAACTGAAATCTTTTTTGCCATAAAAGCGAATAGAGGTGGTAGCTGGACTCATGGGGTGAATATTGGTACATGCTGACATGCTTTATCACTTAATAGTTTTTCTGTCAATTTTCAAAGACTTCCAGCTTTAGTTCATGTTGATTTTTATTTTTCAGTCTTCAAATCACAGAAACTACTTGAAACACAGTAATCATGAGGAGACCATTCTGTTCATTTTGTACCTCGGAAGAGAAATAAATGCATTCTGGAGAAAATTCTTTGCTTTAAGAGTAAGATCAAACTTTCGTGGCTAAGAGCAAGTTAACACCAGCACAATTTTTTCATCATGTGGAATTTGTCAAGGTCTGCCCCCTCCAGTTATGTTATTTGCTAGATATTTTGCTCAGAAATAATCTGCAAATTACAAAAAAAGCACCAGTAAAAGGTGTTTTGATAGGAAACTTTCCACAGTAGAGAAGTTTGTCACTAAAACAGGAGGTGTCTCTGGAACTGACAAAAGTAATCTTAATGCCTTTAGCTGTTGTCCTAAGAACTCATGAGAGATAGGTGAAGTTCCATAAGTAAGTCAAGTGCCTACCTTTAAACATGGAGTTCATTCAGTCTCCCTTCACAGATCATAGTTTCTAGATGTTGATCTCTTTATCTCTTCTGCACTCTCTCCAGTCAGTCTATGTCCTTCCTGGAAAGGCTTCCCAGAACTGTTTCAGACTGCACACTACCCCAGATAAACCCCTGTTGGTGCCAACAAAGAGGAGAAAATTCTTTCCAAACTAATACAAGAGTCATGTCAAAGTATTCCAGCATTTTGTTTGCACTGGAAGAGTAGCACCTTTTCGGTTCATCTTGAGCTTGCAATTCATGTCACCAGAACATATTATTGTGAAGAAGAGATGTCCAACCAGCTGTTCTCCAGCTCATGTAGGTGCATGCTTTCTTACCTAAGCATAGAACTTCACATTTGTCCTTTCTGAATAGCCTATGCTTTTTCAGATCACTTCTAAATTTGCTAAGGTGACTTTGAAATCTGCCATTGTCCTGGCAGTTTCTCCCAGCTTGGCATTTTTTGCAAATGTAATGAACATTCAGTAGTTCATCACAAAGTCAGTAGGGAACATACTGAATACTGCTCTCTTCATGATGAATATATACAGAATCTCAATAAACACAATTCCACAGAAAACCATTAACAATTACACTTATGGCACAGTTCTCCAATAACTTTTGTACTCCTTTTTCTCTACCCAGTTCCCATACTTTAACGGTTCTTCAGTTCAGACTATATCACTCTCCTTTGCTTATGAGAATATCATGGAAGGCAGGGTACAATTCATCTTGTTTAAATGTCTTCAATGCAGATGTCTTTTCACTCCATGCTGCCTTTATAGTTAGCAGAGAGTGGGCAATTTAAGTGCATAGCTCCTCTGCCCTGTTCTATATAACTTTCTTAAGATAATGTGAATTGCTTTCTAGAAATTCTTATTTTTCTTCATTGACTCTGAAAAGGATGATTAAACTGAATGTGGATGTCTAGACTGTAGGTGTCTACATACAATCATACTAATTTTACCCATGGTCTCACAAGTGTTACTGAAGTCAGGTTATATATATCACCTGCCATATTTACAGATTCTGTCACAAAGATAACTTTGGTTGAATTGATTCAATTTAAATAACAACAAAGACCTTTGAAAACCCCATACAACTGAGTTAATGGACTCAAAACTACTTATCATCTCAAAAATGATCTTAGGGATGTTCCTGAAAATATTTAGGTAACTAATGCCATAAACATGCATTAAGGACTCTCTATGGACATGGTTTTGTTCTTAAAAAACAATTTGATTTGAGATTCTTTTTAGCATGACGTATAGAATTAAATAGAAAAGAATGAAGGAATCAAGCAAAATTTTAAAATTTCAAAATTACTTGTCCCCTTCAGCAATGAAGAAAACAAAATCCTGCATACATATTTGTTTCTCCTTGGTTAGTCTATCCCTTTCAGCCTACTTGTTTCCATAGTTAAAATATGATGGGGAATCACAACAGCAGTCTTAAAGAACAAAAAGAGGAATTGGAGTAGCTTTCATTAGGAAAGTAGAACTTAGCCATCTCATGGATATAAAGAACATAGTTCTTGTGGATATAAAACAGAATTATGCCCTCAATATTAACTCCTACTCCTGCCCTGCTCTACTCCCCTAGAAAATGAGTGGGGTACTTCTTGCTGCCAAAACACATTTTCTCTTTATAGGGAGGAGGGCAGAGGGAAGAAGAGTGAGGGCTCTATCCTTTATTCAGCCCACACTGCAGTGTTTTTCTCATAATTTGTACTTCAAAATAAATCAAAATATTTACTGTTAACAAATACAAAACCTTTACACAGTCAAAGTTCTGTGTCCACTTTAGCTAGAGCAATTAATGTTTGAGAAAGTTACATATTAGCCTAGTGAAGTGATGGCCTAAATATATGAGAAAATCAAGGCTTTTATCAGAAGTAATAAGATTTTTTAGACCAGACTATTTATCTGGACAAAACAGACAAGGTTTCAGGAAGTTTTCCTTCTCACAGATTATTATTATTATCCTTAATATTTTCCATATAAGCAACAGGCACATTTGTGTGTGGTGCTGAAAAATACAGCTTTGAAAACCATGCACTCTTCACAAGAGAATAGTTCTATAAACCTTTTAAAATTTGTTATAGCGAATAGTACTTAACGGGTAGTACACAAAATTTTGGTAATAAATAAGCCACTGCTAACATATTTTCACAGAATCACAGAATCACAGAATCACTAAGGTTGGAAAAGACCTGTAAGGTTATCCAGTCCAACCATCAACCCAACACCACCATGCCCACTAAACCATGTCCCGTAGTGCCATGTCTACACGTTTTTTGAACAATTCCAGTGATGGTGACTCCACCACTTCCCTGGGCAGCTTGTTCCAATGCTTTACCACTCTCTCGGTAAAGAAATTTTTCCTAATATCCAGCCTAAACCTCCCCTGACACAACTTAGAGGCCATTTCCTCTCATTATAACTTACTATCTTTATTTTTTTTTCAGGTAGACAGATTGAAGACTGGTTCCAGAGCCATAAATTATTCCTTGCAAACAGAATTCTTGGAAACATACTTGAGGAAATCTTTTGGACTGTACAGTGAAGGCATATACATCTTTTCAATAGCAACCAAAATCTTTAAACTCCATTGTGCCTAAAATCAGATTGGAACAATGTCTTGAAATAGGAGTATGAGAAAAATCTTTAAATCTTCAGAAAGACATAATATGTATCTCGGGAAAGCACTCAAAGATATCATCAGCTTTTGCATTTGCACTTCAGCCCCAGGACTATCTTAGAATGGGGGCAAAAGTCAAATCTTGGTTTTGCCTAGTAAAATGCTATGAAGTGATAAAGAATTTTAAATACAGGGAAGAGCAGCAAAACAAGAAAGATTGGTTTCTGGAGAGCTGACTCACATCATTCTTTTAAAAAACAACATTTGATGGATTCTCTTTTCCACTGGGTTTATATCTACACAGATACAGACATTTTCTGGTAAAACCATGACACAGTTTTGCCTTTTACACAATTAGTAAAGCTGCATATATTTATATATGACTGAACTCAAAGTAGTTTGCATTCCACATAATAACAGAGGGATCATCAGGACAAATCACAGAATCACAGAATCATTAAGGTTGGAAAAGACCTATGAGATCATCAAGTACAACCATCAATCCCACACCACCATGCCCATTAAACCATGTCCCACAATGCCACTTCCACACGTTCCTTGAACACCTCCAGGGATGGTGACTCCACCACTTCCCTGGGCAGCTTATTCCAGTGTCTCACCACTCTCTCAGTAAAGAAATTTTTCCTAATATCCAGCCTGAACCTCCCCTGGCACAACTTGAGGCCATTTCCTCTAGTCCTGTCACTAGTCACTTGGGAGAAGAGGCCAACACCCACCTCTCTGCAACCTCCTTTCAGGTAATTGTAAAAAGCGATAAGGTCTCCCCTCAGCCTCCTCTTCTGCAGACTAAACAACCCCAGTTCCCTCAGGCGCTCCTCATAAGACTTGTGCTCCAGACCCCTCACCAGCTTCATTGCCGTTCTCTGGACACGCTCCAGCACCTCAATGTCCTTCTTGTAGTGAGGGGCCCAAAACTGAACACAGGATTCAAGGTGAAGCCTCACCAGAGCCGAGTTCAGGGGCATGATCACCTCCCTGCTTCTGCTGGCCACACTATTTCTGATACAGGCCAGGATGCTGTTGTCCATTTTGGCCACCTAGGCACACTGCTGGCTCATATTCAGCCGGCTGTCCATCAACACCCCCAGGTCCTTTTCCTCCAGGCAGCTTTCCAACCACTTTCCCCCAGGCCCCAAGATATTTAATCATTTAAAGCTAGATGAATAAAAATATTCAGGTACCTTATGGACAATATTTGAAAGAGCAATAAGATTAAGAAAATTCTTCTGGGATCAAGGTATTCTTCAAAATCCCACAAATTTCAGATTACTGTGCTCAGAATTAACTAGCTAATTTTACAAAAACTAATGAAAGCAGAGATTATCTGTGTGGCAGACTCCACTGTGACTGCTCACTGGCTGACAGCCTTGGGGGAAGAGTAACGCCTGGGATGTCTCACCATAAGGAATAAACCAACAAAAGTACGTTTGCACATGTTGTCCAAAGTGAACTAACAAAAATACCTGGAGAATGACAGCAACAGTGTCTTATTTTCCTAATAGTATTAAGAGGGAAATACTTATCTGTAACTAGCAGGAAATGACCACTGACATCCATAGATTCTTTCTTTTATCACCAGTTATGAAACTTGAGCAAGAAGTGTCCAAGATATTTGTACAATTGAAGTATCAACCTACCAGCATCCTAAGACTTTTAAACAGTTAACTAGTCAATGTTGTGTCAGTATTTCCTAAGACTCATTATCTGCCTTTTTTATCCCTTTGATTTAACTCGTAAATTCCTTGTACCAAAGATAAACTTTCTGCTTATATTTTTCTTTTTTCTTTTTTTTTTTTTTTTACAATGTCTGGACAGCAAAAAAATGCAGAATTCCAGTTCTTAAAATGCAATGATAATGATAAACACAGCTAGAATCATCTCAACAGAGACTAAATCAGAAAAAAAAAAATCATTCTGCATAGTTTGTTAGTAAGCAATTCCAAAGAAAATCAATATCCAGACATGATTCCATAACCATTTCCTTCTCTAAAAGCATTTAATATATGCTTTCTGAATAGCATATTGACAGGAACCTGGATCATTGTATTGGGTTTGTACAGCCATAAAGTCATATGTAGACAACATGCATTGTCTTTCTCATTCAAACTCCAGTGAAGAAAAGTGAATGGATTAATATTTCTCCTTTCCTACTCTGACATTCAAATTAACAAAGATCAAATCAGCTTTATATTTTAGAAAGGAGCAAACTGCACAGTTTGTTATAAAGATAGACCAGTTTGGATTGATTTATTGTTATTAGAGCTATATCTTAGTGACATGAAGATTGCCTTTACCCTGGTCAGCAAAATTTAAAAAAAAGTCATTTTTACAGTTGATAATATATGGTCTTTTTTTTCCAACAATACTCAACCCAACTCCATTTCTTTGCTACTTAATCAATTATCAATGGTGACACTATTCTGTTTGCCATCAGCAACAAGCTGAGAACCATCTGAATGCAACTGTGAGCACCATTTTATTTTGTGAATAGCATGATATATTTCAACTGCCTTGTTTGTTGCAGTCTTCACTATAATCTTCTTTTTTTCTTTAATTAGAAGAGCCTTCTTATTTTGTGACTGGTATCCACAAACGAACAGCCTTTAAAGCATTTAATTTCTAATTTACGTTTCCCCAGTGAAATAAAATAGTCTGTAATTGTCAGTGAAGGTTGATATTACCTTGTTTAAAGCTATGGCTGGGGAAAATGTTAACTGGCTGAAAAAAAAAAAGCTATATCACTGTCTATGAGAAGGAAGCTCTTCTGTTGCTGTATGCCGGTAGACCAGATCTAGAAGATGGAAAGGACTTTGCAGATTTTAACTCTTGACCAACCCCAGGATTTACAGTGACAGTGATATAAAACAGCAGAAATTACGTGTCAAATTTCTGTTGCTAGTTTGCTAGTTTGTTTTTTTCTTTCTCAGAGGTTTCTAACTCTCTGTGGTTTTAAAAAACAACTATGTCTACACTTTAGAAATCCCACTGTGTAACCTGCCTGCTTCACTTGCCAAAGGGGTTAGATGCCTGTTGTGAGCCTTGAGCCAGGGATCCTTTATCACCTTGGGGAAGCCAGGGCCCCAGCTGGCCGAGACTGTAGGTAGTCTAACTGCTCAAGAGCTAGAAACCGCTTTTCACAGTGTCTGTAGGTACATACAGCAGAGAGCACATAGAATAACATTAGTGCTGGGTGTGAGCCAAGAATTCCAACATGAGTGAGATTTATGCTTGCATTTGGACCTCTCAGTAGGATACACCTTCTTTATATCATGAAGGGTAGTCAGCCCTGTAGCTATTTAATCTGCCTCCACTCTCACCTTTCGTGTCCAGTATGGCTGCATGAGTTCTGCGTTAAATCCTCTCCGCGAGGATGTAGGTGATGACACAGTGTGCACAGCAGAGAAAATTCAAGACTAGAAAAATTAAGCAATCTAAGCAGCATCAGAGGGTGAGAACAGAGCCAGAAAGAGAAGCAAGGAAAAGGATATCCTGTCATTCTGGCCTAACCATTAGAACTATCTCTATCCTTTTATTGTGAATTAGTATAACTAACTGAAGTGTACTATTAGACAGAGTTAGGCTGAAGTGGTACGATTTCAGTATAATGCAGACAGTCTTGTTGACTATTTAAATTAATTTTTAACAATGAAAAGGTAATAAAACCTGAAGTCATTTATTTTCTGTGTTGAAGACCAGCGTAAATTATATGCCTCAGTCTGGATTATAGTAATTTAAACAGCATGACAGGAGTTGTACTAACTGTCAAAGGTCTGTACATGATACTGCTAATAACTGTTCAGTGAGCAGAGGAAGATCAGAATGTGGCTTTAATTCATTACATTCAATAATTGACTAAGTCACTGATTTTGTGCAGGGTATTTTGTCATTTGAAATTACCAGGAAAGGTAAGCATATTCATAACTGAAAGAGAGCTATAAAGAGTAACCATTTTAAAGGAATAAAAATCAATACTAAAAGTAGGACTGCTCTTTCTTGATTGACAGTTTTCAGTTATGAAAATTAATTACATAATAATTATTCCCTTCATTAAACATAAAGTTGACAAGGAATTCAGAGCAATGGATATTGGATAGCACTGACTTCAGTTTCAAAATAAATTTGCCCCCAAAATAAAGTTTGAAATTCCACAGCTGTATAATGGTTCTTATGGTTTCACTGTTGTCCTTTTTGTTTTTCAAAAGATTTGGTGAATGTTTCCTGCTTCTGTCCATGCGGGGAAAATGGCAGCAATAAAATTTTGTATGCTTTTACCTTTTTCCTTTTAGGACTACTTAAAATCAACATTTCAATACTTTAAAATACCACGTGTAAAGTCCAGTTCACTGCTTTTCTTTTACATTATTAATGAATGTTTATGTCAAAAGAGTCATATATTCTTTCCTCATACTGTTCACTTTCAGTGTGTTGAAGGTGCATGTAATTTAAAGAAAAAATGAGTACAGGACTTTAGAAAAGTCCCTGGTTCTGGTCACAACAATTCAGAATGATTCAGCAGATACAGCTGTTCACAACTTTGACTGCTTTCTAGTCTAATATTTCAGGAATCAGAAATCAAGTGATAAAAGTCAAACTGATGACATGCTGTTGCTAAGTTGTGTTTCACTGGGTAAATATATTTTTAGTCAATACTCTGCAGGAAGAACTCTGACTGATGTTTCTACAGATATGGTGGAATAGCAACTGCATCTTTCTTGAATACAAAGCTCAATGAAATGTCAGACTTTGTTTGATCCTTCACAGCCTTCTACATTTTTTAGTTTTCTGCATTATTCTGATTCAGTAGCATTTATCATGGAGTTTAAATAGGTACAAATAACCCCACAACGCTGTTGGAAATCAGGGTCTTTTTATGCACAGAGTGCTAAAAAGCCATTTGTGAGGGATCTCTGCAGTGAGCTCAAAATCAGTTCATCTTTCAAATTGCAGGGGAGTGACAGTATTCATTGTTAAACGTGAGACAACTGGGAGTAAGCACGGAAATATAGGCAGGAAAATTCTCATTATGGAACAATGCATACACAGGCATATGCATTTTAAGAAACTAGTAGCAAGCAAACAAAAAAGTTAGACAGCAAAATGGAATAAAAGTAGCCATGAGTACGTGTCCATCAAGTATTCTTTTCTGAGTATGCTACTCACACTTTAAGAAAGTTATTTCACTTTTCTTTTCTGGTCAGTGTTAGTTTAAGTCACTGTTGCTCGCCTCTAGGGGATATTACTAGGAGTAGCCAGACTTTTCAGTTCTAGCAGCAGTGGTGATATTTGATGAGCATCCTCAGGAGATGGCATACAGTGCCAACTCTTCTGCATTCAGTCCCTGTGATATAGGCATAATTACACTAATTTTAAGACTAGAGGCACCTTAAGCATCATGTTAGCTAGCATTTAAATGTCTTTCTTCTTAGACATAAGTATTGTAGCTGCTGTGACTTACAAATTGTCTGTAGTCCTAGCTTTCAGGTACCGTGTTTCAGTTTTAACTCATGAGTCTACCAGAAAAGCCTTTAACCTTTAGGCCTTTTTGTTCCTAGGTATGTATTCTAATTTCATGGGTATTAAACAGAAATATATATTTAATCTACAACTAGCTTTATAAAGTAACTGGTATGGTTATGTCCCCTGTATAAAATTAGATTAGTGCTAGATTGTGTTTTCTCCATTTCTCCTTTTATTCTACCTCCTACTTCATGACTTTTCATCTGCATCTTGTTCCAGAGTGTTTGAAATTATTCCTCATATTCAGAAGGTACAGAAGATAAGTCTTCTCTTCTGTGCTGCAATAAAAACTATTTGCTATCTTGTCTACTTCCTCCATTTAAAAATATCAAAGATTAAGTACCACACAGTGTTGAAGGATGTCCCACTGAGACATTCACAACAAAAGAAGATCCCCTAGAATTCAATAAGTAAAAGACATTTTAAGTTTAATTCAGTGAAGATGCAGTCATTGATGGTTGTAGAAGTAGGCAAGCGTGGTAGAGTTTTACCAAGCCCAACTCAGTGTGTGTATGGATAACTGCGTGTATATAAGTCTTTAAGTACTGTATGATTCAGTCTGCTGTTCCTGTTGCCTACCTCATCTCAGCTATTTTTTTCTCCCCAAATGCTCAGTGTTTCTGTTCAAAGAGGCTTCTTTCACCTTAGTGCTCCATCAATGCCTGTTTTCAGACAGGAACACAAAAGCATTGACTGCTAAATTGGCTGCAGCCTTCCTAGCGTCCCTCTTAGAGCAGACTCCAAGAGCTTCCTTCCTTAAGTCATGGTGCCTTCTTTCTTAACACCATCACTCAGTATATACGAGTGTTTGGGTCACCTGAGCCACTTGTTTCACTCCTAGCAGCAGACCCTCTGTTGTTAGTCACTCTCTAGACATGCGGTCAGCAGCGTCAGAGAGGACGTTACTGATCAGCCAGTCCTGTTACTGTACAGCTGCCACATTTGGTGCAGGGATTTCTCTCACCGAATTTTACCTTTCTGAAAGTTTCTTCTGATTCCCTCCAAAACACGGGATTCTCTTTACCAAGGGTTTTAAACCTTTTTTCTTCTCTCGATGATTTTTTTTCAAAATTATTAAAAGTAACTCCTGTAAAATATGTCCTCACATGCAACCCAGTTCCTCAGTCTGAATTCACATGACTTCTCTGGGACTATTTGCAGATGTGTCCAAATATCTTATGTTTTTCAGCTGTGTTTTAAGGTTTCAACATTTGATACACACTAAGGAAAATATATCCACTGTTTAAAATTCTGCAGTTTCAGTATGCCCAAGGCCTGCAAAATCTGCTCTCTCATGTCACTAATAAAGGTTATATCTTCCTCTCTTTTCATGTAGCTGCTTCAGTTCTTTTGCAGAAATATAAATCTCTTACAGTCAAAAATTGCTCTCTTTACCTATGCTTTCTCTATATTTTCTTTCCTTTGGTCCCTTTCTGACTTTCCAGTTCACTCCTTTTCCCCCTTTAACTCCTCTCCATTTTCTGCTTTATATCCTTTTTAAGGTTAAGTTCTACCATAGGAAGAATCTTTCCCATTCTCTGCATCACGATGTGTGAAGTCTGTTCCTTTTTTATTGTTTGGTTGGAAACCTAGACTAAATACAAGAAAAAAGGTTTGACTTCATTCAAGCGTTAGAGAACCGTTAACCTGAAACAAGTGTATATGCAAAAGAAAGAAGTGAGACCATTTAAAAACAGGGTTAATATTCGTTTCCCTGAAGAATGGATACATTGACCTTTAAAGAGACTTGTTTCTAGACAGTTCTGTCAGCATTTCATCTTGTTTTCTCTTTATACCTACATAATTCCTTTTCTATAAAATGCAATGTACACCCGTACTCTGTTACAGTTGCAGAAATTTCCCACTTTCAACTTTTTGTTAAAAGACCCTTTCATTTTTTCTAAAAGTTCCTTTTTAATGGAAATTCTTTTATGTTCATTAAATGTCAGAGCAGATTCAGGAAAGAGGAAAAGGAAAAAGAAAAATTAATATAAAATGCATATACATATGCTCAGAAGTCATGTTAAGATTTTGCCCTCTATACTGAATTCTTTTTTTATAGGCTTTCATCTCTTTTTACTTATTCAGAAATCAAGAGTCCTGAAAAAATGTTATTTAGCTTTCACAGTGGGTAGCTGATTTGAGAAATGAGGTACGTTGGCCTTTTCTTTTGTTGTGTGCTCTCACCTAACTGAATATTCATTGGAAGTAGATGCTTGTTTTATGATAATCATATGAGATATAACTGCAGGTTGGCCCAGAGACTTGGAAGAGTTACATCACAAGGGGATTTCATCTGTGCTTCAAACATACCTTGAACAAAACATTTTTGAAAATATCATATTTTTCTAATCTTGTTGAAGTAAGAGACAGGTGGGAACATCATATCATCTAGTCAGACCCTCTGCATACCACAGGTCAATAAGGTTCACACAAATTGTTCATAATCATATCTAAAGATTTATTTAAGCCAGATGTTTCAGTTTTCAAATTGCTGTAGGTAGAGGTAAAGACAGACCAAAACACGATCAGTGCCTTAGGCTCCTTCGTGGTTGGAAAACTGTTATGGTGAGATGATCCCAGCAGGCAAATCATGTCTGACAAAGCAATTCTTCTTTATTCTCTGTTTCCTCATACAATGTCTACCAAGCCTGGGAGAAAATTTCCTCATTTTATGCAAAGCCAGAACCCAGTGTTAACCTAGGCAAGTGAGCTATGAGCTGCAGAGATTCTCTGTGTTGCAGAGTTGACCCACACTACTCACTATTCACCGTGGTTTAAAATATATATATATATAAAAAGAAACAGCAATTGCTTATTTGATTTTTGTCCACTACTTAGTCAGGTCAATTTAAAAAAGACTGTCTGAGCTAGAAGCACCCAGACTGGAGAGATATTACCCTGGAGGCTGCTCAGGAGGGGAGGGGGCTGTAAGGTGTGATGGGCAGAGAGGCATAATGTGGAGTTGATACCCATCAGCTCCTGTGAGGTGACCAAGGCTAAGAGGCTCTGCAGAGACTTAAGAGCCTCTGGAGAGATTAAGCCTATGTTAATATTCGTGATACCATTCTTGGGCACTGCATTCAGCTGGTATGGAGCAGCCCCTCTCTGCACTATCAGACTCTCTGACCCTCTGAAACAGGGTGGCTGAGTCCAGTTCATCTTTTGGGAATGGTCTTCAGCTGTGCTGGCTCTGGAGCCACACCTGGGGTTTGTCAGGGACCGCCTTGGTCGACACAGAGCACAATCAGTGACCACTCCAGCAGCTTGGCTGTGTAAATGACTGACTCCCAGTGCCCAGGAGTGTTCCCTAGAGCTGTTTGATGCATCAATGTAGGTTCAGTCTCAGGGACTGGAAAGGGTGACAGCGTGAAAGAAACTCTCTAGGTAGCAGTTTGCTGCCATTTGGAAGCTGCTGTCTAACTCTCTAGAAGCAAGGACATGCACTGTGGGGTGGGATGGAGATGCGTAAAGTATAATAACTTTATTTTTGTAACTCCCTAGGAACAAGGACATGCACCTTGGGCTTGGAGGGAGATGCACGAAGTTTAATAACTTTATTTTTAATTTCCATTTTATCTTTCCCACTTTGAGTTTTTGCTTTTTGAAAAGTGTTCTGTTCTTCATGTAGTAAAATTTGGCTTTTTATAGTTAAAAGCCTTTAGACTTTATTTAGAAACCACTATAGGAGAGGCAGATTCACCTCAAAGCCCTGGCCAGCTAGTCCCAGCAATCTCTGTTACTTGAGAAAGACACAGAGAAAAAGACAAGTGAAGTGCCACGGACCACAGGCATACAGGAGAAAATAAGATTCTTTCCTATTCCTGCCAGAAACCAGTTGAGTCCCAAAGGGTAAGATTTAAAAGTGTTTGGCTAACAATGCAACTTCCTATTCTTTTCCAGCAAGATACTTTCTTTTTAGAAACAAAGGCTGCAGGATGGTATTGAAGATTTTTTCACTGGTGTGAGTAATCTGGGGTTTAACTCCTACAGCCTTTCTTCTTTAGAAACAAGTTAAGAGAAACTTAGGAAGGACTCACCATCAAACCGAATTGTTAATGGCATTTAAAACAATCCCAATCCCATGTTCACAGAATCACAGAATCACTAAGGTTGGAAAAGACCTGTAAGACCATCAAGACCAACCATCAACTAACACCCCATGCCCATTAAACCATGTCCCACAATGCCTCGTCCACGCGTTCCTTGAACACCTCCAGGGATGGTGACTCCACCACTTCCCTGGGCAGCTTATTCCAGTGTCTCACCACTCTCTCAGTAAAGAAATTTTTCCTAATATCCAGCCTCAACCTCCCCTGGCGCAACTTGAGGCCATTTCCTCTAGTCCTGTCACTAGTCACTTGGGAGAAGAGGCCAACACCCACCTCTCTGCAACCTCCTTTCAGGTAATTGTAAAGAGCGATAAGGTCTCCCCTCAGCCTCCTCTTCTCCACACTGAACAACTGCAGTTCCCTCAGCCGCTCTTCATAAGACTTGTGCTCCAGACCCCTCACCAGCTTCGTTGCCCTTCTCTGGACGCGCTCCAGCACCTCAGTATCTTTCTTGTAGTGAGGGGCCCAAAACTGAACACAGGATTCGAGGTGCGGCCTCACCAGCACCAAGTACAGGGGCGCGATCACCTCCCTACTCCTGCTGGCCACACTATTTCTGACACAGGTCAGGATGCTGTTGGCCTTTTTGGCCACC
This sequence comes from Gavia stellata, assembly GCF_030936135.1. NCBI lineage: Eukaryota > Metazoa > Chordata > Aves > Gaviiformes > Gaviidae > Gavia > Gavia stellata. Next base: position 42,921,952 of record NC_082595.1, read on the forward strand.
TGGGCACACTGCTGGCTCATCTTCAGCCGGCTGTCAATCAACACCCCCAGGTCCTTTTCTGCGGGGGAGCTTTCCAGCCACTTGTCCCCAAGCCTGGAGCGTTGCATGGGGTTCTTGTGACCCAGGTGTAGGACTTGGCACTTGGCCTTGTTGAACCTCATACAATTGGCCTCTGTGGAGTCACAGAATGCAGCACAGAGGAGAGCAGTCATGGGTTGATAAAAGATGGGGCACACACTTGGTACTGGAAATCCCATAGCTATAAACAGCTCAGCCACAGTGAGTTAAAGAAACTGCAGACATGGACAAAACTGGTTTTAAATGTCACAAAGAGAACAAAGAAATGCTATCTAGCATACGTAAAAGGCATCATATATTGACAATTCAGGCATAATGTAGAGCTTAGATCAAACAAGAAAGAAAAAAGGCTTAAAAGTGTAACAACAAACACATAGAAATTACACTAAGAGTATCCTAGAGTGGGGAAAAAGAAACTATCAAAATGAATATTACATTCCTCCCAGAAAAGGGCTCCAGGTGCTGGCAACTTACCATGACACACCACCACTGTCACCAGACTGAAACCACCAATGTTAGGACCCAGATGAGCAGAAGAAGGGTGAACATAAATACCAGGAAAAGGGATGGAAGCTAAGAAGTGTGTGTATAAAAATTCTAACTGTATTATTATTCTTTTTCTGTAACAATCAGATTTGGACTAATAATGACTAGATTCTGACGATTTCCAGTATACTAACAGTAAATTCTTGGCTTTATTTATATATGTAACCTGTGTTTCTGCTTTGCCCATAAACAAGATTTTTACTGTAATACCTGTTCACATCAATAATGAAAGGCAGTGATTTCAGTGAGATTCAGGACATCACACAGTAGACCAATTTTATTCTACCCCGACCTCCAATTCCTGTTAAGTTATGCAGCGATGCACTTTGGCCCAAACTTTCTCCTAATGTTGTCTAAACCCTAGAAGATGATTTGTCCTGCAGCAGCACTTGTGTATCAGCTTTTAGTTGCTTCTACTCCCAAGGCCAGTCCCAGCTCCCTTGGGAACCAATGGCATCTGCCTGCTAGCATAGCGCACCTCAAAGCATGTGTGCAACACATTGGGCTCAAACCTTGACCCTTCATTCAGCAGAAGTCCCATGTACTTCTGGAATGACACAGATGCCCCCAGCCATCTAACAGAAAAATACAGGCTGTTATCATGAGCATATATAAATCTGAATCTCTGTCAGTATTAGGAATGAAAAGTGATTTTCACAGGATGTTAGAAATTGCTTCTCAGAAATTAGTTTTTCTACATAGTAAGTATCAGTTTGTACTTCTGTAATTTATTTTATTTCTACTTTTCTAGTTTCTATAATATAATGTATTTCTGGTTTATATCAAGGATTCAGGATGTGACTAATTTAACATTGCTGTTAACCTTAATTTTTTTGAGAAGACTGCAAAAGTTTAATCTTTGAGCTACATTTCAAATCTGATTGTTTGTAAAGCATCTGTTTTATTAAAACTGGAGGCTCAGAGAATGACAGCACAAAAACTAATATTTCTTTCCTCCCTTATTTCCCCAGTGGAAGGAATATGTTTTTTCCACTTCAATTAGTTTTCAATCTCCCTCCTGCAATATGATCAAAATGCTTCATGCTGGCCAAATTATTAGTGACAACTAAATGACATATGAAGAGTTGTATATAAAAAGTCATTTAACAAACTGATTGAGTCCTAAACACAGAGCAGACTGACTTTCAATGGACCAGTTCAAATTCATTCCTGGTATTATGGGAAAACTAATTCTATTTTTTTTTAAACTACTGTTGATAGGATATTTTAAAGTCTATTTTTTTCTGGCTTCTTAACACCTTCCCTAGCTGACTTGTTCCATTGCCTATTATCACATTTCGTCTAACAAGCATTAAGTCAGTAAAGGTTCCCATTCTCACCAGCCAACCCTGAGAAGTTTCCCAGTTAGTGAGCCCAAATCTCCAGGTCACATTACAATGTAGATTTTTATTGTATTTTCTGTCCAAACTCTCTGAGTAGCTATCCTGGTGGTTTCTGCAAGAACTTGTCCAGAGTACATGACACTGAAGAGAAGTCTGTGCTAAGGTAAGGACAGTGCAGGTTAGAGAATGGAGTTACAATCATAAATAGTTTCCTAAGCGTTAACTTACATTGCTAATTGATGGAGAGTGAGCTTTCCATTTCTAGTTCTGAGTCTTTTTGGCTAGCAAAAATTAGTGGTTAAGATACATCCTATAATATCACAGCTCAGATTTGTTGGGTAATGGAACATAAAATGAAGTTAAAACGAAATAAAGGCAACTGTTCAGCAGAAATGTATGCAATCAGTAATGCAGGCCACACATTTCCATGATGTGCACCTAGCAAGAATGGGTTACTGTTGTAGGCCTGCATTGGAATGAGGCAGGGAGTAGAATAGAAATACAGCCCTGACACAGTTGCTCATATAAGAAAATAACTGGCATTAAACTATCATTTGCTTTGTTCCGCAGTACCAATATCCTAAGAGGACACGGGCTGCTGCATGTAGCCTAAGAGGTCACAAAGGCTTTTTGAAACATTTGCACAGTCTTTCTTCTCTATTATTATTCCACCTTAAATTGTGGAGAAAGGGGATGCGCCACTCACATCTAAAGCTTTGTCAGGGCCACTTCAGCACTTGTTTTGAACTTTTTACTAGTTTTGAAAGAATTTTTGAAAGAATTATTTATCTTGCAGGAAACTATGTGTGTTTTGTCTAAAAGCATCCCTGGAGACCACTCTGAGTGCCATTCACTCTTTTCATATGCTGTCTTCCAAAAGTCCAGGTTTACATTTGTCCTCAGCTGGTATTTAGAGCAATCTTCCTGCTTACTGTGAGCTGCTCCCACAGACTCCTTAAAGCAAACATCAGCCGAGCATGTTCAGTATCCCTTTCATCCAAATATGCTTACTTGGATGTCCTTTGAGGTGTAAGGTGGCCCCAAGTTAAAAAGCATCTGGTTTTACAGAAGGGTTTTACTGTTAGCAATATATGTTTTCTCATTAATAGCTGTGATATTGGGACAGTCGTTTATTTCTCTAATCCATCACTTCTGAGCTCAACTGTTAGCTGTTTACTACTGCCAAAGAGAGGAGCTCTCAGCAGATGCTATGACTCCAATTAAAAAAAAATGTATTTTTATAAATTCAGAAATGCCGGAGTGAGGACAGAAGGGAGAAAGAAAAAAAAATCTAAAAGCCTCAATCAATGTATATATTTTCTATTAAAATCTTTTTAAGCACAAATACTTCTTACCTTGCTTGTGTTACAGCAGACTCTTTCATACGTTTTATGGACAAATGGTAGTGGATGGACTGTTTCTGTGTTATAATTTCCTTAAGCTTTTTTGTGGTGGTATGAAGTATTTACAGCAAAGATAAGAAAGCTTTTCTGGAGCTCTCTGTTTTGCAGTATGAAGTACTATTTCATGCCCTGTGCTTGCTGATGCTAATAGACAACTGTAGCAGTCTATGATTTGTCCTTTCACAGCTAATACTCTGTGCCCTAACTAGAGTTAATCTTACAGACCAGCAAAGCAATAGTGAGCTACTATAGTATAAATGTAAAACATGATTTGACTTTTATGCTGCCTTCAATGATGTTATACAGAAGAACAAAAGCCACTGCCCCAAACAAGAAGTCAGTCATAGACTGTATCCTGTCCTTGGCAACAGCAAAGTGGATGCCTGTAGAAAGTTTAAGATTGAAGACCGGTATGGAGCAGTGCTTTCTGTTGTGGAAGCTGTATCCAGACCACTGCATTGAAGTGTAGACAGATTAGACATATGCTCCATGAAATGGCCTCAGTTTTCTTTGGATCTCTTCATACATTGATCTACCAAAACACCCTAAGACAAGAAGGTCATCAAGAGCTTAGTAGGCTATATCTAACAGTAATTTCCTGCCCTTCCCTGTAAACCTGCTGTAGTAACTCTCGCTTCTTGTATTTTGAGAAACAGTGCAGAAGCATTCCCATCACATCCTGTCATCGCTTGCTTTAAAGACTCCAGTCATTTCTAGCTTGAGTTGCAGGTTTTTTTACCAGGTTGATGAGTTCTTAATAAAAACAGTCTCCTTAGAAGGTTAGAAGTCATTTTCTTGCTGCCCTTCTGCATGGCTTTCCTACTTCGACGTAGCCTCATTCAGATAGAGAATGTGAAGAATGTTCAGTTGAACAGTGGCAACAACACCTTCCACTAGACCAGGTTGCTCAAAGCCCTGTCCAACCCAGCCTTGAACGCTTCCAGGGTTGGGGCATCCACAACGTCTCTGGGCAACCTGTTCCAGGTTTTACTCTATTTACTGTTTTTTTAACAATAAATGAGGGCTCTCTTGACATTCTCACAGAACTATCTGCCCCGACCAGGAGTTTTCCTTACTTGGTAGAAAAGTTATTTTAGTGTCATTGTTGTTTATGTTTAGTTAGGACTGTTTTTTCCCATTTGCAGTATTTCCTAGTGGACTATACAGACTTTCTATCATTTTATTATCTGCTCACTCAGCATGGTCTTCACCCCTTCAAAGACAGATTTATTTGTAATATTTTTAAATACTAACAGTAAATGTTGTCCTTTCACTATCTACATCCTTTTAGATCAGTTATGTATACATTAAAAAGCATAAATATCTTTGAAATTCTTCTAGCAACCTCTCTTTATTGATAAACTTGACCTTTTGCTCTTCCTTTCCCATCCTTTAAGGAATCATGAATCTACAAAAATGATGTTCCCTTTCTCCAATAGCATCTTGATTTGTTCAATAATCTCTGATGAGGGAAGCTGCCAAAAGCATATTTAGAACTCTAAGTACTATTTATCTGCTGAAACATCTTTATCTACAAGAAAGGTGACAGTTACTGTCATATGCTGTTTTCCTTCATCAGGACTCCCCTTGGCTACATATCAATACTGTCAATATTCTTAGTTTGATAATTATTCACCTAGCATCCAGATAGAAATTACCTCAGGAAAGGCTTTCAACCTGTATTGTAAAAGCAGATAAAATGCAAAAATCACAGTGAGTCCTTGTGCAGTGACAGCTTTGGAATTAAGAGAAGTGATAAGCGAGGCACGCAGCTGCGGCAACGGCAAGTTCCGCGGCTGAGCACCATATTGAGGTGTTACAGGGGGGGTCCCGGAGACAGGGGAACCTGAGGAAGAGCAGGGAGCCCTGCCAGGACCTGACAGGTCTCAGGGGAGAGGCTGACGCGGCTTGGACGTTGGCAGGAGAAAACGGAGGAGATAGATAGGTTTAAATGGCCCTCGGGAGCGCTGCGAGCGGGGCCTGTGAACAGGGATGGAGAGGGCACGCAGAGAGGGTACTGCAGTTGTGTGAGGAGGGCCGTGCACCCTGCTGGTAGGCCCACTGCCCAGGGAAGTGCTCTAGGTCTCTGCCAGGATGGTGGGCGCTCTCCTCAGAGTTAAATCCAGTGTTTGTAGAGAGAAAGCCCCTGAGATGTCTGACGCTTTCACCCAGACAGAACTGGTAAGGAAGGAGACTTCAGTACAGACGGTAGGTTGCAATGACTGCCCAGACCCTTCTCCTGCAGAAAAGGTAAGTACCTGCTAAAGATGCGCACAGGTTGATGATCTGTTGCATCAGGTGGCCAATTCGACGGAAACAGTTAAAAGGCTGCACAGCATTAGAAGGGCCAAGACAGAGATAGATGAGTGGTTTCAGAACCATGCTCCTGTGGCGGACACCACAGAGAATGAGGCACCTTGGACCCTGGTGACCCATAACAGCAGTACTCTGCTTCAGTCCCCACCCTCCAGCACAACAACCAAAAACAGATATGAAAATTTAACAACTGTAGATAAGGCCAACAAAGCAATATTTGGGTCACTTAACCAAGCTTCAGATCAACCAGACCTCGTTCTTATTGGTGACTTCAACTACCCAGACATTTGCTGGAAGAGCAATACAGCAGCTCTCATGTCATCCACCAAGTTCCTGGAATGCGTAGAGGACTGCTTCCTCATACAAATGTTAGATGTACCAACCAGGAATGAGGCACTGCTGGACTTGCTACTCACAAACCAGGAAAACCTGCTTTGTAGTATCTTGGTTGGCGACAGCCTTGGCTGCAGTGATCACGATATTGTGGAGTTTGGGATCCTGCTGAGCACACTGAAGGTTAGTACTAAGGCAAAGGTTTTAGATTTTAGAAAAGCAAACTTCAGCTCTCTCAGAGCTCAGTTGGGAGGGATTCTGTGGGAAGCTTCCGTGGGGGATTGTATGGGATCACCCGGCTAAACTGGTTTTGGAGCACAAAGACAAGATGCAGGGAGTTGTGATTCCACTCAGCTTTGTCTCACCTTGACAGATCCTTATCTATGCAGAGATGACTTGGGGGGAGCTGCAGAAACGGCTCAGCCCTGGGTTGCCTGAACACTGCTGAAACCAGAATGGAGCCGTGAATAATCCCTTAACAAACAAAGTGCCCTGAGTACCATTCCACCACTATTCAGTAACTTTGTGAGCTAGACATCACAAAATTAGCCATACAGACTAAGGAGCCATCAAGGCACCAGAGGTAGACATTCACGCATAATCCTGCCCCCACCCATCAAATCAGGGAATAAAAACCGTAAGGTTTGGGGAGAAAAGTGGGGAGTCTTTTTCCAACAATACAGCTGGCCTGTAGGAGATTCTTCCCCCCCTGTCCAGGACGCTGTACAAGGTAACTTCCCAGGGATTAAGAGGCCTTACCTGAGAGAGAGGGTAAATGATTAAGAAACAGACATATGGTATTTGGCATGCTTTAAGATCGTGATTAATGCACTCTTTTAAGGTATTAATATCTAGCACGCTTGTGGTTTGTGTTAGTACATTCTGGAAATAACTTGTAGGTTGTAATAGTGTACTTAATTGCAATAGTGCATTCCTCCATTGTATCCATAAAAACCTGCAATAGTGGCGAATTGGACCTGTGAGTGAAGTTCAAATAAATTGTTAATTTGAACCTTACAGTGAAGTCTCTTTCTCTCTGTCACAGGGATAAAGGAGCTAGCAAGTGCTGGGAGTTTTTTAAGAATGCTCTCCTGGAAGCACAAAAACAGTTCATCCCCTTTAAAGGTAAGGGAAGTAGGCAGAGCAAAAGACCCCTTTGGCTTAACTGCGAGCTTCTGACTCTGCTCAAAACCAGAAGAGAAGTGTACCAGAGATGGAAAAGCAGACAGATACCCATTGACAACTATAAGGGCATTGCCAGGGCATGCAGAGATGCAATTACAAAAGCAAAAGCTCAGCTCGAATTGAATTGAGATGTCAAAAACTGCAAGAAAGGGTTCTTCAGGTATGCAAACAACAAGCAGAAACAGAAGGAAAATATTGGCCCACTCTTAAACAGGAGAGGTGAATTAGTGACCAACAACAGTGAAAAGGCAGAGGTTCTCAACACTTTCTTCACCTCTGTCTTTACCAGCACTATTGGGCCCCAGGCCTTGGGAACAAAAGTCTACGTTGATGCAAACACAGACCCACTGTCAGTGAGGGAAGAGTTGGTATGTGAACTATTACAGGAGCTTGACCCCTACAAATCGATGGCCCCTAACAATACCCACCCGAGGGTGTTAAGAGAGCTGGCTGACATCGTTGCAAGGCCGCTCTCCATAATCTTTGAGAAGTTATAGAGATTGGGGGAAATCCCAGAAGACTGGAAGAAAGCTAATGCCACCCGCATCTACAAGAAGGGCTTAAAGGAGGATCCAGGAAATTGTAGGTCCATCAGTCTTACTTCAGTCCCTGGGAAAGTTACGGAATTAATCCTTCTGGGGGCTCTCATAAGTCAAATGAAGCACGTGATTGGGAAAAGCCAGCATGGATTCACCAAGGGCAAATCGTGCTTGACAAATCTGATTGCCTTCTATGACAAAGTAAACTGCCCAGTTGACGTGGGGCGAGCGGTGGACATTGTCTACCTGGATTTCTCCAAGGCTTTCGATACGGTTTCCCACAGCCTCCTCCTAGAGAAACTGATGCTTTACGGTCTAGACAAGTGGTCTGTGCAGTGGGTGGGGAACTGGCTGACAGGCCACACCCAGAGGGTGGTGTTAAATAGCTCCTTTTTAAACTGGCAACCTGTCGCAAGAGGTGTCCCCCAGGGATCAATGCTGGGCCCAACGCTGTTTAATATCTTCCTAAGTGATCTGGATGATGGGATCAAGTGTACCCTGATGAAGTCTGCCAATAATACCAAACTGAGTGGCGAAGCGGACACTTCGGAAGGGGGACACACCCTGCAGGATGACCTGGACAGGCTGGAAGAGTGGGCTCACAAGAATCTTATGAAGTTCAACAAAGACAAATGTAAGGTCTTGCAGGAGTGCAGCACGGGCTGGGTTCTACCTGGCTGGGGAGCAGCTCTGTGGAAAGGGACCTGGAGGTCCAGGTAGACAACAAGTTCAATATGAGTGAACAGTGTGCTGCTGGGGCAAAGAAAGCCAACAGGATGCTGGGCTGCATCAACAAGGGCATCACTAGCAGAGATGAAGAAGACATTATCCCACTCTCCTCAGTGCTTGTCAGGCCATACCTGAAATACTGTGTGGGCAGGCTGGAGAGGGTCCAGAGAAGGGCCACAAAGATGATTGAAGGACTGGGAAGCCTGCCATATGAGGAAAGGCTGAGAGACCTGGGTTTGTTCAGCCTTGAGAAAAGAAGGCTTAGGGGAGACCTTATCACCATGTTCCAGTATTTAAAGAGTGGCTACAAAGAAGATGGAGACTCTCTTTTTACAAGGAATCACATGGAAAAGTCAGGGGTAATGGGTACAAGTTACTCCTGGGGAGATTCCAACTGGACACAAAAGGAAAATTTTTCACAATGAGAACAATCAGCCATTGGAATAATCTCCCCAGGGAAGTGGTGGATCCCCCAACATTGGACAATTTTAAGATTCAGCTGGACAGGATGCTGGCCTATCTTGTCTATACCACGCTTTTGCTAAGAAAGGTTGGACCAGATGATCCTTGAGATCCCTTCCAACCTGGTATTCTATGATTCTATGATATGTGTGAAGAAGATAGAAATTACTCTATATTCATGAGGCAGATCATTTGTACATCCAGAGTGAATCCAACGTGATGATGAGACTCAAGTTTAACAATTCTTATGGATGTGGTGATACTTCCAAGAGTTCAGTCAAGAGCTGAGCCTCTCATTGTTTTCCTTCACTGTATATGAATGGGAAAGGGGAGGGTTTTCTCAGTTGTGTTCATTATTGTAAGTGATGCAGTTGTATGATGCAGACATTTTTCCATCTCTTTTATTCTTGAGTAAACAGTGAAACATGAAAAATTAATTTACCACGGTAAAACTAGATTCCTCTGCAATACAAAATTTCTGCCCATTTTATTCTTTATTATGCACTGTAAATGGCAGCAGCACTTGCTGCACAGGAATATAATTAGTTTTGCACAGAGCACTTTATTTAGCCTAATATGTCATAGACATGAGAGTAACTCAAGGACACGGTAAATGAGAAAAAAAAAAAACCTGACTGGGGTAAAAGCAGCCATAGCAAGCATTTTAATTCAGTGGAGGCCAGTTGAGATGGTAGGACATGGATTCTGCTAATAGTATTATTTTTCCTCTTTTTTGAAGAAAAATGTGGCTAAGATGCTAAAAGCTTTGCATTGCCCTTCTGTACAACAAACAGGTGATTGCACGTGGTCAAGAGCTGGTAAAGACCAGGAGCTTAGAATTTTTAGAAGTGCAGCCCCATGGATATCTATGCCAGAGAACTACCCTACTCATGCAGCTAATTGCTGGAAATCATTTGCTTGCAAAATACAGGAAGAATCTTCAGATAAGAGAGAGAGATTTAGACTTGGGATATAATATAGATACAAATGGAGGATTAGAGACAGGGGAAGTAAACTGCAGTGTACACCAGTAAGCTTTTAACATAGTTTGCTTAGTTGCATGCTATACAGTTGGAAATGAAGAGAACATTTCCAAGTCCCATTCTGCAATCTATTTGCTCATACTTCATTTTATGAAAAGCTGTGGTACACACTTTTTATTCTTAGAAGTGCGGTATGGTGTGCGGTTTTTTACTGGCCTTGAGTTGGAGGAAAGTGTATGGGCAGAGTTTAAAGGTGTCTGTTCTGTATGTGTACATATACACACAGACATAGACACACATGCACGCATCCACTTCCATGGAAGTTTGGGTTTTTTTGTTTGCCCAGCTGCAAACTGAAGGCCTTCCTCTCTTAACCCTTCTCCATTGATTTGTTTCAAGGTTTCCTCTGATGAACAGGATCCTGTAAGAACCGGATCAAACACAGTATGGTGGATCAAAGATTCTGCTGGTGAATACTTAACTTTCCTCAAGTTAAAGAAGAGTTTATTTCTAACCCACATATCCTTCTACACACTTAAGTGAGGCCTTTTCTAAAGGCAAATACTGCCTTGTTTTCTGCTGCCTCTTACACTGGCAGCAAACAGGAAAGGATCTAACACGATACTAAACCATTTTGGAAACCCTTTGAGAAATTTATTTCAGTAATATCTCTTCCCCTATTCAGCTAGAGCTTCAGATAAAATGATAAATAGGCAGGCCTTCCACACCCACCTACCAAAGACATTAGAGAGAAGCCTGTTTTATTTTCTCCCTGGGATTAGGTGTACCAATCATTATTATTTAAATAGATTTCTTGGGAAGGAAAGAGTTTCTGCAGCTCCACAGAACTGTGCAGCTGCTCTTTGGTCCTCACTACCCAGAATCTTGCCTCAGAGGGAAATCAAATCAGAGATGCTAAGGAGTAAGTAGATTACTGGGCTGACTTTATGATGTTTACTGAAGATTATAAAAAGATTATATAAAGCATACCCTCATTTTCTTCAATTTCATCTTGACCCAGTAGATCATTTTATGTGCAGTTGCCTTCGATGCTCACCAAAGAACAACTACTTTTAAATGGACATTTTTATTTTATACTTCACACAGATATCTTCCTTTGAGAATAAGAAATTGCTATCATAAAAGTACACTTTTACTTACAAAGAAAAAAGGAGTTAGTATTTCACTCCAATTCCCTATGTAATCATCATTTTTAATATAGCATGAAATTCATTATTCTTTGGAAAATGTTGTCTGAATGCTTATGCTAATTCATTGGATATAACTTTTATCTTTTATCTATTTGCCATAAAAATGATACTAAGTCAAAACCAAATTAAATGAAAGAGGAATTATGTCAAAAAGAATTTTTTCAGGCAATTTCAAAGCATTGTTTCAATTTTTGCTTTTAAAGACTTCCATTACAATTAAATATGAATGAAGTGTAATTAGTTTACATTTAAATAAAATATCTTTTCTGGAAATACAAGACAGATATGTTAGGAAGATGAAGCTTTCTAAAAAAATTGATGTGAAAAGTATGCTGAAATTATTTTTTTTCCTCATTACAAGTCCTGATCTTCATAAAGTGATATATTCTGATGGAATGAATGTTTTCCCCTGAAAAGTTCCTGCTAGGTCTAATTTCTTCTAAAATTACTTCTGCTGAATAAATCTGTGGCCCAACTTCAATTAAATTATCTTTTTATTGTCTCCCACAAACCAGGAGACAGATGATATTATCATTGTCTCTGTGGAGACAAGTTTCAGACATTGCAATGATTTTATTTAAAAATAATAATTAATTTCTTTATAAATTTTTCCAAGATCCAGTTAAGTAATTATTAGTCTGGTCTATAAAATAGAAAGTTGTATATAAAATGTCATTTAAATATCAAAATATTTACTTTTGTCTGTTTTCTTCGCAAGTTTGCAGAGAAAGTTGACATAATGCTATGTTGTTAGAGAGAATCAAGTACCATAAAAATTATCTAACTTCAGTGACAAAGCACAGAAAAAGTTCATGGGATATAACACCAGGAAAATGTAAGGTTAGAAATGTGAGCTTAGAAATGTAAGGATAGAAATTGACCTTTTAAGTCAAGCAGCAAAAGTACAGGTGATGTTTAAATTTTCAGTTTTTTGAACGCAGAACTTAATGAAGAATTTAATTCCATATTTTGCAAATACCAAGCAATCAGAGCATGTTTAAAATGTTATAAATATAACTGAATATTACAAATATAACTATTATGTTTGTGGGGAAAATCTGTATTCTGTTCCAGGCTGAATGTACTTTCGGATTTTGATTTACCTGTTGGCAGAAAACTTGGGAAGATTTTATTACAGTTATGAAACTAGCAGTTGTCCTCTGTGCTTTGCCTAGGAGCAGCTACCACAGAAGAGACCCCTGCACCTCTGAAGAACAAACTAAAACTAATCATCTCTCCTTCGGGCACCAGATGTTAGCCAGGCTGGTTGATGGGGCTAATGTGGGCTATTATGATTGCCACATACATGCTTTCTGCTGAAGAATGGCTCCAGATGTGTTAAAAAGCAGCTACAAACAGCTTTCAGCTATGTACTAACTCCTCAAGTCTGTTATGAGCAGGTATTATCCTTACATAGCATTCATCCATTCTCCTTCTCCCAAAAAACTTCTTTTGAAGATTGATTTTGCTCCTCTCTCTAGTCTTGGTTTTAGTAACTCTGTTGGAGCCATATAGCTCCCACCTTCATTTCTTATTTAACAGAAAGGGAAACAGAAACTCTGACAAGAGCAGTGCAGGTTTATATTATTATCGTGTGGATGACAGAAGCTGCAAGAAGAAAAGTAGAAGCTGAATAAGGAGAAACCTGTCTGACAGCTGAATTCAGGCAGGCTGGCATGTCCAGTGTGCTCAGTGACCTGCAGATGTGCTGGGAGGGGTTAGCAGGTGCCCCTGTCAGTAGAAATTTGGGGCTTGATGAAGAAGAATCTCAGATTTCCTTTCTTGTAGCAATATGTCCAGCTCTTTCCCTTGAGCAACCAGCCATGGGAGACATGATGGTCCCCCACCACCTTTCACATCAGTCTGATTCTTTTGCCCAACGTACTGACAGTTTTCCCAGTTTTATCAAAATCCACGCTACTTTGGGGTCTTCAGAGTGATATGACAATGACTGAGCAGTCATTTTCATTCTGTAATAAACTCATGGAAGTTGGGAGTAACAGGACGTGTTAAAGGGGCCTCTACATTCTTTTCATCTTGGGATTACTATAATTTAGAGCACTTTTGCTTAATGCTTGGCAACAGCATTATAGTCAGTTCGGGGTTTTTTTCATATTACAGTGTTGGCTCTGTGATGAATAAAATAGAGATACTGAGCAGAACATTTAGGAAATGTCAACATTTGTTTTTTCAGGCCTTCTGCAGAGTATTGTAGCTTTCTCTGCTACTGAAAGCATATGGTCTTATTTCAGACTGAACTGAATGCTGCTTTAAACATAATTGTCCTGCACTGGAAAAACTTCCTTAAACTAAATATATGTTGCCTTTATGGCATTTAAATATGAAAGAACATGTGGTCGGATAAACTAACTCAGCAGGGGCAGGGTGGGGGGTGGGGATACAAATTTGTCTGTCTTTGCCAACCCTCTGAAGAGAGGTAAATGGAGTCCATAAACGAAGATACTTTGCTCTCTGCACACTCTTTTCTTTAGCTGTGGATGAGACTTAGCTGATTTGGAAATGATATAAGAAATGCTGCATAAGCCGTGTTCTCAGAAGGCAGCTAATGATCTTGAGGAGGTGATTTCAGGGGCTACACACAGACATGGGGGAGTGGACACAGGCTGTGACAACTATCAGTCAGCAATTTGCACCTTGTCGTGGGGCTATTTCATCACACAAATGTAAGATGACCGTCAGTGACTCCAGAAAACCATCAGCAGGAAGCTGTGTGAAGGGGCTTGCTCTGCTGCCCACACATCCAGATGCTGAAGGCCTTGCTTGTCTAGACATAGGTTATCATTACAATCCGAAAGAAGCCCTCATATGTTACTAGTGCCCTGGGATTTAGGGGAAGTAAAGCAAACGCTGGTGCTGTGGGGTGATGGCAATTTGATAAGCAGCTACTATCTGGCCCAGAAATTACAGTTCGGTATGAATGAATGGGCTTCCAACACTCCACAGGTTGCCTGGCTAGTGCATGTCTACAGGATCCTCCTACCCCAAGCTGCCTGTATATATTTATTTTAGCCTAAAGTATTTCTGTTGATGATCTGCAGACCTTGATGCAAATTCATGTGCATTATTAGCACAGATAATTGCCTGACTGGGTGCTCAGTAAATCTACCATCTGAATGTCTGGACTTAAGGGGCTCTATTTTGTTTGGGTAGTATGGATAGCCATAAGATTTCAGTGTTCACTGCTGTTTTAAAATGTTGTAATACACTTTACTGCTTTGGCTAATGAACCTGAGCCTTAATATTGGAACATTTGATAGAAGAAAGTTTAATTACATATGGAACAGCTGTAAGTTGGTGCTTAACTATGCATTTAATCAGATGAAAATAGCATTGCTTGGAACCTGCTTGAATGTTCATGTGTCCCTTGTCATTCATATTACTAGGACACACAAAAATGAGGAAAAATTTCTGCTGAAGAGCAATGTACTAGTGAGTGATTGTTTCCAGACCCAAGTTAGAAAAACGAAAAATGCATTATTGAAGAGCTTAGTCTAAAAAGCCCTTGGTGACTTTTCCGAGTTTTTATCAGAATAAGTGGGGTACCAGGAATAGAATTTGAAAATTACCCCTAACTTTTGAAATGTAGGAGACAAAGGGGTACCTGTTAATGAAAGAAAGAGACAATCAAAATACATTGACCTAGCTCTTTCTATGGGAAAAAGAAATGGTGACTGGATACTTACAGACCACAGAGAATCTGTCTGCAGGAATTTTGAGGTTTGAATATAATTTGACTTTAATTGGGGAGGGGATGTGGTGTTTTTTTTTTCTCAGAGGCAGCCATCAGATAAAGAGACAAGATCAAAACAAAAAATTGCATAGGACTATGAAAGATTCATAGAGGATTTTTTCAGGAAATGTTATAGCTGAAATTCAGCAAGACCCCAATTTTTTTTTACTCAATTGTTCTAAAAAGATCAAAGATTCAAATGAAGCCTGAAGAATTATTTGTCTTATTTAGAAGGAACATCAAGCATGTCAGTGGACTAAGCTTTTATTTCACCTCCTGCCAGTTCCTTACCACACCATGATGTATTATGGGCTGATAGGTAATAGAATTAGGTTTAGAAGAACCTGAAGTCTGTGAATAGGGATTTCACAAATTCAGTTCAACAATGAATGAATTTCTAGGAACCCAGGTGGATCTTTTGGTTTAGCTCTCATTGCAAGAGGCAGAGAAAAACATCGCTACAAGCACAGAATTTTACCACCCTGAGAGGGTTTTCCTGTCTGAACATCCCTTTGCACTGTGAATGTGTGAAGGCAAATGTGGCTCACTTCTTTTCAGGCTGCAGCAAACATCTCATTGTTCCACAATAAACCAACACTATTTTTTTGCTGACAAGACTCCCTTGCACCACTTCTCCTGGAGAACTCGGAAATTAAAGTTTTGGGGAAGAAAAAAGTGTGTTTGTTGTCTAGAGAGGACAGCATGTTTTAAAAGCTTAGTTTTAAAAATTTGCCCCTCTATATTAGTCAAAACAATTACGAAATGTTGGAAAATGAGGCGTCAGACAGTCAGGTAACAGACACAGTGTTAGAAAAGTAACATACAAAATCTATTCCTTCTGAGGATGATGCATTTACTTGGTAAATTGAGCATCTCAGAAATTTGCCAGAGGACTTTAAAAAGAAAAAAGGAGCTGTTACTGTGTTTCATGATGATTGAGGAAATGCAAATTGTTTGCAAAAAGTTTGAGTCTTCCTTTGAAACTATAATTCCAGTATGAGAAGAAAAATCTCTCAGACTGTGTTGGGCTGCAACTGTTCACTGAGCAGAGAGAAAGCAGGCATATTAGTAAGCATCATTTGCCTTCTTGTACAAAATAGTAATGTCTAATCTGCAGGGAGCTGTAAAGCATCACATGCCCTAGAGAGCTGGTGCCATTCAAATCTAGCTCAGTTAACTGTCCTGATCACCGAATGACTCTTTTATGGTCTGTTCCCCCATGTTTTCCTCTCATGGAAATAGCAGCTTGGGAAGAGAGAACGGGATAACACATACCTGGGTGCCATCCCAGCATAGAAATAAAGTCCACAATAATCCAGGAACAGGAGGTTTGTACTATGTGGAAGCTGACCAGCCTCATAATCCCTGCTACAGAAGCTAAGTAACCACGTAGTCAAATGGAGCTAATGAGGAATCATTAACATCAAAGCCAAATCAACGTTAGACGTTAGACGTGGCGCAACCACTACTTAAACATCCAGTGTAATGTGAGCCTTGGTGAGTAACACAATGCTCTGGCTATCTCTGACCACAGTCACTGTAAGTGGCTTGTTTACCATGAGATTCAGATGAATTCTCATAAACAGTGCTTCAGGGAAATTTTGAATTTGATGATGAAATGTCAATAAGCCAACAAGCTAATTTTTCACGTTGTATAAAGTAATGGCATATTACACAAATGCTATTGCAGCTGAAGGTTCAGCCAATTAACATGGCAGTTCATTAAAAAGATTGAATATTATTAGAGTGGGTGAAGATTGCTAAGCACCAGTTTCAGGCTACCTTTAAGAGCATCATATCTGTAACAGATGTTAGTTGTCAATTCTCTTGGGAAATGCACAAAAAATGTTGCATACATCAAATGGCCCAGTGTACTCAGTGTACTCTCCAGCTTCTGGAAAACATCACTGTGGAAATTTCTTATTTGAGAATTTTCATTTGTTTCATCAATGAAAGCTGATGCTTATGCACCATTAAAAAAAAAAAAAATCTAGTGCTTGAAAGTAAGAATTAGATACGGTAAACAAAAATAGTCTTGCTTTTTTGGTTGCTGTAACAGTCAGCCCTAAAACTGATGGAAAATGCAGAGGAGGGCAGAGGACAGAAGAGATTATTTAGGAAAAGTACTTTACACAGGAAGGCTATAATTTATATTTTTATCCCACAATGTATAAGTCTCCCAGAAGACCTGACAGTGATCCAACTGGTGTGGATTGGTGTGAGGCATGTACAATGTATCCTTCTCATGATGTGTGATTTATAAAGTACACTGGCAGTCTTAGAAACAAAATAGATGACAGACTTTCTGCTCAAGCTGCACGGGAAGGACAAATTAAGGAATAAAAGAAAAGTGGCAATTTGGAGATCTCCAAAGGAGGTATTGTACTCCTTCCGCTGTGTTATGTTTCCAGGAGCCCAACTGCACAAAAGGGAGCAGGATTAAAAGCAGAGTCCTCAAGTGCTAATTATAAATCAAAACATCCTGGATAAATGAAGGGAGAGGGGTGTGGGGATGACTGACAAAGCAGTGAGGTGCAACACAAGACAAGAGGAAGAAGGAGAAAACAGCACAGAAAGGATGTGGCTTGAAAGCATCGGCAAAGGCAAGAGCCCTGCGTGCGGGAGGAGCAGCTCCCCGGGCTGGCACTGCAGCTCCGGATGGGAACCACAGCGCTGCTGAACAGGGCTCCAGCTAATACAGGGATGAACAGCACTAACGGAGGGCCTAATTTCGGCTCATGTTATCTGTCTGACTTTAAGTTATTTGTTTTGAGATGGGGTTTTCACTTCCGTGGTTGAATGATTGGCCTCTGCACTGCCAACAAAAAACCTGCTGTTTCCATCTGAAGCTAGTCTAAGTATTTAAAGTAAACTCAAATGAAGCTGCAAGAAGCAGCTGCAAGAAGGTTGGAGATCCTTAGAGGCCAAGTCAGGCAAAAATGTCAGGACAGAGTTGCCCTTCAGACAGCACTATTTTCTGCTTCTGTAACAAAAACAAAAAAAAAAAAAAAAAAAAAAAAAAAGAAGAGAATGAAATCCTATTGTTTCAGTTGGCTGAGTTCACAAACTGAGGGAGAAGTGCGCAAAAAGCACAGGCTTCACATATGCAGAGACTTTTGGAAGAAGAGGAAGTAAATGTGCAACAGCATGGCAAATTTCTCCCAACTAGGAACTAGAAAAATTTTGCATTTGATGCAAATGCACTGCATGACAAAAACAGAAGTAAAAGCTTTCAGCATGGGAAGGTTGAACCTGCAATGAAAATGCCAGAAACAGCAGAGGAAATCCACCTAGACTGATTTCACTGCTGATGCTCCTGTTCAAGCACTTGTTAGAGCAAAAACCAGATCTTTTCTTTAATGGGTGCCTTGACACCCTTCCACTGGCCTGTCCCCACTGAACTGCCAAGCCCCTGGATTTCCAGGCTCCCTGGTGCTATTGCGACTTGCAGAAAAACACATGTCCATGAAGCTCCTGGCTCCCAGCCGCTGTGGCGGTACCTGCAAGGCTGTCCTGGGAAGAGGCTGAGGCTACTGATGCTCTTACTAAAGCTGGCTGAGGGCAGGCAGGCTGCATACTCTGGTAAGGGTTAGGCAGCTGCAGCATTTTGTTGCCCTTTCTGGCTCTGTGAAGGAGCCCTTCAATGTTACCCATCAAATCAATACAAGTACAAACACAAATAAGAACTTAAGCTTTTCCATTTTTGCTTCTTTTGGTGTTCTATTTGACTGAAATTAATTACTGAATTTTTTTAGAAGTCTGAAAACACTTACACCTGTAGAAGTGTTTATATGTTTATATGTTTTTTGCTTTCTCCAAGTCTATCATTAATTCCACCCAGATGAGCATCCCCCAAAATATTGCCTCACAAAATTCAGAATTGTTTTGAGGTCTCTGAAAGCGAGTAAAAAACAACACCTGTGGTTCGGGTTCCTTAATTAAAAGTTACACTATGCACTCAAATTTTACATTTTTAAACATTTTATTTGTTTAAATTCTCTTAATTTCTAATCTTCCCAAAATTATTTTCCCTATGTTGGATCTTGCCACTTATTTCCTTCACTCTTTTACTTAATACTTAGTGTGCTGTACTAGAGAGAAAAAATATTTTTACATTTATAAATGTTTATACAAAAACTATACATTATACAATAATGAAAATGTATTTTCAGTATTATTTCATTATATTCCTTGTCTCTTTTTCCTTGCCTTTCCATCATTCGCTCTTCTTCTCTCTTTGTACTCTCCTTTCTTACCTCTGTTTTACCTCCATTACTGCTTTCTTTTTCCCTGTCTTCTTTATTTCCAGTCCTTCATACTTTTTCCTGCCTACCTGCACAAAACTTAAGCTATTTATTTCATTAATGAAGAAAATGGTTGGACTGTTGTAAGAATGATTATGGACAAGTAGATATGAGAAGCATCATAGTCGTCTTCTATGAATTTCTGAAGTTTAGGTTTAATATAGTTCAAGATTGGATATTTATTTCTCCATCTCTGCAGACTGGGAGACATCCTCTTCTCTGTACAAGATTGTGTCATTTTCCAGGGCATGGGAACCAGAACACGCCACCCCCAGTTCTTGTTCACAAACAAATGATGCACTGCTTGAGTAGCAAAGCAAATGATGTTTCTGCACACCAGCGCCATAAGCTCTTGCTCCCAGGGATAAAGTTCAGTGAAATCATCCACTCAGCCACAGCCTTTACTGGGGCACAGGCAATCTTCGTCCAGATTCTATACTTCTACATTTGTCTGCTTACCTTCCAGCACACTTCCCCAAGAAAAAGTATGTTCCTGCTCAAAAAGAGATTTTTATGAACTTGGGACAAACTGTAGCACACTCAGCAGCAGCTGAGACCCGTTAAACATAAGAAGTCACTTTATCAAGCTGCATATCATTTGTGAAATGCATTAATGCTGATCACCACCCCTCATCATTTCTTCAGTTCTGTATCTGGCAGGAGAATGGTGGAGTAACTCATTTTAAAACAATTAGCTGATAAGTGTTTTGCACTGATTAATCATTAAAAATAGGCCTGGCAAATACGAACAAGGATGATTTTCTACAGACATTTTGCTGTTTGAGTCTGGTATTTTCTGAGCAACCAATACAGTGGAATAAGGGGCAAGGCTGGTAGCTTTGTTTATAGTTATAGCTACTATAGTCCCTTTTTTGAGGTGCAGTTCTCAATTGCCTTACAATTTTGCCATACTTGTGAGCTGAACTTTAGGACTTTGAATTCCAATTTTTCACTTGCTGTTTTCCATGCTTTTATTTTTTCTAATTAAATTCCAGACATTTTCAAGACTAGAGATATATAGGGATTTTTTCCACGTTAAAAAATACCCCCCCCCTACCAGTACTCTGGCAGTGGAGCTGTATTTCAGAATTTATCAAGTGCATCCTTTGTACCAGGAACAGGCCTTTTGCCATTCTTGCTTAAAAAAAATGAAAAAACACCCATCTCTGGACAAATCGTAAATGTCTGGGGGAAAAAAAACCCTTTTCATAGTGAGTCAGTGAAGGGAGAGTAAGCCTGGACAAAGACTTTGTATTAGACAAGAAGGATTTCCTTCCAGGCCTCAGCTCTCAGTCTTTCTATCTGAGGTGCTGAAATGTGAACATGTATATGTAAAGGTGCATAAAATGATTGGCATGACTATATTTTGTGTCTTTGAATGAACTAGGGGCCATCAAATGAAGCTAGTAGGAGCGAGGTTCAAAATAAACAACATGATTTTAGTAAAACACCATATTCTAAAATTCCATTTATAGGTACAAAAGTACAAAAAGTAACTTTTTTTTTCACTTGCTTTGTTTCCTAGATCAGTGAAAGAGAAAAAAGTAAAGACTACTTTACAGTGTGGTGGTTATTTCAGAAGAAGAGCTGACAAAAATTCCCTCTTCAGTCCTTTACAAACCACCTCTTCTGACCTGACATCGTAAAATTATTTATTTAATAAAACTATAAAACAGATGTTTGTAAGAGACTTCAAGAGATAAAGGCATCCCTTCCCCAGCTCCCAAAAAAAGATCAGTTTTGAAGATGTCCTGTAGAAACTACATAGTTAGAAACCCCATAACAACACAATATATACCTCACTCTCCTTTACTACTGCAAAATACAGACCCATCTCCAAACAAATTATTTAGGTAACTAAATAGGATGTTTAGGAAGACTTCTCCAAACTGCATTTGGCTAGACATTGCTCTTTAAATACAACTGCACTTCCAAATGGACTAACTTACGCTTCATTCACACTAAAAAATGCTGTCAGCAAGCTTTCATTGTGATAATCTTACATACACAGAGAACTAAATATCTGGAGGTACACAGAAATTTAAGCTTAAAGGTAACTGGAATGTTGACCAAATATTTTAATGAAGGTTTTGATTCAAATGAATATTAAATGAAACCCAGCCACTCAATATTTGATCTGTGAGAGTTTAGAAAATTTGGAGTTTGGTGAACTAACACTGCTAAATTTGAACATTTAAAACCATAAGGTTTTGAAAATGTTTTAACTTATAGGTGAAAATGATGACCAGAACCTCTAATAAAACAGATGAAAGGGAATTGTCTCTGCTATGAAAGGATGGTTTTGCCCTTTGGATCTGACAAAACAATCACTTCAAGGCTGTTGATTTTATAATTGCAAGGAAGACAGGAAAACTCTCATAAAATTATATAGAAACCTATAAATGATATGGATTATTACATTTCCTATCAGTTCAGCCACAGCAGTACTGAGCTAAGAATGACAATTATTTACTCTGAGTTATAAAAGAAGTCAATTATATGGGCAGTCTTGGCTTGAAGAATAGGATAAGGAGGCAACTACCTAAGGCAGCAAAGCTGGGGACAATGACCTGCACACCTGCCAGTGCTTGAAGAGATGACATGGGCTCTTCCAGACTGAACTATCACACTCAATTCCTACCATCATTGCTCATTACTGTGTTTGTTGCAGTTGAGGGAAGGGTTAAGCTGTGTAGGAGCTACTCTATGGAGGGGAAAGAAGTGGCTCCTCTCTGCAGAAGTCAATGGGTCCACTTGCATTACCGTGCTTTGACTCACTTCATGAAGTGAGTCATGGAGTGCATGAACTGGATTTCTTTTGGGTGAGACTAAATGCTAAGATGTGCTCCAGCAGTGTAACTAATGCTCTCCAACTGCTAATGGACAGTCAGTCCATGGGATCTGACAAGAATACAAATAGGGGATGAAAGTCCAAACACAGACCAAAAAAAGATCCAGCATAAATACAGAGCTGTGACTCAGTTCTCAGCACCAACTTTTTTGCTCTACACTCTCCCTTGCACTACAATACTTGCCAATGCAGACATAGTCATAGACCAAAAAATGTCAGACTTGCCTCAGGTCTCTGAAGTTGCTGTTTGGTTTCCCCATTAGCCATTCTTTTAAATTCTTTTTTGTGGCTAATAATGAGCTTTCTTCTCACAGTCATTACTCTCTGCTAGGACAAATTTGGAGTGGTTATTTAATTTGATTCATATACCAAAGACCTCTATTTTGAAACCTGAAAGAAACAGCTTTATTTCTGCATACTATACTGAAGATAGGAAGTTCTGGCTTGGGTGAAAGACAAAAGGATCAGTACCTTCCTTTTGGTCCTTGGTTAGATATGACAAAGGTGCGATCTTCTAACCATGGCACTTTCTCTTGTTCTTGCTGTTGTGATTTGTCAATGAAAAAATATGTTTCAGATGACAAAAGGATTAGTTTCAAGGGTTTTTTTTTGTTGGCCATGATGTACATCATTTAACGTGAAGAATGGATGACTCATCTTGCTGGGGATCCAAAGACTGCTGGAACACAGGGTTTATTTTACTTCCACAAGCAGTCAGCTTGCTTTTTTTTTATGTTGATGTGCTGCACATCTTCAGGCTTCCTGTAGGTAAAGAAATGGCTCATTTAAAGCATAACAACTGTGGAAGCCTGAAAAAATTATCTTATGATTTTCTCTTCTTTGAGGCACCTTCTTTTGGAAGTTTTGAGTTGATAGAACAACTTTGTAAACCATCATCTTTAAATATGGCTAAATAAATAATAATCTTTCATGATCTCTAGCTTTCTGAAGGAGATCTTGTCCCTGGATCAAGAAACACAGCACATAATACCAGTGAGAGTGGACACTCAGTTCTCTTAACTGAAGTCAAATGTGTAACTCTCGCGCACCACTCCACGATGCTCTTTCCTTTGCTTTGTTAAGGAACAATGATACATTACCATCTGTCTGCCATTAAAGCAACTGTCAAAAGATGGGCAGGGCCATTCACTCAAGGAGTTTGTTCATGTGCATAATGAAGCAGAACCTCTGGCTGTGGACTGCTCTCAGGGCTAAGGCATCCACTGTGAAATGTTTGATTAAACTTAGTCTCCAGCAACCTCTCATATGTTTCCTATTTGGGTGCCAGCAGTCTGGGTGCTGCAGAACAGATTTACTACTTCAGCCAAGACAGCATCTCCACAGTCAAGCACCTCTCATCTCTTACAGACCAGGACACCATAGGGAGGAAAAAACTACCAGAGCACAACAGTATAATTAAGCCCTTCAATATTGCACCATCCAGTTGTTTTGCTCAGCCTCAGGCAACCAGAAAAGGCCAAAGAATAAGCCAAACACAGGTATTTACACCACTACCTCCTGCACAGGATAGCCATTCTTTTGAGGCCAGTGGCAGCCTCAAAAGTGACAAGTCCTCCACAAATGTATAAGTTGGCCTGAAAACAACTCTCAAGTCTTCATAGTGACTTCTATCTGTAAACCACCAGTACTCATTCCTGCTTAATGCACACCAACAGCTCTATCCCTCAGAGCTTTTACTTTTTATCTGTTTTCAACACTTCTGCAATCACCTTCATAGCAAATAAAATCCTGTGCTTTCATCCTGCTTAACACAGCTTGAACACTTCCATTTCTGTAGCAACTGGCATGTTCCCCTAGCCTTTGAAAGGTCCCTATTTTAAACCAGCAATAAAAACAGCTCAGGTTTTGTAGCATCCTTTCACAGTGGCAAAAAAGTCCAACTGTGACAATCAACATACTGATTTGCCTTGCTTTTGGTGTCTTTAGCTTGGCTGCTGTCTTGCACAGTCTTTCCTTGCTTTGTCCTGTGTTTGGAAAAGAGAAGTTTTATAAAAGCTATCTTCACTGATTGCCCAGGGTCCTTTCTTTACGTGGGGAATATCATATTTCTACGACTCCTCCCTCTGGTCTTTCTGTTGCCTGCTTAGATCCCTTTGTTTGTTACTATTTTCGGCTTTTAAGAAGAATCTTCAAAAAAGGCTAAAATGAAGTTACCTGAACTGACTTCCATTGGAAGCACCTGTCCTTATGCTGGACTGATTTTCTCAGTCCATCAGCTGGAGTGATTTTCTCAGTCCATCAAAGAACAACCATGTCTATTGGAATCAATAGCGATAAGCTAATAAATCTTAGCTGAGCTTTTTTTTTTTCTTTCATACATATTTCATATGAGGAGTACAAAACATCTATGAAAGTTTACCTCAGAAATACTTCATTGCCAGGCTTCAAAATCACTGAGAAGCTTTAATGTTTCACAGAATGCACAGTATTTTTTCTTATCAGTAATTTTTTGTTTCTTTATTTTTCGATAATTGCTCAATAATGCAATGATGAGGCTTCGCATACTTACAATATCAGAATAGCATCTTACTTTAGAACAGCTAAAATTAAAAGAATGGCACAACCTGAAAAATAAAAGTGTTTGAGGTGGCCTACAATTAGCATAACTTTCCATGCTATGTCATTCTAACCCTGAAATCAAGTACATTTTTGAGGATTTATATTTTACTTCTTTTACCTATTTCTTTTGAAAAGAACACATTTTCAAAATTCAATTTAAAAACATTGAATGCAAATCTATGCTCATAAACATGTTTTATTAGAAAAGAATAGCTAATTTTTTTAAAGAAAAAAGGAGTTGTCCAGGAAACTTATATACCATAAAACACAACCTAGTAATACTGTGCCAGGAAAATGAAATAGGTGTTTCCTGAGTGAACAGACTTGCTCTCCTGTAAGAAAATCCTATAGCAACTTGAATGACCAAAATGGGGTCACTCTTCCCATGGTCAGGTTCTGCATGGTGTGCTGCGTGTGGATCGGAGGCCTGTTCAAAGCTGCACAACTCAGGGTTCCCAGCATCTAAAGGGATGTAAGATTATCTGTACTCTTCTTTCTTTCTTTACAGTGTTAGCTCTAATAAGTAGCATTTTAAAGGATACTTTACACAGCCTGAGTGCCTTTCTTACTGGGATCATAATGGACCAGCATCTCCTAGTGCAAATAAAATGACTATTTGAAATCAGCAGGACTATCTAGACTGCAAATGGAAATCAGCTTTTTGTGTAACAGCCTAATTTCTATTTTGCTCTTCTGTGTTTACTGAAATTGCAAGTAAAGGGTTCATGTCCAGCATGTGTGCAGCTATCGCTGAACTTCTGATTGGCTCTGAAATATATTTTCCCTGTCCTCTCCCCAGAAGCACTTTCAAGAGGCATTGAGAAAATTGGCTTAGACAACCTGCTCACTCCAGATTTAAGAACAATTTTTGATGCAGTCAAATACATGCAAATTATTTACAAAAATATTCTTTTTGAATCTTAAACATTCCAGACATTTAGTCCGAAACACATCTGTAGCAATTACATATAGCCATTACAGGAAGTAATTCTGTCCTTAGTGCCTCTCAGTGCTAGCCCTAGAGCTCAAATTGACAATAAAGACAGTAACATTCTTCAACTGCTTGATTAAGTGACCACAAGACAAGCAAAGGTTTGGACTTGTATTGGGTTGTTTTTCTGGCTGTTGCCTATATGCACACCCATTATTAGAAATGTGCAACCAGTTGTATGTTTGCTACAGAGAAAATATACCCTGCCTGTTACTGCAGAGTCTCTAATATGCTGCAAATTCACACACCGACTTGCATTTCAGTCATTTATTCATGTATCAAAACCTCCAAAGCCAATGGCTTAATTTTCTGGTTTTCACTTATTTCTGGTGAATATGGCACCAATACATGGCAATAGTGTGGCTATCCAAACTGAGACTGTGCAGCAGTGGTCTGCCCTGGGTTTGAATCAATGGAAACATGCCAGTAATCTTTTTTGCTTTCCCTGAGAGACTCCCACTTCCTGTAATCACAGATATTACTGAGCCACCAAGATGGGAGGAGGGCCTCTGGAGATCACCCAGTCCAACCCCCTGCGCACCACAGTAACCTACAGCAGCTTGCTCATGACTGTGTGCAGTCGGGCTTTAAATATCTCTGTGCACATTTCTGCAACCTGTTCAAGGTCCCTCCAAATGGCAGCAAAACCATCCGGTGTATCAACCACTCCTCCCAATTTTGCATTATCTACAAACTTCCTGAGAATACTCTCTGTTCCCTCACCCAGGCCATTAATGAAGACGTTAACCAGTATTGGCCCCAGTATCTAGCCCTGGGGCACATCAGTAGTGCCTTGTCTCCAGCTGGACTTTGTGTCACTGATCACAACCATCTGAGTGAAGCTGTGCTTTTCAATCCACCTCACTGTCCACTTAGTCAATACTTTATTAGTTTGTCTATGAGGATGTTATGAGAGACGGTATTGAAAGACTTGCTAAAGTCAAGGTAAACAATATCCACTGCTCTCCTCTCATCCATCAAGACAGTCATCTCATCATAAAAGGTTTTCAGATTGGTTAAGCATCCTTTCCTCTTCATCAATCCATGCTGACTACTCCCATTTACCTTCACAGTTTTCATGTATTTGCAAATGGTTTCCAGGATTAGTTGCTTCATTGCCTTCCCGGGGATCAAGGTGAAACTAGCTGCCTCGTAGTTTCCCAGATCCTCCTTGCCCTTTTTGAAGACAGGAGCAACGTGTGCTTTCTTCCAGTCCTCAGGAATCTCCTCGGGTCACCACGATCTTTCAAAGATAATCGAGAGTAGCCTCACAGCTCCCTCAGCACTCCTGGGTGTGTCCCATCAGGTCCCATGGACTTGTGTATGTCCAGTTTGTTTAAATGTTCCCTAACCCGATCCTCTTCCACAGAGGGTAAGTCTTCCTTACTCCAGACTTTCCCCAAGGGGCTCAAGGGCCTGGGCCTGCTGAAAGCAAATCTTAACAGTAAAGGTCAAGGCAAGGAAGGCACTGAGTACCTCCAGCTTCTCCATGTCCTTTGTCACCAGGTCTCCTGTCCCATTCCCCACATTTTCCCTAGTCTTCCTTTTGCTGACAATTTACCTGTAGCAGCCCTTCTTGTTGCCCACCATGTCCCTTGCCAGGCTTTCCTAACCCCATCGCTGCACACTCCAACAGTCTCTCTATATTCCTCCCAGGTCACCTGTCCCTTTTACATCTTCTGTGCTTCCCATTTATGTTTGAGTTTTGTCAGTTCATCCATGCAGGTTTCCTACCACCTTTGCTCAACTTTCTGCATGTCCAGATGGACAATCTTTTGAACCTGGAGGATGTGATCCTTAAAAATCAACCATTTGCCATGTCCCATGCAATTCTTCCAAGCAGCTCCCTGAACAGGAGCTGAACTTCACTATCTTATGGTCACTGCAGCCAAGGCTGCCCCCAACATTCACATCCCTAGCCAGTTCTTCCTTGTTTATAAGTGTGAGGTCCAACAGAGCACCTTCTTTCATTGGGTCCTTGATCATCTTTGTCAGGAAGTTATCATAGATGTACTCCAGAAACATCCTGGATGCTCATACATCTGTTGCCTCTGCAACAGATATTGCAGTGGTTGAAGTACTCCTTGAAGACCAGGGCTTGCAAATGAGGCTTCTTCCAGTTGCCTGAGAAAGGCTTCATTTGCTGCTTCTTCCTGATCATGCAGTCCTCAGCAGACACCACCACATTGATCTGCCTGCTAATCCTGACCCATAAGCCCTCAACTGGTTCTCCATCTGTCCCAAGGCACTGTTCCATGCATTCCCACTGCTCTCTCACAAACAGGGTTACTCGTCTCTTCACTATCCCAGATAGTCCTTCGTAAAGAGCCAGTATCCAACCACTGCAATGCTCCAGTTGTGTGAGCTATCCCACCACACCTCTATGATCCCAGTGAGATTGTGGCCATGTAACTGCACGCAGATCTCTAATTCCTCCTGTTTGTTCCATACGCTGCATGCATTAGTCAAAAGGCACTTCAGAGAGGCACCCAGTTCTGCTGATTTCCCAGAAAGTAGTAATATGACTTTCCCAGAAATTAAGGCCGTCTTGGGCACAGTGATGATGAAATGGTAAGTTTTCGATTCTCAAAGAAGTAAGGAGGGGGGTCAGCAGAACTGCTACCTTGGAATTCCAGAGGGCTGACTTAGGCCTGTTTAGGAGACTGGTGTACAGAGTCCCTTGGGAGACAGTCCTGAAAGGCAAAGGAGTCCAGGAAGGCTGGACACTCTTCAAGAAGGACGTCTTAAAGGCGCAGGAGTGGGCCATCCCCATGTGCTGGAAGACGAGTTGGCACAGAAGAAGACCGGCCTGGCTCAACAGAGAGCTTTGGATGGAATTCAGGAAAAAAAAGAGAGTTTATGACCTTTGGAAGAAGGGGCAGGCAACTCAGGAGGACTACAGGGATGTTGTGAGGTTTTGCAGGGAGAAAATTAGAAGGGCCAAAGCCCAACAAGAACTTAATGTGGCTACTGCCATAAAAGACAACAAAAAATGTTTCTATAAACACATTAGGAACAAAACGAGGGCTAAGGACATTCTCCATCCTTTACTGGATGCAGGGGGAAACATAGTGACAAAAGATGAGGAAAAGGCTGAGGTACTCAATACCTTCTTTGCCTCAGACTTTAACAGTAAGACCAGTTGTTCTCTGGGTACCCAGCCCCCTGAGCTGGAAGACAGAGATAGGGAGCAGAATGAAGTCCCCACAATCCAAGGGGAAAAGGTTAGCAACCTGCTACACCACTTAGACACCCACAAGTCTATGGGACTGGATGGGATCCACCCAAGGGGACTGAGGGAGCTGTCGGAAGTGCTCACCAAGCCACTTTCCATCATCTACCAGCAGTCCTGGCTAAATGGGGAGGTCCAAGTGGACGAGGTTAGCAAATGTGATGTCCACCTTCAAGAAGGGCTGGAAGGAGGATCTGGGGAACTACAGGCCTGTCAGCCTGACCTCGGTGCCAGGGAAGATTATGGAGTAGATCATCTTGAGTGGCATCACACAGCACGTACAAGACAACCAGGCAATCAGGCCCAGTCAGCATGGGTTTATGAAAGGCAGGTCCTGCCTCACTAAGCTGTTATCTTTCTATGACAACATGACCTGCTTAGTGGATGAGGGAAAGACTGTGGATGTTACCTACCTAGACTTTAGTAAAGCCTTTGACACCATTTCCCACAGCATTCTCCTGGAGAAAATGACTGCTCATGGCTTGGAGAGGTGTACTCTTTGCTGGGTAAAAACTGGCTGGATGGCCGGGCCCAAAGGGTTGTAGTGAATGGAGTTAAAACCAGTTGGCAGCCGGTCACAAGTGGTGTTCTTCAGAGCTCGGTACTGGGGCTGGTCTCGTTTAAAATCTTTATCAATTATTTGGACAAGGGGATCAAGTGCACCCTCAGTAAGTTTGCAGGCAACACCAAGTTGGGAGGGAGTGTTGATCTGCTTGAGGGTCGGAAGGCTGTGCAGAAGGATCTGGACAGGCTGGATCGATGGGCCAAGGCCGATTGGATGAGGTTCAACAAGGCCAAGTGCCGAGTCCTACCTGGATCACAACAACCCCATGCAACGCTACAGGCTTGGGGACGAGTGGCTGGAAAGCTGCCCCGCAGAAAAGGACCTGGGGGTGTTGATTGACAGCCGGCTGAATATGAGTCAGCAGTGTGCCCAGGTGGCCAAGAAGGCCAACGGCATCCTGGCTTGTATCAGAAACAGTGTGGCCAGCAGGAGTAGGGAAGTGATTGTCCCCCTGTTCTCGGCACTGGTGAGGCCACACCTCGAATCCTGTGTTCAGTTTTGGGCCCCTCACTACAAGAAAGACACTGAGGTGCTGGAGTGTGTCCAGAGAAGGGTGATGAAGCTGGTGAGGGGTCTGGAGCACAAGTCTTATGAGGAGTGGTTGAGAGAGCTGGGGTTGTTTAGCCTGGAGAAGAGGAGGCTAAGGGGAGACCTTATCGCTCCCTACAATTAGTGAAAGGGGGTTGTGGTGAGGTGGGTGTTGGTCTCTTCTCCCAAGTGACAAGTGATAGGACAAGAGGAAATGGCCGCAGGTTACATCAGGGAGGATTTAGATTGAATATTAGGAAAAACTTCTTCACTGAAAGGGTTGTCAGACATTGGAAGGTGGTTGAGTCAGCATCACTGGAGGTATTTAAAAGACGTGTGGATGAGGTGCTTAGGGACATGGTTTAGTGGTGGACTTAGCAGTGTTAGGTTTACAGTTGAACTTGATGATCTTAAAGGTTTTTTCCAACTTAAATGATTCTATGATATGCAAATATCTCGTTTGTCTCAGCTAGAGAAGAGAACACTTGCAATTGTATTTCCACTGCTGAGAAATGACCTGATATGTCTTCCTGACAATCACATCAGGTAACTACATTTAAGGTGACAGAATCTATTCAATATCATGTGTTAAATAGTGAACATGACTCAACACTCAGGGTTTGACAAGAATATGCAGCCTCATTGCACTGGCTTTATTATGTTAATTAGCAAATAGAAAGTAATTCTTGACTTGTGCAGAGTAGTGTATTTCTCTCATTAAATAGCATTTTGTCAGGCAATGAAAAGGGCAATTAAAAAAAAAACCACAGTCAGGATAAAACACATCAAAATCCATGACCTTGGTTTAGAATTCCACAGAGAAAAACAATATATAGCAATAGAGCACATGGAAATGCTGGCTGGAAGGGAATGTTGAATGTCATCTACGCCAGTCTCCCACTCAAAGCAGAAGTATTGCCAAGGCTGTCAAGTCAGCCTGGGCTTTGTCTTGCCAAATCTTGAAATCTTTCAAGAATGGAGGATATAGCACCTCTCAAGCTGCAATTTGTGGCCCATGCTCTTTGTTACATCATTTGGTTTGGATTCATCATCTTTGTAATCTAGTGTAATCTAATAGGCGTGGGTTATTAGATCTCCCTGCATCAGGGCAAGTTCAGACATTAGGAGTCTTCACTGAGAGAGTGGTCAGTCACCAGAACAGGCTCCCCAGGGAAGTGGTCACGGCACCAAGCCTGTCAGAATTCAAGGAGCATCTGGACGATGCTCTTAGTCATATAGTTTAGTTTTAGGTAGTCCTGGGAGGAGCAAGGCGTTGTACTTGATGATTCTTATGGGTCCCTTCCAATTTGAGATATTGTATATTTCCATGATTCTACGATCCCTTAACCTCCTCTCTGCAGGAATTAACAGGCCCACCCTCATGTCTTTCTCAGAAAGTAAGCAATTTCTATCCATGTTTGTAGCCCTCTGCAGAACCTTCTTCAATTCCTCAATGTCTCTCTTGAACTAGAGAGCCTATAACTGGACCCAGGATCCAGATGTGGCCTCTCCAGCACTGAGTAGAGGGAAATAACAGCTTCCCTCAATATGCTGGCCATATACCTCCTATTGTAGGCCAGTGTACAGTTTGCTTTTTTTGCCATGAGAGCTCAATTTTTGATCATGATCAGCTTAGTGTTGACTGTAAATACCAGGCATTTTTCAGCAAGGCTGCTACTCAGCCATTCCCTTCTCAGCCTGCACTGATGAATGGGGTTACTCTGTCCCAGGTGCAGAGATTTGCACTTTTTGAACTTAATGTGATTCCTGATGGCCAAGTTGTCCAGTGCTTAAGGTCTTTCTGGACTGACTGTAGAATAACTTCCTGTCACTCTTTCTGTCCCTCACAAGTTACACATCCTGCTAAAAGGCTTTGGCCTTCCTGATTTCATCCCCAAGTGTCCAAACAGTATTTTTATACTTCTTCATTTCCTCTTCTTGTTTCTATGACTTGTAGGTCTTCCTCTTGCACTGTAGTTGAGCAGTCAGCATCTTGGTTAGTCAGGTAGGTTTTTGGCCAAAATGTTGAATTATTCAAGAAATGTAAGCTCAAGATGATACTGAATGACTGGGCATAGTTTTAAGTTCAAGTGATCTTTATAGATAAGCAAAGACTTACGAACTTTCAGCCACTTGTCAGGGCCTACAATAATACGTTGGAAGTCCCATTGGTTTAGAGTGGACATCTGAGCAACTGAAGAAGTATGCCATGCTTTAAGCATCAGCAAAGAATAATAATGGTCAAATATCAGCAGAACAGATTTTAAAGCAAGGATTGACTCTTAGAGAAGACAATAGTGCTGCACATAATGAAAACCTTTCAGAGTAGTTGATGGTATAGAACAAGTCTGAGAAAAAGAATGAGATTTTTGAAGGAGGAAAGAAAGCATATGGCCTAATTATGAAGCAATGAGCAAACCTGAAAGACTTCATGAAAGCACGTGAGTATAAGAAAATGGTTGCGAGGACTACAGCTTGCATATATATAATTGCAGTCAGTGGTTTTCATGAAGAAAAAAGCTCTGTAATGAAGGTCAAATATAAATGGGGACAGGAGCACCAAAGAGCATCACTGGCTATCACTGCCGCAAAGACAAGAATGTCAAAAGCGGTTGGAAGTGGTAAGGCTGAGTTTGCTTCAGAAAAGTCTGTGCAATAACAGCCTCTTCACTGACTCACTGAAGACAGGCCCGTGGCCCACCACAGCTGAATGCTAAATTGCTGGAGATGCTTTCAAGCTATAGAAAACATGTATATATGTTGTCTGGATGAGAAAGGGGGGAGACTGTAGCACTCATTAGTGACTTACAGACGTGATACATTTTTCATTCTAATACATCTTTTTACTGATTTAAATGTGAAGATAACATAGCTTAAGAATTAACTTCTAATTTTTCTCATTTTAACATTTTATTAGTATGTGGGTATATTAGTATGTTCTTGCATCTGTAGAGCTTATTTATTAAAATGTCTCTATTCTACAAATAAAGGGAGAACAGGCTGCAGTTTTACTACTCTCTGAAGGATTCATAGACATAGGTTGCATTTTCTCAAAAACAAGTCATGAGAAGGAGGACTATCAATCCCTGTCTGAAGAAGGTGGCTCCCCAGCCATGGTTTGTTAGATTGGCATTGCGAGTGAGAATATTTTAAAGATTTTGATCTCAGATAGTGCATAGGCTCATATATCTAGAGGGATTTAAGCACAATAACACGAAACTTTTAGTTGCCTGATTCTTGTTATGGAATCCTCAAATCTAAACCAAGAATTGGGTGAGTCGAGTTACCAGTGCTAAGGCACTTAGCTGGGAGTGTGAGAAGAAGTCCTGGGTTTCAAACCTTCTTTGACAAATTTTACGGATTACAAACTTTGTCCAGAGCATTTTAGTTATGCGTATCTGCAGTCACTATCAGAGATGACTGCCTTAGCCTGGAAAGTCATGCTCATTTGCTTATTCTTCCTTTCTCTCACTCAGTGAGAGAAATCTTCTTCCCCAAATAAGAACCATTTCAACAGGAAGGGCGGCTTGTTTTACTGTTTTGTTTTGTTTGGGGTTGTTTTGTTTCTGAAAAAGATGCTTCCATTTTCATCCGAACACTCACAGTTTTCAATTTTTTTTTTTTAAAAAAGGTGAAATTTAAATAGAAGCAGAGTTAGCAAAGAAGCTCTCCAGGACCCCTTGTCCCTGGAGCGTTCCTAAGAGAGTTCTTAGCCTACAAAAAGAAAGTGCATCATGTCAATGCTGGTGCAATTTACAGAGCTGAGGGAAAAGTGGAGGATGACAACTTGATTAATGTCCCTTCTCTCCAGTCATGTTACTTGAAACTTGAAGAGATACAAAATGAAGAAATATCCTATATGGATGGCGGCATCTACTTTCAGCCTGAGGGACAGGATTTGCAATTTTTCCTGTACTTAAGTGCTCTAAGTTTTGGAGGAAAGCCTTCACAGGAAGAGAATAAATTAAAAGCTGCACAAGGGGGCAGAAAATTGCTATTAACAGAATCAGCCATTTATTCTGCCTGGCTTTATAAAATCTGTAAATCCTTGTCTCAGAAGCCTCAAATGCAATGGCCCTATTGGGATGATAGGGGGCAAAGTTATGTTGACTACTACTGCTATAATTTCCATAACAGTAACAGTTAGACAGGCACTTTGCAGTTCTCTCTGTGAAGATAATCACTGTCTTGAAGAACCAGAATTCTAAGGGAGTGATTCAACTGCCTAAACATAGGCATTTATTGTTACTTCAGATGACCTGGCTATCAAAGACAACCACAGGGGCAGTTATAAACAGAAGCTACATAAGACACTTCAGGAGAGGCTGCTGGAGGCCAGGTAGGCTATGCTTCAGTTTTGAAAATAGCATCTGATTCTTATGTTTAGACAGCTGATCCACCCTGCCGCCTCCGTGCCGCCCCCCCCCCCCCCCTCCCCGCCCCGCCATTTTTCAATGTTTCCTTAAAACTGATTTCTCTGGAAAACGCACCCTGTATCTTACCTTAGATTGCATTTTTAGTCCAGCTATCAAAAGGAATGAGGCTCATGAAATCATAGTTTTCATGGGTTTTTATACGCAAACATACATCTCTGTCTATTCACATTTTCCATTTAACACCTTTTGAACAATTTCACCCAATTTGACAGATGGACAGTGGCTTCAGAGGCATTAAAAACCTACAAGTGTCATGAAAATAGGCTGGATGAATGACCTTATTAGTGCCTTGACAAGAAAAGGAGCATGGTATGAATTCTATTATAGACATTGAAGAACCATATAAGAGAGCTAGTACAAGCACTCCAGCAGCATGAAAAACTTCATGTGGAGTTGGCAGCCCCATAAACAGCAAAAAGTCCATCCATAGGAAGCCAGGCTTCATCAGTTCCACTGCTCACAGAGTTATCACACTTGTTATCACACTTCCACAGCCATCTCCATTAACATGTGCCACTCAAGCAGCATGGAAGTTGGACATGGTATAAGAAACAAGAAAGAGAAAATTTAAAGAGAGGTAAAGGCTCTAAACCAAATACAAAAACAAAGGTCTGTAGGGGCAAGGAAAGAATCATATTTTTATACTTATATATTCAAGGCAGAAATCTGAAATAACAACAATGAAAAATAATGTAAGAAATGTATGGTAACACATTTGTATCTGAACTGAGAGAAACTTTCATGAGTACCCATAGATATTCTATGAAAATAGTATTAAGTATGTTAGTAGTTGGCACTTCCAAAATGTTGTGGAAACAATTCTGGAACAGGTTGCCCAGAGAGGTGATAGATGCCTCATCCCTGGAAACATTCAAGGTCAGGTTGGACAAGACTCTGAGCAACCTGATCTAGTTGAAGATGTCCCTGCTCATTGCAGGGGGGGTTGGACTAGATGACCTTTAAAGGTCCCTTCCAACCCAAACTATTCTATGATTCTATGATTCTATGAATTCTACCATGTCTAACTGGTTCTCCCATACTTGTTTTTATGGCTACTGCAAATCGTTTTCTTGCTTGATGTAGGAAGCACTTGGCACTCTTAACTTATTTTTATAACTAAATTCCATGCAAATGAAAATCAATTGATCCCTTAACGTTTCCATTGGGTTTTTTATTTTTGTTTCTTTCTTTGTTTTATTCCTCTATAACGCAGCCAAGTCCTATATTTTATGAAGTACCTGCATATTGTCTTTGCTCTGCATATGAAACAGACATTCCAATGGGACCACTGCTTGCAGGTCTAGGGGAATAAATTAACACTGTTTAGAGATTAATTTCTAAAAGAAACACAGAAGTTAGAAAATGCCAGAATTATACTGTCTGGTAAATTTTCTTTTTCTGTCTGTGCATTATGGTGCTGTGTTTAATGACATGCTTTGACACATCATTTTATTCCAGTGGAAACTGTCTTGCCCACTGATTAGCACTGACATAGTTTCAGATAGCTCTGTGACGATAGTTTCGTTTGCAGCAGCACAGGGATTTTATTACAGCTGTTTAGACTGGCTGATTAGCAATTTAATGGGATTTAGTTGACCCTAAATGAAAGGACAGATAGCCCTAATGCCTGAAAGGCTGTTAGATTTATGTAAGCCTTCTTACTAAATGGGTTGCCTCAAGTATCACAGCAACCATTTCCAACGGCCAAAATAGATACCTACTTCTGCTTCTAGCAGAATTTAAGGAGGTGTCAGACAGAAGGCTTTAATTGGATTATCCCACCAATATGATGTAAAGTTTGTATAGTAGTAA
Source organism: Gavia stellata (assembly GCF_030936135.1). NCBI lineage: Eukaryota > Metazoa > Chordata > Aves > Gaviiformes > Gaviidae > Gavia > Gavia stellata. The sequence continues at coordinate 42,958,130 of NC_082595.1, forward strand.
GTCTACTATATAATTAGGATCTAATGTAAAGGTTTCCTTAGGCTCAAGGATTTAGAACTGTCCTACTTGCAACAGTTCCGCTTTAACTATAGTGATGTAGGATCAGATATAACTAAGGGAACACACTGACTTAGTATGGATAAAGGGCTTATATAGCCTTATATACCCTAATTGAGAACAAGCTTTTACAAAGTTTAACAACAGGATGACGCATAGAGGAAAAGGAATGCATTGAACAGAAGTTATGGTGGGATCTAAATCACGTATAAAGATTTTCATAGCTCAGATTTTTTTGTTTTATCTCCATATACCAGAATATTATATTTGATCTTTTCCCCATTTTGCTACTCAGTTTGAGGTATGGAGGAAAAGACATGCTGAAAAGCTCAGTTCTTTCTGATGTGCTGTCTGATTAGTCATCCACATACTGATCTCTTACTAATAGAGACTCATCAAAGTAACTCAAAAGAAACTTTGAACGGTTGGAAGCCCAAAGATATCCTATATAGATTTATTCATTCTTGGGATCAATGTGGTAATGAACTTTAATGTCCTAATGCCCAGCTTTTTAAAAAGTCAGAAAATAACATAAAACTACAACTCTTTATCTTAATTTATTATTTCAAGCTGACAGAGATTTCATCTGAATGCTTACTCATGTGTAAAGAAATTCTCTGCAGTAAAAATTACCTATTCTTTAATATTTAAATACCTGTACATTAGAACCAAAGGACATAATTCTTCATCATCTTACTGTCGCTTAATATATCATATTGCATGTAAAAATAGGGGATAAACCACTGATGTGTTGAGGACAGTGCTCATCAAAAATTTTACACAGATGTGAATGATTATAAAGAGTGCTAGGCAGTGAAGAATGAAGCCTGATCACTCCTAACGCTTAGCAACATGTCATTAGAAGGGTCTATAAAATTCTCACTTAGCTAGCCAAGAGCCGAAGGTAACCCAGTCAACAAGTAACTTTGGGTGATCTGGTGAAAATCTCAGCTGAAAAAGATTCAGAAGTAGACATTCATGCTGAATTTTGCTCAGGAAGGGCTAAGCCTTCCTGACATTTCTTTCAGGGTGTTTGTATACCATTGCTGAACTGATCAGGTAGAATAGGGGAATTTTTGTCTCCAACTGAAGTATCAGGCATTATCCATTGCGAAAACATAATGGGAGACTTAATTGTTCTACTCTGGCATGGAAAAACCTGCAGTGAATTGTTGTAATTAGGCTGACTGACACTGTAAGCATAGCTTGCCTACTCTGTTAGTAATCTCTTAAAAAGAAATTGCTTTATCTCTTATGGTTACCTTGACAATCCACAATTTAAGCTATTTTTTAATGCAAGTTTACCACAGAAGTGCATGCTGTACATTACAAGCAAATGGCTCCAATAGACTGCTAGCAGAAATTACATTGTCATTTAGGTAGAGTAGGCAATACATATGCAAAACAATATGGAAATGTTCTTACCATTCAGCAAAGCGATTTGTAGAAGTTATATGGATATGCATGCATTTCTTTCATGCTTTGAGATTCCTGCTGTCCCTGTGTCCTCATTTGCAACAATAATCAGTCTACATCAAATCTCACATAATTAAACTGAACAGAATGGCACTTTCTTTAACAAGGGTAATTGTTCATACGTTGCCCCTGTGTAATGAGTCACCATAAACAAAAGGATGTGTTAATAAGTTTTCACAGCTGGTATTTTGGGCTGGGTCCTGGCTAAATAAAGACAGCTTAGCAAAACATTCCAATCATTATGATGTTTCAAGCCACACAATACCCTCTATTAGGAGGGAGATTTTCCACTGCAAAGCTTATCTTCCCTTGCACTTTCAACATCAGCAGCTGAGAAATGAAACACTCGGAAATCTCTCTACTGCTGGAATGTGAAACAGATTCACCTTCAGAAACTTTTAATAAAACCATATCTTTGCCTAGTATTTTTCATAATGGAACTGAGTACTCCCCCATTTAGATTTGGTGGCTGCGCACTTCTAGAACCTAACACACTTCATGTACGTACCTAATTGACAGATGGATTTTGGTCAGGTTTGTGGACCTGACTGAGAAATTAATCATTGCTTTGCTCTATCTGCTGCAGTTACTCAAACAATATTTTCCATTCTGTATAATAAGTCAACAAAAACAGCAGGAATGAAGAAATGAAGGATCTTGTACTATGGAGACATTACCTTAGAATGACTGAAAATCAGGGTTGCAAACCACCTTGTGTATTGGCAAAATGCTACTTGGAGGAGAGGGGGAAATAAACACAGTAAAGCATTGGGAGGATATTTTCTGAAGTTTAGACTATATACACTGATAACCTTCATTTCCTACTTGAAAAAAATACACCTTGAATTGTTATGTACCATGGGCGCCAGGGGACACAAAGCTACAGATGCGGCTGAAGAAGCTCTATTTTTGCAGGCCATGAAGCACTTTCCCAGATGAGTGTCATGGTGAACAGTTGGGATGGTGGAAGTGTACTTTTGGGATTTCACAGACCATAATTATTTGGAGTTCAGGATATCTACAGCCTTCTAGAAAATGCCCATCTGATTAAAGGCTACTTTAAAGAATTATTTTAGAAAGTGTTTCAGTCATGCCCTTGTTTGACACTACTGAAATAACTCGTCAGCACCCATAATGTGAATCTCAGCAACTGAAATGTTGTTCAACAAAAACCTGAGATGATAACTTCTGAGTATGTAGTCACTAAGTAAAAAACTGTACCAGGGTGTATAGGTGCAGATGCTGTGGGAAAAAAAATCAGAAAAAGTATGAAGTATGATACAAGGTAAAACCTTTTGCCATAACAGTGTTCCTGTGAAGAATGGGAGACCATGGATGCAAAAGGCAGCTGTCTCCAGTGACACTGCCACTCAGCCGTGAGCTTGTTACTGAAAAAGCATTAGTCCAGTAGGAATAATGAGGCTAAGCTTCAACTTAATTCAGAAAAGGAGCAGGAAAAAAGGAAATGGATAGTGAATATCCAAGTTCTGAAATGGAAGATACTGCAGGCAACAAATGGCTCACACATCACTGCAGGATGAGCTAAGCATCACACGGAAGCAGACAGGAAGGTAGAAAAGGCAATACTGATGGGAAATGGGATGTTTCCATCTTCTGAGTGTTGCTAATTATTCATGTGCTGAAGAAAAATACATCCAGCCATGTAATGCTGCAAGCAGACATTCTGAAGTATTCTTGGTGAAACATTTTAGACAGCTAGTCATATCTGTGATTAGCAACCAGACAGGAGGTGAAAGTCTTTCCTACTGTATCATAGGCTTTTTCCTATAATATCTGTTAGCTTACCCACTTCCCTATTAAATACCAGTTTGTGCTAAGTGTTCTGTAGCACTGACCTCTCGTTAAGTGCCACCAAACTACAGTATGAAGGTAAGCAGCACATTGGGATGCCTTGCTGAGGAAGCAACATAAGGCAGCTAGCAGTCAGGCACGTTGCCTACTGCTGCACTGACCATGCCTCACTGACACCTCCCTGCCAAAAAGCATACATCTTCTTAGTGAGCCTGAATCCACATCTAACTCACATCAAAGTGAAATTGAAAACAAAGAAGTCAGCCAGCACCAGGGCAGGAAAGCATATCACAGCACATTCTTCACAGGGATTTAGGTGAGATGGGCTCAGACACCTAAATCATATATACTTTGCTTACCATGTGCCCGTAGTGTGGCTTATAAGGGCCTCTTTATTTACATTAACCCTAACTCTACAATTATATATTTTAAAAGATGAAGGAGGTGTAATATTATTTCTTCTCCCTATGTTCACAGGTACCTTATCTTCAAGGCAGTGGGTATAATTTGAAGCAGGGCCTCCAGGACTTTCTGTATCAGCTCATTTAAGAAAGGATGTCAATAATCATCTGAAAACCGGCTATTTTAAACCATAGCTGTCATTCAACTATGGTGGTGGTGGCCATCTGACTAGACCTACAAGCCTGTCCAAGAGCCACCCATGAACATTGCAATGGCCTCAGGAGACGTGGGATCTGCCATCTACCTGCAGCATCGTGTATGGTTCTGGCAGCTGGAGAAGTTACATGCTTTTAACATGTAAGGCCTAGAACAGCTCACTGTCACCCTCTGCGTAGTCTTAGGACTTGTATGTACATCCATGTTGCCTGTGAGTTAGGGATTTCAAGGCAGGGCATGATGTGATCATCAGAGGGAATCAAGAGCAGCAGTACACACCCAATGCTCATTGAATCTTGTAACCATCCCAAAACCAGCAAAAGCCACATAGCTAATGCAGTCAGACCTCATGTCTTGTCTCTTGAAATCATACTAGTGGTGTCTCCCCAGCTGTCTCAATATCATGTCTGTACTAAGGCCTTCTGTGGTCTCTACAGTCCATACAAAACCGCAGATTGTCTTTCAGCTCAGGGTATACTCATGTAGGTGGTGGACTTCGAAACTTACTCTAGCAGCCAAACCTAATTGCAGGAAATGTGGCCAAGAGGATAGCACTCAATGCTGAAACAGCCCTAGGGAAATTCTCAGCACCATTTACTGATATGTCACTATATTTCTTCCCTGTCTCCACTATGTCTGCTCATTAACACATGACCCCACACCCAGACTTTAGGGAACAGGTTGTTCTTGTGGCCTAGCATGTCTGAATTTCCTACCTGATTTTGTTTGTGAGATTTCCTATTGTGAAAACATTTACTGTTTCTTGGTACATTTTTCAACACATTTTCTCCCTCCCTGTATTTCACCAGAGCTCCTGCACTCATGCTGGCCTGCATGTTACCCAAAAAAAGGTCACAGGATTGTGCTTTGGATCTGCTTCTCCTCCTTCCTGATGTTCTCTGTGATTGAGATTAATTCCTTCCCTCCTAGCACAGCCAGTGTGTTGGCTATTGAGATACGGTCTGGAGCATGCAGAAGAAGGAAGGAAGACAAAATGAAACTGTCATGCATGGAAGTGAGCAGAGATTTTTTGCAACATTCAGTAAGTCTTTTATGACCTGATTTTGCAGAGACACAAGGCAACGGGCTGAGGAACAGGGTGGGAATCGGGTGACTACATTTGTAAAGAATATCACAAATCTTATTCTACCTCTTTTGACCTTTAAGCCCAGAATCCATCTGCTCAAATGTCTAGAAAGTATTTTTTTTCTTTTCGTAACAGCATTTTGAAAGAAGCCCCTGTAACTTGGGCATTGCCTCATACTGTAAGCACAAGCCTTATGGATTTCCACACACTTCTACAGCACTGAGTGCTTTTCTTTTTATTCTGCCTGTTTGTAAGCTACATCAACTGTTCATCTGAAGATGAATCCTAGTATACACATGCATGTATTTTCAACACTTATTATAAACATCCATATAAGACACAGAGAACCAGCTGGACTGGACATATTATTTGTTATATTTGTTACATATGTGTGTGTTTGCATTTATTATACATGTATATGTTGCCATTTGTGCATATAACACCATTTCTTACAATATGCTGATAACTAAACATGTGAACAATTCTTATACTTCATATTCCTCCTTTTCTTATCATTTTCTAGGGGACACGTTTTTTAGCTTGTGCTGACCAAGAAAGACATGGATACACAAATATGTATGGACAACATCATAGTGTTGCAGCACATTTAAGCAAATGACTCTTCTTACATCCTCCAGTCTATACAGAATAGACAGTACAATCTTCTAACACAGATACTGAAATGTATTTGGTTACAGACATGGGTTTATACAACACACACATAGGACCGATAAGTGATGGAAATGTATACAGAAAGCTTGGCTCATTATCAAACTCATCTTCCTTCTCCAGAAAACACATAAACTTTTCTATCTTAAAATCTTGAACTCTGCCTAGTTTAGCTATGACGTGCCTCTGGTCAAATCCAAGGAATGATCATATTTCATCATCCGGTTTAGATCATATCGCAAAGACCTCTTTCTCAGCAAACTTAGTGCAGATCTTACTACAGCACAGTCTCTGACTCTCTCAGACATGGCTGCTGGCTGTAGGTTCTGGTAATAGAACAGCATACTTCCATACATTAACCACCTTTAGGACAAATATACAGTCTGCTTAAAATATATGAAAATTCATTTGCATAGCAAATCTTATGTGATGTTCATTGTGGATGTCTCCAACATCCTTCATTCTACCCCTCCAATTTTATGCTGCAGCTTCTGGGGCAGTAGTAATAATAGTATCCTGGTTAGCGTGATCGTGAACTAACGTTACGCTTTTTTGTGTGTGTTTCTTTAATTATAGCATCATCTACATTTGCTCTGGGCAGGTCTTTTTCTTACAAAGGTCACTTTCTCATGGGAGCCTAGCATGGACACAAACACAACTTACTTTCTGCACAGTTACGGCACCCTTTTTTTTACTTTCTGATTTCTACTTTTCTACATTCTACATTGCATATACATGGCCATGTTCTTTTACACACTGCTACACTCTCAGAACATTATACTTCAGCTACACTCTCAGAACATTATACTTCAGATTTCTAAAATCGTGTATTGCAGATGTCAATGAAGCCCATTAAAATTGGCCACGTACTCAGTGGGCAAGATCATCTCTCTTTCTTTAAAGACACTGATTGTCCCACCTGAAATAAAGCTAACCCATTTCCCCCCTTTTCAACTAGATACTTTATTTAGATTTATTTCAGCATTTCTCCTGAGAAAGCCAAGCATTCACTTGTGATAGCTGGAAGTATTCCTGGAGAACAGAATCTATCACCATCATTTGAGCCAAAAAGGCACTGATTTACTAAAATTGCTCTTATCTTTTGACATAAAATGTCACCTTTTCTGTTGTACATTAATCATTGCATTCAAGATTGTCAGAGGTATTGCTGACCATGATCTAAGAGTCATTTGCCACAGAGACTTGCAGTGAGGTTTTTTTGCTTCCTAGCAACTAATCAGTTGGGAACCATAACTTTGATATTCTATATCTGTGGTCATCTTAAATTAAAATTTCATCCAGTCCTGTATTTGACTTTTTTTAATATTGATAATTTTCTCAACTCCTGGAATTGAATAAAACTGAGCTTTCAGTGTTTCACCCCCTCTGACAAGGCACAGTAGGTACCACAAATCTGTAACACTGGTGCTCTGGCACCACAGATCTACCCAGTTCATTTTCCAGTGCCTATTTCTTACCTTTTAGGAGGTGCTTAACCAGTAAGTATTATCAACAGACACTAGTAAAAATTAAAATATAGAAGAGCAGAAAGAGATTCTTTTTTGCTCTCACAAACAGGATACTTTTATCAATAAAGAAAATAATTTGCAAAGCCACTATTTACTTACCCCTCTCCCCTTATCTCTAGAGCTTTTTTCTGTTTTGCTTTCATGATTCCTCTTAGAGTGCTGCTGCAGTTTTAAAGAAACAGCACAGCACATGGTACATTTAGAAGATTAAGCAAGAAGGTTCCCGTAGCACAAAGAAAGTGCAACCGACTGAGAAAAATTGAGAGACTGGGGAAGATCAATGCCAAACTTTGGTAGAATATTAGGGAAAAATGGTACCATTAGATACAAATTACTGAAGTGACTGAAAAGAAATCGTAAAAATCTTCTTGGATTATTAACACACAATTAGATATAAAACCAGGAATGATTCTATGCTGACAGGTAGGAGGATTAATCAGCAAAATATAACTTTATGACATCCAGTAGCAAATTGTCAAGTGCCAGTTTATCAGATTCTGAAGACCCTGTTTTATGTGCTCTGATACAAAGAGAAGGAGAGTTTTCATTCAAAATACAAATCATTCAAATACATTTACTTGTCAGCAGTAAACTTTATAATGTATTATAAAACAAATGTAGTAAAATATTTTTTGTTAAGAGCAGCAGGGATAGATGCCACTGGGAAAATAAGTCAGAGTTGCACCACCAAATTCCTGATACTCAGCTTTCCATCTGGTACCTCTAGATATTATGGAGAGCAGATTGCACCTGTGTGGCTACAGCAGCTAGATCTTGTTCAGAACAAAGGGTGTAACCATTGAAAGGACTTTAAAAACACATTATGGCACTATGTCTGACATAACATAGACCTTCGCTAATTTGAGAAGCTTATTCAGTAGTTTTCTTCAAAAAGTGTGGCCTAAAGTAGACAGTAGAGCAGTAGCCAATCAGTTTAAACTGAACTTCTGTTCCAGTTTATGCAGGTTCTGCTAAATGCAAATAAACAATTTTATTTCAGTTGGCCTGAGTTAAGAGAGTATTCAAACTCAGTGATTATAGTAGCTTTGCATTCAAAAGAATGCAGCTGAGAGGAGAAAACCACCTATCTTTGTTAATTTTCATCTAAATAAAATATTTCAGTCTGTTGTAATAGTGTAGAACAAGAGAAGGAATGTAACATTCAGAGTCCTGAAAGCTTTACAGAAAGAATCAATATAAAGAGATGTGTAATATTACATCAGTACTGGTTAGCAGTAAATCAGATAGCATCAGTTTTATTCTGTCTGTAAGGCCAAAAAGAAAAACTCTTATTTGTCAAAGTAAATAATGCTGGTCTTCCCACACAAGCAAAATAAAATAATTTTTATTTTGTACTTTTAATAGTTAAATATAAACAGTCTCTGAAAGGATTGGGCTGAGGGTTATTTTAAAAGCTGTTACTGATTTAAAAACTCAGAACAATTTTATATTGTTCATAATAGCCACAATACCAGCACAGAATAGTGATTACAGTGAAAGCAAATTTGGGAGCCCATGTTGTGGCTATAATGTATGTTCATGGATAGATAGATAGGCCATGATAGGATGTTTTCCATGATCTTTGCATTTTTCATCATTGCACTTCACCTGCCATTTTATCAGACAGTGCTCTAAGAAGCTTATGCCTCTCTTCATTATCTGCTTTAGACAGACTATCTGAAAAATGTTATATTAGCTACAAATCAGGTCATTCCACTCTTTTGCTTTTCAAGACAATTTAAAAATATATTTATAATTAGATTTAATATCGATTTTAGGGGCTTCTGCTGGTAACCTCCTACCACTGTGAAAACTGTCTATAATGAGATGGCTAGAATGGAAGATAGTCTGATGTTGACTTCAATTTGTACCTTAGTTCCAAAGGCTTTAAAGACATTCTTGCACAATCATAAAAGAATCAGGGTATATCACGAGCATGAACATGCACATAAAGGGGGCCTCACTAAGGGAAGATGTTCTCTGAAGGACCCTTTTGCCATACTTAAGTTAGCCTAGCTGGTACAAAGGATGTGCAGCATGAGTACAGTAGGGTTCAGTGGTATTACAGGTATATGACTTATGAAAGTTTCCATAATTGTAATAACAAAATCTACAAGGGAAAAAGACAGGTTACAGACAAACATGTTAGCCCCCCTTACCCTGCACTTTTGACAGGATTTGTTCCTAGGGAACTCAGTGCAAGAGAAGGCAGATACAAAGTTCAACACTCTACAGTTTTGATGAGATTAAAAAAGTCATTAACGGGGGAGAGAAAAGGAAAGAGAATGTTTAATAATATATGTACACAGACTATAAGGGAAAAGTGGTAGTGGAGGGAGCTGCATACTGTCAAACTGATTGATGGAAACTAGATGACTCAGAGCTGCTGGACTTTATCATGACATACACTTGACCCCAGAGGCATTTAAATCAAGACTCTGCTAAGCCTAGAGGAGATTCTATACTTGCAGGCAAACAAATTAAATGGTTCAATACAGTAATAAAACATCTAATGAGGGACATTTGTGGCTATTGTCGCATGCTTCACTGCATTTTACTGGTCTGTCCAGCATAACAATTACCCCAGCTACCTAGTAATATACACATTAGAGTGGCTGATTTGTAGAAAAGTAGGATTAGGAGACCTCAATTTATAACACATGTAATACCCAGCACATTGGGTGATGCAAAAATCATCCTTTTCCACAAAAGCAATGGGAAAGGTTAAGCAGATGCTGCTTCTGGAACTTTTCCATGCTCTTAAAAAGATAGAAGTGGATCTGATCCATCCCAGTGCACCTGCTTCACCATCTGCTGATTTAAAAACTCAAATGAGAAAATACTAGAACATATTTTCAAAACAAATGTAGCTAGCTTTCTCTGGCTAAGAACATAGATGGACTCGACAGAAGCCCTCACTCAAAGGCCACGCAGCCTTCCCATAGCAAACTGTGCTGTTCTTGAATTAGTTTTGCCTTTCTGTGAATGAATTGTAACACTGCTTATAGCAGAAACTTCCCTCTCTGTTCCTCTTCTTTACTGATAGAACAGCAAAGCAGATATTAAAAGGACACTGATTAGTCCTGAGCAGTCTGCCCTGACATGTTTGAAGAGTAATGTAAGAGTCTAGTGTAAACCTTTCAAAAGTTGTCATTCCCCATTCCTTCTCTTTGCTACCTGCTCTCAAAGTATTGCTGCTGCAACCCTTTTGAGCACAATTATGCTGGCTGGAACAACCTGCAGTATGTGCTACTATTTCTTTCACTGAACGACCCAGTAATTTAAATATGCAAGGAATCTAGATGACTGTCTTCCTGGGCTGAACAATTTTGTGAAAGCAGGAGACATATTGTACATGCCCTGTACAGATGCCCTGAACTAAGTGACTTCCATGAGCAGAATGATCAATGTGCCTTTCGTTCATGGATCTTCTCTAACAAAGGCAAATACATTGAATTAGGAAGTATTCCTAAGCTTCTTATTCCTCATGAAGTCTATGCAAAGCTGTCAAAAAAAAAGATTCATAAGCTCTGTGGATGAAGTTATCTTCTGCTCATGTACAGAATCCAATTCACTGCCCCCCTTCATATCCCTCCTCCCTCCAAATCACATTTTTTTTATAAAGTACTCTAATCTTCTTACTGCACCACAGTTCTTTCTAATTAACCACCACACTCTGATCAAGAACATGCAGACATTGCAATTCCGTCTCCACATCTTTCTTTATTGGCTTTGTGTTAAGATTTTAAATTATGTATATTCTCTTTCACTCAGAAATGGGCTTCTATTACCAACTCATCTTTTATAAATAGTAAAATAGCCACATATAGCAGACTTAATCACTACAGGTCCCAATAGAGTGCTTGATATATAGAAAAATAGCATTCTTTCAGTTGCCGTCTCATTTGATAGGAAATAAAATTAGGCTGCACTGCCTCTTGAAACATTTGATTTACTTGAACATGCAGTTTCAATAACCGAAGTTAAAGTAATTTTTATAGTCTTTTGCAGTCTTTAGTCACTACTTTTTGCATTACAGTTGGCACAGCTTCTCCTGAACCAACATGCACTTCATCTGGCAGCCACTTATCAAGCATTGGCACTTTTATTACCCAGGAGACTCTGGCACAGTAGCAGATAGTGTTTGGATGATTAGTCAGTGTCACAAAGATGGAGTAAAATTAAGAAAAAATAAGTACAACATTAACATTGCTAGGCTTAGAGAGAAAGAAAAAAAAAATTACAGAAGCTCCTGGAAATAAATGACATTGTTCTTAATCAAACTGACAGTTATAAGCCTAATTAGTTTTGATTCATAGAGAGCTAAGGTATTTTGTGTTCAAGGACTTTTTTAAAGATGCTTCTTCTGTGTTTACTTCCCAGGAAATAAATTCTGGCCTTTGCTTCACTTAAAAGTGCTTAGAATTAAAGATGTTTGGTGCTTATTATCCTGCCCATTGACTTTTTGAAATTCTAGGCTGGTTCTACATTTAAAATGGTTCAAGTCCATGCCTGACCCACAACAGGATAGTAAACTAAGTTTGGAGACTTCACCCTAAGTTCACTTTCAGAAAAGTGTGCCACATAAAGTTATGCCATGAACTTCATATCAGAGTATCACAGTGATTTCATTATATTGACCAGGCTAAGATGCCTGAATTCATTACCAGCATGCCATATTTCACATAGATATTATCATTGTTGATGTTGATCTAGCACAGATTATTAAAAATAGGAGTGAGACTTCACATTATTTGTAAAAGTTTCACAGGTGAATCAGTAGGATAGAGTGTCAATCTGCCAAAGCTCTTACAAATTTGTAGACATTTAAAAATAAATAGAAGGTGAATGAGAGGGACTAGAAAGAATAACAGAGCCTGAAAATTATGTCTGATTCGCAAAGCAGCAACTTCACAAGATTATTCACATATTGTAAAACAAAAGATCATGAAATCTCCACAGGAGATGGAGAGGTCAATAAGAGAGACAATATATAACAAGAAAAGGTCTCTGTTCAACTACAGAGTTCACGAATTATAAGAGTAATGAGAATGCATGAGAAAGGCGTAAGTGCTGCCATGGCTACAAGATTATATAAATAGGAATTTTTATGAATAACCAGACAAATCACCCTACAAAGAGGACATACCAATGAGAGAGAATTTTTAGCTGTACTTGTGGAGTAGGCACAGCCAGACATGGCGCATCCCTCGAGGTCCTAGGATGCCCTTTGATACAGAGATGAAGAAAGCGAGTAGATGGGAGACTCTTCCAGACTGAAGCCTCTCCACAAATTACAGTATTAAAATTAAAGCAATTTTAGGAGGAGTGGCCAAAAATGGCAGAGTTCCTAGTCCTTACAAATAAAGGGAACAGAATATTTATTGCAAAATAAATGTCAGTAAACTCAGGGAGTTGTTAGGCAAGTCTAATGACAAAAGAGATTAAGGAAAGCTGGCAGTTCCTCCAAGGAACAAAACAGGGATGAAAGATAACCTATCCGACGGCAGGGGAGAATAAGGATGTGTAGTCAGAATCATATCTGGATGTCTTGTTCCATGATTTCAACCTCAAGGAAGCATACAGAAAGTGGAAAGTAGAACGGATTACATAAAACCTACAGATAAATACTGTATGCATACAGAGACAAATCAAACAGGCCAAGGTACAAACTGAAGCACATCACAGGTGATATCTAGGATATCAAGAAATAGTTACATAAACGAAGGAAAAGGTTACCCAACACAGAAGAAAATCTATTGAAAAATAGTGCCATGCAAACTGGAGTCTTTAAAATCATTTTTAGACAGTTCCTTAAAAAAAATTCTTGGCTTAGAGTAAACAAACATAGGTTGGAGGCTTCAGATGGAAGCAAAATGTTTCAGACTGGCTGGGTGCAATATTAGGAAAATTAAAGGGGGAGTGAATAAACCTCAAGGCTTTTCAAAGTTACCCTCAAGAAATAATGGAAGAAAGGTGAAGTAACAAGCAACTGACAATGGGAGCTTTGCAATGCCTGTCTTTCAAAGGATAGGGAAAGAGGAGCTGAAGAATTACAGATGACTCAATTTACTTCAACTCATAGAAATATACAAATAATGAAACAGAATGATTGTGACTAACTAGAATAAGACTGGAGGACTAAAATCAAGACATATCAAAAAGAAACTATTCAGACAAACCTGATTTTTTTCATCAACAGGAAAACTGCCTTTGTGGAAGGAGTAGCAGGAATATTGTATATTTTGTCTTTAATACCTTTGACATAATCTTTATCATTCCAATATCAAGCTAGGATAACATGCACTAGCTCCCGTAACTACAGGAAGAATGCAAAACAGGTTTCATAATCATGTTGAAAAAAGTGTCATACAAAATTCTTTAGGAAAATGGAAGGAGAGATCAAGTGACTGTGTACAGGGGATCTGTTTGCTCTAATATCGTCATGATTTTCATTAACATCCTAAAGAACAGAATAAATAGTATGCTTATTGATTTAGCAGATGACATGATCCTGGAAAACACAAGAGGTATATTAGAGGATAATTTGGTCATGAGAAAATTAAAAAATAACCTAAATATCATGCTATCTGATAGGTGCAAGTGAAGTATCTTTGCAGGTATAGTCAGCAGCACAAATAAAAGATGAAAAATAAATAAGGAAGCAAGCATTTCAAAGGCAAAGGATCTTGGTAATTTCTGACCACAAGTTAACCACATCAATAATGACATAGCAAGAAAGGAAAATATGATTTCAGACTGCAAACAGAAGTGTAATTTACAATTACATGAAGCAATACCCCTTCACTTCGTTCAGTATCGGTAAGGTCTCAGCTTGAGAGCCGTGTTCGGCACTTTAAGAGCATTCACCAATTGGAGACTGTCCAGAAGAGAAAAACAAGAACGATCAGAAGCTTAAAAAACATGATCTATGTGGAAAGACTGACTGAACCAAGGAGAGGTAAATCTAAACAAGAGAAGGAGACTCTCTGAGTCAATACAAAATACCAGTAAAGGTAAAAAGCTGCTGCAAATAGGAAGAAAATTATCTGTTTCCACTGTGCAGTGTGATTGTAGAAAAAAGCAGTAGCCTGAAGTGGCAGAAAGAAACACAGGAGAAACCTTTCTAATGGTGCCCATGATAGACCATTTGAGTAAATAAGCTATGGGTGATGTGAGTCGTAAGCACTGCAAATCTTTAAAAGCAGCTTAGGCAAATAGCTATCAGCAAAAAAATGTAACGTTAATGCTGCCTTGCGACTGGAGAAAAAGAGTAGCTGAAACCCCAAAGTTTCTTTCCTAACAAATATTCTACGATTTCATGAATACTTATAATACGGAGCACTTAAGATACAAAGAGGAAGCTGAACTCTTTCATATTGGTTTGTATGACATATTAGCCATTTCAGACGTTGAAATGATTTTTTGTTAGCTATTTCTTGTTTCTCTTGATCTATCCAATATATCAAAAAGCTGTGAGTTTACAACCAGAAGTAAGGGCTTGTATTTTTTTCTTTTTGCTATCAGGTAGAACATAACATGACCCTTAGCATCTATGATGTTGTCTCACTTTTAAATGTGTGCATTTAACCTTCCAGCCAAAAAACATTTCACTTTCTGGTGGCTCAATATATCACATATATAGCAGTAAATTTGTCTTTGTGCTCACTCAAACATGTAAGATTCAAACCATTTTTCATCAATTGAAGTAAACTGAGGTTGTGGAAGTAACATTACTCAGCAAAGAAAAACTATCACTGTGATTAAGCGGAACATTTTGATACCTGAGCTAAGTTACTGATGAAAAATAGACTTGCAGTGTCCACTGTATCACAAGATGATAAAAAGATCTAAGAGAAGTGAGTGGAAGTTTTAATCAGGCTGTAAAAGCAATGCTAAGAGTTGTTTGTACAGACATAAATAACTAACACACTTGCTGAGCTCCTAGAGAAACAGGTCAAGGTTGTGTGCCATTTTACATGTACTTTGAAGTCAAAATAGATTATGTGACTTTGACAGCTCCATGAGGGGGAAGGAAAGCTTTCTGGAAATAATGAAAATGTTTGCAAATACACTAGGAGTTTAAAATATGACATGGGAGTTTGTCTCCATTTTTTAAGTATGCAATTTGAAAGCTCTTTTAAACACTGGAAATCATGATTTATACTCATAATTTCTGCATTCCAACAAGATGGGTCCAAGTTATTTTTGGATATATTCTAAGACCCTTAATTAAATTGCTCCCATAAATTAAATGATCACATCCTGCCTATGATTAAATTTTTATTCTTTATAACAAAAACACAATTTGAGGGAATATGGGCTAATTGAACAGAAAGGGATTATAAAAGCAGGCTGATCTGGGGGAAGAGAAGCTAAAGAGAGGTGTGCTGAAGCAGGAATTTGATAGGAAACAGTCATGGACAACAGACATGGGAGATGCATACAGCAGAGGAAGAAAAAGGAAGGATCTGGATGAAAACTTGCGCTGGTATGGGAACAGGCACTGGGAACGGAAAGAGGATGTTATAATTTTATCAAACATGATCCTTCCTCTGTTTGTGTTTGTATGCGTGTACAGGAGTGGAAAGTGTCATAAATTTGGAAAACTCTGTACTGAAACCTTTAGCAACCTTAGGGAGACCGAGACTGAGAGGAGCTCTTACAGAGGGTTGTCAGTGTTCCTCAGCTCTTCTTTCCTTCACTTGTCAGTATATATAAAAATATATCAGAAATTCCAGACAAATAAAGTACATTTTCCAACTGAATCTAGTTAGGAACATAGGGAAAAAAGGAATATAAAGTATATTAACTTTTATATTTATATTCCTTGTTGAGCTAATCCTTCGTAGGTAGGGAAGGAGGAAAATATTTTTTCTTTCCGTGAGATTTACTGGTATTTTTATTCCATGTCAAAAAAAGTAAAATTTTGATTTTTCATCACAATACCAGATTTGTAACCAGGGAAAAGATTCTGCCGCCATCTCTAACCAACATTCTCAAAGATTTGCTGACATTTTTATTTTACCAGAAATATAATTTCTCCCCTTAACTCTACTTCTTCATCACCTTCACTTAAACAAGATTAAAACGGAAAGTGTTTCTTTATTTTGCATTTGTTTTATGTATTGCACCAAGAAGCTTTCTGTCTGAATGTTTGTTATTGTGTCATCTTTGTTAAGTGCAGTATTACACATAACAGCACTGAAAACATTCTACAATAAAAATAATATAAATTAGAAGTAGGTTTTTTCATATTTCTAACAAATTTAACATCAACAGAGGAAAAAGTTGAAAGTCTTCATAGAAATACTTAACTCTTGTACAATACACAAAATGTGCTGTGTACATGAATGCGTATCTGTAGCTGCTAACCATAAATATTACGTACTGTGTGGGAGAGGAAATACTGCTTGCAACTTATACTTGTTTTGGCAGAGCACAAGCTGGGAAACTTCTTGTGGCCATTCACTGAAAATTTCTCAACATATGCTAACAAATTATGTTTTTGTTTGTTTGTTTTGAGAATGTACATTTAATTTTAAAGGTTTTTAAACACATAAAGGTACATAACACGAAGTCTGCTCTTTGTGACACCACAGCTGAAAAGACGACTTCCACTGAATCCCATGGAAGAGGGTAGATGTAAAAATCTGTCTGCCAAGTAAAATATGTTCTGCAATCTAATCAGAAGTGTTTGGATGTCATTCTTGTTAGTCTGAACAGCAATTACATGCCTGCCACAGGGAATGTGGAGGACAGACTTAACAACACTGGTATTTTTGTTCAGCACACATAGTACATATTTATCAGTCTTACAGTGGTCATTATCTTTTTTGATGTCGGAAGTTCCACTAAAAAACAAAGGCAATGCATTGTGTATTCAGCCATTTGATGTGATACATCAAATAGTGGCACAGACTGTCTCAGGGAAAATTGTATGAAAGTTGCTGCAGTGAAAACAATAAACTGCAACCATATCTTAGTATCTTAGCCATCATGTTCTGAGGATGAAGAAATTATAGTCTATAAACGTGGCAAATCAATATATAGATGAAGATACTCACTTTTATAAATAAAAATATTTATTCCTATTTTAAGGATTCAAATTCAACCTAGAAAATATTTTTTTCCCATTTTTGTTTAGTCTTATGATTCAGCATTGTCCCAGGAGCGTCCTGTCTTTCCTTATTTCTCTTTCACCCCACTGTCTTCAGATTTCACCTCAAGCTTCAGTTCTGGAATCACACTGAAAACAATTAAATGGCATACAAAAAAAGATGTGAGCATTTAATTATGAACAAGTTTTGTTGCTCAAATTGTTTTGCAAGCATACAAATATGCTGTACAAAAGAAGGAAAAAAATCATAACTAAAAAACTGATGCACAGAATTACTTATTTGCAAAAGTTGTTCAACATGTTCTTTGAGTTTCTTCAGTATATAATACTTTGAATACGGTAATATTTAGTGGATGTTATTAGATTTTTCCCATCATGTATGGAAGGATAGCACTCTCCGATGTGCTTCCAAATACTGTCCCAAACACTGACCAGCTCTTTGTTCCCTCCTGTCACTTTGTGCAGTAGTCCTGAAGAAGTCATCCTGTCCTGGAAGAAGACCAAGTCCTTATCACTTCTCCAGCCACCACTCTGTTCACATTGACTAAATAACATGTCATTGAGGACAAAGTGAGAAACAGTGTATGCCATAACACATTTACAATACAGTTTCAGCTATAGGCCCATACTGTGGCTATCTGAAAGGACTGCATTGAGAATTCTTAATAAAAGTTCGTTCAAAAACATTCACAAATAGTGCTGTCCTGGTTTTGTCTGGGATGCAGTTAATTTTCTTCCTAGTAACTGGTATAGTACTGTGTTTTGGATTTAGGATGAGAATGATATTGATAACACTTAGTGATTCCGTGATTCTGTTTTAGTTGTTGCTGAGCAGTCCTTACACTAAGTCAAAGGCTTTTCAGCTTCTCACACTGCCCTGCCAGGTGCACAAGAAGCTGGGAGGGGACACAGCCAGGACAGCTGGCCCAAACTGGCCAAAGGGATATTCTATACCATATGACGTCATGCTGAACAAAAACGGGGCTGGGGGGGGGGGGTGGTACTGCTGCTGGTGGGCAATGGGCTGGGCCATCAGTCAGCGGGTGGTGAGCAATTGCTTTGTGCATCACTTCTTCTGTCTATTCTTTTATCATTATTATTATTATTTTCTTTTTTTCCTGCCCTATTAAACTGTTTTTATCTTGACCCATGAGTTTTATTTTTTCTCTGATTCTCTCCCCCCTCCCACTGGGGCAGGGGGGGAGTGAGTGAGCAACTAGCTGTGTGGTGCTTAATTGCCAGCTGGGGTTAAACCACAACAAGTATATTTTTTATTTTTCAGGTATCTATTCCAAAATAAATCTTGTTACAGTTAGAAAGCCTCCACATGCATGGATACTACCGAACTTTAATTCTCTATTGTGTAGTACAGTATGTCAGTCTCAGCAACAAAACAAAACAAAAAAAAAAGAGAGAGAGCTCTTTGTGTTTTGGGGATTATATCCTTTGGTTTTTTACATCCACCGAATCAATGCTGAATTCCTAACTGTGCCCCAAGCTGTACAATACACAGCGTCGCTGAAGTCTTGTGGCTTTTTAAATAAACAAACATTCGGTTTATTCGCAGCATCTCTTCCTTACATTAGACTATCTTAACAAGTAGCATTAAAAAACTTGAAGGGCGAAAGTTTGAAAAAAGTTGTTCCATTTTGTGTAACTGGCATTCCATGGAGACTAAAGTTAGCAAAATCACCTAACTATGTTGATTAACAGCTCTAGTTAAAATTCTTGACTTAGGGGATTTGATGAATTTGGAAGTTAAACAAAAATATTCTCTTAAGCCACATTGCCCACATGTTGTTATGGAAATTGATTTCTATTGGAGAGTAATCTCAGAACAAGTACACTGGTTTGGTTTTGTTGTTGTTCCCAAATAGACACAGATTTTTAGTGGGTTAGCCACCATCTAAACAGGTCAACTTCAGTTATCTGGTGCAATAGCACCAAAACATAAAAATGCAAACTAAAATTGTAAGGTACATATGCAGTTGATTGTGCTGGTGGTTTGGTATTATGCTTATAGAAAGCAGTAACCATTCAGCTGTGCATTACCAGAGAGAAAGAAAGGTATGGGAAAATGAGTACGTACTATTGAGTGAAGCACTGTCGTGCCTCACAAGCTTCTGGTCACTGTGGGTGAACACACTGAGGCCCGGCAAGGAAACAGTTAGGTGGAAATTTGGTGCAGCTTTAGTAAAAACAGGCCACTGTGTGCAGGCTATGAAACAGGCTGTTTCCCTCATAGAAAGAGTTGGTGGAGAAATTTTGGAAAACAAAATTAATAACTTAAACCATTTCCAGAGGTGCCTCAGAATAGCACACTATTGAAACAAAGCTGCAATCCCTCTTTATTCAGGCAGATACCTGGCTACCTGATTAACTCTAAACATATGCTTGACTCCTGCTGAAGTAAACAGGACATGAACATAAGCTGAAGTATGTTACTGAAGAGGAATTAAGTGCTGAATTGAACCAGAACAAATGGCTTGAGTATGGGAGGTACTTCAGGAAGAGAGACAGGACATTTGTGTGCAGTTCAGTGATAAGCTGAAGGCTCTTTAGTGATATCAAGGGAAAGGGATGGAGAAAACCCCAAGATTCTTGATTCCAGCAAATCACCGCGTCACTTCAGGTGGACTCATCACCTTGGGCTACCTTTCCAAGAAAACAAAGAGAAGTCAGTCTGTTGAAACTTCTGTACATAAAAAGCCTAACAACAATAGCAAAGCCTGAATATAGCAGCAGCAGCATTTCCTCCCTTATGAAGCTATCTTCATGCCTGCAATGCTGCAATTCCCCCATGCTATGTATAATTATATCTTATGTAATAATGGCATCTGGTGGATTGGATTGGAGCAATATGTCACTCAAGAGCACTGATTTATTTACCAAACATCTTAGCTGTCTGTGTAGCATTGCAAGCATTATGGAGAATAAACAAGCGGAGAAAAACTCTGGTTTAATTGGCATAACACAGACTTGATGGGATACATAGCAGTTTTTTGATTGTCCAAGAAGGGCTGGCTAGGGACTGAGTAAGGGAGTGGCATTCTCTTACATATCAAAGATGCAAATGCTTTATATGAGAGTTGAAAGCTGAGAGCTAAACCTGCTGCACGGTGAAAAATAGGGAAAGAACACTATTCAGATGGAAGTATATACAGACCACTTGCCCAGAAGCATCATTTGCATGATTTTTTTCCTGAATACCTCCAGGAATCATCTAAAGCACAGGACTGGGCATTAAATAACATATAAAAAGGGCAAACGGCAGACACAGAATGTCTGCCTAATTGTTGGGATGCACTCACGATAGTCGTTTGATAGAAAAATGGAAAAAGCAGCCAGGAGGGCTGTTCTTGTGAGTTTGAGTCTTACTAGCTGGGGAAAAAGTCAGGCAGAAAGCAGCTTCAGTAAGGGTGACAATGAGCTGAAAAAGTGCCTGGCTAAGAAAAAGGGAATGAAGGAGAACACAAAAATAAAACCAATTATTTTAAAAACTGAATCAGAAATTTGGTATGTAAGATCTCATGGGAGAAAAGTCTAAGAGGAAAAAGTCTTAGAGGAAAGCTGACATTTCCTCAAGGAAATGACACAGCAGGTACAAGCTGCCCCAGTGCAGAGAGAAGCATAGAGACCATGGCGGAACCGTGACCTCAGCTACAAAAAGGGAAGTATACAAAAATGGAAATTAGGTTAGGTTATAGAAGACTTGTACAAATGAGTAGATTGTACAGACAGAGAGTCAGAAAAGCTAAAACATGACCTGCAAGAGAAAATAAAGAAAATGAGAAGTAGAGTGTGTTAACACTAAAAAAAAAAGTTAGTCCATTGTACAGCAGGGATGGAAAACTAACTACAGATGATGGTGGACCAAAGTGTTAAGGGCATTTTTCTACCTGTCTTTAATATGTCAGTTACAATTTAGTGGAGTGGTACAATTTAGTTTCAGTGTCAAAGGCACAAAGTCTCATAGTACAATTGGTAAAAAACATGTCAGGGAGAATTTGAAAGAAATACACATTTTATTAAGTTGCCCAGGCTTGATTAATTTTTTTCTAAGTAGTTGAAAAGTTGTCCAAATGACTCTTAGGGCCATTACATATGTGTGAAGTCATGGAGAAAATAGAGGTACCAGAGAACAGAATGGGACAAGATGGTGCCCATATTTAAAAAAGAAAAAAGAGCATATGGAAGAAAACAAATCAGTGGCCATTAGTATGGATCTCTGAAAAATAAGTTGTCTTCAGAATAGTTTGGTTCTATCATGGTGTAGCATGACTTGTGAATAGAGAAGAAACAGTAATTGTTATGTATCTTGACTTTTAATACAGTTGAAGATGACATTCTTATAAGCAGTTTAGTGAAATATGGCCTAGGTGAAAGGTGAGTGACAAAGTGGCTGAACAATTATACCAAAGAAAGTGTTAATCAACGGTTCTCTTTCAATCAAAACGATGCCAAATGGGGCTCTGCAGAGTCTATTTTGGATCCAGTTTTGTTCAGTATTTTCACTGAAATCAAGATGAAGGAATAGAGCACATGTTTGTATACAACCTGCAGATTACATGGAGCTGAAGAGTACAATAACCTTCCTGGGAAATACAATTAAAATTTAAATAGGAAAAAAATACGTGGAAGAAATATGTGATCCAATAGGAGCAAGGAGAAATTGTAGAAGATTTAATGTACAAATCGGGCAGGAATAATAAACTATCAAAATACAGGGTGGGTTAATGGAGATTAGGTACTAAAAAATAACAAAATCTAATAACTGAGGTGAATTTTAAGCTGTACAGAAGTGAAAAATATCATGCCATTGCAAAAAAGGCAAAAATTCATTCCAGGAAATAGAGAGAGTTGTACGCACAAGACAAATGAAATAATTCTCCCACTCCACAGCACTGGAAAGTCTCAGCTGCAATTTCATAGTTGAGTTACTGGATTCTTTAGAAAAATATAGCACAACTAAGACAGTAAAGAGGAAAGTAATGGGAAAATAGGTGCACATGAGGAGAGTTTGGACCAGCCTAGGTCATTTAGACTAAAGAAGAAAATTTTAGGAGGAAAATATGGCACAGTACTGATATTCTAAAACATAAAAGCTAGTTACAAAGAAGGAGGGAATAGTCTGTTCTCCATGAGATAATGAGCATGAATTGCAGTCAGGAAGATTACTGTGATTTTATCATAAAGATTTGTGAAGCATCAGAATAGATCATATGGGTGGCTGTGAAGGCTCCATCAGTGAATGCCTCTAAGATTAGATTAGAGAAACTTCTCTCAGACTGAAATACATGTCATTGATTCCTCCACAGACCCACAAGGCCTGCCAGGCTGACCTCTCAGGGTTTTTTCCAAGAACTTTTATTTTCCAAATTTCCCTCTATTTTGTCAAAGTCTCCCTCCCCCCCAATAATGTGCAGATTTCCAGTGTCTTCTCTTTCATTCTTGATTAGCTACCTCTTTGTCTCCATTTTAAAGTTATTTGAAAAGGTGCTACCCAGTAGCAGCACTTTCCAGCTCAATTGTTGTAGGAAATGACAGAGTTCAAATCCTGCAGCAAGCAATTGAGGTATTTAGAGCTCCACAGATGCTTAGATAACTCTGCCAGATAGTGCAACAAATGTCCTTATGGACCATCCAGACATCCTTATTAACAGATCTGCCCCTCAGATGTCCTCTCGGTGTTCCATCAGTGCCTGGGGATACACATGTTCAAAGCAGCTACATCATTACTATCTATTTCATCAGGGTTGTCTTAATGTCTTTCATGTGTCTCAAATGCATGCTGGCAGCCTTACTGCTTAGACTATGTCAAACACACTTCAGTCAATTTCCTTCTCTTTTCTTTCAGTTTCCTTTGACTTCTTTTTTTATATCCCATCTTCTCTCCATCTTTGATTCCTTTACCTTCTTCACTTATTTCATCTACTCCTTTTCCATTTAGTATGTGCAAAGGAAAAAAGCTATTTCAGTTTTTCACCCATACTTTTGACATTTTGCATGATTCTTATAACACTCAGATGCTGAATGAATGAATAACCAGTGACAACCAAATGCCAGATACAGCTAGAAATTCACATTTGTCCTTTAGCTTCATCTCATGCTAATCGTTCACAGATGGCTGAAGAAATCATGAGTTTTGATGAAATCACCTGCCACTAGAGAGCATATATCCGTTTAAGTAAATTCATTTTAAAAATCTGGGAAACAAAATCTATACTAATAATATATATGTATTCTAGATATTAGATATTAGATAGAGATTACACCTATTTTTACATATATAAAAAATATTATAGACAATAAAAGGTTTGTAATGGCACCTCAGTTCCTATTTCAGCATTTTCAAAATAAAATATTTGGTCTTTATTTTGAAAAAACTTCAGTTTCCAACTTTCATATTTTAATTCTATTAACAACTACAACACATTTCAAATCTAAAATGAAATATAACATTACAAATAACCTTAATTCTGTCATGGAACCAAATTTCAGTCTTTCACTCTGCTTTTCCATATTTCTTTGGTTTTACTTCTGTTTTCTCAATAGTATTTGTCAGTACCTTAACACAGTCCTTCAAGGCTTTCTTGTATTAATGTAGCGGAAAACACTACAGCAGTAGTTAGGATTTAATTAGCCTGTGTCCCAAAACTGTCATTAATGCTATAGGCAATGTCTGCATTACTAAGTGATTTGGTGTTATAGGAAAAGAGCAGTAGATTCAGAGGGTTGTTTTTGAGGGTCCTCTCATCTCCATTGTGTGTGATTCAGAGGGTTTGCTTTGGATTAAATTTCATCTGGTCTCCTGGGCCAAATATCTCCTTTACATACATAGCTCTGAGTTTTCTGATGAGAAAAAAAGTATCACCCTGAAGGGTCTTGAGGTGCTGCAGCCCATATGCTGCTCTGGGACCTAATGTGGATCACTCACGTGCTTTAGGACATGGCTTCCAGCTGGGGTCCTGCTGGAAAGGGTCAGACTGGTTTACAAGAGACAGAGAGAGAAGCTCTGCTGAAGCCCCACATTAGGTGAGTTCATGAACAACCACTGTAACAAAGTAGGAACAAGTTTTTCTGGGTTACAAAGATTCTGAAATTCACAGTATCACAGAATCACAGAATCACTAAGGTTGGAAAAGACCTGTAAGATCATCAAGTCCAACCTTAAAAAAAAAAAAAAACACCAACCCCCCCCCCCCAAAAAAAAAAAAACAAACCACAAAAAACAAACCACAACACACCAAAAACCAACCCACCCAACACCACACAGCACCATGCCCATCAAGCCACATCCCACAATGCCACATCCACACGCTCCTTGAATACTTCCAGGGAGGGTGACTCTACCACCTCCCTGGGCAGCCTATTCCAATGTTTCACTACTCTCTCAGTAAAGAACTTTTTCCTAATATCCAGCCTGAACCTCCCCTGGTGCAACTTGAGGCCATTTCCTCTTGTCCTGTCACTTGTCACTTGGGAGAAGAGACCAACACCCACCTCTCTGCAACCTCCTTTCAGGTAGTTGTAGAGAGCGATAAGGTCTCCCCTCAGCCTCCTCTTCTCCAGGCTAAACAACCCCAGCTCCCTCAGCCGCTCCTCATAAGACTTGTGCTCCAGACCCCTCACCAGCTTCATCGCCCTTCTCTGGACACGCTCCAGCACCTCAATGTCCTTCTTGTAGTGAGGGGCCCAAAACTGAACACAGGATTCGAGGTGTGGCCTCACCAGAGCCGAGTACAGGGGCACGATCACCTCCCTGCTCCTGCTGGCCACACTGTTTCTGATACAGGCCAGGATGCTGTTGGCCTTCTTGGCCACCTGGGCACACTGCTGGCTCATATTCAGCTGGCTGTCAATCAACACCCCCAGGTCCTTTTCTGCGGCGGAACTTTCCAGCCACTCGTCCCCAAGTCTGTAGCGTTGCCTGGGGTTGTTGTGGCCAAAGTGTAGAACCCGGCACTTGGCCTTATTGAACTTCATCCGGTTGGCCTCAGCCCATCGATCCAGCCTGTCCAGATCCCTCTGCAGAGCCTTCCTACCCTTCCTACCCCAACACTCCCACCCAACTTGATGTCATCTGCAAATTTGCTGAGGGAGCACTCAATCCCCTCATCCAGATCATCGATAAAGATATTAAACAAGACCGGTCCCAAAACTGAGCCCTGGGGGACTCCGCCTGTGACCGGCCGCCAGCTGGATTTCACCCCATTCACCACAACTCAGAGCTTGTAAAGTAAAATCTAGCTAAAACTGAATGATCTGGGACTGATTATGCCAATTCAAAGCAAAACTGACTGAATGGGGATGCATGAAACCTGTGCCTATAGATGAGTCACTTGCCATTTTACTTCTTTTAAGAGAACTTCTGCATTTATTGTGAAGTTCCTACACTACGGCACTTTTGTTTTGGGGAAGGGGAGAAATTCTAAGGGTCTGAGCTGTGGATACTTCAGGCAGAGAAAGTTCCTACAGGAGGACAAATTTATATGTTTAAAAAACGGTTGCCTTTCCTCCACACTCAAGCTTTCTTTTTGCACCCTGCTCTAAGTCTGTCCTTTCATATCAAGCACGGGACTGCAAGCAGTGCTAGGTGGGCCAGCTGGTCTTTCAAGTTCATTTTGTCTTTCAGTCTGGGAAGTCCTCCATCGAGAACTGAATTTCATAGATACTGAAACGACAAACGAAGTTAAAACATTGCACCATTGCATCCCACAAAGTGTGCAGAGAAGCATGTCCATGCACAGTTCAGGCCTGATCATGGTTCCCAAAGTGACCCAGCAGTGCTCTTAACTAACCACACCAAATCCTGCAGCAAAAAAATCACTTTTTTCATCATTTTGGAAGGGGACTCAAGGAATACTTATAAGCAGTTTCATGAGTAGGGTACTCCTTTTCATGGAGACAGTGTGTTTATTTTCAGAAATCTCTGCAATCGCTGTGCACGTCTCATTTTGCCCACTTTCTGTAATACTGCTCTTAAGGGGTAGGAGATGGCAAAATCTTGCCTTCAGTTGAGAGACAAGAATGTGTGACTGCAGCCAAAAAACTGAAGCTGTAATATGCTTGAGGAAGGGGCCCAAAGAGTGAACAGCTCCCCCTTTCAACAATGCAATCTTACATGAAATACAAGAAGAAGTACTACTTAAGAAAAGAGGAAATGAAGGGTAGGAGATACAGAGAAGAGTATAAGAAGATAAAGAATTAGCATATGGTGCTGCTGTGGTAACTTTGGCTGGCCATTCTAGCCCAAGCACATCTGCATTTTGTAGTTCAGGTGTTAAGGGAATATTGATTTACTTCAGAAGAGTTATCTTACCCACCCTATTTCACTGCTGGTTGCCTCCTTAAAAAGCTTACATACACATTTCAGTACTGAAGTAGGGCTCTTTCCCAAAGGCAAGGAGATAAGCAAAGCTATTTTGCTTTAACCTTTAAGCCCAGTCTCAGAATCTAAAAGCAAGGTGGGTCACTTACATCCAGGAATTGTGTTACTGGCCAGTTCCTAAAGATACTCAAAGATGTGCAAAAGTCAGGGTTTGAGCAAGAGCCTCTGACAAAAATCTGAGAGATACCAACTTCCCTCTTCAATGATATATTTTATTCTTGTGCCTTATAACATGAAGACAGCTTTTTGAGGGACAAACTCACAAGGTCATCAGTCATGAGTGTTCAAAGTAATGACGAGCCTAAGGGACTTCCATATGAAACAGCCAGTCACAGAAATATAGAAATTATACTGCTTAAATTATAGTCTATCTTTTCTCTGCTCAGCAATGAAAAGCGTGCTGGGTGCATTTCAGCAAATTAACCAAATGGTGAATGGTTGTGGTGGTTACCGTCCCTGAGCCAACAGTGGGGATACATCGCACTAACCCTTAATCAATCCTCGCTTTACAGCTTCCCACCTGGGTGTTTCTTCATTTGGTTTTGGTAAAAATTGTAATAAAAACAATGAGTGGCCTTTACCAGCATGAGGCTATGAAAGCCAGGTCAAATCCGGCTGCTCAAAAGCTCTTTTGAGAGCATCCCGCTGGACCATGAGCACTACATCTTGCAGGGACAGGTCTGGCATCATCTAACTGCTCAAAGGCAGGGTCTTCCCCATTGTCATGTCTGATGGTCAAATTTACTACTGCAAGAATGGGGTTATAAGGAACAAGGCAATCAATGGTGGATGCTTTAGGGAAAATGTCACTAAATGTTTTTGACAAAAACAGGAGGCTGAGTCATCCCAGAACTGTTTCTAAGGTCTTTGTCTGAATTTATTCCATCTGTAAGTCCTTGACCTTTTCTCTATACTGTACATGCAGGCACTGTTAAGTATCAACATAGTAAATTTTATTTTTCTTCCAGCTGTGGCTGAAACCTTCATGTTTAGAAGAAAGAAATCGGTGATCTTTTCTAACTTTTTCTGAGTCACTATTACATTAATGAGAAAACCCTACTTCCTAGATCATTGCTTTCACATAAAAGTATTCTCTGCTTGAAAGGTCATGCTCTCTAAATAATACGTACATAAAAATTAATCTTCTCTCCTTGAATTGAAACTGTTATAAACTTAAAAGCAATGCAATAAAATGAAACAAAATTATTTTAATTTAGCTTGAAAACATTTCTCAATTTACCTCAGTCAGTGTTAAAATGTTGGCCATTACTGCCTATAAAATCATCTGTAGATCAGCATGATGCAGTTTGTTAAAAAGGCAGTGATCTAGTCCGTGAAATCATTTGCTGCTCCAAGTCTCATTTTAACATCTACTTCTTGATCTGAGCAGCTTACTCTTAAAGAGAAGACTATTTTTGTCCCTGGAGAAAGCTGGAAATTTCTCCAAGAAACAAGTCAGAAAAAACACGGACTATGAGTCTCCTATTAGTTGGGGTTACTGCCTTTAATTGCATGTCTGCAATCTCTAGCATGGTAAGACAACTTTTTTCTCCCAGGAGAATGAATATCAAGCTTTTTTTAGAGTAGTGACAACAGCATTTTAATACCTGCAGAGATATTTTCATACAAATAGCTGCATTAATGAAATTTAATAATACTATCCATACTACAACTCATATGATGAAATCAAATCCCTATTCACTTCCAATAGTAAGGAAATGAACAATATTTTTGTGTTTATTTATCAAACCCACCACTTGTCCGATACCTCTAGGAAGATTCTGTTATTTTTTGAGGCTTTCATTTTGTGGATTTTCCATCAAGCTTAGCAGCTGGAATAACCAAAAATAGTCAGGATTTGTCTGAA
This sequence comes from Gavia stellata, assembly GCF_030936135.1. Lineage (NCBI taxonomy): Eukaryota > Metazoa > Chordata > Aves > Gaviiformes > Gaviidae > Gavia > Gavia stellata. The sequence continues at coordinate 42,986,756 of NC_082595.1, forward strand.
AGAGAAGTGCCGTCACAGCTATCCTCAAAAACTAGCTTTTCATATGGATCAAGAACGTTTTTCATATTACAAAGGTAGAGGCGCACTTCTGGAAGGTAGGAAGAAAGGGAATGTATTTGAGACAACATAGTGTATCTTCTTTTTGAAATGCATTAGCAATGATCCAAAAAATATAAACCCACTTTTTGTACAGCAAAACCCAGCCTCATTAGAAGCAGAAAGGTGAGCTGCAGAGAAAATACAAGCACAAGAGAAGACTGTATGCACAAACTGAAAGAAACAATATAAATGTACGTAAAATGAGAAATAATTATATCTTCACCCACCATTTACCCTCTATAAACTTTTTTTTTTCTTTTGTAAATGCTATGGCAGGCTCTACTATAGCAGGCTTAGGAAAGAGACCAAAAAGTTTATTTGTAGTATGCCATGGAGTTATGCCAACATTCTCATAGCAACAGCAAGTAAAATGCATTCCTTAACAGGCCAGCTTAGTTTAAAAGCTTTGCAACTGCTTTTATTCAACTGATTTTGATCCAGACAAATAACTGGAGTTGTCATTACCCCTTGGAGGTGTAAGAATGCAGAATATTAATGGTAGGTCTAGAGAGCACTGCTTTCATACTATGCCCAAATGCTTTGCTGCTGGAAGAGAAAACATTCAGTTTGTCAGCTTCTAACACACAGCTACTGAAGCTGAATCATCATGCTGTTCTGATTTTGATAACTATATAAAATATTTTTTATCTACTATTCCTTATATTCTTGATTCAATATCCACAAATGACTATTCAATGTCAAAAATGTCTAATATATTTATGGACTTAGGAGACTGCTAGTCTTGATAGCAACCCAGCATGATCAGGACTCTCAGTCAAATGTATTTTCAAATATCAAAGCCATTTTGACTACAAACTCTTGCTTTTTTAAGATGTACACACTCTATATCAATCATTATTTATTTCGGATGCTCAAAAATCTATATGACAGTCTAAAAACAGAAGCTGCAGGGTAAATCTGACTATTGTACTTTATATATCACTTGAAGTATCAAAGAACCCAGAAGTACTTTTTAGCTTAAAGACAGCTCTAATGACTTGCAAAAAAAAGTAATTCGGCCTTGTCTCTGATTTTTTATTTTTCTTGTTCTGAAGGTCTTTCTTCGTTCCAGTATTTTTCTTCCTCCAAATGTACTGGCAGTACCTCTAAGTAGCTACTCCCATTGGCTTTCATTAAACTTACACACCATTCTTTTCTTTGATTTTATTTGAATTATTTTTTCTTTTTCTATTTGTCATGTACTTCTAATCCAATGGCTATTTGGTAGATATAGATGTGTGACAACCAACATACATTGGTTTGCAGAAAGTAATCCTAGCAGGATGCTCAGAAGAGATCCTGTTCAGTCTTCTTTACAACTCACGAATAACTTACCATTTCTTTCTTTTGTTAGATTAGTTCTTATGGAAGCCCAGAAAGGAAAGGTGAAATTTTACAATACAGATTTCAGGCATTTATTGTACAGAACTGGACCACAAAACAGTTAGAAAACATGATACTTTCTGACTCAGCAGACATACTTGCAAACTATAGTCAGTATCTGCTCTGCTGACTTTAATATTTTAAATAACGGGGGGTTTTTCTGCATTTTACTATTTTCCAGTACGATTGCATAAATGGCACATAAAAGGTAATCAGCTAGATTCCACTGTGAAAGGCTGTGTCATTTTCCTGACAGTGGTTCAGTAGCACTTGCTGAAAACTTCTTGTTGATACACACACAGGTCCTGCTTGCCTTCAGAATCTTGTCTGAGCTGGCAGGACTGGAAACAACAAAACCAGAAAGACCTCAACTTATTTGTAAAGTAGAATATCTAACAATAAAACTACTAAGATGAAGATCTTGAACTAAGATGTTTCTTTTTCAGTATCACATTTTGGTATCATGCTACAATAACCTATATATCCAAATATATAATAGCGTAAATTATGTTCTTGTAATTATTTACCATACATCATTATACTTTATTTAGAAAAATTGTTTAGAGTCTGGTTTTCATTTCAATCAAGGATTGAAACCCAAGAAAGGAACAGAGACCATTTGACATAAATGGGAATCAAAATTGTCATTGAACAAAACCAGAAAAATTCTGGAAATATTGCAGAAAATATGCATTGGTTTTTTCCACACTTTTTTCAAAGCTTACCTATAGCCTGAGATTACAGAAGGGGACAAACATAGAGATGTAGGATACAGTGACTTTGCGTTTTAGGTCAGCCTTGACAGACAAAGGGTTGAAGAAGGAAAGTAACATTTCTATCTGAATTAGCTTTTCACGTCACTGAGAAAATGAAAAGGGGTTGTAGCTCTTATTTTACATGCCTCACTCTCTTCAAATCCATTTTTTCTATGCCTACTTCTGAAAGTTATCATCTTCTGGATAGTCTTGCTGAAAACCACATGCCACTAACTTACCATGTAGAAAATGCAAACAGATCAAAACTGAGTAAAGACTTTAATTTTTCTAATATATTTTCCAGAAAGTAAAATAAAATTCAAAGGTGCCTGAAGTATGAAGTTGACATTTATAAGGTAAATTTTCCACCAAGTAATGATTTATTATTATCTATTCTAATAGAAGCATACATGATTTTAAATACGACAGGTGAAAATGGACAATATTGTATGTGATGAGGCTTTTGGCCAGTCATTTAACAGACTTTTTTGAAATCTGTAGTTTAATTCCGTATGAATACCTTCATATTGTTATGAACACTTTGACTTACATGGATCACATGCAGGGCTTCAGAATGTATTGAAAATTGAGAACCAATCTAAGACTTGAAAGGAAGCTTCTCTTTCTCATTCTTCCCTTGCAGAGAGTGAAAAAAAAAATAAATCCATATTTTATTACATGAGAAAGAATTAATTCACTGATCAAACTAATGAGGACACTTGGAAAAGAGGTAAATATATTTATTTCATGTGTCTATTTTCATAAGGTTCATAAAGTTTTTATGGAAACAAAGGAAACATTTTTTAGAAAGCAATGAAAAAAAGCATCAACCTTGTAACACATCTTATCAGGCCTTGTTTAGGCATCTAATAAAATACTAGTGGAATGTAATGAAAAGAAACCTGTTAACTTCAGAAGGCTAAACACCATGGTGATAAAGAATATGTTATTGGATTAGAGTATTTGAAGAAGAGGGACTCGGGATCTAAAGTGGGAAACAGAAATCCGTCAAGCGAATTACTTGTTAAAACTGGGAAAATATTCTCATGTGAGGTTTCTCTGAAATATTCACATTTAACGAAAGTATTTACTAGAACATAGAAAGGACTAATACACGGACCTAGAGACTGACTGCATGCTGTCCCACTACATCCAGATGACATTATGGTAGAGATTTGATTTTTGACCCTAGTGTTAGAAGCTGTAAGGTTGGAGAGGAACCCTGATAATTTTCTCAAGTGATTTAGTCTGTTCAGGTTATTAGTATAGCCTCCATAGGTCTTCTTCAGCAAGACAAATTGCTGCTGGGATATGCATCTTCAGCACAGAGAAATAACATAGAATAAAAATATGGGTGCAATGGCAGGCAGTTACAGTAGAGAAAAGTAAGTAACATGTTATGCTTTTGAGGACTTCAGAGGACTTTGCATTTTAACGCAGACACCTTGCACATAAAAGTCAAAAGCAATTAAACACCTCCTAGGTCCTTAACGAGTGGCTTCTGTATGCTTCTATTCTTGTACAAATGTCCTGTGAAATGCAACAGAGATGGAACCAACAAGGTTTTTAAAAAATTACCCTGGAAATCCACAGAACATGTTAAAGAACCATAACTACTTTAAAAAATATTCAATCAACTCACAGAATTCTGTGTCTCAAAAACTGCCCAGATACATCGTTATTTGCATATGACTTTTCAGTAAGATGCTGTACAAGGACAAATTTGTCTATGAATGAACAACGTAATTTTATTTCTCAGGGCTTTCTTGTTTATAATTACTTATTACATATCAGCAGATATAAGTTCCAGCAGCGACAGATGCCCCAAGCTGTGCTGACACTGCTTTGACAGGAGTGTTTGAGGCGTTCATTACATGTGGGATGTTGAAAAATACCTAGTCAGCTCACAGCTTTTTGTTAGGCAAAGCCATCTCAAGGTGTTATAGCATACATTCAACCAGTAACAGCAAGGCAGGCTCAACCATGAGTTAAGAACTGACCACCATCTGCATCAGCAAAATAGATTTATATCTTATATTCCATTCTTGTCTAAGTACACACAAAATAAAATTAAGCACAATGCTGACGTCCTGTTTTAGAATGGGGAACATGAACATTTTCTTACTTTACCTTTCATTTTCACCAGTGTAAGAGTAGATTTTGGGTCCTGAGCATAAATTAGTTACATAACTAAGCACACTAATTTGCTGCTCCAGCATTTTTTTCACCTGGCTCTTCTTTATATATAACCTGTGAAAGTTGCCTAACCTACCGATTTTTTTAGTGTATTTTCTTCCTGGAGAACATAATTTCATGACATCTTTTACAGGTATTCAAAAATTCTAGCAAAACTGCAGGAAAACAGGCTGTACCAACATAGCTTCCTTAAAAAATGCTTGTGCCACCTCCATTACCACACTCTCAAAATGGAAGAATAGTCAAGCTTTGCTCAGCAAAAAAAGTAGGTGAGGGCAGGATCCTTCAAAAAGCTATCATGGAGGTGGCTCCATGCTGGCAATGGTGGGTCTTTGGCAATGTCTGTGAAAGACACAGAATCACAGAATGGTTGAGGTTGGAAGGGACCTCTGGAGGTCATCTGGTCCAACCCCCTGGTCCAGCAGGGACACCTAGAGCCAGTTACCCAGAACTGCATCCAGACGGCATTTGAATATGTCCAAGGATGGAGACTCCACAACTTCCCTGAGCAACCTGTGCCAGTGCTCAGTCATCCTCACAGTGAAAAAGTGTTTCCTGACATTCAGAGGGAACCCTCCTGTTTCAGTTTGTGCCCATTGCTTCTGGTCCTGCCACTGGACACCACTGAAAAGAGCATGGCTCCCTCTTCTTTGCAGCCTCCCTTCAGATACTTATATACATTGATGAGATCCCCTTGAGCCTTCCCTTCTCTAGGCTAAACAGATCCAGTTCTCTCAGCCTTTCCTTATCTGAGAGGTGCTCCAGTCCCTTCATCATCTTGGTGTCCCTTCATTGGACTCGCTCCAGTATGTCCAGGTCCCTCTTATACTGTGGAGCCCAGAACTGGACACAGCACTGCAGGTATGGCCTCACCAGTGCTGAGTAGAGGGAAAGTATCACTTCCCTTGACCTGCTGCTGGCAACTCTCCTAATGCTGCCTAGAATACCATTAGCCTTCTTTGCCACAATGGTACATTGTTGGCTCGTATTCAACATGGTGTCCACCAGGACTCCCAGACCCTTTCCTGCAAAGCTGCTTTCCAGCTGGGCAGCCCCCAGCTGGAAGTCATGCCTCCGTAATGGACATTATCATTGCCATTCCTGCAGAAGCCAAGAGGATGTTGTTTCCTCCATGGAGCACTGAGAGTTAATTGCTCTCAGAATAAGAAATAAACCGCAGTGACTATGTAACTTCCCAAATGAGCTATCCCATTTCAGTGCTGACCTAGTCCTGCCATCCCAGAATATAACCAAGGCAGGAAGGAGAACTGACAAACTGGGAAGGAAAAGGACGTAATGAGTGTCAGCTGGATGCTGACAGAAGTAAAGGAAACTGATGTGGATCACCACTGCTGTGGACATATATGCATTTGGTATTGTGGAAAACTAGGAAAGGATTTTGCCCCAGAGCCTCTGCAAACAGTAAAGAACAGTATTTCTGACCATTCACAAGCTATTGAAACCTCAGATGCTTTATATGCCAACTTTGTTTTTCACAAAAATCTAGATATTCATTAACAGAAATAGGCACCACCCTACCACAGTGGTAAGCTGATGGGCACATTCAGCATACTTCTGCTTTGGCATTCATGTTACAATACTATTATTAAACCTTTGTCAAGTCTAGAAATCTGGCAGGCTGTATTTTGGATTTATTATTTAACAAACACTTTGAAAATGTCATAAGAGCTGCCTTTTGTCTTCCTGAAACGATGCCAGTCCAAGAACTGTGGTCAGCAAATAAATCCTACGGATGCTGCAAATTAAGGTCTTTGTTATTTCCGGGATTGATTATTTCAACTATTTATTTTGGGGTTTCATTGATTGCACTATTCAAACACTGTAGTCTATGACGGATGCTACAAATCAGATCATATGAAGAATTTTGAGTGATGTGAAAAAATAACCCTATCTATTTAACTCATCAAAAATTTCCTCAGTGCTTTTAAAGGATTGCTTCCTGTTTGGAGGATCCTGAGAAGTAATAAGTTACACCATTGAGCAGCAAGTGACTGGAAGCAAGAACTGAACTTCTCAGTAGCCAGCCCTGGAGAAAACAGTTCAGGATTTTATTTTGTTATTACTTACTGTCGTGGTTTAGTCCCAGCTGGACTAATCACCACACAGCCGCTCACTCACTCCACTTCCTCAGCTGGACAGGAGAGAGAAAATACGACGAAAGGCTCGTAGGTCGAGACAAGGACATAGGGAGATCACTCACCAATTACCATCATGGGCAAAATAGACTTGACTTGGGGAAATTAGTTTAATTTATCACCAATCAAAATCAGAGTAGAATAATGAGAAATAAAACCAAATCTTAAAAAACCACCACCTTCCCCCCACCCCTCCCTTCTTCCCGGGCTCAACTTCACTCCCGATTTTCTCTACCTCTTCCCCCCGAGCGGCACAGGGGGACGGGGAATGGGGGTTGCGGTGGGGATTGCGGTCAGTTCATCACATGTTGTTTCTGCCGCTCCTTCCTCCTCACACTCTTCCCCCACTCCAGCATGGGGTCCCTCCCGCGGGAGACAGTTCTCCATGAACTTCTCCAACGTGGGTCCTTCACACTGGCTGCAGTTCTTCACGAACTGCTCCAGCATGGGTCCTTTCCACGGGGTGCAGTCCTTCAGGAACAGACTGCTCCAGAGTGGGTCCCCTGCGGGGTCACAAGCCCTGCCAGCAAACCTGCTCCAGCGTGGGCTCCTCTCCACGAGTCCACAGGTCCTGCCAGGAGCCTGCTCCAGCGTGGGGTCCCTAAAGGGTCACAGCCTCCTTAGGCCATCCACCTGCTCCAGCGTGGGGTCCTCCACGGGCTGCAGGTGGATATCTGCTCCACCGTGGACCTCCATGGGCTGCAGGCAGACAGCCTGCCTCACCATGGTCTTCACCACGGGCTGTGGGGGAATCTCTGCTCCGGCGCCTGGAGCACCTCCTCCCCCTCCTTCTTCACTGACCTTGGTGTCTGCAGAGCTGTTTCTCTCACATATTCTCACTCCTCTCTTCTCCAGCTGCCATTTCCCAGTTTCTCCGCCCCCCCCCTTCTTACATATGTTATCACAGAGGCTCTACCACTGTTGCTGATTAGTTCGGCCTTAGCCAGTGGCAGGTCCATCTTGGAGCCGGCTGGCATTGGCTTTATCAGACATAGGGGGAAGTTTCTAGCAGCTTCTCACAGAAGCCACCCCTGTAGCCCCCCCTACTACCAAAGCACTGTCACGCAAACCCAATACACTTACCTGTGTGCTTATAAAATGTTAGTGGGAGTAGGAGTTAAAAAGTATTGATTAAAAATAGAGAAGTTACTCCCCTACACTGTATACTTGTGCACAAAAAAAACCATAAACCAAGCTATGTCTCTCCTGCAGTACATTTTCCCAGTGCTTTGGTTGCATCACTGTTGATGAATCCCTTTAAACTCTGGTGTGTTTGGCCTACTAACATGGAGCAAAATTAAAGATTTGGAAATCTTCCCCTCTGCAAAGACTCAAGAGACCTAGAGACTTTGCGAAGCCAGCTTGACTTTTCATCTGATGCAGAAAGACTCCTCAATAGCACAGAAATGGCATAACTGTATCTTTATATAAAACTTTCTTGCTCCTTTGGCACAGAGAGATATTGGGCAAGAGAAAGCTAATAAGCTTTGGCTAAAAAAATTGTTTATAAAAGTTAGCACTTTTGATTAGCTGCTTTTGATTTTGCTTCCTAGATCTTGTCCACAATTCACCCCAACAGTCTTTTCTCTCCTAACGATGACCACAAATTCAGTAAAAATGACCTTAAATTCTGGCAAGAAACAAAGAAGAGTTCTGGAGATTTACCGTTGGGGAAAGGAGAAGGTAAGATAAACCACAGGTTGTAGGGGTAAAAGCAGAGAATATGTCTGGAGACTTAATTGCTTTACTTTCATTATTAAAATTCCTTCCAAAATATCTGTCTGAGCTAAAACTCTGCTTTCTTCCTGGCTCACATTAAGTTCCCATCAACAATATTATTACAGTCATAATGACAACAATATCTACATTCTGTTGCACACAGAGCAATTGGCCTTTGAGGCTCCAGAGGATGCTGTGAACCTTACTACTTTTTTTCAGACACAGAAAACATGAGAGCTGCCCATGTTTTACATCTATTCAAGATGTACCACATATTTTAAGACTTACATTCCCAGAATTTTTATTTTACATTTTCTAACAAAAAAGACAAACGTAGCATATTTCCACTGAAAAAGAAATACCTATATACTGTAGTCGTTCTCTTTGTCTACAAAATATTCAAAAGGATTTTGGAGGAACTGAACCGGCAAACAGCCTCAAACATATCGTATTACTTTCTCTTCATTTTCATTTAATTTTCCTTCCCTCTTCTCAAGAAGAGATTATAATTTAAAATCTCAGTAGTCTGCAAGTGACCATATGCATAACATGGACCTGCATAATTATTTCAAAAATGGGATTTTTATTAGGTAGAAAATTCAAAATATCAAGTGGAATATAAATAGAATTGTGTAAAATTAAATGCTTAGCTTATTCCAACTCAGCTGGTGCAGGACCACAAGAAAGATTGCTGATGAATAGTTGATATTTATTTGCACTAAATTGCAGAATGTTTCATAGTTCCTGGCTAGCATAAAGGTAGTATTACTAAATAAGGAGAACAGCTATATAAAGAGCTTTAAAACTGAAATAAAAAATGTTTCATTTTTTTAATGTTCACCTCCCATGAACATTTACAAACTGCATTTGTCAAAAGCTCATTGTTTAAGACTCTGGGACTGCCAATGAGAGAAATGGAAAGGGAAGATAGCCTGGCATGTTTGTGTTCAACAAAGAAAAAAGCCTCTGACACAGTACAAGCATAACAGTGAACAAGCAGGATGGAACTGGCTATAGGTAGTAGTCAACAGTCTGATACACTACCTGTGAATACTTTTTTCCAGGAGATTAATCTTGTAATTTTTATTCCCAGTTGTCTTTAATTTCAGCAATGAACCACTTTCCCTCAAAGAGGATGTTAATATACAGATAACCCCTACCCACAAAAGCATGCACTTTGACAATGAGTATACCACAGTGTTAGTGAAGGCGAGCTTTGAGCAAAACTGCCATTCACAGGCAGGGTGTCATGGGAAAGATGAGCAAGGGCCATCTGGCCCATGGGGCCACCTGGACCGGCATGTTGGGGACAGCATTCTTTCAAGCAAGAGACCTAATGACACCACTCGTTACGTCTACTCCTTCTGCAAAGGGGGCAGGTATGGGAAACGGAGACAACCTCTTAACTGCCTCAGTCGTTTGATTAGCCTTTCTACTGCCTCAGAAATACAGAAAAAGTAGGCACTTGTATCTCACGGAAAAGTAATATTAAGAACACAGGACTGCCACCTAGAGATGCCAACAACATTTAATCAGTTGGAAATGGAGTCGAGTAGCTGTATTTACATTCTGATGTCTTTCAAATATATAAAACACCTATTAGATGTTAAATATAGGTATCTAATTTTGGAATTTGAAATATTTCTTCCTGTGCTTTGTTCAGCTTCCAAGTAAGGAGAGACCATTCAAATAAATCATTAGGTAATTCTTCATTGGCTTGAAAGTGGGAGACTAAATTTTTATTAATCAGCAGTAGCACATATTCTGTAAACATCACACAGTAATATCCAGATGGTACCAAACCTACAGATACTACCTCCATCATGGAAAACAAATCTTTCCCACTGGGTGTTTTCAAGCCCATTTCCAGATACACTGTAAATAGCTGGAGCCAGCTAATACTTGTACCCACTCAAATTGGTAAACTCCTCAGTGAGATATTGTCTCCCTAGTAGTCCTGTTCCTGGGTATATGTAGATATGGCAGCAATGCGACTACCTGCATTAGGGGTTAAAGACTTCTGACTTTGAAGAGCAATGCTGCTTTACCTTTGGTGAGACTTTTTTTTTTTTTTTTTGTAAAAAAAAGCACCAGAGAGGGACCTTTCTGTTATCCCTGCCCTGATCCTCTGGGAAAAGCTTTGCAGTGGAGAGCTCTTGACTAATAGCTCGCGTTAAGGATCAAAGACAGAGGTTAAAACTAAGAAAAGATGACCATGAAAGACAGCCTTCAACAAAAAAAGCATGGGTAAATATACCCGTATGACAGCATTTTGGGGTCAAGTTGGGGAAAGTATGAAAGTGAGGGAAGAGCAGTAAGAAGTATTGCTGGGTATAGCAGACAACTTACTGTTCAAACTCTGCTCACAAGGGACAGTCTCAACTTGTGGGAAACAGTCAATCCCAAATTGTTTGTACAATGGGATTGAGAAGCAGGGCAGACGTACCTGCTTAGGGAGTAAAGATTTACTTGTAAGTCAGATTATAGAGCAAAAAACTTAGAAGGTAACATGCAGGCAATTCAAAGAGACCAGACTGTAAGGCTTGCTGAAAAGCAGGAAGGAGAGGTCTGATTGAGAAGCACAACAGAGACAAGGTTTAGGCTAGAAAAATGAAGCAAGCAGCTGTAGACCAAGGTCATTTCAAACTTGAGTGAGATCCTCTCAGTCATCTCAGAAGAAAGCATTCCAACTCTTTTGTTCGGTTGGGTTTTGTTTCCAAGGAAGTTAATACACATGGGTGTCAGAAGTACCCAGGCCTCAATTAGCATGCAAATCGTTCTGGTGTGAAATGGGGAAGAGTGTGAAGAAAGTGCAGGAGGATGTTATAAATGCTGAGAAACACAGCAACCAAACCATTCTGACAGGATCTTTTGATGTTAGCTCATGAAAAACTGGTGGCTGGCCTTTTGGGGACAGTGGTCGCTGCACTGACTTGGTAGGGATGTCCTGAACCTGTCAGCCACTTCTGTGGCCTGTGCGCAGGGTGCCAATAAGGTCAGGACATCAGTTCAGGTAATCTCGGCACCCATAATGCAGGTCATTATGGAGACAGCTGACCCGACAGAAAAAAGAAAAGAAAAAAAAAAAAAATCAAGGGATACCAATACTTACAGTTTCTGGTAACATTACGTTACATGTTAAACAGAAGTGGCTTTCAAATGCTAGTCCTTATAATAGTTGATATAATTAAGATACTCCCCCATATTACAGTTCTTAGAGATCTTAATCTTTACAAGTCACACAGAGAAAGACATGTTGCTTTCTAGATATTAAAAACCTGAGGATGACAGGCTGAAGGCAGTATGACCAGGCATTCAGAGTATGATTAATCCCTTTTAAAGAAAGATTAACACCACTATAATCAACTTTTCTACATGCTTGCCTGTGTCTTTCAAGTTCCAGAGTTATCAATAGTTTTTCACTGAATGAGCTGCTAAAAAGGCCAACTGCAAAGTGTTATGTTAGATCTAGTCAGCAGAAAAAAGGAAGAAAAAGGCAAAAGTTGCAGTGCTCTGCAGCAGAAGCTGGAAGTATTTGGAAAAGACTGACGTTGTAGGGAGCTCACCCGACAAAACTCCAGAAGGCCCATGTTAAACACGTACGTTAGCTTACTATAAGAAAACCAGAAATTTTCAGGCAGCACTAAGGTACCAGTATTACTGCAGCTTTTGTCAAGGATTCAGAAAATACACCCAATAGATTATGAGGACTACTAGCCTGGACATAGATATGCAATGCAAATTAATCAAATTAATAAAATAAATTTATGCTGCAAGAGCAAGCAGTGTTTGAACCAGCTGTGAAAGACAGCAACGTAGGACTCTCAATACAAATGAAAAATAAAAAAAATTAAATGAAAACACTCTGGATTTGATATAACTGAAGAACTTGGGAATTTGTTCCTAAGGAACAGAACTATCATTCCTATCTACCATTATAAAGCCACGCCTCAACAGGAAACTGTTAGATTTAAAATCCCTCTACAATTGTATCCTGAAAGAGGTAGACAGAAAATTATTTGCTAATAAAGAAACCCATAACTGGTGGGATAGTCCCGAGATCAGATAGCTTGCTGACCATATAGAGATCTCTGAAAAAAAAGAAGTTTTAGTTTGGACACGGAGAATGAAAAATATCCTGGAGGGGAAATTGCAGTTCCCTCTGGGGTGCAGAACAAAGAGTTGAACTTATTGGGAAAACAACCACAGGAGCTGGGCAGCTTTAACTTTCAAAGATAATAGTCTTCAGGAGAGACACTAATGGCATACACTGAACAGATGCTAGGGATAGCATGCTGCAGATACCTACAGGGACACGTTTACACCCAAGTCACTCGCCCTAGGCTCTGTTTAAAGCCAGAGAAAAACAGGCAGTCTCAGAAGGGAATCCCAGTGGTTGTACCTATGAATGAATGAGGCATGGACTGATGGCTCATTTACCATCTGTACATTTGTCTGTGAGTACATATAACCACTTCAGATTCGCTACCTTGGAAATTAATATAATAAAAGCACTAGAATTGTTGTACTGTTTTTCTCTTTATTAAAACAAACAGCATATGCATGAGCATCTGTTAAGGTAAGCAATTTTAAATACTTCTGAACTGTGTTGTCAATTACAGTTTCAATAACTGCTTCACTGTGGCAACATTTGTTGCAATAAATATGAAATATTATCTTGAATTTCCGAATGCAAGTAATAATGTACCATAAAAACGTGTGGAACACTTTCCCTCTATCTGCAGAGCACACAGACTTTAAAAACCAATTTTCAAACAACACTGTGATGAGCCAAAAACAGCTAATGATTTAACCTTACTCCCTCGGTACCTAATTAAAACAGGCCAAATCAGTTGGTTTGACAGGGATTGAACAAATACTTAGCTGGTGATTAAATTTGTACTTTTGCTGTCCCTTTTCCTTGCCAGTGTGGAATTTTATAGACTGTCCATGATTTTTTATAGTAAAACTAAATAAATAACTCACGGCAAGCTATATATTAACATCGCCTCTTGTCTGTTCGTAGGCACTACCCGGGTGTACAACATTGTCTTCTATGTTATTTTTGTTTCTTGTGGTGGTTGCAGGGCTCTTCTCTGATTTTAAAACTTGGTTGAAAAACTGAATCCAGAATCTCTGCAGCCAATGGCATTTCACATATGGGTTTACCCTTCTGCAGCAAGGTAGCTCCTAAGTATTTTAGGACATATAGTCACAATTTGATATTTGAAATTCAAGCTATGCTGGTTAATTAGGACTGGTTACATAAGTTGCAGAGTATTTGAAGACTGAAAAATCTGTGTGAAAGAAAAAGCTCAAAAATGCCGCAGGACTTTGCATCTTTGAAGGAAAGTTAACAAATGAGAAACAGTGGCACTGCAGAACCTTGCCAGCACTTTCTTTCCTGGAGGGACATATGCCTTGCCTTAAGCAGAGCCGTTGGAAAATTGAGTCTATAAAGATTTTTTTACCTTTGTGTGCCCTTAAATTGTTATTGTCTTACTCAGCCAGAACATTGCTGTATGAAGCCAGCAGTAATTAGCACATTTCCGTTCTGTTTTTCGGTAGGAGGTGTTGTACTGCAGATAATCTGTGGTGTATTGGTCTGTATGGATCCAAGTTGGCTGTTTTGTGTGTTATCCCGACTTTGGTGCTGTTATCACAAGTGACGACTGATATCAAAATTGCTACACTCACAACAAAACACTTTTTGCTAATTAAAGCAGTGAAGGAAGCCCATTTTACTGAAGTAAATTCTTATCACTTCTAATTAGGCCATTTTTAGCCATATCTTATAAACTAAAAGTTCAAAAGCACATTATCTGGAGGATGACTCTGTACCTACTGAAGCACACATTCAATCCATTAAATTCAAAAGTGCATGTACACAGTCATACTGCTATTTGCATAATATTTTTCTATCTAAACCCAGTCACATAGATAACTCTTGTGCAAACACTCAATATATTTAGAAATTTCTGTAAAGCTTCAAAAGAAATTCCAGCAGACACCTCAGAAATTACTAACCATTGTTTCTTGGAATTGTTTATCTAATGTCACTATTAAATTCCTAAATGAAATGGTATTCATTGACATACAGACTACAAAAGCAATGTCCACTGTGCTGTTTCTCATAGCCCATGACAGACCCTGAGGTGAGCAAGCCTGTAAATAACAGAATGTAACTCATTGTTCGAACTGACTTAACTGTTATGATGTTGGAAAGGTACAAGTTACATCTGAAGTCTGCCACTCCTCTGCATCCTTCCAATGTAAATTATTACTTTTTGCCATTAAAGACAATGAACTAACAGCAGTCCTAAGTCACTGAAAGCAGGAGGGAAAGAAATCTGTGACAGGAGCTCATGAAATCAGAGCTTGGAGAAAGTAAATAGAAAATGACTGTTCACCATCCAAGCACAGGAATCAGGGGCCACTTCAATGATCAAGGAGCAGTTGAAAACAATCAAAAGGAAAGACAGTTTTTCACACCATGGGATGGTAAATTCTGTAATGCATTGCTATAGGTTGCACAAATGCCAAAAAGTATATAGTTTAAAAGTGATGAGGGTATCACAGAAAAATCTAGGACAAGTGAAGGTATAGATACCAGCTCTAGCTAAAAAAAACCAAACCAAACCAAAATCAAAACAAACCAAACCTTTAAACTGTAGGTCTCTTGAAACTGGCAGTTTGTGTCTGGGAAACCTAGTGAAATGTTTGTTCTAGTCTTTCACTCCTCCCTGAGAATGTGCTGTGGGCCACTGAGACAGCATATGGAGCTAGATAAGCCTTGATCTGGACAAATGTAACTATTCCAATGTTCCCATGAGCATCAGGTCCAAAATACCCAGTGGCCAGGGCAAAAAAATAATAAAACTTAAAAAAAAAATTAAAGGAAAGTCCATGTGAATTTTAGTGAAATTTACATTCCCTGGTTCTTTGAAGTTTATATTAATTGGCTATGTATGTTAATGTATCCAAACGATGTGGAAATAATAACCCCTTTCAGGAAGCAAATATTTCTTACTGCTTCTCGGAAGCAATGATTACACCATATGTTATCAATTTAATGGCAAAAGTATATTTGGCAGACATGTATTTAGGAGAAAAATGTGAGCAAAATTAAAGTACAGGTATTAAGTAGGTTTGACAGTATGGAGTTAAAGGAGCATGAAATTAAGTTACGCTAAGAGGTGATTTTTAAAATGGCTGATTTCCACCAGAGCACTACTGTATTCAGGTTGAGTATTTTGTGTTCTCAAATGCATAACAAAGAGCATACCAGGCTCCAGAGGCAGCAGAGAAGATTAATGAAGTGAAAATGCTGAACATGGGGAGATGAATACAATTTTGACTGAAAGACCAAACGGTTTGAAAAGGTCCAATCACCTAACTCTTTAATACATAAAATAAAGTGACCATTAATGCTAAAGGTAAAAGATTAGGAATTGATCTTGGACTCGGGAAGCAAGCAGAGAGCTTGCAACAACACCACAACACAAAGAAATTTAGAATTTCTTAGCCAAGTAAAAGGTGATCTCCAGGATTTTAATTTCGAACATACTGTTTTCCACTCCTCTATACCATGGGGCTTTCTACTACAGCCTTCATTGCTTCATGCCATCATCTCACAGGAGGAAGAAGCATTTGGATTAAGTGGCAAAGCTGGACAAGAGAGATCACTGCTAGGTTTCCAGGGTCATAGGATAATTCAGGCTGGAAGGAAGCTCAGGATTGTCAGCTAGACCAGCTTCTGCTGAAATATTCCACAGATGCTAACAGGTTTCCCCACATCACTGCTACATTTGCTCCCCATGCTCACACTACCATCTCCCTAATAACATGACCAATTGTCTCATATAATAATACCGTATTTTTTAAAGTATTAACCACTTGCATTTTTGCCTGCATCCTCAAGCCATGTCTGCTGTGCTGACTCCTGGCAGCAGCTCCAGCAGCGGGCTGACACTGTGCAGGCACTGCTGCAGTGTTGCACCTCTGCTGAAAGTGGTCCAAAAGTGGGCACGTAAACAGACACACTGGAGGAAAGCCAATAGCCACGTCCCACAAGAGCTCTGTGTCAGCATCGGTACCATTCAACACATTCAAAGATGATCTAGAAGTGAATAGTGAGGTGGCAAAGCTTATCAATGATACCAAAAGTATCCAGAGTAGTGAAAATGAAAGCTGACTGTGAAGATTCATCAGAGGATCTTCTTATATGAGCATCGCAATGACAGAATAAATTCATCATCAATAACTGAAAGAAACACAACTGTGGAAAACCAACATTCTGTAAATCTAAGCAGTCGTGAGCTCCAGATTAGCTGTTAGAGAAAGAAATCTTGCAGGATGCGGGATGTTCTCTGAAAGCATCAGTGTTGTGCAAAGTGCCACTAGGCGAACAAAATACTAGAATTTATTAGGGAAGGAACAGGGGAAAACTGCATTTTGCCACTGTATACATTACGACACATATTGTTTTCTGCATCTCAGAAAAAACCCACAGAGATACTGCTCAGATCAGTAGAGATTCAAGACAGCTTCTACAGTCTACAGAAGGGAGAAAACGTGGGGGGCATGACAGAAGGCTATAAAAACATGAATGACATGGGGACGAAGCATAAATAAGCCACAGTTATTCACCGTTTTTCATGCCACAAGGCAGAAAGGACAGCCAATAAAATTAACAGGCAGTAACCTTAAGTAATTCAAAAGGAAATATTTTTTTGTAACACGTATAGTTGAAATCCAGAATTTTTTACCTCAAGACTTTTGGCTGCTTTTTCTGGGATCTGCCTCTCCAAATGGCCACTGACCACTCCCTCCCATGGGACAGGAGCAATCTGGACTGCTACTGTCATTCTAGGTGCATGGCTTATTTAATGCTGCCATTGTCTGCTCCAAAGTTTTCTTTTTAATCCCCACTCTCCAAGGACATACTTGGCTTTGCCCAGCCATACAACATGATTCAACAGTGGATTTGTCAAATCTATAGTTGTATAATTTATTTTTATATTTCTTTTTAAAATATGTCAGTATTTTGTAGTAGTAAGATAATAGTCTCTTAATTATATTTGCACTGATTTATCATTTATCATTTATTTTCAGTGCACTCATTTCTAGAATAAATGAACTCCACAAAACATATTTTCATTAAGATTCAATCTTTGAACTGGTCCGTAGATCTGATTTCCTGACACTCCAGGCAAGCATTTTCTGAACCAAATCCAGTGGAGGTGTCAGTGTTCAATTCTTTGCAAAGTCCAGTGGTCAAGAGGATTTCACCAAAATACAGGAGCAGCCAGAAACAAATGTTTCACATTTAACATGCCTGTCTTTACAAGTAAGCACAGACATACTCACTATATTTCAGTCAGAGGCAGCAGCCCTAAAGAGGACTAGGCAATGATGAAACGGATCCTAATTTTTTTCACCATTGCACTGTTGCAATAAATAGCCACATTATCCTTAGTACAGTGAAAACCATGTCAGAAGCAAGCAAATCCTCCCATCAATGGCAAATAAATCTAAACACAATGCAACGGAGACAAAGAATTATATTAGATATTGTAGTACTTTAGTGCTTAAATTAATTATATTGAAATATATATATCAAAATATATTGAAATTATATTGAAATATATATATTGAAATATATTGAAATATATATATTGAAATAATCTTAAGCATCTCAATATAAATAATCTTAAGTGATCTCAATCTCCAGTACAGTTAAAGATTCTACACTGAACCTAGTTTATCTCAAATTCCTACTTTTCTAGGAAATATTTAATTTGCAGGTTTTATATGGACTAAAAAATAATGCCATTTTTGTTGTTTTCTTCTTCCTTTTACTGCTGCTTTCAGATGGCAGAAAAATAAAAGGAATGAACATAAAGAGTATCCAAACTGCCACAAAGATCGGCACCAATGGAGCTACAGAGCAAGAAATGGACTAAGCTAGTACATCCACCACAGCATAACACAGTGCCATGCAGGAACACTGGCACCAGTCTGGAAGCAGCATCATTCTGTTCATGTGCTGTAAAAAGTCTCATCCTCATCCAGGGATGTTTCCAGTTGTCTCAGTGAAAAGAACCGGACAAACCAGTAAGAGCCATCTCATTTCCCTGCAGACAGTAGACATGCCTGTGAATTACGCTGTCTGCAGGGGTAGGGCTGGACCAAGACTCTCTTGTTCAGGTTAGATTCACTGAACCTTCTCTGGGTTCGACCAAGGCCTCTCAGCTCAAACATGAGTAATGCACGATGACTTTTCAGATCGCTGTAGGAAAGGAAGGGCTTTGCCATTGCAAAGTGCTGCTGAACAGCAGCTGCTGAACCTCCACACACCGAACAGGAAATCTGTGGTCCTAGTGGAAGTAAATTAAAATTTTTCTGCCTACAGGTCAATTCTCCTGTTATGACCTGTTTCAGGGTTTGCTGAAGTTTGTTAGTACAAAGATCGTTCATTTCCATGGGCAGCACTGACCCAATGAGATCCGTTTTTACTGTAATGGTTTGTTATTTTTATTGCTTTGAAACAACTGACAGACAACTAAATGTTATAACCAGTAACAAACAGCAATCAAGTTTTCTCATCTTTCCTTACGATTGTCTCATCTCCATTTAATTAATTAAATTAATCTCGTTCACTGCAATGCCTTGTGAATGGTACATAAATTTGTACTTGGTTTCAAGGCAGTCGTGAGATGGATCCTGCACTGAACTACCATGGTGTAAATCCAGGGTAATCCTATTTTCACCTGTCAATGCATAAAGCCTGTAACTCAGTAACGAGAGACCCTTCCAAGCCTTTTCATGTGCTCTAGTACGTGTTTTCTACATGAGTCTTTTCTTCTTAATGTTATTTCAATCCACAGTTCCACAGTACTAAAACAGACATCATAGAAGAGCAAGAAACTTCAAAAGTTCTAGAATAAACTACTTTATGTTGTTATTGATATTTGTTTAATTACGGAGTTATAAGCACTGCATAATTAGGAGGGGCACCCTTCCAGGAAACTGCTTCAGTGCTTTCTGCCGTGGTAGAAATTAGTCTGCGTTTTTCTAAACAGGATTAATGACACAAATCTCATAGAAATGTAATCATAAGCAAGGCACAGAACACTAAAACAAAATGCCAACAAGTATATGAACAAATTCTGTTACAAGCAAACCAAATTTTAGCCATAATTACCCCACAGAAATAACATTTGGTAATTCTGTATAGTCCTTTGCATTTGCAAATTCTCAGCTAGTTTTTTGGATAGCCATTAGTCTCGTGACTCCCCCTATTTCCCAAATACCACTATCACCACTTTAGAGAGAGAGAGAGAATTTCCTCATGAAACAGAGCCATTTGTGCAGGGACGTACAATCACATAATAAAATTCAAAAGCTAATCTCCTTGCTTCAGTTCAAATTAATTTATCATTTTCCACTTTCAGTCTGTAAGCAAGGCTACAGACTGAACGAAATGGATTGTCCCCTGAGGAAATGTTCCAGGAAATAAAAGAGTAATAGAAATCTTTTAAAATAATAAACACTGTTGATCACCAATTATGCCAAGTAGATGAGAAATACAAAAACAGGAAAAGGAGAGAAAAAAAAACATATCAAAAGATTCTTCACATACAAACAAAAAGAGAATAGGAAGTATGTGGGACTAGCCTTCACCAAAGATCGATTAAATAACCTAGCATGGGCCCACACACACAAAGGTGATATCCAAACAGAAATTCATGCATTTTGATATTCAATACAATGACAAAATTGGATACCCAACTCAATAAATCAAATTCACAAGGCTGCATTAAATGCTTGAGCTCTCTGTACATCGAAAGGTAGGGAGCTGGATGCAATTCTGAGATCCAGCCAGCTAAATTGTGGGATGCCTCTACTAGTCAACAGAAAATGATGAGTGGAAGAATGCATGCGCCTGAAATTCACCCCCGTGATCTCCTGTCCATTTAGCTGCCTATGCTCAGATGTCTATGAGAAATCAGTACTCAAAACCATTCTTTTGTACACTGATATGGTTTTTTGTTCAAACAAATGGTCCCTTTCTCTCTTTAGAAAAGCAGTGGCTGCTTCCCATCTTCCCATGAAAGCCCAACTGTTAGGCAGCAACCACAGCTGGCCAGACAGCTTGGGTCCTAAGACCTCTACAGCCATAAGGATTTAAAACCATAGCTTATGCATCCCAAGAATAGGCCTATAATTAATCAATAGACCCAGGAATAAGCTATAGAATAGCTGGAGGAGAACCTTGTTCAGTCTAGTATAACAAAAACATTTAATTACTCTGCAACCATGTCCAGGTACAAACCAGACAGGGGAAAAGCGGTTTAAAATAGCAATCAATACAACCACAAATGTGTATTTACTACATTGGCAGCTGAACAACTGGCCATAAATAATTTTAAACTGGCAATTAAAAGGATAACTTTTCAAACACAGCATTTTGTAACAGCTTTCCAATAGAAGGAATAAGGACAAGAAAACCTATCCAGCCTTTAGGATATAGCTTGAAAATTTTCTAGGGGATTTTAGGAGGTGTTGGCAGGTGTCTGGAGCTACTGACCCAGAGGTCCTTCCCACCCTCCATTCCTATCCTGCTTCTGTGTAGCAGGCTACTAGCAACGTGGTCCCTGGCTTTTTAAATGACCAGAAGAGACATTGAGAATATATACGTAAGAGCTGGGATAGTAGATACCAATTAATTCACAGTAAAGCATTTAAATAGACATTGAAAAAGCATACCATGATCTCAACCTATTCGACAGAAACTGATCAATACAAACAAATGAAGAATTATCACTGTGAATCTGGGAGGGTATCGGGGGATGAACCTGTTTGTCCTATGGGTCTATACTTTCAAGCTCAAAGAGAAAGTAGTCTCAGCCAAGACTTAAAAGAGTGAAGGCAAGCATTTAAAAACCAGGGAGCTACATTTAAATTCCTACAGTTATATTTAGGCATATGGTCATATTTTCAAAAACACATGGATGATTTAAGAGCAAAAGCCCTGTTAAAAACCACTGGGACATGGACACTTTAGAAACTGCTACCCAGCTGAGGATAAGTATCATTGAGATTTAGGGTTGATGGAACTTTACGTAATTATAGTTCTGCAAAATAACAAATAGTCTCTAAACAACTGTTGACATTCTCAAAAGCTATATTTTAACTCCCTCCAAATGGCACCACATGGCAAAAGTCGCTCGGTGTTTTTGTTGTATGCCTGAACAGTGACAGTTAGCTTGCTAAAAATGTACCCTGCTGTGGTGAATGCAGATCGTTGTGTTCTTTTGAGACCTGTGCTTCACTTTTAAAATACTGTGATTGACCTGCAGGGTACACATAACCTACCTCAGGCCCACCATCAGCTACCAGCAGGTAGTAAAGTCTTTCATTGGCTATAAAGGGTCTGTAGAAGCACATATTGAGATATCTTAAAAAAATGACAGTTCAGAGGTTTGGATTAGAAATTCCCATTAATCTTCATGAGAATTCAGCCCACGCATTATTCAGGCAACTGTGGACCTCCCAGACAAAGTGTCTTCCACTGTGCTTTTCTGTTCAGTCAGTATTCTCTCCAGCCTCATTGTACCTGGATCTGACCGTTACACCCAGCGTTAACTGGCTTCCTAATTTCAACACAAACAGCAAAAATAAAAAAATTAACAAACAGGAGAGCTGCATGCCAGTTTTTTTTCTGAGAAATGTCCCCTTCATGTTGGCTTCATGATAAACAGGTTTGGCAAATGGTAGGCTGCTTATGGATCTATCTGTCCTTTGGAAGTGATCAGTTTTGCAATCTCACTCTGAAATTTTGAATTTTCCTTCTTGTCCTCATATATAACCTATCCAGTTATATGTTTGAGGATTAAGATTCTAGTCCTTTGCACCATGTTACACACCAGTAAGATTCATTTGGATAAATTTTATGATTCTTTGTCCCTTTCCCAAAAAGGAAAACTTACAGCTAAAGAAATGAACCTAAAAACATTTCAAAAACTGTTTCAAGTCATTAGCTTATGTCATCAGACTGCCTTAGCAAGGCAACTGGCTAGAAAAGTATCATCTATAAATATAAGTAATATAAATATAAATCTTATTTTAGTTTATGACATGAAATACCATTCAGTTAAAGGTTTTCCATGTCCCACAGGCTGGATCCATGTACAACTACCATGTCTCATGGGCACCTAAACCAATTTACTTAAATACTTTAGGAAAGCAAATTGTGCATGATCATATGTTTGAACAGCTGTTAGTGGATTTGGGATTGTTGGCATTTTTCTGCTATCATAGTGTAAATTTTCAGAATTGCACAACTTTTTCCCAATGTATTAATTTTATCTGCTGTAAGAGGTTGTTTAGCTTTCATTAGCAGTAGATGCTTCATTTATTTTTGTTCAGGAACAAAAAAATTGTAAACATGCCCTTGTTTGTGGTGATTACACTTTCATTCCATTTTTCTTTTAGCTTAGCTGACTTGCAAAAAAACAAATAAAATATAACCTGCAAGTTTAATTACATATACAATCTATTTGAACTCAGTCAAGTAGTGAAACATTAACAACTTTGCTAAACTCAGTCAGTGTTATTCTGTACTTCAAACTGTCTCCAGTTGTAAGCTATCATGTGAAGATTTAATGAAGCGCAGAAAAACCCTGTACAGCATGAGCCAAGGTAGCTCTGGAAGAAGCAGCAGAGCTGGTGCATCCCCTCAGCCCTCAGCCAGCCAGTCCTGACAAGAGGCAGGGCTCCATACCGCAGTATGCTGTGCATACGCACCAGTGCACTCTGAGATCTTTGCATTTTGGTCCCTTGCAAAAGGACAGGTTTGAAGACACAGAAGCAGTCAGCTTCCTTGGTCAGCAGCAGAGCAAAGCAAGCTCCAAACACAGCTGAACTTGAGCTCCTCTCCCTCTGTTCCCCGCAGCTCTGCTGCAATGACCAGCCAGTGCTTCTTACAGCAAGAAACACTGTGCTGGCCTTAAAATTGAGTTAGCAGTGTTTCTCTTGGGTGCTCGCCCCTGTGAGGATAAAATGGAAAATGCCAAAGATGCAATTACACCCAAGAGTGGAGGCAATGTCGAAGTCTTACTGAAACCTTTGATGTGTGAACTCACATACCCACAATCACCAAGCATTTCTTTGCAAAACTTCTTCCTTTTAGCTGGGTTTTCAGAGTGGTACTGAATTTCAGCTTGCAACCCAGGCCTGCTTTATGCCATAGTCATTTAGTAAGGGTGAAGACAGTCCACATAATCTACCGCTGATGAAGTATTCTCAGATTAAAAACTGCTGACAGCCAAACTAAGAAAGATTTCTGAAAAGAGCAGTGGACAAAGCTTATTACGTTGATTCACCTAGCCCCAGGCCAGGCTGCAGTAGTAATTTCCTTACACAGTAAATTCTGCAAGAAAACCTGTAATTATTTGTGCTGTTATATGGTAAAATAATCACTGCAGAAGTACCTGGTATAATTTTATTAGGACAGGTTGAAGATAAGGATGGAGTAAGAAAGGAATAAAAGACAACACATCCAGCACTGCTACCTGCAATGGATTTCAGAAAGGATCAATACACTCTAACAGTGTAAGAAAAAATCATGACGTATTTTCTTTTGCCCCTGGAAGCTTCTTTGCAAAAAAGGAAGGAAAAAGGTAACAGAAAAAGAAAAAGATGGAAGTTACAGAGAACCATGTCACCTGAGAAAGGTAAAAAGCCTGTCCGTACAGAATAATAATTGTGATTCAGTGCAAATCAAATAACCCTGTGTATGAGCAGCCAAAAATATCACTTTTGTATTCTTTTATATAATTTGTAAATGTAGGTATGACATCCGTACATATTGTCTAGTATGCACTTCTGTACATAAAATTTTGTACATAGGTCTTAAGATTCCATTCTATAAAATTTGATCGAACAACGCAGGTAGATGTAAAAGAAAAGTCATTGCTGCTATTAAAGCCTAAAACAAAGGTGGGATCATTTAGCTGAATTCCAGCTATTACACCTTTCTGCTGACCTTTAATAGAATAGAATAGAATATTTTCCGTTGGAAGGGACCTACAACAACCACCTAGTCCAACTGCCTGACCAGTTCAGGGCTGACCAAAAGTTAAAGCATGTTATTAAGGGCATTGTCCAAATGCCTTTTAAACACTGACAGGCTTGGGGCATCGACCACCTCTCTAGGAAGCCTATTCCAGTGTTTGACCACCCTCTCAGTAAAGAAATGCTTCCTAATCTCCGGTCTAAACCTCCCCTGGTGCAGCTTTGAACCATTCCCATGCGTCCTATCACTGGATACCAGGGAGAAGAGATCAGCACCTCCCTCTCCACTTCCTCTCCTCAGGAAGCTGTAGAGAGTAATGAGGTCACCCCTCAGCCTCCTCTTCTCCAAACTAGACAAGCCCAAAGTCCTTAGCCACTCCTCAAAGAACATTCCTTCCAGCCCTGTCACCAGCTTTGTTGCCCTCCTCTGGGCGCATTCAAGGACCTTAACATCCTTAAATTGTGGGGCCCAGAACTGCACACAGCACTCAAGGTGAGGCTGTACCAACGCTGAATACAGCGGGATAATCATCTTTTTTACTGGCTGGTTATGCTGTGTTGGATGCAGCCCAGGATGCGCGTTGCCCTCTTGGCTGCCAGGGCACACTGCTGACTCGTATTGAGCCTGCTGCCGACCAGCACCCCCAGATCCCTTTCTGCAGGGCTGCTCTCCAGCCACTCCTCTCCCAGTTTATACTTGTGCCAGCGTTACTCCATCCTAGGTGAAGAATCTGGCATTTTGACTTGTTAAATTTCATCCCATTAATCATAGCTCAATGCTCCAATCTATCTAGATCCCTCTGCCAGGCCTCTTGTCCCTCAAGAGAGTCAACAGCACCTCCTGGTTTGGTATCATCAGCAAACTCTTTAATGGTGCATTCAACTCCTGCATCCAGATCATTGATAAATATATTGAACAGAACTGGACCTAGAATTGAACCCTGAGGGACACCACTGGTGACCGGTCGCCAGCCAGATGTAGCCCCATTCACTGCAAACCTTTAAGCTCTGCCCTTCAGCTAGTTCTTCACTCAGCACACCATGAACCCGCTCATCCCACAGCTGGACAACTTGTCCAGAGGATGCTGTGAGGGACAGTATCAAAAGCCTTACTAAAATCTAGAAAAAAAAATCCAGAAAAACTACATCCACTGCCTTCCCTTCATCCACTAGGTGGGTGACCTTATCATAGAAGGATATCAAATTAGTTAAGCAGGACTTCCCCCTTGTAAACCCATGTTGACTGTGCCTGATGATTGCATTATTATTTAAATGCCTTTCAATCATATGCAGTATAATATTCTCTGTAATTTCTCCAGCACTATCTCACTGGAAGTTACTTATGGCTTCACATCCTCACAACTTGTGCTATATATAAGGACATATTAAAACAGAAATCACCCACTGCAATGATGTTCTGCAAGCTGCAGAACAGTTTTCAAGCACAGTCACTAGGTTCATGTGTTAACCACAACATTCATGTGCACAAATTACTGTTTGCCAAACATAATACTTGCATGTCATTCTTACACTTACAGCACAAGTATGTAACACAAATCATGCTACAATATAGGAAGCTTATGCAAGTAAATTGAAGTAACATGAAAAGTCCTTCCAAAACTTCTGAAAGTTATTTCTTGATTTTTTCCAAGGGTAAAGTTGTGTTATTTTTCTCCCAAAGGAAAAGATGGTCTAGACACCTAGGGTCTACAACCCTCTAAAAGCTATTTCTGCTAAAAAAAATCCTGACTTAAAAACAGACACATAAAACTTGAGGTTCCTGTGAATTGGTAGGGCAGGGCCTCTGATCTACAGTCTTCCCAATATTCACCCATCCAACTACTGGAACTGATCTTGGTCTCAGCTACCAACAAAATTCTTGTTTGTTCAGGTTAACCCAAAAGTTCACAAAATTTGATAGTTTATTCATTGCTAGGTAAATAAGCTCCTATCTTCATAAGTCTGAAAGAGCAAAGATTTTATTCTTTCTTGGTGATTTTGGGTGCTATCATTCCAAGGCATCTGAAAGAAGATGGTTTTTTTGGAGAATAAATACTCACTATTTGAGAATTTTGGCTCTGCTTAACCCATCCAAATCTGAATATTTATGAATTAGCCTTTCCCCAAAGACATTCAAAGACTGTAAACTACTGAAAATTACCACGAAAATGAAAATACTGGGGATAAAATAAGTTTCATATCTGATACCAAGAAAATTATTTCTCTCTGTTCATGATCAATATTTTTGCAATGAATAAAAGGAGTCATAAATAGCTAAGCTGTGGAAGAGTACTTCCAAGTATTTTTTAATTAGTAGCCAACATAATGCCACTATAAATTGTTTAGTTAATACATTCAGCTACATAAATGAAAATATTTAAAAATTCAACTTACAAAATTCTTTATTAGCCATAAGAAAATATAATCAAGGCAATAAATCACCTCTTAAAAACATAATTATTCTGACCTTAAGTATTCTTACAGTAATTATTCATGAGTAATGGAAATGACACTCACAAAATTAAATTCTCACCCTGTCTAATAACTGCTTTTAATCAAAGAAAAAGAATCATAAGCTAATTAAAGTTCACAGACTTTCACAGTGGAAGAATATAAGGAATACAAACAAAGCATTCCATTTAATTCAATCACCAGTTAATTGGATTCTTTATAGAATCTTATAAAATCTTACAAATGGAGTAGTGTGGATTTAAAGAACTTTCCTTCATATTGCTTTTACTTTTGTATTCAGCTGGGTAAGTTAGAACGGTAAATTACAAATGCTAGTGACATTAACTGCGTGCAAACCCTTTTTACAATAGTATCATGACCGTTCTTAACATGCCTTTTGCAGTACACATGAAAATCAAGGATTATCTAATATACCAGTAACACAGAGCCCTAGACATAAGAATTTTCTGGTGCACCTTGTACATTATTGGCTTATGCAATGGAAAGTTTTTAATTTGGATTCAGTTCTGCAATCTCATTTATAGGTAACTTATAGAAGCACTTTTTGGATTCTGTATGATTCTGTGAAAATCTCAGTCTTCAGGGTAGAATTCACACCTTCTGCACAGCTACTTTATTCACTAGTATCTGCCAAACTCTATTTGGTAAACTCTTTTCCTAAATGGTAATTCAAGTGTCTCCTCAAAATCCACTTGGTCATCTCTGTTTCCTTCAAGTTGTACTTAACTACAGGAACCTCCCTCTGTCCTTACACTGGGCATTCTTTGGGGCAGGCACTGTTTGTCTCAAGACTCTAACACTCAATCTGTGACAACATACAAACAAATAACATTAGCAACCTCCTATTCACATAGTTTATTATGTCCATTATCACAGACCTTAACCAATGCTCACCAAGTTTGTTTACCTCCCTGTCTTCCCAGCTTCACAGCAGAGAGTCTTTTTACCTTACCTGCTGTTCAAAAGAACATCTTCTGCATAGAAGGCAGTAAGACTCGTAAGTCTAATAATCTCTGGGAGCGAAACCCCAGCTCAAAAGGCAGTGGAGCTATGCCCTTCCTCTTCACTTTGACCCCTAGGACAGTGTTTGCATTTTCAATAGCATAGACAATGTAGAACATCAACATGTTGGAAAATAAGAAAAAAATTATTTAAGCAAGCTGGAGTGCTGGTACGTAAAACACAACAGTGAAAACCAGTAAACTTAAGTGCTCTTTTCACCTGCCGTATGCTTGTCCAGGGATATTTAATCTCACAGGTTCTCATTTTCTATGGCTATAAAAGATGGATATTCCCTCCTGTTTAAGAGAAAAGTAACTGGAAAGTTACCTATTCATTTCTGTAAATATTGGAAGAACCTGAGTAAAAACAATTCCATATAAGCAAAATTATATTCATTTTCTTAAATTAACGGTAAGCAGCAGATAAGCAACAGGAACAAAAGTCAATATAAAGGTAAAACTCTTTAGGAGTTTCTTTTCTGCTGCTCTTTGAGAGGGGGAAAATAGTGAACGGGAAAGTTTAAAATACTTTCTAGCTTTATAAGACAAAATAAATAAATGTTGATGCTCTTTAAATGAATGAAGATGATGCATTAAATAGGTTGAAATAGTAGTCAGCATGTTATCTCTAGAAACCAAACTGATTTGTCCTTACACTGAGAACCCATCAGAGCCAGAATAACCAATGCAAAATACCAAGTTCAGCAGCCAAATTGCCATATTGCAAATGGGCGTTTTGGTCAATGTAGTGTTTGGATAGTGATTACTCAGACTTTAAAAAAAGAAAAAAGTGAAAATTCAACAGACCCAGAGCCAGCTGCTGGCTGGGCACTGGGGCATCTCCACGGGAAGCACTGGGGTGGCCCCAGGGGCGGGCAGCGGGGCCGATGGGAGCAGCAGACAGAGCCACACACCCCGCATGAGTAGTGCTTGCAGGGTCCGCTGCGCCGGGAAGGGCTGGAGGTCTGCAGGGACCTTCCAACATGCTGTTCTTACCCAGCAAGGGCGCAGGGCCCCGGGGCACCCTGTAACCCCGCTGCCTTCTCCCTGGCAAGGGGCAGCCTTGCCCACCTGCAGCCTTGGCTCTTTCCCCGCTTTGCTTCCTGGGCAGCAGATGCTGAAAAAAGATATAGTGGGCTTCTCACCGGGGTAAGGTCAGGCAGGTACCAAGGGAGAGTAATAGTCTGTCAAGGAAAAGCAGCAATGAGAAAAAAATCTGCACCCCACTCCTTGAAATTTCCCTGAAAACAGCTTAGTGACTCTTCCATACCCTTAGCCCCTGTCTCACCACTGATTCTCCCGAGCTCCCTCACCTCCATACATCACCACTGACCACCCCACCTGTCTTTCAATGTGATCTCTTGGCCTTACTGACTTCTCCAAGGTGTCCAAGCTCCACCGTGACATCCTCCACTGTTGATAGTGATGGACTAAATATTTTCATCTAAAGAAAAAGGATGAAAAATTCAATCAGAACAAAATCTTTTGGGATTGCTATTCTGGTAAGAAGACTTTTTTTTTTTACTGCAATGGGAAGTATTTTAAGATTTCTACTTTGTCAGCAACGGAATAATCAATTATTCTTTGAGCTGTAATGTGCACATTGTTACAATTGTCTTTTCATCTGCTACAGGGTCCTTTCTTTCTCCTCTAGATAAATGCCTAGGCTCTTCATCATGACTGTACAAAACTTCTAACATAAAATTAAATAGCATATCTCAATGGAACATTGTGTTTAATACAAACAGCACCATTACTCGGCTACAGCGGACCATTTGGATATACCTTTCAGCTCTTTTAAAAATTCCAAGAGCACAGCTGCTCGCTGTCTTGGAGATGTATAATCAGATATTCTTTTTAATGCACTGTGAATCATTACTAGAATGAGGTTTTGTTCTTTCTTTTCATAAGGAAAAGATATGAAATTTCACTGTATTAACAAGATACAATCAAATTTGTTCTCCTTCCCTCACACTAACTCCCTTTTCTCTTTTATTCCCAGTAACAAGACCTTTTTCCCTCTCACCCCCTTCCCTCCTCCTTGGTGTTCACGCACCATCCTGAGCACCTGTATCGCACCAGCAGGCCCCTATATTCATCAGCTCCCTTCTATTTCTTCCAGGATTTGGCTGTGAAATGGCGAACAGCTTCTCCTGAAAATGATAATGGATTGGCTGTTTGAAGTTTCCCTACCATCTTTTTTGTGAAGGTGAATGCTTCAGGAGAGCAGAGCAGCAGCAACAGAAAAGACACACACTAGCTGCATGCAGTTAATAAATTTTCAAGAACTCATTAAAAAATTACTGCATTTCTTTTGCTGGAAAGTATTTGTGACTTACACTACACCCATTACTAATATGATGAGAATTGCATCTTCCTTATGCTCTGGTATGGCATTGCTAGTTTGATAAATGCAACAACTCATACTCAAAGAGCAGTGTCTACTGAACTATGGAATCTTTTCCTTTTGTTCTGAAGGACACAATTTTCAGCAGATTGAGTTATTCTTTCTCAACTTGTTTTCATGGCTTATTCATTAAGAGTTGAGCCCTAATAATTTGAAGCATTTGTCTTTGACTTCAACAACATACTTCCGCAAAACATATTAATTCCCCTTCTTTATTCTTTAGAAAATATGCACATTTTGTTCTGGAAAATAACAAAATATGATATTACAGTAAATTATGGTCACTTGCTAATGAGAAAATGAGGATGAAGATAGTTTTTTTTTTGTTTAATGAATCTATTTTTCTGACTTGACTTGTATTTCACTGGAATTTCTCAGAAGCACTCCGGTCACAGCTACACTGTGAAGTCCGCCACTTCAACGGGACTATTAACCAGAGTGTTTGCCATAAGAAGGTCATAATTCAGTGTTTCCAATAAAAGTTTGAACATATGTGCAGGTTGGGATTTACACCAAATTCAAATCAGTATACTGCATTACCTACAGAGGGTGGAAGAGAACAAGTTATTA
The DNA here is from genome assembly GCF_030936135.1 of Gavia stellata. Lineage (NCBI taxonomy): Eukaryota > Metazoa > Chordata > Aves > Gaviiformes > Gaviidae > Gavia > Gavia stellata. The sequence continues at coordinate 43,017,594 of NC_082595.1, forward strand.
AATTTCTGTCTTACATTTGAATTAGTCTGGCATTCCACAGGACAATATTCTGATATTGGCTCAAGACATGCATATAAATTTAGAAAAATTTGCAGTTTATAGTTTCAAGAAAAATGAAAGGTGATCAACACTTGGTGTGCTCTCTTCTGACTTCTCACCTTTTTTTCCAGGAATTTGATTCTTAATGATCTGCCTTTTAACGAAATGATGGAACTCATTCCCAATTAGAAGTGACATCTGAATTTCTGATCTTTGATCAGCTTCAACGTCTTTATATATAGCTTAGCTCACAGGGTCCTCACTGTGTGAGGACGGGCCAAACCATGGGTGAGACTGAGCTGTGCTGTAACAGGTCACTGGCCAGCACACATGTTTCTAAGCTAGCTTTTGTCCTAAAAAAGAAAGACCAGGACCTTTAAAAATGTCATGAGTTCTTCACTACAACTAGGGCATCGCCCTCCTTTCTCCTTTCATTTGTACAAAGTTGATCAAATAGCCTGGCAGTACCAATAAAGTACATCTTATCTCTGCCAGTGAAGGCAAACCAGGCCGCCTCTGCCCAGAATAGCGGTTTCTCCTCAATAGCAAGCTCTGCATGCAAGACAGGACCCTGCAGCATTTCTGCTTTCAATCAGTGCCACATTAGTGGATTTTGAAGCATGAAATTTCCTATTCAAGAAGTTCTCTGTGAGTGGGGAAAAAAACAATTTTGGGTCAGATCTTTCACAGCTGTGTTGAGCCCTCACAATGATACGTATACCCTTCCAACATTCCCCACGCTTCATGGCCTGATCCATTTCTTTATGAAGAGAAGGGACTTGTAGGGTATTGTAAATTGCTCTGCATACTAGAATGCAGTAACTTTGTAATATCCTCTGTCGGACCATGAGCGTCTTAGCATTGGCCATCACGTTCTTAAAAGTTTAACTATGTTTGGTCCAGGGACCTGGAGCTCTATCTTGGGGAAAATAAACTGTATTTACAGGCCTATGTGCCCAGTAATGGTCCCTAGTGTAGGTACATTCCTCCAGCAGCTGGGACCCTGACCCACAGGACTTGGTGTACACAGCTTTTGAAGTTCCTACACATTCTTCAGACTATAAACCACTTTTTTAATGCAGAGATTTGTAATGTATTACAGTCTTTTTCATAATTAATACTTCTGCTGTGTTTGTACTAAATAAAATAGTTCAGAGATTTTCTGATCTTGGAGAAAGTGAAAAGAATGGAGAACAAAACTTATTTTTCTCAGTGCACACACAAAATCACCTTTAATAGCCATTCTCCCTGTTAACCCTGTACTAAAACATTTAAGTCATCCTAAATTCCCTCTGGGGAATCAATTGCCATTCAGTACTACACATTACCTGTGAACTAAGAAACAATAGCACAAAGCTAGCAAGTGAGCTTGCTTGCATAGCCTGCCCTGTAAAAGGACAGATATTTGGCAAGTTATGTGCAAACATAATAAAATCAACATGGATGGGCTGCTGTAAAAGTTGTCAGATTCTGGCTATTTATTTTAGATATACTTTAGAGAAGACCACGACGGTTTTGTCTACACTACCTGAGCAGAACATTTTTAAACCGATAATCCCCTCTGTTGTTTTTTTTTTTTAATTTTTGGTACACTGAAATAACTCCATCACAAAGACATCAGCAAATTGACCCTACTCCTATCCCAGTGGAAAGTGAACAGTAACTCTCGGGACCTCGATAAATCTAAATTGCACCTGAATAAGGCCTTAAAGAAAATGTTCTCCCATATCAGATATGGAACAAGTAAATTCCACGGTAGACATTAATTATTTGCTATAAATGTTCTCTTACCTCTATTGTAATCTAATCTATGTGAGGGCTGAGTAAATGGGATGTGCCTGGATGAAAGGCACAGAGTGTTGCTGGAGGTGGAGCACAAAGCCAGAGCAGAACCTTCTCTCCTTTTAGTCACAAGACTTCCATGGAAGGTAGTAACAAGGGCAATTATTATTTTATAGAGTTTTAAAAAGTGCTGAGCATGAAAAATGAGGCAGGCATCTATGCCTGAAAGAGCTCACAATTGAAATAGCTAGCAAAAATAGATGGTCATCAGATGATGGCTAAAAGATGTGATACATCAGAAACTAAATTGTTTGAGCCAAGAAGATTAGCATGCACCATATTAGTTCTGGTATTTTGTATTCCTCCATCATCTGGGATCTTCAGTTTCAGAGAGATTAGAGCTTCATACAGGCATCATTAGAAACAAAGGTTGCTGGGAGAACAGCTGGTCAGAAATTTTCCAGTGAATCGAAATTTCATTTGAAGCATCACCAGTTTGGTGAGCTTTGTTGAATGCAAATAGGGTTTGAAGGAAACCCTGCCCAGGCTCTTAGTAGACAGAACAGCTGGATACCTTGAAGTCTTGAAAACGCTGGTTGGAATGAGGGGTCTGAGAATAACTAGGCTTCGTGCTATGAAAACAGTGCAGAGCTTTGAATTCATAGGGTTTGTGCCCCTAAGAGGGTTCATATGCAATGGTGGTCCAGATGGCACCTACCCTGAGAATACATTTGCAGCTGCTAGGGATCTTATCTATCCAATTTCCAAAAAGGAATTTCCTGTCAACTGGTATCTCACCCTGCAGTTAGAAGTTGTTTACCCAGGCAATTAAAAAATTCCTATCTCTGCAGGGATGTTAGGACCTGGCTGCAGGGTCAATCTTGCAGATAGTGCTTGCTGAGAGAACGACTTCTGTGATAAAACATTGGCACCCATCCAATTGCAGCAAAACTTATACAAGCAGTTGCTTTTATTTGTGCAATGTCTGTCATTTCAGCTTCAAAAATTAAGGAAGATAAAGAAATTATAAGGTAGTAGGGGCAATGCCAACTCATTTCATGTTTAACTAAATAGCTATCAATTTGCAAGAAATTTCAGGCAGTATTGACCTGGATCAGATTCAAGTAAGTGACCTAGAAATAAACAGCTATGTATCTCATTACTGCTCCCCTCATCCATCTTGTCCTGTGGCACTTCCTGGTTGAGCTTGAGCCAACAAAAGAAATTATATTTCCCTTATATTTTTAATTATATTTCCCTTATATTTCCCTCCTAAAGACCATCACAGTTTTCTGCTCAATGACCAAAAAAACCAAAAGTCCAGATTTCACCATTATCTGCCAAAGGACATGCTTTTTAATCCTGCATCCAATCCTAAAAAACAAAAATCATGATCTACAGACAAAGGCACACATTTTCTATGTACTTTATTGTTACAGAATTAATTATATTTTGCTACAAGGAGAAAAAACTTTCAGAAAACTCCTGTTAGTTTCAGGAGTCATAGTACTTCACATTTTATCTTACTGCAGTATAAGCTGTAATGGATCAATAGATTTGGCATAGCCTTTGTTTACAAAACTCATTGTTATGTTTTAGCTGCTCACATTCATCATGCAGGGATAGAAAGAGAAAAATCTAAACTGAAGTCCCAGTCCCTAAGTATGGCTGCTACAAAAGAACCATGTTTTGAAAAAAATGTCTCTGTTGTAACAAATAAAAGATACAGGACTGGGTTGAGGATAAGAGAGTTAAGATTTAGTCTGGATGTGATCACCATCCCTTGCATGAGTGGAGGGATATGCAAGTTAAGGCACATCACAGGAGGAGGAAAGGAGAGAGGGGGAAAGGTGTACCAAAGGAGGATAAAAAGAGGAGGAAAGGCACATCAAAGGAGGAGGAAAGAAGACAAAGACTTTGACAGACACACTAGAAATGCTAGAAAGGTATGTTATTTGTAAGCATAGAGTAAAGCTTCATTTTATATTTACTTTTGATTTACTTTGCTAAGTCTATAGATTAAATTCTCACTCTGATGCCTTAATTCATCATAAACAGGCATTTGTTTTGTTTACAGGAAAGCCTGGCTGGTGCTGTAGAGCAAAGACCACCACTGTGAAACCAGCACATGCAGGATTCAATGGTTCCTCAGAGATGGTAGATTGTACTAATACAGAGGAACTCTCTCAATGTAATAAATTTAGGAGGCTTATGGTCTGGGGAACACCTCCTGCCAGGCTTCAGAAAATAAATACAAATGTACAAGTATTGGCAGTTGCTGACTTCTGGGAATTAAGTCTACTCACATCAGCCTTTCTTTTGCTGAGTAGACATCAATACCATGCCACAGCATGGTCACCATCTTTCCTAAGACATCACACACACACATATATATACATTTATATAAAGAATAGCCTAGAACACCTTAGCCTGGAACAAAGACTACTGATAAGGAAGATAAAACAGAGATCTGTAAAACCACACATGGTATGGGAAAGGTAAACAGTTCCCTGTCTCTTCCAGTACCAAAACTAGAGGCCATTAAGTGAAATTTCAGAAAGTGTGTCCGAAACAGCCAAAAGGAGGCAATTCTTCACATAATGTGCAATAAGCTGTGAGCTTCTCACCCTAGGAAACTGTGACTGCTAAAATTTTACATGAGTTCAGAAAGTGACTGAACATGTAAGAAAAAAACTTCTAAGACAATGCTTCTGAATCAACTGATACCCTCCCAGCCTCCAGCAAGCACTTGTTCTGTTCTCATACTCTTGTTATTGACCACTTTCAGCTTGACAACACAGAGCTAGGCAAACATTTTGTCAGAGTCATTACAGCAACTCTCAGATTGTTTAACTAGAAAAACAAATGTTTTAATTACTGTTCCCTGTGACAGGGAACTGTCATTGACTCTTCTGTTACACTGGGAAGTTACACTGTAATGCAATTAATGACTTGCTATTTCCAAAAGAAAGCTTTAATACATTAATAAAGAGTACATTTTCAGATGTTAAAGAATATTTAAACCAGCAGTTCCACCACTTGATTCAGGTAAATGATTGTAAATTGCTCATATTTTAACTATTTATTAGGAATTACAGAACTATGCAGGTTGTAAGGGAACCTCCTTTACTCATTTAATCCAACCTCCTGGCCATAGTGGGTCTAGTAAAAGCAGGTTGCACAAGATGTTCTGTAGTCACATTTTGAATAGAGCCAAGGACGGAGCATCCCACTCTCATTGTAAAGGAAAAAAAAAAAATCATTTGTCTTAGGTTGTATCCACTGTCTCTTGTCCTTCAAAGAAAAGCCAAACTCCTCCAGGAGTCTGGCTTTGCCTTCATTGCTTGCAACCCAGAAGATAGATATCTAATACAGAAAAAGAGAAAAAAGAGAAGACGTCTTCCACAGACCCTGTGTATGGTGCCAGCCTGAACTGAAGGTTGAGTTGACCTGTAGATACAGGAGAAAAGCAGTTTCCCTTGGATTGTGACACTGGTGGGAAACTTCAGCTGGTTTTCAATTTCCTTTTTTTCCTTTTTTTTTTTTTGAGATCCAGACCTCTTACTGAAATCTCTTTAGAAGGGAACATATAGTACCTGAAGCCTAGGGTATTTATTTAAAATCTGATTCATTTATAAACAACCCAGATGAAATAGATATGAGAAGTATTTCTGGGAAATTAATCCATACACATTGTATTGCCTGTCAGATAGGAACCTCATCTTGTTTACAACTGCATGAGTGTCCTACTTCTTCATTTCACTTAAAAGACAATGCTGTAAATAGAAGTATGTGTAAGTTTATGTCAGTTCTTACACCTGTCAAAGTGGCTTATTTACAGAAATCAATACTGTGCACACATTTTCTTATGTTTTTTCTCCTTCATAAATAGTTAAGAGGCACCAGAAATACACAGTCCCAATGTTATTTATTAATAAATAGTGTTTATTAAAAGGAGGAAACATTAAAGGGATGGGTTTCTCAGTGAATGTAGATTACATGCCTCAAAATGCCACCCTTTCTTCCTCTCTGAAAAGAGCTATGATCTTTAAGATATGCTCTGAAGTTCTCTCATCAGTATTGATATGCACCATTGCCAGGAGCTCTTTACTGACTTGGCTTACTTAGAAGCCAAATTATAAACACATTTCATTCCTTCTCTTTGGTATTGCAGAACACCTGCTCACTTGCTTGATGCCTCTTGATTTTTTTCATTCTTCTTAGTACAGAACTGCACATTATGAGTATCCATCTCCCTCAGACACTTGGAGATCTTGGTGAGAATGCTCTGTTTACTTATCTTCAGTTTTGTATTTCTTTGATTTATCTTGTTTGTGGAAGCAGATTTTCTTTTTGGTGACACAGCATCACCATGGACTCAGACATTTTCAAATCAACATGATGAAGTGTTACATATTGCTTGCTTGTTCATATTTCTGTTTTGCTCTCATATACAAGGTAAAAGTGCAAAAGAGAATTTACCTTCCTTTCCAAAGATGAGATTTTCCTGTAATTGATTTTTAAACAGTTATTTATAGTTGTGATTACAGCTGCAACTCAAGGACAGGCTCGACTGCTCTTTCTCCAAGGCTCAAAAACAATTGTCAGTATGAATGGATCTTGGAAACAAACTGCACACTTCCTTTCACCTTGTTCCTGTAAACTTTTGCTAGTGACAGAATAAAAACAGCTTTTGCAGCTCAGTTTGATTTCTTTTGTTTACCATTTCTCCTTCTCCCAAAAATGTGTTCAATGTGCAGTTTGTACATGTATCCTGACAAATAAAGTGCAAAGTGAAGTGGTGTGAATGACAGTAAATATTCTGGGCTGCTGAAGGTAACAAAGCACAAGGACTAAGCTGCACTTAAGTTTCCCCTTCTCACAGGAAGACAGAGGGATGACAGTAAGTCACCGAGCACAAGCTTTACAGTGAGCAGACAAGCTTAGGCGTGTACTAGTATTTCATGGGAAGAGAAGATAAAACCACCTGTAAGAGTCAGAGCAGCATTTTGCACATCCATGGAGAAAAGGCACGTGGCTTTCCAGCAGCTTGGAAACACGCACAGCTCCTTTTGACAGGGCAAACAGGTTTATGGAAGGTCTACTGCTGTTGACTTGAATCTGGAAGTATTTGTAAGCCTTTGTGTTTCCAACATCTGCACTCAAAGCCAACAGAAAGTGACAGAATTCACCAGACCTCTATACACCAGACAGTCATATAGAAAAGTGATCAGCTGTGGGACTAACAAAGCCTTTTATTCAGCAGAGCCTCAGGCTCAACTTTTGAACTTGCCACTGTCCTGCTGTAACGGGAGCGAAAAATCTCTGCCAACACTACCAAACCTCAGCTGCTCGACTGCCTGCGACACGAGCATATTGAAAGCCCCAGGAGGAGGCTTCCACTGACTGCCCAACTGCATGATGATTTACAGCACGGTCTGTAAAAGGGAAATGCAGAGCAGGCAGGGAGCATAACATCACAGGCAGAAACAGCCAGCTTTGAACTCCTATGTGAGAATATAGACAGGGCCTGCGGGTCAGAGCAGACCAGAACAAGTCTCTTCAAAGACCTGTCATTAGATGATGAGAAGTTGAGTATCAAAATGGGTCGGAATTTACATTCTATTAAAAATTAGGATTTTTAAACTGAATGCAGCCCCCTCTATCTTCCTCCTTCATTTCTAGCTATGACCATTGAGTGCCTCCCAGCTTCAGGGCCTAGATGCATGTCCTGAATGCACTCCTATTCCATTCTTGGGCAAAATCCCACTACATAATAATTCACCCTCGTGTACTTCAATTCCACAGAAAGAGGGCCAGGAGAAAACTGCACCATGGTCCCACAGATCTGCGGTCTGTGCAGAGAGGACTGTCACCAAGGGTATCCTATGAAGTACATGCCAGCCTCAAGCTAGCCATCGTTGCTCAAAAATGTCTTCTGCCTTGGTTGTGCAAAGGCTGAATCCTGCACGTCTCCTGCTTAGTCTCCTTGCTAGATTATGGCAACCCCTGTGCCAAAAGCACTCACTGACTGGATTCAAGTACTTGCAATTTCTCCCTTTGGGTGCTGTAGCTAATACAATGAAGACTGATTAGTTATGTAGTTCACCATAAGAGTTAAAAGCAAAGCATAAACAAAACCTAAGGCTTTTAATCCTCAAAAGACAAGCAAAGGGAATTTCTCTTCTCAGTCAATCGAAAAAAGATAGAAATTTTAATAAGAGCAGGGACTAACACCCAGAAATCTCCTCTCCCAGAGGAATATGTGATGCAGTCTTCCTTTACTTTGTTTCCTCTATGCCCAACAATGTCATATCCCCAGAAGACCTTTCAAAGGAAACAGATTCTGTCCTCATCCATGCCAGCAGATAGGCTGTTCTGAGTGTAAGAGAAATGGGGTTTGACTTTTTCCAGAGAAAGATATTTTATCTTGGTCTTCTACCTCCTGGGAGATGTTTCAACTGTTGTGGCACTCTGTAGGAAATAGTTACAGGCATCAAGATTTCTTTCTTTAAACGAAGGCTGCCTTTGGAGGCTTTCACAGACTCTGGATCCCATGCAGATGGAGACATATGAAGTGGCCACAGTCATCAAATGCACATGCAAGGGAACCCTTCCATGCACACTCAACACTCTTGCTTGTCCACGTACACACAGCTATTCTGTACCTCTGCAATAAGTCTGAAGAATATGCCAGTGCACACACTTGCTATGCAGAGGTGGAGAAAGGACTCAGGACATGGGCCTGTGCTGTAAAGTACAAGTGCTACCATTCTCTAGCCCTGAATCCGTCACATGCAGCTGGAACAAACAGTTTCAGGCAAAGCCTAAATTTAACATTTCCTGGTTCCTCTGGACAGCCACACTTCACATTTCACCATACAGGCTCTACACTGCTGTAGAAAGCCTTAGCTGAACTGAGACTGAAGGATACATCAAAGAAATACATTCGGGGTAAGCAGGAAGCTGTGAGTCACAAGTGGATTCATTTAGAGTAAAGTTATTCAAGAAATTTCAAACAAATAGAAAAAGAAATATCTAAGTAGATAGCAAAAGTGGTTTTGGTTGTTTGATTCAAGAACTAGCCAGTGAAATCATCAGATAAGAATAAAAAAAGGTGAAGAGAGTGGAAGTAAGGCAGAAATGCTGAAGAAACAGCACAAAAGAGAGCCAGTCATAACAACAAACAAAAGGGAATGGATTTTAGGGATAAATGAAAAATGCAGAGCAAGAAATATCTCCAAGTCAACAACAGGGTGAGGGGGTAACTCAGGGCAAGACAGACGAGTTTTGCAGAAGGAAAATAAAGTTAGTTTTGAATAATGCCTTCAATGAGCAGAGGTAAATACCTGATAACACAATTTAGCCTGGAAAGACTGAAAAAGATAGGTCAACAAAGTGGCCTTCCACAAAATAAATATCTCCTATAAGTAAGGAGAACAGGCCTTCTGATTACACAGTAATCTTTGCTGTCATTTAATCATATTGTCTCATTCTATATGGCTACGTTCCATTGTGATACACACATGCTTCAGTCTTCAAAATCCTTTACAAGAAAACAAAGACAGTCTTCCAGGTTAAAAGCTAACATATATGCATTCCGGAACCTATTATGAATAGGTTCTCTGTGTCTATAGCTTGCCTACTTATTAAGAGCCAAAGTGGAATATCTGTCATATAATGTTGCACATATATTTTTACTTCATATATTATTGCAGTGCATATATTGCACTGATGTTGGACATAAATTGTAACATCAGCTTTAAGACTTCAGGCACTAGGACAGCCCTTCAGAGTAAACACTCTGATCTGACTGTACTCTAAATCCATCATTTATCCTTTTTTACCCAAAGTATTTTCATCATTTCTTAATACATTTGAGGACTGTTTTTTATTTTCCAGATAAGCAGATAGTGTTGGAATTGACAGAATAGAAACATTTTCTGCACTGTCACACACACAGAGCCTTTAAAAGAGCTGATCACTGTCCTTGAGTTACCAGAACTAAAAGTTAAAGTTATCCTTCGGGTCCTTGATGGTTATAAAAGGAGTAACTCCATGGTTTTGAACTTCAGCTGAGCTGGGAACATACTTAATCTTTTGAAACAAAAAGATTAAGCGAAGTCAGAATACTTGGATATAACATTAGGGTGCTTATAGTCATTTGTGCATAAAAACTGAGATGCTGAATACCACAGCCCTATTGACTTCAATGACATCTGCCCCTCACTTGTACTAACCAGCTGTGGGTTCTTCTGTCAGATATAGGTTTACAGCCTCATGCACAAACATATTTTGGGTTTAAGGATAGTTGCCTGAAAACAGGGAGCAGAATTTCAAGATCTTAGATCATCCACCTCTGTTTTTAACATGGACTTTGAAAAAAGAAGAAAACTGGAAGAAGTGCACAAGTCTGAGCGTGCAGGCATTACTAATAGGTAAAGGGCTGTTCCTTTAGCACCTGTGGTAAAGTACGTTCCTGGTCAGCTCTTGGAGGTCACTGGGCACATGGTTCATGTCTTCATCACACAACCTGTACTTTTCTTGTACAAATTGATCCTTATAGGGCAGAGAGAAATGTTTAAGAGGGAATTCTGACCAGATAAATGAATGGGAAGGAAAGCATTGTACTTGGGAGTCCTGCCCTTCCCTTTCAACCATGGATCAACATGGTTCTTCAAGAGACATAAAGGCAGAGCAATATATGCTACAGAAAACAGTTGTGTTTGGGAGATAAAGAATGATTTTGAAATAGGTTTGCAAAATAGAAGCTGCATACAAGAAGGAAAGTTGTGAGCAGTAAGCAAAAAGAACAAGAAAGATGGTTGGTGACTAACACCCCTGTGCAAAGGAAAGTTAATGAAAAGTCTATTTGTAATAACAAGACTATATTTCAGTCCTGAGATCCTGCAACTTCTGCTCAGTGCCTCTGCTCAAAAATGCAACTTATTTTTCCTTGTGTGGCAGTCAAGAAGGTAATTTCCATTGCATAATAAGGTTAGAAAAGATACTGATCCCAGAACACATAATGTGATCTGGATTCAAAATGGTGAATTTGCTTAAGCAAATAAGACAAATATGGAAGTAACCCAGGATTTGGATAATGGTCAGCTCCTGCAAAACTGTAATATTTTCAAGATGTAGAACTTAATCTTCAGTTAATCACTCATTAGGAATGCTTCACTCCAGGGGTAAGGAGATTTATTTACAAGCACACATTGCAAAGTTTACCCAACTCCCCCATGTAGTTGTGAATGAACTGGGAAATGGTTATTTTTGTACTAAATGTCAGACCTGCACAGTTTTGAATAAGTACAAGCTGATCAAAGGGACAGCTGCTGCAGTATTTTTGGCTTTGCTCTTTCAAGGCTGCTGAGTTACTAGTGTTTTATTCAGGGATAGTTACAAGTGCTTTTCTCTTAGTGATTTAAACTGAACTTCAATTTTGCTCTCAGTGTTGTTAATATGAAGTGGAATCTGGGCTGAAACTTCACTTTCCATAAAGGGATTTAAACTGCTGCAACCACCCTCATTTCAGGGAAATGCCTCCTGATTTCCAGCTGAAAGAGGCCCTATACATATAGTCAGCTGACTGTCAGAAAGGGAACCAAAACCAAGCACTCCTTCCAATTAAAAAGCAAATGCATCCTCCCAATGAAGTCAAATGAGTCTAAATCCCAAGCCAGAGATCCTTTTGTATCCGCCTTCTCTAATGAGACTAAAGACATTGGTAGGAGTCAGATTGTAGGCAAGCAGCAGCTGGAATTGCATATGAAAAGGTGCAAAGTTTTCAAAGGCTAGGGACCTTCTCACAGAATAGATCTCGCTTTTTTTATTAGAGGAGTCATTATAACCACATGGAAGTGTCTGATCTTGCACAGGTGGGGCGCTCTTCCTACCTGATCTCCAAAGCCCCATGGGGTGTCTAAGCTCCAACACTGATATTTGGGAATTCGTGGCACCAGACTCAAGGGACTGTGGATTCACAGGTCACTTCCTCAAAACACACAGGATCACTAAGGTTGGAAAAGACCTGTAAGATCATCAAGTCCAACCGTCAACTAACACCACCATGCCCATTAAACCGTGTCCCACAATGCCTCGTCCACATGTCACACAAATACGTTTTGCATAGAATTTCTGAAAAGCTATTCTTTCCTTATGAGAGACAGTAAAGAGTAAATAGTGAAACAGAAGCTAAACACACCTGTGACCATTCTGCCTGTCTCTCCTCCACCCACCCTGGAGATACTTTGCCTGATGAAGGCTACCTGCAGCCTCTCCATCAGCTCTGCTCTTCTCCTGCTGTTCCAGACCACGGGTTTACTAAAGGAGGAGGAGGCTCTTTTATAACCTTCTCAGATGATTGCCTAATCAGCTTCATCAGGTGATCAAGGCTTTCTCATCAAGTGATAGATTGCTGTGTTTCTGGCAGTCAGATCTTGACTGACTGCTTTGCCCTGGCCAACAGCTATTGTTAAGGATGTTCTGCTTATTTATCAAAGCTGGATGACCTACAGTGTCATCCTATCTATTCTGTCAGCCTTTTAATGTCTGTGCGTACTTGGTGTGGTATACATTTGGAAGTCGCTTGCTGCGTATCCATTCAGGGATGAAGCTTGCTCATTATACTCCATTGATCTCACTTTGCAGACAAATGTGTCAAGAAACAACACTTAACTGGCACCGGTGTTTCTGGTTCTGGGAGAACTTAGACTCCACTTTGTGCGGGTGAAAAGAGCCACACAGACATGAAGGCCTGGTTGGTCCATCTCAGTCTGTCACTCAACAAACCTTCTGGACTTTGAGGAGGGAGACAAAGTCCATAAGCCCATCTCATGTTTCCTGCAGAGTGGACCTTCAGTGGTCTTACGATTTTAGAACTAGTCATTGTTAGAATTAACCCAGTGAAAACCAAAGATTTGTAACAGGGATCACTTGTAGTATGCCACTGTTTTCCAAATTACTTTTCCTTCTGTCCCCTCTCCCAGATGGATTATGCTACCCCTCTTCCTCACAAACAGTATATTGTATTTTGGAAACTACTCACTGCTTCATTTGAGATATGATACTCTACTGCTAGCAGTAATGCTCTACTCATCCAAAAAGCGCTTTCTTTCTCATTGTCAGTGCAATTTTTATCTCATCCACTCTTATTTCACGTTTCAGAGGAAAAAAGATTTTTCTGCACTCTGCCAACAATAATGAGATGAAATTAATTTGTTTTTATACCAAATCTGCTGGAAATCACTTTCTCTAGTATCCTAAAAGGTGTGCCAAATCTACCTACTTATTTTCTACAACACTAAATATATATCATATGTGAATTACACCCAATTTCCATTGCAAATTGAAATTGACATGTTTAACATAAAGTAATAAAAAGACCCCTATTTCACTTCCCGAGTCATTATAGTACAGCTGTTTGACTGCGCACACTGTAAATGTCAAGCAGGTCTTTCCATTTTAAAGAGAATGAGAAGTTATGCTAATTGCTTTTTTATGATAACTTGTTATAAAAGAACGGTTTACACAGCTTAAGCTCTGGTAGTGCTTGATTGCAAGGCATAGCACTTTTCACTCCTTCTCTATGTACGAGGCACTTGATTCCTTCATCTGCACATACAATTACATTCTATAATTGCCTGTGAGATTCACTAGTGGAATATTACTCTGTAGATAAGTTATATCAGGTAGGAGGAGCCTTACATTTAAAAGCTACCTCTTTATTTGTGGGTTGGTTTTGTGTTTTTTTGGTCAAAAAAACACTAATAAAATAAAAAGAAAATTAGTAGAAGCATCAATAAGTTCCCCCCGTAAAATGATAGTTTAGAACATTAACAGACTCTGATGCTGACGTTGGAAAGAAAAAGAAATACTCCAAGCTTCTTGTGCATCTCATTCTGTGTATCTCACAGCAGAAGTTAAGAATGGCCTTGGGTTTGCCTTGCTTATGCCAGTAAGAGCAGCTTCCCCTATTCTGCTGACTGGGAATGAGCAGACACTTTGTGCTCCAAATTACTTGCCTTCAACTCTTATTGTAGCCAAAACCAACCCACACAGCAACTTTTCCTTCCTGCAGGGGGGGAGCAAGCTGGCAGCAATGAGCAGAGTGCAGCTTATCCCACTTGCTCCCACCCTTCCCACACTAGCCTTGAAACACCCATTTCACTGAGCCTGACACCACAGTGTTTTCAAGGGAGGGTGGACAAGGATAGCTCCCCTATTCACCTGGGGGCTACACATGCCTAAGACCTCTATCATATGAGTCCAAGAAATAATGACACACCCTTGTTCACCTTCCAGGACATGGGTACCTCTGTCAGAGAGGTTTCCATGCAATAGTTCCTTATTCCTTCTTCTCCTTATTCTGCCCTGAAAGTTGCCCCATGCTTTTCCTGTGCAAAAGGATGCTTAATCCATAATTTTGTTTCCATGGGCATTGGTTTTTTTGCTGTTCAGGTCACAAACCTGAGCAATTTCCCATCCTTTACCATCCCATCCCATTTCACTCTCCTGTGAGATGACCCTGAAAGATTGGCTCTGGTTCTTCTATAAAGGGAATGCATGACAAGGGAGTTATAAAAATAATCTTGCTACAAAAAAACCACTTCTTTGCAGCAAAACCAAACTTAAGCGAAGGATATATTTCAGAATGAAGAAAGAGGACAGCGGTGGCTGTCAGGATGTGAACATCTGCAGACTTTACAGGATAACAGTTTGCTTAATCTACTTAACTGGAAATTAAAATTAGAACTATTCAAGCCTCATAGCTGTAGTGAATTCTCACAAACAAAAAAGAAAAGACAAAATCTAAGGCAAATGGGGCTAAAGAGAAAAAAAGACATTTATGTTTAAAAGAAAGAAAAGAAATTTTGTCAATGTTAATGGCCACAACAAATAGAATATATAGAACTACCAGTTAAATGAAAGACAGACAGAAATATTCCATATTTCTGTTCTGCATTTGACAAAAATACGAGAAGACAAAGACAGTAATTTAATAGTATCTCAGTAGGATACAAAAGCAATGATGACTAAGACTGGGCATGAGAGCCCATATGAGAAGCTTTGAAGTGACAGCCAGTGAGTTTTCTGAGCTAGGAACGGGAACCTTCAGTAGGTCTCTGAACCTTCTGGAGAATCCAGAGTGCTGGAGTTATGTAACATTTGAGGCATCCCTTTTAGAGGCTAGCTAGGCTGAGTGGGTAATTGTACGTCTTTCAGACTGGTATCAGTCAATTCTGACCAAAATAAATTGAATAGCTAAAACTGGACCAGCTAAATACATCAAAGGAAATTGGCAGTTAAAGATTTGCAACAGCTCATGGAAAAAAAATGTTATGGTCAAACTAATTTGACTAACTAATTCCGAGATAAAAAGTTTGTGGACAAAAAGAATAGCACTGCCGTACAGTGCTGTATGTTACTTGTCAGCCTGACACCAACAAAAAGGAACACCCAAGTGAAAAGACATCTATACAGGGATAAAGTCTACATGCCCTACTTCCAGGACAAGCACTGCTACTTCAAAATTAATATCTAGGTAAAGGATTTGGGAAGGCAGTGTCATATACAGGTGCATGTGTAAATAAATTAACAACAACTGCTTCTCCCTTGACTTGCTCAGTCAATAGCCACACTTGCAGCCATTGCCACAGTCACCCAAGCTTGTAACCCAAATCCTAGACCCAGTTCTGTCTCCAGCAGCATTTGGGCTGCCCCTAAATCCTCAGCCAAAAGGCTCCTGCTCTCTTTAGGTGTGTAAGCTGGAGGATGCTGAGTAGGAACCCCAAGAGACTGTCATGTCTGCCAGCTACCAGACTACTGTGCCCATTTGAAGAAGGGTATTAACAAATAGGCAGAATGAAAGTGAGGGCAGGAAGGCAGTCATGAAATAGGTTTTAAAACATGCCTTATGACAAGACTCAGAAAACGTCAACCATTTTTCTTATTGTAGAAATTACTTCATCTAAGCTTAAGTACCTCATAAGGATAGAAATTTGACAGAGGGCTCTTCAATTTGCTTGATAGGGCTTTGAGCTAAAGTTGAATTTAGATCAGTTTAGACTGAAATAGATGTAAAAATAAGTGTAATAAACCTCTGAAAAAAATTTGCCAAGACTTTTGTTAAAGCTTCTACTATGAACATTTTAAATTAAGATATTTCACTTTTTTCCCATAAAGGTATTAAACCAGGAACTTGTTCAGGAAAACCAACAATTTATAGTAAAGAGATTATAAAGATTATCAAACTAGCCCTTTTGGCTTTAGAAGTCACTCAGCTGAGTTTGTGCAAAACCTTACATTTACAGCTTTCATACGAAAGTTGCTTTAAATAAGATGTTTGGTAATTTTCTGTTCCTTTACATTTCTTTTCAGACTTTTCCCACATGCTTTTCCTAGACTCTCTGATCTCATTCCACTGACTCTGCTTGGACCACTTTTTCTTTCTCTCTTACTAAGGAGTCTGATCTTCTCTTTCTTCATCTCTTACTTTTCTTCAGTTTTAGTTTTCCTTCCCCCCTTCTAAGTTTGTGCCCCTTCCAATCCTTCCTTTGCCTTTCCTTCACATTTTCAACCTTCCTCTTCTGTCTCTTTTTTGTCCTGTTTATTTTTCCAATCAAATTATTTAATGTGATCACATATGGAACAAGTCTTTCAGGGAACATAAAAATAGGCTAATAATAACTCCCAAATAACAAACAGAATTTATGTGTTTGTCTAAGCAGAAGAGGTAAAAAAAAAAAAAGGGTCACAATGTCAACATCCTGCAAAGCATCTGGAGATGATTTATAAGCATGCTGAAATACAGTATCTCAGCTAATTGCTTTTGATTCTGACTTTGATAGCTTCACTTACGGTGAATTTTTCTGAGATATAAAGGCAGATATGTTGAGACCACTTTAAAGAGTCAGCAGAAAGCATATATACATCTTTTTCCATACAGAGCAAATCACCGCCAGGGGCAATGTTACCGTTCTAGAAATTCTGCCAGGTGTATCTGAAAAGAGTTATCTTCTTATGGACTCCTATTATCCTTTCTGAGATAAGTTGGTGCACTCAGTTAAATTGCTGGTGTGCAGCCCCAGATTCTTAGAATTATTTATTCTCCCACAGACCCAGTAGGGTTTCAAGCCCTTTTGTCTCTTCCCTTCCCTTATATTCCAAGCTTGGTGAAACTAACTGTGTCTAGTCACTGGAACTAATCACTGGAGCAAAATGCTGCAATTTATCTCCCAGGCAGAAAATAAAGTTTTTTGGTATCTGATTGAGAACTTTACACAGAAGTCTGACATGGTTTACTTAATTCATGTGACCTCTGCATCTTTCAGTGAATTCACTGAACAATCTTACATTTCCCTGTGAATATATGGAATCTGGGTTAATTGGTCAAGCGTGAAAAAAGTTCTCATCACAGGCAAGTTTCTCCTGAACATACCAGATCACTTTTTTTCACTTAGTTATGAGTCCTGTATTTTTCATTTTTATGCCATGCTATTTCTGTGATTAAATCCATTCACCAAGGCTGATGTGTATCCAGGATTCACCTTTTTCTTAAAGGCAATAGATATTCTTGTTAGATGTTAACTTACCATTTCAGACATTGCTATTCTATCAAAGGCAATCTATTTAAATTGATTTACGATGACATGTGCACATTACTGCTCCTGGGGAGCCAGAATTTGGCTTTTGAACAGCTGGGAAGGAGCCCAGCTGTTCTAAAGTTAAATAATAGTCTACAAGTAAGACTTACTGCATTCTTTCTGTACGTTGCTGTGTTCAGTTCAAAACTGCAACAGTACCTAGGGGATGCTAAGGAATTTGAATGAGAATTTGAAACAAATAATAAAAAATCACAGATAATTGCAATGAGATTTTCCAATAAAATGTTGTAGATACAGGCTATAGCCCAGGAGCCTCAGCAGAGGCTTGCTTCTTCTTTGTCTCCTTAATAAATGTATTTATCTGTATAGTTAACATCAGCAGTTTTCTTCAGAAAGAGAAGAGGAGAGGTAAGGAAGAAAGAACAGACAAAAAATAAGGCAGTTGTTTAGATAACGATTTGAAAGACAGGATTAGAGACCTCAGCAGGGCAGTAAGGAGGTCACAAATCACTGTGTTCCTTGCACAGACAGTGGCAGGTAAAAGTGAGTTAGGAGTGAAGACAGACAGAAGGTGATTTACTAAGGTGGCAAGGAATCCATCAAAGTTAATGGTGCTCATGGGTTTTGGCAAGAGGAAAACTTTGTCTGTGTTAGAGGTAGCTGAACCTGATGGGTCCTGGGAGCCAGGGGATGTCCTCCTGTCCCAACCTCATGGATGCAAGGCTGCTGTGGATCCCTGTCCCCAGGTGCAGTCAGTAGAGAGGGTGAGCACCTGCTCCTGGTGGCTGCATGTGTGCACTCCCACTGCACACCCATCCAGTCACACGGGGCGATGCAGAGAGAAAGCGCTGCCTTTCCCAGCACCCACCTGCACGCACACAGCCTTCAGATGAACATGAAGAGCACAGGTGGCCCAATCCTGTTCCTCCTCTCCTGCTGATCGGGATTGGAGTCTGCTAGTGCAATATGGCACACACAATATATGGGTCACTGCTGCTGTTGGCCTTCTTAATCTATTCAGGAGCAGCCCCCAGTGCCCCTGCCCTGCTCCAGTTGCTGGCACCAGCACCCACGAGCCCCTGAGTTTCTCGGCTCGCTCCAGCTGCCGGCACACAGACCTCTCACGTTCACCAGATAGTATGGGTTAAGGTTTGCTAGCGTTCGCACATACACACCCTAAGCAGAGAGCACAACCACACAGAAGAAATCAGATTTAAGTAGAACAGAAGACAGACTGTGTTCATCAAGCACAGGGCTCTGTCAGACAAACTGCTGACCTTTACACTCAGTTGGTTCTTTCTTCCCCTTTTCCTTCTTTTTTCCACTTTTGTTCCTCCCCAATCCACCTTGATCCATCCCTTTTCTCAGCTTTGGTCCTTCCCCACTGACTAATCTTGATGGGTTTCACTCCAGGGACAATCTTTCCCCCATCCCTTGGATGGTCGTTGGGAGCAGCTGAGTTGTCCATTTCCACTGGTCAGGTTATTAGGGTTCCTCTGCCTGTCAGTGCTCCTCCAGTCCTCGCTGGGTCTTTAAGTTCACCATGATTAGTCTTTAATCACATAACCAAGCAGCCTGCAGCAAGAATAACTGTGCCATGAATAACAGAATGACAGAAAGAGTAAAAGCCATCCAAGTTATTCATCTGGGGGCAATGAAGGAAATGCCCATAAAATAAGAATAATCAGTCTTAAACAAAAGTAGGTATCATGAGAGAATTGCCACAAAATGTCAGCTGACACAGGAAAAGAAGTATAGGCAAAGGTGGACACTGGCCTAAACTAGAGGCATAAAGAGGAAGCATCACATCTCAGGCTACCTCATGAATGAGGCATGATATACACCCCCAAATCAGCCTGTGTCCAGAAGGCATCTGGCTGCACACTCATCAAAGTACACATTAATCATCTCTCCCTTTTCCGCCCAGATATATCAGCACTCTGTATGCATGAAAGTTTCAAGCAAAGCTGTGGAGAAATGTGTATCCTATCACACATGGGCCGGTGCAGTTGGTTTTTGACGACGGAGATGGGAACGGGTCAACATGGACATTTCTCATGTGCTGGACGGCCAGGTGTGATGTATTTAAGATGATCATTTGACTACATGTACGCTTAAGTTAGTACTCAATTTTCAGCTTTGCAGAATAGGACATATGCTTTTACTGCAAACAAAATGAAACATCTCAGTTTCCTTTTTTCCTCTGTAAGTCAGCCCTGCTATCTGCCAATCATGCAAGTGCTATTCACAAGAAGATTTGAAAAGCATTTGTAATTAGTTTCCATCCAAAAGCAAAGCTACTGCCAGCTAGCACCATTTGCAGCAGTGTAATCACAGACACATTTAAGGGAGAGGAAAGCACTTGGCCACTCATGTGTGCTTTGGGGAAGATCCTTGTGCCCACACCTGCACCAGCACCTTAGCTAGTGCCATAGAATAATCCAGGGCAATGGATGTCCACCACCTCTGCTGTTAAATTGTTAGTCCTTTACATGCTTTTAGCTATAGCTAAATTTCAGCTTTAACTTACCCAAATGATTCTTACACCTGCTTGGGGCATAAACACTGTCCAAGGCCAAATTCCCAATGGAAATTTTGATGTGATCACCCAGTTTGGGAGCTAACAAAGTTTAGAGACATGGTCACAGGCCATTCAGTGCCATTTGCCTTCACACTGAGAACAGTATTTAATTTACTGATTTAAATCTACACACAGCTACTGTGGATGGTCATAAATCCAGTGTGGGATACAGGAGTTAAACCAAACTGCTATTCCTGAGAATCCAACTCAGTGACCAGAAATTGCACTATTTCTGCAGGATTCCTGACGAGATAAGGAGCTACCCTTGTGCTGGTTTTGGCTGGGGTAGAGTTAATTTTCTTCATAGTAGCTAGTATGGGGCTGTGTTTTGGATTTGTGCTGGAAACAGTGTTGATAGCACAGGGATGTTTTAGTTACTGCTGAGCAGGGCTTACACAGAGTCAAGGCCTTTTCTGCTCCTCAGACCGCCCCACGAGCGAGTAGGCTGGGGGTGCACAAGAAGTTGGGAGGGGACACAGCCGGCACAGCTGACCCCAACTGACCAAAGGGATATTCCATGCCATATGGTGTCATGCTCAGTATATAAACTAGGGGGAAAGCTGGCCGGGGGACCGCTGCTTGGGGACAGGCTGGGCATCGGTCGGAGGGTGGTGAGCAATTGTTTTCATTTGCATCACTTGTCTTTCTTGTTTGTTGTTGTTATTTTCCTTTTCATTAGAATTATTATTATTATTATCATTATTATTATTTTATTTTATTTCATTTCATTTACTAAACTGTTCTTATCTCAACCCATGAGTTTTCTCACTTTTACTTTTCCGATTCTCTCCCCCATCCCGCTGGGGCAGGGGGGGAGTGAGCAAGCGGCTGTGTGGTGCTTAGTTGCCAGCTGCGGTTGAACCACAACAACCCTGCATAAAGAAATGCTTGTAGAAACTGGGCCTAAAGCAGACATTCCACTGAAGCGGGGGGGGAACACTGGTTTTTGTTATTATCTTCTTTTCTGAGCATAAAGAGAAGCCAGCAAAAATTAGGATCAAGTGTATTCTGCGTGAAAGAAGAAAACATGTAATTTCCAGCATCTTTCAGCACCTTTTCAAGGGACATGTAGCCTAAAATAATAGGTATTCAGAGTAGGATTTCCACAACAATGGATTCAAAACAATGTCTATTATCTTTTCATGGGACTTTCAACTAAAGAACACATTCACTAAGCTTCAGAATATAGCAAACAAATACAGCAAAATGTTTCATCTTTCCGCATATTTTAATTATTTGACATTTTAAAGTGCAACTACTGTGGTACCTGTGATTATCTCGCACAAAGAATTAGATCTTTACATGCCTAATGCCATACAAAATAACTGCAGAAATCATACAGTTTCCACTACAGAGATTAAAGTTACGATTGAGGAAAAAAGTGCCTGGTTGTCAACCATACAAAACTTTGCAGTTACTTGCAAGCCCACCACCTCCAGGCAACAAGGCAGACAGACTCAAAGAGTTTAGAGTCTCCCTCCCTATATGAGAGAGTTTACTGATCAGAAGCATGATTAAAGATACAAGAGAACTTGCTGAACATTCACTGGCCAAGTGATTCCAAGCCACTGTGTTTTAGAAAGTTTGAAACATTTATTTGGAAAAGGGAGCTTGAAAAAAGGACACAAGTAATTTCTACAGGATATTTCTAGAAATATGCAGATTTTCTTCTTGCTCTTCCCCTCCACCCCCCAGACAATTTAAATGAGTTCAAAATGCTTTCTAAACAGTTAATCCCATCTCTCAAATTTTGGAACTTGAAAAACTGAAATTCCATCTTGTTAAACCCTCATGCAATAGGAATGGGTTTGTGCCATTATCAACTAACGATGCTGAAATCATTTCAGATAAAGAAAACATAATGGACATGAAGGTGAATGCTCCCAGCTCTCAGTCATGCTGGAGATGCTACTGTCATTAAATCGCTTCTGATGAACACATCCAGGGACAGAAAAAATGTCAACAGAAAAGACATATGAGTTGCAGTGAAGCCTGTGGAATTGCTATATTGGCAGCAGTTATGAATCTTGCTCTGTTTTCAGATGTTGCTGTGCATTTTATTGCACATAGCAAATCTGAGCAGAAGACAACATTATCACTGGTAAAACAGCTTGTTAAAATAAATTTGGAAGTGCTTAAAGTCAAAGAAACTGTGTCATGTTGTACCCAGAAGCTAGCTCAAGAGGCAGAAAAGTGAAAAACCTCTTTCTCTAGATGGCCTTTTTTATATGGTCATAATTTCCCAGACAAGGCATTGCTGCTTCAGCAGCTGTGAGAACAATCTTAAAGTTCTGGGGGCTTTTGGTAAGGGTGGAGCAGAGTGTTTTGTTTTGTTGCATTGGATGCTACTTGCCTGAAGGGTTGCTACCCTCTTGGTTGCCTTTCAAAAAATGAATCCATGCCCCAGGTAACCCCTAAGTTGGAAGGTGGACAGAAAGCGCACAGCAATGTGCGAGTGGAGCGTGGAGTAGTGGAGCGAGCTTCATGCACCAGGACAGCTGATCACAGGGCAGCTACTTCTTGTACCCTCTTGCAGCTGCCAGTACAGCCTTAAATATCCTGAAGAGAGAAGTGAAGACTGCTGAGTGATTAAAATCTGCAGTTTATGGTATCAGTTCAAACTGTTGACTCCTACAAACAACCTGTCTTGAGAAGCAGGAGGTTTGTGCTGGTCACTGGAAAGAAGCAGTTGCCTGATTCTTGTAGGTCTATCAATCATTGTACTGTGTAGCCTCGTCATTGTAGTGCCTTCTTTCTCTCTTCTCCCAATTCCTGTTTTTCCTAGCTCTTGTTTTCTACAGTGGTAAATCACCAAGAGCGAGATGGGAGAAGAACATGAGATATACTGTCTGGAAGTCCTTCTAATAAAACTGCTGGTCTGGTCAGACAGTGGCCACACATGGGGTGTGTGCCGTCTGGGCACAATTTCCAGATCAGACATCCATGTCATTTGTCTGCATAATTTTTTTAAGACAAATACAGACCATTTTGAGCAAAGTAAAATGATTAAGATGTTCCAGTCTGCACTCAGAAAAAATACACAGCTGTCCCGTTATGCTTGGGTTGAAGTCAAATGCTTCTCACACTGCCTTGTCCCAAAATCAGACTGATATTTAAACACCTTTCAAGCAGCTTCCTTAGCTATTGTAATTCAGCACCGTACATTTACATTCAGCAGAGCTCTTGCTGACTCCTGTCAGCACAGGACCTGGCCCTTTTCATTTGCATTGAACTTGACAGCAGAGTCTCAGACATGGATATGACAGATTTAGGCACTGAATTCAGCTCTGCTCCACACCTGGTTTTGTTTTCTTGTCTGAAAGGTGAATGCTGAACTGTTGAAGAATTGTGTTAGGATGTAACAGTTCTCATGATAAATGAGTGGCTTGGTGACTTTAGGGTTTCATGACTATCATGATGCTTCAATTTTATTCTGATGCTCTGCACCATTCTCTAGCTGGAAGACTCACAGTGGAAGTGAGGATTTCATTGAAAGATGGAAACAAAGACAGAAGATATTTTGCTGAACTTGCTTTTAACTGGAAAAAAAAGAATATAATCTATTCTTGTAAATGTCTGATTAAATAGACATTTTCAAGGTAAGGGTTTTCCTTAACATTTTTTCTCATTTTCAGTATGCACCACTGTAGTGAAATCAGTACTCCAGCAATACAGGCCATGTTGGCAGTTTAAAGTTATTTTGGCTATACAGTAGAAAACCATGACTGTATGTACCAATTCAGACTCTAGTGAGAATATGACTATACTTGCAAGTTGACAGGTTCTTATTTCAACTTAGCTATTTTTTTCCTGTGCAAGCATAAGAATAATAATGTAAGAGAAGCAGGGTTTGTAAAAAGAGTTGTTTTATTAGGTCTGCTCATACAAGTGAAAAAAATTACTAGGTTTTCAAGTATGCGAATCTTCAACATTTAATCTTCAATGTTTAAAACAGAAGCAACACATTTATTTTTTGCTTGAGTGCATTTTTACCTCAGATACTCCTGAGGAGTGGATTTTTGATCATTTAGATACATGATTTACATGGAAGTCTTTGAGGACCAGGAGCCGCTGGCCATTTCTTATGCGAGACTGATGGAAAATCAGAAGTCTGACCCTTTCAATATAAAAACTGGCATGTTGTCAGTTTTATTTCATGAAAATAATAATAAGGTCTTTTTTTCCCCTCAGTCTGAAATAAACACACACTGAAACCTCAGCAGGTTACAAAAGAGAACTACGCTCTGCTAGTCAGCTCTACTGCTAACATGTATAAGTCGTAAATAAAAACTAGCTGTGTGCACAGGATTTTTCATCCTCAGATGATTCTAGGTTAAAAAAGTGTTCATTTGCCCCACTCCTCCAAAGACAATACTTTTCAAAAAAATAATCCGCTTTAAAAAAAAAAATGTTTAAAAGTTCCTATTTATAAAAAATGACTGAAGACACATGCCATGCAGATTAATTAAATTAGGGGACAATATTGGATATAATTAATAAAATTTCTCCTTTTTTCTCAAACATAACCTTTTTCTGAAGCATAAGCCAAGTCAGTTTTTAAGAAAACTCCAGACCTTAACCAACAAGCACACCGAAATATTGCAGTGGGAAAACCTCAGCAGTAAAATGGTGGCATATAGAGAATACCACCTCCAGTAAGATAAAAGACACTGTAAAAATAATTCTAGTAAGCTTTTAATGTAAACATAAGTCATTTTCATTAATAGACAGAATATTGATCCATTATATTTAAGCATGAATATTAGAAAGCGAACCCATGAATGTTCCCTTCTCAGCCACAAGCACCATTCCATTTGCTGCTATTGCATACTCAAAGTGTCAACATAGCTTTGTCATGCCTTTGCTTTGTTATTCTGTTTTTCAGTAAAGTAGCCTAAGGACCACAGAATATTGTTGAAAAAAAAATCCATAAAACATCTTGTACCCTATTGTTTATTGCTTGGAATTTGTGGACAGTGGGAGGGAGGATGAATATAGAGAATATCTGGCATTGAGGGAGTTACCTGCCTATTGATGTTGTTAAAATCAGTATTTTTAAAAGTTTGCAATTATAATTACAAACATATAGTTTTGTAAAACAGTAATAGTTTTAATTACCAATATTATTATTATTGACTGGCCCCCAGCACAAGAAAGACATGGACTTGTTAAAGCAGGCTCTGAGGAGGGCCACAAAAATGATCAGAGGGCTGGAACACCTCTGCTAATGAAGAAAAGCTGAGAGAGTTGGGGTTGTTTAGCCTGGAGAAGAGAAGGCTTTGGGGACACCTTATTGTGGCCTCTCAATACATAAAAGGAGCTTATAAGAAAGATGGAGAGAAACTTTTTACCAGGGCCTCTAGTGACAAGACAAGGGGTAATGGTTTTAAACTAAAAGAGGGTAGGTTTAGATTAGGTACAAGGAAGACATTTTTTTATGATGAGGGTGGTGAGACACTGGAACAGGTTGCCCAGAGCAGTTGTGAATGTCCCTTCATTGGAAGTGTTCAAGGTCAGGCTGGATGGGGCTTTGAGCAACCTGATCTAGTGAAAGAAAGAAGTCCCTGCCCATGGCAGGGAGGGTTGGACTAGATGACCTTTAAAGGTCCCTTCTGACCGGAACCATTCTGTGATTCTATGATTCCCCAATAGGCAAGTTGCTGAAGCAGCAATAGTACCATGGGTTAACTACCACCTTACGGAAAACCAGTAAAACACATATCCAATTCTGTTTTCCTTCTGGAAGTGATTTCTTGGAGTTTATAACTACATAAACACATGCTGAGGTTCACCTTGACCCTTCTGAGCTTTAGAATTTCAACACTTTCCCCTCAAACACTGCAAAATCTCAACAGCAAATAGCCAGCATGATTACTTTAGCTCTCATGCACTGACTGAGGCAAGCAGCTGGTTGAGAGCAGTTATACGTTACTTAAATGTAATTGCAGTTTTTCACTTCAGCTCTTCAGTGGGTCTGGGTAAAAATAGTTACTGACTATTCGAGATCAAACATATGCTGTCAAAACACTCTCTCATATTAATTAGATTCTTGTGGATACAATTTGAAATGTGACACTACCTTCGTCTAAATTCTAACTGAGGGACAAAATGCCCTACAAAATAGTGCTTAGAGGCATTCTGTCCCTTGCAGTTTGCACAGAATTATTTTGTGGAGAGCTTTCACCTTGAAATTCTTCAATAAGTTTTCTCTGAACATACTCTTAGACTCAATCAGTAGTCTCTTACAAATAACCATGCTTACTTGAGACATGGAACTCTTACCTCCCTGGTCTTTTGCTTTAGAACATCACCTAGACAACCTGGTAGTGCCTTTGTGAGACACTGACATATGCGTATGTTTGAGAATATCACATTTCAAACTCCTGCTTGATATTATTGCACTTTCTTCTCAAGCCTTTCAGCTTTTAAGATTTCCTTCAACTTCCTTTGAAGTGTATTTGAAAGGCACTATACAGTACTTATTTACATAATAATATTGTATAACGATACTTGCGTTGTGTTGCACCCAGTGTCTACTACTGCAGTGACCTGTGTACTTTCATTAAGGTTGCATAATGGTGGCCATTAGACTTCAAATAGATGAGTCTTGAAAGTATCATGATGGGACACAGTTGATAAATGTTAACTGATCTTCTAATAAAGTAATTTTATGAGACGGGAGAAAATCTTCTGGAAAACTGACTACTCTTCAGATGCAGTTTCCAGGAAAAATATGAGTTCTTGAGCACTTTATCACCTTGAGATGTAATTGCGCAGCTTACTTTAAAACGGGTATTTTCAAAGCCAGTGATGAGAATATTCACAGATGTTTTCTGCACACTGCATAATAAATACACACATTGCCAGTGATTAAGTGGCTTTCTTCCATTTCATAAGTTGTTGACATCAAGGAATCTTTGCTACAAGCTAAGAAAAGCATTGGCAGAGTTTTATTCCTTGTCATCTTGCTGAGAGAAGACCAGTTGCTATTCTACTTTGTAAAAATTGAAAGACACTTAACCTCTTCTCCCAAGCAGGCTGGTTTTGTATAAAGCCATCATTTGTAAATGAATGCTATCTAGGGATGTCTAATCTGTCTAGTAATCAGTACTTCTGGTTCTTTTTTTTCTTACCCTAGAGAAAGAAAAAAAAAGAACAGTTCTCTAGTTCAGAATCTAGCGAGTGCATGAAACGTTATAAAATACCCTCATCAATTGCTCCAGCTTCTAGGATTACTGTCACAGGTCTGGCCAAAACTCTCAAAAATAGGAAAACAATGGATTGAAACTGGGCTTAGTGTGACATCTAACACTATGTTCTTAGGACTGTACACTCTGTGGGGCATTTTACAGGCTTCCTGCTGGACAGTGAATTACACTTCTTAGGTTACTGAGCCCATGATGAACCACACTTGATCTTCAGCATTGACTAAGATTTCAGAGTGTTCTTAGAATAAAACCTGCTATCAGTGAAGTCAGCGGCAACACAGAGGATAACCAGTGGTGTTGGGAGGTGCTCTCTCCTACCTATGTCCACGGGAATATGTGAGCGCTTTCCCTGTAGAACCACCCTAGCCCCAGGAACTTGCAGGCCTGTTTCTTCACTTTATGCAGACATTTTTGGAGACACTTGGGATGGTTGCAGGGCTACACAGCAGCCAAACTACAGTTTCTTAGTACAGCAATGATGAACAGGAGCTGCTGCATCTTCTCCACTAGTGGACACTGGAATGACTTCTAATTTGGTCCAAGTTATTGCTTTGTGTAAATCTACCAGAGGGGAAACTAATAAGTGATTTATTGTTAACTGCCGTATGGATCTAACCAAAGCTCTGATCTGCAGCAGTTTTCCAGCTAGTTAACATTCTTTCATCATTGTCAGATGACCTACTGTTCTTAACAAACTGATTTCCAAATGAAGAAAGCACAGCAAAAGTTACTACTTAAATCATAACATTTTCTTGTCTTGAGATCTGTAAAGTTCAGAGTGATGCTCCACAATGGGACAATGCTTTATGGGTTACACATTGCTCATAATAAAATACATGATAGTCACTAATATTTGGTTGATTAAGAAACTAGACTGACAAAATTATAATGAACAATGAATCATTTTGCCTCAAAGGATGATATTTCTATAAGCAGTTTAGAGTCTGAGAAGTCTATATTTCAAAGTCAATATGGTCTAGGAAACACGCATCCTAAATTTCTCTACAGCCATTTTCCTTTTGCTTATCTTAATTATTGTGCTCAAAGATGTTCTCCAGCTGTCTAGTAGCTCTCCTCAGAAACTGTATTGTATACCAACATGCCTTTAGCGTTCCCCTTGGTCATTTGCTTCAGCTGCTGAACGTTGTCACAGTCAAAAATGGGTTTCTCATTTCTACTCTTGAGTGGCTCAGGTTGCTCAGGTCCAGCCACGAGTTCATAGTGTGCCTTTGTAGGCTATAGTAAGCACCCTTTTAGGTCCTCATGTTTCCTTTTAGTGAAAATATTTACGCACCCCAAGGAAGGAATCACAATTCAATGCCCTTAGCAGACTGAGAGTGCTCTACTGTGAGGGGCATTTTCCCTGGCTCTCATAAATACACTGCTTTTTTTTGCCTTCCCTCCAAATTTTCCAAGTCTTTCTATAGTGAAGACAGTGGTGTTGTACTCAGTCTCAGCATTGCTGTATGTTGACACAAAAATCACCTCACTGCTAACCTATTTAGACATCCTAAGGTCACATTAACATTTTTATTACAGACTTCACTGACTGCTCATATTAAGTTGCTAGTATTTCCAAGGACTAAGTATTTTTCAGAGGCAGAATCTTCTATGTCCGAGTCTCTATAAGCAGATTATGACCTGTTTTTATTAAGTGAACCCTCTACATGGAGGCAGGGGAGCTAAGACAGGGAATTTCTGAGGGGTTAGAGAGGGCCTCGAATTATGATTACACTGGGAGGCAATATCATATATCTTACAACATAACTTAATCTAGAAAAGTTTATAGCAGTGCTTTTTGTCAGTTCCCCTTAAATCTTTCTACACCCCTTTTGTCCCTACATGTATAATATATATAATTTGATAGTCAGCATTTCCATTTACAACTGACAATTAAAATACCTGTTCTGTACTGCTGTTTAATAAGGGGACATTTCAATCACTCTGATTACTCACATTCCTTTCATTCGTTTTTGTTCTGAAAGGTCTTTCACCTGTTTTCATGTTTAAGAATTGCTAAAAGGAAAGTTTTAAGAGTAATTTCACTATGCTACACTACAGAGTGACATTGCAGATAAAGACATATAATAAACAAGAGAATATGGGGGCTATAATTTGCCTGTGTCTATACGGCTTAAGCTGATTTTCTGTTAACTTTCCAGATAAACATTTGTTAGCAAGATCACTGACTTCCCAGCTAGTGACTATGAAGGAAATATCGCAGAGTATTAAATGGAAGCAAGCTCTGAGATGTTAACATAAATGCTTACGTTTTCTCTTTGAACAAGGCAAGTAATGAAAATATACTTTATGACTTTAATTAATAACATAATAACATACTTAATGAGCACAGCTTAGATGATGAATATCAAGCAATCAAAAGAGATTCTTTGGGAATAACCTACTGACCAAAATTTAGAAAAGAATTGTGACTGAATCATTTTTCAATAGACTGCAAAGAAGGTATTAAATTTGGGGAGTAACTTACCTAACTAGGCTTCTGAAAATGTTTTGGCCTTTCAGATCTATCAAAATAAGTGTTAACATAGTTAAGTAGCTTAGCTTGAGAGGCATAATTTTATTTCTGTGGTTCTGTCTTTGTGTGCATTAGTGGTTTAATCAAGCTTTACATGTAGAGAACAGCTGTGATGATCCTACATTTACATACTGTCTCTTGGCCCAACAGATCCGTGAGTGATTTACATACTATGTTCTACAATTGATCTGTAAGCACAGCCTCCAGTGAAGTCCATAAACAAAATAGCCGATGAATCAGACTCCAAACTGGCCCAAGCTCTCTTCATTAAACGGAGAAATACCTCAAGCACAACCTATCCACCCATAGAACTTACTGACAGTATACAATGGATATACTATGCAAATGAAAGCACAAGACATTAGCCATGCAAATGAGAATTCTGTACTTCGAAATTTGGAGTGGACACTGGAAACAGCACTCCCTTTTTTTCTGGTAAAAAATTCCCAGGGCTTCTCTAACCACAAGTGGTTACGGCCTTCCTTTTAATAGCCATACTGAGAGCACAAATCTCCCCCCTAACAAGCAGATCCGCTTGGCATGAATAGAGATTCATACAGTGCTATTGCATACTTTTGAACAGCCTTGCTGTTCTACCCCAGCAACTGAGCAGCAGAGGTGGAAGCTCACTACTCCCTTCTGCTGAGCAGTCTGCGCTGCAATGATTCATTGGTATTTGCAGAAAGCTTTCATCAGCAGAAGTGCAACATACTTTTAATACAGTCTGCAAAATTCGGCTTATAATTTGCAGCAGGCTGTCTACCTCAGAGTCACATAAAGCCAAAGAGGAAAAGTTTGAAATCATAAAATTTGAAAGCTTAATAAAACCAGGATCACCATGCTTTGAAAGAACATTTCACTCATGATAGGCTGTCTAGACATATGTTCAAGCCTTGCTTATTTTCTTTAAAGAAAACCATCAATTTGCTGAGAGAGAAAGGACTTAGCTGTAGTCTTCTCAGGGACAGAATTGCAGAAAAACTCAAAGAAAATGTTAGTCTGAATCCTAATGTGTTCTTCCACAATTGGATATTTCATAACTACCAGGAATTTTTTGCTAAATTTTATTATTATGAGCTGACCTTCTCCTGGGTATGTTCATTTTTAAGGGTTTAAGACAAGACAACTTGTAGTGCCAGAAACTGAGAGCTTGTTGAAAGTTCATATGAAGGTAAATAGAGCAATTAGAGCCACTTGTGATTCAGAGCCCCTCTGCTCCTTCTTTTGGGACACTCATGCATAAGTGATGATGTATATAATTACTCCTAATAATTATTTCCTAAGCCAAGTGATATATTCAGATTTTCATGTTAATTAAATTCATATAAAAAATCTTACTGATTCTACTGAGGCTGAAGACTCGAAGAGAAAACATTTCACAAAATAGGAGAGTTCATTCGTCTTCCAGTAATGTAAACTGTGATTAACTTATATATGTAGTTTCCTTCTGCCTGCAAAGATCCCTGTACCACGTGCTGCAGAAAGACTCCTAGAAACTGGGCTTATACATGCAAACTGCATCAGGATGTTCTTTACATCTGATGCCTGGCAGTTCCACTTCACCACCACCAGCCTTAAGCACAGACTCACTGTTGGACAGGTTAGTCCATTGCATCATTGGAATTTCTCCTTTCACCCTTATGTTGAAAACCACACCACCCACATGGACAAGTCAAAAGTCTAACAAAAAATCCGTGGTGGTTTAAGAATCTCACAGTCTTCCCCACTTTCAGAACATAAGAGGTTTCATACCATTTATCCAAGAGCTTTAATAGAGCCCTGAGCTTCCCCCTTTCCTGTCTTCCAGACCATGGCCCCACAGTGATCAGTGTTTCAGTAAATCACTGTTTGCCCTGTCCAGCCTTCAGCACTAGTTTTTAACTTTTGCCACAGCTCCCTGCCCCCTGAACAAGCTCCCACATAAGGGACACCTTTAACATCCACCACTTGGAGAAGCAGTGAAGTAGACACAGATACAGCTGATCCCTGAAAGGTCAGCCTACACTATGATAGCGTAGCATCCATACAGTGAATCAACTACAGCCAGCTACTTTTGTTCTCCCCTGTCCTCTCTCATTTTCTTCATTTAGTCTCTCCAGTTCTTTATGATTTTTGCTCACCTGTTTGCAATGTTACCAGGAACTCTTTCTTACATCAGCTTGGCAAGCCCTCATTCTTCTCTGTACAGCCTCTCCATTTCACAGCTTTTCTTAGGCACAGGAGGATGCCACCTGAATCCATGTCAGACTTACATAGGCAAAATGTTGGCAAGTAGCCATAATGGACAAAGCAAGTTCATCTGTCTCTCATAGTAGTGAAAAACACCCCAAATTACCTGATCCAGCTAATATAAAAATGTTTGTTCTTCCATAGGTTTCAAAATTAGGTTTCAGTGGCTACGCTGAACACTGCTGTAAAGGAGCAGCCTCCGGACTGGCGGCAAGCAGGCCCCACTGCCTTTTCTGGCAGTACCTTTCCTGTGGCACCAAAATGCCTTACAACACATTTTGACTAATTCACTGCTTGCATGGGGTATTTGGGCACCTCAATAACTATGTGCTGCTTGCTCTGTCTCTTCCAGGTCCTCCCGCTTTGGTATTCACAGCTGCTAGATGTGGTTTTGAGTGTGCTCCTTAAAGCAGCTATCAAAAGGTAAAATTGAAGAGGTTATTAAGAATTTTAACTTAAATATAATTGATAATATTACCCTCGGATTTTGCCTTATTGTTCACCTAATTAACTAATCATTTCAGTACACACTGCAAGATCAAACCTTAAAATTATCATCTCTTTTTTCATTTGTTTCACTATTTCTTTTTTAAAGAAATGTAGAGTAATACATCAAAACCTCCCACAATACCTGTGTCAGAGAAATAGTCTTTAGTCAAGTTACATTGCTGAAACAGCTTTACCAAGAACACAGTAGAGATTCTTAGTGGACAGCACAACTAGATTAGTTTGGGAAGAATAAAGTGAAAAAAGGTGAAATTTTAGAGAAATGAAGAAGACTGCAAAAGTGATAAAGAAGAAATATGCCTGAAGTTATTGTTCATGCAGCAAAAAATGTAAAAAAAAAATATGAGAATACATAATTTATAAAGAAATCTTATTATCAGTATAGCAAGAACATTTTGTTTTTAGGAAGTCACTGTTTTTGTAGAAGTCATCAGCAACAACAACAAAAATCAGTGCTGAAGATTCTGTGACAGGTAACAGATTTTGTGAAGCTGGAAAAGTGTGTTTTGCTGGATTTTCATATATTATCCTTTCTTCTAAAAAAAGTTATTGAATTTCATCACAGCCTATTCCCAGCTCAGACAGAGACTCTGGATTTGAACCTGCGAGGTGTCTGGTTTGCTGCTACTTCCTCTCCTCCTATACTGCATGGAAATAATCCATTAGCCAAACTTTTACTTTCATTTACTCCCTTAAAATGTAACTAGCTGTGTTTTTGAAAATGCGTATGAAAGTTGGACAAGGAAGTGAAATATGGGTGTGTTTCCATAGCAACTGCAGGTAGCAATCCTTCCCCAGCTACATCTTCACCCAGAGAGAAAGCAACCCATGCAGCTTGATTCATAAGTGTAATGTGCAGATAAGCCCCAGGTGGCGGGGTCCATGGGGTGTATTTGTGCCCTGTGAATTCACATGCACTTTCTGGCAGGTCTGAAGTGAGGGAAGCTCCTTCCTCTCAGGAGGTTTTACATGGCAAGACGTCGCATCCTCCAGGGATGGCACCATCACTTGCATGGGGTGCCAGTGGTGTCAAGCTCAGGTGAGGCTTGGGGACCTCCAGCCAGCTAAGAAGAGAAATACCGTAATCAAGATAAGAAATAGCTCTTGAGAAGTAAAAATCAGCTGGTTATAACTACAGAGCTAACGTATGAGACTTAAAGTTTACCACAGAGAGTAGACAATGGGTATCCTTGCTCATCTTGCCCTCCTTATCTGAAAAATCATATTGGACACATCACAAATCCAGGCTTTCTTTCTCAAGATTCTTGTCTCAAGAAGCTGGGCATTTATAGTGTAGCATACACTGGTATGCTAATAAATAAATGTATTTCTCCAAGAGGGAAAAGGAAAGGGTTCAGATTAGTTTTGAATATTCAAGGAGGAAAGAATTTGTCCTATTATACAGAGCATCAAAGAAATAAAAATCTAATTTTCCCCAAAAATTTAAATATTTAATGCATGACAAAGTTTGTGAAAAGCGATAACTTCCTTTCTTAGACCAGCTGTTATTGTCAGGAAAAAAGAGAAGCTGCCAATAACACAAGCCCTATTTCAGAACTGGACCAGAAGCAGAAACCTTCAAATATAAATGCTAGTTAAGAATAAATGTTCCATATTTAGCATGATAATGTTAATCAATTGGACAATCTCGCACAAAATGTGGCTTGTGTTTTCGGAGTACAAGAGGGTGCTCTGAAGGGAGAACTGATATAGTCACTAGTTCTAATGGAAAATAGAGAAACAGACAGTTATTATCTAGCTCATCAGTAATGACTCAGCTTTTTCTTGCATTTCTTGTTTTAAACTTTTGACTTCACAATAAGATAAGAGAGAGTTCAGTGAGTTTTCTGGGAACTGGCTCATGGGCAGAAGATAAAATGTTTTTTCTAATTCCTTTCTTATTTTGCAACTAATTGTATTTTAATTCTACTCATGAACATTTTTTTTTTTTAAATTTAAATGCAAAACATATTTTTCTTCCAGCTTCTGTGTGGCTAATGCAGTTTTTAAAACATCATGTTGCTTTGCATGAAATGTTGTTATTTCTCCTCCAGGCTGAAACACTGTTTTCCAAACAATTTTGTTCAAAAGGACTGCTTATGTAAAAGCTGTGAAAACAAATCTCACTGAGACAAATGTCCTTCAAGCCAGGTGAGGAATTATTACTGTTTTGTTTTGGAAGCAGAATAGCAAAACCTGTGGAGGCCAATGTTGCTTTAACTTCAGGTCCTGAGATTACATAATAATGGAGGAGTTTAATAATATTTCTATTACAGACAGCTACCTAAATGCAGAAAAAAGAGGTTTAACCAAACAAAATTTAAAGCAGAAGCATCACTTTAAACAATGTCTCAACCAGTTTCCGTTAAAAAAAGACCTATAGTTCTTCATTTCTATGCACATAAAACTGAATGCATCTGTTTTTTCTGGAAATGACTGAATTCAGATCTATTACAGGTGCCCTGAGCCACACACAGACAAATTGTCCTGCGGTAAACAAGGGTCTGAAATTACAGCATGACTACTACAGCTTAACTGCTCATGTGCATGCTCTGGCATGGTGGTAAACAGGAGTTAGCTCCCCTCTCCGATGGAGCTGGTTAGCAGAAGCTACAAGCATGAACACGGGCGGTTACTCATCACAGTCGATAATGCTGTGCATTGGCACCCTGGCTAGCTTCTCTGACCCTCTTCCCAGAAACTTGCTATTCCCTTATGGCACATAGGCCTTAATCACCCCCTGGTAACGTGAGTTAAAACTGTACTGGCTTTCACTATCAAATAAAGAAAAAGCCACAAAAAGCCTCCTAAACAATTTGTCCTATGCACCTCAGTCCTGAACACTTTTCCCAGTAATACAAAAGCGGGTACCCTTGTGCATCTCCGTCTCATCTGTAGTTGGCGTGACAATATGATTTTATTCTCCCCCGTGCCTTTCACTGCTTTTTGGAAAAACCCATGTGAACAGGAGGCCTCCTGTAGAAATACCATGGGCTCTCCCAGGTATGGGCATGTCACGGTTCTGCCAGCACTGGACCATGTAGAGAGAAAGAAAGGCTATGGCCCATCAAGAGCCCTAGTTGGTGCCTTCTGACAAAATGATCTAATTTGCTTTGCATTGCAGCAGGCTAGAGGTGGGTGTATAAGAAAATGCACACCCAAAATACACCTTGAGCATGGAGGAGGGTGGTGGCAGGATCTGAGCCCAAGATTCAAACTGCTTTCCTTCTCACTCTCAAATTTAGTTAACAAAAAGGGATATATTTTCAGATGAAAAAAAGCAGGCAAGGTAATAAGGCTGACGACAGCTGTATGGGAAAGTGTCCCAAGTGTCAGAGATGGTAAAGGAAAATGCTCTGTGCTGACAAAAGGCCAGAGACACAATCAACAGGATAAGCCATAGAGAAAACACACATCAGAGAAGATTCAAGAAGTGACATTTTTATCAACAAACAGCAGGTCTGCCCACCAGCTGAGCACAAAAATTTCAGCACAGTAATGAAATTTTCACAAAGCTTCAGAGAGACAGGTGAGACAGGCCACAATTACACTGTCTGCAGTACATTCCAACATCTCTAAGACACTGGAAACAGTGAATTATAGGGACACCTACTCTAGAAGCTCTCAGAGCAGGTGTGTAATACATAGTCTAAGACAGCTGAAGGGTCTTTCTAGATATTATTTGAATGCAATGGAGCACTGAATATATTAATTCATAGTTATTTTCCCTCTACATCCTAATCTATCTCACACATGTCTAAATAACATGATTAATTCATGCATTATTTATCTGGTACTCAGTACGATGCCTGTTGAGGAATGCAAACTTGGATTTAAAAGGTGTCGAGATATATTTGGCAAAGTAGGAAATTGTTTGGATTAGTCATTAGCATCAAAGGCCTTCTCACGTTGTGCCCACAAAACATGACCCTTTAGGTCATAATTACCCCCTACTGACTTGTTATTTGCGTGTGCAGGACAAAATACACGACAAAGAGTGTAATCGGATCAAGCACTTTATTATTATGTTGCTCCTCTCATCTGCCCAATTACGATTAACTTTGCGAGATTGATTCAGCACTGAAATACATAAATATCTTTGTTCCCTGTTTATCTTCAAGACACTGCCAGCAGATCCAATATTTCCCAATTTAAGGTCCCCCTCATGGGGGTCTTTGAGTTAGGATAGGCCTTACTTTTCTTCAATTTCTGCATTTTCAACAAGTAATGTGCGTGGGCAAGGGGTTGGTAGAAGAAGTGCTCCCTTTTATTAGTCCACAAAGCTATAAAATTGTCATTTTCCCAAAAGCAACATGGATGTGGAATAGGCTTTCCTTCATTCAAAATATTCATGGGTAGAAAATGTAGAAACTAGTTACAGTTCCATCATATCAAGTCCGCCCTATTAATTAGGAAAATTAGTTTCAAAGATTTTCACTGACAAAGCCCACTTTAAGTAAAGCAAATACCACTGTTGAACAACTAAAAATTTATTAACTTATTTTTTTTCCACTTTCGTATTGCTTACTTTTACCAACCTGGTTTTGAATATTGGACAATTCTTCAGCAGCATTTAAGAACAGATAGGTAATATGAGTGTTTTTTCCCTGTTTTCCATCTTTTCTTTTTGCTTGCTTCTGCAGCAAACTCAGGATCCTGCATTAATGACAGTACTATCTGCTCACTGAATTCATAAAAAGCATATTGCACCACTTAAAGATTTCCTGAATCAATGCTTCTGTTTCTCCTATTCCCAAACACATGTACAAACATATCAGGTTTGGAATATCCCCTCCACCAAAACTCCCATAGTGTAGGAAATACAATCCAGTGAGAAACCTCAATGAGCATGTCTCTTTGTAACAGTCTCCTGAAAGCTTTGTTAGTATGGGAGAGAAGCCCCTTTTCATTACCATATCTGCTGCGAGAGTTGAGATCAACACAGTTGCCAGTGACCTCCTAAGAAATCCTACTCCCAGATACCCATCCCATTGTGGAATGGCTTCCATAAATACCAGAAAACTGCCCAGATTCCTCAAGTGAAAATATCCTGGAGGTGAGAGTGAGCAAAAATCACCTTGATTTCTGACTGCAACAATTCCCACAGTTTCCTGACAGTCCTGCTTGACTTTGTGACTCAGTGGCAGTCCAGATCCTTTGGTTAGGCAAACTGCCCTCATGGTCCAAGAGCCAAAGTGTCGGTGTGACGGAGAGAAAGACTTCACTGTCAGGTTCAAATTAACAATTTATTTGAACTTCACTCACAGGTCCAATACGCCACTATTGCAGGTTCTTTTATGGATACAATGGAGGAATGCACTATTGCAATTAAATACACAATTCACAAGTGCGCTAGATATTAATACCTTAAAAGAGTGCACTATTCACAGTCTTAAATCATGCCAAATACCACACGTATGTTTCTTAATCACTTACCCTCTCTCTCAGGTAAGGCCTCTCAATCCCTGGGAAGTTACCTTGTACAGCGTCCTGGACAAGGGGGAAAGAATCTCCTACAGGCCAGCTGTATCTTTGGAAAAGCGACTTTCCCCATTTTTCTGCCCAAACCTTACGGTTTTTATTCCCTGATTTGATGGGTGGGGGCAGGCTTATGCACGAATGTTTATCTCTGGTGCCTTGATGGCTCGGCTCCTTAGTCTATATGGTAGTTTAGTGATGTCTAGCACACAAAGTTACTGAATAGTGGTGGAATAGTACTCAGGGCATTTTGTTTGTTAAGGGATCATTCAGGCTCCATTCGGGTTTCGGGTTTCGGCAGCGTTCAGACAACCCCGGGCTGAGCCGTTTCCGCAGCTCCCCCCAGCTTGTCTCTGCATAGATAAGGATTTGTCAAGGTGAGACAAAGCTGAGTCGAATCACAACTCCCTGCATCTCGCCTTGGTACTCCGAAACAGGTTTAGCCGGGTGATCCCATACAGTCGGATGTTCCTGAACACTTGATGCAGCAGGAGCATCCCTGAAGAAGGACAGTAGCCCAAGCCATGGGATGGCAGGAGAGGGGAAGGGATGAACTTTGATGTCATACTGAATGAGAAAGAAGTAACACAAACCTGCAAAGCTCTGCCCATAGGGAGATCCTTCTCTCTACAGGAAAAGGAAGGTAAACTGAGGAAGAAAGCATGGCTCCAGACAATCTTCTAGATATAAATCTACGAGCATAATTAACATTTTTAATGCAAAGAAAAATGTTACTCCTGTAGTCTGGTGAATAAGGTCAAAAGGATTTCAAGTAAGGGCATGACAGACATGAAAAAAACATGAGGATGTGGAAAGGAATGTGGTTGCAACAGCCTTGTAAGTTCTGCTTAGGCAATGTCTACACCATGGGACTGAGCAGCAAGCCAAGGCTCTGTCACAACTAAACTCAAATACACATCATTCTCCCTGTACTCTGGTTTCCATGGCAAGCTGGCTTTGACACAGGCCAGAAGGCATCTTGGCCCACTCAGGGATAAATTCTTTGGACAGTCAGGGGACCAGGACCTACGGTTGCTCCAGGTTTATATGCCTGCCCCTTAAGGAAGGACATCCTGGAGCCATCCAGAAGCACCGATGAAGAGCTCAGTGGGGACAAGCCCTTCTCGATCTATCAGAATTCCCGCCAACTGCTTCCGGGAAGCATGCCCCTGTTATTAATGAATGAGATCAATACCACAGGTTCAGCATCAGAAGGGCTTGATCCAGCTGCTAGCAGCAGCAAGCATGGAATAAAAACTAGAAAAAAATCAGGTTGTGAAAGGGAATTTTCAACCAGTTTTGTTTGTTCTTTCTATTGACATTCTGGTGATATTTACATGAATCAGAAAAGACATTATCAGAGTATAAAAGCCACAGGTAAGAAGGAGCTGGAGAAGTCCAGTATACAGTGCAAAGCAGGCTAACTTCCCAGCGTCATCTCAGAAAGCTGCAGTCCTTACCCCAGGACTGGTGAGCCCAGGCACTGACTACAGTAGGGTTGGTTTTGGATAAGAATTCATAACAAAGGAAAGGTTTGCAGAGCTGGACCTCCACTTGTGGTACAACACCTCATATGCCCTAAGTGCCACCATATTGCGCAGACTTTCATACCCAAATAAAAGAAAGATATGAAATGAGAGAGCAATTAAGAAAAGACAGTAAGAAATGAGCTACAACCCACAGGTGCTACTAGTAAATCGAGCTTATTTCCATCTCCATTACCTAACTGATGAAGGCTACATGAATTCACCTCCAGGAGATTACCTTTATTTCACTGAGCAATAAAATATCAGCAAATATACCAAACAAATAAATCTTCTTCCCAGCGTTACAGCTTCCCAACCCTTTTCTCATTTTCTAAAATAATTTTGTTTGTTGCTGTTTGGCTAAGTATTACAAGCAGGGTGCTTTCCTCTAATTTTAAATTCACTCAAAGTCATAACTCGTGGCAGCTGAGTGTAGCTATGATGAATGCCCCAAATCTCTTCTGTTCAAGTTCCCACTGCATTTCACTCTGCAGTACCTAAGCACTCAGCACCATCTCTGGCCAGCTGCATAAAGTACAAGCTTAAATTCAAATAAACAAAAATCCCCAGTATGAAATTCACAGGACTCAGCAGAGATTAAGTTGTCATGAAGATTTTGTAGACAAAAAGATCCTTGCTCGTCTGGAACATAAAGTGCCCCCAGAAGTGAAAAACATGTGAAATCGGATTTAGTTCTTTCTATAGAACTCTATAAAATTTCTATAAATTTCTGTATTATGCATTATGCTTTTCAATTTGTGTTTTTGTTTCTCCTTTATCTAAGAAGCATTAAAACCCTGTGATTCCTTCTGCAGGATGGCAATGTTTTCTGCATTCAGATTAATCTCATTATTTAATAGCTGCAGAATGATGGACTAGGCATGGAGAAGCTGTGAGGAAGAAATCCCTATTGGGATTTGAACCCCCATTTCCTGCTTGGTTCTTTACCATAATGTACCAAACCAAACTCACAGATCCAAAGACTCATTACTACAGAGGAAAATACTGAATTTAAGCTTATGCATCTGAATCAAGAAAAATGCCCTCCCCAACCTTCTTACCCTATATTGAAGCCTGCATCTTGCCTTCATAGACTAAAGTGTAAATGTACTTGAAGGATAAAGGTAATATGTGGAATCTAATTTGCACATCACTTTTGCTTTCAAATCTTGGGAAAAATCAAGTTTAACCTATTTGGTTGCATGAGTCCTCTTCCAGGGTTGAAGGTTTAACAATATACAGGAAATATTACATGACTGGAGTTGAAAAATGATTCCCCTGAGTTACATAAGCTGTAACAGGCATACACCCTTCACACACATGCATAAACACACTTACACACATACATGTATGAAAAAAATACAATATTGAGGCTGTACGGGTTAGATCTAGCCTTAATCTCTATAAGTGGTTTTATTCACGTTTGTTTTTCTTCCCATGGTCTCAAATGCATACTTAGCGAAACCCAAGAGGAGAACAAGATCTTCAACTGCAGTTGCATGCACACAGGACAAGGACTGTGACCTCCCACCTATGAATCTGTGTTAAGTGCAAGAGTATATTTGAGCTGCACATCAAATTCTGATCCCTGATCCAAAATTACTCAGAAATTCACACTGAAGTGAAAAACACAAGCCTTCCTTTCCATCCTCTTTCTGTGGTGTCACATTCTACAGCATTTGAATGTTTTTCTTCCCACTACAAACTGATAATCACCTCATTGGTTCAAATAGTTTATCAAAAAAAGGGTTGACTCATAAGAGAAATTTCAGACTTCAAATCTACAAAGGCCTAAAAGGCAATTTAGAATAAAAGTAAATCATAGACAATGCCACATCAGAAAACCTACTTCTCATCTATTTAAATTTAAATATATCATTGGGATGCTAAATAGCTAGGCGTGAAATAAATACCAATGAACCAATCCATTGCATTTTCTCAGATGTCTCAAAGACATGAAAAATAAATCTGAGTTTTCTTTGTATCTTTTTATTAGGCCCTGGCAAGCATAGAAAAGACTTTACTCAAAAACCGCAAGCAGAGAAACTGTCGTATATTCACCAAGTATTTGCAAAGATTTTTATGCTAATTGACTTCCTGTGTTTTCCCATTCCTTGCACGTTCTCTTTTTAGGGAAAAAACCAGCATAATTTGGTTGTAGAAAGCAAATTTAGACACGCATCCTTGAATACTTGAGGTAAGTGGAATTAAAAAATCAGTGTTCAAAGGAACTTATTTGGAAACTTGATTATAATCAGCTAGCTTTCATGCCGTCCTGGAACCACAATAGTCAGATGTCACTTATGTCCCAGCCCTAGAAGATCCCATTCTTCACTGCTTCTGAAAGTTGAGCAAGTGTTACATGAGCAGGGGCTCATTGCTTTCCTCCGTTTTATCCCCTCAGCTCCCTGCATGCCATCTGTCCCCCTCCCTCTCTTTCTAACTCATCCAGGGGGTTCCATTCTTCACCCTCATCCATATCAGCTCATCTTCATCTGTGTGGGCCCACACTTCCATTTTCCACATTGCCACACACCTGGTCTCCCCATTCATGTTTACCACTGTCCTCTTTTCTCACGCCAGGACTCCTGTGTAACCATTCCTTCATATGCACCACTTTTTTTTTATCTTCTTGCTAGGCAAATGGTTTTCCTGTGTAGTTGAACCTTCTTGTTCCCTGAGGTTGCTCACAAACCTAGTGCACCTTCTCTTGAAGGAGTTGGAGAACAGTGAGGTTGGGGGAAACAACATTTGGACAACATTGAACCCTGCTCAGCTGAGGTGATAATACCAGGGGAAAGAGGGAAAGCAGGAATTATGGTGCTGAAGAGAGCCCTGGACTCCTTCATGGATGTCATCAATTGTCAATTTGGCCACTTGAATAAAACAAACAAACAGTAAGAAAAAAACAACAGGAGATAAAATTGTCTCCACTTTCTCTCTATCCTCCTTTTTGCTCCTTCTTTCCTCCCAGTTCAGTAGGGTTCTGTCTGCCATTGCCAAGAACCTGGTCTGAGATTTCATTCATGAAATGCAATGTTCAAAAGTTCATGTTCCAGTGAAAGAGTCCAATGCACCATGAAGTAGTGTGCAATCTCGGTTGATCCAATCAAGCAAGTGCTGATTTCAGTGGTGGGTTCTAGATGAAACACAAGCATGCAAAACATTACTAAATGTTTTCCAGTTAGCACAGTTAAGAAAATGGCCATTTTTTTTCTGAAGGCATGCTGCAAAGAGAAGGGAACAACATTATTAAAATAACCTTTCATTAACAGTTATTCTCTCTGCTCCAGGAAAAAGAGCCTAAGAAAACAAATGTGAAAGAGCTCAAATTGAGGGAGAGAAAAAAATTTTTGACAGAGTGTGTGGCATGTCTTCAATCAATTGGGGTTTTGTGCATCTCTTCTGTATTGCAGATTTCATGATCTTAAGCCCCTGTAGGGCTGGGGATGGTAGGGTAGATACAAGACCTTTCTGCAGTGTGGTTACAAATTGTACGCTAGAAAGAAGAGAAGTTAGAAAAGTTAGGAGCAATTCAGTGGTTAGCCTGAGTTGCAGGCCAATATTAGGTAAAAAAGGCGTGGTTATGCATGCAGAAATCTCAGCAGAACACCTGCTTGCTTCTAAACAGTAGAGCAGCACCTTCAAGGACAATGAAAAGGAGGATACTGAAGTTTGTGCCTCATCTGTGCCTTCTATGACAATTTTTCAAAGCAATACAGTGTGTCCTAACATCATATCGAACCTCTGGTTCAGTAATAACTTTATGGGAAATGTGACACCCAAATCATCAGCATCACTTAGGGACGGTATATCATTCCCTTAGAGTATTTC
Organism: Gavia stellata; assembly: GCF_030936135.1. Lineage (NCBI taxonomy): Eukaryota > Metazoa > Chordata > Aves > Gaviiformes > Gaviidae > Gavia > Gavia stellata. The sequence continues at coordinate 43,060,922 of NC_082595.1, forward strand.
TCAATTACAAGTAATGTAACACCTCAAGAAAACAGCATGGTACATGGTGTCCTTCTCATCAGCTCCTCAGTACAGATTAGATGTAAAAATGCCATACATTACTTAACAGACCTGTTAGTAAACTCTTATGATTGCAATACAATGACAGCTACTTAGCTGGTGTTTATTGTTGTAAGTTCAGTGAGTTCACTAAGAGACAGTTTGTCCTATACGCCCTTACAGCTGTTTTTTTTTAATTGGCTTTGGATGTTTTTTAAGAGTGTCATGGTCTAACCCTAGTCAGCAACTAAGCACCACACAACTGCTCGCTCCCTTCCTCCCTGTGGGATGGGGGAGAGAATCGGAGAAAAGGTAAAACTCGTGGGTTGAGATAAAAATTTAATAGGACAGAAAAGGAAGAAAATAATAATAATTCTAAAAGAAAACAAGTGATGCAAAATGCAATTGCTCACCACCCGCTGACCAATTCCCAGACAGTTTCTGAGCAGCGACTGCGCCCCACCCAGCAAACTCCCCCCCGGTTTTTTTGTTCAGCATGATGTCATGTGGTATGGAATACCCCTTTGGCCAGTTTGGGTCAGCTGTCCTGGCTGTGTCCCCTCCCAGCTTCTTTTGCACCCGGCAGGGCAGTGTGAGAAGCTGAAAAGCCCTTGACTTAGTGTGAGCACTGCTCAGCAACAACAAAAACATCAGTGTGTTACCAACATTATTCTCATCCTAAATCCAAAACACAGTATTATACCAGTTACTAGGAAGAAAATCAACTCCATCCTACCTAGCTGAAACCAGGACAAAGAGTGAGCTTTCCTCTTAGAAATACATCTTTGAACATGGAACTGATTACTGACGGTGGGACAAACTCTATCTTCATTAACAAACTGGTACAAATTCAGCCTAAATTTTTCTTTGTATTTCAGATGTGCACGAATGCTTGCAGATGAGATTGGTCCTTGGCTGTTGCATAGGGAAATAACCCAAATAGACAGAACTGCTACTTCTTATGTAGCAGAAAGACAGAATTAATTTTGGGCATTTCCAGTTTTTACCTTTTCTTCCCAGTTGTTTGATGCATATCAGAGTAAACACCAGAAAAATAGAATCAAAATAGAATCAAAAATTACATTAATCCTGAAGTCATGTGTAACCCTTACTAATGCCTCGTACTTCTGTCACACAGGATAGAGACTCCGCTGGCATTTGACAGAAAAGACCATGTGCCAGGAGCAAAATCTTAGAGAGACTGACCAGATTTGCAGTCGGTATAAATCATCAAAGCTCCACTGGATTTCATACTTTTGCAACTGAATGAAGATGGCCTACAGCTTCAGAGAAGACAATCTGTAGCTGTTCTTCATGAAATATTTGTATAAAATCTTAACATTAAATCATGAAACAATGGCAAGACACTAACTACAAGGCAGCAAAAGTAAGATTTGAAAGGACAGTGTGACAAAGCAGAGACAAATGTGTACAACAGATATAAATGTTTCAGAGCTGAAAAGCAAGTGCTACTCCCTTGACATTTCATTTCTGTCAAAATATAATTAAAGAATAGCAAAAATGTGTTTCAGTAATGCATATAATTATGTCTCCAGCTGTAGACATATTTGCTTTAAGTGATAAAAATAAAGGCATTCCCAGGTGCTAATGTTGACTAATCAATCTTCTATTAACAGGTAACACACCTTCAACTGAAACAAAGTAAAAGGGCATTTTCCCAAATCAGTCAGTGCATCAGTCAAGAAGTCAATCAAGAGAAAACAGGATCACAGAAGCATTAGATGCATACCCCAGGCCCTGAATTAATGTGAATTTCTGGAATTAAAAAAATATTTCTATCTGAAAAGTTAATATATCCCCAGCTCCTGCAAGAAAGGTAATACCGTTGATCACATTTCTTGAAAAGTCTGCATTGTACCTTTTGCATATTATTCTTCAGTAAAGAGGGAGAAAGAACGTTCAAAACTGTTTCCTGTTTCTTCTTTGGAGAGAGAACATGAAAATTTGCAGCTGTTCCCTGCCTGCCTCCTCCTTTCTGAAACACGTATTTTTCCAAACCTGTAAAGACTCCAAAAGGTTCAGTGGAGGGAAAATGCATTTCCACCTAAGCTACCTGATGACATACTGTCACCCAAATTGATCCCCCCTCCCAACCTTGACAGAAGAGTTTGTTTTACCACTGCCTCCCTTGCCCCTAACTCTAAGAGGAATTTATCCAGGAATGGGGAATGGAAAAAAGAATTTCAAATACACAGATGAGTAAGTGAAAGTCACGGCAGACCCTGGTCCACCATTCACAGTGCAAGCACTGAGGAAATGGAAGAGGGTCCACTACAGCTTCAGGGCAATCCCCACGTCTATGCCTTCTCCTCTCAAACCTGGAGCAGAAATCATAGCTAGGAGCCTCAGACTGTGCAAAAGGCTGTGCCAATTGGGAAGAGCCTGGAAAGTTTAGTTCCTGCTCTCAGGATTACTTCTGATTTATTGCTCAGTATTGGGAAGCAAGTAAGGTGTTGGCCAGAGTGCTCTGCCTTATAACTCATGTAGATCCTGCTTTGGAAATGCGGCAACACAGCAGTGCTGGCACTGAAGGGACCTCCAGGTCTGAACAGAAGGTACTAGGTTAGCTAAAGTGCTGTTGGCATTAGGGTGAAAATAGTGATGACAGTATGGGATCCTAAAGTCCATCTAAGTCCTGCTTTAATTGTCATAATCCTTTTCTAGATGCTTCTTCTCTCTCCCTATAGAAATCTTGCACCTGAGCAGCAGGCGTGAAAATCTCCAGTTATTTTAGTGGTGTTCTCACTGTCTTCTTCCTCTCCTTCAGACATTTCTAACTGTTCCTCCAATGGCTCCGCAGCACTAGTCATTTATTGTAAAACTAGTGCAATGATAGTATCAGAATATCAAACTGGCTTGCTGATGAGCCAAGCAGTCCTTGTCTCCAAAGGGAAAAATACTGCTAATGGAACAAAAAATTCAGAAAATCTAAATTATTTTTGTTATCAAAAAAGGTAGGTAAATAAGCAGGGTTTATAAACTCTGTAAACATCACTGATTTCTCTTGGGATATTTCATTAGCTCCATTCTCAATTCACATACAGAAAAAGGGTCACATTTCTGAAAAGTGGTTTCTATTAGCTGTGGAAATATTATGATTCAATGTTCTTCTCACAATAAACGTAATGTCCAGGGTGTCCTTTATATGGATCCAGTTCAGCAAAGCTCTTAAACAAATGTTTATGCTGTAGTGGTGCTATGTGCAAACCAACATCATACATTTCCTATTTTTCCTAAATGGTTATTGGACTACCTACTTTGACAGAAACATTTCCAACAACTGTACAACACACCAAAAAAAAAAAAAAATCAATAAAGGAATTGTTGGGTTTTCTTCCTGCCAATGAATAATCATATCGGCAAACAAACTGATAACAAGCTCCTAGCTCCTAGGGAAAAAGACCTTCTGTGCCTGTGTGGAACAGGTCACATTTAAATCCTGCTTTACGACTGGGACTCCACAACGCTATTGTACTTAATAGTATTTAATGTACTTAGTACTTAATGTACTTAGTAATGATAATAGTACTAACAACGGTCTGATCCTCACTCTCAAAGATATCTCCTTTTACACACAGTGACTGCTGTGGTACCCTACCTTCTCCCTGGAGAAGCTTCTTGTACCACTCTATGTCAGGAAAATGAAGTAAATGCACTTTCTCAGCAAACGCACCTGAGCGCTGCTCTACCCACCCTATCCCAAGGTCACACAAATAGAGAAAGCTTTTCGGTACTTCCCAGCACAGGCAGACACACTCGCTGGACATTATGAGGAATGCAGACCATACTGCAACCGATTCCACCCTGCATCCCACCAAGCAACATCTTAGTGATGTCAGCTGCAGCAAACATTCTGGGAAGTTTGCATCCGTCTCTGGATGGTCAGAAAACAGTTCATTGACCTTCCAGATGTTTTCAGTTAGTCAAAAAACATCTTGCTAAATATCTAAAGGCAAAAAAAAGAAAAATAGTTTAATGCCTTTGGGTTTCTTCGCTGCTTTTCAATAATTTTTCTGGTGAGATAGCCAATGATGATAATACTTCAACTGTATCAACTTTTCTTAGCAAGTAATGTCTCAACACAAAAGCACAAAGAATTAAGAAAAAATATGTTGATTGGGGATTTTTATGTTAAACCACTATGCACTTTTGGAAAAGAAAAGGAGGTAAAGAACTAGAAATCCAGGGTAGCTTGTTTTCCCATGAGCCAAAGGCATCGGCTCTTGTCTTTCCATGTCAACTTGCTATCAATAAGCTGTTGCTAGGATGTGAACGTTTCCATGGCAATGAGTGAACTCTTCAGCTTCACTATCAGCACTCCTCTCCACACACCCCCCACACCCCCCCCCGCCTTTCATTTTCTGAGACTGTTTATTTTTTCATACCTCTGGAACAAATACGGAAATGAAAATAGAACAAGACAGGCAAATCCTGCATCAGGCTAAAACTTAGGAAGGCCTGAGGACTTCAGCGTGACTTCAGGTAACGTCAGTGAGAGGAGGTTGAGCTTTAGCCGTAGTTTGCGGCTGCTTCATTTCAGACTTCTGACATGGAGCAGAGCACTACAACGGGCTCAGAAAATGGCCTGAAACCTGAAAGGGAGCAGCTTGTTCAGAGGAAGCTGAACTCCAAGTGCCGGCTTTGTGGGTATGGAGGATTTGGGACGGCAGAGGCTCCCGTGCAGGCGCCCGCTGGCGGCGGGGGCCGGGCTGCGCTTGCCACCTGTTGGGTCTGAAACGGCAACCGCAGGGCCGGGAGCCCGGCGGGGCTGCCCCGCTGCCCGGGCCGGGGCGAGGCTGCCCGGCCGGCAGGAGCCTGCCTGCGCGCCGGCCGCCCGCTGGGCGCCGCTGCCTGGGGCCGGCCCCCCCCGCGCCGCCGGCCTCGCACCCGCAGCCCGGCCGCGTCCTGCCCCTCTCCACGGGGCGGAACCACAGGGGCTGCCGCTGCCGCGGCGGTCCGGGTAACACGCTTCAACCTGGTGGTCAGGTACCTATTTTTCCTTGACAAACCATCCACATAAGCAAACGTTAAATCGGTAGCAGGTGAGAAAAAGCCAAACTGTTCCTTCACTCCCCCTCTCCTCCTCTCTGTTTTTTACACCTCGGGAGGAAATTTGTTGGCCGAAAGTCTCCCTCCTTAGGCAAAGGAAACAACGGGGATAAGGCCATAGATCTCACCTCTGTTGCTCCACTTAGAACAGAATATCTCAAGTTGGAAGGGACCCATAAGGATCATCGAGTCCAACTCCCTGCTCCTCGCAGGCTTGCTCTTCTTCAAACAAAACAAAAGGAGATAGGGAGATAAACCGCAAAAGAGGAAACTCAAGTGCCCCTTCTCAGCCTGCTGCTCCCTGTCTGAAGCACGCTGGGAGCAGCTGGCATCCCGGCAAGCTGGGACTAAACCCTGACATCACCCCCCTGTTGCTAAGAAACTCTTGGCTGGCTTGCCCTGATGCTTCTTTCAGGAGGCTTGCAGCTCATCCCGTTGCTCAGTCATTATCTTCAGCCTGTCAGACTAGTCACTCTGGGTTCAATTTTGGCTATTTTTTAGCTAGAGGGCAAAGCCAGAAGGAAGAAGAAGGAAAAAAGTAGTAGAAAAATCATACGCAAGAAGGTAGGAATCAGCAAGAAATTCTGATTCAGCATATAAGAAGTTGTAGATAAGGCAATCAAGGAAATCCTGATCTGTAGTTGCTTCTTCGCCTCTACTCATCAGATGGCATTCTAGGAAACAATGAATGACAGGAAATCCCAGCAAGTACACTCCTCCTTGTGGTGGTGGAGTTGGCGAGCAATGGAGATGATTAGCGATGCTAGAAATCAGACCAAGAAACTCATAAAACACTTGCAAATACCTTTGCTTTAAAATGGATCAGATTGGCCAAAAACAAGAGTTACATTTATTCTGTTTTTATTAATGACAGGGAAATACAATTTCACAGCCCAGTTTACGAGCTCTTTACATCCCATCCCTTCTGCCTCACAATACTTGTATGGCAACTTGTGCTAGACTCTCAAATACACTCAGCATATTTTTTTTTTCCTTAGGAATAATGCATAAATATTTCTGGCACTAAGTACTTTGTGTGTTTGTTTGCCAAGTGGTTTTGACAGCTCTCCTTGGTTATGAGACAACATTTTTCTTTAAACTACTCCATTTTCTAGACAGACACCTTAGGCATAGACAGTTTCCTACAACAAAAAGCATATTTATGGATCTACGTTGTTAAAAAATTAATGATCTGTTACTGCCTTTCATCATTTGGCTGGTCCCCTGTTTTCCACAGTCAGCTCCACTGTTCAGCTGAGACACTCCAGTCAGAGTCTCACCAGAGCCACATAATCTGAGGTCTAGTCAGGATCTCCAGTACCAATGAATTTATCTCCTGACAAGCATTGCCTTCCCTCACTTTGATAAATCTGCCGTTACATTGAAGATATTTTCCCATGCCACACTGGAAGTTAAAGTGTTCTGCAGTCCTTCCTCCTGAGAGGCCAATGAATCAAATGTAGATCTGCCTCTGACCCATATACCTATTTGAAGCATTTATAACCCTAAAAATATTGCTGCTTAAGTTGCAAAATTAGCATAGGGCCTGTGATCTGCTACTAGCAACAACAATGCAGATCTTACTGGGCCACTTGGCAATGACATTGATTGATTTCTCATAGATACTACCTCGACAGTTGGCATGAGGCTGTCTTTTCCAACAAATGTCACCTGAGGATGCTGATTTATGACAGCTCGGGATCTAACACTACATACTTTGTAGCTCACAATGAACCAAGTGTTGGTGGGGTAAGTTATATGATGGTAAGCTAGCACATGTTGGGCATAATCAGGTTGCGAGAAAGCTGGAAGAGGGCACTGTTACTAGCACAAACTCATGAGGATACAAGATAAAACCTGAACACTCTCAGAGTTGCTTCTAGCTGTGCTAAATTCATTAAGTCTGTCAAAAGCATTCAGCTCCTTTAAACTATTTTGCAAAATTTTGTCATTTATTCACTTTGAGAAAATTTGATTTGAATAAAAAGTGGGTCAGCTTGAGACATGGTATAACTTACACTTGACCATGTGTAGTGCAGAGGAAGATAAACTACAGGCTAGAATCTGGTCCAAAATCCACACAGGCCAGTGGGAATCCTGCAATGGACTTCAATGGGCTTTGGGATTCACTTTTTGAAAGGAATCAAGCAAAGGCTTACATCAAGTTCCAAAGCAAGAGCTTCACATGAAACTCAAAAGCAAAAACATCAGCATGACTCTCAGCTCTCTTTTCTTTCTGCTGGTGTAAATGATTTTCAGGGGGTAAGAGATTTCTTATGAGGAAAGGCTGAGGGACTTGGGTCTTTTTAGTCTGGAGAAGAGAAGACTGAGGGGGGATCTTACTAATGCTTATAGGGGTGGGTGCCAGGAGGATGGGGCCAGTCTGTTTTCAGTGGTGCCCAGTGACAGGACAAGAGGTAACGGGCACAAACTTGGTCATAGGAAGTTCCATCTAAACATGAGGAGGAACTTCTTTACTTTGAGGGTCGTAGAGCACTAGAACAGGCTGCCCAGAGAGGTTGTGGAGTCTCCTTCTCTGGAGATACTCAAAACTCGCCTGGGTGCATTCCTGTGCAACCTGCTCTAGGTGAACCTGCTCTGGCAGGGGGGTTGGACTAGGTGATCTCCAGAGGTCCCTTCCAACCCCTATCATTCTGTGATTCTGTGAAGAGGTATCTCTCCACTGCAACCCAACAATGTGAAAGCCCCTCTGGGTTCTGAGCCAACTTCACACCCCAGCATGGGAACGCTGCTGGGAAAATCACTGGGAGAACCCAAGGCTGTCCTCCCAGGCCAGAGATAACAAGGGGATAGCACAGCAGTTGCCCTGCGTTGCTCCCACAGCTGCAGTGCTCCCGTACCCAAGCGAGCTAGTTTAAAGCAAACGTGACGAGTCCTTTCAGCTGACACCCCACCACAGGGTATAAACACACTTTGGCTTTCCATTGCAACTTACAGTTCTCATCCTTCCTGCCTTGAACGCAGTGCTAAAACCTCTGTTTGCAAACTGGGAGAATGTATCCACAAAATAAGCTGGGGGTACAAACCCAATCTTTTCTCACCGTCTTCCCAGATCCCTACCAACATCTCTTGCCTTAATACTCTCTTATAGCAAGGCCACCAAGGAGCGAGGAGGTAAAACAGTATGAGATCTAAAAATTAGTGTAGTGTAAATGAATTTAGATCAATAAATATTAAAATTACCCAAACACAATCTTGTAGGCTTTGCACAATGTCACTACGAGGCAAGTCAAGATTTCTTTCAAAGGAAGTTATTTTAGTGATGAATGAAGAAAAAGTAGAGGCAATATCTGAACTATTCAGTGAGCAGGATTGCACCTTTTAAACCAGGTGAGAATTTGGAAAGGTTCTGAAAGGGAATATTGAAGTTCCTAGCTCACTCAAACACACGTTCTTATGCTGTATAATGTTTAGATTCACCTATCTAATAATACATTCTCTTAACTTGTTACTTTTGGTTAGGGACTAATTAACTGCAACAGCCTATAAGTATATTTAAACATATTTCAACTTAAACTGTTGAGATATGTTTTCAACTTGGACTCTACTTAAATGAAGTTTTTGCCTGCGGATGAATCAAAAGAACTTGAACCTATTCATAGTACTCTTATTTGGTGATGGAATTTGATGCAAACTGAGACAGGCCTTTGTAAAAAAAATTGAATAATACAAAGTAAATCTACACAAAATATCTTACTATCCACATTATTTTCAGCATTTATCAGCCTTCCTTGAATATTTTAGTTTTTTCAATCATGCTGGTTTACGCAAGATAAAATTAACGTTGTCTTACTAGCAAGCAGCCTGATGTGCATTTATTTGTTTTCTGTATGTTTATCACTTATCTGTTTCAGTTTCTTGATCTAGGGCTGTCATTGCATAAAATCTGTCCTTTTATCTACATTCATGGAGTTTTATGTCTTGCATACACTCAAGACAGCTTGCTTTTCATTTTTGTTACTGCTAATAAAGCTTACTTTCTTTGACAGTTTTATTCTGAAAACATCTTTATTTCACTCCTGAGAAATGTAAGACAATATCTGATTTGGAGATGTGACATATCAGGAAATCTGGATTGTAGTTTAAGTAAGTTGAACAAGAACCAGCATCTACCATGATTAGACATCTGCTAAAAGGAATAGATTTCAGCCTTATCAGAGCTACACATCTCTTCCAAACATTCAAAAGCCACGTTATCAGAGATGAAGGGGAGCAAAGGGGGGCAGGTGGTAATTTCTAGGAGATTCAATCTAATATTATTTTGGCAGCACTTGCGAGGTCGTCATATGCCATCAGAACTTTGTATGGCCCATGGAGAAGAGAAAAAGGCATGGGAGGCTTGCTGGTGGCACCAAGCCATCACAACAAGTTTTCTCTGGGCCAGCTAGGTGGGCATGGTCGTCTGACTCTGATGGCAATTGCTTACGAGTGGGAAGGGTTGGCTCAGCAGCGGGGATGTAAGAAGTTCCCTAAAGCAACAGGGCAGCAACCAATAGTTGTAGCTTGAGTACCTCCTTTGCCCATGCCAGGGCCCTGGAAAGCCAGACTGGCTGCTGGTAAGAGAGAGACAGAGCTGATGGGGAAGGAGGGAGTTGGCATCACACTCGTGCTTTTGTTCAAGCCCCCCTACAAAAAGTTCCACTGTCCCAGACTTTGCCTCCCTCCCCTCCTTGTCTCTCTTCTCCTCTGTGTTTCTCTGTCTGTTTTCCTCCCTATATCCCTGTCTAAGGGCAGGAGCAGCTAAGGCTGAGCCCAAGTGTGCTCCCTGCTGCTTCACACTGCAACATCTTGCATACACCTACTCTGCAAACAAAGTTGCAGTTAGCTAGAGTTTTGGCCTGGATTCTCCAGAATCAAATGAAATATTATTCCTGGCAGAATACTTACTTCTCCTAAGAATATAGAGCAGATACAGACTTTTTCCAGCTATCAGTTCCAGTCTCCTATTAGCACCAGCTGTTATACCACAGATCCCTTTCACAAAATGGCGGAGCTCCAATCCTGACACTAGTTAGCACTTCAGTCCCTTTACTGCTCTTGGAAAATGTTTCCAGAGCCTTGTTGTTCAGAGAAGAAACCTCCTCCCAGTGTTGAGCCAATTAATGGTTAATTCATGCCCACTAGCTTTGCTAGCCATTCACTTTAACCTAGTTATTTCGTCTTCAGCAGTTTGCCCCCCCATGCATTTTTAGACAGCAATCATACCCTCTCACAGCTTGCATTTTGCCCATTTAAATGAGCCAACCTCTTTGAATGTCTTGTCATAAAGTGTCTTCTCTTCCCCTCCTCCTCACCCTAGCAGTCCCTCTCAGCAGGGACTTGCGAGGTCTTCTTTCCTGAACGGGGGGCAGACAATTTGTACACAGTATTCCAGAGCAATTCCACAGTGCCTTTTAAAAGGACTGAACATTTCCCATCTGTACTTCTAATACTTAATCTGAGACTTTACAGAACAGCAGTTGGGTTTTGTTAATGCAGGATATTTTCAATTCATAGTCACCCCACGACCAAGTGGTACAGCTGGATCTTTCTCTTCCTCTGTAATTTCCAACTGATGAATTCCAAGCTTGTCATAGAAACCAGCTTTATTAGGTCCTAAATTCATGACACTGAATTTTGTATAATTAAATTTTATCTTATTTCTAGTACTAGAACCTTCAGTGTCAACCAAAAACCTCTGTATGATATTCTGCTTCTTTTTCTGTGTGTTCTCAGCCCAGTTCTGTACCTTCAGTAAATTTCAGTAGCCTTCCACTTCTCATGCACCATTTCCCTTTACCTGAAATTTAGTTCCATAAGATATATCAATGGGAGTGATTCAGTTTGTTTTCTCTGAAACTAGAGAAAGTTGGAATTAATCTTACTCTATACGTAGGTCTTCTCTTCTCTTTCAATTATTTACAGCTGCTAGAACAAAACAGTTGATTATGGAGAATTTCACCCATTCTGCTATTCTGCAGAGCTATTTGAAATACAACACTCTTCTTTTGGAGAAATAAGACAGTGGATCTGTTTGAAGACCGGAATATTACTACGTCTACCCTCTAGTTTATTGTGGACCTTCCACATGACTTCACACGAGGCATCCCATCACTGGACATTTTAGAAAAGGATAGACAAACATTTTTCAGAAGTGTATTTTGCATATTTAGTTCTGTCTTAGGGCTGGGGATGAACTAAGTATGTTCCCAAGGTTCCTTCCAGCCTTATGATTCTGTGGAGTAAATCTACTTCTCTGTGTATCCATTTCTCACTCCACATAGATCTTAATCAGTCTGTTTACCTATGGTAAACAGTGGTCAAAAATGGTCAGCAATTATTGCTCACGTTGCGTTGGTACGGTGTATTAAATATAGTCTTTTGTGAAGTTTTTAGACCAAAAGTTAAGAAAAAGCATTTTATCAGTTCCAACAGTATTAACATACTTTCTACATTAACATGCAGTTAATAGAGAGTAAGGTTAGCAAATACTTTTTTCATGGACTACAGTACAAGACTGTATATAATACTGTATTACTTCAGAGAGTCTGAAGTTCTGATTCACTTTGATCTATCACAGGCATCAGCTTATCTACAGTTACTTGGGTAGTAATTATGTTCCTCATAGCACCTCATTGTATGGTGTAAGTTCTCACTTTGAAAGTGATCTTATCTGGATAGTATTGTCAAGTCTGGGTCTTTTTTACTGTACGTTCTGTTATTATTGTGGAAAGCAGCTCTTGCCTGTTTATCTGATTTGCTATTGTTTGTAAACTGCTTAGTGAATATAACCTCTAGGAAAATAATATTAATGATTAATTGGGAGCCAAGATAGAATATTAGCAAGAATGTGGCTTGGTAGCTTAGTGGTTTGAGCATTCAGATTAAAGTGAGCAGTCCTGGGTTCCCCCCCCTGGTTTACAGACCATTTGTGTATTCTAGCCAACGGCTGCTTGACATAAATACCCAAGAGACTGTTGAAACAGAAGCCTCAAGCTATCTATCTCCCAGATGAACATCCTAAACATGTAGATAAAGATCAGACCTTTTTTTTACCTTGTTTCAAAACTACCCTCAACTGTTTTATGAACCCCACCACAACTGTACCAGACGAGCCCAGCAATACTTTCCTAAGGCACAAGCACATTCCTTGGAGAAGGAAAATATGAATTCCTTTTTTTCAGGGGGAAATGGAAAGTGATGGCAGGTGATGCAGAACTCTGCATTCATGTTGTAACCTGGGACCTCTTGCTTAGCAAGGGGACACCTGCTTGGAAAGAAAGCAATGGTCACTGCAATATTGCCTGCAACCTGGGCAGCGTGCTCTGAAATTGCCCACAAGATCAAACCTCTCAATCTATACAAGTGGAGGAACACCTTCAATGACACCTCATATGGAGTTCCTTTACTTTGCAGTAAGATGGAAATGTCACACTGTCTGATACAGTGCTTCAGCTGAGAGAAAAGCTGCTAGCAGCTTGTGGGTGGCAACTGGATGCTAGTTGTTTTATTTAATATTCTCAGGTAGCTGTCAGTGGGGATAGCTGAAATGAACTTTAAGTCAGTGCCAAAGTCCAACGTTAAGTCTTAATTCAGATGTCTACATTCCTTTCACAGATCTTGCCATAACCTAACATTTCTGTAATGTATATACCTCCATACAATATTATCTCTGAATCATGCACAGCAGCTAGCTATAGTGGTTTGGAAGTCTCCCTTTTCCCGTTTTCAGTGTGTCACGATCACCAAAGAAAACTGAATGTACAGATGCTTTAGAGAAATTAAACACAGAATAACCTTATTTTGTTCTTTAATTTATGCTACATTCAAGAAACTGTAAATGTTGAACACTTACTTTCTGCTTATCTCAAACATCGCCTTTCTCTGCACCTACCCAAAATTCAGCATCTCACTCTCCCATTACAATTATTTTACCAAAAAATTACCAAAAATGAAGTCCATGGAAATCTAATTAGATTTCTAACTAGCCCTGAAAGAATCTATTAGTGGCCAATACCTACATACAGTTCAGTTAGTCAGCAGATAGCAGTTTGACCTCTGAGGGAACTACTTGCACAGAAGAAATGCAAAACTGGTCATACTTACTGATGTTTGTTTAAATGTTCTTATGTTTGTTTAAATGCTGTCAGACATATGACATATATTGTTAGTTCCTTGTTTAAAATTTCATAAAGCATGGGGCATGCTATCAGTGCTTGTCTTTCATGTACCAGTGAGCAGGTTGCAGATGTCACAATGTTCAGTTTAATTCTTTTCAGATTTTTGCCCACGTGGCAAGTCCTTCCCCTGACACCAGAAGCAGGTCCATCCTCTTCTCAAACCAACCTTGGGCTGAAATCTTTGGAAAGACTGAACTGTCAGCAGCAAAAGCCTACCTATTGAGTCTTCTCCTTTTTCTTTTCCTTCCCATTCTTCTGTTAACTGTGTAGGCGATTCCCTCCTGAGGGGAACAGAGGGCCCAATATGCCGGCCTGACCCAACCCACAGGGAAGTCTGCTGCCTCCCTGGGGCCAGGGTGAGAGAGGTCACGAGGAAACTCCCTGGTCTGGTACAGCCCACCGATTACTACCCGCTGTTGGTTTTGCAGGTTGGCAGTGATGAGATTCAGCAAAGAAGCCTGAAAGGGATCAAGAAGGACTTTAAGGCACTGGGGAGACTAGTTGAGGGATCGGGAGCACATGTGGTGTTTTCCTCAATCCCTTCAGTGGCGGGGAGGAATGCTGATAGGAACAGGAAAGCGAACCTGGTCAACGCGTGGCTCAGAGACTGGTGCCATCAGAGGAATTTTGGATTCTTTGACCATGGGGCGGTCTACACGGCACCGGGTCTGCTGAGTGCAGACGGTGTTCAGCTGTCCCCAAGGGGGAAAAGGATCCTTGCTCCTAAGTTGGCAAGCCTCATCAAGAGGGCTTTAAACTAGATTTGAAGGGGGAAGGGGATGAAGCCAGGGTACCCAGAGATGAGCCTAGGGGTGGCGTGCCTTGGTCGGGGGCAAGATTGATAGCCCAGCTCAAGTGCATCTATTCCAATGCACGCAGCATGGGCAGCAAACAGGAGGAGCTGGAAGCCATCATGCAGCAGGACAGCTATGACGTGGTCGCCATCACAGAAACATGGTGGGATGACTCGCATGACTGGAGTGCTGCAATGGGTGGCTATAAACTCTTCAGGAGGGATAGGCAAGGAAGGAGAGGCGGTGGGGTGGCTCTGTACGTCAAGGAGTGCTTTGATTGTATAGAGCTCGATGATTGTGATGACAGGGTTGAATGCTTATGGGTAAGGATGAGGGGGAAGGCCAACAAGGCGGATATCCTGCTGGGGGTCTGTTATAGACCACCCAACCAGGGCATAGAAGCCGATGAAGCGTTCTACAAGCGACTGGCAGAAGTCTCACAGTTGCAAGCCCTTGTTCTTGTGGGGGACTTCAACTTACTGGATGTCTGCTGGAAGTATAACAAAGCCGAGAGGAAACAGTCCCGGAGGTTCCTGGAGTGTGTGGAAGATAACTTCCTGACGCAGTTGGTAAGGGAGCCTACCAGGGAAGGTGCCCTGCTTGACCTACTGTTTACGAACAGTGAGGGTCTGGTGGGAGAAGTGAAGGTCGGAGGCCGTCTTGGGCTTAGCGACCATGAAATGATAGAGTTTTCAATTTTTAGCCAAGTAAGGAGGGAGGTCAGCAAAACTGCTACCATGGACTTCTGGAGGGCAGACTTTGGCCTGTTCAGGACACTGGTCGAGAGGGTCCCTTGGGAGACGGTCCTGAAGGGCAAAGGGGCCCAGGAAGGCTGGACCTTCTTCAAGAAAGAAATCTTAATGGCGCAGGAGCAGGCAGTCCCCATGTGCCATAAGAAGAGCCGGCCGGGAAGACGACCGGCCTGGCTGAACAAGGAGTTTTGCTGAGACTCGGGGAAAAAAAGAGAATTTATCACCTCTGGAAGAAGGGGCAGACAAGTGAAGAAGAATACAAGGACCTCGTTAGGTCATGCAGAGAGGGAATCAGGAAGGCAAAAGCCCAGCTAGAGCTCAATCTGGCCATGGTCGTGAGGGATAACAAAAAATGTTTCTATAAATACGTTAACAACAAAAACAGAGCCAAGGAGAATCTCCATCCTTTACTGGATGCGGTGGGGAACATTGTCACGAAGGATGAGGAAAAGGCTAAGGTACTCAATGTCTTCTTTGCCTCAGTCTTTAATAGCCAGACCAGCTATCCTCAGGGTATCCATCTCCCTGAGCTGAAAGACAGGGATGGAGAGCAAAATAGGCTCCCCATGATCCAAGAGGAAGCAGTTAATGAGCTGCTATGCCACCTGGACACTCATAAGTCTATGGGGCCTGATGGCATCCACCCAAGGGTGCTGAGGGAGCTGGCGGAGGAGCTTGCCAAGCCGCTCTACATCATTTATCAACAGTCCTGGTTAACGGGGGAGGTCCCGGACGACTGGAGGATTACCAATGTGACGCCCATCTACAAGAAGGGCCGGAAGGAGGATCCGGGGAACTACAGGCCTGTCAGCCTGACCTCAGTGCCGGGGAAGATTATGGAGAGGCTCATCTTGAGGGCACTCACGGGACACGTGCAGGATAACCAAGGGATCAGGCCCAGCCAGCACAGGTTCATGAAAGGCAGGTCCTGCTTGACCAACCTGATCTCCTTCTATGACCAGGTGACCCGCCTAGTGGGTGAGGGAAAGGCTGTCGATGTTGTCTGCCTGGACTTTAGTAAAGCCTTCGACACTGTCTCCCACAGTATTCTCCTGAAGAAGCTGGCGAATCGTGGCTTAGACAGGTGCACTCTTCGCTGGATTAAAAACTGGCTGGATGGCCAAGCCCAGAGAGTTGTGGTGAATGGGGTGAAATCCAGTTGGTGGCCGGCCACAAGCGGAGTCCCCCAGGGCTCAGTTTTCGGGCCGGTCTTGTTTAATGTCTTTATTGATGATCTGGATGAGGGGATCGAGTGCTCCCTCAGCAAGTTTGCAGATGACACCAAGTTGGGCGGGAGTGTTGATCTGCTTGAGGGTAGGAAGGCTCTGCAGAGGGATCTGGACAGGCTGGATCAATGGGCAGAGGCCAATTGTATGAGGTTCAACAAGGCCAAGTGCCGGGTCCTGCACTTTGGCCACAACAACCCCATGCAACGCTACAGGCTTGGGGACGAGTGACTGGAAAGCTCCCCCGCAGAAAAGGACCTGGGGGTGTTGGTCAACAGCCAGCTGAATATGAGCCAGCAGTGTGCCCAGGTGGCCAAGAAGGCCAACGGCATCCTGGCCTGTATCAGAAACAGTGTGGCCAGCAGGAGCAGGGAGGTGATCATGCCTCTGTACTCGGCACTGGTGAGGCCGCACCTCGAATGCTGTGTTCAGTTTTGGGCCCCTCACTACAAGAAGGACATTGAGGTGCTGGAGCGTGTCCAGAGAAGGGCGACGAAGCTGGTGAGGGGTCTGGAACACAAGTCTTATGAGGAGCGGCTGAGGGAACTGCAGTTGTTCAGTGTGGAGAAGAGGAGGCTGAGGGGAGACCTTATCGCTCTCTACAACTACCTGAAAGGGGGTTGCAGAGAGGTGGGTGTTGGTCTCTTCTCTCAAGTGATGAGGGACAGGACAAGAGGAAATGGCCTCAAGTTGTGCCAGGGGAGATTCAGGCTGGATATTAGGAAAAAGTTCTTTACTGAAAGAGTAGTGAAACACTGGAACAGGCTGCCCAGGGAGGTAGTGGAGTCACCCTCCCTGGAGGTATTCAAGGAGCATGTGGATATGGCATTGTGGGATGTGGCTTGATGGGCATGGTGCTGTGTGGTGTGGGTAGGTTGTTTTGGTGTGGGTTGTGGTGTGTTTTGTGGTTTGTGGGTGGTTGTTTTTTGTTTTTTTTTTTTTTTTTATATGGTTGGACTTGATGATCGTACAGGTCTTTTCCAACCTTAGTGATTCTGCGATTCTGATTCTGTTTTGACTTTACGGAACAAAACCTGTAGGCATCCCATGTGATAATTAAGAATTTGAGACAAAAGCTGTCAAGACACCCTACTTTCACCTCTGGTTTTGAAAAAAAATAAACTAGAAATTATGGAAAACACTACTCAGAATGACTGAATAGAGCAAAAAATTATTAAACTAAAAAAGACCCTAAAAATGGCAAGTCATCTAACCTATGCCTCCCTAATCAGGATTAGTTGTTGATGAATGATGGGTGGGCCACTCTCCAGCTTTTTTAAAACTCTCCAGTGCTGAAGATCCCATGATCTCCCTAGGCAAGGGTTAGCTGTCCCCAGGGAAGGCAGTCCAACACAGGGCCAGAGAATTGTCCCAGGCAGTGTGTGGTCCTGTCTTACCTGTGACACGACAGTCCCCAAAGCATCGCACAGGGCAATGGACCATTATATTGCCTCGGCTGCAGACTATGCCTCAAAGATCAGGTTTACGCTTTGACTACTAAGCTACTCGCAGGTTTTGCACTTAAAAAAGAGCTCAGCTATTACAATATAAAACAAATCTATCAAATATGAAATAACACCTTTGGAATTAAGCCAAACCTCCTCCCTTAACCTTTCCACCCTGTGTTCGACTCAGGCCCATAGATCAGGGAAGACTGAAACAAGAATCTCACCATACTGAGTGCAAAAAATTATTTTATATCAATTATTCTGATGATTCAGGTTACTAAAATGATTGAGTGATAGAGGTGAATTCCAAAAATGTTCCTTTCCTCTAAAAGCTGGAAGCCTACCTGGATAAACTTCAAGCACTGAGTAATACCATAATCTGTAGCTATAGCATCTGGGAGAAAGAAGGGCTAATATAATTACAGCCTTCAAAGGAATCTCTTTGCTACAGTGAATTGTTGATACCAATTGAAAGCAAAAATAAATGTGAGAGAAAAAAATAACTATTAAAAGTCAGAAGTCAGAGCTGTATTTAAAGCTAACTCATTAAGGCTGAAAATTTTACCTAAGATCAAAGGAAAGGTTCAAGGAGGTTTCTGGAGCATGTGGGAAACTCAGCATGTATATGAGTTCAGTGCCAGAGGAGCACCACCTTGGCAAAGGACTATTCTTTTATTATCTTAATCAGTAATAAAAAATCATCTTAATGTATATAAAATGACTGGATACCATTTTAGCAAAATAAGATAAAATGTATGCCCACTTCATCCTTTACAGTCAAGCTAGTTCTACTGACTTTCTTGCTGGTGGAAATCCCTAACTCACCTCATTTTCTCATGTCAGTTTTCCAGTCATCTAATTTTCAACTTAACTAAAGCTATGCTGACATAAACCACTTGAAACAGTTATTTGTATATGCTACACTGCTACTTATATCTTATTCTGTCCCTAGCAGTTGTCATGTATTGTTTCCTATATTATCTGACAGTAACTGCTACAGTTAGCACTTCTAGAAGAGTTGGTTTGAATGCACAAATAACAGAAACTACGAATTTTGTTTCTGTTTAGATCCAGCCCTGACTTTAATTAACCTAAAGCACGTAATTTAAATAGGAGGTGAATGCATGGATACCTCTCTGGCTGAATTGCAAATCAGGAGTTCATATCCTAAGGTCACAGCTGTCTTAACATTCATAAAGCATATCTACAGATTCGATTTTTTTCCTCTAAGCATGGGAGCAATTCAAATAACACCAAAAATTAATCCATCACTGGGTTTTTGCTCATGCAGTAAACAGCACTCTCTTCCTGAGGAGAAACCAAATCAGGTAAGACTAGCAGTCCTAAGCCAGTTTTCCTCAAGCTGTGAGGCAGGGGCAAAGAAAAAGGAAAAAAGGAAGCATTCATTTTTTTCCTAAAAAAAAGAAGAGCTTGCTTTTCAGTTTTTGCACATTGTTTTCTTTGCCAAAAATATTTTTTATTACCCCAAGGCTCTCTGGCTTTGCATGCCTTGTCCCATTAGTTTTCTTAATGGAACAGCAGATGAGGACATGCTTAGCAAATTTATTCAGCTTTGATGTGGTAAAGGACAATGCTGAGTAAAGCGTAGGTGCAGCTTTAGCAAACGAACATAACCACTTCTCTGACTGCATAAATTATGAACAGGAGCAATGTATTTCATTTCAGGAACTATTTGCAAAGATAGTACTAGTTGTATGTGTAAAGTATGCTGAGAGAAACTGGATGGTCGGGGTGCTTGTTTGCGTGCCAGCACTCAGGAAACCCCTCCATCTTGCAGACCTTGCTCGGCAGCAGTCCAACCTGAGACCTAGGAATCAGCCTGAAAGGCGTGAGCATCTTCCTGCCTCTACAGACTAGTCTGAGCACTTCTAAAGCCAAAACTGTGCAAGCAAATACACAATCTTTGCATCTGCAGTGCTGCCCAGTTATACACAGAGGTTTGTAAAGTCTTAACTGGCACCGACTCAGGGAATAGGGAAAGATTCTTCCCTCTTTCATGTTACAAAAAGAATGCCCTGTAGCGCTGCCCTGTGGTACTGGAAAAAGCTTCTTCCAGCTGCTACAGACTTGACAAAAGATGCTGTTAGCCTCATGCAAACCAGAGCCAAAACAGAAAAGTCAACCGCTGGCATCGTTCCAATGACAACTATTTAAGTTCAGATTTCACAATGGCATGACATCAGATTAATCAGAAAACCAGTTAGAGGTCAGCAAGTCACTGTTAAGAATGCACATGTAGTGGCTGGCAAACAGTGGCCAAAAAAAAATTAGAATATCATACAAGAAGAAATATGAATTGTTGTAGAAAATGTCTGCATACCTAATATTATAGTATTATATCTTTGAAAATCATTGAACTCCATACTTCACCGTATTGCCTACCAGCAGTCATGATGCATTGGTGGTGGAAGAGACACTGACATTTGGAAATATTACATTAAATACAGATGGGTGTTAATGTGTTTCAGACAAGAGAGAGCTAAATACAAAATGCCTACAATTCAATTCTGTTGCTATTTACAACTGACAGTGGATTTCTGATGAATATCTAAGGATAAAGATAGGTGTAGGCTGTTCTCAGACAGTAGAAAATAACATTACCACATACCATACTTAGTTGTCTATGAAAAAAAATACCAGGTTACAAATGGGAGCCAGGGAAGGCTCACTGACAGTTCGTCCTGGATTATTATAGCTCGTTATTACCATATTTGTAATAAAAACCCTTCCACCTAGGGGGAAGGGGAAAAACAAGGTGGTTGAGGAATAAGAAATCTAAGCATTCATAACTGGCATTGCAACAGTGACTGGAGAGTGATTCTTTATAATTTCTTTTTGGAAAATCTCAGTAGAAACTAGCAGGTAGCAGGTTGAAAATTAACAAAAGGACATATTTCTCACATAATGGATTGTTAAATCACGTACTACTGAATGCCTTGGATGGTAAGAGGTTACATAGGTTCAAAGTGGATGGGATGAATTCCAAGAAGAAAATTAGTTGTGTCTTAGCAAATGCAAAGATATCCTCCCTGTCTTGGGAAGTCCCCAAGTGAAAACCTGTGGAAATCAGAAGAAAATCTGAGGAAGCACTGGTACATGCTTGTCCTGCTACTATTCTATTCCAAACAACACCTGCTATTGATCACTATCAGAGTCAGGATTCAGGATAAAGTCTTTATATTCTTACCCTATATGTGGTTTCGTGAACCATAAGTGCTGTTCTGGCTTTCCCAAGTAAACACAGCCTTGATCCTTCAAAGGTCTGAGTTCTGCTGAAACATGTCAGTAGGTGATATGTCAACTTCAGCATCTGCTGAACACTGAATTCAGTGGAAATACTGATATGATTCACTTTAAATAATCCATAAGGACAGGATTCTTGTATTATTTAAGGACACCCTGTGGCTGCGATGACACGAGACTTCCTGAAGACACAACAGGAGGCCAGGGGAACACTATATAGGGAATCTTTAATGTCAATAGATGTCTATGTTCAAGCAACTGAACTTCACCCTGTCTGGACTGGCCACTGAGAGAGGCTACAACAGATCAGGACTGAGCCCTTTAATTCAAGTTCAGCAGCCCACATTTCACACAGCTCTTAGGCAGATAACTGTTAATGAACACTGAAATATTCTGCTGCCTTGGGACACAGAGGAGGTACTAATGGTCTAAAAGCCAGAGGAGAAAGAATGCTCTGGGACCTGCTCTGGCGAAGGTCAGAAACTTCAAGATGTTTTCATTTCATTAATGTAATTCCAGTCCTTTGAACATAATGCAAGAAACAACAGGGACTCCAACACTGAATAATACAATGGTGCAGAGTGAGAAGACTATTCCATGCACAGAAGCAACACAGTGTATCTTATAAAGATAGAGTGATAGAAAAAGACAAAAGATCTTGGTATCTGAACTGGAGGTTCTGGGAATGCTAAAAGATTACACAGAGTGCCATGACTGTGGTGCAAACTGATTTTGATTGAAACTTTTCATTTTAAAATTACAATCAGAGCAGATGAGACTAATGAAATTAAAACAGACAGAAAAAAAGAAAAAAAAAGAAAATGCTTGGAAAGTAAAACTTTGCTCTGTGTGAAATAATTTTTTCTGGAAATTCTTTCCTGGCAAATTTTAAAATGTCAGGTTTCATACATAATTGGAAGGAGAGTAAATTTTAAAAACTGTAAAATTCTCTGAGAGAATGAATTCCTACCTTGTGTGTCTCAGAAAAGGATTCTGGATGGGCTTGAGAAATTTATACACAAACAAGTAATTTTAGAAGGAGACAGAAAAAGATGCAAGTAAAAGTAAATCATTGAAATTTGCACTGTCAGGCAATTTAAAACTGAATTGCTGCTGGACTTGTAAATTACATCCAGACCTTGCTTGGACATAAGCAGAAGGTATTCTAAATGAAAGTAGCATTATGGCCAGACAGAGAAAGCAGCTTGTGCTCTCCATTTGTGGAGGTGATTGGGACATATATTAGTTATATCAGAATGGGTCACTTATTTTTTGGTGCCCCCAATTTCAGTCTGGAATATAGACTCCTACCTTCTTCTACAGTGTCCTTCCAGAGAGAGATTTCAGAGGATGGCAAAGGAGTTGATCTTTTCATCTATCTGGAGGACCATACAAAGGAAGTCACGTGCTGTATACACAATATGTCTCTCCACATAGGTAGGCCTTCTTGTCTTTTCCTCTCCCTTCTTTACCCTTCCTTCTACTTTTAATGCTAGAAATAAACCTCAGAAGTTTGGTGGGCTTTGTAGAAGTGTAGGAGTCAAGGCCAGGATAGAAATATAGATCCATTTTATATTAAAGAACATCACATAAAGTGAACATCGATAATACCCATGCCTATACGTCCTTAAACACTGTTCTGGGATTACAAGCAAACTCTTCTTTAACGTGAATGTCTTCCAGCCTGCAGGGCACAAATCTATTTCCTAAGATGACTGGAAATGTCTGGTAATGATGCCTCATCCCCTCTGCCACACAAATATCTAGTAGATGGAATGAGCAAATCCTTTAAAAAGGAGATACTGGGTTGTTCTAATAGCACATGGGGACAAAATCAGCCCTTCTTTCTTATAAAAGAGTGCATAAAGCTACTCTACTCATATTTTTCTATACCACCACCAAAAGTTCAAATCAATAGTTAAAAATAACAAGATATTTATAGTGAGAAGACACTCACATCATCTACTAATATCTGATGATGGTTAATAGTGGTTAATATACTTTGGTTTATTTGCTAGTGTTGCTTACACAAAACAAAAAAAACAGTGAGGAAAATGTAGAGTAATATGTACCAAGCAAGGAATCAGCCCTGGCACATCCCAAGTGTGAAGAAGAGGCAGGTGGTACAGTGGGCATCCAATGCAGTGAAGGCACAGCTTGGGATCTGAATGCATATTAACAGATCACAGAGCAAGGAGCTGTCTGGTAAAGAGCCAGACAGGCAATGCGCCCAGCCCCAGTTCAGGATTCAATTCCTTTGTGCATGCACTGGTGTCTGGAAGCAGAAGCAAGGAGTAAGCAAACAACTCCTTTTATCAGCAAGTTACATCAGGTCAACTGATCTTTTCTGCCTCACTCCTTTCTCAGATCCACACAGACCATAAGACTCAAATCACCCCCACTCAGTTGTTGCAGCTCACCTGCATCCCTTTCCCCCTCTCCAGGGCTGTGACAACAAGCATCAGAGTCTATCCCAAAGGGAGAATTTGGTACTCAATCATACCACAGACTTACAAGGAAAACTAAGCAGAATGAATTCAGGGGAGTATAGTACCAGCTGACTTGAAAAGGCACAAGTCCATTGGCTCTTGCACATCTACCTCAATTTACACCCAATAGAGCAAAAAAGCTGATCCTTCCTGTCTTACAATGCCATGGAAGAAAAGAAATAGGTAAACTTAAGTCAAACTTCTGTTGCCTCAGCCTGAAAAACTCATGGTTTTAGTCAACCAAAATGAATTCAGCTTATCCCAGGGTAATATAAGACATGACATGTTCTCATGGGCAAGTTATCACATGGGAATAAATGAAATTGAAGTCTACATTAATTTTAATTACATTTGGGCACTTAACAGAGGCATTTGTGTTAGGTATTTTGAGATCCAGCGTAGTCCAGCATGGACACAGTCAACAGAGAGACAGAAGCTTCCTCAGGAGTGAGAAATCCCTCTCGCACACAATTTAATGTACTTCCCACTGTAGCTCTGTCCTCTCTCCCTCTTGTACACCCTGCAGAGCTGGGATTCTTTCTTCAGTTCCTGGCAGGAAGGAAATCTCATTATGGCTGGGCTGGAATAACAGCAGGTACCGTAAGAAAAGTGGTACTGGAAGTTGCTGCACTCTTATGATAGTCGACCACAAAGGAGAACTTTCCTAGCAGGACCTGGAAGGGAAGAAATAAGCTCACTGGCTTGCTGAGTTATTTATTAGAGCCAGATCCTCAGCTGCAATTAACTTTTCTGTATTACAGCTGAAGGATGGTATGCATTTGCTTACATTTTATTTTGTGCTTATGCTCTAACCCCAAATAGCATTTGATGGTACAATGCTCTCCTGGGTGCTTGTGTTTCGAGAGCTCCATCAAAAGGGCCACCTGACTGATCAAGTGGGCTATTGGAAAGCATGAATCACTGGGTGAGCTGAAACCAGCTTCACCATACTTGTATATAAAAAGCCTTTATTCATTCAAAGAGGGCAGACTGACTTCAGCCTTTCTTCTGTGCAAATGATTCATTCCAGGACTAATGAAACTTCAAGGTTTTCGCAATCCATCCTCCCACAATCTGCCATATCAAAGGGCAAAATTACATTGATGATCCGAACTCTAAATTCATGTTCTAATTACTATGCTTACTCTACTTGACCTTAGAAGTGGTACGGGGACTGCAAAGACAGTCATGCATGGCAGGTGAAATCTTCACAGTGGCAGGATCATGGTTCTTGCCTTCTAGACTTCCTTTCCTTTGTGCTTATTTTCACACTGACTTCATAGGCTCTTACGAGTTGCGGGACTGAGAATTGTTAAGATTTTCATATAAATAAAGTCTTGAACAATGATTTGTCACTCTCCCTTCAACTGTGAGCAACTTCAATGAGCAAAAAAATCTCATACCTCCTAATGCTATATTTGGCCAGCACCACTGCACCAGTTCAAGTGACCTTCTAACCAAGAAAAGAACACTTCTACCCAAGAGTAACTTGATGAAAGATATATACACATGAAAAATTATGCATTCAATGGGTAATAACCATTTTGTGTGCTTCCACTGTACATGTCATTTGAGGATTGCAGAACACTTCTTGAATGTTAATTGAACTTCGTAATACCCTTCTGAGATACATAAAAGATGTAATGGATGCTTCAGATCCTCAGTAAAATGTACTAGCTTCCAAGAGAGAACGAAGAAATTATCTGACAGTATATAAACACTTCAACAAGAAGTGAGAAATGACAGTATATTACTTTGAAATAAAACAAAGGGAATTCAGTAGCAGTTTATTCTAGAAGGCTAAGCTTCCTTTTGCATCGGATCTACTCAATCATTAATGAACACATAAGTCAGGAATTCGTTTCTCTCCCCTATTAGGACAGCGGATCCTTTAGTAATACAAGTGCCCCCAAGCTCCTTCTGAAGTACTGGTGCAGTAACAATGCTGCCAAAAAGTGCCATTCATTGCTTCTCTGCTCCACCTCCTGCAGCACTTGCTATCAATGCATGGTAGCTATACCATCAACCTCCCAAACTTGTGGGCTCTGACATGGCTGCAGTGTGAGATGGTGTGGCCCTAGGCACCACCGAGTAGGTGAAGGGCTTACTGCTGCTGTTTCCTTCCTCCTTGGCAGCCTCACTCCGTGGGACCAAGGGTCTACTGACATTGTTTGCCATGACTCTTTGCCCTGGTGCTCCACACAGTTAGTTATAGCAAAAGGAAGACCTTTTCCCCCCAGAACTTGCAGTCTAAGTAAATCAATATACCAGACAGAATCTGTTCCCCCAGGTAATGATAACTGACAACAAGCCTTCCCTCAAGTTCCTGTTGCCCTGTGCAGCTCCACTGATTTCAGTGGAATTATACCTTACTTACTCCAGCAACATCAAAGCCAAATTAGTCTCATAGTTCTCTTTCTGATTAAATGATTTACGGTACATGAAGATAACGGCAATCACAAAAGGAACAGTTTTGCTATTTGAATGTGATGCTAAGGGTAGCATACCCAAAACAGGCAAGAATAAAGCTAACACAGATACTACTATTCAATCATTTCAAGCACCTCGAATACATAAAAACATTTAAAAACAACAAAAAAATATGTAACTACGACATCCATGTTTCTAGTCATCCATCACGCAACTTTCCATTGCATTCCCCATATGTGCTCCCATTTACCTCAGGCCAAAATGCAGATGCTTCTTCACCTTATTAATTCTTCCAGGCAAAGACGACATCAAAGTCACACTTCAGAGGTTACAAGAGATCTCAACTTAATAGACTGCAGATATTTCATCGGAGAGAGAAATCAAAGAGAGGAAAGATTTTCTAATACAGTTGAAATTATGGAACCTTCCATAAACAATCATTTCTACAATCCAAAGGGGGGGAAAAAACCTTTTTTTTCTTTCATTTCAAATGTCAAAGTACCCCAACAGGTCACTTTCCTATTGCCAGTGGCTGTTAGCATCCAGAATCTTATTGACAAATTCAAGGTTATCTTCCTATATGTCATCTCCTACTTCGAATTAGCTTTTGCAATCACTAATTGATGAGAAATTACAAGTGCTTATTATAGAGAAAAGTATGAAAGCATCACTTGAAGTTGTTTTCTTTCTACTGTTGTGGTTTTTTGCAAATGAATCATCTCCTATGCTCTCTTTTTAGTAACTGCAGGCTACTTATAAATAAACAGAAAATAGAAAAGGAAGGAAGACAGAACAGAGAAATCAGAAACAAATGTTTCTTTAAAATTTTAGGGTTTATGTCACTTAAAAATATGTAAATAAATACAGGACTTACAACCTTTCATCCTGTTATAAGTAGCACTATCATCCCTCCTATACAAATGTGAAAACTATGACTCAGACAAGTTGTATAGTTTGCTGACTCTGTTACGCATTTGACAAAGAGGCTTAATTCACTGAGCAGAGTCTATGCGTGCTTGCACGCATTCATAACACAACTACTTATGGCACTCTGAATGCAATAATACATCTTCATCTTCCACTGAAATCCTTTGCCATGTGACACCAAGAAAGATTACTACCTGTTTGTACGTTGTCTCTTGCACTTGCTTCAAAGAAATAAGCTGAGCAGGTATACCTCTCCTGCAGAAATTAGTCAGGAAAACTCCTTGTCCTCCTGCAATGTCTCCTTTCACCAGGTTCATCATTCAAAATGGATTAGCATGGGAACAAGGGTACAACAGTTCACCTCTTTCCTCAGCCCATGAACTAGCAAGCCACAGGTGAAAGAAGGATCATCCCAAGATAGTACTGCTTTCTGAGGCAAGAGAAGTAGAGAAGTCTAAGTGCCCTTCTTTGGTGCATTATGTAGAGACACAATACTTGTAAGATGCAATCTTGAACATTTGACAAAGGTATGACAAGGATGAATGCCAGTAAACAAGCTCAGAAAGAGAAGTGTTGTGTTTTCTGTCATAAATCTAAACTGAAGCTCAGGAGACTACATCAGCATTCTGCTTAAGGTAGTCTATTTAGACAATGTTATTATCTGGCAACAGTCATCTATACAGGATTGAGTGGGTTGAGTTCAAATCCAAGGATTTCTTTACATCAACCATTTGCAAATGTTAAAGGGAATTTGAGAACAAAAATCAGCAGTTCTGCTTGGGACTTAAGTTCCCTTACCCTACATTTCAGGGAGATGCCTCTCTCCAGTTTGAAATCACAGCCACGACAACTTCTTCCACCATTGGGTGCCCATCTCCATGTCACTTTATAAATCATTGCTGCTGCTGTGATGCTTTTTCCCTCATACAACCTAACCAGACTCTTTGTGGCTAAACTGATGACTTGACCTTTGATGACTTGACCATCGAGCTGTGTTACATTTCAAGGTGATTTTTCCCACCACCCAGTGACCCAAAATGAGGTTCAGCCTCCCTCACTATTCACAGGGTTTTCTATGGCTGCATCTGATGTGTATGAGAAGCCAGAGTTGGACATTAAACTCTTTATGGAATTCAAGATTTCCAGCATGTCTCTTCCTTTTCTTTTGTTTATATCTTTGCTTAGTGTTTAGCCCTGCTTCTGCCTTCTGGTCTACATCTGTTAAATGTAAGCTTTAAAGTATAGTGCTCAGTTACAGAAAACAGGCAGTCTTCCAGATGAGTTCTGAAAGAAGCAAGGCACGCTGCCCGCAGCAAGAGCACACACAAAAGTTTCAAGGAATATTTTGAGTATTCATTGCCATAGCAGACAAATCGAGCAGGAAACAACAATTACTGTCGTGAGCTGGCAAACAGAGAGCCTTCTTTTACACTAATTGATACTTACTGGGAAGACAAAAGAGAGATTAATTCACCTTACAATATCAGTTACTGTGAAAAGGTTTGAAAAGAAAAGCCCATGGCATGCCTGTAGGTAATTGCTTCCAGTCAGGTTTGTTACTGATGCCTTTTGCAAGCACTGTTGTGAGGGCACTGCTTTCATGATTTATATGAGCTTCTGAAATTATCTCCCATAAATTACTGTAGATATGGTGGTGAAGTGTGCTTCCTCTCCATATGGAAGAATAGAGAGATAAAGGCTGTGAGGAGGTGTGCTGAATTTTTCTTTTGGCTCATTCAAGTGGTGTCTCAGCTCTGTCTTATGCTTTCATGAGGGAGCAAGCGGGATATTTGAAGGGCACATCAACGGCTTTCTCTCTTTATCGCCATTTAATGTATTTTATTCAACTAGCCCTGAGAAAAAAATGAAAATAATAGCAAAAAAAATCCTAAAATATAACATTTACTCTTTGTTAAGAAACTTCACATTTCTTAGAAAATGTTTTTCTAGGATTTAAGGTCCATAAGCTGAGCCAAAAAATTCATCTCTTCTCTGCTTCTTTTCATAGTAATTTACAGTCTAATACCATTTTTTATTAGCCCTTTGAAATCTTCCACCAGTTTCATACAGTATACACGGGTCCCCAGTGGAACACTCTGATACACTATTATTCCTTTAGATTTTCTGAAGGATAGAAGCTTCTTCTAGGAAGTTTATATTTATGTTTTACATTAACAGCAAGTATATTTCTGTTGATATCAAAATAAAAAGCTGGTGTGTGTGAACAAATATATAAAGATAAATTGGGTTTACCACTAGCTTCTTCTATTAGAAGCTATCTGTGTGCAAAGTATTACTGCAGAGTTTAAAAATAAATAATTATCTGGAAAACACAGGTAGTATCTCCCCACAAAACTCTGGAAAACATGTTTTTAACTTTTCCAGTGATGCTAAGGAAAAGAGATCATAACTCCTTGATTAAGATTTAAATTTAAAATAGTGTCTTTAGGACTTACTCGAATTCAGAAAGACTGCTTTAGAGGCAAGATTCACACACACATGAAGCCCTAAAATACCGACTTGTGTTTTACTTGCGAACATCAACGCATTGACCACTGTGTCCTTAGCTGACCAGCTGGTCTAGCTGTTGAATGGAGAACACAGAGTCCAGGGTTCTTGGTTCCCTGTGCACCAAACAAGCAGATTTAGGCACTTCTGAATGAGATCCACCAAACTCTGCCTGCCAAGGATGTGACCCGCTCTGTTAGCCGACATGATGTGGTGAGGACAGAGGTGAGTTTGACATCCTGCCCTTGTCGGTGCCTCACAGATAACAAAAGGTATCACCCTTCACTTACTTGATCCTTCTCCCAACCCCTGCTAAGAAAAAGACAGTTTTGTCTTTGAATATAAAGCTGAAAGGGATTGATTTTAGACAACAGTTAGCAATTCAGAATGATGACAGACATGGGTTCAAATACTTCCTTTACCCTGTGAAAACCTCTGGAAAGCAGTTTGCTGTTCCTGTAGAACTTGTGTGATCAATAGGAGAAAATTCAAGATTCAGTGAATGAAGAAAAGGAAAGAAAGCATATAAAACTATAATCTAATAATTAGATCATAGAGAAAGACTTTCTCTTCCCCCTAAAAAGAAATTTATCTATTATTACTCAATAGAAAACACATAAACAATCTTTGCAGCAGAACCAGAAATCTCCCAAAAGCACATACCCTTACCAAAATAATCCTCGCTCTCCTTTTGTGGAAGCTGAAGGTCATCTAAGCGTAAGCAAAAAGTTTCTGAGCAACTTTAAAGGCATCTATGGATCTCAGATTTCTCCATGATTAAGGAACAACTGACAGGTTCATAATTTTGAACCTCAGAGCCTAAACTATGCTGACATCCCGCTGACCAAGAGCCTCTTGATATTTGATATTTTTGCCCATGACAGGATGTTATTTGAGTTCATTTAAGGCAAATTACAACTCCTAAGTAAACTGTATTGAAACTAAGGGAGTATCTAAAGGGACTGAAGACAAGAAAAAGTGAACTCACTAACCTAAACAAAACTCCCTAAAAACATTCAGAGGTCCTTCCAGAAGAACACAGAGAATTAAACTCCCATTGAACACTCATAAAAACCAGTGTATCCCTTTTTGGGAAGCATTACCAGCATGATCCATTAGGATGCTGAACACCTAATATTTAAATCTAACTAACACTTACAGCATATCTCAGCTGCAAAGGAAGTCCCCAGAAGGAAAAGTGTACCTCTCTCTGATTCAGGCATGCCTCTGACACTGCACTGTCATCCATCAGCTTCAGTTGCACACTTTTTTCAGCACTTTCATCTTGTCTCAGTATATTCACCGCTTGTGAGCAAACAGCAGCAAAAAGGTAAGAAAGTACGAGCATCATAACACAAAGAAGCAGCAATCCTTTTTCGTGCAACATGACTTGTGCAACACTTATAACACCAGGATGACACTATCATCCTGGGAAAGAAAATTTGCCAAAGCCTTGCCAGTCATTAGATTTTAAGTTCTCTTCTTGAAATTTAACAAAATATTGCTCTTACAAGTTAAGGAGGCAACAGTTCCTGCCATCCAAAATAAAAAAAAAAAAAAACCCAAACATTTCATAACCAGCAGGAACTTGCAGATTTAATTTTAACATAATGCTTGCAGCTCTTGTGGTTAAGCTGTTTTCACCAGGGGTCTTTTTAAAGTAACTCAGCATATGTTCTTAAATTGCATAAACTTCAGATTGGAATAACAGACACTCTAATCTGGGCCAGCACAGGGAGGAGTAATTCCCCAAGTCAGACCCATTGTGAGAAGCGAGACATTGAAAATTCTCTGTGAAAAGATGTGTGAATAATTGTGACTGAAGTCGCTGCTGCTTACTGCTTGTGCTTTTTGAACTTTCCCCCCCGCCTTTTGATAAAAAGAAAAATTTCACGGTTCCATGCCAAAAGAGGAGGCTGAGAATCTGACTAAATCTGACTAAAAGAGGTGTCAACAAAGGTATATTTGCTTAGTGGTACAGGGGACCTGCCCCAAGGGTAAGTTACTCTGCTATTTAAATCAAATCCTGTCTCCTCCTCTCTCAATCTTTCCAGTAGCCAGGATCCAAACATTTTCAATTTTCTAACCTTAGAAGCTTAGAGCTGGCTTTCCTGAGGTCTGAAGATCATGATTTTGCCTTGAGAGCCAGCTGCCATAGGTGCTTTAGCTAAACTTCAAAAAACTGTGATTCGTATCCCGATATTGAGATTATCATTAGGGAAGACAATTAGTCAGACTTGGCATCCTATTTTTCTTTCTATAAGCTGTGAAATTTTAGAAAGGCAGGAAGGTACAGCTCGTATTATATTTTTATTAGCTCTCTATGGTTTTAATCCCTTCACCACAGCAGCCAGGGGAGACCTGGAGCATACCAGACATGAGTGACTGCATGGTTCTAGGGATGATACAAACATGGGACTCCCTTTGAGGATCAAGAACTGCTTGGAAGAGATGGGATCCACCTGCAGTCGGGCAAAGGCCCACAGGCTGGCCAGCCTGTGAGGAGATCTTTGAACAAGAAATGATGGGGAAGGAATAGATGATCAGCAATTGAGTAAGGAAGTAGTGGAATGGGGCAACAAGCAAAGTGAACAGAATGATGTGAAGAGAAGATAATTAACAAAACAGAGCAGAAGGGGGCCCACCCCAAGGTTACACAAACAAACAAGCAAGTGCCTACATGACAGCATGGTGGGAGAAGCTGTAAGACCTCTTGTGAAAAACCCACATGACTGGATGCCTCTCTGAAGTGCCTGTACACTAATGCACAAGGCATGGGGAGGATGCAGGAGGAATTAGAGGTCTGCGTGCTGTTGCAGGCTTATGATCTCATTGGGATCAGAGGGAAAAGGTGGTATCTCTCACTTGACTGGAGAGCTGCAATGGATGGCTACAGGCGTTTTAGGAAGGACAGGCTGGGACAGCAAGGAGGGGAGAGAGCAGAAGGAATGCAGAGCTCTGCCTAGGGATGGATGAGAAGCCAGCTGAGAGCTTACGGGTCAGGATTAGTAGACAAACTAATGTCTTAATTGGGCAGAAAACCTGGTGACAAAAGACAAGGAAAAGATCAAGATATTCAATGCCTTCTTCCCTCAGTTTTTACAACTAAAACTGCCCTTCAGCAATCTCAGGTCTGAGCCCCTTGAGAAAGTATGAAACAAGGAAGGCTTACCCTTGGTGAAGGAGGATCAAGTTAGGAAACATTTAAACAAACTGGACATACACAAGTCCATGGGATGCACCCATGAGTGCTGAGGGAGCTGGCTGGTGTCACTGTGAGGTCGTTCTTGATTATCTTTGAAAGATCATGGTGATCAAGGGAGATTCCGGAGGACTGGAAGAAAGCAAACATAACTCCTGTCTTCAGGAAGCACAAGAAGGAGGATCTGGGTAGTGACAGGCTGGTCAGCCTCACCTCGGTCCCTGGGAAGATGATAGAGCAAATCTTTCTGGAAACTATTGCCAGACAACTCAAGGACAAGAAGGTGATCAGAATCACAGAATCACAGAATCACAGAATCACTAAGGTTGGAAAAGACCTGTAAGATCAAGTCCAACCATCAACTAACACCACCATGCCCATTAAACCATGTCCCACAATGCCTCGTCCACACGTTCCTTGAACACCTCAAGTGAGGATGACTCCACCACTTCCCTGGACAGACCAACACCCCACCCCCCCCCAAACCTCCTTTCAGGTAATTGTAGAGAGCGATAAGGTCTCCCCTCAGCCTCCTCTTCTCCACACTGAACAACTGCAGTTCCCTCAGCCGCTCCTCATAAGACTTGTGCTCCAGACCCCTCACCAGCTTCATCGCCCTTCTCTGGACACGCTCCAGCACCTCAATGTCCTTCTTGTAGTGAGGGGCCCAAAACTGAACACAGGATTCGAGGTGTGGCCTCACCAGAGACAAGTACGATCACCTCCCTACGCCTGCTGGCCACACTATTTCTGATACAGGCCAGGATGCTGCTGGCCTTCTTGGTCACCTGGGCACACTGCTGGCTCATCTTCAGCCGGCTGTCAACCAACACCCCCAGGTCCTTTTCTGCGGGGGAGCTTTCCAGCCACTCGTCCCCAAGCCTGTAGCATTGCATGGGGTTGTTGCGACCAAAGTGCAGGACCCAGCACTTAGCCTTGTTGAACCTCATACAATTGGCCTCAGCCCATCGATCCAGCCTGTCCAGATCCCTCTGCAGAGCCTTCCTACCCTCAAGCAGATCAGCTGCTTGTAGATGGGTATTCATCTCCCTGAGCGGGAAGACAGGAATGGAGAGCAAAATAAACTCCCCATGATCCAGGAGGAAGCAGTTAACAACCTGCTATGCCACCTGGACACTCACAAGTCTATGGGGCCTGATGGCATCCACCCAAGGGTGCTGAGGGAGCTGGCGGAGGAGCTTGCCAAGCTGCTCTCCATCATTTATCAACAGTCCTGGTTAACAGGGGAGGTCCCGGACGACTGGAGGCTTGCCAACATGACACCCATCTACAAGAAGGGCCAGAAGGAGGATCCGGGGAACTACGGGCCTGTCAGCCTGACCTCGGTGCCGGGGAAGATTATGGAGAGGTTCATCTTGAGGGCACTCACGGGACACGTGCAGGATAACCAAGGGATCAGGCCCAGCCAGCACAGGTTCATGAAAGGCAGGTCCTGCTTGACCAACCTGATCTCCTTCTATGACCAGGTGACCCGCCTAGTGGGTGAGGGAAAGGCTGTCGATGTTGTCTGCCTGGACTTTAGTAAAGCCTTCGACACTGTCTCCCACAGTATTCTCCTGGAGAAGTTGGCAAATTGTGGCTTAGACAGGTTCACTCTTCGCTGGGTTAAAAACTGGCTGGATGGCCGAGCCCAGAGAGTTGTGGTGAATGGAGTTATATCCAGCTGGCGGCCAGTTACAAGCGGAGTCCCCCAGGGCTCAGTTTTGGGGCCGGTCTTGTTTAATATCTTTATCGATGATCTGGATGAGGGGATCGAGTGCTCCCTCAGCAAGTTTGCAGATGACACCAAGTTGGGCGGGAGTCTTGATCTGCTTGAGGGTAGGAAGGCTCTGCAGAGGGATCTGGACAGGCTGGATCAATGGGCAGAGGCCAATTGTATGAGGTTCAACAAGGCCAAGTGCCGGGTCCTGTACTTGGGTCACAACAACCCCATGCAACGCTACAGACTTGGGGACGAGTGGCTGGAAAGTTCCCCTGCAGAAAAGGACCTGGGGGTGTTGATTGACAGCCGGCTGAAGATGAGCCAGCAGTGTGCCCAGGTGGCCAAGAAGGCCAACGGCATCCTGGCCTGTATCAGAAATAGTGTGGCCAGCAGGAGTAGGGAGGTGATCGTGCCCCTGTACTCGGCGCTGGTGAGGCTGCACCTCGAATGCTGTGTTCAGTTTTGGGCCCCTCACTACAAGAAGGACATTGAGGTGCTGGACTGTGTCCAGAGAAGGGCAACAAAGCTGGTGAGGGGTCTGGAACACAAGTCTTATGAGGAGCGGCTGAGGGAACTGCAGTTGTTCAGTGTGGAGAAGAGGAGGCTGAGGGGAGACCTTATCGCTCTCTACAACTACCTGAAAGGAGGTTGTAGAGAGGCGGGTATTGTTCTCTTCTCCCAAGTGACTAGCGACAGGACAAGAGGAAATGGCCTCAAGTTGCACCAGGGGAGGTTCAGGCTGGATATTAGGAAAAATTTCTTTACTGAGAGAGTGGTGAAACACTGGAATAAGCTGCCCAGGGAAGTGGTTGAGTCACCACCACTGGAGGTGTTCAAGGAACATGTGGACGAGGCATTGTGGGACATGGTTTAGTGGGCATGGTGGTGTTGGGTTGATGGTTGGACTTGATGATCTTACAGGTCTTTTCCAACCTTAATGATTCTGTGATTCTGTGAAGAGAGACGTGGACACACTGGAGATAGTCCAGATAGTCATCACAAAGATCATTAAGGGACTGGAGCATCTGACATATGAGGAAAGGCTGAGAGAGCTGGGACTGTTCAGCCTGAAGAAGAGAAGGCTCAGGAGGATCTTATCAATGTGTACAAGTACCTGATGGGACAGTGTAAAGAGGATAGAGACAGCAATGGGAACAAATTGAAATACAGGAAATTCCTTTTAAACATAAGAACAAACTTCATTACTCTGTGTGTGGTTGAACACTGGAAGAGGTTGCCCGGAGAGGCTGTGGAGTCTCCATCATTGGAGTTATTCAAAACCTGATAGGACACCCCTGAGCAACCTGCTGTAGATGACCCTGCTCTGAGTGGGCTGTTGGACTAGATGATCTCCAGAGGGGCCTCCTCACCTCAGCCATTCTGTGTTGTGATCTAGGACACTGACACTGTCCTGAGCATTTGTGAAAGTACCGAGAGACAGATTAGCTTTTTTCTTTGCAATAGACCCCAATCTTCTCCCTTGTAAGGCAGCTGAAGAATAGAATTGATGAAGACACAGAGAACATGCACAGTATGACTGATGATACATTCAGGTCTGAACCACCGGTGCAATGAGGTTCGTAATATGTGAGAATGACCCTATAAACACTCAATGTGGACATCAAACTGTGCTTGGACAGCTGCTGTTGACCAAGGTATGCATTATCTTTGACATTTTTAATTTTTATATGTAAGAATAATTAGGAATAAAACTATCAATGTATTTAAAACTGCATTGTTTCAAATTAAGAGTATTCCTATCGGAACATGAATGATGGCAATGATATCAGTAGACAGTATATTACAATGGACGGAAGATTTCCCCATGGTAGATCAACTGTACCTCTTTCTTATCACTTCTTGTAAGTGCTGCAGAGGAAATGAGAAACAAGAAAGGATTTGAAAGGGAACAGGACATGAGTTTGAAGGGTGGAATAAAAAATACAGTCCTAAAAAAGATCCATAAAGGATGCCCAGGAAAAGGTTTCGGAAGTGTAAGCAAGTAGAGGCAATGAAATGTTAAATTTGCTAAACATCTGAGGCAACAAGATGCCAGAGTTGGGCTTATGGAAAGAATCATAAACTCACACTTCACACAGGAGCAAATTGAGACTGTTTCCGCATTTGAAAATAAGTAGATCTTGTCAGATTTTAAATTCTGTAGCTTTTAACTGTTTCTAAAATTAACCAAAACACATATTGGAAAAATCTCAAAAACATAATCAACATTTTCCCCCTCCTTTTAAATCTGAAATGAATTTATTCCTCAAAATCATATGGAGAAATCAAAAAGCTAGGCCTCACCATGCCCACTCTGTAGCAATTTCACTAGTGTTCTTCCACTCCAATAAATCAAATGCATCTCTTTATTCTGCAACATCGTATTATTTAGTTTCATTAAACAAATAATAGGTGTCAATTGCTTAGTGTCACATAATGCTCTATTTTCACTGCTACCAAAATGGCATTAAACTGCGATTTAGAAGTGATATTAGTTACAGGACAATTTATGATTGCTCCTCAGAGTCTTCTGTTTATTTCAAAATGCCTTGTGGAACATGTGAGGCCCGTAACAAGTGTTTTACTAGTGCATTCTGAGGATTTCCTAAAAGTATATATTTTTTTTTAAATTGCCTCCCTAGACTGTCCCCAGGCTGTCACGGGGAAGCCTTAGCCCCATGGGTCAGGTGTGACACCCACCACCATGGGTCAGCCAGAGAGGGGAACAGGATGAGGCCATTGGTGCCATTTGTGCTTCTGTGAGTGCTGAGCATGTGTCTGGGCTGGTCTGTGTGGCCAGCCGTGTGTATATGTCTATGTATGGGTTCTATACAGGTGTTTGCATGCATGACTGTTGGGAATATAAGCCCAGCCTTGCTACTGGTTGGACCTGAGGGCACAGAGCTGCATCAGCCTCCCCTCTGTTGAGCTACTGGACTTGGAAAGCCTGAGCAATGGCCATGAACTAAACCTGCAGAGTCAAAATATTCAAGAGTTAGAAAATGTAAGATTGTATGAACTTAAGTGTTCCCCTTACTATAGTGTCTAATTATATCACATACTAACTTTCTCTAGACCCTTCTGTCCTTCAGTACAGCAGTAGTTTTTCAGAACACCTCTCTTTCTTCTCTTTCAATATGTAGCTCCAACTTAGCAAATGCAAAATTATTAGTTTCTTCAAGGATAGTTCTGTTAATACAGTCCTTAACAAACACTAATGAATCTGCCTAGTAACCTTGCCAGATTAGGAAGTCTGAGTCTATATCCCCAAACCATGATGCCCTTCAGAGTTGTTATACAAACACAAAAGTTATCACTTATAACTACCTTTATTAAACTTTGAAGAGACATTTTATTTTTCGCAAGTGCAGAAGAACTCAGAGATCCTGGAACCTAAAGTACTTATTTTCAACTAATGGATTTAGTATTCGCCATCCCGCAGATTACCCTTATCTGCAGAGTCACTGACACAATTTAGCAAGGAGACACAGGTGACCTGGGTCACTAATACAGAAGTACTGCAAATGACTGAGGCTGCTTCTTCAATGTGAAGAAGGAAAAACATGAACACAGAAACTCCTACTTCCCACAAAGATAATTGACTGGAGACCAGCCTCGTACGTGAGTTATTAATACATTATTATTATTATCCGTATGCTAGAAAATGAGGCAAAAAATATTAGAAACAAATTTGTTAAAGCAGTCAATTAATTTTAGGGACCCAAACAGTAGCAAGCATGTCACATATTCCTAGCACCCCAGAATTCACAGCAGCCCTCCAGGCCATTCAGGCTGTTGGCACTGGTGTCCCTCACTTCCAAAAATCAGTCCTCACATGGCTACTATAGAGCACAAACTAGTCAACTCTAAACATACCACTTTAAATAGATGTGCACACAGATCTTATGCCAGAAGTCAAGACAACTCTTATTTCCCCAAGTCAGCACCTGGTTCCCTCACAGCTAAACACCTGTAAGAGCGAAGGAAAAGCCCTGCTACATCAGACCAGTGATCTACCTCGCATCTAACCTCTCTGACACTGGCTTGTACTAGACACCTAAACTGAGTTGGTTTTGCCTTTGACTCCATTAGTACCTGTCCATCCTTTCAATAAGGCACACCACTGTCCTACCCAAGCTTCTCACATCCTGGATCTTTCCTTAACTACTACCTCCCTCCTGCCAACAGCTCCATACCCTGGCCTTTGCATTTCTTCTCATTAGCTACCACCATTTACCCATACCTATTCTTCAGCTGGCTAGCTCTTGGGCTCCTGCTGCCAAAATCCACACAACTATTTTCATTGTCTATGAAGATTAGGAGCAGAATTTTCAAAAGACCAGAGGCCAATGCTAAACATTTTTACAAATCCTGAAGTTATATGAAAAAAGTGTTGAAATCTACGATTCTAGATTGTGTGTATTTGTCATTATCTGAATTCTGTAGCCTAAGTTCCTGGATTATGTAGCATCATTATATAAAAATCATACTTAAAGTCCCTATACATTGAACAATGGAGGTTTTATTTAGTTCAGGGAAAAAAGATGAGTTTTGGATAAAACATTGCACTGAAACTAAGGAGAGGGAGACATGCTGATCTCAGTGTGATTTTGGGTAAATGACTTAAAGAAGAAACAAGACATAGAGAAATTATCTGAGCTACATTAGATAAAATATCAGCCAATGTGACCACAGTGGGCCTTTCTGGCCACTGAAATATTAATATTAATTAACAGAGTCGCCTGTAAATTCTTAAATGGCATTTTCTATGCCACACATTCTTTACATTGCATGGTGAGTTGGGCTCTGCCCAAACCCCAACCAAACCTGAGACCATGTCATACAGCCTGCTAGTATCATATATGTGGTTTAAAATAGCCTTCACAATGCTGCTACCAAAACATCATCACTATATCACCTTAAGGATGTCCTTGAAGGGAGAAAGGAGGATGTGTCTTTGGAGGACTTCAGAAACAGTTGAAGGCTATGACACAAATGGCTCTGGGATTACTGAGATAGTGCCCTCCTTCCCCTCTCTTGCGTAACTTCTGCTCCTCACTCTGCTCAGGATACATGGACGCAGCACAGGCTTGTAGGGAACACACAGCGAGGAGAGGGAACACTTTCACCAGCAAGCCTGAAGGAGAGCACAGCCTGCTTCCAGACCCCTTCTTGCCCTGCTCCTAGAAGAAACAAGTCACACCACCATGCTGCTAGTATACAGGCCATCTTTACAAAGTGCCAAGCCACGACAACCCGTCTCTCACCTCTGTTTCTTAATGAGACTGTAAGCAAGGCACATGGTTTCCATTTAGTTTAGGACTCATGGAGAGACTGTGGAAGTGAATGCGCTACATGAAACTCTGGTTTTGCTATTGATATATAAAAATATATGTAACTGCATTGGAGTGACCTCACTGACCAGTACTCCTAGGACAGTCTTTGACAAACTATTTTCATCCTCAAATTCTCTGCAAGTCTTGAGTCTTTCTCAAGTCTTCAGTCCATCCATTTCTAGTTACAGCCCTGGAAACTTTCCTGTTGCTAGTGCTTTGGCAGAGAAGAGACAAGCAAAAATCTGATTTGAGATGGAGGTTGTGATTCTGACCCCAACCTGATGTTGAGACATCCATTTAAAATGTACATGTCTCAAAGCTGTGTATTTCCCTTTTCTACATGCACTACACTACTACCCAAAAGAAGGAATTACTGGTCTGCAATTTCACAAATACCTTTTCAGCAGAATCTTGACTTCACAGTCCTTCATTATCTGAAATTATTTGAAGAAAGGGTCTCATGCATTATTATACTTAAAAAGTCCTTCACCATCTGAAAGCATTATTGTAATGATTTATTTCGTATTGCCTATGTCCTTGAGAAATAAAATCCGTAATAACTTTGCAAAGAGGTGCATTTAGCTATCATTCCCCTAGCTTGAAATTTTGCTTAATGAGGCCTATCTTAAACAGGCTCAACTCCCAGGGCTTTTTGCCAGTCCTCTCTGCAGCTCGAGTTTTCATCTGCACCTGCCAAAAGGTTGATTTAATAGGGCATAATAATTCTTCTGTCTTTAATAATAAAGACTTGTATATAAGACTAGATTTACCTGGGCATCTATTTTTAAGGCTTTTTTAAGACACTCATTTTTAATACAACAAAGGCCCTTCTGACAGTGAGGATGATACAAATCTGGCTATGGCACAAGATATAGAGTGGTTCTCCTAGCAGCCTTGCTTTTTGTTCCACATCTTCCCCATCTCTTCCACAGCCAGGCACACGTCTATTCAAAGGGCTAAATACTAATTGTGTCCAGGCCTACATTAAACTGTTCTGATGGCTTTGATGGAACTAAGGGCAAGTGCAGAGAGAGGCTCCTGCACATAATGCACGTACCCAGAAATTAGAGTCTTTGAGAATGGTGCAGTTTTAAAGCCTTGTTCCTCCTGCTCTGTGTATGACTAAACATGCTGTACTTCAGAAGGGGATAAAGAGGCAGTGACTTTGACCATGTGACATCTCTGAGTTCTTGCTTTCATTTCCCCTTGTCCACAATTTTTTCCAGAGACAACGTAACTCCTATCCTAAAGCTCTTTTTCAGAATATGATGCTAAATGGCTCTCTCTTGTCAATAAAGGATGCTGAAAATACTCTCTCTGGCCATGAAGTAATACATGCTACCTACAAAAAGTGCCCATTAACAGCTTACTTGATCTTCTTCCTCCATTCCACTGTATGCTTGATGAGACTTGACAGTACGTAACTTGAAAAAAGGAATACCAATTACCCAGAACTATGTCCCTCTCGAAGTCCAGAGACAACCCTTTCCCTCTTCTTCCTCCCCACTGCTAATGACCAGATACTTTGGAAGAGTGTGTAGTCTACCTCCGCTACTGTTCCCTGCCGTAATCAGCCCCGGCTCCCATTGCTTGTGGCACAGAAACATAGGAACTCCTCAGACTAAAATGCTTGGGTTTTTGCATCTTTCTGCCGGGGTGCAACTTGCTGCTTCTTCTCCACTTCTGCCATTAGCACTCTTGAAGTAGTGGGAGGTGCTCTGCACACTGTGAGCAGATGCACTAAGCGTGTATCTGTGATGAGGCGGCAGGAGCAATCACTGCCACTTTATCTCCTTCCTGTTCACTAGGAGGTATTTTTTCTGCCTTACCAAGGATCCCCTCTGATTTCATTGATGAGGCAGTAGAAGAGCTAGGTCCTAGTAATTAATGATCAGCCATCCAGCAGGCAGTCCTGGAGATGCATCGCTGTGCTCATCTGGAACAAACTGATCACGGAAATGTACTGATGCAAGTAAGTGGTGTGCAAGTCAAACACCCAGTACAATGCACGTACAGTACAAAGAATGGCTTTGATGTCCTCCGTATCTGTGTTATCACATCCGATAACAATCACACCAAGGTCTAGGGGAGAGCACCCTTGGAGCTCTGAGCAGGAAGTCCTCCGAAAATCCTGGGAAAACCCTCCCAGCGTGGCGCCGTACAGTTCACCACATTTTATTACCAGGCTCAGCTATCTCTTCCCCAGGCTCTACAGAGGGCACCGTTTTGTCAAGATCCCTGACTCATTGCTCACTGATCTCCTCCCTGCCCCGGTCCAGAGCCCGGGAAGTCAGTCTCTCCCGGTACTTTCTCTCTGGTGTTTGCCATCGATGCCTGCGGCGCTCGGGAAGGACGCATTTTAAGCGCTTTGCTTTCCAGTGCCACCAACAGGGAAGGGGAAAGCTGCTGGCGCGCCCGCCGCTCCCCCCGGCCTTCCAGCGGCGCGATGGGGCGGGGGCTCCGCTCACCGCGGGAGGAGGCCGCGCCGGGGCCCTGCCCGCACCCCGCCGGCCCGGGCGGGAGCGGAGGGGGGAGGCCCCGCCTCGCCACCGCCCTCTGCCGCTCCTGCCGCCACAGGCCCCTCCTCCCCTGCCCGCCCCGCCCGCCGCACACATGTGCCTGCACCCAGCGGCGGGGCGCGCCGTCGGGGCGGGCGGGCGACGCCGCCTCCCCGGCACCGCGCACCGCGACAGCAGCCCACCGCACCAGCACCGCGTCGTGCCGCGCCGCGCCGGGCATCCCTCGGGCGCGGAGAGCCGGGGGCCGCGCTGACGCCGCTGCGCGCCATGGCCGTCGCCTACCTGCTGGGCAACGGCTCCGCGCCCCTCCTCGCCGGCGCCCTGGAGGTCCCCTTCGCCGCCAACGCCTCCGCCTCCTGCCGCCCCGCCGCGCCGCCCTGCGCGGCCGCGCCGCCGGGCGCCTGGGGCAACGCCTCGGCGGCGGCGGTCGCGGGCTGGAACCGCTCCGAGCCCTGCGGCGGCGCCAACGGCAGCGCGGGCGGCGGCGGACCCTGTGCGCCCGCGGGCGGCGGCCCCTCCGTGGTCACGGCCATCGCCATCATGGCCCTTTACTCTGTGGTCTGCGTCGTGGGGCTTTTCGGCAACTTCTTGGTCATGTATGTCATCGTCAGGTGAGTGCTGCCCTGCCCCGCCCCGCCCTGCCTTGCCTGCCCTGCCCTGCTTCGCAGCCCCCGGTCGCTGCCGTCGGGGCGGACGCCCCGCCGCGGGGAGCCAGGCTGCGGGCCGGCGTCCCGACCGGGGATGCTGCGGTCCCTTTCCGGCAGGCAGCGCGCAAAGGGCCGCACGGGGGGTGCGGAGGGGCTCCTGCCCCCGCGGGGAAGGGAAGGAGGCTTTTGAGAAAGTGCCGGCGCGGGTGATCGGTGAAGAGAAACTTGCGGTGGGGCCGTGAGGACCGGCCGGGCCGGGCGGTCCGTCAGAAACCGCTGCGGGTCCGGGGATGCTCTACGGACCCTCCGTGCTGCAGCACCACTGCGATCTGCTGTGGCCAACGAGGCCTGAATCCCGCACCTGTCCGCTGAGGAGGGAGGATTTAAAGGGACTTTAGCCACTGCCTGCGAGCGTGTGCGGGTACAGGGTCGCACACGGACACCCGGCACACATCCGTGCGTCTTTCCCCCCACGTCTCCCAAACGCACAAGCAGAATGTAAATGGCATCGCGGCTAAACGCTTCTCTCCGCCCCGGTTGATAGATCCTCTGCCTCAAGTCTTGATGTATGTGTTTATATTAATATACATTTATATATATACACACATATATATGCATTTATGTATATATACATACATGCGCATACTCGTATATAAATACGCCAGGATCGCGGCCGCTATCCGTAATCCCGGCTTCCCGGCTGTGCTGCAGCACTTCGCAACTTTCTCGCCCGCAAGCCCACCCGGGCTTTCACAGGTCACTCCCAAGCGTGTCGTTCACGCACGAGAAATCCCGTGCCCGCAAAGCGGCGGGAAGCGGGTGAGAGCGAGATCAAACGCGCTCCTTTGCCCGCCGGCGAGCGGGGCGGGCGGCTTCCGTGGGGGAACACTGCCACCTCCCGGGAGCGGCGGGGCGGGACGGCAGCGGGGCGGCGGGACGCGACAGGACGGGGCTGACCGAGCTCCGCTTCCTTCGTGGCTGCTCGTCGTTTCCAAATGAAGCATCCGCTGAGCCCCGCAGAGCCCAGCGGGCGCTGCTGCGGGGGGTGCCCCCGGGGCGCGCTCGCCCCCAGCCGGGGCAGCCCCAGCACCTCCAGTTTCCCCAGGTCTAGAAAGCGTCCCTTTTCCCTTCGAACACCATGTTTCCCAAGGAGTCGGGGCAGCGGCCGTCGGGCATGGGTGCCGCGGCCGCGGGGAGCTGGCAGGCGGCAGCAGGGCTTGGCGCCCTGCGGGGCTTGCAGCCCAGCGGCAGCGGGGTGGCTTCACGGTGGGTGCAGCGCTGACGGCGCTAGCTGTGGAAAGCCGGGGGTGAGGACAGCAGTCAGGGTAGGGTGCTGCGGCACAGCGGGGGATGATTCCTTCGGCACGCGTTGGGGATGTCACTGCAAAGCCTGTGCAGCTCATAGACCTAATGGGAACACAAGTAATAGGCGTCAGTGGTTCAAGCTATACCGGTTCAACCGCAGAGTGGTTTTAACTATACTTCAGAGGCTGCATCTGAAATGCGCAGAGCGGGGGAGATGATAGATTCTCTTCTGCCCCATGGTTTTGGTCAGTCCGAGACCCAAGCTATCTATGTGAAGATGCAGCTGCAGCAAGGCTTCTAAACAGGAGCATGACGGTAATCGACTGAGCAGTGTTGAATGCATTCCTCTGGGAGAAAAAGCAGATGCACAATATAACGGAGCCAGGACAGCTGTCAGCAGAGAAATATGCCACAGGTTGGCCCTGGGATTATATATTTATACTGGACATAACCCATACTAGGTTCATATTTCTTACATTAATTAATTGAATTACACTTGCACCACAAAGCCAAATTGAATGAGGCACTTGCATTTAGATTTCTATCTAAAGAGAACATCTTTCCCTAAGATTACAGCTTAAAAAAAAAAAAAAGCCAGAAGCAATAGGAGAAAGCAAAAATGTTTTTTTTTCATTTTACAGAAGAAAACACAAATAAATTACATGGCTTCCAAAACCATCCAGGAATTCTATGGCAAAGGCAGGACTGAACCCAGGTTTCCTGTGCAAGAACAGCTTTTGATATGACAGAATTCCTTC
The DNA here is from genome assembly GCF_030936135.1 of Gavia stellata. Classification (NCBI taxonomy): domain Eukaryota; kingdom Metazoa; phylum Chordata; class Aves; order Gaviiformes; family Gaviidae; genus Gavia; species Gavia stellata. The sequence goes on from NC_082595.1 coordinate 43,105,539, forward strand.
CCAATTAATATCATGCAGCTGTTCACCAATTTGGGATGAAAAAGAGTTTACATGTTAATGGTTGAATAGGATCTGTGGTTTAAGCAGCACAAAAATGCATTTGCTTTCTGTGCTTCTGTATAGGTTTAGTATATCTGGACAGTAATAGGGAACTTTTTGATTTATTTCCTGTTGCAAGCTATACTAACATGACAGTATTCCCAATCATATAATATGCATATATGAAATGGTGAGCATACATGCTATAGGCTCACCTGCATGTATCCTTGGATCCAGCTACAGACAAGAGGCAAACCTTTCACTGGATTGAATTTGGCATCATATAAAGCTGCCCTTCTTTGTCTACCTTTCACACCACGCCTGCTCAGGAAGAACAAAACATTGAAGTTGGTATTAATTTTGAGAAGAATTAAGACTACTAGAAATAAGATTTTAAAGTGATATTGGTACCTGGTTTGCCTTGAAAATATTAGGAGTTAGGGAGTAGGTGCTCAGATATTTGAAACTCCGTCCCTACTCACACAGTGAAAGCAACAGTGACTTCATATTCAGTGTGCTGCATGCTGATAGCACATGCTTGGCTTCTTTAGAATTTTTTTAAAAATTATTATAGTATTATTCTTACAAACATTATTATTCTTACAACTTTTCCGCATGAAGCAGATTCATGGGTTTGGAGCCAGAGCCATGCAAGTGCTTGCCTGGTGTGGAACTGTCCACAATGCCACCCTGTTATCCCAGCTGGGGCAAACAGGGGTCAGAAAGCAGACGTGTCCAACAAGGAGTTAGAAATGTATTGTCATTATCAATACGAAAATCAGGCTCTTCATGCAAAGCAGGTCCATGGATTTCCAATTTATATGCTTGTTACTTTATAAGTAATGCATTTTCATCCACCCTGCTCATTCTCCCAAATGGTTCCTGTTCAGCTGAATACTGTCATCGTTGAATTAATATTTATGTGTTATATTTGTAGTGTGTGAGGCTGAACCCCATGTTACTAACACTGAGCTGTTTCCTTTGTCACGTACAAAAAAATGCCTTCTGAGTGACAGCAGTAATAGAGAGGTTTTACTGCCAGCCATGAATTTCCTGTAATCTGAAAAATCTGTAGATAATTTTTTTATCTGTTTTCCTCATGTGCTTTGTGTAAGTGTAAATTACTAATGTGAACACAGTGTTGTTATGGGTATGTCAACAGCAAATGCTACTTCCAGCTGCTGCAGAGTACAAGAGAGTGTACAATTAGTGCCATGTGGTATTGACTGAATTTACACAATAATCTATAAGTTTTTCCAGCTTTCTCATCAAGTCAGTGGGATATTAGTCACGCATTCGAGTGGGAAGAAGAATATGCCCTGTGGTTAAGGCAATATGCTAGAAAGCTGTAATACATCCTAGATGAGAATCTTCAGCATCGCTGGTCTGCAGGAGAGGAATAGCTCTCGGTGGCCCCAGTCCTCCACGATGCCAAGTGCCCTGAGAGGACTGTAATTCCACCAACAGCCACTAAAGTCACTCAAGTCAAGAGTAATTCCTTAATTGCTTTGCTATTAATTTTGTCATATATCATAAACAAAGGGGCCTCAGGTTCTTCGTGATCCTTCGCAGGAGGAAAGAAATGTCTTGTTTCGTTAGAGTAAATGATTACTCGGCTTAAAAAAAAAAATCGTAACAGGGAAAGAGGTCCTCTCTGAAATGAAGAGATTTCTTTCTACATTTCTCAAAACAGCCTCTTAATAGTGTTTTGAAAAAAAGAGCTGTGACTGAAACATCATCTAATCTGGAAAGACTATGCAGTACTGCAAGCTCTGGTTACTTCAGCTTGGCTCACCCACACTTCAGGAACACTGCTTTACTAAGTAGAATGGAATTTGGGGTGAAATTTCAGTTGTAGAAAGAATTGATATCACCGGAAGAATAAATATTTTCACACATGTACGCAGAAAGGGAAGAGTGAGTGGTTTGGAAAGAGGTCATAACATGAAGCAGAGAGAGTCTGTTTAGAGAAATAAACTGAAAATGATCCCAAGCTTGGAAGTGGCTGAAGTGAAGCAAGTTTTTCTAAAAAACAGGAGTTCTTCTTTGCAAGGTGACATGGAATTATGGATGCAGCATGAAAGAAGGCCTACAGCATCTCTTGTAGCAGCATAGATCAGGGAATTTCGAAACTAAGAAATGCATAAAATTCATTCTTTTCTTTCCTGTCCACAACTGTGTGAACTTCTCTGCATTTGGATGGCATTGCATGTGCAACTGTGTGTCCTGCCTGTTCCACTGTCTGCAAAGAAAAGGTTCCACCTTCTTGCTAAGAGCTGTGGGCTAAAGCGAGAGCAGCCTTGACCAGTCATGTCAATTATGAATTTATACTGCTCACCAGCACAAGCCAGAGAAGATCTGGGGGCAGAACTGAGGGAGTCAGTTTGGGCAGGAACAGCACAGAAGCTGAATTAAATGAGCAGCGTAGTGAGGGGTCACCCTCAGCATCCTGCATTACAGAAAGGCAGGTCTCCCTGTTTGCACAGTTTGTGATAGACATGTACCAGTCTCTGCTAGTGGGTAAATTTTTTATTAGCAAGCTGCTCCCCTCCCTCCCCCAAGATCAAGGGAAGCAGAGAGATAAAACAGCATGTGTACCTTTGTATTCTCTTTTTAAAAAAAATTATATTGGTATGGCCATGGTCAAAATGTGGCCCAAAATACATTAGCCTGCAACCTGAGGGAGCAGGGGCGACTGTGGGATGACCGTGCAGCAGCAGTCGGCTCTGCAGCCCCACACTCGTCTCCAGACCCTGTGCCACCTTGTGCCCTGTGCCTGGCCCTGGTCGCGGTGAGCTCTCGCCCGTGGGACAGCACGCCTGCCCCAGGAGGGCAGACCCCCCTGCTCTGCTAGTGGCTACCACCAGGCGCTTCTGGGCAGAAAACATCCCCTCTCACGCAATTTCTCTTGAAAAAGCTGTTTTGATCCCACTGTATTTTTCCTGGGGTATCATTTTTGTAATGGCTCCCATGAAAAAGAATGTTAAACACTTCCTGATTTTTTTGTAATTTCCTCATAAAAATGAGTCAAATTGTACCAACTTTTCTTGGCATCAGTAAAATTAGAAAATATTGCAAGCACATATTTTTTCTATTATGTAATTATTAGCAAGCTAATGACTAATGAGCTAATTAGCTAACATAATCCTGAAGTACTGCTTCATTTCTACTTACAGTATATTTTCAAATCATCAGGCATAGCTTTTGCTGAACACTGTTGATAAGCTTTTATAATTTTTCTGGATCAAAAAGTGACACATTTACAAAAAACTCAAACATAACATGATGTAAGTCCAAATGTCACAGAATTGTAGTCTAGCTTACTAACCTCGTTTCCAACCATAGCCAGCAGCTGGTGTTTAGTCAAAGAGCAGAAGAAATAGGGGCATCACTGTGTGAGAATCCTTCTAACAGTCTGTTAGACTGCAGAGAGACTTTCTGAGCTGCAGTTTGCATCAGCATTTATTCGGTAGCTTTTTGTGGACATTTCTAACATGCAGCAGTCCCAAAAAAAACAGAATCAAAAATAAGGTTGGAAACAAAAGGTCACAAATATTACCACTTCTAAACAAAGCTGCTTTGAAACAAATATTCTATAAAGTAAAATTTCAGAATTCTGGAACATTTTTAAAGATTCTAAGTTAGTTATTTTTAAGCTTAGGTGTTTTAAGATGAATGTTGTAGAGATCCTGATTAACAGACATTTTCAAAAAGTTACTTATTTTCATTATGATTCCAAGTGAAAACAAGTTTTCAATCCTTAATGATTCTCTTTGAAATACAAATCCACTCATTATAACTGTATTTTTTAAAAAGCTGAAAGCAACTATTTTCTGAATTGCTGTGGTTAGGCTGATCTCAGGCGAAGTTCTTTTTATAACCATCTGTGCCTTCTTTGGTTTATACAATAAGTTTGGGTTTATGGTATTGTAAGTGGGGATGCTATCATTATCTTTCAAAGCCACTGCTCCCTTTTGGAAGTTGGCTTTTAATGGTGTTCACTAGCAAGGAGTTCCACAGCTCAGCCCAGCTGCTTTAAGAAGCATTCTCATTCATCCGTTTAATGTTAAACACTCCTAAATTTTATTTATATTTTCCTTTGAATTTACATGATGAAAAAAGGTAGGGATGACAGACCATAGCTAATCAAATAACTGCGAAAGACATGAAATAGCATATTTTTTCCACTTTCTTACTGAGAAGTGTTCAATTATCAGCTGTAAGATCTTGTATCTCAGATCAGGAATAAAACTTCAAAACAAAAATGTTTGTGTAAAATGGAGCATCTCCTCCTCGTTGTGTTGTACGGAGCAATCCCAGCTGAGAGAAGTCTCTTTCTTAAGGGAGAACAGGGAGCAGCAGTTAGGGTATCTTTTCCTGTTTTCCCCCTTGCACAGTGCTAACCTCCAGCCCTGGGGTGTGGTGCCTCTGTAGAAGAATTATCCAAGAAGCCATTTACCCAAATCCTTCTCATAAGGTGATGGTCTCAGTACCTCCCTCAGAGCCCCAGTTTCAGACACAATCTCATCCTTGTCACATGGAGACTAAATCCATGGTTTACTTTTGATCCAGTCTTCTCAGAACACATAATCATGCTCCTTCTTTCTGTCATGCCTGCCTCCACCATCGCCTGCTTTCCCCTTTCCCCCCGTCACAGGCAAGTCTTCCTCCGCATTTATTCTCTCTCCAGTCCCTTTGTCTCACCTCTGTCACTCCTTTCCAGATCGCACTCGACAGCTTCACTAGAAGATCCCAATCTCTTGTGTGTGAGAAACCATACCTTGTATGCTTAAGCATTACTTTGATCTGTACAGTCTACAGGGTTGCCTCAAACCCCGTGCTACCTCCCTGATACCCTCTGACCAGGGGGGTTACCACTGCTGTTCCCCATCACACCTTCGAGGATCTCACATCTACTAGCGGTAAGACTGACTGTCTTCAAAGGCTTCCCTGCCAGCTTCCTGGCCAAGCACAGAATGTTTCATGTGCGCTCCTCCCCGGAGGTGATCAGTCTACAAATCAGGAGGAGGGAACCAGCACCTGGAAACAAGAGAAGATAGCTGTTAACTTGTCCCCTCTAGAAAAATGTCACCACAGTTATCATAGATGTAGTCGGTGGTTTTACTCTCAATCACGCTTCCCTGAAGGCAGAGGGGAGAAAGTTAAGCTGAAGACACTGACAGTTTTCCTTTCCATGTCTTCCTAGCAAAGCAAAAATTTCAGCAATAAGCACCCACTGCTGGATAATGGCAATATATTGGAGATAGCCTTTTTAGCACCATTGATTTCTTTCAGAAAGATGTGGTACACAATAACTGCAAAAGCAACAGCCTTTACTGGAGACCCATATAGGCCTCAGCACCAGGCAAAGAGAGGCTCAGCTAAAGGTGGTTTAACAAACAGGCCAGATTAAGTCCTGGAACAATTGGCAGATAATTTTTTTCCCCCCATTTAACTAGGCTGGAAGGGAAGGAAGTGTACCAGCAGTTGACTGTTTGGGCATTGGAGCATACATATTACTGTCATTTGTTTTTTATTGTTAAGTAGCTTTTTATGGTGTCTGGGAAAAGAAAAAGAAATGAGGGTAATAGGAGTTGTAAGACATTGCAACATCTTAAATGTTTGTGTGGCAAGTTGATACGAATGTATCTATAAAGACCTGTTCTTGGCTGGTTCCCCTCTCCTTTTTGGAAAAAGAAAGAATGCATCACATCAGCTCTATTTTGTATGTATTTCTGCTAGGATATTTTGCATGTACATGTAATTAAAAAAAACATGAAAATAATACAAGAGAAATAATAAAATAGTTACCTGTTATTTTGGAGTGCAGTTTGTGTGCTCTGTCCAAAGTAATCTTCTTGCTCATTAATCCTCTCAGTCAGACATCAGGGGAAAGGACCAGCCTTCCTCCCCAACATAGCTATTTTTCCCAACGAAATAAGCTTGTTTTGTTTTCTCTGGGAAGGGTCTAACTCACTAATTCAAACTAAATAGCAGAAAGAGGACCTCTATATGATGCCTTTCAGCAGAAAAAAAAGGAGGAAGAGCCATAAAGAAAGCAACAAGTGACTTTTAGCCCAAAGTCCAGTACAGGATTTTAATTAATTGAAAACAGGGTGAGTCAGATGCCCTTCCAACTCTCTTGGTGCCACATCATTCCCAAAAAGTCCTGCACAGGAGTCTGAAGAAAGTTGACTCTGCCTAAATAGCTTTCATTTAGCTCTCCCAAAGCTGACGTCTGAGAGAAGTCGCTAGTTGGTTCTGAGTACAGGAGAAACAGCCCTGAGCCGATGTGCCTCCACAAGAAGTGGTGTGCTCTGCCTGCTTCTCCTGCCTGGGCCCTGTAAGCAAATGCTGGTGGATCTGCATATGCCTTGAGACAGCCCCGGATGCAAGGAAAGGACAAGCTGGGAAGTCAAAGGTGTTAGCAAGATAACCCGAGGGAAGTAAACTTCGGTGAAATTCCGGATTAATTTTGTTTGTGCTGTGGAGGAGAATAAAGTGGAAAAGGAACCTGGCAGTGGGAAAACAAAGTATTAGGTAGAAAAGAGGTAGCAACTGAAGCAACTACAGTCCAGCGGTTATCTGCCCTACGTTCAGATCCACATTCGGCATATAAATTCAAACTCCTTCAGAAAACGGACATCGCCTTACTGGTGTGTGAGGAAGTGAGGGAAAGGCTACTCCAGCATAATACATGCTGAGGCCTTGCTGCGTTCCCCACTGAGTATGTCAAATAACTAGGCATTGCTATTTTAGATCTAATACACCCCCTTAGCATGTCGTGCCTTGACACCTGAAGTGATGCTTGGGATTTGTATGTTTTTTCATCTCTCTAAATAAACCACCATCACCGGTCACAGCAGTGACTGGCTAGCACTGTGTTGGGAGTCAGGATGCAAGGCTTTAACAGGAGGAAACAACCACTGCCTCTGTCTTTCTTAAAGGCAGTAAAATCTTGTTCCCTTTCCAAGTTCAGCTTTTACCCCCAAACTCAGGATCAGTGCAGCAAGTAAGTGAATGTGCCTGCAAATTGCACAATTTTATTGTAACTAAGTGTGAGCATTTTCTGCTATAACATTGTACCTGCTGGAGGGGTTTTTTTCCATTTGTTGCTTGTTTGTTTTCCCTGAGGGCTTATGATTTTTAAATTACATCCTTGTATATGATCTCTTCAGAAGAACATAAATCAAAAGGATGAGTATGTTGTTAACCATAGTATGGCACTTCCGAACTGGATGCCCTGACCGCATAATAACGTGTAAGGGTTGTACACAAATTTATAGTGCTTGTACCCAGAGCTTGAATTTAATGGCTTAAGGCATAAGCATTCTGACGTATCCCTGAATAGAAAAATCAAGGCTAAATCTTCAAACTGATTAAGTCATACACTCTCAGACAGGTAGGTTAAGCTCAACCAGAATATATATGACTTAAAAACTTTAATAGGTAACAGTCTGCCACAGCGCACGTCACAACTGAGGCTGAAATGCACTATGGGTCTTCCACTCTATGCAGAACCACTACCATGAAAATAAAGAAAAAGAACAATGAGATAGGATGGTCATCAGTTAAGTCTATCATTTGAGACCCTTTAGCTCAAAGGTACTTTGCAGGATATGGCCTAGCTGAGAGACATCATTTCAGTGTCAAACATACCAATTGCATTGGCAGACAGAAGAAATTCGGGGGGGGGTGGGGGGGGTGGGGAGGGAGAAGGTCCCTAGACCATCCTGAATGTGACATGACCTTTGTCAAATCTGTAAGGGCTCAAGGAAAAATGAAAGTACCTGATACCTCAGGAAAGCATGCAAAAAATCGCTCTTTCCTACTGTTTCTGAATTGCATATACAAGATGCACCAGAACAGCCATAGAAATAAATGTTCATTTAAATTGGTTCAACTAGGCATACTTCACATGTTTTAATCTTCCCACCCAAAGAGACCTCAACTAATCTAATGTATGCACATAATGATTCTTCATTTGTTTAACAAGTCATTTATGCAAGAAGAACATGAATTTGAAACACTAACCTAATCTCCTCCAGCATCAACAAGACTTATGTCAGGTTGTCTGTATGCAAGACCTAATTGCTGGCTGTTGTTTCTTTCAGCAGCCAAACCATTTTCATGAACGACTGCTTTCTGCAATGAATCTCCTGTAATTAAGCCAGTTTTTCATATATTTTGCACTGAACTTAAATATGGATCAGTTGAAGCAGGCTTTGTCTCCAAATGAGCGTTCTATGGACAAAAGCTTGCATGCCTTTGTGTTGCTGAAAGTAGTTATTACCAATCTATCATCGGCCAGCCCATTTCCTAAGTGCAAAAGACTGTTTCTGCTTTTCTCCTCACTGTTTCTGTTCAGGTAGGAGCAGTTTTCAAATTAATTTGTAATGGTATGTATTACTATATTCATTTGGCTAAATGTGGACCCCCTCTCTGCCTTCTTTGCACTAGTCTAGAGGTGCAACAACCCTATAAAACTGATCTGGTACAGAAGGGCTGAAGGGTCTAGAGGAGGGTATAGTTCAACAATCCACGCAGATGTAAACGGCTTGCCCAAGAAGCGGTAGGGACAAGACTCGGGTGGCAGTATACCAACTGTGTCTGTTTGGCTTAGATGAGGTGTGATGCAAACTAAAAATTTCATTGTTTTTTAAAAAAATACATGGTCTTCATGTTATTTGTTCTTTACTTTTGAGCCATTAAGACTTAAAAGAAAAGACTCTTCAAAAAATTTTGGAGGTGGTAAAGGTGGAGACTAAAGAATTGAAGTAGGCAGGCCAGAAACAGAACTGTGGCACATGCCTTGCAGAAAAGAGAGAGGCACAAGCGTGCCCACATCTCTTTTGTCACATGTCTGTGAGGTGGAAGAGAAGGTGCTCGTGGGTCGTGCTCAAGATGCTGTTACACTTTGTGCAACGGAGCCGGGGGTATCTCTAGGTTAGTTTGGTGAACCTTTTATTTGGTTTGCAAACTACAAATGGCCCATAGGCTGCCAGTTGAAGAGGTCATTTCAAGACTTTCTATTTCTTCTGGAGTGCTAGGAACTTACTGACTATCTGAGTAGGATTCTCTAGATTTTCTGTATTGCTTTCTCTTATTCCAAGCAAATCCCAGTTGAGTGTACCTCTACAGCTCAGATCTTCAAACTTCAAGTATATTTTAAAGCTGTGCTGGTTTGAAGATAAAGGCAAGGCTCAGTTTGCCCTACAGAATTAGACAGACATAAAATGTATTTTTACTGTTGTAAATCTGATCTATCATCTCCTACTACTAAAAAAAACCCCTGTTTCATAAACGTAGATATTTTATGATACAAAACCTGCACTGAGGAGATAGAAAAGACATACTAGTGGGTGTCAGTATTATAATGAGCATAATTGATTTGAATATGTATTGAGCTAAATAGTCACCAAAAAAATTGAGTCATCATGTTGCTCCATTTGTCTTTCATTGCAGAGCTGTGAAAATAAAAGTAATGTTGCCTGAAGCCAACTTCTGTCTTCACTTGCAACCTTGCTTGTTGTCATGCAAAATTTAATATACTTAGTATTTCAGATGCTGAAATTTCAATATAGTATAAATACCAGCATTCAGATTTTCATAGGTTTGCATTTAAGATTTTTTCTTTACACATCTGTTCATTTTTCAATTTTGTAGTGGCCTTGAATGAAAGTGTGAAAACAGTATCAGTTAAGAGATTGCATTTATACACACAATGCTTCTGGTATTATAAGTCATACAGATATCCTGTGACTTTAATTACATATAAAATCCGGTCCCTCTGAAGTATAGAAATCTCATCACATACACCTCTATGGCTGGATGATGGAAATGTTTGTGCTGCTTGTTCAAATAGGTAGTCTGATACATTAGCAAAAGTTATAATAACAGATACAATCAAGGCTTTGAAGAGCTCCTTTACTGTTACTTTTCATGCTGTTAAAATTACTTTTTGTGAATTACTTCAGTATTTATTTGTTCTTACCAAAAAAAAAATCCTGGGGACACTGATAATCTGCTTATTTGGAAAAATATGTGTTTAACAGAATGTACCTTTCAGAAATAAGCCCTTTCTAAAATCTTGAAATATTCAGTACAGAGAAACACCCAAATCCCATAGAATTCACTGAAAAGAATATTGTGACTTTCAATAGGCTTTTGTTGATTAGGCAATTGTGGAGGCAAATACTTTCTATCATCACCACAAAAGCTCTGCTTCCTTTCTTTGTAAGAGCAGGGTGATTAGAAATATAAAGATTACAGAGTACATCAGGCAAAATCCTTCATTAATAGCCTATAGAGCCCATTAAACAAAATAAGTAGAAGAACTTTTAAGCTTAAACTGACAATGAAAGCAAGATAGCAAAACTGAAAAATGTGTAGCATTTAAGTGGGATAAGGCCCATACCAGTCCCAATGAAGAAGCTTGATTCCATTTTTTCAGAGCTTTTCTCTGCCCATCCTCTGGCATGCTAACCTGAGAGTCACTTACTTACATACTGGATGATGTGTTTGGTTTTTTGCTGTTTTAAGCATTCCCTGTAAATCATCAGAATAGCTTTAATTGCTGATTAAAAAATCATTATCATCTGATGTTGTGCTCTCCAGACAGAACTGTGCCAGAATAGCGTGTGAGCAGCATACCTAAGCGTGATTTCTTGTCTAGCCATAAAGGTAGGACAATCACTTCAGAGCTGAGTAGGGATAGGCAGCCTGGGTGAGGGCACAGGATCCTCATCACCTTTCCTCGTCTGTGCAGAATTGAGAGCCACCGCCCCTCTGCTGCTGTTGCTGCCTGAGTGGATCAGACTGGAGCAAGCTGGATATGTCTGCTCATAACGCAATCAAACCTCCAGGTTAGCTCTCTGGACACAACCTTAGCTAGCCCTGGATCTGTTGTCAGAGCTATGGAAAAGACACTCATTATTGATAAACGAGAGGAGACATTGCAAAAGGAGGGCTTAGTACAGCATTTTCATTCTGGGTAATAGTAAAATCAATATAAAAACATTGCTATTTTCATTCTCCATGCAAGATTCTCCAGCAAATTGCCCAGAAAATATTTTCTCCTCCCTCCAAACTGTTTTTAGAGCTGCAGCTTATTGTGTACCTCTCCCACACTGCAATCCTGTACATTTTTTCTACATAATTCCCAGCAGAGAGAGACATGGATGCTTGCAGCATCTCCCTCTTCCTAAGTCAGTGTTACAATCTGTTGGAGTTGTCCTGTAAGAAAAGTTTTTGGGGTACTTTCAGAACATAGGTTCTATTTAAATCTTGGAAGTATTGTACTCAGATCATACTTTCTCAAGACAGCAATCAAGAAAGAGCTTGGATCTACTTGAAAATATTTTTTTAAAAAACACCCTAAATTGAAATTAGGGTTGTTAGTGGCTCCTCATGCACAGTGCTAGGAAACGAGAGAACAAAGCCAGTGCAAACTTCTTCAGATGTTCATCATAAAAGCTATTTAGATGCATTCAGCAGGAGGTCAGCATTTCTCCAGATCCTACCAAAAAAGTTCCAAATGTGTGTTCCCTACACAGCCCTGTCACTGTTTTTTTGCAGTTGACTCATGTTCTGAAGAAATCAAAGTCAGAGAGAAAAAACCCATGAAATACTGTATTTTACACTTTGTCTTCCTCGGCAGGTTGCCTGAAAGATCTTTTTAAATGGCCTATTCCTCTTGCAAACCACTCCGTAAATTGTAAAATGTTTGATCAAACACTGTACTTGTTGCTTTGCAGAAACAGAAGGGAGTTTTATCAAAAGAGCAAGCCATCTGACCCCCTGAGAGGCAGGCAGCCACAGTGCCTAGCAACCTCGGCAGCAAGCAAGACAGCAGGGCGGCATAGCCAGGAACATTACTTAGAGTGAAACAGTCATTGTACCGCTGCAAAAGTATAGCATCCTCATAAACAGTGGATCTCAATTGCTGCTCAGCTGACACAAGGGCTAGAAACTGTAAAGGGCTCTTCACAAAAGTTGATGAAACTACAGAGGAATTTGGACTCTACGTTTAGCAATGCAAATACAAATTAAAACATGAAAAGCCCCGTCTGCTTGGCTGTGATTGAAGTGTGACATATTCAGAATTCAGAAAGTGGGTTTTGGGAAGTTAGTGGCACAGACTTAGCAAGAGGGAGGTGCAAAGGAGTTTGAAGACTGTTCTGCTGAAATAGGTGCCGTGGAGCAGAGCATGCATTCCTCAAGGAACAGGGTGGCAGCATCCACTTTGGGTGGTGGTTCTATTGATACGCTAGATGCATCTGGTTAATAGCACCTGTCTTCTCATTTAGTTGGAAGAACCATCTGTCCAACTTTATAGGACGTTGAGATTAGTTAAGCAATGTAATAACTGTCATTACAAATTATTTTAGAATTCTGTAATTATAAACAACTGAGAAAGTCTTAAAAGCCTGAATTTTTAGACACAGTGGATGTGATAATTGCACTAATCTTTTAGGTACTTATTCCTTAAGGAATAATATCATTACTACTCCACAACCTACAAATTAGTTCCCCATTTCTATAGACCACAGTTCTGATACGTGATGTGACATCAGCAAATACAGAAAAGCTATCCATTCAATACAGTCTCCAATATGTACAAATACAATTTTTAAAAATTATTTCTCAGTTCTTTAGTATTCATAATGTTGTTTCTTCTCTGTGTATCCTTTCTCTCTGCACAAGTTAAATTAATCTTTTCTTTCTTACACCATTTAACTAATGTCTCACTGAACTGGAAACATTATCGTAGATAAACCATAGCAAGGTCATTTGGTTAAAAGCAGAAAATATGATCCTTGGATAGTATCTAGCACATTATTTCACAGGAGTTTCTTATACATGCTGCACTGGACTCAGTTTTGTTTAACATTGTCAATTGTGGTCATTCACGTGCTTTGCTGATTTTTTTCTAGGTACACAAAAATGAAGACTGCCACCAATATCTATATTTTCAATCTTGCTTTGGCAGATGCCCTAGCAACAAGTACTCTGCCATTCCAGAGTGTGAATTACTTGATGGGAACATGGCCATTTGGTACAATCCTTTGTAAGATCGTTATATCCATAGACTACTACAACATGTTCACCAGTATCTTTACACTCTGCACCATGAGTGTGGATCGCTACGTAGCTGTTTGCCACCCAGTTAAGGCCCTTGATTTCCGTACCCCCAGAAATGCAAAAATTGTCAATGTCTGCAACTGGATTCTTTCTTCTGCCATTGGCCTGCCAGTTATGTTCATGGCAACTACTAAATACAGGCATGGTAAGTCTGGCTTTCATTCCTAAATTGAGTATTTCAATGTTTAAACTCCTTTCTGCATTGTTTCACTTTATTGCAGAGGCGTTGGATTAACTTTTGACCTCCAACCTGTATAAAGCAGGTGTCAGTGCAAATGGACCACTTCAACAGTTTCACATCTGGCTGTAGTTGACTGGACACAGCACTGCACATGTTCTGTCTTTTACAACAGGCAGCTCCAGCTCCTTCTGTGGATCCTGCCCCACACAGTTACTGTAGTGTTTGGAAGAGCATCTGTGCCTGCCTGCCTTCAGCTGTGGGGCGGTTATGCACTCTCCTATAGCACAGAAGCCTGTGCTTTACCGAGGATATTCCCATGGAAGTTGGCAGTCATAGATCTTTTGTAGCTAGTCTGGCAGGACATGATACAGAGCAGAAAGCACGTTCTGGATCACTGGTGCTCAAAGACCTTCCATGAAGGGACAGCATCTCAACATAAATCCAAACCCTCCATTGTGCAGTTAACAAGTGTCACCCTCTTCCCCACTGCCCTGAAATGCTCAAACTCTCAGCAGAGATGGTGGTTAAACCATCTCTTTTTTTTGCCAGGTTTTATACTGAAAGTGAAAATGAGTCAAAGTTTAAGCATTTATGACAATTCAACTCTTTTTCTTGACCAATATACGTGCAATTGCAAGCCATAAAATGCAAAAGAGAACGCATTACTTCAGTTTTGGTTTTGTAACTGATGCTTCATACATGTTTTGCAGCACTGTGTCCTATCAACTTTTGTGCCAATGACAGGTCACAGATTGCTTCATTTTAGCTGTTTACTTAGCAAATCTTCATGCATTTGCCTATGATATTTAACAAAACAGGTTTAAAGATAAGCAAATGAAAAACTGACCCACTTGTTCTTCTCTGCTGTTTGCTTTTTCCTCTAGGCTCCATTGACTGCACACTTACGTTCTCCCACCCTGCTTGGTACTGGGAGAACCTCCTGAAAATCTGTGTGTTTATCTTTGCCTTCATCATGCCAGTCCTGATCATTACCGTGTGCTATGGGCTGATGATTTTACGCCTAAAGAGCGTTCGCATGTTATCCGGCTCCAAAGAGAAGGACAGGAACCTGCGGAGAATCACAAGGATGGTGCTTGTAGTGGTGGCGGTGTTTATCGTCTGCTGGACTCCCATCCACATTTATGTCATCATTAAAGCCCTGGTCAACATCCCAGAAACTACTTTCCAGACTGTCTCCTGGCACTTCTGTATTGCTCTAGGATATACAAATAGCTGCCTTAATCCAGTCCTTTATGCATTTCTAGATGAGAATTTCAAAAGGTGTTTCAGAGAGTTCTGCATCCCCACTTCCTCAACCATTGAGCAGCAAAACTCCACCCGAGTCCGACAAAACACTCGTGACCATGCTTCCACTGCCAACACTGTGGACAGGACTAACCATCAGGTATGACTAGCAGTGGAGATGTCATCTCTGGATCCAGGCCTCCCGCTTGGAGATGACATGTATTCTGAAGTTACAGTTTATACTGATTTGTAGGTATTCGAAGGTCTAAACACCTTCAAGGTTATATTTGAAACTGGTGTATGCATACACAGAGCCCCCAGTCCTGCATGGTGCTAGTTGTTCGGTCCTCCAGTTGATGCTCAGAAGCTGAGGGCTTTCAGAGGTACCTTGTATGACTGGGTCCAGCATGCATGCATATACACAGCACCAAAACAGTGTTCCATTTGCAGGATGTTTACAACAGGTGACTGCTTTAGAACTGGCTGGAGAATATCACAGATTTCTCTATTCATACTCCTTGTCTGCTGAGGGAGACAGGAGTGGGACAGAATATATATCTCTCTTCGTCTCCCATTGCAACAGTGAATAATACAGAGAAGCAACCGTGCTTGTACAGTTTTGGTTGATGTACAAAGAAGGCCTACCTGGCCTTGTTTGTTCTGGAAGACGTGCAAGAAGTAGGCAAAGGCTTGTCTACATGCAGTTCTGGTATCAGATAATTATCTGTTTTGGCTAGGGTGGGTTTTGAGATATATATACACACATCCAAATATATATGCACACATGTTAGAATAGAATAGAATAATTCAGTTGGAAGTGACCTACAATGACCATCTAGTCCAACTGTTAAGGAGTATTGTGCCATTTTGCCATTTAAGGTATATTGAGAATATACCTTTTCCATGTAGAAAAAGCCTTTGAGAAGCAGGGATTTTATGGCACAGCGGATACCAAGAGAAATAGAAATTTTTTTTATTCCGGTTATTTTTGCTTAGCTTTTGCAAAGAAGCTGTTCTGTTACATGTTCAACATCCATGTTCCTGTGATTAGTCCTGAGAATTTCCAGTCCACATCCCTCAGTTAACATCAAGCAAAACATGAAGGCAAATCTTAACGTTCATGAAAGTAACTCATGTACCTCACAAGCACTAGAAAAATTTGAGTCATCTCTGTAATTCATTAAAATGAAGAATAAAAGGCACAAGCCTACTTCATTCCTTGCCATATCACCTTTCAGCAATATACTTAGGTCGCTCCTGCACCAGTTTCTCACTGCTGCCACTTCAGCCGCAAGCTAGCTGCCTCCTCCAGGTGCAGAAGTCAATAGCTTCTTGTGAAAGCAGTCGCATACCTGTCACTCAGCTGCTGCCAGAAAGTCCGTGTCAGAACATTACCACCTCCAAACAGACAAAACAGTCATTGCACCAGAAAAGAGGAGGGAGCAGGCTGAAGGGAGAAGGGGAAGTTTTGTTAAGCATCTGCAGCTGGTGTTGTAGTTCACCAGCATCTGATTCATACATGCCAAACTGTGGCCTGTGAAACCAGTTAGCACCTGCTCAGTCTTACACACACTTTGGTGGCAGAGCAGAACTGCCAAACTTGGCATGGGTGCATACATATATGTATGTATGTATGTATATATGTGTAGTATTTACTAGGTGTACCAAAAATTTATTAGATGGATTCAGCTGTTAATAATGTATTTGGAACCCTCAATGGAGTCAATTTTGTGCCTGTGTCTGACAACAGGATTGTATCTATATCTAGTACAATTCCAGCTTTTTACAGTGCAGTGTGTATGCACAGATTTTCTACATTTAGTTATGCTGCTTTATATTATTTTTAGGAGAGCTGTAGCCTTCTAAACTTCTACCCTTAGCAAAGATTGATGTGGTACTTACTGCCCAGAGGCTGAGTGAAATAAAGTCTATTCCCTGGGCACTGAGCAAACACAGAATAGATGATCCTTCCCACAAAGGTCTTTCAACCTACACCAACAAGGGAGAGAGCCAGCTGATACAGGAATAGACCAAGCAAGTGAAGTGAGTTGTATAGTGGCAATAAGGAGGAAGCTGGTCTCATAGCTGGGTTCTTGGTTGGTTGGTTGTTTTTTTCCATTTAGGGAATAGTGATGGAAGAGACAAAGCATATGTAAAGAAAAGTGAAGGGAAAGACACTGAAGGGGAAGGGAGGTGAGAAAAAGAGTGTAGAGGAGAAAGGGGAACATCAGGAGTGAGGTCAGAGTGAGGCAGTAAGGGAGGAAACCGAAGCAAAGAGCCAATATGCAGGGAACAAAAACAGTGTATGCAGAACTGTAACAAATTGTGTGATTACCCGGCTTTGACTACTTCTGTAGCTCTTCCTAGCAACTAGCTAGCAGTTTTCTCCAGGGCCAGGGAGAAGACAATACTTGGAAGCGCATGTCCTCATAGAAGTGTGGATAGGTCTCTTTGCATGGTCTGGTATTTGAAAGAATTTGAAGTGGCCATAAACGGGCCCAATTTCACTTCCCCCACCACCACCCCTGCAGTCCTTGCTTTGGCAGCTGCTGCTGCTGCCGTTGGTTTATTTCTGCTAGATGTGCTCACTGGATGCTGACCTGGGCCTTCGCACTGCTGCGCTCCCTGGAGTACAGCACACCAGCTATCGGGTGCAGTCTTTCTCACTCTCCACAAACTCTATAGAATACATTCACACCAAGCCATGTTCAAACTTCAATATTAAACTTAATTTTTTTTTTCTCCAGCAAACATTTCTGTAAGAGACAACATTTTTGTTGTCTGCTACTATCAGAATGACAGACAAGGATGTAGGACTAATCTACACTAAAAAGGTTCTCTGGTATAGTACTTACAAGTGTAGAATCTAGTATTTTTTTATTATGATTTTTTAAACAGAGAAAGCTCTAGGGTGAATGCAGCTTTTGCTCTCAGAAAAGAAAGAAAAAAAATAAAGAAAAAACCCCAAATAAACCACTGTTTGCTTGAACAGTGAGCTTTTGTAAATTCTATTGACAGGGCATCCTTTTCACAGGTAAGTGCTTTCTGTACAAGAAAGTCTAGCTAGTATATCTGTATTGACCTAAGTATACTGAGAAGCTCTTTCTTGTATAGACGATGCCTTGGAGAGCATTTAGTACGAATTCTAATTGCAAGGCTGTGTAGTACTGGGCACAGTTCAAGTCATTTTTGAAGAAATAGATGCTCTACAAGTACAAGTTGCCTTTTTGCCAAGTGAGAATTCTTTACTCCTGCTAAAGTTAATGAGCACTGCAAGCACTCAATCACTCAACAGCTTAGGGCTTCACATTCTTAAAGCACTTAAAAATAAGTATTCATTGGTGGAAGGAACAACTGTGTTTTCTATCAGTGCAAAAGCAGTAACAGGAAATATCACAAATATTCATATTATTCTGAGTTAAGATACCAGCCTTTGGCCTACTCTGTGGTCTTTGGCATTACCAAAAATATCTAGATTAAGAGTTTGATTATTGTTTTATCAGCGTTTACAAAAAGTGGAACAAGTTCAAAACTCTTCCAGAAACGCAGCTTCTTTCAAATGCATGGAGTAGCATTTGATCCATAACACTGATAGTGTGAGCATTTATAAAAATAGCACATGCTCAGTGGAGCAACATAGTTCTGAGGGAGAAAAGACAGTGGCTAATCAGGCATGCAAAAACTGGAAGTGTTGTAAGACTGAGATGTTTCACATCTGTGGGGGGTGTATCCTGTGTTACACTCAACTAACTCTGCAGTAAAATGCGTAGGTTACATTTGTTCCAAAGTGAGCATGAAGTCTTGGCTCACTTTAATTTTCAAGGAGGCATATGCCATCTTTTAAGTGCATTTGCATAAAGAGTTAAAACGACAGTAGGAGTGATGGAACCCTGGAAAAATTACTTGCAAAGCAGAACTGCTTACTTTGAACTTTTCTCTGTATGACCCAATATTGGTAGGTAATGGTAATAAAGGACCAAATACTAGGTTTTGCAAATGACTGAATTTTTTTTTTTTTTATGTCATTGACATTAACCTGATTCATAACAAAGATCTTGATGAATATTTTGAAATAGCTTTTATTTCAGATGCACAGAGACTCTCTGCATTAATTTATCTCCTAGATTAAAAAAAGGTTTGAATATATTTTAAAATTCATTGATAATACTTTTTTCCTGAAATGTATATTTTCCAAATACCTTTCATTTTTGTTAATATCTGTCTGTTAATAACAAAAAAATCCTAAATACTCAGAAAAAATGGATTATTAATAATTATAGAAATCTGAGAAATCAAATTTGTTTCAGTGACTTAGTTTCTTTGTGACCCATTTAAGTTTTTATAGCAGCCCCAACTGAACATATCCAAGCAACTAAGCAAATTATGTATAGGCACATTTTCAGGACTATTTAGTCATCCTATATGACTGGTTTTTGTATTTTTAGCTTCTGATTCTTTCTCCTTAACCACTGGGGTGTCTAAATGCCATAATGGAAGCGGCAAATCCTCCTCATATGCTGAAAAAGATGCCTCAGATATGTTCAGTAACCAGAAGCTCTGGTCTTTGTGCTCAGACCTGAAAGCTTTGCCCTTATGGCTTGGATTGACAGCCACATGTAGAAATGTAAAGGATATTGGGAGTAAAGAAAAAATATTTTTAAGCTGAAACAAGGAAAAATTGAAAACTAGTTTCACTTTGATTAAATAAATGAAGAAAGTACTTCCTTACATTTTAATTTTCCCAGTGCTATATGACAGATGATACAAACAAATATGGGGAATGCTGGTGAGTCCTATGCAGAACCATGACAAAAGCTGGGCAGATTCTGTAACTCCAAAAGTTGGCAGATTCACATCTACCTGTTTTAATAGAGAATGGCCTTTCTGTGTGTTTTTAGAAAATGGACATATCTCCTTTGTAAATAATACTGTGTTTCAATAATAATTATAAAGTATTGATTTCCTATAAAGCTCATTTCTAGCAAGATAATGACATCTATGAATTGATTGTCTAAATTCAATAGATCCTTAAAACTGGGCTTTCTTTTGTAGCTGATTTGCACTGACATGCACCCTTTGTGAATCTTTTAGGTAGCAGAGAAAACAGAGTGTGTTTGTCAGATTATTTCATGAAAGAAAACAAGAATAAGCTATGCTATGAGGACCAGAACTAATTATATGGCTTCTAAGGTTGCCTGTGTTTGTGGCATTCCTTAAACTGTGAATTAGAATAAACAGGGAACAAAACAATCCAATGTTTTCCTTAATAAATTAGAAAAAGTTCATTGGTAAAAAAATACAAAAGAAATGCTGCTATTTTATCTAGTCGATAAAGGTAAGTGAAGATGGACTTCAAAATTCATTTCTGGATCTAGGCTTCTCCAAAAGACAGGGACATTCGCATTTAGGATCAGGTCAGTTTCTGTCCAAAAGGAGCTGAGGAGAAATATTCCCAATACAGAATAAAGAAAATCCCTAAATATAGCATGTTAAATTGAAGAAGCATTTGAGTAATGTTGTGGCCTTGGAGAAATTTATCTCCAAATCGGAAGTCCTAATAGCCTCCACGCTGCTGAAAGTGCTTGGAAAGCAATCCAGTTAGAAAATGCACCTTGTTCTCCCTGCCCCAAAACCCTTAGGCATGTGCTGTTATTTTCACAGGAACATGCTCCCTCTCTTGTCTCAGTCAGGCTTCATCTGTAACTCTACTTTCCATACTGTAAACCCTTTATTCGCAGTGTCTCCCACCCTGTTTTCAACAGGGTTCTAGTGCTGCAGGGCAACATTTGCTGGGCAGTGAAAAGGGTTGCAAACTTTCAGGACGTGCTGGGCAGTAAGCAGATTTTCTTGATGAAAACATCTTTTGCATCTGATTTGTAGCAGATTTTCTTGATGAAAACATCTGTAGTGCTATTGTCCCTGTATGCAAATGGGACTTAATGTGGATACTGTGGACACACACGGCTGAGAGGTTGTTGTGTTTGCTTGCTGGTGTAACTCCATCTCACATGGAATTTAAACTAAACTTTAACTGCAAATGCAGAAGTTAGACAATGTACTGATGTGAGCACAGGAGGTATCATCTAAAACACTAACTCCCCTGCAATTGCTACAAAAAGAATGCAGAGAGGGAGTGAAATCCTTCCATACTCATGAAATTCATAGAGGGTTTCCCTCTAGAGGGAGAACAACTGGCATGATATGAAATATATTCTAATGCTAATTCAAATTTCAGATCTACTAACATTTCTTTGTCTTTAAAGGTCAGACATGAAACTTTTCTGTGATCATTCCCTCTGCCTTTGTTGCTTTATTGCAAAGGCATAGTCTTGCCTTACTGCTTGGGCTACCTGTTTAGCTTTATACGGAAAGACAGTAGCTGCAACTGATAAGTAAATTCCTCTTAAAAAAAAAAAAAACCACACATGCAAACACACACACAAACTTGTGGGTGGGAAGAAATCAAGTAATTGTTCATTGTATTTGCAATTTCTTTCCTTTCAGTTGGAACTTCAAGAAGCTGAAACTACTCCACTGCCGTGACAGGGTCTCCTGCCGCATAGCTCTCAAAGCAGTTACACACCAGTGCCACAGTGTGTCTGGGCAGTATGCTATGGGAATGTGTAGGATACACTTTCCCTCAAAAAAATACCACAGAGGAAAGTGCCTGCTTTTCCAGTCTGTCAAAAATTGCTTCTGCAGCACTTCTACATTGCACATAACAGAAGCATGAAACCTAACAGCAAGCAGACCCAAGAGATATGGGGGCTTGCCAGGCTCCAGTGTTCGAAACAGTCGTGTTTACCAGGAATACATACATTAGACTTAAACAAAGCTACTGTACCTGTAGCGTTCTGACATGCTCTTGACAAGTTACAGTGGTGTTAAACAGGTTGGAAGCAAAAATTCAAAGGCTAGACAACTGTAGTTTGAAAAATGAAGGTGAGCTTTTAATAATGGGAAATAATGGGAAATGGAGTTGTAATACTGTTGGGTACTCAATTTATTCTTAAAATTTATTTGTAGAGGTGTTTTCTGTGCAGGTTATTTGTGTGCTGAAGTCTCACAAGATCATCTAGAACAACACATTTGCAGTTCAAGAGGCCTTCTCTTACAAGGATTGCATGTTCCACAATTTCAAAGAGAAAATATTTCTTTCAGTGCTCATTTAAGAAAAAAAACAACCTCCAAGCTTCAACTTCTGCTTCTGTTTCTCACATAAAAAAAACAGACTTTAAAATCAAAACAATGAGCTATCACTTCTTCTAAAAGAGATGAGTAAACGGAAGTATTCCATGTCGTTATTGACTGTTGAATGATCCCCAAACCAGCATAGACTTTATTAACATAAATTCCAACGTGAATAGAAATCTAGTGATAAGCCTGTCAGAGCTAGCACAGGCTGATGATGACTTCTCTTTCAACTAGTTTCTCAAATTTCAACTGCCCTGTCAGCAATGTTTCAAATTTGTAAGTCATTGATAGTCTCTATGTGGAGAGCTTGGAGCAGTTATTGCATTAGACCTTTTAAAAAAAAAAATTCCATTTTGCTAGAAATCTATTTTTTTCTTAACCAAACCCATAATATGTTTGCTTTTCTAACTAACATAATACAGTCTGCATCTCCATTTTGTATTAGCTGCTAAAACATATTAAGATTCATGAAAGAAACATTGTACTGAAGTAAATGCCACCTTAGCTGTTTTCTAGTATAAAAAATAGAAATATCCATGTAGATAATTTGTGGTGCAATGGTATTTTCTAGCCATTGTTTGTTACTTGCTTTGTAAATAAATCATCAGTAGTTAATGAGGGGAAAATGTACTTGGATGAATTTAAGTGTATTCTAAAATACAACTCTATGGAACAGGGTTTTTTTCCTTTTTTATTTCTGCAGCCAAAATGTATGTCTTATTTTCATTGTTAAACTCTATGTAAAAATACGCTTTTAATGTGAAATTGTTTGTTTCTGCCATGGACTGCCTAATAAAGATTGAAGGCCAAATCCTTGCAAGTTGTAAATTAAAGAATGTTTGAGTTTCATCAGTGTGGTGCAGCTAAATATGTAGCCCTTTATACCAGCAGAATATGAAACTAGATATAGCAGAAGTGCCTTAATTTTTTTTCCCTTTTCTGTTGAAAATTCCACTGTGCTATTATAGAGGTTTAATATTTAATTTTGCATTAGTTTAGTGGGATCTCCTCATAGTGGTCTTTAAAGTTTAAACCAATCTTATCAGCATCCTAAGAGGTTTTGCATCGAATTTTTAAACAGCATAAGATAGGCACTCAGAAGAATTTGACATATTGTTTTGCACTGCACAGCAGTATTATTTAGATAACAAGAAGAACATAGAATACACCAGATATGCAAATGGACTGGCGTCATACAACATCATTACTATCTGATGGATTCTGAGTAGTCTGCCATGCTCACATACGACAACCGCACAAAACTGAAATATATTGAATGACCATTTGAAAAGTCTTAACTGATAAATCAGAAATATGTTTAATTAAACCTAAAATCATAGTTTCATGACTACTCAAAAGTTCATCAGCTTTCACAGAATTTACATAATGAATTGAAACCATTATTTCTTCTGTATTTAGAATGGAATGAAGCTCACAGGTAAAATACTGTGACTTGCCAACCGACAGCCTATAGGTTTCTATAGTCCAATAATTAATTGAGCAACCTGACTGTAAATATTTTTAGCAGTAGTGATGTTGTAGCCTCGATGGTCTAAGGATATGAGGAAGCAACTTTTATTAGCAGAGCATTAGCAAAAATAAGTAAAATGTCTTGTTTTTTTCCAGAAGGCATGAATGTTCATTGGGAGTGCTTTGCAATAAGTAGCATATTGTTACACAACTTCTGTATCTTTATTGTAAACCTTCAATAAAAAGGTTTGTGTTTCTTGTACATTTGCAACATACTGTATTCAAATACATGTTGATTAACATGTTATGCCATATATTAATAGCTTAGCTTTAAAAAATGCTATGCAATCAACTGATATCTACACAGTTGCCTTGCAGATTCTCAGAATAATTATCCAATTGCTTTAAAGAATATGTTATAATTTTTATTTAAAAAAGGGTAAATCCCAATAGCTCATTATTTTAAAAACATTTTTAAAAGCATATGGGCGGAATTCGGTTTTGATCCAAACCATGCGTGCCCTCCTGTGCTGAGAACTCGCTGTAGGGTCTCTGCTCCAGGAGCCAGCCGGCACGAGAGCCTGGCTCCAGCTACAGAAGGGCAGAGTGAGCAGAAGCAAATTTCCCCTTTCCAGCTTCTGGCAGACGGAGGCTTCCCAGGCTCTTCCCTATTAAATTAAACACTGGAACCAGCTTGCCTGTACCGCTAAACCCAGAGGCAGGGTAGAGCTTGGCTCTACTGCCTGGTGCCTGGGTCCCTGCTGACCTGCATGCTCCTGTACAATTTTGGAGGCTGGGCACATTTTCTCTATTGTTGTAGAAGTACTCGTCATTTTTAAAAGACTTTGGTGAACTATTCTTTATGGAGCGACTGGACAAATTCCTCAATCTATAAATTGATAAAGGTTGTTACCTAAAACGTCCTCTAGCAAGGAGTCCCATGGTTGAGTTGTGCTAAAATATTCTTGTTTTGCTGATTTTAAAAGTCCTGCCAGGTATTTTATTTGGGCATAACTATTTCTTATATCTGGGGAAAAAACACAGTGAATAATGGCTATTCAGTATGACATTTGAGTAAGACGATACGAGTATGACTGTTCAGTAAGGAATAATCAAGACAATTTTTAGTCTCTTCTCCATGCCAATCATGATTTTACAGATGTCATTGTATAACTCCTCAGTTGTTTCTTCCCTAGCATGCTCGTTGCCATTTTGAACACTCTTGAGCACCGCATGGATGTTTTCAGGGGATTAGTCACAATGACCCTTAAGATCTTTGCCTGATCGGTAACAATTACTTTACTATCCACTGTTGTACATGTGGTTGGATTTTTTTCTCCACATGCACATATTATTTTGTATATATCAACTTTGCATGCCATCCATCATTTGATCCCCCAGTCACCCAACACCGTGAGCTCTTTGTCACATCCGGTCTAGCTTTGACTATTTTGAATAACTGTGTATTTTTATAAACGTTGTTACTTCACTGCATGTCCCTCTTACATGAAACGTATGACAAAACGGGACAGTAACTTTCTGGGACACCACTGGAAACCTCCCTTCCACTTACCATTTATTGCTACTGTTTGTTTCCTGCCTTTCATTCAGTTATTAATTCATGAAGGATTTTTTTTCCTTTATATCGTTATACTTGTGTTTCTTCAAAAGCCTTTGGTGAGGTACAGTGTCCAGCAGGTTTATCAGAACTGATGCACACTATGTCTCAGCTGGAACACTTTCTTCCACGTGCTTGTCACTTCCTCCAATGACCTCTGAAATGCTGGGTCAGTTCTTCTTCATCTGTCACACTTGCCACCTGTCTACCCATTCTGCTCTTTCACTACCTGGCTTACTGAAAAATCAGAATTACCTGTCTGTAGTTCCCCTTTCCTCAGGCTCTTCTTTTTTTAAAAAAAATGAGGTTCCCAACTTCCAGTTGTTATTTTTCTAAAGTCAGTTTTAAAGTGCATGATAAAACACAGTTAGTAGCTCAGCAATTTCACACCTGAGTTATTTTAGAACCCTTAAGCGAATAACGTCTGGGCCTCCCTATTTGATCCTATTGGAAAACCTGATTCATTCTAAACCACTTCAGCTGACACTTCATCCTGAGACGCCTCTTCAGGCTTCTCCTCTATGGAGGATGCAACACAGAAACTCTCCTAAGTTCCTCTGTAATGAACTCTCATGGGAAGGATTGACGCACCTTTTCAATTTCCACCATGTCTTTTATTTCCTAATCATTTATTAGACCCTTGGCAGTCTTCCAGTTTGTCATAGTATGTTTACTCTAGGTCTGAATATTTTTTCATATTACCAACATATAACAGGAGTAGTCAAAGAAGCTAAGTCCATAGCAAAAAAGCTAATTGATCTATGATCGCTGTCAGAGTCAGACACTGCATCATTTGGAGAAATACCACAAATACCAGAAAAGTAACTTACTATATCCAGAGATCCCTTCAAAACACCATTTCTGTGATTCTGTGATTGCATAGTACAGCACACAGGGCCTCAGTGAAGTTTTGGATAGAGAAGAAAGCAAATAAATGCCCTTTATTAATGGCTTTGCTCTATGTCCATTCTGCACCCACATTTCTCTGTGAATAGAAGTGAGATGAAGCAAGCCAGCAGTGGCTGAAGACACTGCTCTCAGCCATTCCCAGCCTGTGTAAGCCGCAGGAGAAGAACCGTTGTCCTCAAGGAGCACATGAGCTGACACCAGGAACTAGCCTAATGACACAAGGAAAGAGGATCCCACAGAGAGAAAAAAGATGGTGCAAAACCACATCAATCCCCAAGTTCCATTTGTTTCATAGACACCACCTGGCCAGAAAGTAAGTGAGCATCCAGACATAGTAAACCATGTGTTGGTGTCAAGGAAGGATGGGGAGGTAATATGCAAGAAACCACAGTAGCTTCAGTTCCTAATGACACATTTTTATGTGGTAGGCAGCTGCAACAGGTCAACCCCCCCGGGCATGAACTGTGGAACATGGCCAGAACCATGATGCCACTTAGGGGAACACTGGCAATCCAGTTTCTCCAGCCTTCAATCTTTCAATGATTTTGTTGCTTTGGAAAAGGTGAAACCCCACTATATGAATTTACATCTTCCCTGATGCACTATCTACCGCCTGGATAGGCAGCAGTGATAAATTCTATTTATGATCCAAGGGAAGCTGCACAGACATTGTGCAGCTCCCCAGCAAGACGTAGCTGACCTCTGGGATGCAGAGCCATCTGCAGCCCCCAAAAGTCCCGCAGTAAAGTGACTTATCAGATTAAGGGCAAGACATAGTGTTTTCTTTGGAGGAGGATCTTTGCAACCATTTAATACTCCTACTCTCTCTGTTAAAATTTACAGTAAGGATCAGCACAATAACTATGCACAAACCTGTATTCAGTTTTTAATGTAGCATCAAATTAATTCCACTGCACCAAATTCACCTACGGCATTAGCTGAAGAAACAGAAGATATTTTTTCGTTGTTGGACAATTCAGTGAAAGTTTTGGAGTGATCTGTGATATCAGGCTAAATTCCTAAGTGCTACATTAGCGAGGAATATAAAAGTAGTATGGCTGAAGATGAAAGACAGACATTTATTGTGTATTACTCCAATTACTCACTTCTAATCCAACAGCCTTTTTTTCTGGAGTACCCACAAATTTGCACAGACCCACACTCACAGATTAATGTGCTGTTATTGGTTGCGACAGAACAAAACGCATTGAGCTTGAAGAAAGATGTGTTAAAGTATGTAAAATTACTGAACACTCACAGTATTTTTTGCTTTATAAAGATTTCTAGATAACATTTTATTTCACTGTTCTTTTCATCATAAACTTAATGGGAAAATGCAATGCTTCCCTTTACACTCTCATTGATACCTCTGCAAAAGCCCAGCAACAGGCATCAAATACATTAATAGAATCTATGCATTTAAAAGGAACAATAATTTCTAGAAGGGAATAGGAACAGAAAGAAAAGCATTACACAACAAACAAAAGATCGCTGCTGTGTTGGGCAAGAAGCAGCAGTAGGTTCACTGAGTTTACTCCAGACAGGAGGTAATACAGCAACTACAAAGCAGAGGCAGTAAGGTTAAAGAGAAAGGGATGGGGGAGTGGGAAGGGGAAACCTTAGTAAAACAGCCTGTGGAGATAACCACCTACGTGACATTAAAACTTGCCCTGGGTTTTACTCCAGTACAGGTAATCCTGATTTCACTGAGTTTTCCTGCATAATGAATGTACTTATACTGCTCTGTTTGTTTTCTTTTTCTCACTCACTTCTAAACTGTATTTTATTGTTGATGTATGTTTGTTCAGGGCCTGTAAGAGATTTGCTGAAGTTTTGCTGTGATTACTTAAAATCTACTGCTACTGGTGACCTATATTATTACTTTTAAACCAAAATACCCTGAGGATTTCTTCAGATGGTGTTTTGCTCATCCCTTATGAGCAAATTCACCAATCCAGAGATTTGAAGCCCAAACCTAAATTCTATAACCTTATGTTCAGACTTTCTACAAAACCATTCTGCTAGTCTTTTACCAAGTCCAAATGATCCCACAGCATGATGTCGCATGTTTTTTTTTTAAGAAAAGTGGGGAGGGAGGGTATTCTTAATTCAATGAGTTTAAATCCCCTTATATCCTCATGATAATCCTGTCCAAAATATGTATCTGCTACATATATTCTACAAAGGGGAGCTACCTGAATTGGTCATTGCTTCACTTCCTACCTATTGCAATGCCTTTCCTGAGAGTTTAAGGACTCTCTGCTATTAGAAGCCGCGTCCTTGCCTGTTGATGATGTATGAGATGCTTCTTACAGGGATAACTTTGATCTAGTGAATTTATCCTCCCAACTTTTCATTGGGTAAAGTCAAAGTAGAAAGGCAGGCTCCTCCAGGGCAATTGAGAGCATTTATCACTGGGAGACTCATCTGAACCGGGATGAGGTTCAGTCGCATTAGGAAAAACCAGACCATTGCAAAAACTTTCTGCTTCTCCGTATACACTAAATGAAACACCTTGTACTTCTTAATTTTCTTCCAAGAAGGCATGGTTTCCAAATTTCCATTCATTGTGTGCCACTGTTAAATAGCCTGCTATTCAGCGTCTTTGTTGGTGTGGAGATGAGAACTGTGCCCAAAGTTTCAGACACTTGCATGACATTTCAGTAATGTATTCATATATTAGCCACTGTCCTTCCTGAAAAATACATGGTGGGGGGGGGGGCAGTATTGGGCTTGCATGGCAAGGTTTTGGTAGTGAGGAGGGGGCTACAGGGGTGGCTTCTGTGAGAAGGTACTAGAAGCTTCCCCTATGTCTGATAGAGTCAATGCCAGCCAGCTCCAAGATGGACCCACCGCTGGCCAAGGCCGAGCCCATCAGCGACAGTGGTAGCGCCTCTGTGGTAACATATTTAAGAAGAGGGAAAAAAACCTATGCAACTGTGGGTGGGGAAGAGCAGAGTGAGAATATGTGAGAGAAACAGCTCTGCAGACACCAAGATCAGTGAAGAAGGAGGGGGAGGAGGTGCGCCAGGTGCCAGAGCAGAGATTCCCCCGCGGCCCGTGATGAAGACCATGGTGAGGCAGGCTGTCCCCCTGCAGCCCATGGAGGTCCATGGTGGAGCAGATATCCACCTGCAGCCCGTGGAGGACCCCACACTAGAGCAGGTGGAAGCCTGAAGGAGGCTGTGACCCTGCGGGAAGCCCACGTTGGAGCAGGCTCCTGGCAGGACCTGTGGTCCCATGGAGAGAGGAGCCCATGCTGGAGCAGGTTTGCTGGCAGGGCTTGTGACCCCATGGGGGATCCATGATGGAGCAGTCTGTTCCTGAAGGACTGCACCCCATGGAAGGGACCCATGCTGGAGCAGTTTGTGAAGAACTGTTGCCTGTGGGAAGGACTGACATTAGAGAAGTTCATGGAGGACTGTCTCCCATGGGAGGGACCCCACGCTGGAGCAGGGGAAGAATGTGATGAGTCCTCCCCCTGAGGAGGAAGGAATGGCAGAAACAACGTGTGATGAACTGACCACAACCCCCATTCCCCATCTCCCTGCACTGCTGGCAGGGAGGAGTTAGAGAAAATCGGGAGTGGAGTTAAGCCCAGGAAGAAGGGAGGGGTGGGGGGAAGGTGTTTTAAGATTTAGTTTTTATTTCTCATTATCCTACTCTGATTTGATCAGTAATAAATTAAATTCATTTTCCCCAAGTCAAGTCTGGTTCACTCATGACAGTAGTTGGTGAGTGATCTCTCCCTGTCCTTATCTTGACCCACGAGCCTTTCATTATATTTTCTCTCTCTGTCCAGCTGAGGAGGAGGAGTGATAGAGCGGCTTTGGTGGGCACCTGGCATCCAGCCAGGGTCAACTCACCACAGGGGGAATGTTCATCCAGGGGTTATATTCTCCAAGGGCTTTATTCACTTTGTCAGCATCATACCAGGAGTTCCTACTCATTTAATTGTTTGCTTTTATGTACAAGTGTGTCACAGTTACTTTATTTCAGCATTTTTTTTTGTTCCCAGATTCATGATTTTGTATCAACCTGTATTAAGACGTACAAGGTTCAAATGAGTCTCCCTTACCAAACTCAATCATCAAAACCCAAAATAATAATGAGCATTCAAACATAAGTTTGAAGACAAAGCTAAAGCAAATTCTTCAATCTCCTAAAAATTAACTTGAGAAAATTAAATAGTGATAAATAAATGGGTTTTTTAAAAACTCTATTAGCTATCCACATTCAAATTTAGAACTTCTACTGCAGTGCATCCAATAGATAGAAACACAGGTAGTGTGACTGTGAATGTGTAATTCTGCTGCTACTTCTCCTATTTTTATGCAATTAACATGGAGTTTCTCTGCCACTTCTAATGCATGGTTTTCTTAGGAGGGAAGAAAAGCTTTCTTACAATTATCCCATATCCGAATTCCAAATGACAGAGATAATGATGGCAATATAAAAAGGCAACATAAACGCTCTATCAAATACTTTAAAACAATTAGTCTTGTATTACTCTGTAATGAACCACATTAAGCCAGAGCCCATCAGCACACAGGGAGGTTATAGTTATTAGCAACACCAATAGGAAGCCTCCTGTTCAGAGTTCGTCTACTGGTAACACTCATCTTCTCCATTACCAAGAATTCATGCCAATGCATGAAAGTCTCATCCATCATAAGCTGATGCTTACATTTGGTCTGATCCTTTCCTGGGAAAAAAAAAAATTCTTAAACATTTTATAATAACTTTTGTGTTAGTGTTATGATGCTACCATCCTCTGCTTTTATCTATTTGCATTATGATTCACAGAAGCAATCTTGATTTGTAAATCTTTCAGAGCGAGAGGGTTTGACTGTCCTAGTCATCAGACACTAACATATTTGGATCCACCAGGTTGTATTTATCCCTCTGATTCAACATGCAGGGAAGAATGCTTTCTTCTGATGCTGCATACTAAGAGCATTACAAGAGAAAAATAAAATAGCTATTTACAGAAAGAGGCTGTGACAGTAAACAGATGTGCAGAAGCACCCAAGGGATGCATCATTTACATGTAAACGGTGTATGCCTTGAGCCCTCCCATTCCATGTTCTTTTGTCATCTGCTTCTCTGGAACATCAGATACAAGGACATACTCCAATTAAGGAATACAAAAAACTAATTAAATTTGAACAGCCTATATTGTCTCTGCACTATTGACTAAACTAAGCAAACATTCACTAAAAGAGATTGAATATGTACATCCACAGACTCATTAAGCAATGAGAGAGAATTTGAATTATCTCAAACTATGAAGTGCACCTTCTTCACAAATATATTGCTTCTTCCAAAAATCCAAAAGAAAACACTAGTTGTTAGAAATCTCAGGGGGAAAAAAAGGAGAATAATATGATTCTGTGCCTAGTAAAAATTCAGCCAAAATATATGAAAGTATGAGTAGTTTTGCCTTCATTCTATTTGCTAAAATTTAATACATGGAAGCACTAATCATGAGGAGAATATTTTTTAAAGTTCGGGAGAAACAGCAGATGGTCAAAGTAGAAACTGGATACCAATGGAAGGTAAAGTGTTGATCTTGTTGCTTTGTTTGGAGATTTCAGTATTGACAATCCCTATATGATGTATTTTCCAATCAGTTATCAGTCCTGTCACAAGACTAATCAATTCGATCCTAGATGATGTGAATAAAAGTTTCATACAAGTCAAAATTTGAAAGGAGGCCTTTCAGCCTGTTTGAGGGAAAAGGCTGTCAAGAGAATTCAGCGTGATCTCAAAAAACATAGTTCTGAGAAAATCAAAGAACTTAGAAGTAAGTCACTGCAAAAATTATTGAATGGTCTTTGGAAAATTATAGCTAATCTTTTTTCACTTTAATTTACCAAAACACTGACCCTATATTGAAACCTGTTTTGTTCAAAAAAAAACAGTGAATAATAAGTAGCAAGAGGGACAGGGACAGCCCCAAGGTACCGTGGCTGCAGGCAACCCACACTGGGGCAGGGACCCACCTGGGGCCACTGAAGTACTATTTGGAGCACTGTAGCTGGCACATTTTAGTTGATTTCCAAGGTTTTTTTCTCAGACCCTTAATCCTGACAAAAGCTTTGTGTTAATTGGCAATAGCCAAGACTGCTTTGCCCAAGACACAGTCAGCCACCAGTGCCCTATTTTTTTCTGTTAGTTTACAGACATGGAAGGGCCTGATATGGATTTCTCACATAACCTTCCCACTATTCCAAATGAGAGTCAGATGCCTATAGCACAGGTAAACCTCCTTATGCTGCCTTGACTTTAATAATGATAAAGCCAAAAGGACAGGGAGCTCAGCTGTTGAGCCCTACTCCGCAAGGGGCCAGTTAAGCCTACCCCTCTCTTTGTTAGCTGAGTGAACTCAAAGCCAAGCTCAGCTGTGTATTTCTTCTGCAAATGCATCTGCACTTGCACACAGCCATATTCTGGCTTCAGGAGAGACAAAGTCACCAAAGGAGAATCAGAATCATGGGGTCTAACTCTGCAGTTCTCGCATGAGGGACAATTTCATCTCCAGGATGAAACACCTCTTGTCAAGGGGGGACACTTAAAGCAGCAAATCTCTTCAACTTTCCTCTTCGCTTACACAGAGCATCCTGAAAGTATATTTCCAGCAGCGACCCACATATGAATCGTCAGTCCTCAAGATCTGAAAGATTCACCATGCTACTGTTGACTGTCAGAGATGATATTGGCAACTCTATGTCATCCTCTATTTAATCAGTGGAGTAGCACTACTGGGTTTACAGCCCTCTGCAGTAGACACTTCTCATCACCGTGTTACAAACAGGGGACTGAGTCACCATGTAGGAGTGATTTAATCAAAATCACATGTGTTATCTGTGACTGGAAATTGAACTTTGGTCCTCCAAATCTACATCCAACACTGTACACCTTAAATTATCTTTTCTACGGCATGCATTTCCTCTGCACCACAAAATTACAGACAGGGAACTTATTATTATTCAGAGTATACCAGACTTTTGGGGTGAAATCAACACATTATCTTACATTGCTACTTCTAACTTGCCTGATCAATCAGTGCCATGTCATACATCACTTCTTTTCATGCAGTGTTACCTTTGCTGCCCAAGGAAACTCCCAGCATCGCTTAGGGAGCAGGGCAGGAGGGCCAGACTCAGAGCATGGAATGGCTGTGGAACACAAACAGCAAAAGGGCTGCACTGCTGTCTCATTTTGTGGTTCTAAAATATCCAAATATATCAATTTTTTTCTTATTTTCCACAGCCATATCTTTCTACAGGAGAGTTCCTAACAGGAAGGGGGAAGTCCAAGGGTAGCCCTGTCATGGCGACCCCACCTATGAACACCTCCCGGTGGCTCCACATGCTCCAGACTCCTTGAGCATCCATCCACTGGGCTTCTCTGCCCCTCCACCTGCACCAGACCTGACCCAGTCCCACCTTCTAGCTCAGTGCATTTAAGAAAAGATCCACCAGAAACTCTAAAACTCATTCTGACAATGTGAATATATCAAATACAGCAATTATTTGTACATCCACATCTACAGGTAAAGCTTTGTCCTCAGAAAGGTGTCAAAGTTCCTTTATTTAGCAGGAAGCAGCTGAGGTCACCTGAAGAGACGTAAGTCAGACACCACTCTCCAAGGCTGTGCAAGTTTGGTTTGGTTTGAGCTAGAATCTGTGTTCTTTTTGCCAGTCCCCATGTACGTTAAAAAGAACAATTATGCAACCTTTTTCTTACACAGCCAAACTGTGACTTCCTCTGTCAGAGCTGATCCAGGATTTCTGCCCTCTGCCTCCATCTATGCTGAGGCACAAAGCTGCCCTCTATACCTGAGATAAAGTTTTAGGGGAATATTTACGGTCTTCAAAGTAGTATTCAGTCTCTGTCTACTTAGGGATAACACTCATGTAATCAAGGACTGATGAGTCTGCAGTAGTGCTGGGTCTAGAAAGAGACACCAAGTTACATTTAAGGCTATTACAGATAAAAGTTATGATTAGGGCACAGGTAGAACACATCTAGCGTGGACAGAGACTAAGAAACAAATGTCGGCACAAGGCCTAACCCTAACGCAAATATTAGTCGTCACCCTAATCTGAGAATGCCACCCAACTCCAAATCAAAATTAAAAGAAAGGCAACACCTTTTTCTAACCCTAAAATATCCTCTGAGCTTTTTCTGATACCTGGAAAATAATCTGTATCTTCAGCTCTTACTATGCCAAACCAAATGCAACCCTAGAGACAAGTTTCAGTCTACCACTGGATTTCCTGTCTTGTATCGATCCCATTTGTTCATGAAGGACCTAGTAATAGAGATCCTAAATTATTTCTGTCCTGAACCCTGACACAGTCTAAGCCTAAATTCAATCAATCATGAGCATCCCCTTGGCACACACCAGCACCACAGCTAGAAACAAAGCAAAGACGGGCGCATGATGCAGCGCTCGCTAACCTCTGTGATCCCTCCTACACCCAGTGTTAGCTCATACTTTTCACTGACACAAAAGCTGATCTTAATTTTAGACTAATCTATATCAGCAAGAGCAATCGGACAAACACTGAAATACGAACAGGAAACCCTGGCCAGACTTAGACACAGCTGGAGTCCAAGCGCTTTCACAGGACCAGGCCAATAAACCAGGCTCTTCAGCCACTGCTGTCCTGCACCCTACTGCAAACGCTCTCAGGCAGAAATTAAAATGCAGAACTAGACCAGGTCATCTAAGCTGGGCTCAGATCCACAAATCAGCCTCATGTCAGAGAACCGCTGGCATGGGTGCTAACGTCTGGAGGAAAGACCTGGCCATGTTGTCTCTCACTCCCCTGGCCCAGCACCCGGGCCTGCCTGGTGTACGGCCCGACCAGGTTGCCCTGTGATCACTCAGAGTAGCCATGCTCCCAAATCAGCCAACACAAAGTACCTGAACACCTTCCTGCATCTGGACTTTGTTCCCAGGGTTATTTCACACTCAGATACTTGTATGAACTGTGCTGTCACAGAAACTCTGCCTTCATCATTCATCTGATTCCTCACGGGACTAGTTTCCTTCCTTTGTTTAATGAGTGATGTTACTACATCCCCTTTTCAAGACATATACATCATTTGTGTCACTGTCTCCAAAGTGCTGAGGTTTCTTTGCTGCATCGGTTCTGAGGACTCTCACCTGCTTTTTCTAACCAGTATCACCATTACAATTCAAGCTTTTTTGTGTATTAGAAAACCCGGTTCAGAAATAGCACATAACATGCAGCCACCTGAACTGCCTCAACTTGTCATCAGCAAGATGAGCAAATAAATTATTTCACAGAAAACAAATTATGCTCATGATGAAATATTACACCAAGCTGAAAAAGTGATGTGTGTATTTTACAGCAGTATGAAATTTTATTTGGGGGTCCTCCTGGCATTTGTAGAGCGAACTTTTCAAATCACACAGAAAAGGACACCACCACCAGGGTCATTTTCATCAGTGCTGTAATTTATGAACTTAAGTGCTAGCCAAGGTGAACTGAATTTATTGTCTGTGATGAAAATAAGATTTAAGAAAACACATCTTAGAAATGTACCTTCTACTTAAGCAACAGATCCACAAGAGCACAGATATGCCCATAGATGACCAGTGCATGGCTGACGTTGTAAAGGCTGAGGACATTGGAGATGCCTCTGAATTTTCATCTGTCTTTCCTGTGCCACACCGTGACAGTACCTTTTGGGTTTTACCAGACTTGCGCATACATTTCATGAGGGATAGAAACACACCACTGTCCTTAGCACCAGCATGAGAGCATTTTCCACAAAACCACCTCTGACCTCTCAACCCTGGTCTTTTAGGGTGGTCTACAAAACAGCTTTAACAATTTACAGGCTGAGATTCATTGACATTAAATAAACAGATACTAAAAATCATACACTCCAAGACATCAGTTGTATGGCAGGTTGTGGGTTTCCACTGATCTCATGCCCCTCATCATTTTCTTGACCTGCTTGAGGGTTGGAAGGCTCTTCAGAGGGATCTGGACAGGCTGGATCAATGGGCCGAGGCCAATTGTATGAGGTTCAACAAGGCCAAGTGCCAAGCCCCACACCTGGGTCACAAACACCCCATGCAATGCTACAGGCTTGGGGACGAGTGGCTGGAAAGCTGCCTGGTGGAAAAGGAGGCTGAGCCAGCAGTGTGCCCAGGTGGCCAAGAAGGCCAACAGCATCCTGGCTTTTATCAGAAACAGGGTGGCCAGCAGGAGTAGGGAAGTGATTGTCCCCCTGTTCTTGGCACTGGTGAGGCTGCACCTTGACTACTGTGTTCAGTTTTGGGCCCCTCACTACAAGAAGGACATTGAGGTGCTGGAGTGTGTCCAGAGAAGGGCGACGAAGCTGGTGAGGGGTCTGGAGCACAAGTCTTATGAGGAGTGTCTGAGGGAACTGGGGTTGTTCAGCCTGGAGAAGAGGAGGCTGAGGGGAGACCTTATCGCTCTCTACAACTACCTGAAAGAAGGTTGTAGAGAGGCGGGTATTGTTCTCTTCTCCCAAGTGACAAGTGATAGGACAAGAGCAAATGGCCTCAAGTTGTGCCAGGGGAGGTTTAGATTGGATATTAGGAAAAACTTCTTCACTGAGAGGGTTGTCAGACATTGGAAGAGACTGCCCAGTGAGGTGGTTGAGTCACCAACCCCTGGAGGTATTTAAAAGACACGTGGATGAGGTCCTCAGGGACATGGTTTAGTGGTGGACTTAGCAGGTTTATGTTTATGGTTGGACTTGATGATCTTAAAGGTCTTTTCCAACCTAAATGATTCTATGATTGTATGATTATTCCACAGGCAACAGTTACCCCTTTTTGCCCCTAAATTTACCACCTCTCCTTTTCTAGCACCTGTCTTGACCACTCAGGTGATAACTTGCTTTTCCTCACAGAGCATCTTTATCCTCAGACTGTACTTGGTTTCAGTTTACCACTTCTGTTTCAGGTCTGGAGTGGGCCAGTGTGCCAGACAGCATCTCCATTCTCCCACCTGCAGCAAACACTGTCACCTCTCTGTAAAACTTGCGCAGTTGTAGACTGAGACCATCACACCTACAGCAGTAACACTATTACTTCCGCTCTTACATATAAACCTGTAATTTGCTTGCTTGCTGTCTCACTAACAGCCAGAAGGCTGTGCTAAGGGATCACTTGTCTCAATCAGAAGAACTTGCTGAGACCCGTTTGCAAGAAGCTGTGTTTTCCCACCAG
Organism: Gavia stellata; assembly: GCF_030936135.1. Taxonomy (NCBI): domain Eukaryota; kingdom Metazoa; phylum Chordata; class Aves; order Gaviiformes; family Gaviidae; genus Gavia; species Gavia stellata. The sequence goes on from NC_082595.1 coordinate 43,142,586, forward strand.
CAATACAAGGAGAACTTGCCTGTCTGCCCAAGACTGACACCTCTCTGCCCAGAAGTGGAAAGAGGAAAGGTATGTGTTTCCCCATCAAAATAACAGAGCAGTTTGTCACCATGCACAGTATCCCATGTACTACCAAGGCTTCTGTCAGACAATTTTAAACATCCCCTGGTGACAACTAGGTCATTTCTTGAACACAGGAAGATAATACAGGAACTTGCCCCCTGACAGTAGGTACTTTCTTCCAACAGTAAGAAACAGCCAATCATGACTGAGCCTTTCCAAAATGTGAAGTGATGAAATAGGGTCAGATGCCAGGAATGGTGCCTTTGCCCTCTGTGTTGCCAATGAACACACTGACCTCAAGCTCACAGGGACTGTCTGGAAGCCCGGTGAATTCAGTGATTTTTTTAAGCAGACAAAAGGCAAATGTCCAAATCACGATGAGCAACTCATTTCTATTCTTACAAAACTTTGGAGCCAGTTATATTTTGTACTACCACAGGAGGGTGTAAATCAAAAGCCAGAGGAAAACAAGCGGCAGTCCAAGACAGTGAGGTGCAGTTTCACAGCTAGCATGAACGAGTGCATGTATGGTTCTCCAGCCCAACTACTGCTTCCCTCATGCCTGCAACCAGCATCCCTGCAGCAAGCATTGCAGGAAGGATCCTAGGGAACACAGCACTGTTTTTTGTGGTTTGGCTTTCAGGCCTAGAAACAAAACCTTTGGCCATACATGAGGCACAGAAAGCAAGAGCACAGGCTGAGATCACAGTAAACCCCACATGAAAACTGTTCCCTCAGGTTGTCTTCACAACCACGTGTTGCAGGGGGAAAAAAGGGAAATAATCACTTGGTGCAAGTGAAGCTATAAGCTTTGCGGGAAGCTGAGTCAAGCTAATGCTCTGCTCCTAAAGGAAGAGGTCCCCTTCTTCCCTCCTGCTTATGCAGCTCTTCTTCCTTCTGCTTCTGCCTACACAATCCTCCTGCCTCCCTTGTGAGGGCTCTGGCAGGCACTAAACCTCTCCACAAGCCAATTTTATTCACCATTGCAGTAGACAACTATCCAGCTTGCTGTGTCTGTTCCTTGCTGTCTGACTCGGTTGAGCTGACAGAGGTGCCAAATGATGAGCAGATTAGCCTGAGGCAAACAGTGGGAGCATGTAGGAGACTGGGGGAACAGAGGGGGACAGGGACATTCTTCCTTCAGAGCAGCCGAGCCCTTAGAAAAGCTCATTTCTTAGGAAGCACACTGTCACTGTGCTGCTACCTGGCTGACCTTTCCGGCTAAACTGAAACTCTTTTGACATAGATCCCAATCCTCTCTTAATTGAATCAGGCTGCTCTGTGAGCTAAGAAAAAAAATCCAACAACCTCCCAGGCCTGTCAGAAGAGACCATCCTTCCTTAAGGGTGGCTACAGCAACCGATTAAAGAAAAGTAACTAATTTAACAGAAGTTTCAAAAATTACATTGCTAACTAGTGGAAGGCACTCCTCAGTCAAACCATTCATTGCCTTTTCCTGGTTCCAGATTATTCAACTTAATAGTAATATTAGTCCCAAGGGAAAATTGCTTGTTTAAAGAACCAGCAAATCCTTATTTTATTATATAGCAGTAAACTGAAAAATCCACAGTGAAAAGCAAAAAAAAAGGCTGAGCAAAATATTCTCTCATTTCAGTGTTTAATTGACAAGTGCAAACATAAGGCTCTCATTCTGCAAGATGTGTGTATCATTCCATTAAAATCAAGTCACATGTGTGGGCAACAAGCAGTGAAAAGGCAGCGCTGAGTGGAAACATTATGCTTTGAGTTTGAAACCAGTGAAAAAAAAAATAGACTTAGCAGATAAAATACCAAATTGGGATTCCATATACCTACATGGTGCTGCAGGCCCTGCCCCTGTCTAACAGATACCCTTACAAATACTCCTCTATGCATGGTTTTCCCTGTCTACACAGAAAGTAATAGAATAGGCACCCCCATTCCTCCTTCTCACCAGTCCTCAGCATTGAAAGCTTTGCACAAGAGCACTGCTATTGTGCACATACGGCATTTCACCAGGTGATTTATTTTGCTACATGTTCATAAATAAAGTGATTTACTCTAATCTTTCCTAGATTAGCGCTACTTTCTCTTCACATGAGAGTGGGAGATGTATTTTCATATCCTCCTTTCTTTATTTTTACGTGAGAGAATCTAAAACTGTCATAAGCAACTTCAGGAGTCAGAATAATTTGGGTAGGTCCTAAGGCATCAAGGACACAGGGAGCATTAGAGTTCACATCTTTCCTAAGCTATGGTCTGATGATGTAAGCTATTTGCCATATAGAAATGCCATACACCTACATCCTCAAAATGGACCTCATGTGGGCCAGATGGGGTACATAAGCCTCAGACACTGTGGTAGCTACAATGGTTTCTCAAAGAAATGGATTTTCTGCGTTAAAGGCTGAGTCATCTAAAGTCAATCATTTCAAGGTAATACATCAAGGCTGATGAACTATCAATGAATTACATGCATATTTCATTTTTAACTTTCTGCCAGTTTATAAGACACTCCCTTTGGATTTTTACCAGGAGGAAATAAATTAGAAAAATACTCATTTTTCCAGAGCAGACAGGTGTTGGAACTTCTCCCATAACAAATTTCAAGGAATGTAGTACTCTCCTCAACACCTGACAATCTTTTTTCAGTGTTGAAATGCCTACCTTTTGGCAAGCTTAGCTCCCATTACCCTTATGCACAGAGAAGAGACTTTCAGCCTGAGCTTAGCTCAGAGCTCTTCTGTTCTGTTTTTCCTTTTCTTTTTTCACCTTAATTTTTATTTTAGTTAATAATGAAGCTGGTTCTTAAAAATGCAAGAATGTGGCAGCTTGGAGCAGACCAAAATGGGATAAATCTTCAAGCCGTCAAGGAAATGCTGACATCTTAAGATGCCTGCTGCTTCGAAATGCCCCACACAAAACAGGAAATACCACTTTGGCTCTTCTACTACAAGAAAACCACTTTGGCTTCCTGTTAACAGAAGGATGTGTCTCATAAATGAAGTAAGCCCAGGCCCTCATTGCAATTGGTCACTTTTGTTTGTTTTACTTTTTTGCTGGTACAAAAAAAAAAACCACCCAAACCCAAACTTCAACCACAGTACACTGAGTTCCTCATATAGAAGTATGCTTACATGGACTCTCTTGCTACTTTAAGAGTTTAAAAATACAAGTTTTTATATTATGTATGTGATAGACATGTAAGCTTACAGGCTCACGCAATAGACACAGCATGACAGCTTGTTCTCTCAATATTAAAGTTTTCTCCAAAAAGAAAGTTATCTGGGGGGGGGAAAAAGGTTGTAGCACATCATTTATTCCTGTTTCAGGTGAAAACCAGTATTGAGTAAATCATCAGAACTAGATGCAGAAATGAGTCATTGTCTCCGTATGAAACCTTTCCCATCTTGGGAAAGGAAATGTGATCCTATCTCATTCTTGTAGCTCGTGAGATCTACACCGCCAAAAGAAAGAGATTCGATTTCCAGAAAAGCCACCAGAGACAGGCTGCAGAAACTGCTGAAGTTAGATATTGTCATTAGTTACTCCAAAATCTGCATAGCTGGACTTACTGCACCAATACCAAAAGGCTTCACTGACAAAGGAATAAGTATGCGTGTGCACACATCCATGCACACACAGTTTCTCCTGAAAAAGTACATAAAACAAGTCCCATGAGGCAGATGGTTATGGTTAAAGACTTTTGAACATTCACAAGGGATGCACAGTTTCCCTACGCTGTGAGTCAATAGTTCAGGCCTTCCAAATTCAGACCAACAGATACCGTCTACCGCAAGAATCACTGAGCGGAGCACAGAGTTGCCCAAGTTTCTCCTGCCAAGGTGGCTCCCCGCTGCATCCACCAGTTGTAGCAGTTGGCTGTGCACACTTCTTTCTCCAACTGTGGCTTTCACGTTGCTGTGCAGCCCCTTGCGATGAATCCAGAACCAGGTCAAAACTGTCACATTAATTAGCAATGCTGGAAAATGAATCCTGTTTTACTACAATTTTCACTTCACATTTCACACACTTTCCCATTTGTTTTGGGTCTAAATAGTAGCTGAAGAGATAGACTCCCAGCACTGCACTTGCATAAAACTCATACATTTGTTTTCTTGAACACACAGAAATTTGTTAAAATAACAACCGCATTAAAGCAACCCCGTTCAAGAATTTTCTGTTCTTTTCAAAGAGGGTGTTAGAGCTCATTCTCAACAGGGTTTCAAAAACTCAGTAGTTCAATAGTAAGTATCTACTGACCATCTGAAAGAATAATTTAAAAACTATTTTAGGCTGTCTAATCTCACCAAAACCAATAGCAGAGTTTGGGCAGTTCAAAGACATTTGTCTGCCTCTGTATTTGGGAAACCCGTTTTGTATATGCTTATACAAGCACAGTGTGAAAAGAGCCAACACAGTGTGTGCAGGCCACATAGCGCTTTGCTTTGTATAGTGCAAATCTACTTCAGCAAATGGAGTTGACCAGGACTTTGCTTAGAACTGCAAGGCACTGACTAGTCTGGCTCAGTTTGACAGGCCACTTAAGCTCATGCTTGTTTTTAAGATCTAAGTGAAGATGCTTTTGAAAGGAAAAATGGTATTTACATCCTTTGTTTCATGAGAAACTGAATGGTCTGCACCTGCAAGAGAAAATCTGAAGTGTACATTCAATTTGACCTCCATTATTTATCAATTATTTAGTGCCAAGTAGTTAAAATTGAGATTGACCAAGCAGATTAATCCCTATGCCCCTAACTTTCAGTGTGTGCTCAGCAGTTATTTGCCATCATGTCAAATTCAGGGGCTAGCCCTCTCCCACCTATGCATCTCCTTTGTAGAATTTCATTCAGGGGCAGGACACTCACAGATGTCCACCATCCAGAGGGTCTTCTGGGAACGGTGAAAGATAAAAAACCTTAAAATGGGCTTAATTTTTAGGAAGTGATTAGTCTAAGTCAAATTGCAACAAGTATTGAGCTTGCTCAATTTCTACCAAATTCTAGTTAGAATTACTGAAGAATCACCACTCATATGAAGATTTCCTGAAAACAATAGCTTTTTATCCAACCTGGGTTTTGTGTCTGCTCCCCCATTTAGTCATTGTCACCCACTTGCAGGTCTCAGCTAACATTTATTCCCCACCAGCAGACTAGCCCCAGTTATTAAGTCCTGACCCAATATCAGCCCTTACCCTCACACTCCTAAACCCTTTTATACCTGAGGCAGTGATGCTATCCCAAGCATAGCCCTGCTTCTGCATTCAGCCAGCCCCCATTTCCCCGACACTCTTCCACCTGTTTCCCCTTTCTTATAGCTTACCATCTGCTCCTCAGTTCTCACACTCAGCACAGCCTTAACTCTCATTTTTTGATGCATTGGGACATAATCTCATGTCTCTATTTTAAAAGGAAAGTTGCTGAGTGTTAAAAATGCAGTATTAACAGCCAGACATCACTACACAGGTGGGAAAGCTTTCACATGTTCCCACTAACACTATTAACTATAATTTTCTCAGTCAAGCAATGATAAAATACATGATGTATAAAGACAAGTGAGTATGGCTGCATTTGTATAATGTATTTTGCTTCAAAAGATAAACTGTGTTTAAAACTAATGACAAAGAATATCTTTATGAAATAACCAACAGAAGTGCAGATTGCCACAGCTCCTGTAGCAGCATTACTTTGAGAACGGTGGACTAACTCTTGCTTTTCAAAATTCAACACTCTGAAAAGTTTCTCATACTTGTACACATGCAGAAGTTGGGAAGGCAGAAAAACCAAACTTTGTACTGAGGACAATGAAGCAAAAAAGTTATGATTCTGCAGCAAAACCTCTTAGCATACTTATTTTTGTTTGGCCAAAGGGAAATCCTGAAACTCTCTAGAAAACTTATTTTCCTGCCCTAAATTGTACAGATTTTCTTCATCTAAAACTCAAAGCTGGAAAGACAGAAGAAAAAATTACAGCAGATGTCCCAGGGTAGTCTCAGTTGTAGAGCCATTACTGTGATTCATAGTGGAACAAAAAACAAAGAGGCTTTTCAAGTCAACCTGTAAGCATTCTCATCTGGGTGGGTCTGGTCCATGTGTGCCTGTCTACATTAGGAAATTCAGCATATATAAATATATAAATAAAACATATATACAGTACATAGTCACATTCATATACGCCATAAAATGACATATATTTACAAAAATATTTGCAGCTATATTTTACACTTTCAGGTCCACATCAGGAATTTAACTATTTAGCTTCCGCCTCGTGAACTTGATCGCCTTCCTAAGTAGAAATCTGGGATGAACTTGTACCTTATATATTCACAATTGTCAAAAATAAGAAAGAAGAAAATAATCTTCCAAGGAACTCTGCCAAGTCCGTAAGAAAAGTTGAAATTTGTTGAAGCATTAGTTGCCTCACTGAAGAGTAAGTTACACGTTGGCAAACATTGAGAGAATTTCTATTCTTCATGTAGAAAGACAGTACCTTGATCTGGTCCATAAATAAATTTGAAACTCATAAAACATCAGGCAGAGCACAAACTGGGTGCCCAACAGCTGTCTGTAGTATAAACTCATGCATAATTGCTATTCTATTTGTCTCAGTTTAAACTGGTAGAGTGGTGAAAGTGAATGAATGTAGAGATGAAAATGGATACATCAGGTTACCTTACATGGTAAAAAGGTAGAGAGTAGACTACATCCTGTTGGCATTGTTTTAGCTTCCTTTAACGGTAAGTTACATGGTTAAAACAACCCCAAGGATCTCATATTTATACAGTACATATTACAGAGTACTGTGACTTTCAGGAGGTGGACATATTTAATTTGCTTCTCCAAAGACGGAAAAACATTTCTTCACTGCTTCATAAAATAGCCTTCTTAGGTATACAGCCCAGGTTCGGGCATGCTATATTAATTTGGGGGATTCGCCCTTTTCACATGAAATGAGTTTTGCAAGAGGACTTAAAGCTTTGGAGAAGGGGTGGTTTACCTTTTGAAGAACACTTGGAAAAAACAAACCTCAAAATGCAGCAGTTTAAAGTGCCTGTACGTGAAGACCCGTGGGGAGGAATCTTGCCATGAACCATTGAACCATGGCCTCAGATAGCACTTTCAGCAATAGGCCGTGAAGTCATCTCTTGCTCCTCACTATTCTTTGTGGACATGTCCTGGATGTTCTGCTGCTGATAAATATCTTGGACCAGCATAATGTTTGTGTTCCTCCACTCTCTGTACTTCATTGCCGTCAGCTTTGGGTCCTCTAGCAACTGGTTAATTGTGGCCAGGTCATGTTCCTTACACTAGGAAGAGAACAAGTGGTTATTTCCCACAGAAACTGTCAAGCTCATTGTCCATAATAAAAACATTCTGGGAACATTAGAGAACCAGGTCACAAGGAGATGGCCAATTATCCATCCTCCTGGCAACTTGTTCCCATTTTTAGAATGTAGATCACCAAAGTTAAGCCCACAGTAGAAGTTCGTCGCAGTTGAAGGCAAGATTATGATTTCACGTAGATTTTTTTTTTTATAGGATTCTTAGCAAAACTTCATGAGAGAGGATTCATGTGAAAATTAGACATTGTTATGCTGTCTCACAACAAGTTAGTACTTACATGAAACTAGACACAACAGCATTTATTTCTGTAATTCACATCAGTTCCCACTTTCTCAAAAAATACTTATTCCCTGGCCACATTGTAAATGTCTCTTCTCTGGGAGCTAGACAGAAAATAATTTTGGATATAATCCAATATAATCCGTGCACTGGCAGTAGAGTGGCTAGAGCACATGTGGCTGCTAATACATCTACCACCAGCTACTACTACTAAATCTGGTCTCTACTTTTAGACAAGAGCAACTAAGACCGTATATTGCAGGCACCCTGGTTCAATTGTAAGACATGAACAATGACTGACATAGGGACACTGAGACCCTTTATGTCACAGCATCACAGAATGGTTGAGGTTGGAAGGGACCTATGGAGGTTATCTGGTCCAACCCCCTTCCCTCAAGTAGAGCCACATAGAGCAGGCTGCCTAGGACCGTGTCCAGATGGCTTTTGAATATGTCCAAGGACGGCCACTCCACAGCCTCTCTGGGCAACCTGTGCCAGTGCTTGGTCACCCTTGCAGTAAAAAAAGTGTTTCCTGATGTTCAGACAGAACCTCATGTGTTTCAGTTTGTGCCCATTGTCTCTGGTCCTGTCACTGGGCACCACTGAAAAGAGCCTGTCTCTGTCTTCTTCACTCCCTCCTTTCAGATATTTATATTCATTGATGTCCTCACATTTTCTGACATAACGAACCACTTTGCTTTTCCAGTCCTTATTGCCTATCCATGCAGTGGACCACAGGACAGAGAAGCCCTACCTAGCAGCTACAATTTCTTAATGGAGGCACCATGCTGCACTCGCAAACCTTTACTGCTTTTGCCTGTCTCCATACCCCCCAGTCTGTGTGAAAAAGCAATGGAATAGTTCAAACCATCTTCTCCTGCTGCCACTGGTTTCATCATGCCTGAGGACACTCTGTGCTAGTGGCTGCCTTGAAAATACTCCCACACATTCACGACCCTTCCCAATAGTAGCAATCTGCTGCTTACACATCCATATCCTACTACTACTCTAATGAACTATCAACTACTTTATTCCCTGTGATGCCTGAGCCGCTTTTTAAACACAAAAACTTGTTCAACTGTTGGTTTACACAGGCCCTACCCTCAAGACCTTGTGCCAGCCCTTGTAAGAAGGCTTTGGCATTGATGCAGATATGCGCAGTTAGCCTAAGAGAAGAGGAGGAGATAGGGAGGTAGAAGGGAGAGAAGAGTATTTCCAGTGGACAAACTTGGTGGCAAAAAGCCATGCCATGGAATTTTTCCTGTACCACTAAATTTATTTCCCACATTCATTAAACCTGTGATGCATTTGCACACAGCTTCCCTCTCTTCAAACTATCCAAAGCATGTTTTGTTAATGATATATTGTGGCAGCAACATTAATCTAAACTAAAGATGTGGAGCCAAAAGTCCAAAATCAAAATTGCACTGAATCTTGCATAAATCACTTCTCAAACTAATAGGGTTTTAATTAAAGCAGAGTAAATATGGATCAGATGCAAAACTTTCCTGATTTTTAAATTTCCAATAGATCATTTCCAATTATCTCATGTCTCATGTTATACGTTAAGAAAATTGACTTTAAAAGCACATAATCCCACTGATGCAAAGAATATGGCACATTCCCACTGCAGGCATTTGCCTTTCAGACAGGCTAAGTTAAACACTGCTGTGTATAGAACTCTGTTTGTGTCTGTGAGAAAATGTCTGTGCTATATTTGTCTTGTCAATACTCCAATTTCTTAGTTTGAAGAAAGCAAAAAAAGATCAACACATTTTATACACTACGAACACTCCAAAAATTATTTTTCCATATTAAATACAAGAGTTAGACAAGCCTAAGGTTATAAACACTGCTAATCACAACTTATACAATACTCCTGTGTGAAATCAATGCAAAGCTGTCCTCCTTGCTCATGTCTGGCAGTAAGGCTTCTAGGCTTCCATTCAGCTCCATACTAATGAAATCGATTGTCCCACAAGACACAACTCCATTTTGTGCTAAGTAGTTCTTAGATTTACCAGGGAGGCTCCTATCAGGGAAAACTTTGCAGTATGTTTCCATATTTAGCTTCCTGTCCCGTAAAATAGGCGTACTTTTAAAACTAACTTTCTGTTATATGATGGGCTCACTTTATTGCTGGTGCAGATGAATACTGCTATAGTCCGTACCATGTTACTGAAGACTCTTTGATAATGAGGGGAGCCTTCACCAGGACTCATATAGAGCCAGGGAGAATGCCTATATTCCCACTTGACTTTTCAACTGTATCTTCAGGAATTTTAACACAGGCCAGGGTGCCAAAGCCAAGCCTCCCGTTGCAAATAATCATCAAATCAATGATTGTGTTGATAGGATAAGTTTTTACATGCGTGCCCCCAGCTTACAATGCCTGAAACCAAATACACACACTTGAAACAAGATACTCAATTCCTGCTTCTAATGCATACAAAAAGAAACACTGAAGCCCCAGGTTTGCATTTATTATTTCTTCTCCTTACAATTTAAATGCTATGGTTAAGCTTTCTGTTTCCCTCAGTACCATTCAGAAGCAGGCTTTGAAATCCCGTGACCCTTGATGCTGGCGAGAAAACAGCCTCATAAATCCCCATATTCCAGACAGATTTACCGGCCCTTTCATGGAACGTCCCCTGAACCCCTACAGTTCATGATACTTTTCCAACATAAAGCAGGATGCTTTTATTATTAAAAATATTTTAGTTACAGGAGGTCTTTACAATAGCTTTGGCACATCCTGTACATTCTCCAATAATCACATAACGAAAACTTTTTTTGGCTCAGTGTAATTTTCATGTCCTTTATCATCAACGTACTTTGTCTGCTCTTCCTTTTTTAAGGCTCCCCTGTTCAGTGTATTCAGCTGAGCTTGCAAGTTTTCCAGCTAAAAGAATCTTTATTAAATTTTCCAAATGGGCTGGAACTTCTGTAAGAAGAGTCCCTCCTGAACTATTGCCTCTGCTTCCAGTTCAGATTGAACAACAAAACACACATCAGTATTCAGAATGAGTTAGAAAACAATTTCAAAAACTTAACTGAATTCTGGGGCATTAAGCAAATATGTAATTAGAGCTTGGCTGAAGTCTAGGCTTGCTTCTTTTTTCAGCCAAACTGTTTCTTTCTCTCAGGCTTTTGCTTGGCTAGCTCTGTGACCTCACCTTTAATGTGCTGTTCAGCATTCGAATTTTGTGGAGTTTCTCATTAATGGAGGGGTTTTTGCTCCGTTTGATAAATGACTTCCTAAGCTCCTTCTTTGTTGACAGCCGACGATCACCAATAGGAGACAGGCTTGCTTCTTCTAATGACTTGTAAAGTCGCTCCATCTCATCATCATCATCACATTTTTCCTGATCTGCAAAGAAAAGAATAAACTGGGTATGAGAATGTGAATGTGGCAGCAGATAGCAGAGGTGTTAAGTTCAGCCATCAGGAAGGCTCTTAGCCAAGTCAAAAAGTAATGGGATTAGAGTTAAAACCAAGGGCAATTTTTAGGGTAATGTATAGGATAATAATGCACATGAGAAAGACATACTACCAAACTCAAATGTTTTTAAGAATCAGGTGGTGATCCAAACACATACGAGCATGTATTTCTGCTGATAGAGTGCTGCTTCAATGCTCTGAATATATCACAGACTTTCAACAACTGTCAGTAATGCTACATTTGAATGAAAACAACTCTGATAACATCTACACCCGCTCACCGTTCACTACCTGCTACAGACAGTGTATTATGTTTCTACCTAGCAACTCACAGGTCAAATTCTATTTGGTGTACCAATTCTTCGCCAGGTTTTGGTAATTATTGAAACCCGAGTTTAAAAAAATTTGAGCAATTAAATGAAACATAAGAACATTTCAGGGACCCCAAGAGAAGATCCCTAGAAAACAGATTAAAGCAGGAACCCTTGGGGCACCTCATGCCTAATCCCTGAGTTTCACAGATTGTAGCACAGAATTTGCTTGTGGTGCCTCACAACAAAGCCTTGATTACCTCCACCTTAATTATTCTGATGGCTCCCAAGCTGCAGCACCATCTTCCATGACAGAGAGGACATGAAAGGAAAAGCTAGTAAACAGCTGAGAAAGAAATAGCATAAAATAAGATAAAAATTGAAGAAAATACATTTTTCAGAATAAAAAAAACTTTAAAATGAACAGTCAGAAACTAAAAATGTACCAGGCATATATAGGGGAGTTTTGGCAGAAGGCCATTTTCAGCAGCAAACAGCGCAACTTACTTCTTGTCCCTCAGTCCACACTGCAAGCTTTTCTCCTTCAGTGTTTGCTAAAGGAAAATCTTAAAGTATTGTCATTTTCAGGGTGCTAATGAGTCCCTCAAGATCCACTGTGGTAACATTTGTTTTTATTTCACTGGGCATAGTGGTGGTGGTTCTTCTCAACTGCAGGCCTCCATGTGCAGGTCGAACTGGCTGAGCACTTTTTTCTTTTAATGAAAAGTTAAACATTGACTTTTCTAAATCATCTTCAGACAGCAAATATTTTCGGAACAAAAGGAAGAAGTCCTTTTGCTCACTCATGCTGCAGCAAAAAGACTTCTCCAACATCTCAGCACACTTAGGAGTCTGCTCCTTATCTTTTCCATGCTTTAAAAAGTACAGCATCCTCCTACACCCCTGTTCTTTCTAAATATTTAGGTTACAAGAAAGGTTTATGATATGCTACAAATATTTGCCTTCACTGTGTTGCTGGCCTTTTTTTCACTACTTTGTGATTATAAAAAGCCTGGTGTAACTTGACAAGAACTAAATATAGATTCCAACATTGGCACAGTGCTGGGGGAAGAAAAGGAGAACAGTTGTATATTTAACAAGCTGCAGGAAACAGAAAAAAAATGCAAGTGTAAGGCATAATACACGGCAGTAGTATTTCCTGAAAACTGTTGGCTCATGCCATGAGGCTCATAATTATAGCTAGCTTCCTGCGTACTTTCTTAGGATGAAGCAGCTGTTTGTTTCATTAGCCACCCTCCTGCACAGGACTGGCTCAGCTCTACTGTAGACATCACCCATCAGAACTGTGCACAGCATCACTTTGAGAGATAAATTGACCTTTATCAGATATCCAAGAAAGCATATATAAGAAGCAAAAAAATTGCATTGATCCTGTCCAGCAACTTTAAAAAATAGTCAAGCCATGGGGGACATAAGGTTCCTGCTAACTCATTATGCTCCTCAGTGTCCTAAAAGGGTTACAAAGCAACAAGCATCGGAAAACAACCTCACAGAACACTCTTCTTCCATGCTAAGTACTCTGATATCTTCTGTGCACGTATGGGTGAAGGTAAGGAAGGCAGTAATACTCAGCACAGAAAAAGATGGAGCCAAAGTCAGAAAAGCCCGGCAAAAGGCTCCCAGATGATGCGCTTGACCAGCAACGTGCGCTCGGCTTCTGCATTCTTTCAAGATTGCAACCTTAAACTCCTCTCCTATTTCTTATTCTTCCACCACTCCCACCCCCAAAGGATTGATCAAGGTCAGGTAATTCCAAAGGGAAAGGAACGTGCCAGATTCTTCAGATCAGGTGGATAAAGGGAGTGACAGTGAAGCAGATAAACGAGACTTCAGGAAACAGTTGGAAAACAAGGGTGAGTGAAACCTACAGGCTGTGTAGAGGCAGGTATGAGTTACATAGTACTTTTGTCTTCATCTTTGTTTACACTGATGATCAGTGAACTTCTCCCGCAACAACTAAAATAAAAAACCAAAACCACAAAACAGTATCTTAATACCGTGCTTTGTGTAGAAGCAGATACTGATGCTATTGACAAAGAATATATCTGCCAATAAACCTCTATAAATTGAGGCCAGAGTGTGTGATACCTATCTGGACTTCTACCTGAGTTCTCCTGAGCCAAGATCAGAAAGCAAAAGCCCATGTTTTGCAGGCTTGAAGCTGCCACTGAACACACTAGACTGATGCTGTAAATCTGGAAGGGGGAGAGATAATGGAGGAAGGGGAGAGGCATTATGTCTAGCAATCAGTTAACAAGTCCAATAAAATGATCTGTGATAAGAAAATATATTTGTTCTTACTCACACAATGGTGCATTATGGTATTTCGCAAGCCTCTTAATGCCATGAAAGTAAACAAAGAAAGCTCTACCTGTAGTTTGCTTGCTTTTTTTCCCCGCAAATCGTCTGAGAGAAAATTAAGGTCGGATAATAGAGATAAAGCAAAGGGACTCAAGGCTTAAGCACAGAACAGACTTTTTCTCCAGATTCAAACATTCACAGCACTTTTTTCCGGAACTTGGTATTGCTTAATTCCCTTGCACCTGGAGTCAGGGCACTGAACTGCAGATGAGCAAGTCTCTAACAGAAGCACAGGCATCACCAGTTCTGTGTTTTTAGGCTTCAGTGATTTGGATTCCTCCTATGAAACCTGGGCTGTCTAGACCATACTACTGAAGTGCTAACAAAATATTTGCTTTCCATCACAAAGTAAAAATTTATGCAAAAAGGACATAGTACACAAGCTCAGGCCCTGGTGTAAAAATGAACAGATTGTGTCAGCCTCCCAAAGATAAATATACCACCCCTACTCTAAGCTTTGTTAACCTCTGAAGATTTACAATGATGGGTATATTCATCCGGCAAAAATTCTTAATAACATGGACAGGTTGGGCTCCACTAGCACTGCTCTGGAGTGAGTCTTTCCAGCCGGGTCACACAGCTAACAGCAGGCACATTCAAAATCACTTCAAAATATAATATTTCAAGTTATCTCTTCCACCAGTACTCTTCAAGCTAAGCACTTTCTGTCTCAGGCATGCAAGTTAGGAAACTGAAATGCTACTACAGCACTTCTTTATCTCATCCTATTTTCAAGATAAAATACATTCATTTTTCTCTCAGGACCTACTGAAGGATTAGTGGTAAGGAACAAATGGCTACAGTGGAAGGATATTACATATTGCATTTATGAGTGTGTACATGCACACAGGGGAACACCTGCATTGTGCACCTTTCCCTTCCCTTGGCAGTATTAGCTATAAGCAATTCGGTTGAGTGATGCCACTGGAAGGAACAGTTTTCCTGGGATCCTGCACCATGCTCTTCATTCACAAGCCTCACAGCCTGCTAAAACTTCATAGCACTTCTGGAAAAATTCTGTAGTATTGTATAGCTCTTTTAACTTTGTCAGACTTCACAGTGGGGAAAGTGGAAAAGAACCAGTGCTGACCTGAGGAAAAGGGAAGTTCTGCCCCGAGATATTTTAAGTCAAGGGAAAGAGACCTTCTAGGTTGGGATGAGGAAACTAAAGTAATATTTCAGGCAAGTCAGACCTTCTGACAAATTCTGTTTCAGGAGAAGTAAAACACAATTCTGTGGCTTGATACCACTTATCTGGAATTTCTCTCTAATTAACAGGAGATATCACAGACAAGAACAAGCTGCCAGGGGTTCAACACACCAGCTCTTCACCTCCTCAATTTTCAGCTTCCACCTTCCCATTGGCCAACTTGCCACAAGTGGGAGACATTAACATATTGAGACTCCCCACCTTGCAGCAGAAATACAGGAGCCTGCCTGAAATCTCAACTTTAATGCTCTTTAAGCCTACCAAAGTAAAATCATCCATCAAAAAGCAGCTGTGACAAATCAAGTTGATTGTTTCCCAGCAGTAAAGATAGAGAAATTGGCAATGTTTGGCAGAAAGAGCATTTTGCATTGAAAATCACCTCCAGAAGACCGTATCTTACTAAATCTAAGCTGAAATGTAAATACTTGTTCTCCCATTCTCAAACTGAGATCTCACAGCTCTCCAACTGTGTATTAATTCAATGAAAAAAAAAAAATCTGCTTCTTCCTCCTGTCTTTGCTACTCTTATGTGCTTCTTGTAGCTGTGCCAGCACATCCATTTCTGATTCTGCCAAAACTTTTTATGCCAGTGGGACAACATATACACCCAGGCTGGGGAGAGCAGAGGAAAAAATTATAAACTGCTTTTGCCCTTACCTACCCACCCCCCATCTCTTCTCCATAGGGGTAGTAGACTTTTCAATGGGAATATGATAACACCTCAGGGAAATCACAATTTCCACATAACTACAGAAAAGACAGGAAATATTTGAATTAGGTGGGCATAGCTTAGGCAAACTCCTCACTGGCAAATGCAGAACTAAAGGTAGGAGAGAGTGGGAGAAAATAACAGGGAAAGTTATGTTACTGACTATAACAGTATAGTGGACTCAGCAGTGACGGATGGCATTTTAACAAACTGTGTCTGAACTGGAAATAACACAAATAAGTATCTCTTTTTCAGAAAGTTCAGAAAACTGTAACACCATAGTTTTCACTGTGATTGCTAAAGCCTTTTTGATGAGAAACAAAATAATCACACACAGTTGTTTCTCTACACAGTTGTTCTCACCATAGGTGTACTTCTTGGCTAGTCCCAGCCACGATCTAGCCCTTTTCTGTAACTTTTGCAGAAGGAACAAAGGGGCCAGAGCATACCAGAGGATCTGTTCTGGCTATTAGTGGCACAGGAAGACTCCAGAGGGGAAGAGGATGTCAGTTCTGAGAAAAGAAGGAATTGAATGCATCCAGCTCCTATTTAACCAACTCCTTCCCACAAAACCAACCCAGGTAAAATTCAAGTGGTATTTGAAAAGCTTTCCAGGTTTTTCAAAATATCGGCACACACTAGATCTTCTACCAGCTACTGTGAGCCAAGGTAAAATAAATAAACCAGAAGTGGTACCACAAGAATTCCTTGCCAAGATGCATTAACTTCACATGATCATAAAGCGCTCAGAGAATGCAAGGAAGAAGGATGTTATTGCTATAGTAGAAGGTCCCTAAATAAATACAAACATGCATTCCTGTTCTCTTATAATAACCTCTCAGTTTCTGCAGCTTCCTTTTGTTATCATAGTTCTTGATGATGATGGTGGTGGGTCATAGCCAGATACTTTTTGTTCCAGTGGCTGCCAGA
This sequence comes from Gavia stellata, assembly GCF_030936135.1. Taxonomy (NCBI): domain Eukaryota; kingdom Metazoa; phylum Chordata; class Aves; order Gaviiformes; family Gaviidae; genus Gavia; species Gavia stellata. Next base: position 43,159,233 of record NC_082595.1, read on the forward strand.
AGAAATACAAAGGATGGAGTTTGGCTGCAGAGCGTGTCTAGCCATCCCAGACGGGGCAAGGCCAGCTTCTGGATACAGAGCACGTAGCCAGATAGTTGTTTGTATTCTCAACTATTTCTGGTTTACCTTTCAGTTTCTTTGTGTCACAGGCAGCTTTGAATCCTTTGTCACTGTGCATGTAGCAAGCTGCAACACGGAAGTAATAAATATTCCCACAAAGTAAATGGAAACATAATGCTGATTTCCTTTCAAAAGAGAAAACTGTTAAACTCTCCTTTTTTGTACCTTTATATTACTCTCTGGTATGTAACCTCTCCCCAATAACTGGCACTGAGAATTAAGGCTGAGAATGGTCATAACACCACTAAGAGTGGCTGGAATGGTTGTTACAAATATCACATGGTACAGCTCTTTGTACCAGGCACTTACAGTTCCTTAGCAGATTTCATTAAATAATTTTCACTGAAAAAATAATCCATGATCATCTAGTTGAATCTGTAGTCTGTCCTACAGAGATTCATCCATTTATCTCTGAGAAAACTTTTCTTTCATTATTTAACTCATTGCTGAGGTTTCTTCACTCATTTTAGATTTTCATTATAAGCTCTTCCCACAAAGCCACAGTTACTCTTTCTTCCTTCTAGGAACCAACTTTTCTCACATTGGCCTCCATTACTGACTTTTGCCAATGAAAGTGGTCTTCAGTTCTCAAAAATTTTCACCTCAGCTCTAGGCTGCTATCAGCTACAGCCAAAAATTACTCATGGGGTTTTATTAAGCAGAATGTGGCCACAAAGCAGAGCATGTGACAGGTTTTTTCTATCCTCACAAGGGGAACGGGAGAGCATGGACACACATGAAGGCTCTGTGGGGAGTGGGTTCAAAGACCACATAGCTGTTCTGGTAACAGCAGGGCCGGCTTTAGGCACACGGGACATGCGCTTTCAGGACAGATGCTGATGCAAGATGGACTGTCTCCTCCTGGACACAGTCTCATTACTCTGAAACATAACAAGCTGTCAGAAATGCACTATTCAGAAACATCGTAAAGCAAATAATACAGACTCCACTACAGTATGCATCCTTGTTTCACATCAGATAACAAAGGTGTTCTTACTAGTTATTGTAAATCATGAGGTTTTGCAGCTAGCTTTTACCCCACAATCTGAATTCATCTCACAATATTTGTGCACATCCTTATCAACTAGCTGGAAGGGGAAATTCTTGGGGGATAAGCCACAGAACCAGAACTGCATCCTTTTTGATAACTTTCATGTGGAACTCAGTTGCTGTTTTACATTAATCCTTTTTTTCTACCTCATTCTCAAATTGAAGTAGCTTAACTAATCTCCTTGCAAATTATTTCATTTATTTTTTCAGTGGCCATTGTGGGGGAGGGCCTCCACACGCCAACACTCTCCATCCCCTCCCTATACTATGCAGACTGATAAAGGAAAGAAAAATGCCGGTATGGTGTACTACTTACTTGCTCAACAACAGGTTATGATGCAGACAGTAACTAGTGAGGTTATACAGTTTCCATAGTGACTGTCTCATTGAAATGATCTATTTCTGGAATTCCATCAGAGATCACCAGTGTGGTTAGGATGGAAGTGTTCTGCAATCACAGTTGGCCATCAGCTAAACAGTGAGCAACAAAAGAATACATTTCCCCAGGAATATTTTTGGGAAAATTAAACCACTTTGCAAATGGCAGGAATATACCAAAGTGTGCCTTGATTTACATTTTAATCCCATTTTTGTTGGTGAGTATTACTGAACGTATCAAACTATGCTTTAAACGGTTATGAATGTGTCACGTTAATTCTATGACCATCCACAAAAGTACTTGTCATCCTTACAGTTATAGTGGAAAGCATTAACCTATGCATTATTGCAGGATTGCTGACAATACCAGAGTAACATATTCTAAGCAAAAGTTTAGATTTCTGAAGAGCAGCCACTGAATCTTGCTCAACAGGATCTATAAGCCACCACTCCATATATGACCTACACTCCAATAATCCACCTTAATCGACGCTATAATGTTTCCCAAAGGCATTACTTAGATTCAACCCAGAAGGTGAAATTACAGAAGACAATGCATTTACTACATCTTTGTGACATTTTCATTAGGGACCCCATTTCTGGCATCCCCAGCCTTTTCACTATGTGTAAAGCCAGAGCTTATGGGAATTAGATGCCACAGTAACTCTCTCAAAACATCCACTCTTCTCCGCCAAATAGGAATAGTACATATGCTCACTGTTGGTTTTAATTCTTACTGATCTTCATTGCTACAGAAGTCTCTAGCAGAGCAGCCTAGAAGATAGATAATGAAGCTGAGTACAAAACACTCTGAATTAATTTTCACTTTTGCTAAAATCTGTACTTCGCTCAATTTCCTTTTTTTTTGTAAAATCAGAAAAACACATGACAAACTAAAGGGGTGCTAACTGTTGATATTTGTAAAACAATTGGGAGACTGACAATGTAAATAATGAGCCTTATACTATAATTTTTCAATCAGTGCCAAGTTCACCTAGAGAGAAATATTGTAAGTACCCAACGAGTCCAGTGCTGTTTCTTTCCACCTTTGCATTACCTTCAGCCTAAGCTTTTGGCTGCACCTTTGTTTTGCATTGTATTGAGACAACACTGCTCTTCCAGCAACAAAGTACTTACTTCAAATCTTCACAAGGATTTGGAATCATGGGTAGAGCTGATGCACAAGAACATCATTGTTTCTTTACGTATTACCTCTGTAGGCAGGATGCTGAGCATCTTCTCATTTCAGCATATTGTATGCCAGAAATGCCTCTTATGCTTCAACTGCTTTTAATGCAGGAAGAAGCAGCTTTGCCCAAAAGGTAAGACACATTGCCTCGTTATGGCAGAGTTATTAACAGTAACAATGACCAAATTCTGGAACTATGCCACATTTTTAATTCAGCAGTACATTTCAGTAGGAGGATACCTATGCAGATACCCATTTGCTTAAACAAAATCTAATCTTAATGGAATTTCTGATTCAGGATTGCAGTTGTTTCCCCTTGATTACAATCACAGAATCATTAAGGTTGGAAAAGACCTGTAAGATCATCAAGTCCAGCCATCAACCCAACACCACCATGCCCACTAAACCATGTCCCACAGTGCCACGTCTATATGTTTTTTGAACAATTCCAGTGATGGTGACTCCACCACCTCCCTGGGCAGCCTGTTCCAATGCTTCACCACTCTCTCAGTAAAGAAATTTTTCCTAATATCCAGTCTAAACCTCAACTGGCACAACTTGAGGCCATTTCCTCTTGTCCTATCACTAGTCACTTGGGAGAAGAGACCAAAACCCACCTCTCTGCAACCCCCTTTCAGGTAATTGTAGAGAGTCAGAAGGTCTTCCCTCACCCTCCTCTTCTGCAGACTGAACAACCCCAGTTCCCTCAGCCGCTCCTCATAAGACTTGTGCTCCAGACCCCTCACCAGCTTCATCGCCCTTCTCTGGACACCCTCCAGCACCTCAACGTTCTTCTTGTAGTGATGGGCCCAAAACTGAACACAGCATTCAGGGTGCGGCCTCACCAGTGCCGATGTACTGGAAGTAAATGCAACTGCTTTTACTTTTAAAATTGGATTGGCCTAACCGCCTCTTCACCACATTCTACATATGCCATTTTGTTTAGGGTATCAGTTCTGTGACACACTTTCTTAAAATTTTGATTCAATCCTAACTAATAAAAGACAGCTGTATTGAAATAAAGTAAAATAATAAAAATATGTTTATGTAGGGATTTTATACAGAGGCTGCGATCTTAACATACAGGTAAAATTTGAGAAAAGCTGTAAAGATACTTATAAATTAGATACTAGGTTATATATTTAATGCACAATAAACCAAATGTTTGTTATAAATGATGTGCCACTGGAAAACTCTTCAGTGAAGAATATAAAGGAAGGAAGGGGAAAGGAAGTTGAGGAAAACCCCTGAACTCCCACATTGCGTGGCTCTGCAGACAAAAATCTCCTCTCTCATTAGCTCACCTTTGGCTAGTGATCTCTGTCCTGTTGCATCCGGCACAGCTAGACAATGTGTATCCAGACCTAAAAAAGACTTTTGGGATCCACCACTGGGTTTGGAAACCTGGACCTCCTGGCTTTGTGCCTCTTCTCCACAGTCCACTTCTGGCAGCTCATCAGAGTGAATCTGTACGCAGAAAGTTAAAGGCTGATCACCCTCTTCTGTGGCAGAGCTGTTAACTAGGTCAAGCCAGGACTGCCTCTCAGAATAAACCACTTTGGATGTCAAGGAAGAAGACGTCTCTTGGGAGTTGAAAGTGCTTTCAGGAGAGGAGAGAGAACAAGATGCTTCACTTGACAGAGTTGAGGTGAAAGACGACTTCTGCTGATCCTGCTTTCCAGAAACAAATGGGGGAGTGTGGGGGGGTGGGGAAGGAAGAAAAAAGAAAAATTAATTCCAAGTTATTCCTGTTCCTAGGTTCTACGTGTTATAGATAAGCAGCTGAAATGCTAACAGACCAAAAATTGATGTAATCTGATTAATCAACCATCCAAACAAGCCTGCAGTATGGCAGCCAATCTCCTACAGAGCAGGAACTTCAGAAACTAAGCCACAAGGAAGCCAGAGGTAAAATAGATAAAAACCTGACAATGCCTAGAAACAAAAGACCAAGGGAAAAATATTGTGTTGAATGTAGTCTTCAATGCTAGGTCTCACACTCACATTCACTCTTTACTTTGTCTTCACTTTATTGGTCTAATCAAGAGTGCAGTAGAGAAACTCTGAATCAGCCATTGAACATGAAGTTGTTTTGAAGCATTCAATAAATCCACCAATGCCATAACCACAGGTAGACAGAAATGGGCCAAGCACTGAAGTACCTTGACCTTCTCAGCACACCAAGCCATTTGACCTCGTCCATTCAAGGGACTAATCATTCACTAAGGCAAGAAGGCTGATCGGTAATATGATGGCAAGTTAATGGTGGAAAGAAAAAACAGACAGTCATAGGGCAGAGGACAGAAAAAGGGGAATGGTACAAGATTTGTGCTGCTCATTCACCTGCTAATATTCATCCTTCAGCACATCAATCTGGAAAGGGACCCAAACTTCACCAGAAACACATTAGAAATCATTAAGACATCCTAAGGTCCTCCATACTGTACTTGTCACCCTGCCTCAACAAGAGCGCATACAACCAGAGAAGTCTCAGAGACATCTAACAGTCATCGTTAGGAGCTAGGAGTTGAATGAGAGAGGGTATGATAGATGCACAATTCCATGTAGAGAAAGGTTGAGAGAAAGAACAAAGTTTTGAAATGTATTTAGCTTCCCAGACAAGCAAATAGATGCCCAGGTCTTTGTCTACAGTAGGCATTTACATTGATTGAGTTGTACTATTATCTGGTTACCAAAAGCAACTCACACAAGAAGAACTATCACTAGTCTGCTTCTCAGCCACCAAACACCACTAAAAAGATGAGCCAAGAGAGTCAAATACACAAGTAATACATACACAAACACACAAATATACATGCAAATATCCAGAAGAGGATTAATTGACAGTAATCAATAAAGTAATGAAAGACAAGGGGATACAAAGCCTTATAGTGAAGCTCTTAGCAGAAACTATCAGAAATCGTGATGAGATCATCATGATATGAAAGCAAGATTTCTTGTATCTGCTACTGCAGAAATTTACTCCTCCTGCAAATCATCTGCTACTGGCCAATGTCAGAATCAGAATACCAGACTTGATGGACCACAATTCTGGCAAGTTTATGTTCTCAATAGGTATGTAGAATAGAACTGTGTAAGGATTAAAGCAGATGATAACTAGGTTGGAAGTATTGAAAATTACTGAGATGGTGACTGAGAAGGACAAGCTGCAAACACAATAAAGGTACTAACCTAGCATATTTATTTATAACCTGGTAAACTAGAAATAAGATGTATTCATACAAACCAAACCAAGAGTGACGATTTTTTGGTTTATGATATATAAATTTCTGCAATTCAGTGCTGCTGTAATGTATTCTACTTCATTTTTACATTAAAAAAAAATAAAGTAGATTTGCCTTCCTGTGCTTCTAATCTAGCTGTATAACATAGCTACTAATCAATGCAGAAGATGAGGAGGACCAAAATCAGATTGCGGGTCACCATTTGTTTGTAGCACTTTCTTCACTTTTGTAAATTTTCAAAGCCATTCCTCCACGACTGTCCCAAACACTGCAGGATCAGACTTAATTTATATTCCTATTACGAGAAGTACAACATTGTGGTTTAGGTCCATTTTTGTTTTTAGAAATAAAACCTTTACAAATGCATCCTAAAGCAAAGGACAAGGAGATGCTGTCATAAACTACATGTATGAGTGATAAAAAAGCCCTTGGGAACACAGGTGACCTGAAGCATTTCATCTAAGAGCTCCTATTGCAAAGACAAATTGTTGAAGCATTTGTATAGCCAAACAGAACGACTGAACAGTAAAAGCTCTTGCTCACATGGTGCGGATGGTCTAGTTTCAATTGTTCAGAGACAGGAAAGGAAGATGTTAGATCTCACCTCTATTTTTCTGGCATTTGTCCATGCAAAAGAAAGTGCCATTGAAATGAAAACTGTGCCTCACTGAGTGGAATATATTTTTGTTTTCATTTTCCTTGTGTGTTAAATAAAAAAAAACGTGGGTGAGAATAAAGATGACTGCCAGAATGTGTTTCTTTTTTTCTACATATGTGTTGTGGTTTATTTTTCCTTTGGAATGACAAATGTGTACCTAACTTACTCGAGTGGTTCCTTCGGAAGTTTTGCAATCATCCATATAATAATAAATCTCCATTTGGGGAAATTTTAAAAAGTAGATGCTTGAGCCAGTAGATTGTAAGGATTCCACTGGAGATCAATGAGTCTCTAGGCATTTTTTAGAGAAAAATTATCACCATGAAACACCTCAATTGTTCTTTTGGGACTGCTGCAATCTATTGTTTCAACATAGCTGCTGGTTTTCGAACTGTAAATCGATTCACATATGGAGAAATTAATGCAGATGGTCAGTTTAACTTTTGTCCTACAGATGTTAAAATTTACTTGTTCCTCACTTGCTTTTTCCTTGCATAGTACCCAAAAGTGTGCATAAATATAGAAAGCTCATGATCACTACTTTTTTCAAGTTGCAAAATGGTTTGGGTCAGCAGAGAACAGAACAGCAAGCGAAAACTTTGTGCTAGAAGTACAGCAAAATGTTTGCAGCTCTAACACGTTAACAGAGCCTGCACCTGGATGGCTACTAATTTCCAGACTAATAGTTTTCAGTCTTGAGTTGATATCAAGAAGTTTGGAGGCTTTTCTGCTTAAGACAGCATTGGTTTGGTTTTCCAAAATGTCCATAGCTCCTAATTCCTATTTTGCAAAATCCCTTTGGCACTCAGGAGGAAGAAGTGCAACTTTAAAAAAAGATAAAAATAATAAAAACAAATGAACCCCAGTCAATGTCTGTGGCATTCTTGATGCTGGGCTGGGTTTCCAGAATGAGTGTCTCTTCCTGGAAGATTCAAGCAGGCGTTTCAAAAGTGGGGTACCCAAAGAGTCATCACATGTTTGGGACCTCACAGCTTGGTTCAAAAACTCTACAGCAAATAAACAGGCAGCAAGCGATGTTTAACCAGCCTTCCCTGAGACAACCAAGAGCTCCGCTCCTAGAATTGACTTTCCAGTAGAAGCTGTGCTTTCCCAATCCTTCCAGTGGTTTTCTTGCTCCAGTACTTGTCCAGAAAGGAGTGGGGCATTAAATTGGGTATTTAAAAGAACACTCTGACTTGCAGTCAAACACAGCTGCATTGGTACCTAACTGTTCCTACCCACCACGTAAGCAAGCTGAGTATAGGGCAGACCCATGGCAGTTGGAGCTTATTCCACTGGCCACTTCTGTGGTGAAAAGAGAACAACTTTGCTCAGGAGACACTAACCTTTGTCCATGGAGGAAGAGATTTTAAGCCGGGGATAAGGAGAAGGGAAATCAGCTGAGAGAGGTCAAGGCTGGAGGGGAGATAACCTTTAAGGGAAAGGCTGAGGAAGCAGGCTCCCTCAGCACCTGCACCACTGCCTGCCTCCCACACGTCCCCTGCTAAAACGTGAAGGCCAAAACTCAAGAAGAGCATATGGGAAGGAGACAACCGGAGATCACCTCTGCAGCCACAGACTGACAAGCAGCAGGAAGCCAGATAAAAAACAGGACCTGTTTAAAACTCATCGTCTGGAAAAATGCAGGCATTCACTCAGAGGTGAGCAGAAGGAAAAGACATCTACAGCGTCTTAAAGGCAAGCCACTGAGGTATAAAATTCAAGATGCTTCATTACCAGCCCTCGGCCCAGAATAACTCTTGGAGACGTATTGCCAAAGATCCTATTTTCTCTGATATTTATAGCCATTTGGCCACATTTAACTTCCAGTTAATACAGGCAATAAAGAATTACATTTTACACAGCAGTGAACACCACGCACCCCCCGAGTGCCAGGTGGATTGTTTCATAGTGATTAACGTTACACAACTCTCTCAGGAGAGGAAGTGAAGACTGACTTCTCTGACTGAAACAGAAGGGGGCAAGTGGGTGACAGTGTGACGCATGCTCCCAGCTTTATGCGAGCTAATTAAAGATTGCCAGACAGGCAATCCTGTGCATGACATCTTTTACTGTTGCCCGTGACTGCACAAGCTTCTCCAGCTCATCTGTAGATTTCAAATGTGTTCCTCCTTCACTGACTCTGTGCCCACCCCAGCTACTGATGTCATTTCAGCATGCTATACAGGAACCTGTACCACACCAATGAGGCAGCAGGCACTTCCCTTCCATCAGATGCAATGAGATGATTTAGTACTACTTAGTACTTTATTACTGCATACCCCTCGATGTTAACTTTCAGCTGGGGAAGGGAAAGGCTTGAACTCAGGATTCCTTATTTCAGCTGCATTACCATCCCGAACTGGAATACTGATTTCTAAACACAGAATTAAGTAAACCTCATATCTTAAAGCACATGTAAGGGGAGGCGAGATCACTGGGGAAAGCAATGATATAGAAACAAGATTAATAGGGCGAGAAGTGGCTAATAATTAGGCAAGTCAATTTGATTAGACATATGAGGGTGCATAGCGCTTATTCTAATTTATGAAATGAAGTGAGACAGGAAGGAATAGTCTCGGCAAATATTCTACAGCAAGAGAGAAAAATAGGATAGATTTTGGGAGGATGCCTATTTTTTTATAGTTTATTTTTCAGAGGTAGAGGAAAAGAATCAATTTTATCACGGTAAGAAGACGCCTGTTTCCCTTCACTGCCACAAAAGCAGCTTCAAATTCGGCAGTCTTAAGAACAGCTCACTCAGATAAATAAATACAGATCTGTTGCATGATGCTATTGGGGTCACGAAAAGAAAGAAGATTTGGGACTGATTAAAAAAAAAAGAATAGTATGAAAAACTAGGTTATGGCAGTGTTAAAAACCTTGTAAAGAAGAGACACAGCCTGTGTATGAGGTAGAGTGACACCTTCCTTTCTCCAGCAAGATAAATATGCCTCCATCTGAAGGAGCCGCTCTTTTACAGTGCAAGGCTCCCAGCAGTGCAGGCTGCAATAACTGCATCCTCTGCCGCAGGGCAGGGGAAGTCAGTGCATCCTCATTTCACAGGCACACAGAGTGAACTTTTCCAGCCACTGTTTTAGGTTATTCCTCAAAGGCCCACCACCTCAAGGAAGTTTTGTTCCAACTGGCTAGCAACAAGAAACAAGCTAATTACTGTAACACTTACCGAAGGAGGAGGTGGTGGCTGGACTGTGTAGGGAGGAGGTGGTGTGTCTGTTATTTCTGGATCATCGTGTTCGCTTTCACTGTAGCATTCTGAGGCGGACATGGAAAATGAGCAAAAACAAAGTGTTAGACCAACACTCATTTATTCCTCACAGAGCTGTGGTAACCAAAGATCACCAAGTAGGATGTTCTGGGCTGAGGACCATGCTGTAACAAGTCAGTGTCTCCTACAGTGAAAATTAACCCACTTGTGGTAATGCTACACTACTCCACAGCAACATTTTTTCTTTTTTTAAAGTAAAAAAATTTGCTATGGCAGGAAACACTAGGTGGCACTGCTCTAGATAGCGTCACAGATAGGTTTGGGGTGGGTGGTTTTTTTTCTTCCCTTTGCAACCTTTAGAAGAAAGGCTGCATCATTTGTAGTATAAATTAGGGAGACCTGTTGCAAGTAGCAGATGCTGTCCCTTAATGTCTGTAACCAGCAAGTTTTCCTGGAGCTAGCTGGTGTTGGTGTTCTGGCTGCAATTTTGGAGAAAATAGATTGCTCACATGGTGCTTTGGAAACCACAGAGCAGCCTCATGACAGTCTCCTGTTACCACATGGTAACTCACATAGGCTCGCCATGCGGCATGGCAGCACATGTGCAGAGCTAGTACTAAAGGTAAACAGAGTACTCTAGGACTATACACCCCACTTATTTTTTATTTTTTTTTAAATAAAAAGCAAGCTGATAGAGCCTCAGTATCTCTTGACATGTGGCAGAGCGACAGTCATGTTGTTATTTCTTTCAACTACCTCTGTAGCAGGTGAAAGCATTTTCTCAGATGCTTTTTAAAAGTGGATTTAATGAAGTGATAATCATTGGTAAAATGAGACACAGAAAAGGGGAGGCAGTAAGGTGCTGGTTCCTATTCCCAGGGCCTGGCTGTAACCACCAGGCAAGATCACTTCCCTCTGCTAAATCTCCCAGCACACATCAGCCTTTCACATCCAACCTTTATAGGAGCCTGCGCTTGCATCCTGCCCCGCACCACGTGTGAAGGGTGACAGCGCTCACCCCCACCCGACTGAGCTGGGGACATGAAAGGTTGCAAAGGCATAGTCAGAGCTTAATGAGGACCACATGAGTGAGTGGCTATTGTCAGGAGAGCAGAGGCTGCCCCTGTGGACTCCACTGGCGCGGGCACTCTGCACTTCCTGTCCCTCCACCAGCTGCACGCAGCAGCTTGTGCCGTCCAAGAGCAGTTAGGTCTTTCCAGTGGAAGCAACCCGCCAGCTCTCTCCCCAAGCAGGTGAGGGTTGCTTATGTTCTGGGAGTACTTTGTAAGAGCTGGACTTCACAGGTTCACACCACTAGAAAGCAGTGTGTTAGCACTGTCTTTGGGAAATCACCTGTGATTACCTCATCTTTTAACTAAATTTATACCCCCACACTTTCTTTTTGTGCATGTCATTTGGGGGTTTTAATAAGCATAGTGTGAGGGGAGCAAAGTTTTAAGAGAGAAGGATTTTATACATGTGAGAGAAGTTTCTGAGATGCTAACGAAGTGAAACTTAAAGAGATTCATTACTTTTTCTCCCCGTACTCTTTGCAGAACTATAGGGTTTTTTTAATAGCATAGCTGCTATTCTGTTTACTGGAAATATGTGCTGGCACATCTTAGCATAAAGGACTGAGACTGGCTGCAATAAGGCCTACATCAAATTCTAAGGCTCTATTAATGCCTTCTTGAATAACTCTTTACTAAGAGCTTATTGTTTCTACAGCTCCCTTTTTAGGCACACTGAACTGAAAAAGAATCAACAGCTGTTTCTGATACTCTAAATAGGCAAATGGGATTGGGGGGGGTGTTAAGGGCATAGGAAGTACATGAATACACAAGAACTGCCATAACAAAAGCCAAGGCCGTCCTGAAGAGTTATGGTGTGGGATGCAGATGGGAGAACCAGGTCAGCAGGAACAGAAGTGACTGTGGGTAATGACAGCATTTTTCTGAAACATAGCAATGCTTCTGCAAGGGCACGTCCACCCAGGCACATCAGTGGTGCTGCTGGAGCACCTGTGACAAAACACATGGAAAGATGAGGAGGTGTTTGACACAAGAATCAGAGTGCCTTTTTCTGGGCCACCAGCTTCAAAAGCTGAAGAAATCTTGGGTATGTTATATTTTGCAGGGTAATTAGATAACCTGCTGCAGAGGTTATTGAGAGGATTATTTTGTATCTTTCTGTCTTTTTTTCAGTTAAGATTAGTGGGATGACTCATTTTGAATTGTTTTATAATTCTCGACTCAGCCAACACAACCAATACTACATTTTTTGAGGCTTTAAAAAAAATTATTTTCACATACAGAATTTTGACCACCTTCATCTTCCATCAAACCCCTCCTTTGTGAAAACACGGACAACATGTTTGGGCACTTCCTCCCCAAGTACAATTACCATGCAGTTCTTGCTACCCAGCCTAATACTCAATATAGCCCTTTATCCTAATTATCTCAGACTGTTATGATACAAAATTGTGTTCAAAGAGGACACAGGCATTTTGGAGGAACTTGGGGGTATGGAAATTAACAAGTTTCCTGACAAGAAATAGAGGAACCATGAGCTGAAAACAAAGAAATTGATGAGACCTGCTGAATCTCCAGAAATCGGTGGTATCTATGTTCACTAGCCCCAAAGCTGCTTTCAATGGCAGAGTATGAATGGAGCGAGAGTATAAACAGAGTCAGATCAGACTAATCAATGATGGCATTACATGTCCAAAGTCTGGACATAAACCACAACCTTAGTCTGGGAAACAGCATAAGGGATGCAGAAAGGAGCATTTCAGTGCTCAGACAAAAATCGCTGCATCACCTAAGTGTTCATACTACTACAAATACCAGTTTCTTCTTCATAATGCCAGCTCCTTCACAACCTGAGCAGTTCTAAAAAAGGCACTGGGTACCAATACTCTAAAAATGGGGGCTCAAAAGCCTGGAAGAAGATACATATTCCTCAGATCAGAGTCCATCCCTGGTTTGCTAACATAATACTACCCACAGTGCTTCTCGTTCTAAACCAGCTCCCATCATGTGTTCTCAGCAGCAGCTTTTCCAAGCATTCTGACAGGTGACTTGCTTTGTCCTCTACCCAGATTTGTGATGCAAGTTCAGGTATCCTCCCACCAAAAATTTCTGTTAGGTCAGTGTGCAAATTAAAACAATAAATAAATTGCTAAGGAATGTTTAAAATTATTCATTCCACAATGAACTCTTGGGCTTGGCTGTGAAGGAAATTGTAGGCTTCAGTACACCACTACCGCCCCCCAGACATTGCTGCTGTTGAAACTCCCAGAAGTGGAGGAGACAGTAGGGACAGGTCTACATTGCACAAGATGTTCCCAAGCTAGCAAGCTCCCGGGCCGTAGCACAACTCCTGTAATGTACCTTACCCACTCAAAACCCAGACTAGCACAGCCATTTCTCTTTGCACTTGGTAGGCTTAGCAAGCCAGCAAACTCCCAGACAGTAGTTACACACCTCTCACAAGATCACTGAGTGTCTCTCAGTGGCACTGTTTCTCACCATTGTTTCTTTTTCTGTGATTACTCTGCGCTGTGTCAGTGTGGTTTCTCTGAGCTCAGTCAGTAGACAGACCCAAGTTGACAATTTAAAAGAAAGAAAAGTGCTGACAAAAATTTGGCCAAGCAAAAACTGTGAAGAACAGGACATAATTACACACTGAAACCATCGTTAGGAGCATACCTTCCTCATTCTTCCCGTTGGGTGCCTGAGGGTCTGCAGCCATCCCCAGCTTACTCAGCCACCTGTGTTTGAAACAGAGGGAATACAGAGTCAGGGATACTTGCATGCTGTTCAGACATAGTTTTGCCCCTTTCAGATGTGTTCTATGTTACTACATCTATTTTCACTAAACTGAAGACTAAATGTCTAAGTTTCCTTCTATTTCTTAGAGCATCCTCTAGAAAGGCACCAGTTACCTGAATACTAATACTCCCCATACTGAGCAGGACTAGTTGCCTGGGACATCTTTCCCTGATCCTGAAAAAAGCACTACTGATGATCAAGGAGTTGCATTTGTGGAAGCTAAAGGAAAAGCATGCGTGCTATAACAAGATGTCAGTGGCTTAGTCCTGCTGTTGAGGTGTTATCTTTCACCCGAGATGAAGCAAAAGGCACAGGAGCAATAGAAGATGATGTTAGCTGCCCTGGTTCAAAGCTATCGTAGCACATTCTAAGAATCTAAGCCATTTAAAACTAGACTTTCTGACCATTATATACTGCTTTCTTTAACTCCCTATGTACTTTTGCTTTTAGTAAGTCTCACTTCCTGTGTTGCTTTAAGCTATTAACAGCTTTTTTCATTTCTCTTCCTAGGTGGCTGCATTTTTCTAGAGCTAGAAACAACCCCTGAATATACTTTTTGTACATTGTGTTTGCTTGTAGGTCATTCAGATCTATCCAGGTTTTAAGAAACTAACAAGTAAAAAAGCTCAAACCTTTCAGATTAAAACTCAAGGTCTAAACACAGAATGTATGAAGGGCAGGAATTAAGATTCATAACTCTGAAAAAACATTGTGTCTGATCTTGATTCTACTTAAGCAATGGGAAATTTGCTAGTAAGATCAGTGTCAAAGCAACTGGATTTTTAGACCACAGTATGAACAATAAAGCCACATAACAGTTCAAGAAAACTAAGTGTCATTTCAGTAAGAGTGGATTATTGACTTTCTTCTAACAGCTAATCATAACAGAATGGTTTTTTACACAAAAAAATCTAAACAAAAGAAAAGGTTTGCTAAAAAATACAGGACTCCATTAACCACAAGGTCAGACAGATCACTAGTAAACATGTGCAACAGATCAGGTAAATCCACACAGCTAGCCAGAATGCTTTCACTTTTAATGTGTGCATGACAATGACAAATACATGCTAAATTAATGAAGCAAATCACTGTATTAATAAATCCACTGTTGATTAAACAGATATATAGGCATGAAGAGTTATGAAAGGTCATAATCCGTTGAGCATTTATGCACACCAGTAACTCGACACACACGAATGCCCCAGTGAGTTCAGTGGAACCATTCCCATGCATATGTATTGGTGGGACTGGAGCCAAGAGAACAGATGTCTTTTAGTCTGTTTTGACATATGCGTGAGTATGCGTGTACTTTATGTATTAAATGCATGTATTTTATACTTTGCCAAGGAAAACATCATCAGTTACAACAGTAAGGAATTAGTACTAGTGCAGTATAGTGCAAGCTCTCTGATGTTAGGCTACCTACCTTTAAGCAAAAATGAAATTTACTCGAGAAATAGAATTTGAAGAAAATCATTCTGGGGCCCTAGGAGCTGGAACACCTGCGTAGATTTCAATCACTCACTCACATGAGACTAAACGTTTCAGAAGCGTCATTAAGACACTGAGAATTCCCAGCTGAGCTCCAAACTGGCTGCTAGCACTCACTAACATCCTCCATTAGCTCTAATATTCCTTTTCCTTCTCACTACGTTCTTCCCTCTCTTCTCTCTCAACCAGGGTTACTCTCTACAGAAATATTGCTGTCCAGCAGTCCCTCATTCTCAGTCATCCTCAGCCCATCTGCCTCAAGAGCTTCTCACTCCGTTCAAGAGCTCCAGTTGGAAACCATCCATTTCTGTA
Organism: Gavia stellata; assembly: GCF_030936135.1. Classification (NCBI taxonomy): domain Eukaryota; kingdom Metazoa; phylum Chordata; class Aves; order Gaviiformes; family Gaviidae; genus Gavia; species Gavia stellata. The sequence continues at coordinate 43,174,738 of NC_082595.1, forward strand.
TCGCTGCATTATCCCTCCACCAATATGTTCTGTGATGCTCCAAGTTGCAAAGGGCAACACATTCTTTCCATCTATATTTATTTCTATTCATCTATAGAGTACAGAGTTATGAATACACATGTACGTACACTACTGTAGTATCATACATTTCTGTATCTATAGTCCTTTCAGAAGGTCACACACGTTCTCTCAACCTCTATCCTTTTCTGTTGTGGTAAATATGTATGAGGCCTCCTGTTTACAGAGGGAAAGAACAGTCAATGCCCTGTGAAGAATCTCACAGAGGTCACCAGCAGAGCCATGATTAAAATCCTGACCTGACTATCATAGGAGCTCTCTTCCCGTTTAAATTGTACTGCTCTGTATCTGCTATTTGACCATTTACTGCAATAGCATTGTGAACAGACTGCAATCTGAAGTAAAAAAGATAAAGACGACATGATATGTATCTAAATCAGCCAAAACTAGATCAATAGCAAGTAATACCTATTTCTGATAGCTCAGTGGTTCCTAAAATGGCATTTTCATATCCATTTTACTTCTTGCATTAAAAACTGCATGAGTGAATTGTTGCTCTTACAGACATTTGTAGAAAGAAAAATTCTGATCTTTCATGAGGATGGTTTAACTGCAACATAGTTTGATGGCAAAGTAAATTGTTACTTACGTTAAAGGAACAGCCCTTTCTATCCCTTTAACCCTCCTTGTTAACTGACATGCTACTCTGAAAGCAGACAATATTATATTCTAGTCCTAGTTCACTGCTGGGACAAAACTTTATTAAGCTTTTCCCTCTCTTTCCTTCCTTCCCTCACTTCTCCCAAGGTCATGAACTTGCTACCAAATCTTTGTGCCTCTCTAAAGGAAAGAGATTTATACCAGCAAATGTTGGGAAGGTTAGTATCAAAATCAGGCTAATGTGATTCTGATTTCAACTGTCATTAGTGAACAAATAGCAGTATTTTCCTTCTATACAATGATCAGAAAACAAAACAGACTCAGTAATTCCCCGAATAACTTTGTCAACAACCGCTTGACAATGAGAGAATGAACTTTCAAAGGGTGTTCCCAGGCATGAGACAGGATGAAACATGGCCAGTCGCTCCTACTTACGTGTTCATTTCCAGAACATTTTCTGCCGCAAAATAAAATGTCTTGATCTGTGGGTGGCTGATCTTAATAGCACTTTAAGAAAAATAGAAGAGAGATGAAGAAAAGTAGTTTACATGTGAAAAGAAAAAAATAGCTGAATGAATTATTTAAAATATTTATTCACCTCACTATATTAATCCAGATCAGTTTACCCATCCATATAGCTCTTTCCTTAAAAATCTACTCTATTTTTAGCTCGTTTCCCAGGGCACACATTATTCAGAGGGTATAAACTACAGGAACTAAAAAGGAAGGAATGAAGAATAAAACAAAAGACCTTCATTATGCCATTATAATTCAGTTTTGTGCCCACATCTAGAATACTGTGTGCAGCTATGCTTCCCCCAGCTCAGAAAAGCATAGTAAACCTGGAAAAGATTCAGAGAAAGCACCAGGGGTGATCCAAGGTATGAAACAGCTTCCGTGAGTGATTAATCGGGCTAAGACCCCACAGCACGGAAAACTGATGGCTGAGAGAAGGGAGATATAATACAATAAAATCACAAGTGGCACGCAGCGGGTGAATAGGAACTGACTCTTCACTTACAAGACAAGTTTTAGGAGGCACCAAAGAGGCAACTAGGTGGTAGGCTTGAAACAAACAAAATGGAGGTAGTCCCTTGACATGCCAATAGTTAACCTGTTGGTCTCAGCCCCACACTATGCTTTAGTTGAATAGCCATCAGTAAGACTTTTCAGAGGGTTGGTTTTTTTCCCTAAAACATAGTCTCCAGTCCTGAGACTGTGTGGCTTCCCTCTTTTGTTCCTCATTAGGTGACTGACTCTGTCTCATGGAAGCACACACTATTTGACTGGGCCCCAGCAGCCCCGGTCACTCCTCACAGTTCTCCTAACTCACTCCATCCTAAATAAGTGATGAGCACGTGTTTTCTTCCCAGTCGCTGACAGCCAACAGCTGCAGAAGTGAAGGGTAACATTTTCTCATGGTCTTTTACTACGTGATTCAATCTTTCCTATGAGAAAACAAAATGGAGCTCCCCATATTCAAAATAGCTGTCTGCTTTCTTTGGAGGAGTCAAGCTCAGTTAGTCTCAAGAACACCTACTGCTAATGTCAGCATGAGACCTGAACAGAAGAATGAAAACTTTCTCTTGAGGAACAGAATAAAAACCATGCTGAGCTTTATAACTTTGAACAGCAGCAACACCCCTCCAAACCTTTGAAGGGTACTCAGAAGCAGCTGGAAGTCAGTGCTGCATATGGAGTTGGAGATAATTTTTTGAAATTTGTACCCTGCTAAACAAAGTTGCACCACAGCAGCCTAAAGGATAGTCCCCACTTGGAGGGAAGCAGCATTACTTGCACCACTGTTGACCCCCCCCACCTAAGAGAAGGTATCTAAGACAGAATACAATTACGCGTAATCAGTGAACAAAGAAAAAGAAAAGCATTTGGCATATTGATCTACTTTTTTATTTGTAGTTTTAACAGAGCACATCTGGCAGAGAATTTTCAAAAATATTTTTGCAATTGTCGTGGTTTAACCCCAGCCGGCAACTAAGCACCACACAGCCACTCGCTCACTCCCCCCCAGGTGGGATGGGGGAGAGAATCGGAAGGGTAAAAGTGAGAAAACTCAAAACAGTTTAATAGGTAAAGCAAAAGCTGCGCAGGCAAGCAAAGCTAAACAAGGAATTAATTCACCACTTCCCATCGGCAGGCAGGTGTTCAGCCATCTCCAGGAAAGCAGAGCTCCATCACGCATAATGCTTATTTGGGAAGACAAACGCCATCACTCTGAACATGTCCCCCCCCTTCCTTCTTCTTCCCCCAGCTTTACATACTGAGCATGACACCATATGGTATGGAATATCCCTTTGGTCAGTTGGGGTCAGCTGTCCCGGCTGTGTCCCCTCCCAACTTCTTGTGCACCCCCAGCCTACTCGCTGGTGGGGCGAGCAGCAGAAAAGGCCTTGACTCTGTGTAAGCACTGCTCAGCAGTAACTAAAACATCCCTATATTATCAACACTGTTTCCAGCACAAATCCAAAACACAGCCCCATACTAGCTACTATGAAGAAAATTAACTCTACCCCAGCCAAAACCAGCACAGCAATATGGTTTTCTTTCAGTAGCTCAATTAATATCTCATTATTTATACAAAACAGAAGAGCTCCCCACAGCTTCATTGTCAGGCACTACGGAGATTCAATTTCTTGCAACGTTGCAAAAATCATGCAAAACTGGAGGCAAGAGATAAACTTACTGCTTTTTTTTGCATTCAATTGCTCGGTCCACACTGAAGTCTGGAAGTCTAATGAATCCTTCTGCTTTTTCAGCCTGCAATAAAAAAAAATAAAATCACCTCATTAACCAATTGGTAAAATACCAGACTCCAATGCTCAACAATATTTAACATGCAAGTCTTCGTTTTTGACAGCTTTTTATAGTGTGAAAATATATGCTTATCACCATGGGGACAGATTAACACCCGATGTTTTGGCTGATATTTGGGAATAAGAAATATTCCTATACCAGCTATTCTTTGTGCAAGTCCTGGATGCTAGAAAGCCACCACTCCTGTCTGTGCAAGTGGCAGAGTGTGAGCATAGGATTTGTTGTACTCTTGCAAATATCAAAGCACCTGAAAGCAGAAGGATCCTCAACTCCTACAATAGTGCTGAGGTAGGTTCCCCCTCCTCCTCACCTCAAAACATTTGTATCAGAGCACCCTTATCTAAGATTCATGAATAAGTCATAAGTCTAGTCCATAGCAACATGTCTATAGCATCGGGAATTCAAAAGTGATCCAAAATAATGCTAGGTAGAGATGGAGGAGGGTGTCCCCTGGGTAATTGTAGCATGGACTGTTTCGTAGGGTCACCTATACACGCCTGTACGTGAGCAAGGCAGAGGCAATACGGGCTGCTTCCATGCCAGGAGGTGAAATGGTGCAAGGGGACAGTCCCACGCAGCTGAACTCTGTTGTTAAACACCAACCTCAGTTGGCTTTGGCCACCCAGCTATCACTCCCCCCCAAAATTTGCGGGCATGGTACAAGAGGTAGCAAAAGCCAGGCAGACATTTACTGTACACTGTTTATATGCAGTCACCCCTTTCTGGATGGGAGAGGGTTTACTAAGCATTAGCATCTCCATTCTGGGTCAGCTGGACTCTATGTCAGAGAGTAGCTCCAGCAAAACCAAAGTTACCAGTTAGCCTCAAATCCCTGTCCTTGCTGCCTGCAGCTGAAACATCTTCCTTTACTCCATCTATCTATATTCACCTGATGAGCCACAATAAGACCAGGACTCCTCCTAAGAGGAGCAAGAATGTAGACAAAAGTCTGTAACACCTAATGTCAGGAAAAACTGTACTTTTCAAAATACAGAAAGTGTTCATTCCTGAATCACTTTTTTGCTGCTCCCAGCTCTTATTCCTGAGCACATTAACATTCTGAAAACGTACACTGAGTTAAAGCAGGTAAAATATAGACGACAATTACAAAGACAGAGGATAAATGAAGATGACTGACAGCATCTCAAGTCATATTGTGCGTGAATATGAAGAGATTATAAAAAGCTGTTCATCAAGACAAGTATTTGAGCTTTAATGCTTGGAAGTATGAATCTCTGAGAACTGAAATATGGATACAGAATTGATTTTTCAGTGGGTGGCTTAGCCACACCTCTGTATATCTGTTCTTTGGTATACAATAAATCACAGCATAACCACCATTCTTGCAGTTGACATGTATTAAATATTCATATGAGAGGTTTATATTTTGCATCTTCACCAGTAAATGGTTTTGCCTCTTCCAGGACCAAAAAAAAAGAGGTAGAAGGGGTTTTTTTGTTATTTTCTTTCAGTACAGAAGAAACAATGGTGTTTATTAGCAACTGGCCTGGAAAAAAAAAACAAAAACAAATCTTAATTTTGCAACATGGCTTCATTTGTACAGAAACAGGTGGGTTTTTTTAATGTATATTTCAATCAATTAGACCTTGAGCTAGTATTTCCATCCCAGATCCACAGTACACTAAGTATATAGGATGACCAAATGAGTAGGGGTGAGTAAAGAAGGCACTCTATTCATGGGCTGCGTTGCACTAAAGATAGAAAATGTACTATCCTGCGTTTCTGTGCCAAAAAGAGTGGTCAGTTATTAGAACAGGTGCAGCAAGAACACTAAAATTCCTGTTTGGTTCCCAAGACCAGTCTAAGAACACCAGAGACCAAACACACAAAAAGTTCATGGGGTATCAAAGCCATTATTAATTACACATGTTGCTGGAAGAGAAATGTGTACAATGCCCATTATTTCTCTGCAGCATCGATCAATAAGCCCAGTTTAAAAAAAAAAGAAAGAATAAAGACCCTGTAAAAAGGAATATACCCAGGTATCTTCTCACACACACACAAATAAATCCATGGCCTGAGCTAGGTAAACCATCAGGCGGGTGAGTGGGTGACTGGGGGCCGGGGGGGGGGGGGGGGGCGGACGACACGACACGGGTTAGCCTTACACATTACAACTGCAATCACAGCTCAGCCAGTTTCATCTATTGGTGCAGTAGCCATTGGTCTACACTACATCCTATAAATTGCTTAGGGTGCTGCACAGACACTCATGAGGACATTAAGTGCATGCAACGCCATTAGATAAGTCACTGTCTCTGCTGTCAATTCAGTTTTACTTTATACAAATGTTTGATCATTCAGATTTTGTATTGAGCTACTGAATTATCAGGATCCTGTAAGCCAGTGTGGGGACACTCACCCAGGGTGCTTCCACCCATGCAGAGGTGGAACTTGGATTTGAACCACTGACGTATCCAATGAGTATCTAAATTAGAGGAATACTCTCTAAATTGCTAATGGGAATATGCCTGTAGGCTTTGATTTCAGTAATTTACATTTACCAGTTTTACAACAGAGAAATCTCCAGACTTCTTATGCAATATTTGGCACATGGCGGTTAGTAAAAAGTTATGTTCAATGCAGTCAGGTTTTATATTAATTCTGTCAGTGACGCCACATTTGCTCATTTATATGAAAAGGTTAATGTTTCATTTTATGTATGAGTGAAAGAAAGGAGGATAACGGTGTGAATTTTAGGAACCACATCTCTTTTTTTTTTAAATGCACTATTGGTACACATCTCAGATATGCCATCTATGTAACAAAACCCAAGGGTTTGATGGGTATGTAGTTCCATAATTATCAGTAAAAAGGAAGAAAAAAAGGGAAAACAAAACATAACAGTAAAACCTTATGAGTGTTACCACAGTCAGTAAATAGAAATCCAATGACCACGAGGAACAGAACATGCGGAAGTCATCTTTTCAGTCATTCTTGGAATAAAAAGGACATTTTAAAACATTAAAAGTGTATAAAAGTCCTAAATGCTTTCTTTTCTCCAAAACGTTATCTTTAACATGACATGCTATTATTTAACTCACACATTTCACTCAAACTTCCTTCAGATTTTATTGCAATGCTCCAAAATAGCCCTAAAACCCTCAAATTAAAAGAACCTTGACCTGATTCCTATTTAATCAGGATGTTTAAAAGAATAAGCTGGTATCTCTTGTGTTTTTTATGCAGGTTAGTCTAACATTTAAATCCGCACTTTTTGCTATGCCCAATTGTAGGAAAGTCATTTCAATAATAACAGTCTCTGCAAATGCTTGGGGCAAAAAAGAAAGTAACCACTTTTTCACAGAAAAAGATTTTAATTCAAAAAAATTCAAACCTATTTATGAATCATAATGCATGAATCCAATGAAAGAGGCCAAGTCCTTTTTAGCTTGCCTCAATACATTGTCTAAATTTTGTGGCTTTAGGAGATTTCGTAAATCATTTCATAGACTTTTTTCAATATTTAAAGTGAATGTAATGATGCAGAAAGATTTTAAAAAACAGTTCTGTAAAGTGAAAATATCTAGTTATTGTGGAACACCTCCAATCTGCAATTCAGGGTACTCCTGACAGCTTCATCACAGTGTTTCAGCGCTGCCCCCAGAAGACCCAGGAGCTGTTCAGTCCTCAAGCCTTTTTAGTCTTTTTTCTCTCTGCCAAGTACACCAGTGAGGCAACCTATAGAACTGTGAAAAATTTGTGTAACATATTGGACCAGTGGTCCCCAAAGCCCTCAGCACAATCAACCGACATCAATGACTTTTTATCATGCACGTAAACAACTCTAACTCAAAGGTGAAAGGTTTCTGTTTTAGAAGACTGCAATTATACAGCTCCTGGCAAAGCTGTTGGAGTGAAGACCAATTTAAATGCAGTGAACAGGGGAAAAAACCACGAAGATAAATAGTGACAGTAGATCACAGCCTGCAACCCTTTGATTTTATATTTATATTTCTTTTCAGCTGAATTCCCATGGCAACCATCATTAACACGTTCTGCAAAGCTGTATTTCGACTCTACTTGGAAAATCAGTTGAGCTATCCTAAAGGCCCACTAGACAGAGGCGTTTAGTCCTCTGTCCCTTTCCAGCCAACACTATCCAACATAGTCTCAACAAGTGCAAGGAGCCAGGAGCCTGGGACTCTATGTGATGGTCTTCCCTCTCTACCCCTCTTTGTATGCACGAGTACTGATTCCCGCCAGGGTTTCAGTATGAGAACTAAAACTGCTAAAGATGCAGGCAGGATGACACACTGCCCTCTTTAAACACTTGTCTTCAAGGCAGATGCCTCCAGAGAGCAGTACTTGAAAGAGGGAATCAAACACTAATGAAGAACAGTTGTCCAAGGAGCCTGGTGTTCCTGAATGCACCCAGAAAGCCTGACTGCTCACAATAATTTTCTGACATTTTCTGTGTTTCCATTGCAAAACCAACCCTTCTGTGTTTCTTCCTACTCCAAACAGCTTCTCCTCCCCAGGACGGGGGCACATCCATGCTGCAAATAAAAGTTTACCGGCCTCATATGGTATCCATGTTTTATGGAAAGAGCAAGCGTACATGGGAAGAGATCTCAGGGCATTCTACTCAAGCCTGGTGAGATCACCAGTGTGCTACACCACTCCCAGTACTTCAGCTAGCTGGTCAAAAGCTAATTTGGATTTGGATGTGTGCTCTGGTTTACTTTCAGTGAAAGAGAAGCTTGACTCTCGAGATGTCTGATCTGCTGTTGCTGACCCTTCTCGGCATTTTATTATTTTTTCTCTTTTGAGCTGTGGCTTTCACAACATATTTTATGTTAAATTAAAGGACCTACTGCCTGCAAATATCACCACAAGTGTCCTATATCTCCTCCCCCAATCTGCCTCATGTGCAAGACCAGCACCAGAGTGGTTTGAAGGCAAATTAAATTAGAGCGACAGAAACATCCAGAGCTTCGGATTTGCCTGAAGGCAGACTTCACCGAGAACATGATGTCAGCTGAGGCTACCTACCCAAATCCAGGATAATGCACGTTCCCATACAAATTCCACCCACTCCCTATTTTCTCTATCTCCATTAGAAAAAAAGGTTAGGTCCAGCATCCTGTTGCTATGCTACAGTTGCCACTATCTGGTTGACTGTGGTTTCCACACAGCCGTGAACAAAACACACTCATTTCTCACAAAAACGAAACTGGTCATGCAGAGCTACAGGCAGCCAGCGTGCCCCGGTTCCATTGACCTCAGCCCCACTCCTCCACCACCACCTTTCACTTCAGCCTCCATAAGAGGCCCTATCATGGGAAGCCTCAAACATGTAAGAAGGAGGACTCCTCCTCTTTCAATACAACTATGAACTTAAGATTGTTATCTTGGATGCCCTGTTGGGACCAAGGATTGACTCCACTGAAGGCAGTGGAAGTGCAGGCAGTATTAAAGCAAGGCCAGATAGCAAAAAGAAATATCAAGCAAGCGAATAAGTCACTGCTATTTCTGCTTCGTCAATCTAGAGGTGAAAATATCTGTGAAAATACAAGAGGTCTAATTCATCTCAGATATGACTCTGAGCATGGCTCTGGTCTCACCAATTTAAGTAAGCAGATCTTTGCAAAAGACACCTCCCCTCCTTCCCACACCCCCTAGTTACTGCCGTTCTGCAAGCATTGCCTAAATCTAAAATTATGCAGAGGCTGCACTTTAAGTTGTCCAAAGAAACCTCAGGTTTTTAACGTAAAATAGTGTGCGAGAGTCAGCAGAAGTTGAAAGCAAAGAGGTGCTACCAGCTAATGTGTTTACAAGAACTGTGATAGGTGAAAAGTCAGGGCTGACATAAGCCAAAGGTATTTTGAAGCCGTATGAGCTCTTCAGGGTATATGAAAAACTGGAATGAGGCTGCCACACATTCTTCAGCCTTGTTTATTTTGGGACAGTCAGTGACAGCAGGAGAGCAGGCATGGACCAAAAGGACAAGGTCACTCAAATGGTGAATGCTGCCTAGTAGCACTGGGACCAGCATGACTATGGCTTCTCTGGATGTCAAGAGAGAAATGTAGCCAGGCCACAACAAGTAAAAAAAGTGGTGGACTTTGCACCTCTCCCCCACCATGCTTCTCCTCCCAGAACGCAAAATTGGGCTAGTCTTGCTTTGTTTTATTTCTTCCCAACTTCACGTCAGCCAGCCAGCTCACCTTTCTTTACACTGTTTGGCCAGAAGTACAACTGCGAGCAGTGATTTAGAACAGTCAATACTAATAAGGGTTTTCAGGGTATTAATGCCACTGATGAGTATATCTGCTAGGCCATGTCTTCCAAGTAGAAATATTGCAAGCATTGGAAAAACAAAGCTTTTTTTTTTTCCCCTCTACTTTTCCTATTTCTTTTCTTCCTCTTTCCTTTTTCTTTCATGCATGTATTTGTCTTGGTCTTGAAAGGAAGCTAAATCAGACTACCACAACACCACAAAAAACAACAGCCCAAGACCAGCAGAGTTGTTTTCACTTTTCCACCAAAAAAGAATAGCTAATACCATCTTTAAATGCCGTTTAAGAAAGGTCAGTCAAAGTTTTTATTCTGTTAAAAAAACCCAACACAGTACCCACAACTGAAGGGAGCATGTGAAATACTCTTTATGTGAGTAAAGTTTTGTTTTGGGATTTTTTTTTTTATGGTTTAAACTGTTTTATTTGTGAGCAAGATTTTTAATGCGGATTATTGAAATAGAAATAAACAAATGGAAACAATCCAGATTGCATTTAAATTTCTTAGAATGTTCTAAGAATTATTAAGAATTAATAAGGGTTTCTTTAATCTTTCATCCTTTGCTGGGCCTGGGACATGCTGATTTCCAGAGCAGCCTGGTTACATTTAAGAAACCTGATGCCTGTCCACAATTCCACACTGAAGCTGCTGAGTTTCAACCTACGTTGTTGCTGGCATCCTCTAATCCTCTGCACACCCCAGTCATCATTTGAATGTGATAAGACCTTTTTCAGACGTAGTAGTGCCAGAGAGCAAAGTGAAGAGAATAATTATGTCTGAATCTTCCTAGGACGGGCAAAACATCCTCTCTGCCCAATCAAGCCAAGAGGTATCAAACAGCCTGGAGTAAAGCCAGCTGCTCCCTAGGTCTCACTGCTTCTTTGCACTCAGCCATAACCTTTCATTAAAAGGGTTACTCTGTATTTCTCACTATGTCTTTCCCCCCCACCCCCTTTTTTGGTTCTTAATTCCTAGTTCTTCAGTTGATTACAGGAATTCAGGGCCTGCTGTTCTTTGTCTCAGACTATTTCCCACTCGCACTCTAAGTGGAGCAGGCTATTTGGGCTGGATCAGCTGGAAGAGAAACACTATACTAGTTGTCCTGAGGAAAGCTAATCCTCTGAACAGAAAACTGGACCTTGAATTCAAAACACTGTGTTCTGCAGATTTCACTATTAGCATCAACTCATCAGAGCAAGAAGTTAAAAATCAGCAGAACATGAGAATGTTTAATTACAATGCTCTGGATGAGACATCAGGAAGACCAGGAGTAAAAACATCCTTGACAGTGCTCATATCTGCAACCCTACGAGTGCAAATTGGGGGGGAAAAAAGAAAGAAAAGAAAAAACCAAACAAACAAAAAAGCAAACAAATAAACAGATTAACCTCAGTGTGGAAAGGGATGGAGAGAGAAGCAGCAGGAGACAGACTTCTGAAAATTAAACTAACTAGAAGTGAAGAAGCATTCCTGTTTTGAGTCTTGATAGCAAGTGTCTACAAAATGCCCACCCAGGAAAACCTTTCCCAAATTCAAATGCCACCAGCATCTGCGAAGAGCAGCTCTTTAAAGGGCAAAACAGACAGCAAGTTAACATTTCACAAATGCTTACTGAATTAGAAAACACATAGTTTTCTGCATGTTTCACATTCACATAGATATTTCCCAGACTAAAAGAAATGTCAGGGTTGAGAAATAAACCCAGTCATTTGTACCTCTCCAGGGTGCCTTTAAATTGTGACCCCAGCTCCCCTTCTTTCGGTCCCAGCAGATGCTCTTGGTCCGACACCCAGAGCTGAATGGACGTTGTACTCACCAGCTGACTGCTGTACCAATACAGTGATGACTCCTTCAGCACACACCAGAACTTTTTCCATTTGTTGCCAATGAAAGCTCCTTTTTCCTTCTTTTTGTAGAGCCATCCTTGGCAATCGGCTTGCCCCAGCTCTTTACACGATATCCTCCGCCGACTCATTATAAAGAACCCTGTGCCATTAAAAATACAGTGTTCTCCTTGTTTAAAAGTGCATTACCAGGAAAGATGTTGCTGCCAATTAAAGATACCAACCTTACTTAGCAATCTCAGCGAGTCTTCCAAGCATATCTTAAAATATACTTAGAAGTCGTTCAGTTTTATAACGGCTGTGAAAGTAACACACATTCATTTGAAAGGCATTCTGATGTGCAGAAACAAAATAATAAGCTATAGGTAATGCAGACACTAATTAATGCTAAGATAACCATACACGAGTTTTTTAATTTACAAAATATATCCTTTGATCCTTTTAAGAGAAGCATGCATATATTTCCCTTCACACAGCTGCACTGAGAAGAATACATCTATTTAAGTCGGCTAGAGAAAACTATTATGCCAAGTACATGAAAACCGCTAGTGTGTGTATATGCAGGCAGCTGATTCTACCTCACTGATTTCCAGCTTTGATTCAATTAGCATACCACAAGGATTTAGTCCAAAGGAACAGCCCGTTGTCATTTTTCTCAGAATCGGTGCAAGAATCAGTGGAGTTAAAAAGCAGCCTTCCACCACCTGAGTAGCAGTATAAAATCCTCACCCTCCCAAGAATAAGACATACTAAGAAAATAACAAAAGAGGAACCAGAAGAGAAAAGAAAAAACAATCTCTCATTACCTTGACTTTTCTTTTTTGTCTTCTGACGCAAGGGAACCTGTAAGAAATGCAGGAAGGAAAGAAAAGAGGAAATTTCAGATTGTGTTGCAACATTTGTGTAGAAAGGGGAGGGGGAAGCTAGAGAAGGACGTGGTGGTGATGCTGGTGGTATATGCAGGATGGAAATGCATAACCCACTCACTGCTGAAGGGACGTTAGTAGCTGAAGCATAAAACGTGTTAATTAAAATTGATGTATATCTAGTCGAGCAAGAGCAAACGTAACTCTATTATACATGTGTCTATCTACTAGTGCTTCCTGTTTCACACCCACGGGCAGCTTCTACTTTGCTATGTGTTTGCCTGAATTGTATTCTGTGTTCAGAAGTTAAAAAATAGAAGTTAAAACTCCAGCATTTCAATGCTTCATTAAACTCCACAATGCGGATTTACAAACATGGGGAGATGAAAAATACATGCCACGTGTCTGATTGTTGTTTAGCTCATACTAAGAAATCCTGAAAAAGAAAAAAATTGGATTTTCCACTCCTCTTTTTTCATTTAGTGCAGAGAATGTATTTCCCCCATGTAAGAGTTGCACAATATTTCTCAAAAAAGAAAAAAAAAAAAAAAATCACACAAACCTGGCAGATTATCCAAACCGTAAAACATAAATATGCCAGAAGTTTGCCATGCCATATATGAGAGTTTTAGTCACTGCAAAAATAACACAATTGAATTATATTTACTCATTTGCAGTCTATATATTTCATCCCACATAAACACATAGAAAATGAAACTAAAACAGAAGACCACAGAGTGAAAAAGAGGTCATTAGAAATGTAAGGTCTCACTTTTGGAGTAAATTCTCCCCAGCCAGCCTGGTTGGTCATGTGATTGTGGACAAAGCACTTGACTTCTGTTTGCCTCAACCTTTCCATCTCTAGTATGGGAACAAAAGCATTCACCTTTTTCTATTTTTAGGAAGGTTTTGAAGCCTCTGGATGACAAACGCTGGATAAGGTGACATATGATTTAATATGCTCAGCCACAATGTTTCTATGCAAAGTCAGTAGCTACCTGATCCGCTGCAGAGCTACGCTATGAACATCCCTAATGCAGCCCCTCTGCCTAGCCAGCCAGGTTTTTAGGAAAACAAAACCCTGTTTCTTGAAGGATTTGATGGCTCTTCTCACAGGTGAATTAAAGGTGACTAAAGCTACACCATCTGGAAAGAGTAATAGGAGAGACCACTGCCACCAGTATTTACAAGAGCTAGAACTTTCTCTAACCAGTGATCTTTGAGCACGTATCAGAGTGCAGAACGGCATATCACAGTCATGTGCTTATCTGGTGCCTATTTGAGATGACCTGAACATCACACTTGTGGGAAGCTTTACCAGGAATGAATAATCCCAGAGTCCTGCTTTCTTTTTTCCTTTTTTCCTTTAAATTCTACTACTGCCTGCCTCGCTCTCAGACTGTTCTCCATGACAACAGACAAAAGAAAAGCAATGAGAAAACACACTGGCTCTATTGGAGGCCCTGCTAGTTCCCCATCCTATACAGGCCGCCCTTCGTGTCTTCATTCCAAAGAAAGTAACGCCCTGTTTAGGACATGTGGAAATAATATATGGCCTTAGTGAATCAATGGGTCATGCAGTCACACTAATTACTTTCCTTTAGAGCTACCCAAAGTGATATTAAGAAAACCAAATGTGAATCAGCTCTCCTTGCACAAAACCTATGTAGTGGGGCAACATCACATCTTTGCCATGATACTACGGTGGGTTCATTTCATCTTTAACCAACACAAAGCTGTAAAACAAGAAGAGCAATACTGACACAGGATGTGGCTCTCTAAACAACGGAGGAAGAAGTAGATCTTTCCACTAACCTTATTGATGATCTAAAGCAAAACAACATGGTCTATGGCTCATCTGTCAAGAAAGGGTTAATATCCATATTATGTAAATCATCTGTTAGGGCCCACTTTATATACAGACTGAGGAAAAAATTATTACCTAGTAAGAGCTCAGGGTAGCAAAAAGAGTTTACAAATGTGTGTTTATTATTCAGCAGCAATGATGGTATCCTGCTGCAGGTTGACAGGGGTGATGGATCCCCATCTCTCCATAGTTTGTGGGATGAGTTGGGAAATTAACAGGGGAAGAAAGGGAAGCTTTCCCAGCCAGCACGGGGTTTAATTTGCCTGGATAAAATCAGTGATAAATCTGTAATAAAATCATTGCTGAGTAAGATTTTGTGAATTAAGATAAATTTCTAGTTTTCTTTCCCAGTATTCCTGAAAGCTGAAGTAAATTTTCAACAAATTAATCCTAAACCTGGAATTCAGCAACTTTTAGATGTTTTAGTGCTGTTCAGAAGCCCAGCATCATCTTATAAAAATTATCTGGTTTACTTTGCACGAGAGAAACCTCTAATCCCAGACTGCAGCAATAAAATCCACTGTTATTCACAAAATTTTCTTCTCAAATTTTGTTGATTTATGAACAAACAAAAGCAACCTCTTTCTCCAAAGCACCCGTGTTTGGGGTCATATAGTTAATTTTATGAAATAAACAGTTTTCAGTGAAACTGTTTTCATCTTAAACCGATAGAAAATAGAAAAACTACCACAAAATGCATAAAATGCCTCACTAGCAGGATTTGGATTCAGTTTTCCATGAGAATACAACACATTAGCAAGTCTCCAGTGGCAAACCTTTCCTCAAGAAGTAATTTAAGTTTCCTCCTCTGAAAACTGGCTTATGAGAGTCAACAATCTTTCACTTCAGTGAACCTGGGTGAACATTGATTAAGAGATACTTTTAATTTCACTCCTAATGGGAGACCAGTGGAAAACAAAGAAAACTGTGGAAGGCAGAGTTATTACCAGGAAAACCAATGGTACCGAACAGGGGCATAACATCAGTTTCAGATGTGAATGTACTGGTACTACCAGACATAGTCACTGGAACAATCTGAAACTGAACCTAATGTCATGATTTTACTATGCTTCTGACCATGGTGGATGTTTCTCCATAAAGCTCAATTTCCTGATGGCAAATGATTTATTTCATTAGCACAGGTTCAACTGAAAAACAAACAAACAAAGAAATCAGATCTATTTCTAGCTCTTGTTGTTACCAGGGAAAATCCCAAAGAAATAATCCTCAGAAAGCACCGAAATAAATGCAAAACATTACAGTTATTTGCAACTTTAGGAGGGTCATCATTTTTGTGCAAGGTTGGCAATACAGGGTAGGTTTTAATCTTTTTTGGTAGGTTTTTGTTTACTCATCAGTTTACTGAGACCTGAGGGCTGAACAGGATGGGATAGCGATCCTGCAGGACAATGCAGGCTTCAAGCTTGATATCCATTACACCACCACTCAGCAAATACACCCATTAATCAGTTGCAAGGGGAGCTGTACAACTAAGTGTTGTTCACAGACACTTCTGTGCCAGGCAGGCTCGCCCAATGAGCAAAAATGTACAAGAGAAGTGACAACTTCAGTGGGAGACTTCTGTCAGTTTAGAGATCCTATTTTTCTACAGAATCACAGTATGGTTGAGCTTGGAAGGGACTTCTGGAGGTCATCTATTCTAACTCTCCCACCTCAAGCGAGGACACCTACAGCCGGTTGTCCAGGACTATGTCCAGATGGCTTTTGAATATCTCCAAGGATGGAAACTCCACAGCCTCTCTGGGCAACATATGCCAGTGCTTGGTCACCCTCACAATTAAAAAGTGTTTCCTGATGTTCAGACAGAACCTCCTGTGTTTTGGTTTATGCCCATTGCTTCTGGTCCTGTCCCTGGGCACCACTGAAAAGAACCTGGCTCTGTCTTCTTTGCACCCTCCCTTCAGGCACTTATATGCATTAATAAGATCCCCCTGAGCCTGTTCTCTAAGCTAAACAGTCCCAGCTCACTCAGTCTTTCCTCATATATTAGATGCTCCAGTCCCATAATCATCCTTCTGGCCCTTCATTGGACTCTCTCTAGTACGTCCATGTCTCTCTTGTACTGGGGAGCCCAGAACTGGACGCAGTGCTCCAGGCGTGGCTTCACCAGCACTGAATAAAGGGGAGGATCACCTCCCTTGACCTGCTGGCAATACTTTGTCTAATGCAGCCAAGGATACCATTCGCCTTCTTTGCAGCAAGGGCACGTTGCTGGCTCATGTTCAACTTGATGTCCATCAAGACTCCCAGGTCCTTTTCTGCAAAGCTGCTTGCCAGCTGGGAGGCCTCCAGCGTATACTGGTTTCCCCTGTCAGTATCATTTGTGCTCACATGGAATAACAATAGGGGGTAGAAGTCAGAGGGCTAGACAGGCTTTGACAGTCCCTCCACAAAGTCCTGGATCCTGGCCCCTGCCAGGCAGCAAACCTCTCTAGATGGATGGTCGGGCCTACAGGTGGGTGCCTCTGTCCCCCACAGCAGGAAGTCAGCCGTTGCGATGACTGTTTCTTCCTAGTAGCCTTGCATGGTTTACGGTTGAGTGAACCAGATCCTTTGCTAGTAGGCACATCTGAGTCCTCTTCAATTTTGAGGACAGTCAAACTCTTTTGCAGTTGCAAGTTCTTAGTCGGGGCAGGAGCCTTCCTCTTGGTACTAGAAGTCATCAACTTCCATCCTTCCCCTTCTCCAGAGGTTTCGCTTACTTTGATAGTGGGGGTAGACACTGCCTGCTTCTCCATTGCAGGTGGGGACTGAGGGTCTTCAAGCTGTTGTGTCTCAGAGGAGACCCTATCTATCTCCCTTTCATTTTCTCTGATGCTGCACAGCCTGCTCCACTTCTTCCCATACCTCCTCCACCTGCCAGCACAGCTCCTCCAAGATGGCGCACCTCCTGCTGGGCAGAGGGGCATCTCTCCCGGCTCAGAGAGAGGTCTCAGGCACTTCCTGCAGCCTGGGACTTGGATGGCTGCATCCGCCATCTGAAGCTCAGTCTGTGTGGAAGCCTCTGCCCTAGCACGGGACGGCTGCTCCCACATCCACTGGGGAAACTGCCCTGTTACCACCATGTCTGACTGTTACAGCAGCACAATTTCAACTGAGGCCGCCTTAGTTCGCTCCTTCTTCACACCCTGATGCACAAACTGCTGGGTCTGTTGGCTGTGCTCTGAACCTGGCTCTTAGACAGGTCCCTCCCAAGCACCACCAGTTAAAGGATGGTTGTGCCTCCCTAAGCAGAGGTAGCTGCATCAAAATCTCCAGGCACCCTGAGCCAGGGGCAGCTGATCACAATCATTAGAAGCTGCTAGAGCTTCCTCAGGCCCACACCCTTGTGGCTCCCCTTACCTTGTCCTTGCCTGAGAGCAATGATTTGCAAATATATAGCATGGGGGCTACATGTTTCCAGCCTCCTTTCCAAATGGGTGGGCTTGAACAATCGTCTCTGGGAATCAAACTCAGGTGGGCAGCATCCCTCTGGGGAGCTGCCAGGAGCAGTCGAGGATCATCATCTCAGGGGATGCTTCTGCTTAGAGACTGAGGGGCTTGCAGCCTGCAAACTCCCCAGGAAAAAAAATGTGGGGTGAAATAGGTGTATGAGGCTGTTTTGAGGGAAAGAAAATAACTGTTCTACAGGCAAAAGCAGGGGCATTGGGCTAATACTGAAGACCGGACTCACAATGCATGAGTCTGAGAGGCACCAAAGGCAGCTGCGATCAACAGTTTATCTTCTACAGAGCTGTACTTTCCTTAAGCTTCTCAAGGGTTAGACAGATACGTGGCTAAGAAAATCCTTTGCTAAGCTCTTGTATCCTAAGTTACTGCTTTTTCATCTATTGAGGGGTAGGACTTGGAAGTGAGGGCACCCCTGGCATCAGGCCCATGCAATAGACTTCATTTCATCCTTAGAGCAGAACTGGGGCAGCCTGTGGCAATCTCACCACTTAGTCTGGCCCATAAGCAAGATCTTGTTTGAATATTGACGTTGTCCACAGTCTTCTATGATCACAAGGACACAACCCCAACATACAACTTCTTCAGCTGATCAGTAACTCTGGCATAACTTCAATTATACTCACAAAAGCATTGCCATCAGCTTCCATGAATGGTTTCAAAATCTTAGTGGGAAAGCTGTAAAAAGAGAAAGTTTTGTTTACTTAACTAAGTCCTGTATTATATTTTCATATAACAAGTTTTGGCAGTAGAGTAAAAAAAAAATGTGTTAAGATGCTTTGACCTGCCAACTTTACCCTCCCCACTCCAGCCACCCCCTCAAAAAAAAAAAAAGACCTTTCCCAAAGATAATGCTATGTTACATGAACTGATTTTATTGATTTAGAAGTCAACGAGTGGTAAGGAACAGTAACGCAAAGCTATCCAAGCTTTTCTGTGAAATAAACAGCATAAACCCATTTTATAATGAATTGCAATTTTCTGTTCTGGAGACCAAATTCTGTGCAGTCCAACAGTAGACACTAGTGTTTATTTTCCAAAGACACACAAAGTTACTAGTTATCCATTTAGGTGACCGTTCAGGTCATTTCATTTGGCATACACCACTAATAGGCAGCTCCCTATGTGATTTGCCTTTGGCTGGGAGAAAGGACAGATGATTAAAGAATCGGTGCAGTGTACAAGATGAAGGAAAACACACCAACTTTTTAGTGCCAGCAAAGTTCCTATAAAATTCAACCCTCTGCATATGAAAGAATCATTGAGTGAAATGGGAGAGAATACAAGACTCTGTTGAAGTGGGCAAGAAAGGTTTTCCAGAAATAGAAAATCTTCTGAAGTGCAGCTCTAACAAGAACTTTTTCCTGTTACTAAAACCAGTAATTTAAGATATGTGCCATTCCTCATACATAATATTTGCTTTAGTTTGAAAATAAAATCTTAAAACAGAAAATAAAAACCCACCTATTGGCTTCCAGCAATTTCAAACCAAAAATAGAAAGGCAAACAAATACATATTTTTCTGGCTCCCAACTGTTTCTGTTCAAAAATAGAAAGAAGCACTTCCTATAAGTGGCTTAAACTGAAGCAATATCATGATGAAGAGAGATGTTATGGCAAATAATTTCAAGGATGTTTAGAAATCATAGCTAGTATAAACAAGCAGAGGAAACACCTTTAGTTATACAAGCAAATTAACACTGAGCCTCAAATACTGAGCCAAAAAACGAGGGAATAACAGACCAAATTATAGTAATTATTGTGACATGTGGCCTTTTTCCTGTCATTTCTTCATTTCATGTGTGCTTTGGGTTTGGGGAGGGTGGGGTGTAATTATACAAACTGCACAGATTTGCATCAGCCATGGTACCAGGAGCAAGAGAAGCATTAGTTAACTGGCAAGGAAATGTTTCCGCCTGCATGCTTTGTGCCAAAGGAATTGAAATGGATTTCAGCAGAACTTTCTCAGTGACTTTAACTCAAACTTTTGTTTAGTTTCCAGAAACTGGACAAGCAATCTTTGAGCCAGCATCCAATTTTCAAAAGCAGCATTGACTTCTGTCTCATTCTAGTTAAGAGTATAATTTATTATTCCCCATGTAAAGAAAGATATTTAAAAAAAAAAAAAACACACATTCACTGCAGAAATAACTCTCATACAGAAAACCTGAGTTTATTTCTCCTAAGTAAACCCAACCTGAGTGAGATTAGTTACACTGTGAAATAGCACTAGGATTTTATGTCCGCTCAAGCATACTCAACTGTTGCAAAACCAACATTTCAGAAGGGATAACCTGTTTAGCTCTGCACTAGAGTAAAATAAGTGTTTCCTTTCAATTTTCTGCAGGTGAAGTGTGGGAAAACCATCTATCCTTTCTAAACAGACTGGTGAATTAGGAGAAGGGGCTGGGTAAATACAGCCACTCAAGTAGAGCTAGCCTATACCCGCCTTACTGGATGGTCCAGCATGAATCTGCAGGGGCTGTCTCTGGGAACCATTGTCCCCCACCCCCCAATATTCCCCTCCCACAGGCTACAGTTAGCATCCCCTGCTGAGCTGTGCTCCTCGCATGCCCTCTGTGTGATGGTAGGTGATCACACCAGGGCAGCCCGGGAGCGTGCCCAGGGCTGGCAGTTTTGCTGGCAGAAGAGCTTCCCAGCCCATGAAAGCTACACCTGAGCTCGGGAGCTTGGCAAGCCAGTGACAGGTTAGTAGGAGACAACACGAGGTCATACCATCAGGAAGGTGCCCTGATTCCTGGAACAGCTACAGCAGGAGAAGACTTGACCCAGACCACCTCATTTCATAGCACTCCGTGTGCTAGATTACAGACTGGAGACACCCATGCGTGTATCCTTGTCCTGACTTAGGTGGACACTGAGCTTGAAGCAGGGTCTCACCCCCAAAGGTGTACCCTAAGCACCAAGGTCAGGATGTGGGATTCCAGCCCTATTCCTAAGCCTCTCCATTTGCAACGAGATAAGATCTAGGCATAGGAGAGGGAAACCCTCCAGCCTACAGATTAAGGCACCCACATGGAAAATGTGCACCAGGATTGCAGTCAGCTGTGATGGATGTTCAATTCACTAAAATTGCAAAGTGGAACAAACTGAAGAGAGAAAATAAAACAAGGCACAGTGAAATCTCTCCTACTTCAAATGACTTTATAAAGGAGAAAACAAGCTTGAATCTCTCACTTCCTGGAGGATAAAACATAATGGATCTACTGGATAAAAGCAAAGGGGATGGATTTACATTATCAGTTTGTAAACCATACCTACATTTCTTTGGCTTTTCTTCTTTTTTTTTTGGTGCCCGAAACAACTAATTTAATTTCAGTCTGAACTGAATACAGTATGTCAAAAGTGCTTTCAGCTAAAAGATTTCTAATTCAAGTTTTTGACTTTTTTTATTTTGATTCAGCAACTGAACTATAAAGATCAGTTTGCACAGCATTATTTGTCCCACTTCACTCCTGCCTTTTTAAGAAGAGTTATAAAAAAAGGAGGTACATGAGTAATAGCTGATGCAACAAATGTCGAAACACAGCAAGTGGCTTATCAGAAAAACCTTGCAATCATTTCCATTTGACTACATCATCTCTTCTGAAATAAATAGAAATATCTCTGTTAAAGATCAAAGGCAATGTTAAGGGTGAAAAAAAGGGAAAAAAGCCACTGAAGTTCCAATGATTCTAATTGCAAAAAGCAATCTTAATTCATTAGTAATATTCTTCTTGTGGAAGTCAAAATCCACAAGACCTGATGCTGTCTCTTACCATTTACAAGCTACAGTGAGCATGTCGATCACGATGATATTGGTATAAGCCTGCCAGACATGCCTTCCAGGCATCCCTCAGATGACATCCAGAATGGGCATATGCCTTCCTGCTTCTGAGTAAAATATTTGAGACATGTAACATGACTCAAGCTCTTTGTGTTGCAGAAGCACACAAAATGTGCATAGCTCAGTTCCTGTTCAGATGGCGTTGACACAGACTACTAAAAAAAAAATCCACTTTACCAAACACCAAGTCAGGTCTATAAGACAACCTGGAAAATAAACTTTTTGCCTTCCCTCTATTTACATTTCTTACACTGGTCACCAGCTTTAACCTCTCTGCTTGCTTTCTGTTTATTTGGCTGCCTGCAACAATCTGCACTTCAATGGGCAATGAATTGACAGGCGATATGAATCTAGGGGTAGCACTACAAAAATTTCCCTAAAAAAATCAATGATTACTTAATCACATATCTCACTTACCAGGCATTAGGAATAGCATTGCCCCAAATCATAGCAGTGCTTGAAGCACTGTCCTGTGTCAAGGAGACAGCCTTATATAATAGTCCTAAATTATCACATTACCTCTAACTGGGGTTCTTGCAACAATGCAGGGGAAAAATAATCACAGCAATTGTAAGCTCATAATTGTCTTTTGGGTTACTAGAGATCAATTTAATCTGACAGAGCCTTACCATTAACTATTAATTAATCAGATCTAGTCAGTTACTTAACTGGTTAATTAGCTATCTGAATCAACTATCTTGCTTGTACAAGGAGTTTCTTCATCTGCAGATTTTCTCTCATTTACTGGCTCACCAGGGGAGTCGGATACTAAGCTCATGCTGTGCCATGGCACAATGACAAACAGACATTAAGGCACTTTTCACAAAAGCTCATGGACCATCCCACCCTGGATAAGTTATGTCCCACCCACCTTGGTCCCCATGACTTTGTGTTTCCAATTGCAGATGAAACTACAGATTCACCATTAGCGTCAGAAACAGTCCACTGAAGTGTAATCATAAGTCATAATTGTCAGAGTATACCTTCAGCTTTGACCACAATGGATAAATTTAGGTTTGTTAAATAAAGATTACCCTTTGAAAAGCCAAAAGGGTTCTTATCACAGGCCTAGCAACAAGAACTGCATTTATCACATTATAATACCATTGGTTATAACCTTATTTTCAAATGCATTTGAAACTATTCAATTCCCTCACCTGCAAGCAATTCAAAAGGACAACTCCTGACTCTGTTTGGGAAAGGGCCAGGAAAAACTGGAACAAAGTTCACTGGTCCTGTCTCGGAGACAGAAAAGGTCTGGAGACATCAGCCTGCTTGGATCACGGCCAGGTCCTGTCAGTCCAACCAGGAAGCCCAAGAGCAGCAGATTACAGGCGTTGACAGTTCTGAGCAAGCAGTTGCAGGAGCCCACGCTCACCACTGTCCGGAGGAGAGGGGCTGGAAAGAAAGAAGAGGTTCAACAGAAGGGAGATGGTCCAGCTGCCTCTGCGGCCTCACAGACAAAAACAAGAAATCAAAATGGTATACTTAGTGAAGTGTGTCTGCCCCAAACGTGAGTTTTCATGCAGACTCCTCATAGTGTTGAGCTGATTCCTAGTGCTGTTATGTTTGAAGGCCAAGAAAGGGTTTGCAGAAACACTAAGTGCAATACTGCAATTACTACTGCCTCCTAGCTGGCTCTTTTGCTGTGGCAGGCAACAAAAGCAGGCAAAGTTAAGTTGGCTGCAGAAATGGATGGAGCTAGTGCAGGTAGGGAGTAGGAAAATACTCCCGGTCTGAAGAAGCACTTCTCTGGTGTTCTGCTCTCTTTCAAAGATGCACATTTCTTTGCTAGCACAGAAGGTGAAACACGGAGGGGAGGCAGAAAAAAAAGCTGAAAGCCTATAGCCCCTCCTGAGACAACAATCTAAGAGGGTTCCCTTGAAACAAGTCCCTTGCAAAAAGATACAAATGAGGGGAGAAGGACCATCATTCCCTCCTCTATTTTTTCAGATCAGCTGTTCAGCAAACACAGTTTTGAGGGAACGCTGCAAGGTCAAGCACCTAAAGAGAGAACGAGGGGGATGTTTCCCCCCAGCACATGAGCACAGAACCGCTGCACTAATTGTAAACGTGGATCATTGCAGTGACAGGAACCTGAGACATCCTCACTGGAAGGCAGTTCTGACAAACATTTGCTGTCAAGGTATTGCAGAAGGTTTTATGTCCAATGGAAGGTAAAAATTGAAAAAATTAATCATGGCAATAAGCTGCTGCAAAACATTTTGTGAATTTGGAGGATGAGGTTCAGAGAAAAAAAGAAAGAGAAAAGGTATTGTGATCAAAATGAACCAAATTTCCTAAAATAAGACTAATAAAAAAAATTCTGCCAGATAGACCTGACATGGAGAGGCTGTCTGGCACACCCCGGCTTCCAGCTGTGCCCCACACCATTTCAAGAACAAACTGACTTTGGGGCCCTTTACTCAGCACAAGACAGTTGCATTTCCCTTTTGGAGAATTTTTACTATTTCCCCTCCAGTGGCCATCGGGATGAAAACCCACCTCGGAGGCAGGAGTGCCCTGGGCAGGGAAGGGCCTCCCCACAGCGCTGCCATGCTGCCCAGAGGGGCTCAGCCCCCAAACACACATTGCTGGAGGCATCTCGTGGGCAGCGATAATTTGATTTAAGGCAGTGAAGCCAAGGCTAGAGAAGAAGCTGACCAGTCCTTTCTATTTTTACAGCTGCTCTCCAGAGCACCAGGGATGGAGTTTTCTCCTATGTCCAAAAAAACCAGGGTCCCCTGAGCAATATTTCCCGAGCTGTTGCCCTGACAAGAGATCCAACAAGGACATTCAGTCCCATTACAACTGGCCGCAGCTGCAATACAATACATCAGGATAACAGTAGCACACTTTTGGCTTCTGTATCTGAGAACAAAAGGCCACAAAAAATTCCTACGGTTTGCACTCTCTGAAGCTTGGATGTGAATCCTCTCCTTCCTTCTTCCACCCAGGCAACGTTCATTATATCAACAGCACTATACAAAAGGCCAGCATTCACACTTCCAGAGAAATTTCAAGAGAAGAGCTTTTAAAGAGTAAAGCAAAATAGTTATGACAATGATTATGAGGATGAAGGAAGAAAGAAATAGCTGGGGGACTTGCTGTTTCTTCCATCAAAGACTTCCACTCCATGTTCACAAAGTTCACAAGAAACAGAAGTCTTGAGAGTCCTGTTTGATTCTTCATTAAAAGATTGGGAGCACTGAAGAGTTTATCCTCCTTTCACCCTTCAGAGTACACAAAGTACACACACTGTACTCAAACATCACCTCTGCAATGGGGCAATCTCAGTGAGGTGAGGTGTAGCAAATGAAAAACTGCCCTGGCAGGTTGCACCAGAGGAGGATGAAACTGCTCCAGCACTACAATGTAGTCTGGTCAGCCATAAGGATTCACATGTGGTCGTCTTTTCCCTATCAGTGAAAGGCATTTCCCCAGGAACAAGAAAATGGAGAAAACTGGACTGCTCACATCAGAGCTTCTCCAGAGAAATTTAACCCACACCCATTCCTCAATTCAACATCCAGGTCCACATGCTAGTACATGTCACATAAAGTTTCTCCAAGGTCCAGGACAGGAGAACAAGCAAGCCGGGCAGGCGACTGGGAGCCCAGTGCTGCTCTCAGTATGTCTAAATTAGACCATATATGGACTGCTGAGAAGCAAAAAAAAAAAAAAAAAAAAAAAAAAATCAACTCTAGGATAAAAGCTCAAAGATATGATGAGAAGGTGCTCTTAGAAACACTTTGCCCTGGAAATCCAGTTTTAATCATCAGTGGCTTCCCCGCTTCTAGATTATTTCAGCAGTAGATTTGGTTTTCTTTTAATCGCATTAATTCTCATTATCTGTTCAAATTGCTACCAGACATCTTTCCTTTGATTTATGCTTGCAATGAGCAAGAGAAGAAAGCCTGCTACACCACACAAAAAGAAAGTAGTTAAGAAGTATCTGCTGGAAGATAGCCTCCCACCAGTGTGAAAAGGGAGTCTTCTCTAAGATGGGTAGCATAACAAGCTGGTTGGTCCTGAGAGGTGAAATAAAACTTAGAAAAAACCTCTTACCGGTTGCAAAAGATTGCTGCAATACTTTTCTGCAGCCATCAGCGCCTCTAGGCGTTCAGGATTTACTATGATTCTTGCTTCTTAAACACTATAGCCTTCGCCAAAACATCTGCACACAGAAATAAATCATTAAAGATGACTATTTTCTACTCCTGCAAATGCAGATCTGACTACTTCAGACACTTGCTTCTTGAATCTTACAGAAATGAACACTTTTCCTTACTCCTTTTCTCTGGGGTTGCCTTCATTGTAGTAAAACCTGAAAGGAAAGCAGTAAGCGTTTTTCTAAAGAAGAAAGTAATATGGTGAAACTATTTACATAAAACTAAAATTTGAACTTGTTCTTTCACAGGAACAATTTCCAGGTTTTCTCAGAAGATCTGGATTTTTTTGATGTCATAAGCTGTATTTCACCAAGCTTTTTCCTTTAAATTCCACCATATTATGGCTCTCCCAACACTTTATACAAAGTTAAGTCTCTGTCTGTCTGTCTCCTTTTTCTTCTAAGGAAAAATTCTCTCTCTTCTATTTTTCTTCTAAGCCAGTCCCCAGCTGTTTATGTTCTGTTCTATTTGGATGAGTATATTCCAACATAGAGTACCTCTGTTTTTTAACTTATTTCTTATACAAATATCTTTCAAGTTTTACATAAGAAAAGCAAATAGACAAAGTAACATTTATACTTGCCAGTGACAAAAAATATTAATATAAGACAAAATAAGATTAGTATTATTAACTATTTAATGGCAATGTATAGCTCACAGTAATTGCAGCCTCAATAGTTACTCTTACTTTTATGAACCTCTTTAAATAATTTGGTTTTAATTGTTACTTCAGTTTTCCCTCTCATGCCACATGCCATTTTCGCAACAAAAGAATTTGGCAACAAAACCCACATGGTAGTACAAATAATTAACGAGCACTAAATGCTTGGAGAAAAGCAACCCCACACTTGGTATTTTCCATTGCAGCAGAGCTATAATTTATACCAGTTAAAAAGTCTGAGGCTAACATAAGGATTTGAAACACCCATAATTTAAATTGCCTCAGTTTAAAACAACTCACTTGATGACACAACTTTCCACACACACTTTTTCTTACACAGAGAAGGAATGCTGTATTTGTCTTCCTAGCTGATCTCTCAGGCTTTACTCAAGTAAGTGCCATGACACATCCTGTTTCTGTTGGCAGCTAGATAGCTTCTCATGCCTTCTGACCAGGTATTACAATTTAGCACATCTGTTTTGCAAGGATTGTCGAGCACAGTAAGGTTGTAATATTCCTGTCTTGTTAAAGTCACGGAAAAGATGGGAAAGATTGAAAGAGCATCGAAAGATTTGGATACAACTCCTCTAGGCACATGGCAACTTAATTACTACCTCATGATGGGTGATGGTGCTTTTCAGACACATAGGCATGACCAGAAACACCTCAGTGAGCACAGAGACCTCTGAGGGGAACATCTGAATGCAAAAGTCCTACTCAATACCAGTAAGCACTTTGTCTTTCTGGGCAAGAGTGTTACTATCCATTCCACCCTCATTTTTTCAGTTATGAAGAAATATCTTGAAGAAAGTCTAAATGTGAAGAGAAAGCATCACACTTAAGTGACTTTAACATGCCAATACGACAATCTTAAATCCCATCAATTAATTTGAGTTTTGTTACACTAAGAAGTTAACACCACAGTCATGACCTCAAAAGATTTCTCATCTTCAAGCTACCAGTAATCCTACCTTGTACTTCTCTTCCATGGAGAATCTCAGAGAAAACAATGTTCTCATTTAAAAAAAAAAAAAAAAACACCAAGAAAAATTTTGCTCTTCCCCCCAAAACCCAGAGATTTTAAAACAGAAAATATAACAAACTTTGTTAAAAAATACACAGCCTTGAAGGAAAAGTCTTGCTTTCTTACCACAAAAAAAAGGAAGAGAATTTTTTTTATCTAAAAACACAAATTAGATCAACAGTCTAACAACTAAATGACTAACTAGACAATTTTTTTTTCAGTTGTATTGTCTCACAATATTATTTCCTTTTTTTTTTCATTAATCTTTCCTTTTTGCTGAAACCCATACCCCAGCACAGGATGACAAAAACATTAAGTGGAATCAAGACACAATATCATGTCTAAAGTTCATTTTGTCCTGATGTTAGAATATTTATGTATCAAATTCTATTACAGTCCTTAAATTTTGATTTTTATACCTTACATACAATTGAACAGTAATATAAAATGCACCCGAATTCCTAAGAAGGTTGGCATAAGAAACCCACTTCTCATGAAGCAGACAGACTTTTGACCATCAATCTGTGATTTGTTGAGATCAATGAGGAAGAAAAAAATCCAAGCTACTCCAAACAAGGAAATCAAACTACTCCAGAGGACTCACTCTCAAAATGTTTGTGTTGGTGGTTTTGGGTTTTTTTTAAAAGTCTGCGACTCCAGAGTTTAAGCACCAGTTCTTAGCAGAAGAAGGTGAGCTGACCACAAATATCAGGATAAAAAGAATGCTGAAATGTTGAATTCAAGGTAGCCAAGGATGAAACTCCACAAGGCTTTATAAGTCAGGTCAGAAGGTCGAACAGCTGTTCAAACTGGACATCATTCAAGTTTTCAGCACATTTCATAATGTGTTGCATGTGCAACCAATATGTTCCTACTGTGTCACTTCATTAAAAGTGAAAGAAGGGGGAAGCAGCAGTGGAGAAAAGATACAAACTTTAACTGAGCACCCGAGATCCCTGCACATCCTCAGGCAGCAATATAGGACCCAAATATAATATCAAGTGATATAGTATAAAGCAATATTATGGCCCAAAAGTAGGAACAAAATAGTTAAGCATGCTGAGTAACTGTCTCTAAAGATGTCCAAAGGTTTCCATCAGGAGACAAACAGGCTAGAAAACAACCACCACCTGAAAGTATATCTCATCAGAAGTCATCAAAGTGGAGGAACTGGAGAAAGCCTTATGGGCTCAGGAATTAACCAATACAAGACAAAGATGTCTCTTCTGTGGTTGCAGGAACCCAAGACTGGGGTTAAGCTGCTGTGATTCACTGTGTTTCTAGGATTGTATCTTCACAACATATCTTTACCAGAAACAAAGTTTACGCTGGGTACAGACAACACATCCAGAAGACAGAAAACTGCTGCAGGATCTTGCTTACCCCTGCAATGGCATCTACTACATGGCACTTTACAGCACAGCTTCGATCTTCATCTCAGCAGGAGGAAAACTGCTTTAAGTGCGCTAGTAGTGCACTTTGGTGAAACCCACAAGACTCCAGCTAGAGAAGCAAGACAAAATGACACCTGAAAAGAATCCCTCCAGTGCACTAAATTACTAGTACATAGTAGTATTAATAATAATAATTATTATTATTTCTGTTTCCCCATTCCACCCTCTCTTCCCTGCCCTCCCAATTCCCTATTTTGGTCTTAACTTAAGAGATGTTCAATAACAAATTTGGGAAGTGCTGCTTCCTACTTACTACAAACATCTTTATACTGTTGCTTTCTGAGAAAATTTGACTATCTGACATCGTCTCCATTCTCCTTGCACTTTGTGAGATCCACATGAATCATTTAAAGACTGTATTAGGGAGCTACAGAAAGCTCAGACACACAAGCAAGTCACTATGTGTCAGCTGAGACATTAACTACGAAAGAGATTTAAGCTAAACTGAATTGCCTGGCAGTTGCATTTGCTTTAGATTAAGAGAAAATAAGCACAATTAATATGACTCAGCTGGTATGATATTTTGATGGTGCTTGTACCCAAAAGCTGTTCCTGGAAGAAGCTTATAGACTTGTATGTACCAAAGATTAAGAGCATGAGTTCTCCTGAGACCTTGCAAGAAGGTACAAGGAAAACAAAGCAGGTACACAATGTAACAAAGCAGGGAACTAGGTAAAATGATTTACAGCATTACCACCCAAAATATTGTTGAAGAAACTTTTCTGAAGTATTAGCAATAGGCATTGCAGTATGTTTATTTCCATTATAATAGACCATGTGTCAGGTACTGTAGGAACATGGAAGACAAAAGAATGTAACTCTGCTCCTGGCAGCTTCCAGTTTAAGACAGGATACAACAAGAGTATGCAGACAGGAATCAGACAGAGTCCAAGACAAGAGTCATCAGGATCATATGTTGGGTCTCAGCATGCCTGAGGACAGACATTGTCAAGGTTTGTGTTAGTGCCATAGCAAGTGACTTTGAAAAATAATGAGACAAAATGTTTTCAAATGTTTGTAAAACTAAGAGAGGGATTCCCCGGGAGTGAGGGATCCCAGGGAGTTCAAAATGAGAGTTAAGTCTCAGCAGTTTGATGCTGTCCAGAAGTGTAAATAAATAGGCTGGGAGATTCAACAAAGCAGAGTGAGAAATTAATCCTTGCAGTGAGTTTCTGAATTGATATGAGGTGGTGAAATTACTTTTGTCAAGGCCAGAGAATAGATTTCAGTAAATGTGACATGAGATAATGACAACTTGGATGACAGTTTATTTCTGTGTATGGAGTGAAGACATTTGAAAGTATGTGGAAAAAATGTAAACATAGCTTGGAAATGAGGACATAGGGAATTGAAGAAGGCACTTAGACCATGTCATTGTCAGTAATGAGCAAGGATGATTTAGGAAAGGCAAAGCTGATCGTGCTGGATCCAACTAGAGGCTGAGCCATGACTTATTACAGAGAGAGGCCGAACTCTACATTTGGTCAAATAAAAGACAAATCTGTGTTATAGGAGTAGATCTGCCCTTCATAGGAGGAGAAGCCATGCTGATGTTTGTGAATAAAATTACTCCAGTATAAGGTGCAGAGAAAAAATGGATCAGAGGACAGGATCTTTTAGTAGACCATAGACAGTATTTTGGGGTATACCAGGACCTTCTGAAAGGCAATTTGTAAGTGTATCTCAGAAAACAGGTGGAGAACCATTGGCAGACAAAATCACAAACGGTAAGGTTTTAAGAAGAGATTTTCAGATAAAATCAAAGGTACATGCCAGGATAACATGATGGCAGAGAATAGAGATTTTTGTTGGTTGATTGTATTTAATAGAATAAATAAAAACACACCAGCTGAGAAAAGGGAGAAAGACTAGAGGAGGTTCTGGGGAAAAGCAAGATAAGAAGGTCAAAAGAAGATGAGCTCTACCCAGATGATGAAGCCATATCTGCAGGAGAAGCAGTCAAAGAAGTAGTAGGTGAGGCAAGGCCATGTCATTATGTTGATTCCTTACCCCCCCACACCCCTTGGAAGCAATTGGCAAGACCTGTTTGGAGAAGAAAGAGACAAGAACATGGGGACAACTGAAAGTGTATGCACAGAGAAAGTGTGACTCAGCTAAGCCAGAGGCAAGGGATAGAGCTAAAGGACAGACACACTCGTCGTGGCAGAAGAATTCAGTCTATTCACAGGACTTAAGCCAGAGATGCCCCATAGCAAAAGCAAAAGAAGCAGCTACTGGAGGGCAGCCAGCCTGTAACTTCATGATAGGAAACAGAAGTAAACAATTAAAGGGTAGAGGAGACTGCAGAAAGGAAATATTTTTAGAAATGTATGTCACTAAGGCATGCATAGGCACTTTGATGAGCTATGCCTTTAACCGCATATATTGCTTTTCAGAAAAATCCTTAAGAGACAGAAATGTGTCTCTGCTTCAGCTGAGAGGGAAATTGAGATGCAGAAAGGGGTAATAGGTATAGTTTCACATGCAACATTGCCTCAGTGTCCATCTCCCTGTTCAATGATTGTGTAACCGCACTCAGCATGATTTCATTAGCAATAAGTGATGCATCAGGCAGGACACTTTTTCCAAGCCCATAAATGGTACTAGCTACGTTGGCCCATAACACTACTAGGTGTGTTAGCAGGTGGTTGAGCGATCCCTTGAAGACGGTTCCGTGCACAAAATAGTGAAACTATTCAACATATCATTTAGTGACACAGCCCTCTCTCTAGGTTACTGCTCCTACCTCAGGATCCAACACCGACTGAGAATCTTCTAGGACCTCCACATGACAAGCTGATTAGCAGCAGGCTGCACACTGTACCATTTAATCAAGCAAGTGCGCAATACTGTTGTCTGTACAATGTCCTACCACTGCATCTTTATCCAAACCAGTCCTCATCCTATTCACCCACAACCAAGTCCCTGTTAGTTTAGCTAGATCATGTGGGAGTGTGGAAGGGATGGATTTGGGAGGCAAGGGGAAACATCTGGAATTAACAAGGACCAAACAGAGAGCATCTTAACAACTGTGGAAGCTCTTCAGCCCATGTTGGCTTGATGCCTTCCCTAACCACCTTGCAGGGACTGCACAGATGCTGGTGGAGAGCATGCCATGCTGAGCATGCGGCACCTGGCTGCTGCACCCACTCAAGGAAACACACTCAAAAAAGTGAGATGCAAATGCTGCTTTCTGGCCACCGGACAGCCCCGCAAGAAATAAGGTCTCCCAGTATGCACGGGGACAAGTAGCAAGCAGCTTGCACAGAAAGTTCATGTGAACATTAACAGCCTGGCTTTAATGGCTCTTGCCATTCATAGAGTGAAACAGAGCTTTCCGTCACCCTGTTTCTTCCTGGCTCTGGTACAGATGCTGTTGTGAAGCATGCTTCTTTTGCAGACAGTGTACATTTTAATGTCCCCTTTCATCTTTCCCACCTAAAAAAACAGTATGACTTTCCAATGGAAAGCAGGTGTTGGAACACAGTGTACAAGGACCCACTCTCTCTGCTTCAAGTAGCAGACCACTCTCAGGGGCAGCGGTGAGGCAGCACGCTGGGCAAAGTCAAAGCGATGCAGCATTTGAAAGCAGAGAGCTTCAACATCCCTGGCCCAAGGCACACAGCCTCCCCCATGCTGCCTGACTGATCAAATGTGCAGCTGTGTCACCAGAGCCAACACCAAGAGAGGGGCATGGTGGGAGTCTCTCCTTCCCAGAGAGGCACTTTTCGCCTCTAGAAAGTGTCAAAATTTCACCACGGGGGAAGGTACAGAAAGGCCGTTTCATGAGAAGTTACCAAACAATTTCTCTCTCCTTCATGAATTGTCACAAACCATTAAACTCTGCGATAACTGGCAGACAGGAAAATCCTGTTGAACTGAATTGCAGTTCCTGAGCAGGAATAATAAACCTTCCAAGAATTCCAATTAATACTATCGAGCCCAGCAAAGAAAGATATTACCCTACCCCCCAAAAACGACTTGTTGGAAGCAAGTAGGTAAGCGAATGATTAAACAAGCTGTTATCTCAGCTTTCATCAGAGGCACATTTTGTTGAGGAAAACTCAAGTCCAGAGATGCAGTCAGTGTTTTGGGTTTTCTGTTTCAGAGCAAAGGACAGGAGATTTTAATTCCAGCTGTCCTTTTGTTCACGGTATGAGTAAGCCCATTCACATAGTACTTTCACTGTGTCTTTACTCACACAATTTCATGTCTATGAGAAAAACATTAAAATGAATGTATTCCAAAATTCTTTTCACATTAAAAACAGAAATCAATCTTCTCAGTGCTGTCACCACAGCATATTACATTCTACCCCCGTATTGAACCTTAAATACTCTTTACATGATACTAGATTTGCACATTTTTGCTAGGAACCTAAAATCAATAAAGGAATTGTTTTCATATCCACATTGCACACTTGTCTTCACAAATATCCAATTTACATGAAACAGTCATGACTAGACTGTCACCCTGTCCTTCGATGGCTCTTAAAACATAACTGAATGAAACTTGTCCAAAATAGGAATCAAACTCTACAAACTCCATTATTTCTGATGTTTTCATTATTTTTAAGTAATCCATTTGCATTTTTTAACCAAAAGGTGGGGGGGTGGAGAAGGGAAGCATAAGATCTTTTACACAGCCCTTAAAAAAAGGGCAATTACATGCCACTGTGAACTTCCTTTATTGTACCAGTAAGTGTTGTTTCTCATCAGCTAAAACCATATAAAAAAAAAAAAAACAGAAAGTAGATGTCATTAGACAGAAACAACTAACATTTGACACGTAGAAGGAAAGAAATAAGCCACAACCTTACCAGCAAGGAATTCTGATGAACAGCCACACTTGTCCTGTCAACTCCCACACCTCAAAAAGCAGAGAGGAAACACTTAGAGAAATCAGCTGCAATGCTGAAATTGCCCAAGAGGAAACTGGTGTCTCTTTTACAAGTCATGACTACACAAACCACAAGCCAGGCATCAAAGCAAGTGCTAAAAGCCATGCCTGCCAGAACTATTAATACTAGAACCAAAGTAGGTAGAAATGGGGTAGGAGACGGGACTAAAAAATTAGAAGTATTCCCAGATGGCTAGTTTTTTTAGTTTTTTGTTTCACAAATGGAAATGAGCTTAAAAGCTGTGTTATCGAAGAGTTCTGAGAAGAGGCCTAGAGTGCATTGTGAGAGGCAGGAGAAAGCGTATTATAGGTGCCCTATAACAAATTGCACTATCCAAGCCTCAGCACAGTCCCTGTTTCTAAGCCATTCCCCGGAGCACCCCTTCAGCCTTAGCTTCCCAGGGGCCCTCCAGGGTCCAAACCCTGGACCCCGAGGTGTGGGAGAGCTCAGGGCAGCCCGAGCCCAGCCACGCCAAGGCCGGGGAGCCCTTGGGACAAAAGGAAGGATGGGGCATGAAGCTCTACCAGTTTGTTTTTTCTGGGTCACCTGCAAGGTGTGTCCGAGGAAACACCATCCAGGCGGGGATGGAGCTGACAGCAAGATCTGCAAAAGAGCTCATGGGTCTAATAGTTTCAAATCAACAATCTTTATTTCCCATTTTTCACTACATGATGCAATGGCAAGCCAAAATTAATAGCCCTATTCAAAATATGAGACAGATGCTTCTATATAAAAATCAGGGCCTTGGTAGTTTTGGGTACTTTTCTGGCTTGCATATTCAACAGTTTCAGCCACAGGTATATGAACTTCAAGAATGAATAAACATCTAACTACAGCACAAATATCTAAATAATTTTTATTGTTCTCTCTAAACAGCTGTCTACGTATTTCATATATCACATTAGTCTAGAAAAGACAGAGCACGCACTCTGTTAAATCTCATCCTTCTTCAAAGTGATAAGCATAGCTAAAAATAAGGAAGATCATTGCATGCTTTGAAGTGAATTTTTCCTTTTTGACCCACTGGAATATTACAGACTCTTTCTTCAAAGCAGGACAGAGGGATGCTGCTGTCTAGGGATTCTCCTGTGTTTCCTCAGATCTCTCCCCGCTGCGGCAGGGAAATTCCAGGGTCCAAAGGCAGGTAAAGGAGACATCCAGAGATCTGAATGCTTTACTATTCATGACACTGAAATTACAGTGCCACCTGTAGGACACCCAGAAGAAATTTAATTTGGGCCTTGCTGATGCCACAAACACCAGTTGTTTTAATTATAGGGCTTTCTAGTAGTCTTGGCAGAAGCATAAGAACATAGAAAACAGATGACTCATATTAGTCTATGGGAAGTAACTTGAAAGCCTTGTTCACACTGAGCAACATACATTGTTTTAAGTACCTCAGTGCATCCAGAAGAAGATATTTTGCTATGAGGATGAATCTTTTGTGGGAGGAGGACGTGCCAGTACAATGCACTCATAGTCCATCCAGCTGGTGCCACTGTAGGCAGGAGAGAAGAGCCACATCCTCAACTGCTTCCAACCAAGACCGAGATCACCCTCAAACAGATGAATCTGAGGAAAGTTTCCATTATGGCTGCACATCTTTTCTTTTAAATTTACTTTTTAGCTATTTACTATGTAACTCAATGCATCACACTACAGTGACTGGTATTTCCACTGCATGCATACGGTACTTTGCATCAGTCTTGGGAAGTACTCCTATATCCTTCAGAATATACTAGTAAACTTATTTTATGTTGCTTTCTCTTTTTCGCTGCCACCCCACCCACCATTTAACAGAGTCATTTTCCACTTTTCCAGCCCATAGCTAAGGTGATGTCTGTAAAGACTTCTCTCCAATGTATCATTTGAAGATACATATTAAGACAAGGGTAAGTATAAGCACCTTTGTTGTTAAATTTCCATTAATAACATTTGAAGTGGAAAATACTCAACTGACTAACTTAATAGCTCTGTTGCTGCACACAAACTTAAAAGAGGAGGTGTACGACATGTTCAAAAGCACCTTCTGCTTCATGTTCAGCTGTGGTCAAAACCAGAACAAAATGTTCAGACAAATGAGGAAAGGAATGGTGAATAATATAATGGGTTTAAGAATGCTTTTGTTTAAATCAATGGTAGTTTTATGTGGAATACTATGTAAAATAACCATCATCAACAAACAATAGAAAGAATTCTGTAAGACTAAATAGCAAAGAGTGAAAAGAATGATCAAGAATTGCCAGGGAAAAAAGCTCTTGTAGGAAGATGGATTTTAATACAAACGATGCTTTGTAGTGTGGCATAATTGATAAGGGATTCAACAAAAATATTTAAAATTATGACTTATATAGGGAAAACACAACTTTCTCAGTTATATAAAACAAAAAAGGGAAGGAACAAACAATTAAAGGTGATATACAAAAATGGACAGAAGGAAATGGGATTGAGCACAGTATTTGGAACTCACTGCTGCAGTGAGCTAAGTCTAGAAGGTGGGGCAGAATTGAAAATATTATTCTGTGAAGCAGAGCAAATAGTGATTCACTGTGTGCAGAGAGCAGTAAATGAGGTAATTTCCAGGAAAATTAGGTTGAAACATACATGGCAAATTTCACAGCATAGGAAAATTATTCTCTCAGTTTTACTAGCTTCTTATGGCCAAAGCAGTGACAAAGAGTATGAGACCTTCACTAACGTTTGAGGTAGATGCTGCACATCACAAGAATAAACATTTCAGTAGGATGAGTGATGCAAAGAGTTAAAAAATTATGCATAGAATTGTGCAAATACATGCTGTAGAAATCACTAGGCTTCC
This sequence comes from Gavia stellata, assembly GCF_030936135.1. Taxonomy (NCBI): domain Eukaryota; kingdom Metazoa; phylum Chordata; class Aves; order Gaviiformes; family Gaviidae; genus Gavia; species Gavia stellata. The sequence goes on from NC_082595.1 coordinate 43,211,430, forward strand.
ATCCAGTGAGATGGGCAGGCTGGAGCAGAAAAGAGATTTCTGAAGGGAATTCCAAGACCTTGACAGCTTGCCAACATGGCTATAAGGACACAAGAAAACCTTAAAAATTTAGGAATTCCCAATTCCCATTTATCTGGCAAGCTCCCTGTGAGGAAGCAAAGGATTGTGGAAGCAGAATAACCAAAATCATGTGTAGCAGGAACATGAAGGCAGCTCACAGAGATAAGAGTAAGGTTTGGTGAAAGCAGGCAGGTTAAACTACTTTTCCATTGTGTTCCTACAGCAGATTTCAAATCCAGTGGATTTGGACATCGCACAGGGGAAAATACATCTGTCTGGTTGAAAATGCAAGACATAGCATCTGTCTTTTCTGCCTGAGCCGAGCAGCAGTTGTCACAGGAATCAGAAAAAAGTGACCCAGGTTCACAGCTTATTTGCAATGGAATCCCATTAGACACTGTCTTTTTTATTCAAAAATGCTCTGTGAGCATTTGTTTCTTACCAGACAGGAAAGTAAGCTATCATTTGAGCCTTCCTTAGCCTATTCAGCTAACTAAGTAACCGATGAATGTACCAAAAGGTACGGGAAAGCCACTGAAAGCAGATTACATATCACTTACAAACAAACCCTATTGGTTGCATGACTTCTGCCACAGGCTGCGGAGACCACAAGTGGGATGAGATGAGTCTCTATCAACCAATATGATTCATATTTGCCGTACCCATCTGTTACATGCAAACCAGTTGCTGCTGGCACTTAACATTTATGATTGAAAGCTACCAACTCCCACTACCATGAAGTTTTCCTTCTAAGCAGTAAAGATGTTCCAGCGTCCTCTGTGAGGTTTCTTTTCTGTTTTAACTTGTTTCACATGATGAAGTGAACTTGAAACTGAGCGCGCTAACCAGCCCTTGAACACTCCAGTGTTGAGAGAATGGCAGGGTTTACACACATCATTCCAGTTTTGTATTTCTCAGATCAAGTCAACCTCATAGGAGCATTATTTGCAAAACTAAAGGAGACGAAATCAGCTGTGTTTTTACCTCTACCACTTGGCTAAATCCCAGCATGAGACTTGGAGAATAAAATGCTGATGGACAACATAGGACTGGCAGCCTTTGAGCAGGGAACAAGCACTTGGAGGCTCCAGCCCTGGCTCTGGCACTGACTCACACTTGACTTTAAATTGACCACTTCCACAGCTTTGCCTCTACACTTTTAAAGGAGGTGCACAGTAATTACCTACAAGGAGGAATGTTATGAGAATTTGCTAATTAATACCTCTAAAGTGTTTGGAGTTCCTCAGATTAAATGTTTTGCAGGAGGGCAGTATATTAGCTATCTTTATAATGACAGCATGATCAGAAAAGAAAAACAGAACATCTTTAAAGTGACCAGCAAATTGCTCAAATGTCTTGAAAACAAACAGTTGCCAAAGTTAAACATTAGACACTGGTTTTATTGCAGCACTATACTAATCAAGGAGTTTAACATATGTTCAGAATCCTAAATCCCACTCTTTGAAGCAAAGTCATTTCTTCCACAACCTTATGCCACTGCTTTCCTTTCATCTTTGATAAAAAGCCTTTAGCAGTTCCAGTTGTATTAACACTACTGCTGCTTGTTGCGGCTGTATATGTTAAAAATGCATTGACCTGCCAGAGAGCCTGCAACAGCTTCCCATTGTAAATATTCACATGGACAATTTCATCACTAAATTTGTGACAGAAACTGAGTATTCCAGATACACTGGGAGTGTGGTGGGCTTGCAAGAAGGCCAGCAGCATCCTGGGCTATGTTCTTGGGAGCATAGCCAGGAAATCGAGGGACATAATTATGCCCCTTTGCTTAGTTCGAACCATATGTAAATACTGTATCCAGTTTGGGCCCCCCCCCCCCAATATAGGAAAGATGGTGACAAACTGGAACAAGCTCAGCAGGGGACACCAAGATGGTTGCAGCTGGAGCACTTCTCCTGCAAGGAGAAGCTGGAGGGGCTGGGACATTTCCAGCTCAGAGAAGGGACAACTTCAGGGGCCATCTAACAGCAGCCCTCCACCACCTGCAAGGGAGTCAGCAACATGATGGAGATAAGCTCTTCCCAGTGGGTCATGACGTAAGGATGAGACACAACAGGCAGAAGTTGAAACAGGAGAGCTTCAGACTGGATATAAAGAAAACCTCTTTCCCCATGAGGACAGTGGGACCAGTCTCCCAGAGAGGTTGTACAGTCTCCGTCCTTGGAGGTGTTCAAGACTCAACAGGATAGAGCCCTGAGCAAGCTGGTCTGAGCTCACAGCTGAGCCTGCTGTGAGCAGGAGGTTGGACTGAGGCCTCCTGAGCTCCCCTCCAGCCTTGGTGGTGCAATGAGCCTGTTGTTCCCTGTTTGATCCAAACCTACCCCTGACTAGTAGATCATCCACAAACCCGTAGTGAAGATATTAAAAAGTCTTCCCAGAAGTAGAAAAGTGCATATATTTTCAAAAGGCAGGATATGTATGAGTAAAAATACAAGTTTAGGAGAAGCTGTGTACTTGCGCACATTTGTAAAAATCTGTGCTAAAATCCAACAACAAAATATCACTGTTAGGGATATGGTAATGAATTGAGACTATACAACCTTCAAAAATACAATCCTTTAGAAGTTTTCTTATCTCACTAAGCCAACACATCCCTCTCCTTCACTCATATATTTCAGCTGTTCTGCCAAGTCATCCAAACGTAAAGTTTTTAAAGCATGTTTTTTCACAGACAGAAAAAATAATAAGACCTTTATACAACTATTTCATATTTTAAAAATTATTTGAGAAAAGAGGGTAGCTGTTGGATGTAACGCTTTTAAGAAAAAAGTTAGTTAAGTAGGAAAAATAAACCAACAACACACATTTTTTCCATTATCGCTCAACCATTTCTATTCCAAGCACAGGGTCATTTTGCAAAAGCAAAATTAAGAAAAAAAAAATAGTCTATTTCTTGAAAATGAAAATATTAAGATGTTTGAAAGTCTTCTAAAAAAATCATTATTTTCACACATCTCATTCATTTTTTAAAATAACTCTAGAGTTGTGCTCTAAGCTTTCTCAGGCTAGCCCATCTAATTACTTGTAAAGAACCCAAAAGAGAGACGTTCTACTCCAGCTATAAGATAAATAGATAAAAAGCCAATGCAGCCATTGACTGGTGTCATCAAATTCAACAATTTGTCGATAATTCATCAATAAACTTTAAACACTTTGTATATAAGTCACTCAGAGTGCATTAATTTCAATCGTACTTTAGGGTCACATGAGCTGCATTTAAATTCAAATACTGTACTGATATAGCCATCTGAAACGCAGAGCCTAATCACTGCCTTCAGAAATCTTTAACTTGCAAAAGGTCAATTTTTGAAACATTGGTCAGAAAAGGCTGACATACCATGGTCTTTTTGTTTGCACATCCATTTATCAAGTAATGGCTTTTCAAATGATACTATCATTAGGTATATACACATAATCTGTATTAATTTAGATTAATTGAATTTCCCCAAATCAAATTCCCTCCCATCTTATTTCCTTTGTTTGCATTCCTGGGCTGAAGGAAACTGACTGCTGAGCCCTCACACCTCCAAGGAGCAAAGCGGGTCATGCAGCAACACTGACACATTCACCAGGAAGAGCACCAGCATCAGCTGCGTGTTTGTAATTTCTCATTAGTATTTTCTGCTGAGGTTGCAAAGTGTCCATGATTGCTACTTCCTCTTTCTCTCTTTCTCCCCCACAGCATTTGTCCCTGGCACAGAACCAAGCCTGGCAGGATGAGGAGGGTGAAGGATGCTCTCCAGTCACTCTTTCTGCCCAGCTATGATTTTTACCCTTCCTCCACTCCCCCAGCTTATTTGCATTTTTCATCATCAACAGTCAGTCATAATAAGGTGACAGAAGGGAATAAAAGTGTTTTGTGATAATCTTAGTAAATATTTGAGTCATTGTGGTCTAGTGGTTAAAATCTCTCTCTCTATTTTGAATAGGTTCCTATGCTAGTACCTAAGCACTAGACTTCAAGAAATGTAATTGAGACTCGCTGTTCCTTTTTTACCAAGTCATTTTTCTCTAGGTTCACATGTGCCTCAACAGGGCACTTCACCTTCATAAAGACTTAAGTCTGGAGATCTCCAAACTTCTTAAGGAAGACAGCTCACTTAAGCCCACTGTATAGATGAGGAATGTGAAAATGTTAGGACTAGATTGTACCCTGATTAAACAAAACCCTAAGAACTTGTGTGACACCTCTACCAACACTTTTACATTGCTCATGACAGCAATTCTGTGCTAAAGCACTGAAAACTTCCCATGCAGGCACACTGAGGATACCCCACTAGTTTCTGCTTCGTCATAAGGGAGCAATTGCTTAACCAGCTCTCAGAAAAGCCTTCCAAATATTCCTTGATTAAAAAGACAATGTTATCTATGGTATCGTCAACTCTAACTTTCAGGTTCATCACCAACCAGCAGAAATTTATTTTCCTTTTATACCGGAACTGACCAGTCGTTGTGCAAGCTCCTCTGAAAGCAGCAAGATTCAAGCCATTGGAAATGAAGCAGAGGAAGAGCCCTTCCGCTGCTCTCCACCCCCACAGCCAGCGTGACTCAGTGGCATTGCCACACACAGTCCTCCGACACTTCAAGCAGGGCTCAGAGCTCCTCCACCTCACCACTACTCCTACAGAGTTGTTCCACTGCTCTAAACAGCTGCTGAGACCCAAGCAACTCATCATGCAAGGGTTTGGGCATAACAGCACTTCAACAAACACTTCAAGCTCACATATTATATTTTTAGTTCCAACAGTTCCTGTTATATAGGAATTCCTTGTCCATTCAAGAAAGAGACGAAGGGGAGCAAAGGTGAATGGCTATGGAAAGAGTGAAAAAGGGGAAGCGGGATGGCTAGAGAGAAGATGTGATTAGACAAACCAATAGTACAGATTCCTGCTTTGCTACATACCTTTTCTCCAAGAGCCTGCACCAGTTCTTTGCTGAAAAGTTCAAAGGTTCTTTGAAACTCAGAAAAGCACCATATCTTTTGAGGAGCTCTCCACAGCCCCCCAGGCAGTTTTTGCTTGCCAAGACACCCACCCAGTCTTCCAATTTCAGCTCTTTAAGGAGCTCTACATGTTTTCCACAGTGTCATCACTTTGAAGCAATTCCCTTCCTGTGGTACAGCCTGCTACAACAGTTTAACCACAGCTGTAACATCCCCAGTGCTCCCTACAGTCAGAAACTACCAAGGTACCCTTATGGGTGTTCTTGCTTGTCTTAGTCCTTGGCAAAGCAGCCCTCTGCCTGCCCCACGCCCCACCAGCCATCCCTGCTACCACTGAGCTTTGGCTCAAATGCCCAGGGCAATGTCACTCCCAAGGCTGACACAGAGACAGTGTGAGCAAGGCACTTCCCACAGCTGGATACTACAGCAAGACTCTGCAAGTGAGGTTACAGGTGGTGCACAAGGCTGAGAAGCCCTGTGCAAGTCTTCACAGCACCATCAGGATCTCCAGAATTAAAGCAAGCTTCCTTGGCCATTGCAAGGCAGTGCAGTGTTGTTCGAGAACATACTTGTGCAGGTTTCACCCCTGACACTTTCTAGAGTGCTTGTCCCAAGGCTACTATATAAAAAGAAGGATGGATAATATGGTGTCCCAAGGGGATGCAGAGGTGAAGCACCTGTATCTTCAATAACAAGCTGAAGAAAATTGATCTCATGGATTTTTTTTTTCTGAATTACTTACATGTCAGGTTTGAAAAGGAAATAAAAGTGTAATTTTTATTTAATGTTCTGAACTGGGTCAGAGTAAAGGTAATCCCAGACTCTGTCTCTGACAATGTCCAAGAGCAGATACCAAAACAAAAAGCACAGGAATAGAGACAATGTAAAGTGAGGCCTCCATGGGGACTTTCCACATGCCATTCCACAGTCTGGGCACATCCTGAAGGAAGATTTGCACAGCGTTGTTTTATGCAACAACTCTCAACAGCCTCTCCTTCCATAAACTTTTCTCCTTGCTTTTTGAATCCATTTATACATTCAGCAAAACAAAATCCAGACCAACTCCCACAATTTAATTGCGTGGTGTGTGAAAAAGTACTTCCTTTTTGCTTAAATTTACTGTGAGGTTCGTTGGGTCTTTTTGTTTGGTTGGGGCTTTGGGGGTTATTTTAATAAATGGTGCATATTAGTTTTCCTATGAAAAAATGAGTATTCACTGCCACCCTGTAGCGATCTCTGTGCCAATCATAACTGGCAGACCTTCACCACATTACCTCTCAAATCCTCTTTTTCAAGCTGAGGAGCCCCAATGTACTGAAACCCTAGTTCCCCTTTTCTGTACATTGTTTCTGACCTTAACGTCCCATCTTTTAATTAGCTCTTAACCCACAAAAGACCTGTAGCTGCCTAGCTGTCACAAGCCTTTGGCAATAGCCCTGCCAAAAGATTTCTGGAAATCCAAGTCCACTGCACTGATATGTTCCTGGGCAAGTAGTGCAGTAGGCCACCAACAACGAATTTGTAGAGCAAAATAGGTGGTGCCAAGGATCTGACACGCATGCAAGTATTGCAAATGAGTAGCCATAGTCTAGTCTCATGGACTGATTAGCAGTGCACTCCTGGAGCACATCTGGTTTAATTTTATACTCATTTTGTATAATGTGAGATCAGTCTGCTGTGTGAACCACAGCAAGGTAAGTGAGGATAATCAGGCGATTTGCTTCAGAAATGTACTCCTGATCTGAATTAGCCCACTTACAGCACTGCCATGCTCTGGGGCCGGTGACACCTGGCAGGAGAGGGCAAGGGCTGGTGACACCTGGCAGGAGAGGGCAGGGGTCAGGCTCTGCTGGGAAGCAGCACCATGCCCCAGCCATATGCAGCACAGCTGCTCACCTCTTCTGCTCTGCAAGCTACTTGTTTAATAAATACTACATATGCATGCACATATTAAGCATACATTTGTACAGCAGTGCATTTACAGAAGTCTTTCTATCCCATCCCTTAGGCTGCCTGCCAGAAACACTCAACTGAAGCAGTTCCAGATTTCTCTATAGCCTAACCCCATATAAAAAATTTGAACCAGCTTATGACCCAGCCTCCACGAGCCATAGAGTGTTTAACTATTAACTACTCATTGGACCATGGAAGATTTATATCAACAGCATACTTCCTGGTCCAGCCACTGTGTTACAGCTGGATGAAGCTCTGGTTTAAAGAGCAGAACATGACAGCTGGTGGAGTGACCTCCTCCAGCAGAGAAGGAAGCAGGGACCTACACTTGCATGCAGGGCTCGCCCTTTGGAGAGCTCAGGTTTCAGTGAGAGGCTCCCTTGGACCTCTTATGCTCTGAGATGAGATAAGGAGAGTCTAATAAAACACCTAGCTTCTGTGCATGACTCCATCAGCTCTATCTAATCAAAGCATGGTAGAAGCTGGTTATGCTGGAACAGCATTCAGTTGTGTAAAATGTTAGAGATTACAATTACACAAGGTATTCAAGAAAGCACTAGTTATAACCAACTTTTAATCCCATGAACAGTAGTCAGATAAAACATTTGTGTCCTTTCCCAGTCCTGCCCTATGACATATAGCGAAATCCAAAAGGAACATTACATACAGCTAAAAAGCTTTTGGGAAATATGTAGGAAGACATTTTGAAACAAGTGCCACATATAAATCTGACTCTACCAAAATCTGTAGAAGATAACAGCTTTGTTCCGATCATTACAACCCAGCGGAGACTCCCCCTCCTGCAGCTGTCTACTCAGCCTTCTGCTGCAGAAGGTAACAACAGCATGCATATCTTGTCCCCAAAGAGACCACGCTCTACACGTGCCCAATGAGCAGGCAGTGGAAACACTGCAAACCACAAACCTTGAGCCTCTCTTTACAGAACTTTTCCGTACCACAGCTCAAACCATTCCCTTCCCCCTTCTTCAGTAAGGAGAATTGTGCACATTCTAGTCCAGAAGAATTAAAGCAAAATAAGAGTTAGACCCTGACCACTTCTAGTATCCAAAAAAGAAAGTGGAATCACTCCAAACAGATCAAAGTGGTGACTAAAAATCTTAACAGAAAATTAAAACTCGTTCTGGACAGAGAAATATCCACCCAGATGTTTTTCTCAATGCTAATTTGCAGACTTAAGTTTTTAGTGTTCTTCCTTCTGCAGGCCTGGGAACCACATCAAGCAGAGGTCATTTCAAGGACTAAATAACTGGTAGGGACCACTACCATGTACTACTGAATGATCCACAGCCACTGAATAGTTAAGAGATTGCCAGCAGGGAAGATTGTTCAACTGTAGAAGAGCACTAGTTTACAATTCAAGCACTTTCCATTCCCACACTTGCTTTGCAGTGCTGAGTAAACTTGGCTTACCTCTGTCTCAGTTCCCAAAATCACCCAAGGAAAGTGACGGCTGTTCTCTCCCACTGATGGAATTGTTGTGAAAAGCAGACATTAATCCACTAAACAGTACAGGGAACTTGAGCTCTTCAGCTGTGGGAACTGAAGTCCTCAGGTACCACCCAAAACAAGTATCTGTTATTAGATGCCAATCAAGATCAGTCTGCCTCATTAATAGCGGCACTTAACCTTTCAACCAGAGGAACGGAAAAGATGCAAAGGCTACTACTTGCTGCCCAAACCCTCATGTTTTTAAGTTAATGAAGCTGATGACAATGCCATAGCTACAGTGACACAGAAGTCAGCTCTTTGTGCAAGAACAGGAGGTACCCTCTCACAGAAACACCTCTGGTCCAGGGGCTACAAGCGCCCCAGTTCCCAGGAGCTGCTGTGTAACAACATTAACACTGACACGTTCTTGACAGTCATTTTCCTTAGGGTTATATGCAGCATCCAGTTACTATCTCTGACAGCAGAGCCTAAGGATAGAACTAAACTTTCTAAACCTACTGATTCTTCTTCTGGAGCAAGAGAGTTCCCTACAGCAAGCCTGCAGCTTCCAGGCAGTTACAGAATAAAATCCTCGTATTTCCGTTCCAGAGAAGGCAGGTGACTGAGCTGAACCTGTGTGTTCAATTCTAATTTCACAACACACTATCTCAAGAAAATGCTTGCTTCCCCCCCACCCCATTTAAAAGTTTCAGACATTGCTAGATAATAAGGGAGTTTCCCCAACTTACATAACGCTTCCCCTTCTCCTCCTCTTCCCTTACATCCTCCAAGCTGGCGAAGCAGAGGATGTGGACGTAGCCCCAAGAAGTCTGCATGAAGAGCAACAGCGATCCTTGCTACATTCTCGCCAGTCATGCTACAGACCTCCCAGACCTGACCAGGAGATGAGGTGAGCGCCGGACTTTCTCTGCCACGTGGGGATGCTCCACATCAGAGACAATTACACCTCTGCTCAGCAATTCTCTTCCAAGAGACAGAAGGAAAAGGCAACTCCAGACAAACATAAACAGTTGCTTTGCTTTCTCTCTTCATCCCCTTTTTCTACTCTTCAGTTCAAAGGACTGTATTTTACCTGCTGTCCTTCCTTCAGCTCCAGGAACACCTGGACCTGGGAAGTGACCGCTTGTTCCAGGCAGCTACTTTTTCCAAGCCTCCAGCAGCCCAGCTGCAGCTGAGTTGGAGTTGCAAATGTGACAACTGAGCAGGGAGAGTAGCTCTGGGAGTTTGCTCCGGCGTAGGCTAAGAGTGGGAGGACTGGAAGAGGACTGACGTACCAAAGTCTGTATAAGGCCTTGTGACAACTAGCAGTTGTCTCGGTGGTTTTACAAGTATGAGTTGTATTTACTCTAGCTGAAGTGTTGCATCCGCAATAGAAATTCAGGTTTCCTATGGCTGCTTCCCAATTCAACATTCATGAAACAGCCAACACCCTTGGTCAGGATCAAGGCCTCATCATGGTAGATACTAGGTAGATAAAGAAGATGACATCATCCCATCCCAAAGAGCTGGCAAAGATAAAGAGGGAGTAAGATGATGGCAATGTTCCTGGAAAGGGGAAAAACAGATCCAACCATACCTCCTCTTGGCCTCTGTCAAAATAATGACTATGTGTAAAGCCCTGATTGTATGCATACACGTACATAAAAATCAAGACTCAAACTCAGAGCCGGGAAGTTATTTAGATGAAGTCTGCAAGCTCCTGCCTGTAATAATCTTCCTGCCTTCTGATTAGAGCCAAGAAAAGGGTTTAGCATTTTTCAGCTTCTCTAATCTAATACTATTTGTAAATGTGTTTTTCCTCCCTCCTATCTTTCCAGTTGGTTTTATTTATGTAGACATGCCAGTGCGGTAAATTTCAGACCTATAATTTGTGGCTTCCTGACTTAGGGATTGTTCTGAAGTAGTTCTCATGAGGCTGTTCCTCCAGCTAAATATTTACACACGTATACACTGCGCATAGCTTTTACTTATGTGCATGGGCAAGGGCTCTGCATGCTTCACAATTTTTCGGAGTCTACATGTGTTTCCGATCATGACAACACAGTGAAAATATGTGCCTACAAAACACATTTTAAATGTATTTATACAAAACAGTATGTGCTTACCCTTGAGGTGTTTTCTATATATAGAAAAGCTGAAGATTAGACTTCCTGTTCTCATTCTTTCCCTTCAAGTTTTTCTCTTGTTATTCATTGTATCCAGGTTTCCATTACGACTCAGCTATACATTATTTTTCACTGGCATGGAATCAATTCAAATGTGAATTCTAATAATACACATGTACATGATAAAGCATGATACTATCCCCTAAAGAGACATCTGGACTTTCACATTTCAGTCAGTTCAACAACAATGATGGTGCACAAATGAGCATCTTTGTCCTGCTCAGTGTCTACTGAGAGACCACAGCTTACAAGTCTTCAATGTATCAAAAAGGAGTATAGTTATGAATGACCACCAACGTTTGTTGCCATCATATTTAACATATACATGTTTCAAATCTCTCTTCTTTGAAAAAAATTCTAATAAATTCAATCTTGTCTACCAGAGTGGTTTTAAACAGTCATTTAGCTCCAAAGCCCTTTTTCTTTAATTATTTTAGCTTGTGGATGAGGCCAAACAAGTCATTCTAAGTTTTCTTTCTGATGGCAAAACTGAAGGTATTTCTTTATAAGAAGTTTCACATCCGAACCGTGCAATAAGCTACATGTACTATCAACTGTCAGTCACCCTGTTGATCCCAAATAGGAAATACAAAAAGCCATGGCTAGTTCTTGATGCCTCACAGTTTTGAAAGTATTCACAATGTGACTACTTCACAATATGAGCAGTTAAACATTACTTTCTCTACCATGACCGTCCTTTTCCTACTGCTGAGATGCAAGAGAGCAGGCAGGCTGCAGCAGCCGTGGGACCCGTGCTCACAACTTCCAAGTTCCCAGGTAACAGTTACTCACCTCTGGCATAGCCTTCCCCTGCCTATGAAATACAAAATACATATGACCATAGCCTGAAAACGCTAACACATTAAAATAGATGAGATTTAACAAAATGACTCTGGGTATTCCATAGCCTTTGGACTAATCTTATAAACTCGAGCAGTCGTCTAGAAGTCAATTGTGCTACATAAATGTATTCACACGCAGATAAATGCTTGCAGGACCAGGGCCTAAACTAAGCAGATTCTACAGACCTCACTATTATCCGGATTTACAGAAGATGATCTATTTGACTTCTGTTCTGTTCCTTTTTCATCATCATTATCCTGAATGGATTTTTATTTATGTGCATGACTGGACAGTCTGTGCTTTTTATGAATACCCGTATTCATCCACGGAGGACAAAAAACCATCTTTCTCCCACTGCAAAACTCTGTCAGGGAGCAGAGAGAGACCCACACAGCTTATCCAGGCAGTCAAACACCATGAATAACAAACAGGAAACCATAGAAGCAAACAGTTTCAGAAGGACTTGTACACCAGGGTGTTATACATGAGCTGTTTGTCACACCATTACAGACGGCAAATCAATTTGTACGATTCAGAATGTTTTCGCAATCTATTTGAGATAAAACAAAAGAGAGGGCTGAGCAGACCAGAAAATGCAACCAGCACTAGTCACCACTGACAACTCCTCAGTATCCCAGCTAACTAAAGAGTTACTGTTGTGCTCTCCTACAGCAGAGTCTTACAGATAAAAGCCTGATTGCCCAACCAGTCAGACTGCAAGCGCCATCTGCTCAACACAGTGATATTTGAAAAAATGTTAAATACTACAGCAACAAAACCTTGTCAGAAATTCCAGATAAGAGCTAGCCTTTTGCATGGATCCTTTTGAAATTGGATGAGGTTCAACAAGACCAAGTGCCCGTCCTGCACTTGGGTCACAACAACCCCATGCAACGCTACAGGCTTGGGGACAAGTGGCTGGAAAGCTCCCCCGCAGAAAAGGACCTGGGGGTGTTGATCGACAGCCAGCTGAATATGAGCCAGCAGTGTGCCCAGGTGGCCAAGAAGGCCAATGGCATCCTGGCCTGTATCAGAAAGAGTGTGGCCAGCAGGAGTAGGGAGGTCATCGTGCCCCTGTACTTGGCACTGGTGAGGCCGCACCTCAAATCCTGTGTTCAGTTTTGGGCCCCTCACTACAAGAAGGACATTGAGGTGCTGGAGCGTGTCCAGAGAAGGACGACGAAGCTGGTGAGGGGTCTGGAACACAAGTCTTATGAGGAGCGGCTGAGGGAGCTGGGGTTGTTCAGTCTGGAGAAGAGGAGGCTGAGGGGAGACCTCATCGCTCTCTACAACTCCCTGAAAGGAGGTTGCAGAGAGGTGGGTGTTGGTCTCTTCTCCCAAGTGATGAGGGACAGGACAAGAGGAAATGGCCTCAAGTTGCGCCAGGGAAGGTTCAGGCTGGATATTAGGAAAAATTTCTTTGCTGAGAGAGTAGCGAGACACTGGAATAAGCTGCCCAGGGAAGTGGTGGAGCCACCATCCCTGAAGGTGTTCAAGGAATGTGTGGAGGTGGCATTGTGGGACATGGTTTAATGGGCATGATGGTGTTAGTTGATGGTTGGACTTGATGATCTTACAGGCCTTTTCCAACCTTAGTGATTCTGTAATAAACCTATAGAAAGTGATATGAGAATATGCTGTATAAATGATAAACATTTTGGCAGTCACTGTCTGCCCATCTTGGCCAAAACCAGCGGGGACTGATCTAGGGCCTGCCAGGGTTACCAACACAAGATGCGGCAGTTTGCAGAAAAGCACCAGATCTCTCCAGCTGTACCTCTGATGTCCTCATATGCCCTGTGAAGGGGGCAGGGTGAGGAGGCTCCATCAGGTGAGCACCAAAGAGTATTGCATCCAAGAGAAAGACCTTTCTCAGACAGACTTTCTGACCAGTGCAAATGCCTCAGGGCACCAGTGCTGGGCTTGGTGCCCATCTCAGAGGAGTGAGGAGGCACAAGGTTCAGTGGTGGTACCACTGCGCCTGTTTTCACCTTGCATGAGAACAGTGCTGTGTGGATGGACTCTGCCGACACCCAACATGCTTTGGTGCAGGGTATCCTCCTCTTTGCTCTAATCTACAATCCTCCTCAGGGATCTTCAGCAACACCCAGTGCTCCCGGCACAAGAAGATAATCAGACAGACACCCCGGCTCCTCCAGCCATGGTCCAGTCCCTACCATGGCAAAGAGGAGGCACCATTCCTTCTACACCTCCACTCTCGTGAGCAGGACCTGGCGCTGCTGCAGCCCTTTCCTGCAGTGGGAGGAGTCCAGTGGAAAACCACAGACACCAGGAGCACAACGAGCTCACTTGGGAACTTTCTTATAGCCCGTTGGTCCCAAAACAAACTCTGAACTACACCCTTCCTCACCCATCAACTATCTCTTCCTAAAGAAAATACTGGGCCCAGGATCTGCTAGTAGGGTCACTGGGAGGAGGAAGGTACTGATGAGGAGCTGTTTTGGGCAGTGAGGAGGCAGAAGCACATGGTGGCATGTTTGGGAGAAAAAGGCTTGAGCATGTTCTGAACATACAAGTCTTCCCAACAAGTGTCCCTGTACTGGCTGTGTTTCTCTCCCAGCTGTGCTTCAGATTCCTAGTGCCATTCAGATATCAAAGAGGCAGAGACTAAAAGGCAAAAATAAATAAATCACCCACAGTCTCAAGCCAGAAGCCATTTGGAGTGAGGGGTTTGTTCCCTGAATCATTTACCATGTTTGAGTCTTGTGTTAAGCTTGGAATAGAAATTCAGACCACAGTTTTATCCAAATTTTATCCAAATCTGCAAATTCATGGAAAAAATAAAACAGGATTCTTAAGTTAAATTCTCTACTAATAAAACTGAGCACAACTTTAATCTAGTTTCTCCCATTCTGGTAAACCCACAAATTGACATAATCTCTGCTATTACAAATTTAATCCAGAATAATCCACTTTTTCTACTCATTCTGATGAGGGTTTCTCAAGAGAATAAATGGATCTTTAAGACAAAATAAATTGAAATAAAACATTTTTTTAAAAGGTTAAATGGCGCCTGATAGTCTACCTTCTGTCAAGTTAAGCAAACAAGGTGGGGGTGGACCCTACCTTGTAAATAAGGCAATTACAAATCTAGTTTCTACAGCCTGGAATGAAGCCAGGATCTAAGTGTGAAGGATTGAGAGGAAAAATCTGTTGTAAATTCCTTTAAGTGAAAGTCCCTATTTAAAAGGAAGAGAATAGCAGTTTTAAAAAGGTCATTAAGTCACAGCATTTTTTTCAAAGCACAGCTCTAAATGTCAATTTGACCTCTTTTTAAAGGCAGAAACAGACACAGCTGCACTTGGAGTGTAACCCTTACACTAGAAAGAGAATAGCAATGATTAACAAGATGCTTTGCACTGAACTTTCTGTAGACAGCCATAAAAAAATTAAATTTACCTACTCAGCAGGCAGCACAACCTCAATGATTGTGAAAATTTATTGTTGTATATTCTCAGTTTAGAAAAAAAAAAATCACAAAACCAAGAGAAATATACCTCTCCTACAGGCATAAAGTTGCAAGTTACACACAAGCTGCATCATTAAAGCTTTCACTTGAGCCTGATTTTACCCCCTTTCTAGGTAAGGTGACATGCTGTGGGGACAGGGAGATGTGGCAGCTGGCAGACCCATGTGCCTTGATTATAGTTTATAAGTCTAAGCTCTTCGGGAAGGATTGCAACAAAGGTGAAAGTGGCTCTGAAAGACAGAGCTGACAAATCAAGCAATTCCATCTCTGATAAATATTACAGATGAGTAGTTTAAATTCAGGCAGGATTCAAAAATACATGGGTATATATATGTACACCCACAGACATACACACACATAAATGCACTTCTATAAAGATCAGGCAAATTCCACTAAAACTAGGAAGCCGGACTGGAAGATTCACTTTATACTAAGCCTTTGCATTTTATTCATAAATTAAATAGACTGTGAGTGTTGTGACTAACTGGCAGATGGTAAATTGAGGCACTACATGGTGTTTACCATGAGGTAAACTGTTGCTTCTCCTTATTTTTAATTGGAGGTTAATTGAACTCTGGCACACTCCACTATAAACAAGTCCTGGCACTAAAAACAAAAAGACAAGGCATAATTTCATGAATATATTCCCTTAGTCCATCAAACATTCATCACATACATTGCTCAGATATACTGTCGAAAGTGATAAACATACACATATCAATAACAATAGTCTGATATTCTGCTCCATTCCCAATCACAGAGGTACCTGATCCTGCTTTCCAAGGCAAGCAAAAGCATAGGGTGCAACCACGTTCAAGAACGTGAAAGATCTGGCTCTAACTCTCCAAAGCCTTCCTGAACATATAGCATAAGACGATACCTTGATCCTGGCCCTCCATTCATCTTACAGATAATTGTACGCACATGCAAAAGCAACTATGATGTAGATATAAAATGACCTAGCAACATTTGACACACATCTCCTAGGTAACACCAGAACGCCTCATGGCAAATGCTCCAGCCACTTGCCATTACCCCCAGTCAGGATACTGGCAGATCACCCAAAAAGAAAACTTTGCAAGAAAGAAGGGTCCTGGCAGGAGAGTGATGGTAAATCCTAGAAGAAAACTACTATAGCACCATAGACTCAAACAACAACAGGCTGGCAAAGCTGCCACATTTCAGGCACTACATATCTGAGCAACCCCAACCTACTTGGAGTTGTACTGTGGATCAAGCAGAGATGAAGAGACACAAATATCTCATTTGTAGCTTTCTGCATACTTTGAAAAACAGAGGTTATTAGTTATTGTTTTTTAGCTTATCGGATTGTTATTCTCTTGCATTGCTACTTTGCTGTGTATATTATTCCCCGCGCCCAGAAAAAAAAAAAAAAAAAACACAACGTCCTTAATCACAGGTTGTTCCCACTAATAAAGTACCTATTTAATATGTTTATATAGGCTCTTTTCCACAGTACGAGTCATGTTAAAATTGCCCTAGTTAAAATATTTCCATTTATTTGCATGACTAATCAGTATTTATCAGTAACACAGCACTTTATATCTTCAAAGCACTTTAATTGCATCTAAATGGATTATCTGAGAACTTGCCCAAGAACATATCTTGGAATCTGATGCAGAGACTCAGCTATTGCTTCCTAAAATAACTACTGCCTTTACATGTGCATTGAATCACTGTGAGAATAATAGTGACAGGCCTGAAGAAGCATGTGTGTTACTTATGGAAAGAATGAATAGTCCATAGAAGAGATAAAGACAGCAGACCAGACAGTGTTCAGTGATGACAAGGAAAAGCAGATGGCTCAGTCCTTTGAGTGGTAGAAAAGACACAGTCTATCCCACTTCCCGCCATGCTTTTTGCTGAAGCGGGCTGTCGTACTCAGGTGCAAATGAAGTCCCACATCTCTAAAATTGCTTGCAAGAGACTTGCCACCGTTCTTTCACTTCCTCCTCTTTGGAGCTTTCTACAGACTTGTATGCCAAAATATTCAGGGCATCTGGTGCTGCCTTCTGGAGACTCTGGCCACTGATGACTTGCACTGTGTAGGAAATTAATTTCTCAGTATAATGCCATCACTGTGTCTCCCCACAAAGCTCTTATCCCTGGGCCACCCATTGGTTGAAAGAAGATGAGGGTGGTTACTTTTTTGCTTCACAGATAGTTTTAACAAGGAAGTTATATATAGAAACAAGCTACTTCCATAAGCACTGAGCTACCCTGCCTGTCTGCAAATTATCTTCCTTTTAAAAATTACGGATTATAACAGGAATGGCACGGAGAAGAAACAAATGGTCTTTCAGCTCTATCGTATCAAAGGAAGTGATACAAAAGAATAGATTTTGTAGACCTGTTGTTTTGGTTTTGAAAGACTAAAATATCTGTTAGAGCTATCAATGTGCTCTCCCTTGAAGGCTCCAAAGTGTAGAGCCATCTCTAATACTTTAATTAAGGGTGGGCGGGGGGCAAAATGTAGTTCCTCAAATTAAATAGCTATGTTTTTCTAATGTTCTGCAGATGCCTCAACTGAAGGAATGACAATGGTAATTGCAGAAAATGATGATTTTATTCTAGACAACTGCAGATCTGCAAAAGTATTGATTTCCACTGTACTGATTGTCATTTTTCCACTGAACTGAATCTTCTCATGCATTCACTAGATTGCCTCAAGCTCCTTTAAACCTCAAAACTTCACTACGATTATAGTTATTTGAAGTGCATATGGCGGCTTTCATCCAGAACAACCTGAAAGCTCTTGATGAACTCTACCAGGATGCAATTACATAGGGCCTACTCACATCTCTGCAGATTCATAAGGTTGGAAAGAGACATCAAGAGATCATTAAGTCTGTCCCTCCCAGCAGGATCAATTATACTTGGGCTATTCCTGACAGAGGCTGCCTAACCTGTTCCTAAAAGACATCAAATAATGGAGGTTCCACAGCTTCATTCCGCAGACTAAACCAGTGCTTAAGTCTCCTTGACTTTAGATTTTTCTACCAACTTCAAGCTCTATGCTGTAATTTAAGCCTACTGCCTCTTGTCCTATGAAAATCTGTCCTATAAATTTCTTACATAAATCTTTATCATGCTTGTTCTTACGACAAGAATTCAGTCACCTCTTAAGACTATGCAACATAATTTTACTTAATACTTCCTCAAAGGCCAATGTTTTCTAACCAAAGAGCCCTAAGGGGGCCGTTGCCCCCTCATTAGAAATACTTGCTGTGGTGAGTACTTCAGGTTATGTGACTGGCACTGCCAGCCCTAAAATGACAGTCACTAAAAGGCATGGAAGTGCCCCGTTAGCACGCTCAGTGACAGACTCTTGAAGAACCTGCCTAAAACAAGATCCCCAATCCTTTTTTCTGTTGTGTGTTGGTTAGAAATACAGGCAATTTACCATCATTTCCCAGGCAGATTATTATTCACACTGACATAACCACAGAGGTTGGTAGAGACTCAAAAGAAGATTTGAATGCCTGCTGATTGTGTCCCTCTTCAGCTTTAGGAAAAAAAAGAAAAAAATCAAGCCAACAAGAAGATCTCTGAGCAAAGCTCCTCTGTGTTGCTTTTTCCATTCCAAACCAAGGCTCTTGTTGCTGCTTCTTAGGCCTTTTGAACTGTATTACCACTATTTAGTATGAAAGTGCTTAGAAGCCAATTAAATCACCAATCCAGTGTGCTCAAGAAGTTGCAGCTATAAGATATGGCTTGCTACAAAAAAGCCTTACAATCCTAATAGATAGACTGTAATAAAGGGATAGAGCATGAAAACAGTTAACTTGTTTGCCAAAGTCAACTTAAAAAAGTATCCCACAGAAAACTAGATACATCCTCTATGCGGAAAACTAAAGATGTTGCAGCTGCAGGGAGGGGTGGGGGGGCATCTGCAAAACCACTGCTCCCCTCCCAACCCTATCACCTGTGTCTCCCACTCCTTAGCTGGGAGTTTTTCCAGCATTAAGCAGCCCTTCACTATCATTGAGTTTATGTAGGTAAACATGTAAAGTAAGTATTAAGTTTACAACGTAGGCAGCACAAGAGGTAAGTCGAGTTACCATTTTCTGGCTGAAGAGGCACCAAACCTCACAGCTCACCTCCTGATTTTGAGAGGGGAGCAGGAGACACAGAAGCCACCCCAGAAGGATCCTCAGCCCGAGCACAACTCCCATGTCTTCTCCATGAAGCACTGCTCGAAATATAACTTACACTAAGCAAATCATGCCTGAAAAATGTATGAAGCATTATTACTTTAAAACATAAACACTTTATAACCTAGTTAAGATATATTGCCTCTTCAGTCCTCTGAATATAGTTCTAACTTACCACAAATCTAGAGATCTCTCAGGAAAATCATGAAGTTCGCACATATGAACCAAGAGGGCTCCCCCCCATGAAGACTCCTTCCCATCTTCCTTTTCTCCCCCCCCCCCCCCCCCCCCCAATACAGGAAGAGAGATCACCAGCTGTCTGCTGAAGAAAACAACCACCAAACAGTGTGCATCATTCAGATAGCATGGATGATTCAGCTTTTCCACATGAACTTTACTGAAGTTGCACACAAATGCTGCTTTGTACATTTCTGAATCAAACACGTAATTAATAGTCCGAGTACATATCAACACAATTTCTGTTTGAAGAACAACTTTTCATGTAAAATGCAGCAGTGTAGCCATTACTTTACAACAGCTGCAGTTCTCAAACCTATAACTACATCTACCTGTGCTTATATATTGCAGTATCTCCAGCCTTTAAAAAAAAAAATTTATATTGTTCTCAAAAGTTGCACCAAACAGGGCAGTGAAAAGAGGATCTAGTGACAAGCTCATCATTTTGAAAGCCGCCTGATGTGATGTGCATTGGTTTTAAAGTGGGAGGGCTGGGAAGGAACAGAAAAGCCAGATGTTGCAAGCAGTCTGCTCTCCCAGGTACAAGAGCACAATAAGCAGCAGCTTGATCTGAACTGTCCCACAAAGTTACCTGCAGCTACATTTTGAAAGTTCAAGATATCCTCATTGTCTAGAAACCTGTAGGAGAAAAATGTTTAAAGTTTCCAGACAGTAGGCTGAGAGCAAAAAAACCAGACAAATGCAAAACACATACAAGTTTACTTAGTGTATTTTTGTTTTAGCACTGCTCAAAGATGAGAAAACAGTGGCTGTTTTTACTTCTCTAACTTCCTTGGCCTTTTTTCATTTGTTCAGATGTTCACTTGAATCCTCTTCATCAACAAGATCCTATTTTCATTTCACCCCTGCAGCTATAAATCAGGAATGGCTCTCATAAACCAAACAGATTTGATACAAAAAGTAAAAAAAGAATTAGACCTAGTGCTGCCTTGGACAGAACCTCTTGCCAGACAAGCCCTGCTTACTTAGCAGGAGAAATGCTTATCCTAGAGAACAGAAGCAGCACGTCGAACACGACACTGCCTTCTGCAGGCGCGCAAGCATGACAACGCAGAAACCACGTAAGGTGCTCAGCAAGGGCAGCCAAGCTGGAGCAATCTAGAGGAAGACACAACTGTTGCCCAAGTGCACATGCAGCACCCATGCCACCACAGGCCACCTTGCTTAAGCAAAGGGAGAAGGCAGCAGCAGATTGAATGGACTAGTCATCACTGGAAGTTGCTCAAGACCTGGAGAAAAATAACAGAAACGTTGCTTGGCCTGGTGCTTTGATCAACAGAAGGAAGCCTTTGGGGTCACCTAAGTGTGCCCCTTTCCATTAGGGCACCACCTGGGATTTTGTCTTAGGGGTGCAAGGTAGGTAAGAGTACTGGAAAGCAAGCAGAGAACCATTCTTTGGCAGCATCTCTTCTTCCACTATTGGCTTTTGTTCGTTTTCGTGTTTTTATAACTGACTTTCACTTCGTTTTAAGATGTAGACATGTTATGTACATCCAGCCCGAAGACCTTGTATCCAACTAGTCAGGCTGGTGCAACCCTCACCTTGCAGCTCCTGCCTGAAGTCAACACTGCCAGATTCACCCACCCTCACCAAGATGTCTCTGATCACACCCAGCTACGTGAGCAGCAAGCACTGTGTGAAACCAGAAGATGCCCGAAATCTTCTGCATTTTGAAAACATCAATTACTTCATTGGAAACTAGACAAAAATCCACATTTGCAGGAGTGAACTGTGGGAGATGTCACATGCTTTGGTTACCATGGGTGGTTCAGGTTTTCTGAACTTCAAATTTCTGGTGTTTTTTTCATTGCCCATCATTTCTTGATAGCAAGGGGAGTACTTCTCATCACAGCTTCCCATCACACCCCCCTCTTTGGGCAACCACTGGGAAAATGAGTCACGATACTGAAACCTGAGCCTCTTCCACATCCTGCTAGAGGCCTTATTCCTCACACCACGCCATAGACCATATCCATCCCAAGCACAACAGCCAACTCCAGTCAGTAGCAAGTCAAATGCGCTTCTTGTGGCCAGGCTCACCCATGCATGAGCACCCCTGGGTGCCTGCCTCAGTGCCTCGCTTCGCAGTCTCTCCCAGACAACTCCAGCTTACTTCACCACCTTGCTTTAATAAAGGTCTTTCTGCACAGCACTAGGTGAATCATGTCTGTGCCACACAAGGAGCTCACAGGCTGCCAAACTTTTTTTGTTTTTTAAATAACAGCTCCCTCACATTACCTCTGCATCAACGCCGTGCTGTGGGACACATCATCCCTCCAAACGGTTCTCACACTTCCACAGGAAAACAAACTTCGCAAACCAAAGAACAACTCACATATCAAGTAGCCTTTTCTTCTCAATTTTAATTTTCTAGTTCCAGACTCACATGCCATTCAAGTATACTTGTAAGTTAGTTCTGACCTACAGCTCATTGGGACCACAGTCACAGCAATCAAGTGCAGGTTATTCCACACAGGACACCACACAGCTGATGTGGACCGGCTGTATGACCCAGCGTACCACACCAGCCTCTTCCCTCTCTCCCTGCTAACAGGGAGCGAGTCTCACCTGGCTCCCAGCTCACAGAAAGGCCACGCTGGGGGAGTAAGGAAATCCCGTACTTGACTACAGGGCAGCAGGAAGCTGTCAGTGCGGATGCCGTTAGCAAAAATCCATCCGGTCCCTGAAAAAAAGCCGGAGAGCAGCCCCTGCGTGACAGCAGGAGAGGAGGCCACAGAGCTCACCAGTGGCCTGCTGCTTCAAGGGTTAATGCCCAGCCACATCGGCAGCATCCCAGGCAAGCCTTCGACTGGGAAACAATTAAGTGCACTGATCCTAAACGTTTGTACTTCCTGTCTTTGAGTTTATCACTTCTAAAAAAATCTGAGCAATTACTCATCTCTTCTGCAACTAAAAGCTTTCTAAACTTGTATTTTGAGAGCTGAACCAGAGGCCCGTCACTCAGCTCCTGAGCAGAAGGAAGAGAAGAGAGGCACTGCCGTTTTAGCTGCCGGGGTCCTCCTCGCCTTCTCATCCCTCCCTCCCGCCGAGGGAATGCACAGACAGCAGGAGAGGGGCAGGCAGGAAAGGGCAGGAGGCCTGTGCGGTAGGTCCGCACCCCTCTCTCCAAGGGGACCTGTGAACCCAGAGTTACAAAACTCAGAGCGAGGAGAAAAAGCAGACCCTTCTTCCTCTCCAGCGATAAGCAGACGATGTGTTTGGAGCTAAAGGGCCAAGGACTGCTTGGGGTGGTCTAAGCAGCGTCAAAGCAGAGTCTAAGCCAACAGCTTACTAAACAGAGAGGAATTCTTAGGCGAATCGAGAGCTTGGAAATACTGTCTTGCCACCGGCAGCGCTATTTTTACTGGAAAGCTCTGGCCGAAACTATTTTGGACAACAAAACAAACTAGATTATGCTATAAATATTAAAAGCTTTATAGCTGTTTGTTTGCGCAATAAATTCCTGGAAAGTCCCTTGGCCTTAATGTAGGGAGAAGGTCAGAGAGGAAGAAGGAAGTAGGGAAAGGGAAATAATTCATTTTGGAGATCATTTATTTTGTTTTCACCCTGCTCACTTACAGCAACTTATACCAGCTTCCCACCAGAAACAAACGGTCAAGAGCTGTGTCAGAAGATATTGAGACTTCTGCGTGTTCAATGGGACATTCAGTGGGCTTGGGGAAGACAGTCGCAGCTAGAGCTGCATTATGCTTAAGAAAGCCTTTGTTCAAGTTCTGTGGAGAAAAATTCAAATACCACGGTTGCTCTACAAGAATCTACAATACCTGAACTACAGCCCTCGCTTCCTACTATCATGTAATAAAATCAAATAAATCACCCAAGATGCAGCCACTAAAGTTTGGCTGATCCTTTCACCTGGGTGAAAAGCCTTAGTTTAATCATTATTCATTATCATCAATGAAGTTGTTATTCATAAGGTAGAAAAAGGGTTTCTTCTTGTGGTTTGGGTTTTTGTTTGGTTGGTTGTTTTTTTGGGTTGGTTGTTTGTTCTTTTACAGTTTACAGATAAAACTTTACAGCCCATTTGTGACTACTTTGCATTATTAACATTTTCACTGGATGGAAACAGGCGAGGATTTCACTAGAAGCATTTGCACTGGAAACAGCTAGTGGGGAATGGAAGAAGGAAACACATTAGTAAGTAGCACTGAGAAGCATGCAATTACTTGGACCCGTTAAATACACATCAATTTAGACTGTGGCATTTTCTATGGCTCTCAGTACATACTTCCCCAACAAAAAAGCCTCTAAGGGAAGGTCACGAGGGTCTGAGGCTAGTTACCTGCAAAGGCAGTCCCAGAGTACATCAAAATGCGCAGCGGCTGAGCGCCGGCAGCAAGCAAAGCCCACTGCTTCATTGGGATCTCATTGGGTTTGGCTCCACAGGTACGTTTCAACAGTTCCTACTCTGGCCCATCCATACTGAAGGAGAGCTGCACTTGCAGGGGAAAAAGAAGCCAAAACAAAAAACCAAACAAAAAAAACCAAGCAACTAACCCACTTTGCTGAATGTGGCACTGTAAATTGGACTTGGTTGTCCTCTGATTCTTTGGCTGCTGCCTAGCTGCCACCACACATGGTGAACGTTCATCCTCCCCAGAGCCCAGGGAACAAACAGAAATTGCAATCACAAACTGACCCCAAGGATTCTCCCTGTAAATCAGCACTGTCCAGCATTTGTTTTATGGTTAATTCCTCCATCTCCATAGCCAGTTAACAAATCACATAATCGCCTAAATAAAGATATTTTTGCCCTCTCCCAAAAAAATGTATTATGTTAACTCCATAACCACTTAAGGGGGAAAGCCAGTGGCTTACATCATCCTAAACAACTGAGGTGGCCACACAGGGAGGTTTAAAAAGAAATGTTTACATCTACTTTATGTCATGCTAAAACAAACACATTTGTCCCGCTGGCAGGAACTGGAGGACACCCAAAGGTCTGGGGTTTTTTTCCTCCACTGAATATGTAATCCTCATTTTTCTTCCTATTGGCAAAGTATGTGCAACAGAGAACTCCTACCTGTTTCATTTTTAGTATGTATTAAAAATACCCAACTCTAAGTGATATTGGCCCAGCAATGTTGTTCTTAAACTTGACTTTCTACTTCTGGACTGAGTCCAGAGTAACCCAAACTAAGCTTTTGGACCACTGCATGAGGCCCTGTGGGAATGACAATCTCACCAGCAGTTACCGACTATCACAAAAGAAGGTAAAAAAACTGATGATTACGCACTTGCTAGAGAGCTGGGTTTGCATTGTGCAGGCAACAGGGTAAAGAGGGGTTACTATTTTAAACTGATGCAGCAGCAACGTAGGCAGTAGAATCTGGTGAAATTATATATTGACAGCAGCTCTCAACTGCTTTTGTCACGCATCTTACAGCTCAAGTGCTGTGCATGGAACTATGAATAACTACTTTGAGGACAAAATTAGTTTACTCCAAAGGACCCAACACTTCTTTCCAGTTGGGCATGAGCATTTCTAAGTCATGGTCTGAGATGGTGCACTAGGACGTATGATGGAAGCCGGGGGAAGAAGAACTTAGGTAAGTGCAGAAACCACAAGCACAAGCCAGCACCCACCCTCTTCCAAGATACCAATCCAGCTGGCAAAGGCAATTCTGAGAACACATGCACACAAGAGTCTTGCTGCCCAGATCATGCATAAGAGACTCCAAAAATTGACTGATGAATGCAGAAAAGCTCCTGAGGAAGTAAAACCCTCAGAAAAGGTTTGAGCTGAATTTATCATCAAGGTTCAAATTAAAGCCTGATGAGGGGTTTAACTTGGTCTATTCAGGATGTGGCTGCAGGTTTAGAGCAGTTTGTGAAGACTGCCTCTTGGCAACATGTGATAAAACAGAACATAAGATTTGGAAAAAAAATATTTTCATAAAAAGAAAATTAGTTATCCTCTGCAACTATAAAACTAGTCAACTTCACCATCTGTTTCCTGGTTTGGCCAGGTTTTAGATTATTTTTTTCCCCTCTCTTCCTGTTCAATGAGCACCCAGCTTAGAGAGTATGTTGGTTTTAAAACAAGCCCTGCTTAGGAGGAAGAGAAGGTTATCAGTTCACTGATTAGTATAAAATTAGTATAATACTCCCAGTACTCTGTCCACCTCTGATGGTCATCCAGAATTCAAACACTAGTTAATTTCATTATCCATAATATTAGAGGAAACACATTGCTTGAAGAATTGCCCTGAACTCTGTCTCTACAAGCCATTAGTATTCATTTTTATACCTTATTTCCTCTTGCACATTACCATCTAGAATATTTTCTCGCAATGGTTATGTGAGGGAACACCCAGGGTATTGGCTTGCAAATACTCTGCAGACTAAAATAGAAGCCTGCTCAGTATTTCTGAAGTGCACGTTCCCGAAATGTCACTATACATATATGCAAAAGCACCAAATAATCATTTTTGTAGGTTTTATAATCTTTTCCAATTAATTGTGTTGTTTTGCTACCATGATAGAGTATTCAGAGTATTGTGGAATACTGGACCATGGCAGGATATCTGGATACGTGTGTTGCAATACTCGTTAGGGAAGTCAACCTAGGCATAGTTTTGTTATAACAGATACACGTACCTTAATACCAAAAAGTGAGCCAAGTTTCTGCATAATAGCAGTTTCTAACTTGTTACCTACATATCTCAGACTAAGCCAAAAAGATATTGCCCAATTTATTCGTAGCTCTGTGTGTCTTTTTTCTCCCACCCAAACTATAGAGCACCCTCTATATACACTATACACAGTAAGAAGTTAGGCAATCAATGTATTTCAAATTAAACCGCTGGGACAAAGAAAGTACACTAGTCTTCGGGAGTTCAGACTTTTCAGACGTTTCCCCTCGCTTTTCAATTATTATGGTGCAAAGAGGAAGAGCAGGAGATGGGTAGGAGAAATTATTCCACAAACACAGAACAGATTTCACCCTCTCCAAATGAGATTAAAAAGTAAAAGGAACGATCTGCAAAAGTTGAATTTTTAACACTTCTCCATGCACTAGAACTTCTAACATGAGCCATTAGTGTAAAGAAGAAAAATAACCACACTCAGGAGTATTGTGACATGCACTGCTATGGGTCTTTCCTGCATTTTAAACCATTCTTCCAAATCAACAGCTGCATTTCTCCAAAACAGTAACAATAGTGGTAAATTATCTGTGCCATGTTGCTATTTGCTAAACATCAGCTAGTTAATATTGCACGTTGTGCACAAACATAGAGAAAGCTGGGGTTTTAAATCTCTATTCTTTGCTAGGGAAGAGGGGTCATGTAGGGAAGCAAACCATCTAAAGTTCAAGTGCTTCTCATAGAACAGTGTAAAACCTGCTCTTAAAGATCTGCTTTCTACCAGTTCCTTGCAACTTCACTTTATTTCTCTTCCTACCACACTTGTAGGAGGGTACTTGTATTTTCCCCCTCATTTGGTGTTTGTGCAGTGAGGGACTTCCAATGTTTCTCTGAAACAAAATGTAGGACTTGATTAGCTGCCATACACATCTGCAGCAGCTTATTCAACCAATTGCATTATCATACAGTGGTAACAGTGCACTTGTTCTCTACACAACACCGAGTCCGTCTCCAAATCAGAGCCTGACTCCCCCATCTACTCCTTCAGTTCTCTCGGAAAGACCTTTCAGTATTAACATTTTGTAACAAATATAAAGAAAAGGAAGAGCTACATGCTTGCTTCTTTGGTAAAGAAATCATTTGGACATTATTTGTGCATACCTGAGCTAAGAACACCCTTGCTTAGTGGTCACTTCTCAGAGCCACATACAACCACTCCACATAGCAAGAGGCTCCACAGGATGGAGGAGAGCTGCTTTGGTGTGACATACACATAGGCAAAGCAGCTGCTGGAAAGTCCTTGAAGAGATGAGGTTCCTTCTGCTACCATTGGCCATACTCACTAAAAATAACACTGATCAGGAGGGCTAGGGAGCAGTTGTCCTCCCTTGAAATACCTTGGTTGCAGGTGCCTATGGACTTACAGCCTTTCCTGAGTTCTTCAGACCTCCTCCCCTCTCTATGCAGGAGGAGAGGGGACTGTTACTTCCCCTTGAACATGACATAATTTATGAACATGTGTCTCCCATAGATACTCCCTTCTTTTCCTTCCTTTCTCTCAGGAAAAGGGACAAAATGGGTCACTTTGAATCAAGATTTCTAGAGTGAATGATGAGTGCCTAACCATGAAGCCCAACAACAGTTGATAAAAATTTACATTAGAGGAGAATCTTGCAGTCAATACATTAACAGCTACCCCTGTGTAGCAAGATCAGATCAGGTCTTTAAAAAGATGCAGACATTTGGAAGAAGGTCAAGTTACATATATCGGAAAGCTATACAGGCAAAGGAAAAAGGGGTCTGGCATTTAATTCACCTTACCAAGTGCTTAAAGTTACAGCTATCTATTTTATTGGGTTTTTAAGTTTTCTTGATACATTTGCTTTTTGGTAATCAATGTCACCAGCACAGGAAACAAAAAGTTCTAGTTTATATATATTAGAAAGAGAAGAGTCTGCTCCCGTAAGTCTTTCAACTGCACTTATCGCTTCATGTTTCACAAACCAGAGATATGGCCACATTTTAGGTCACTGTGTTAAACTGCTTGTTCCCATAAGTGAAGTCACTGCACTAAAAAGTCATGAGAGGTAGAGGGATGGAGGACGAGTGCATGTGTCCAATATCTACAATTTATACTGCAACCCAAAATACCCTATTACTATTGAGAACAGCTATCGGAGCCTTTCCATCTGATAATCAGAGAGGGAAAATAACCCAACCCTCTGCTGAGGCCAATAAAATGCCAGCTTCCCAGAGAAAGACTCCTACATAACATACATTACATAAAAAGGTTTGCAGCATAGTGAGCAGTAAGCAGCACTGGCAGACAAGAGTATCAAGAAGTCAAGGTAGCTTACTAGAGCACACGGTTAAGTTCACAGTAATAAGGATGTGGCTTTTGCAACAAAAACAGGTATATTGTGTTCTGCTACATTTATTCGGCCTACATACACTCCAATGGCCAAAAGTCCATCAATAATGACGGATAAAGCTCAAAAGGGGCAAAAAAACCCGCAACGTTATTTGCCTTTTTGATTGAGAAACCATGTACGACTGTTTTCAATGATCTTGACTAATTTACAGCAGAAACTCAGCTGCATTAGACAAAGTATTGCCAGCAGGTTGAGAGAGGTGATCCTTTCCCTTTACTCAGCACTCATGGGGACATACCTGGGGTACCATGTCCAGTTCTGGGCTCCCCAGTGCAAGAGAGACATGGACATATGGAATAGAATTCAATGAAGGGACCCCAAGATGATGAAGGGACTGGAGCATCTATCCTATGAGGAGAGGCTGCGAGAGCTGGGACTGTTCCACCTGGAGAAGAGAAGGCTCAGGGAGATCTTACCAATGCATATAAATACCTGAAGGGAGGGTCCAAAGACGACAGAGCCAGGCTGCTCTTAGTGGTGCCCAGTGACAAAACCGGATGCAACAGGCACAAACTGAAACGCAGGAGGTTCCCTCTGAACATCAGAAAACACTTTTTTACTGTGAGGGTTACCGAGCACTGGCACACATTGCCCACGGCGGTTGTGGAGTTTCCATCCTTGGAGATATTCAAAACCCATCTGGACATAGTCCTGGGCAACTGGCTCTAGGTGGATCTGGCTGAGCAGGGGGGTTGGACCAGATGACCTCCAGAGGTCCCTTCCAACCTCAACCATTCTGTGATTCTGTGAAACTGCAATACCACTTCTGATTATTTCCAGAAAAGTACCTCTGTTTCCCCTGTTCATAAGAGCCAGGGAACTCTTTCCCTGGACAATCAACTATTGGATATCCTTACGACTGACAAAAAGGTCAAATTTAGTGCCTTAACTCAGCATGGTTAGGACGCTGGAGTGTGGAGAGGACATTGGTTGGTTGGGTTGTTGGTTTTTAATTTGGGGGGGTGGAAGGGGGGAGGAAGGAGGGGAGAGGGAATTAGCTTGTATTTAGGCAATAAGACAGATTTTGAAAGTGTCACTCTGCCTAAATGCTTATAAATTCCTCTTTCTTCATAGCTGCAGTGATTTACATCTATTTGTTAAGTTAGGGCAAGCTTATTTCACTACTCTTAGATCAAACTTCAGGAGAACCTAACTGAACAAAGGCAGGAAACTTTTCAGTGTCTTAAAAATGTGCCCGGGTACAACCCAAAGAAACCAAGTGCACCCATAGGTTATTCCACGCCAATATGCATGAATGCATACACCAAAGTATATCCTTCCCCATTCATTTTTAAACCATGGAAAACAGGACATTAAAGAACAAGCAAAAATTCTGTTTTACAGCCTTGTTTAGACATCTCTGACTTTAAATCAAAGTTATTGAGTGGATTAAATTTAAACAGTTTGATCAATTTGGGACTGGACTATACTACAACACAGTGCCTACAACACGACAGTTTCAGCCCTCTCCTCAGAGGCAGGACCAAACTGGTCTAGGATTCAACTGCACTGCAGCTGTGTTTGGCCATATCTCTAGTACAGACTGCCATCGTGGGAGGGTGGAGAACAGTGGCACAAGACAGCCATATTATAATCTGCTTTGATCAAAAAGGTCCAAACCAGCCCCCACTTAAATCACCAGTGAGTCAGAATCAAACATAATTAATTGAGAACTGAATTTAACACCCTGTGTCTCTGCAGGGCTGTAGCACAACTTCATTAACTTGTTGCAGCAGAATGGTCACATCTTCACAGCTAGAATTATGGTATGTTTTTAACACTTGTGTTATCACATACGATTCTTGCCCCAGTCCAAAGTGCACACTAGCATTTAACCTCCCTCTTTCCCCACCAATTATTAAATACAAATTCTTCTTCTTTTCTTCAGCAAGACCAAAGGAGTAAAGGCTGTTGGCAATGCATCATCTATGAAAATAGTTAGTCTTATAATTAGTGAGGAATATAAGACTTTTTTTCTCTTCATCTGACTAAATCTGTGCCCAGTACCACAGACAGGAAGGTACAAACTGTATCTGTTTAAGTGTAAAATATATACAACTATATTTAATATTTAAATTACTTTAAACACAACTGTTTGCATACTAACAATCTTATGTACATTCAGTTTTAAACAATACCTCTTTAATATCCTCTTCTTTTGTTAAACAAGTTTTATTTTTCTCCCAAAATACCCAATGCTACTTTAAAATTCTGGAGTGAGAAAAATTTGAGCTATATAGAAAATAGCAAGATGTCTAACAATTGTAATGTATCATAGCACATATTTTTTCATAAAAACAATGCATCATTCAAAAACTGAACCACTGTAGAAGTTCTCATAAGTCCAACAGGACTGTCTTTAAAAGCTTACTTTGGTTAACAGCAAACCATTCTTAAACAATTAAGGAAAAATATATATATTTTACCACCTCTACAGATGCATTTCCTTGGCATGTTGTAGCAATCCACATATCTTTACGGACGAGCACTACAGCTGTTCTGCGCTCTTTATTTGTACTGTGATTTCAATAAAATGGATTATGTATCAGGTTGGATTGATTCATAATTAAATTAGTCCAACTTCTTAAGATCTCTGAATAAGTGAACTCTCTTCCTAAGACTTCCTAAGATGTCTGGATATCTGAGAAAGAATGGCAACACTAATATTTCTTCCTCACAAGGTTGATCTCATGCAGTACTTGCAACGGCATTATTAATTTGTATGAAACTGCCATTTCCCTGCTTAATCTTTCCTGGTCAGGAGCGCAACACAACTTTTGCTGAGCTCTACATACTCTGCCTCAGCACATTCAGACAACTGAAGTGCCACTGGACTTTACAGTAATGCAATGATTTCCCCTGAGTCATTACGCATATTTCAGGTCACGTGTGGCCTCTATATCACTGAAATTTTACTCATTTCCAGGGGAATAAATGCCTTCAGCTTTTGGCCAGGAAGAGGAACTTGATCTTTACCTTTCTTCCCTCCTTGCGCTATGAAACTCTCTGATCCATCAAAAATCACAAACAAAAAGGCAAAAATGTAAGATTCTCCAGGAAAAGAACACTGCATTAGTCACTATGCAGCAGTTAAGCTGAAAAGTAGAGAAGTCTGACCGATGAGCAAAGGCACTTGGTAACAGTCCTGTGAACAATAGTCAATGAGTCAACAATTTCAGTCTCGTGATCCAACCGACCAGCAGCGAGGGCTCTGCTGAGGAAGATTTTGTGGACGATGTAACAGAAGATTTTTTGGCACCTTCCTCTTGAAAAGGAATTGTTGCACTGTTGTGGAGGTCTGTATTCATAAAATACCTGCTGCCTCGAATATAATCCGTTCCTCTCACTAACTGCTTGTCAGACACTGGCCTTGAGAGGGGGTGTTGTGTGGAGGGACTTTCTTCAATGATTGGGGGTATCCTTTCATTACTGAAGTACCTGCAGAGGACATCTTCACCTGTGCCAACAGGAGGAGGAAAACCAATTATTGCTGACTTCAAAACCCTCCATTAACATTTTCTATTTTTATCAAAAGATTCTGGTTATACTTCAAGTTACCAAGATTTTGGTTACCTTTCATAACACACCTGGACGTAAGCAGCTGTCAGTAGATTTATGGCTTTTTGCACCTTTAATATTTAAGCAACACACAGAACAACAAAAGAAATTCACACAGAGAAAGGATACCATTTGATTGTTAAATTCCAGATTCACACACCCCCAAACTGCTAGCACAGATCACCTTCATGCAAATCATTATCATGAGTGAGACCTAACAAACCTTCTCGTAACATGTGTCATTCAAGATGCTGATAAACATGGATTCAACTCTGGTCTATCTGAATGTAACTCATGAGTAACTTAAAAGCTACAAATATTACTCTGGACAACAGAAATTAATTTTTCAGATAAAGATGTAAGCACTTCCCTGGTTTTGAACCATTGATTTGCAATGATTTCTCTGTTTTTACTCTTCCCTAGATACCTGACCATGGCTGCTGCTAGAGACATCCTACTGGGCTAGAGAGGCCTTTGTTCTGACCCAGTACAGCTTACGTACAAGCCTGCAGCACTTAAGAACATTGCAAGAGTTAAAAAAGCCAACACAAAACCAAAACCAAACAAAAAAACCATACACACAAAAAACAGTCCTGCCACCCTGTGATTGTTCTGTTAGACTTGTTACTTAGCCTGTTTCTAATATCCCTCCAGGTTGCTGCTTCTTGTTATCAGCTTCTATTTTTGCATTAAAATAATAGATTTCAGTTTCTATTTTCCCTAGACATCAGCTTTCTTAACTGATTTCAAGAATAAACTAAAAAGTCATCCTTTCTTATTTCCCCCCTCTAACAGGACTCATAGCCTTTCAGATGCAAAAGGGGGAAGGGAGAGAAGGGCAGTGGGGGAAGGAAAAAAGCCACCCAACCTAACACCCAACCTTATCAGCTTCTGTCTCTCTCCCATTCTGTGACATCTGCAGAATATGTTGTTTTTCTAACAGCAGTCGCAGCAAAAAGCAACTCCTAAAGGCCCTACATTTTACTTTTGAGAACAAGCTTGCTTCTACAACAGCCTCCACAATGAGCTAAACAAACAGAACGACATCGAAAAAACAGTTTTATGATCAATATTAAATGCAGAAGAAAGGGAAGGGGTGGTAAGAGCAAAATGGTAAACCTGTGCTATAAAGAGACATGTACAGATCTGCCCTAGTCATTCTAGCCCACTTTTAACACTCACAAGAATTCTAAGATAGAACAAAAGTTTGAGCAGCAGCACAGAATAGCCTCACAAATTTCACAACTACCATCTGGCATTCCTGCTAAAACCAACGATCATTATCTTGGATCAGTTCAGCAATACACAAATACTAATCCTTCGTTCCTAATTCAGACACTTCCATTCAGTTCATCCCAAGGAAAATTTGGAGAGGGAGGGAAGAGAAAGAGGGACAAGAGCTAAAACCTTGCCTTTTCTCCCTGGTGCTCGTGGCTTGGAGAAGGGTTCTGCAGCTCCTATCCAGCTCCCATCAGCAGGCATTGACAAGGGACGAGGTTTTCCTAAAGGCAACAGAGGTTAGGAGGAACAACATTAAGTTTAGGAAAACAATTTTTAAATTGATATCTTTCACAATTAAGCAAAGGGAGAGTTACAGCAGTTAAAATTGCAGTAAAAAAATATTTCAAGGTATTTCCACTGGTGAAATATAAGAAAGCAGTGTTCTGAGATTGAACAGCCACACTCTTGCTTGTTTACAGCAGCAGTGGACATTATGACCAAAAGTTATAAGCAAAATACATGGAAATGGCCAACCATGGCAGCAGAGCCCAGCTGAATAACATTCATTAAAGAAATAACAGCATTTAAGTGAAATTATTTCAGATGTGGAATTTCAGTCACAATTTGCACAGACTGCCCTTAATATCCATCAAGTCTAACGAGCAGTTTTTTAACACAAATTATTCCAAATTGACCAAAGCATTTATGATAACAGCACTAATGAAAGAGGAATGAACTCACCATAGGACTGTGTTTTTTCCCTCATCTTGGCTGGTAGGTTATTTGCTTCCATGGGGTACCCAGGCAACTGATCCGAATCAGCAATAGTAAACCTTCGCCTTCGACTCTCCTGATCCAGAAAGGAATTGGGAGACTCGGCACCCCTGGACCCAGATAGTGGCTGACTGGGTTTGTTGCCTCCTCCATATACAAAACTCCCCTTTTCATCTCTGAAAGGACGTTTCACTTCAGTTAGTGGCTTAAAGGAGTTTCATGCTACAAACATTAGTAAGTTTGAAAGATACTTCTAGCACCCAGTCATGCTCCTGACAACTGGCACTGTGCTGCCAACAAGCTAAAAAAAAAAGTCAAGTGATGGAAGACTTCATTATAAACATATTTACCAAGGAGAAAAGAAAGCTACCACCCTCATGCTAATTCACTTTTAATGAGCCAGTAATTTAACACCCAGAGAAGTTTAGAGGGTTTTTTTACCTCAAAAAGCTTTTGAGAAATGAGACCTTTCTGCCCTGCGGGTATCAAAGCTCCTGATTCACTGCCTGTTCAGTACACAGTTGTGACGGAGGAGTGCATACATAGATTTATCCACCTGTCTGTAATGGCAAC
The DNA here is from genome assembly GCF_030936135.1 of Gavia stellata. Classification (NCBI taxonomy): domain Eukaryota; kingdom Metazoa; phylum Chordata; class Aves; order Gaviiformes; family Gaviidae; genus Gavia; species Gavia stellata. The sequence goes on from NC_082595.1 coordinate 43,245,974, forward strand.
ATCTACTGCCTCCATCTGAGGGACTATGCTTTTCAGTCATTCTAAGAGCCCAACAACTGCCACTGGATATTCATCACCTTCTCTCTCCATCCGAAAGTGAGACCCCCCTGAGAGCTTCCAGTAATAAATTCAGTGTATATACATATGATTTTGAGCAATTTCTGCAGGAACTCCCGTCCCAGAGCAATCCTTCATTCCAAAGGCCAGGAACAGCCATTTTTAGAACCAGTCCTTGTGAGTACTTTTGGAAGAAAAGCTACCCTCCAAGTTAAGATTTGTCCATTTTTTCCCCCCCCTTCCCTGTACATGCTACAATCTTATTGCTTGAAGCAACCATCAGCCAAGTCAAGCATAAAAATACACAGCTGACTGTCTTAAGCACATACATATCCCATTATTCTTAACAGCCCCCCGGCCAGCGCATACCACTTTTTCCAGTTCTCCATCAAGAACAATGCTAGAACTCAGTGAATGGGGTGGAGCTATTTATGGAGATTCAGGGACCAAAAATTGCACAGAAGTGTTACACCACAACTATGTGTGTGCAGAGAGCTCTCCTACAACACCACCGTGTGGAGACTGTGCCGTGGGAAGGGAAACCAGCCACTGCTCTCTGCCTCCCCAGCGTGGACCAGACAAGGTCCACGCCAGGAAGGGAAGAGAACAGGATGATGAGGGGGAAAAAAAGAAACGACCACACAAATGCACCACAGTTTCAAAAGACGACCAAAACATGCAGAGGTGAAATTACACAGCCAAACAGAAGGCAAGAGAACTGCCCTTTCTCCTCTTCCTGTCTGCCACAGCTTCCCACATTTGCTTTTTATAAAAGTCAAAGTCAAGAAGCCTTCCCCTTTCCACACATCATCCAGGACAAGTTTTACAGCTCACATTGCTACTTCCTTCCTTGTCAACAGGGATTCAGGTGTAAAGGCATCCGAAGCTAGGTATAATTTTGTGACTCTTTAGGAAAGAGATAAACAGACTGAGCACATGCACATAATTCACCAATGCGCTTGAAATATAACAATTTAAAGAAAAGACCAAGGCATTCCAAACTCAGCTGTTAAATCTACATACTTGTTTTTATGCCATGAAATTTGATTTTTTTTAGTATTTTTTTTTTTAAACTGAGCATGCATAAACATGAAAAACAGGGAGACAGCAGGTCAATGTGGGTCCAACTTCAGTAAAGAGACCCCACATTGGAGAAACCCTCTCTCCCTGCCCTAGTACTGCCCTAAAGACTGCAGCAATACAACCTCTGTCTCTATATCAGGCCTTACATGACAGGAGGCAAGCTCTCCTCCCATATGAGTCCTGCAGCAAAAGGTCAAGAGTTTCTGTGCTGGGCTATCTAGAAGTAACCTAAAGTGTCAGGGCAGGCCAGGAAGCATGCCCTGCTTGAAAACCCTTTTGTCTGTCACTTTCCCAGGTCAACTGGCAGTGTTATGGCATGAGTCAGCCTGGACTTGAGAACAAACAAAAGCTAGCCATACCATACTCCCCCCCTCCCTTCTGTGTACACAGGTCTCCATTTTTATAGCTTACACCACAGGGTAAAAAATAAAGTTGAATGAATTGACTCTCCCTTCCCTTCAGCGGGAACATTCCTGATTTATACAGCTTGCAAGTTTAACAATTTAAAACAAGTACTCTTCTATCCTAACTCCCACAACAGTTACTTAATTTGTCAAAAAAAAAAAGTAGAAAAAGTTACAGACAAAAACGACTTCTTGCTATGTGCAGTTGGATTTAAACAAAATCAAAAACATAACCCCACAACAAAACCAGGGATGACATCCATTCATGCTTTGAGAACAACTCTGATTATGGGGCACACAATAATCTTCTAATAATAAAATCTATCATGATCCTGGTAGTTTACGCATTTAAGCATAAGTTAAACAATCCTATGTATTTAAGCAACTAGAAGAAAGTCTGTGAGATCTGCAGTTTCCTCAAGCTAATTTGCACAGAGCTCTAACAGCAAGACAGCTCAGAAACAAGTGTAATAAAGGAGTTTTTTCTTCAGTAGTGCATGTTTACTTGCATACCGAGGAGAATACGGAACAGCTGGTGGAGGTGGTATATACAGATCCAAAATGGCTGGCTTCTCTTTTTTCAGTGAAATATCCATGGTGCTTTCTGGTGACTGGGTTGAAGTTGGTGGAGGACTGGTCTGAAACGTTAGACAGCTATCAAACATCTAGGCATTGATTTATCATTTACCAAAAGATAAGTCAATAATCAATAGTACCATTTCATCCCCTAGTGAACTACTTCTATGCTTAATAAACATGTTAGAAACTCTTAGTATTGACATTTTCCTCCGCCCCCAGTTTTAGCTAGCTTTGCAGTCCCTCCTACAGAAATCCTATCACAGGTAATGCATTGCTCAAGAATTTTTTTCTCTTTCCAGTTCTATTTTTCCTGCAAATTCCATAGACAGAAAAAGCAACAGAGACAAAACCCCTTCTTCTATTTTTAGATCTATTAGAGGAATGCAATTTGTTAAATACAGATACGATCTGCAACACTTACAAAGCCAGCTCACACTACCCTTATTCTATACAGTCCAATGTCTGGGGCATGGGAACAGGCAGGAATATGGTGAAGTTCAGCGCAAATTGCATCAAGTGATATAACTAGCGTAAGGGAAGCAAAGGAAAAATATACTTGATATTGCTCATCTGTGCAAGTTTGCCATTTTGCTTTTTGGGGCTCACTTCTATGTCCCCAGCATCTTGCCAGGCTCCTGTCCGCCTCTACGAGAGCAAAGGCTTGAAGGACCCTTTCACCTTTGTCAGGCAAGAGGACTGCACTCTCCCCTTTTTGTCAAGGACTGCCCAGGCTTTCACTCTGGCCACTCAGTTAATAGCACCCCTGCACAAGCATCTGCCTTTTACCAGTCAGTACACTGGAGCCCAGAACTGTCAACAGGCTTCTCCAATCACCCATTCCCCCAAGAAAAAGCTGCTAGGCACAGCCTATATCCCAGCCCATCTCAGCTCTTCACACTGGTAACACAGTCCTTGCTTTGGGTAACCCTGGAAAATTCACAGGGTGATGTTTTCTTCTCTTTGGCTCTGATTAAATGGCAGGCATAATGCCACAAAAACAGACACAGGCATTGGTTAAAGGAAGGATGAGAAAGGAATTAAGCACGTATCCTCTACCCAGTTTGAGAGAAATCTGCCTGCCTCGAGACTTGCAGTAGCCACTGGCATTTCACAAGTTGAAAAATTATACTCACAACTGTAGGGAGACTTGTGTCAGAATAGGAGTAGGAATAGGAACTCTCCCTGGTTTTCTTTATTGCAGGTAATCAGTTTAGATTCAATTAGGTTATTTCCTGCTGTAAGCTTTAAGCCCTAAGCTTCCTAATACAACGTGTAATTCCTCAACATGGTTATTTAAGTTATTAACTTCACTTTCTCTGTCTGCTCATTACCCAACCTGTGAATTGCCCAACAACCAAATGTTCTTTAAACAAGTAATTTAAATAACTTCTTGAAAAATAATCACTCTTTCCCACCCTTCACCAGACTAAAAAGAGGACAAATACATGGGATAATCTAAACTGTGTCAGCAAAAACTTATTATTCTGCTAAATAGAGGCAGCATTAATTACTTCATGGTGATGAATTCCATACGTATCAGTGGTTTCAGCAGTTTCGCCTCAGGTAAGTTCTCCCAGTGGCATGCTGACTGATTAAAATGCTCAACACACCTAGTCCCTTTGTGTATCAAAAGGACATTATCTAGGTTTAAAAAAAAAAAAAAAAGGCAAGAAAATGTTCCCTTTTATCTAGGAACCAGAAGAGGACAACCATTTCAGCTACCCTGCCTTGACCTATACTTAAACATGAGTACCTGGGAGTGTTTCTGGTATTTTTCTTTTTCAAGTTGTAACCAAGGCATTCCCATCCCAACACTACAGTTGAGGCGGCAGCCTCTCACCTGCACCAAGGGTGGCTTCCAGCGTAGGTTCTTCAGTGGAGCGGGAGTAAAATGGAAAGAGCCTGTAGGACGTTTCTTAAGCAGCAGCCTGACTCCAGCAGGATTCTCTCGCAACTTTGCCACCAGATTTTTTAGTTGCCATCCAACCTGGAAGAGAATAAAAGACATCTTTTATTTAGTATTGCTTTTCCAAAAGCAAGCAAACAAGAAAAAAACAAATCCCCCAAGTCAAACTGTCTGCTTTAACATGAAGCTGAAGAGAGAAAAGAGATGCAGAAAAGCCAGAATGAAGAAAAAATTGGAAAGCTCCTTTTTTGGAAGGATCATCTCTGTTTTGTTTCAGAGAAAGATCTCTACTTAACCTGTAAATTAAACACTGAGATATCAAGCAATGCTCTTTATACCTCAGCTCCGGTCCTAGAAGGATGCATGAACGTGGTCAAACTGAGTGAGTAACACAGGGATTCAGAGTGAACTACTTCAATCATGTTTCTTTCTCACATTGAAAGGCATTGCTTACCTGTGCTAAGCAAAAATACAATCTTTTTATCTAAGTTCCCAGATGCAAATTATTTGACAAATACCTGGGGTTTTTTAAAGCTATTTTTATCTGCATTCCAGTACACTGTAACAATGCATTTTAAAGCAGGCCTTGTATACAACATGAAATATTTTAATATGATGCATACAGCATTTAAACACAATATATTGCACATTTATTTTATCAAAATATTGCAAATAATTAAGTCCAAGTAAGATTTGTCTTGAAAGCAAAACGTTAAAAAGTCTCAAAGATTTCAAGAGGAAAACACCAGAACTGCCTCCTGACCCCATCCATTCAGAACCTGTAGGGAGCAAGCTTTGCAGAGCAAGCGTAAGGGAAGATCGGTAAGGCTGTTTGTTACTAACCACAGTTTGCCGATTAACCTGGATCACTTCATCACCAGCATGAATCTTCTGAGATCGATCAGCAGGGGACTATGAAGAGGAAAACAAGAGGCATGTGCTTCAGCAGGTTTTCTTTCCTCCTGTAACAACCCCCACCTGGCTAAGTCAAAGGTTGTATCTATAATGATGAGCATTGCTGAAAATTTTCGCACAGCTAGATCACATATTACATCTGCTGACGACTTGAGAAATGCAAACAAATTCAACTTATGATTTGTTTTTGATACTGAGGGAACTAGAGGGAAAAGGAGAAGAAATAGCCTACATCTGTCACAGGCCAAATTGTATCTCCACTGTACTTTTGCCTCAGTTTGTATTGTAGTTCCAGAGAGCAGTGGGAGAAGACTGAAGAAAAAACTTCTGTCCTAACAGAGCAACTATCTTAAACTTAGTTTTCAAATAAATGTATACTGATTTTTAAAAAATACACTAAGATTTTGAATGTACAGAACAAAAAAGGACCAAAAACCCTTCAACCTACAAAACAGACCCATTTCACTTTCACTTTTTGTTTCCTAATGTAAATAAAAGCTACCAACTTGAATGTGAAATTATCTGCCTGCATCACCAAGGTCAACAGATAAAATAATGCTTGCACATATCAAGTGTGCTTAGATAGGTATTTGAAAAATACCTATAATAATAATAATAAAATACATTTTTCTTGGAACAAAAACCAGGCTCCAGGGAGCCATTAGTGAAGAACAGCTAAATGTGTCAATATTTATTTAGATTTATCTACGGCTGGTGACATGTACCAGCTATCACTACAGTTATTAAAAACTGTCTCACTGCCATAACACACCAACTCTGACCAGCCTTGACAACACCCAAAGCGCACAGGCATACTACCTTGGTATATTGCACCCTGGTCACGGGACAACTTCTCCTCCCAATCCCCCCACCCCATGAGTAACAATCCGGCAGCAGGCCAGCTCTTCCCAGTGACTCCAGAACTAAGCACTTCGATTAAGGACTCCCTTCTCCTCGTCATCACACCTTCAGAGCTTAAGTAACATTTTTATTACAAGGAAATGTAGGAATAAACAGCGCAACAAGGGAAGACAACGTGGGGGAATTTGTGGGAGGCTCCAGCTATCATGACTAACCCCATTTCTTCATTGTCTTCTCGCTTCCTTTGAAAGGAAATGCCTCCATGGAAAGCTGCATATATGAGTCAACCAAGATCATGAAAAAACGCTGGGTTAAAGTCAAGTTTGTATAAAACAAAGCTCATTTCAAGCTGTCCTTTGGGCGATCAACAGCCCATCTGAGGGAGGGTGGGGGACCCTTGCAGAGAAGGATTCCTACAAGTGCCAGCTAACACAGCAGACACTGCAATTGCATTGTGAGAAAGGAGGAAAGAGCAAAGTTTAGATCTAGGCCAACGGTGGCGTGGGATGTCACAAGTAGGACGGCACAACTCAGGAATCCTCTTGGCTGACTGGTATCAAATGCGTCGACTTCCCCAGTCCTTCCAATGTACAGTACTGTTAATTTTGGGGTGCAATTCCACTGCATTCCAACCCACGGACTTCTGGGGACAGCTACTAAAATACCATTCCAAACCTAGCAAGGAAATTGAGCTAAGACACAGCCTGATCCCACACCACCAGAAAGACACCAGTTGTTTGCAGCTCTGTTACTTCAAGTTTTGTTGCTCCGAAGGAAAGAGCCAGTGTTCATAAAAAGTGGAAGTTTAGGTTAACGCTCAAAGCTATAGAAGCAATACAGCCCCACTCCTGGCCTCCAAAAATGAGATCTATACAGCCAGGGAGCTTGGCAGCAGTCTATGTTACATCCTCTCACATTTAATCGGATATTGAAATTGCTGTCCAAGTGGCCTTGGTCTACGTTGCAGACCCTATACAGTGTTATGCCAGGGCAATAGCATGAAAGCTATAAAAGCTTTCAGTTTTCACTCTGAACTGCAAGCACAAATTTCCACCCGCTTCTCCCTGACCCCTGAACTTGGCAGGGGTACCATTAGAATCCCAGGTTCTTTCCTATTCACAAAAAAGGCATTGCTGCAAAAGGCAAGCTCCTCCACTCCTTTTTCTTTCAGCCACTACTCCCGGAGAGCAGCATGGCTGACAGCACAGCATCAGCCGCCAGACCCAGCTGCTGGCCAGAGGTCCACTGCAATGACTGCCAGAAGCCTTTACAGCTACAGAGAAGTCACAATGTAAGAATAAAACAAGCAACCATCTGCAGCAAAAAAATACAGTTGCCTATCATGCTGACCATTTCCTTCCATCAAACAGCTCTTACAGACTTATTTTCATAGTCTTTTTACTTTGCAAGGTAATTTTATCACTGGACATCTCACTCATTTCATTACTCATTGCTGAATTTAGCACACTACCACCTAAACGTTCCCATTAGGGGAGATTGCCTTTGCCAAAGGAGAGCAAATACATTCAAGACTTTGTTAAGCAAGATACCATAAGTGCTCAGAACAGCAGATACAGTAACTTATTAAAGCAATTATTTTAACACCAAGCATTTGAACTAACTCATGTACTTGCAGGAACTGGTTTAATTAGACTAACAGTGAAACACAGACACAAAATATTTACAAATTGTGGATAAACAAATGACTCATCACACAGTATTTAAAGCAGTAATATCATGAAAGTTGTATGTAAACCAAGAAAAAGTAGTAAAAAAGTCAAACTCAATCAAAGCTACTGTCAGATAGCCTGAGTTAATCTACATTTACTTCACTTACGTTTTCTGTAGTTCCAGTAATTACATGTAATCCATCGTAAGTTGATTTGATGTACATTCCCTAAATGTAAGTAGAAAATGAAAAACAAGTTTAAAGGCAAAAAACCCACGTAACTTACCTGATTAAACAACTGTTGGCAACGGACTCAAAACATTATTAAAAATACTTAACAATTCACACATTTTCCCTAGAAAAGTGTATGGTCTAATATTACAACATTCTAAACCTCTTCAGAGATCACTTTTACCATAATTAATTGTAATATTTATAATGACTTTAAAAACTAATATATGGAATGCAATTTAGAAACACTGTCTGGCTAGTAATGCCAAACACTGCTGGTTTTGCTGCCTTGTCGGTCTTTGGCCTTGAACAAAACTTTATTTCCTTACTGCCTGGTCTGCACTAGAGAATTACAGGTTTTACTAGATGGCCACCAGCTCTCTCCATACAAAGCACACTTACACAGGTGGGCTACAAATACTGCCTACATGTTATTTTACAGTTTCTCTTGGCACGTCAATATAGAGACTGCCTTGTAACCACAGTGCTGACATAAGCAATAAAAGCTCTGGCAGAACCAAGTATTTGCGGCTGTATATGTTAATGCTGAGTGTGAATGCAAGGAGAAAACACAGATGAAACACCATATTAAAAGTCACCAACAGGTATTAACTAATAATTGCATAGACTTCCCCACAAGAGGTGACCAGTACATTGTTTTCATCATCTATGAACAAATACATCTCTACTTTTCCTACCTATGTTCCTTGTTAGAAGCACTCACACTGAGCTGTACAGAACTGGATGTTATTCAGGAGTTGGAGGCAGCTTAGTTTCCTGAAGTTACCACACTGGCTTATAAGTACAAGGAAAAATACACGATTTTTTTTTTTTTTTTTGCCCCTTCCTCTCCAGCCAATTCCTGTCCCTGTTTGCCTGTCGGTATCCAATTGTGTGCACCTACCTCCTCGTTTCTTACTTAGTCCAAGCTAGGGTGACTCTGCTTTGTTGTAGCTTGTGCATTAGCAAAGAGGTCCCCATAATTTCAAGAATGCATGGCTGCATGACCAGTGGCCTAGGTAAAACTACATAGCACAGTAAGACTGTAAAGCTTCCTCTAAAAGTGTTTCTCTTCCGCCTTTGGGGGCAGGGGGGAATACAAATGCACTTAAGAATTTAAATTCCGTCCAACTCATTCCAATATGTCTGTTCCCCAGCCAGAAAATCCACCAAGATTTCAAACTCACAGCCAGCACTCATCTAAGCACTACCCACTGAATGAACTGGATTCAGTAATACGACACAACCACTGAACTTTTAAAAGGATTTCGTATGTTCCTGATAACAGCAGACCTCAAAAATCCTCATACTCTTCACAATCTTGCTATAAACATACATAAAAATGCGTCTTTCAAAAACACAAACACCAATCCTCATGACCTTCTCCCTCCCCCTTCAGAAAAACAGCTCGTTAACGTAACCTGCAAAAATAAAATGTCTGATTTCACAAGCATCTGTAAATGCCCCAATACCCTGGTTAAGACACAAATCTGCAACACTTCACCACCAAAATCATATTTGGGATCAAATCTATCAACATGCATACCCATCTCTGGCAGCCACTCCAGCACACCACCTGACAATTGACCTTCAAGGTTCCCTCCCCATGCCTCTTTCTGCTCCCCATAGGATATGTTTTGAAACATCTTGCTGTACACACACACGCAGTGGCTCACAAGACTACCTATTAAACACTGGGGACATCAGGACACTCCAGAATCAGTTCTTACCAGGCCTTCCCCAGGTTTAATGTTGGTTAAATGAACCTCCTCCAGACACGCACACTGGCTCATCAATGGATCTGTAGTAGATCGGATGGCTTTATCACAAATGCCATTTAAAGACTTAGCCTACAATGAGAACATACAAAAAACCGTTACAAAATTTCTCTCCTGGTTGCTTCTTCCTCTTTCAGTTTTCAAAAACGGAAAGGAAACGAATTCTAACTTGGTCCACTAATAAAGCATAGCTAAGAATCACCAAAACAGAAGATTCATACAGATCTTTTCTACAGCATGTCTGTCTTCTTACTGTCACCTAGTACAGACAACCTGTTTCCGTTAGTGCCATCTCATCATTGCTAACAGATGCCAACACATCCTCTGTTTAAAAAAAAAAAAAACACACAAAACACAGCAAAAAAAATTGGGTTTGGGGTTTGTTTGCTTTAACCAAAATATAACCCATTAAAATACTGAAACATTTTGAGGATTCTTTGTGGGACCAATTGACAGTTTTTCATATTGTTCTTCCTTTCTGCTATGAGAACAAAATTGGCCATGTATCAAAAAAAAGAGATGCTGGCCACTGACTTATCTGCACAAAGCTTTACAGTAGGACATCTAGCACTTAAGCATTTCAGCATTACTTCTCTCCACTGTGCCTCTGAGCTGACCTCTTCTGGAATGCTTACGCAGACAAGGTTCATATTTCCTTTTGACCAAAACATAACTGATCCTAAGCCAACATTATAACTAAAGCCTAATCCTGACCTTGTGTGTGTTTGTCTTGCAGAACTTTTAACTAGCAGAATAGCTAATTAATCAGAAGGAAAAAAAATCTAGTCAAAAAAATCTGTGCTGTCTCTACACTTACAAATTTCACTAATGCCCCACAGCATGTTCTGTGTCTTCACATTAACTGAAGCAATGCTGAAATTCAAAGTAGGTTACAAAAGCTTAAAGGAGAAGGGACGGAGGATTAGTACCCATTACAGTAGTTAGTTATACACAATCTGGGAACCAGCAACGCCACCTTTCACAAGGTGTTTGAATCCTTCAGTCAAAGTAGACATATATAATTACAGGGTGGGAGGAGCTGTCTTGTAGGAAGACAACGGTTTGGACTACAACAGTCCCTGGAAACAATAGTTGCAATGGTTTTTGTTTTGTTTGTTTTACATCAGATTTATAGAGCAGCAATAAAATAAATCAAAACAATGCCCAAGTGTGAATGCAAGGAACTGCTCAAACAAGGGAACTCCAAATAACAATACCTACTTCCAGAGTGGGTGTGCGCAAATGGAAAAAGATGCAAAAAACTCCCTTTTACGTGGTCTCATTATTTATGGACAAAACTATTTTTAGTTATTGTGCTACTAAATTCCTAAGCATCTAAGAGCTAGCGGAAGGCCTTATCAAAGAGCACAGCCTGGTTCATGTCAAAAGCAGGAAGTGATGATTAACTGTTACAAAATATAAAAAGCATTCCATTGCACTCCTCGTTTGGTCACAAGGCTGCTTCAAACAACCCTGAAAACTCAGATCTTTCAAGCTCAAGTACAATTAGAGACAGAACTTCAGTTCTGTGGCAGGGCAGTTCTTTTACATGAAGCTTATTAAGGCACTAAATGCACATCTCAGGCATTTGTTTATTTAGCCTATGATCATTCTACAGTACTATGCCTCCCTTGAAAATATGAGGCCTAAATTCTTTTGAAAAAAATAGCTGTGCGATGAAACTTTAATGAATACTTGACTCCATGCTATTACACACACTACCCATCTGTTCAGATTTCACTGACTTCCTCTACCGTAAAGAATATTCACAAAATGGCCCATAACAATGTTTACTTGCATGATATGCTTGTATGTGTGGGATTGGAAAGCTGTTGTCAGTACAGTCAGCGTAGAAACTATCGAAATAAATGTGAATGCAGGCAGCTGAGTTTCAACAGAAACATGTACTTACTACAGTCTGAACTTTATCTTCCATGTCAGCCACAGTGCAGTCCTAAAAACAAAACAAGAACAAAAACCCTAGATTAACTAATAAACATGTAAACACACCATCTCTGAAAACTCTGCAAAACTGACACTTTAACCTCAAACTGAAATAGAGTTATTCATGCTGCAGGGATTAATCAGATTAGCTTCACCCAGTAGGGCTCCAATGTATTGTTAAACAACTATTTTCTGGCCCTGGTAGAAAGTAATAATAAACCTTTAAAACTAAGAGAACATGGGATTCAATTACAGCAGCAGACCCTTCCAGAAAAGCAGAACCCTGCACAATAAAACTAGACTCTCAGAAGGCCAGGCACATGAGCTTGCCTTACACCAATCAACCCCAACTCAGGCGCTCCTCTGTCCCAGGCATCAAAACAGATCTAAAACATATTGTTAAAAATAGAATGAAAAGTTATTTTTTTAAAAAATATGCTATCGATGACATTCCTGAGGGCCAGAGGACTGCACACAAAACATTATTTACACAGGCCAGGTACAAAAGTCTTTGAACTGAAACAAGTTCATGTAACAGACTATAGAAGTCATCATTGTTTTCTGCAAGAGCAGCTGAACTAAATAATGGTATTAGATTCTCAGGTTAAAAAGTGAAAACAGCTAGTAAATAATGGAACAAGATTTACAATATCTATAAGTAGACAACCCCAAGCCCCAAGCATTTAAACAAGCTTAAATTCCAAGATATTTGCCAGTGACATCTCAACCTGCATAACTACCACACAACGCCTGAGAAATGCATCCAGGAGCTGTGAATTGAAGCTGTTCCATATTTCTAATCATCCTCAACATTTCTTCCTTCCTAGCTCTATTCTGTGTTTTTAAATACAGAAATCAAAAAAAAAAAACACATACACTCCTCCAGATACAGACACACCAGGGATGATATAAAACAGCTCAGCCATGCTCTCTTTTATGTTTTCATAAAAAGTCTTAACACCCTGTTCACTGTTGTAGTGACCACCAAGGACTGAGGTCATACTTTTTACATTCTCTCACCAAAAGCTTCAAGACCTTTCCTGAACACTACTACAAAGTTTAGACTACATCGCTGTGCATCAGCATAGTTTTTCTCTGCTAAATACATCTGCATGAATTAATAGTGAATGTCACCTACCATCATGCAGCCCAGTTGCTCAATATTGTGAAGTCCTTCTGCTCCTTTTCATTTCTATTTACACTGATTATTATTTTAACCTTTAAGTTTGCCATAAAACTTTAGAACTTTAAGTGAAGTAAACTCTGTTCCTCATATCCATCTAGCTGTCATTAAAGTCAACTGGAATCCTACTGCATTCCCACCTTGTTTTATTATTCACCCAGTTTTACACATCACTTATGATCACGCAGAGCACCGCTGGGTCCACAAGAGCCATGCGGGTCTCTTCTCCATTATGAGAGACAACCATTTATTCCTGCACTCTATCCCTAATAAGAAATACTTCTTAAATCTAAAAACTCACCTAAAGATTTTTCAATTTTGTCTCTCTTCCACATCAGCGGACTCCTTCAGACCATTCTAACACATCTACAGTGTCCCAGTAAAAAATAGTGTTGATTCTTCCCCCATTAATGCTTTTTTTCATATGCAACAATCCCATTCTTTATTATAGCTCGTATCAAATTGGCAGAGAAGTACTCTGACGCTTTTTAAAAGGCTAGGGTGGTATTGGCCAACTTGCATTCTCCTTCCATCAAAGGCTGATTTAACTGACAGATTAGACATCATTTTTAGTAGTTTTCATTAATACAGTTCAGCAACCTCGTATCTCTGTTCCTGTAGCACTCTTGGGTGAACACTATCTGCTGCTAGAAATGCTTACTGTTCTACTTCACAAACTGCAAAATCTGTAGCTATAAACCACTGACTTTCTGCAATTGCACACACAACACCCAGACAAGAAGGGCATTCAGCAGCAAGCCAAACTTCTGTGCCTTTGAACTTATATCCAAACACTACCCTTTCACAACGATCCAGCTGATACAACTGGGTGTCATCATAGCTTGACAACTCACAGGATGTTTCTGTCCTTTGACATCACCCCCCCAAAATGGGAAGAGAATCACCCATGTCACAGGAGGCCACAGATTAATGGCTACGAGCAAGTTCAGCAGGAGCTGAAGCCTGAACATCATGTTTCACAGCCAAATAGTGGCACACTGTCAGAACGGTTTTGAAAACAGGCAGTCTTATTCAGAGAGCAAAATGACGTCATTTGCCAAGACTGCCACAGTTGTTACGCATTGTTTTAGCTGTTACCAAGACAAGTGCTCATCACACAGCTAATAAATGGAAAGTTTTAAAACAAAACACTGCGGTCTCACACTAGGAGCATAAGCAACCTGGCTAGCGGGATTTGTATGATAAAGGCGGCAGCTCCTTCTGTACATGCAGCATTTCCCATCTGATGCCTCAAACACTCAGTATGGGACAAGACTTAAGGACTCTGCAAGCATGGGTATCATAACCAATGGAGTCATATTTTTGTTTAGAGTTAGCACTGATAACTGTTTTTCAAAATGTTGTTTGGAGCTTGAAAAGTCTTCAAATGCAGACCAACTATTTCAAAAAACTAACCCTCTTTCCATTAAAGCTCAAGAAAATCTAAGTAGCCTTTAAACCACAGTCACTTAAGATACAGCCAGCAACAGCAAAATTAGAAATTAAGTGGGGAAAAAACCCACAACTCAGAAAAATGGACAAGTGAAACTGACCTTCATGGACCTTCAAAGTTTGAAGCAAACTCTCATTTCCAGATCTGCCTTCCAATTAGCACTCTGCACACAGCAAGCACATTACTTCCCCAAACACCCCCCTTCCTTCCCTTTTGGAAAGCGAAGAGGAAAAGAAATCAGCTGACCTTCTGAACAGTAGTAGTCAGATCCAAGCAGAGCTGAATGATTCTGTTCTTCATTGATGAAAAGTCAGCAATACCTGTAAATGGGGTCCTACAACAAGAGAAAATTCCCCTTAGATCGAAGGGACCAATCTTCTCCCATCCTAACTTATCAATGAGGAACAGCATGTGAGAGCAAGAGCTGTAACTCTGACACCCATACAAGCACGAGCACACAGTTTTACAATATAAATACTCCTGACTGCATAGTCCCGCTCTGTCCTGGCATCAAAACTGTTGAATATCTAGCCCTGTGATAAGCAAGTTCAGAAAGCAAAACCAGAAGAAACAGTCAATTTTCTAAACCACAGTTTCGTCAGCTGCATGCTCCAGTCAGATCACGCTGACTGTGTTGTAAAAAAACCACACCCTTGGGTTTACCAGCAAGTAGATTTCTACCTCCCGAGTCTCTTATTACCAAACTCAGACTAGAGAGAAAAAAAAAATTCTCTAAAAGAAGAAAAATGGATTTTCACATTTTACACTCTGAGGTGCAGTGAAGCTCAATCGTAAGGGAAAAAAAAAAAAAAAAAGGATCATTATAGGTAGGGCAGCTTTCGAGCCTATAAAGTCTCACCTCAGATCCTCCAGACAGCTGAAAGGGCTAGAAAGGGTGTTCAGAAGCAACCCCAGCAGGTTTGGAAACAAACAAGCCAGCCACCTGGCTGATGGTGAGTTGCAGAAGAAATTTAGGGTGAGCTGCCAGCAACAGGGTGAGAGGAGAGGACCAGGTGAGAGGCACAAGCTGTTAACGTCACTGCCTGGACACAGAACAGACTCCTTCCTGGAGAGCGGGGATATTGAGGGATGAAAGCTCTCCTTGCTGCTGGTCCCCATACAGCTCTCCTCCCAACCTTCCATCTCAGGAAAGCTGGCAAGGGGCTTGAGAATTTACGTTCATCTGTTATCATGGACAGCATCCCTGCCAGCATCTGAACGGCTCTGCTGCCTGCTTGCTTCCGCTGCAGCTGTCACAAAACAACTCTGGCTCTTGCCAGGAAAAAAAAGAAGAAAAAAACCACACAGGCAGAGGGATAGTTTCTCCCACTGCTCGGTTTTCAAGCCGCAGAACTAAGGTCACAATTTCAGTAGAACTTTAAAAATTCTTTTAGAAAAGGACCTGCCAATGACAAGTAATTTAGAAGGTGGGAAGGGGAGAGGTGGAAGTCACATGCATGAGGAACTGACCTGAATGGGAGACTCCTACTTCTATAAATACCAGTTTGGATGCAATGTTAACAGTTTCACTGGTTTTAGCAAGAGTGGAAGCGCAAGAGCAGATACCCTAGATTAAATTTGTCCACTGGAGGCTTTCTGGCAACACCAAAAAAAAGGGTGAGAGAGATCAAGAAGAGCTTTACACCCAAGCATCTAGAAATTGCCCTACGAGAAGAAGCAATTCATTATAGCAGTAAGCTAAAAAATAAAGATTTTATTCTTACCTGTCCAACCATGCAAGCAATGCTTTGGCAGCACCAATAAGCTCTACCACAGAAGTAAGGAATTCATTGGGGGGCTTGCGAGAGGTATTTCCATCATAATTTGAACTTTTCCTACGGCTACTGATGTAATTTTGCAGATTGTTGGATGATGCTCGCAGCTTGAGAACCAGGTTCTTCATATTGTCTGTTTCAAGGCCATAGTTCTGCAAGGAATATTATTAAGCTTGATAAATCTCCCTGTTGAGTCCTCCTATTTATTATACCACAAGTTACAAACTCCTATGGAATGAAAAGTCTAAGGATTTGCCCAATTTTTTTCTCGTTTTTGGCAAAAATGCCTTCTAAGATTTGTTCTACGCTACAGCCACTATAGAATAATTTTATAGGTGCCAAACCCTCCCAGTTTCTGATATTAATGAGATTTGAGGACACTTTTCAATCAGAATGAAGTCCCAATGTTCTATCAGATGTCATTTACCTTTAAAATGTAATTGGAGTAACAGGATTGTGTTGTTTTAATTTTTGTTAAAAGGAAAGCAAATTATGTTTTTTCTTAACATGTTTTCTATACTGTGGTACATAAACACTGAAGTAACATTTCATTCACAACTAAAGATAAATTTAATCTGGCAAGAGATAAACATCAACAGGAAGCAAATGCAATTTCACAGTCAAAAGCTGGAATAAGTATTTGGATCACAAGTTTTCAGGAACTGTGCTCCTTGATTACAGCAGTGCAATTATTTGCAAGTTTGAGGACTGCATTAACACTATACATAGTAATTAAAACCATTCTTAGACATCATATTTTTCATTCAACAGCATCTTCATAAAAATTTTTGAAACCTAAAAAAAACCTGTAAGTCCTGCCTGTAACTTTATAAATTCAAATACAACCAAACCATGCTCCATAAGATTAAAACCCAATTGTTTTACGCAACACATTGATAATCTCATTCCAAACATGTCAGAAATGCTATACTATATGTTCTGAAGGCAACTCAATTTTGTAATCAAGATTTTCTTCTCTTTGCTGTCAGTGTGCAAATGTGTGAATTATGTAGCAACATGTTGCCGAGTATCTTTGCTTTTGAGTTATCCCGCCTTGCAAAACCTCTGTGGGCACCTTCTGAAATTTAAGTCCCAGGCAATGCTTAGCTCTTTTAGAGTGAAAAGCCCTACTTTTCTTACAAAACAAACAAAACAAAAAAAATCAAAACACCCCCACCCAAAAATACGAAAACACTGCCTTTCTCTATTCTTTTGCTGCTGTAGATTCTTGCTACCAACCTCCAAGTTCCACAGTTTAGTCAGTTACACTATCTACTCTTTCTCCTTCTCCCCTCAAAAAACTAAAGCAACTAAAGCAAATCTTAATTCCATTCAATTCCAAGTTTCTGGGTGTTCCCAATGCCTCCACTCAGGATCACAGCATCACACAGGCTGAAGGGGAGCTCAGGAGATCTCAGAAAAGGGTGACAAAGCTGATGAGGGGTCTGGAGAACAGGTCTTGTAAGGAGTGGTTGAGAAAGCTGGTGGTGTTTAGCCTGGAGAAGACAAGGCTCAGGGGAGACCTTCTTGCTCTCTACAACTACCTGAAAGGGAGTTGCAGAGAGGTGGGTGTTGGTCTCCCAAGAGACAAGTGATAGCACAAGAGGAAATGGCCGCAAGTTGCATCACGGGAGGTTTAGATTGGGTATGAGGAAAAACTTGTCACTGAAAGAGTTGTCAGACATTGGAACCGGCAGCCCAGGGGGGTGGTTGAGTCACCATCACTGGAGGTATTTAGAAGACGTGTGGATGAGGTGCTTAGGGACATGGTTTAGTGGTGGACTTAGCGGGTTTAGGTTTATGGTTGGACTTGATGATCTTAAAGGTCTTTTCCAACCCAAATGATTCTATGATTCTGCTCACAGCAGGCTCAGCTGTGAGCTCAGACCAGCTTGTCCAGGGCTTTATCCAGTCTGGTCTTGAAAACCTCCAAGGACAGAGACTGCACAACCTTTCTGGGCAACGAGATCCACCATTAATTAACTGTCCTCAGGGTGAGAAAGTGTTTCCTTAAACCCAGCCTGAACCTCTCATTTCAACTTCTGCTCAATGTCTCTCATCCTCCTGCCACACACCACCATGAACAGCCCAGCTCTGTCATCCTGCCAACCATGTCCCCCCCATGGTAGGTGCTGGGGATCTGCTGTTAGGCCTCTCTGAAGCTGTCTCTTCCCCAGCCTGAAGACGTCCCAGTCCCTCAGCCTCTCCTCATGGGTGAGTACTCCAACCCTGACCAACCTGGCAGCCCTCCATTGAGCTTGCTCTGGGTTTGTCCACGTCTTTCCTGTACTTGGGGGCAGGGGGCATATGTAGACTAATTAGTGCCAAGTAAAGGGCAACAATCACTTCCCTCCTTCTCCTGGCCATGCTCCCATTAACACAGCCCGCAATGCTGCTGACTTCTTTGCTGCCAGGGCACACCGACAGCTTGTGGCTCCATTCCGTCCACAGTCAAGCATCCATAAAACAGGCTGGAGTATCTTAGATAAAGTCATTTACAAAAGATGAAACAGAACCTTTGCCCCAAAGAAAGCCACCAGTGTAAGGAGAGGTTTCAGTTCCTCAGCTACCTTTGAAATACCTACCACCTCCTATGGATAAGATCCCAGTGGGTCTAAGTTACACAAGTGCCTCCCTCCTCCCCCTTGAGTACTCTTGGCAAGGAAGCACCCTTAAAGTGCAGCCAGGAGTAGGGGTTGAGAGGATATATCCAATTAAAAAATGCCACTGTTGCAACAGCAAAGGATATCCTTAAATTTTCCAGGATCACAGAGGGAAAGATTTGTATTACTAAACAATGTTAAAGTACTTGCACACTGTCATGTGTGAACTTATCACCTTTTAATTTTAATTAAAAGAAAACAAAAGAGGATCATTCAGATGCATTTCTTGCAGTTAGTTTTCTCCTCCTCACAGGACACTGCCTATTAGTCTATTTTTGGAGGAATACTTTTTCACCAACAGGTCTGGATATGGGATAACCTCCTGTGACGACAAGAACTTGAAAGTAGCCATGTGCCAGAAATCTCCCCCTTTAACAGGGAAATTAGAGGACACTGACCCCCCTCCTTCCATAAAGGGACAGAAAATACAAAAGATTTTTCCTGTACAGTGGTATAACCTCCTAATCACTCTGGTCAGAACTTGAGAGAGTCTCCATATATTTAAGTATCTCCAGGTTGGTCTTTCTGTCACTCAGGTGCAGAAATCGTGCCCACCAACTGTGGGTGTCTGCAATTAAAGATGGCCCCAGAATCTAAGAGGACATGTGTCGATATACCAGGTCAGATTTTGGCTTTGGCCCTAAAACATTCACATACTCCTTATCACACCTCTTTCACCTTATTTATACAGTGGGTCAGTCTGGTGTGACTTTTCCAGTTCAGCTAGTTTTTAAATAATTCTCTCAAGTAGTTCTCAGTTTTGAGGTGGACTTCAGCAACACAGGTGGTGTCTCTGGAGATAGAGGCTCCAGCTTATGACTGCAACTGGTCTCTCCAACAGCCTATCAAGAGCACATGTCAGACAAGCTCTCCAGTCATTGCACTCAGCTTTCCTACTACTTCCCTCAGAGACTCTACAGAGCACACACGAGATATCTAAACTGGCAGTTTGTGCTCTAGGAAAAGTACACGCTCAGCACTACGCCTATCCAGCACAACAGGCAGCACGCAGCTCTTCAGTACAGGTGACTGAATTTGCCAACTACAGATCAGCCCGGAGGGATGAACTTCCCCAGAACAAAGGGTTATCACAACCCAAGCCACCTCTGCTCCAGGAGCAAGCCAGTCTCCTCCCCTGTTTGCTCTAATACACAGAAAAC
Source organism: Gavia stellata (assembly GCF_030936135.1). Classification (NCBI taxonomy): domain Eukaryota; kingdom Metazoa; phylum Chordata; class Aves; order Gaviiformes; family Gaviidae; genus Gavia; species Gavia stellata. Next base: position 43,265,635 of record NC_082595.1, read on the forward strand.
ATTAAGCCCCTTCACCACATACAGCAATGTTTCTATCCACTATCTTGACCACCTCGCACATAACCACCTATTTCTGCTATTTTTCTGCTCCTTCACTTGCAGTGTCCAGTCTGTTGGGAGGGCTGGTTTGGGGAACTAAACCATTCAAAAATATCTATTCCCTCTTTTACTGTAGTGTGCGGTCAGCTGGTTTAGCTCCCTGAAGTAGCTCACCTCAGGGTCAGGTGAGTGCAAGCACAAAAGATCACTAATCTGAGGACAGGAGGGGGTGGAGGCAGCAGCTGACTTGGATTAATTTAACTTGTCATGGAGCTGTAGCCCCAATTCAGGACAGATAGGAACGTTGATAGCATGGCAGCACACCAAACAGCCTTCACAGTGACACACAGTTGAAGTGCAAAGCTTAGCAGGCTTTTTTTGAAATATTTCTACAGAACTGAGGCTACAATATCTACCATATTATTATTTAAGCAACCAAAACGTTTTAGATGTTGCTCACGAACCAAAGAACACATTACATTTTCCTATTGCTTCCGATTTAAAACATCAAAGCTGCTTTCATCAAAACACAGGCTGAAACCAGCGGTCAAGAACACCCTATGTCAAACATTCCCAGGTTGTTACTCATTAACCTGGGGAGCCACACACAGGGCTGGAGCAAGAGACAGCACACACACGTGCACGAGAGAGCACATGTGCACAAGAACGCACTCTTTCCAAACTCGATTGCACTTAATGAGAAAAAGTACACTGGCCAAATAATTGCTCAAGGTCAGGCAGCCAACATTAAAAATAAAAAGTGTGGCTAACCTAAGTCAGTTGTGTCAGACTTAACTGGGGCTGATCCAGAGCTCTGCTACTGCCCAGGGGCAGTATCGCCTTCCCCTTCACAGGCATGTTCATGTGCCGCAGTGTGATGAGCTGGATCTGCTGGCTGATCCAACTGAAAACCAGCTCTGGGAAAAAAAAAATGAATAAAAACAAACCAAATGCCTGTTCAAAAGCTGATCCAACTCAATGCACGCCTATATAAACACTAGAGTTAAGACAAGGTACTGTCAGTCACCCATTCTTGCTCTCTCCCTTTTAACAGAAATGCATCCTAAAGAATCCTCTGGAGTCCAAAATTTCCTAATAAACAGAACTAAAATTAAGTTAAGACCTCTAGAAAACTGAAATCTTATGAGGTGGTGCATAGATGTGGTGCTTTTGACAAAGATTAGCCACAAAAGATAAGTCTTCATGTATGCATGTTCTATTTCATGTAACGATGTTATATTTCGTTGCTCTGCAAATATGCTGGCAGAACATTACTATCAGTGAAACTATCAAAGGCACAATGCTAAAAACTTCTTTTTGTTTTGTGGTTTTTCTTTTTTAGCTTGCTTAAAACTAGTATCTTTTTATTCTAACCTCAAGAAAAATCAGCTGCTTTTTTGCTTCCTAACTCTCCCATCATACAATGTAGGTAAAGATTTAGAAATCTAATCCAAAGAACACATTAAAAGTGAAAATATTTGCATACAGTTTCCTGTTAATGGTCGCATTGTTTTATATTTATTAAGCCCAAACAAGCAAGTCTATCCATCAGAGAATGGTGAGTAAGCATTCAGTTTTCACCACCACTCTAGATGCTTTTTGTCCCAATTATTTGGTTGAGAAAACTTACTTTCTGGATCCCTGCCCCTGATTTTGTGGTTTTGCATGAGTTTAAAAAGCGTTTCTGTGTATGTTTGTTCCCCCCTCCCCCAAATACTTCAGTCAACTAAGAAATGTCTTCCTCCCATCCCTTTTCTCCCCCAAGTAAATATTGTCATTGACAAAAAAAGGAGGCGCTCAAGTTGATGGTTTTTTCCCCTCTGGGGAATTCAGTTTCTTTGATGTGTCCTCTAAATTCCTTAAATAAAAGTCTTCAACACCTGTTCAGAAAAATCTATTAGAGCAGCTCAAGAACAACAGAAATGCGCTCACAGGAAACCTTCACTTTTTATCCCTGTCCACCCTCTCTCCAGCTGCAGCTGAAGAGGCAGCATTGTTGCACATGGAGCCACTGCTATGAGGAGACAAGGGAACACTGCCTCATCACCGAAATGGCAGAGAAAGATGCAATCATTTCTCTTTCAACCACCCTGGTTCTGGAGTTCACTTACTACAGCAGCAAACACCATAACCTGCAGATATATTTTCAGCTTGGCAGTGTAGCTGCTAAAGAGGGCTCTACCCCTACAAAATAAAAAAATAAACAAATAATTAAAAACAAAAAAGGTATATTTGGTGTCCTTTGTCAAGGAAAGGACTACCTTCACACTGTATTTTTACAACTGATCTACTGAGGTTGGAAAAAAGGTCTGTATGGTCAATGCTTGAAAAGAATGCAGTAGAAAGATGCTCCAAAGACAAGTGCTTCACTGCCTTTAGAGCCGCAAGTGTTTTTGCCGTGTGAGGGAACGAAAGCACCGATCTGAAGGAAGCTCAGCTGGAAAACTGCCAAGGCAAAACTAGACAAAAAGGGAAATATTTCTTGAGAACTCCAGGACTGGGGAACAAGCAAAACCCCCTCTCAGCCGTTTCCCCCCACCAAGAATGACAACTTTCAAAGCCTGACCTCAGGTGGGCCAGCCAATGACACATTTCCACAGTATGAGCTGAAAGTGAGCTAAAAGCATAGTGGGACAGGTAGAAAAAAAAATAAAAAAAAGAGAGAGAGAAAAATCCCAAAAATAGTTCCTTTGCTTTTTAATTCAAGGCCCTAGAAGTTAGGGAAATGTCACCATATACGCACACACACAAAAAACATCCACTAAATGATATCAATACACAGACCCACTTTCAAAGAACTAATACAGGTGGAATAGGGAAATCTTTATTCTCTCACACAAAAAGAAGAGACAGCAAAATAAAAAAATTAGTCACTAGAACTTAAAACACACCATCCCCCTTGGGAACAAAATCAGTGGTGATTTTATACAACAATCCCAAAAACTCAAGGTAAAGGGCATCAAGAAGGTGACAAAGGGCATACCTAAAACACAGGAATTCTTCCTCCACCTCTTAAAAGGGAACAAGGGCATTTCACCTCCAATATGTGAACTGTCTAATGCATTAGACATTGAACTGCATTTCACAAAGGATCTCCAGAAATGAGTCTGAGGTCAAAACTTTTGTCTACAAAGGAAATTAGAAGGAAATTGTAGGAGATAAAACACAGCTTTAGGTTCTGGCGGTTGTCCAGCTTTGTTCATTTTATTCTAATATTTTAAAAAGTAAGAAGAAAAAAGTGCCTTTGGGGGCTGCCATATCCATTACTTCACTCAGGACTGTATACAGCACACAGTACATTTACTAACTAACCAGACCGCTTCACTTGCCCAACAGATTATCCCTTCCCACAACATGAACTGCATTTCAGGCTAATGACAGTCTTCTATCAGATTTTCAAGTTAAACATTAAAAATTTTTGATAGGTCAAATACTGAAGAGGAAATAAAACATTTTTCAAATAAAAGAGCAACTCTTTAGGAAACATTTCAGATTGTATTAAGAGATTTCATTAAATACACTTCTTTCAGTACAAGCTATCCAATTTCTTCCTGGTTATAGAGGACAAATGATCCCTGTAGCACCTCCCTGCAGCAAATAAAGCACGTAGCACACAGGCAATAAGGACTCTCCATTTTAAGAAGAGTATGCTCAGTCCTGCAAGTCTTGCCTAATGAAGGGAAGGCAGGCCAGTGCTGGCCAAGGAATCATTGGGCAGCCTTTCCCACCCTTCTCCCTGATGTAATCATATATATCTCTGGCGCTCATTCGCTGCGTTACATCAAACATGTCTTCAAGACTGTGTCCAAACTACGGCTTTTAAATAATGCCTGCACTAGCAAAACAATCCAAAACATTTCTTTTCAGAGAGTGTTTGTTTTAAAAGTTTCTGCGCAGTTATATATCAGGAGTAAGACAGAGGGACAGCTTAAGTTCCGAACCCAATGACAGTTGAATTCGACTGTAACTGAGTTAGCAAAACATCCCTCAAGAACATTTTCTTCACTTTGTGTGTAGACTACAGAATTGCCCTAAACCCATTTTAACTGATGTGAGGAACCATTAGCAGCTGTCATTTCAACAGTGTGTCTATCTTCTATGACAAATTCAATCTACTCAATAGCAATTTTAATCACTCTGTTCACTAACAGGAGCCACAAGATCTATCAATGCTACTCAGACAACTTCTTTCTTTAGAAGTGCAACCAAATGAATTAGCATTTCCTCTTAACAGGAAAAAGTTAACACAAAGCTTGCGAGAATGAAACAAATTCTTACTATTTTCTTTTACCGTGATGTGTAACAGAAAGCAAGAGACACAGGTATTCTGGTTTTATCAGACTCTCCTTAGTTATTCACTCAAAAGAGCACTTCAAGAAATTCTTTGCCTGTCTGTTCACCACTTAACTAACCAGTGCACACAGGAGATCCACAGCCTCTAGAACCAGTTCCTGGTGTCCAATCCGTGAGATACCCAAGTCTTCAAGGTCCTGGTGAGAAATCTGTAACAGCTGTTCACCATTTATCTTCTCTCGTTCAAATTTATGGACATACTGCTGCAGGCAATCATCCAGGCCTACCAAAACACAAAAGAGAGAAGAGGATGTGATCACAAATTTGTCTTTTCTTCCCCTTCCCTCCAATTAAAAAAAAAAACCCTCACAACAAAAACAAACCTTGCGAAAGGCACAAATTGCAAGTTCATACGATATGCGATACCAAATTATGAAAGAACTTGCAGTGCGACTGAAGTTGTACCACAGGAGCATAGAAACAGAACACGCAAGTTGTGTGGATCTTTGGGTCCCCTAAGTCAATGCATGACCCACCTGCTCCTCGTGGATCAAGCTCAGCAGGTTAAGAATGTCCCTTTGGTGTCTGCATAGGGAAAGCTATCAGGGGGCATACATGGACTCTGCTATCAGGGTAACCCAAAACCCCAAAGGGCAACCAAAGCAACAACAAAAAATAACTGACAAAAAAGATAAATACAACAAGGCAAGGCAAGAACAAAGATCTTGCCCAAAGCCTAGTTAAACAAGCAAACAAACAAAAGCACAAAACCCCCCAGTTCCCCATCCACTTATCTATAAAAGGGCTGATGAGAGGAAAATGGAACAATCAAAGGCAAAGCAATCAAAATTATGTTTGGCTCAAGTCTCATTACTCCCTTGATTTATGAGACCCTGCAGCTTCCTGAATCAGTCATTCCTTCCCCTTGCTAAGGATTAATGGCACACACCAGTAAGAAATCTAATTCACTTTTGTATCTATGAAGTATTTTTAAGACAGTTTAAAGTATTTTGTGCCAGCAATACCCCCGAAATCCTCACTTTAAATTGTGATTCTATGATCCAGTTCTCTACAGTATCTTTTCCGCAGTGATTACAGAAAGGATTTCTGGTTTTCATTATGTCTTATTTAACTAAACTTCATGTGTTAATCCTGTTTTCTTGTGTATTCTGCTCATTTCCTCTGTTCTTAAAGATCCTGTGAGCAGCAACAATTTGGGGAAAAAATTTGGATGGATGTGTTATTTTAAAGATGATACAATGCTCTTGATGCCCTGTCCCACTTCAACATATTAGCTAGAGCAAAAGGGACAGATCCAATTAGATCTGTACATATACACCATGTTCACTGAAAATAGTTGACACGCAAAAATTCAGATTACACATTTGACATTTACTTTATAGCATCCACAATAGCTACATTGTTTGACTATTCAATTTTAAAAAAAACTGAACCTTTAGCTGTATAAAGGATGTTTATCCAGTACGCTGGCTCAAAAGGAAGCCATTGAGATGGACAGGATGTCGAATGCTGCAGATGAGAAACATGAACAGCATCCTGAACTACAAGGAAACGAGAGCCAAAAGACCAGCACCCAGTTCCACTCATGGGCCTGCAATAGCAGCCTGGAAAACAGCACTCCCAGCACACTCTACTGCCAAGAAAACATTCAAGACAAATCACAAGGGGGGTTTAGGAGTCACATGAAACATATTTGTTTCATAACGGCAGCACGAGCAGTCGCTGCTGCCTTGCAGTGTCTGGTCACAGCAGATCTGTAGATTATGGACTCTGAAAGGCACAGGCTTAGTTAACACACATCACTTGCCTTCATAATGCTCACTCAGAAATTAATAAGGACAGACACCTTGGCACTTAACAGTCACCCCTTTACATGACTTGGGCAAGCTTAATCATTGCAGTACACCAAAATCTGGCTGAACAAGCTTGGCTCCTCCATGTGCAGAGCTACCAGTGTGCACAACTTGATTTTTAAGCATAATTATGAATGAGAAAACCCACATGCAGGATGAGCAGAGCCTCCTAGGGCTACAGTTGTTTGGGGTACACTCTTGTTTCCTCCCATCTGTCTTGGCAAGGCCGCATAAATTTTGAAAATTGAGCCCAGTGTTCTCTTTCCCATAGGCACCAAATTCTCCTTTAGGCTATACAAACTCTTTTCCCAGGAAAAATAATAAAAAGATCTGGCCTTCATTGTTTAACAATTTATTTTTTCAAAACAAATCCTCCACCAAGGCTGACATGCAGTGCACATATTTGGCATTCCCAATTTTTAATGCTGTTCTGCAGACCGCTGTTTCCCATCATTTGCCATTGTAAGCCCATAGTTTCCATTACAAATTACACAAACACCTAAAATAAAACACTTTATTCAGCATGCAATGAAGTTTTTATTTTTTAAGTTTTTTTGATGCAGTGTTGCTTTTGCCTACTATCCTTTCTGTGTGTTCACTCAACTTTCTAGATCCTCATTCTATGCTAAAACATGAGACTCACAAACATATATATCCCCCCCAAGAAATACAACTATGGCTTTCAGCTTGCCTGTGCCTTTTTTTTTTTTTTAATTCATGCTTGCCTGTTCTTGAAGGTCTATTACAACTTGAACAGCTACCTCTAAAATATTTTTTTAGTAAGAGCCCTTAAAAACAATACTTCTACAATCACACCATAAGACTATATTTTATAAAATAAAATTTACAAAATCACACAAATGTTAATTCAAAACAGTCAACACAGGGGCACAGCCACTCAGCCGGAAATGTATTTAAGATTAAGTGACCAAAACTATGCAAAGCAGGAAGTGAAGACAGACCCACACACTCATGGCAAGCATTCACTAATGGTTTAAGATGAGCTTACTAACATTAGTGTTGTTATTATTTTTATTAAGAAACATATGGAAAAATCTTAAACATTTTAACTGAGATGGAAACCACATTTATAGCCTATTGTCTAATTTTCCATCGTATGAATGAAATGTTTAAACATCATATGCAAACCAAAAAATTCTTATTTCTCCAAGAGGAAAAGGAAAAAAGGGAGGGAAAAAAGGACTCATAAATCAGTTCAATAAAGTAAACTAAATAATATTTAAGTAAAGTTTAAGAAGTCAGCATTCAAATGCCACTGGTAATATAAATGAACTGCTCACTTTTTCCTTCTTCCAAACATCTCTGTTCTTTCTATGCATTTTCTCTGTGAACTTCAGAGCCTCACATAGACTTGGTATTGCCCATTAGCAAAGTCTGGATATTTTTGAGAAACTTAGATGAATTAAAAACCTATAAAAAGCAGTCTACATTACTCAGAAAGAGGCTTCCTTACATGCCAGATAATTTCCAACAGTGCAATATTAGCAGGTTCAAGCAAGAAAATAGTTTTCTCTATTTCAAAAAAAAAAAAATACAATTAAGACTCTGACATTGGAAAAGATATCTATATTTATCTTTTTTACCCACTGAAGAGCCCTTCTGAAGTCTGATCTATTCATTTTATTCTCAAAGTGTTTTTAAAAAGCATTTGTCTCAATTGCATGGGAGAAATCTTTATATAATTCCTTGCACATACATCAAAACCATACACGAAAGATAACATCCTTCCTACTTACATAATTTGTTAGAGAATGAGGGAAGATGGAAATAGAAATAGCAACTGCAGAATGTTACCCAAGTTTTACAACAATAGTAGCAGTGATTTTTGGGGAGGGAGGGAGGAAGGGAGAGGGAACCTAGTTAGTGCTATTTGTATTGTGAAAACCCTTCTGAGGAACTGCAGTGTAACTTGAACAAAACTCCCTCCCAAGTTTTGGCAGGTGTAGAGATGTGCAATAGATCCTAAGAACCGTCTAGACTTTTCTGTCTAAAATAACCTTCCACCACCATGCAAAGCACCCCAGAAGACATTCAATACCTTGCATTCATGCAAAAACATTAGGACAGGGCTTACACTTAGAGATTTGCACTGATACCAATCTCAGTCTGTTTCCAAGATCAAGAAAGTTATTTTGAATAAGAATTGAGGGGAAAAAAAACAACTTTGAGGAGGTTAAGGGGGAGGCTTGGGTCTTAGCCATAAGTATCAGTTTACTATTCAGAGAGAATTAACATTTCTACTGTTGATAGGTGTTAGCCATTCAGCAATGACTATCTGACTCCCAAAGTACTAAAGATGTGTGTTTTGTAAATAGAGTCATTAAGCAGTTTGGCACTTTTTGCTCAGCTCCTGTGCTGAACATAACCAAATAACTTACCTACCATAAAGCAATAAAAACAGTTAACTAATGTATTATGGCCACAGGTCCAAAACCAGCCGACTCACCACCTCTTCTTTCCTCCCACCATCCCACTCTTCCTCACTCTCTTCTCTTGAGAGAAGAGAGTCTATATACTCCAATATGGGGGAGGTGGGGGGGAGCAAGGAAGGGGAAGGGGAGCTAGACTGGGCAAGGAACTGAGGAAGAAACAAAGAGGGAACTGGAAGGTGATGGGGATTGTCTTCTATTAGTTCAGGAACTTGAGCAGATTCTCAGGATAGCTTATAAAACGCCAAAGCTGACACAAGGAAGCAGTAGGAGCGCCAGCCACTTGAACAGAGGAAGAACTCGTAAGTACAAGGCCTTCTCCTTCACATAGCACCACCATGGGGATCGTTGCTCACTGTCTCCAGGACATACAGCCTTATTATGAATACGTACTCATCTCTTCTCTGTTGGGTGACTAACAAACTGATGGCACCTGGTGTCTCAGGGTAGCACCAAGGTTCAACCACAACCCTCAGCCTGTCGAGGGGCTCCCTTGGACCTTGGATAGCTGGCTAGGTACGACTGCCGAAGTCTTTTTTGCCTCATCAACTTAAGAAACACACATTCAAAAGTTGTAAGAATCCGACCTTCCCACCTAAAAAACTCACTCTTATTCTGGTCTCCCCTTCAGGGTCTATTCAGTTGCCACTTTTAGTCTCCAAAGACTCCTTGCGCACACTAACTTCAATCCATCCTCCCAAGCTTTGAAAGATCATCAGTTCTAGGATAATCTTTGACATACCCCATGGTATGTGACATTATACTATCATTTATATTCCACATCATTTTGTAACTGTTATTGTGATAGCTTCCTCCCTTCATTTCCTCGATCTATTTTCAGGACTGGAAAAAAATAATAAAAGAAAAACCAGGAGGGAATCAAGGCAGCATATGAACACCAAAAAGTGAAAAGAGCTACTTCATAAGCAGGTGAACTAGCAGTTGAGAAGGCAAATTAAAGTAAGGAAAAAGGGTCTGCAAGAGAGCTGTGAAAAGCTGAAGTAGCTCAGTAGGACAGCTACAGGGCAAAAAGAAACAAATTGGAAAGTTCAGGAGAAAGAAAACACACAGTTACGCTGAACAGACCCAACCCACAGGGAAGTCTGCTGCCTCCCTGGGGCCCGGGTAAGAGAGGTCACCAGGAAACTCCCTGGTCTGGGACGGCCCACTGATTGCTATCCGCTGTTGGTTTTGCAGGTTGGCAGCGATGAGGTTGAGCGAAGTAGCCTAAAAGTGATCAAGAGGGACTTCAGAGCGCTGGGGAGACTGGTTGAGGGATCGGGAGCACAGGTAGTGTTTTCCTCAATCCCTTCACTGGCAGAGGGGAACACTGAAAGGAACAGGAAAGCGGACCTGGTTAACACATGGCTCAGAGGATGGTGCCGTCAGAGGAATTTTGGGTTTTTTGACCATGGGTCGGTCTACACGGCACTAGGCCTGCTGGCTGCAGATGGAGTTCAACTATTGTCAAGGGGAAAAAGGATTCTTGCTCATGAGTTGGCGGGCCTCATTGAGAGGGCTTTAAACTAGATTTGAAGGGGCAAGGGGATGAAACCAGGCTGCCTAGAGATGAGCCTAGGGGTGGCGTGCTGATGTTGGGGGCGAAATCGATAGCCCAGCTCAAGTGCATCTACTCCAATGCACACAGCATGGGCAGCAAACAGGACTGGATATTAGGAAAAATTTCTTTACTGACAGAGTGGTGAGACACTGCAATAAGCTGCCCAGGGAAGTGGTGGAGTCACCATCACTGGAGGTGTTGAAGGAACGTGTGGACGAGGCATTGTAGGACATGGTTTAATGGGCATGGTGGTGTGGGGTTGATGGTTGGACTTGATCTTACAGGTCTTTTCCAACCTTAGTGATTCTGTGATTCTTTAATATGGAACGCAGTGGGAAGGTTGTTCCACTGTAACACCACGGATGCCATTCTTCTCCTGCAGTATTACAGAGCCAGGGATGACTTTAACAAAGGAATTCAAGGTCCTTTAAAAGGATGATGATAAATAAATCTAGAGCAGTCAGTGGAAACTTAATTCAGTAATAATTTGAGCCTAGGTAATAGCTGACTTTCTAGGTCCCACATGCCTGATTGTTTCTTAGCTATCATGACTGTTTTAGCATTTATCTTTCCATAAGTTTTCAAAAAAGTTTAGTTATCAGTTTGGTGAGCCACTTATAGGGGTCTCAAAAGAGCTCAAAGGCCTTAGTTTGCCTAGAAAAAAATAAAAGCCTTCAAGAGGTATTTGAATTACTGTGTAGCCTACAAAAGTAAAAAAACTTCCTTGTTCAATTTTTTAATCCAAGTAGTTTCAGACACTTGTAATACTGCCACCATCTGAAGTATCAATCACTTCAAAAAACCCCACAGAATTGACGAGCAAGAGCTGCTTATTATCAGCATGACAAAATGTCTCCTGCATAAACCAGCTTGTTTATAAAATAAGTTCTCCTCATGTAGTCAATTGTAAGCAACACTTCCACGTTTCTATTTTATCATCTGCATTCTAACCAAGCAGGCACGCACTGTTGCCGCACCAGGCATTATGTCTAGCTTTGCTGAGGGCAGGCATTGCCTACAACAGCCAGAACGGTACAGAAGTTTCTTGCCTGTCCCCTCCTTCATACAGGGATGGAACCAGACAAATTCACAGAAACCACTAAGGTTGGAAAAGACCTGTAAGATCATCAAATCCAGCCATCAACCCAACACCACACCATGCCCACTAAACCAGGTCCCACAATGCCATGTCCACATGTTCCTTGAACACCTAATTCTTGGCCGCTGCCTGCCAGCAGGGATACAAAAGGCAACTCTCTCATGATGGTCACAGCAGGACAGAGGGAAAGGGTGAAGACTTCAACTTTGACAATGAGTGCTTTACTGTCCCCTCTGTAATCCCCTCTGACTGACAGTCGCACAGAAAGCCTTTGCAACATGTTCCTATTTTCAGTATTTCCAACAAACATATTCACCCTGGAAAAACAGACTACATACACACACGTTCACACTACCTCAAAATAAATCCATTCATTCCATTCAAATCCATCCATAAATCCCTTAGCTTCTTTTGAATGCAAAACTGAAAGCTTTGCCTTGTAATAAATGAACTGGTGGGTAAATTTGGGTTGTAAACCATCCTGAACAGAAGGGCTATGGAGACTGTGTTTAACCTTTAGTCGCTCCATATAGATGCGATCTCAGATTGACAGGCCTTCTGTGTGCTATACTTTTTACCAGTCCTCCCTACAAAGCCATTGATTGAGACCATTCCAGCAGTACCCATTTTATCATGCTCCAGACTGCGAATTTGAGGACAACTATAAGCTTCATGATTTACCCTGTGAAGTGTTGAAGTATGTTAAGGAAGAATCAAAATAGCTTTTGTCCACACGCTTGCTGAATCCTTCCAGGAAGCCCAGCAGGTTTGCAAAGCAAGACCTCTCTCTATAAAAGCCAGAAAAACCCACTCAGATTTCCCTCACAACATATTTTCAGGAAACTAAGCAGACATGGAATAAGAAAGAGTGGAGTCTTTACAGAAGAAATGATTGTAGGGAGGAGGACACGATAAAGGCCTATAAAGCCAGAAGTAGCACAAAAAAAACCAGAAAGAGCACTGATTATACATCACCTCTTACAATACAGGAATTAGGGAAAGGCAATGAAGCTAGCATCTAACAGGTCCAAACAAGCAGTAAGAGAGTAATTCTTCACACAGCAGTATGCAATGAATGTTCAACATCCATATGGGTTCAGGGGAGGGTGAACAGGTTCATGAAAGAAAATGCCACAGAAGTCATGTCTGACTTTGAAAGACTCAAACAGAAGTGGCTGAAGGCTTGAGGAAGCCTACAGAATGTCAACTTTCCTACGATCCTCCTTAATGTATCCCTTTTTGGCAAACGTTCAGGATGGGACACTGAGCTAGATGGCACAGGACACAGGACTTCCACAGCTGTGCCATACTCAGCAGCAAAATGTAGATGGCAGCTTCCTTTTAATTACTTTTATCCTAAGACTTAAGGAAACTGTTATCTCTTCACGAGTGAAAGCTACTATTGGTGTTAGTATTTACTGCAATAGTGACACAAGATTTCCCCAAAAATCCAAAAGCTCTGTATAGAGAAATAGAAGGCGGGGGTGGGGATAGAGGAAAAGGCTGAACACTAATACTGAATTGTGAAATCAATTTAATCCAAAGATATAACCAAAGCTTTTACAGACTTTAAAAAAAAAAAAAAAAAAACACACACACAGCAAAAATAGACCCTAGTAATACTAGGAAGTAGATCCCAGTGAATCACGCAGCTGCTCTTGTGGGTTGTAATCCAGCTTGAGATATTAACAGTAAGTGTGAAATTGCAAGAGTGAATTGATTTAGAAATTGTACCTTCAATTGACAATGAGTGAACTTGCATCACGACTGCAAAAATATATTTGACAAGTGAATGGTAGCATACAATAAACTGAGATAAAAGCAATTTCTAATAAATGGAAAGTTAATGGTATTTAATTCCAACAGCATTTCAGCTAAAACCTCAAAGTTACATTTTCTTTCTTTTTAATAGCTCCTTTTCAGGGAACTTATGGGAAAAATTGGGGTGGGGGAAGAGAAACCTACTATTTTCCATAGGAGGTTTCTTATTATGACACAGCTTTAAGGCTTCAAATTATAGACAAAATTTAAATGTAATGCTACAGAAACTGCAAAGTGAATTGTGCTGGCATGCCACATTTCTCAAAAAAAAAAAAACCCAGGACACAGCATAATGACATACAGGTTTAACTAGAAAAAAAACCCTCTCTTTATAGAAGATATACAAGCATGAAGACAGAGGACAATCATACTTTATTATGAAGACACAGGACAATCATACTTTACTACACTGAAAAACAGATCACTATGCCACACCCACAGAGACAGAAATTAAAGCCTTTTTCAATTTGACAGGGCATTCCCTCTAGACATGAAAAAGTAGAGTATACCAGGAAACCAAGAAAAAAAAAAATCTCTTGTATTACATTCCCACCAATTTGAAGGCAGGTGGGTCAGAATACACATGCAGTCATGCTTTGCACCAGCAGAGCTGGACTGGACAGCTGTGCACAGCTGTGGGCCCCTGCAGCACGTACTAGGCCATAACCTAGTGGGGCTTTGCTGCCATGACACTCGCTAATGTCACCCACTTCCCTGAGAGAATGTGATTGACGCCACCTCTGACTATTAGGCCATTAAGTATGATTTCGCTTCTAGGGTTGAAATCTTGACTCACTGGGAAGGAAGAGGGAAGACATGAGAGACGCCCTTTTTCAGGACTTACCACTCAGCGCCAAGCAGCCAGACTCCGCAGTGCCACCCCAAATACTCATCTTGGGAAAATGAGTTTCCAAGAAGGAAGAATAGGAACCACAAACAAGGGCTCATATTCAAGACCTCAAACACCTGGCAGCATGGTATCTTACTGGCAGCATTTCAGCTGTAACTCTTCACTAATCCCAGCCGCCACCAGAATAGGACTACTGACCAGAGAAAGACAAAGGATGAAAAAAAAAAAAAAAAAGAAGAAAACTGATGGACATAATTTTTTCCTGCTGACTTGTGTGTACATTGTCTGTCTGCATCAAGGATTAAGTTCATGTGATGAAGTAGCTTCACACAATACAACACTCATGCTTTGGTTTTCTCTTTTAAGAATCAAATACATCACTCACTGACCAACTACACTTGGCGAAAGCAACCTTTCCATGCTTTAATAGATTTTGTTTGGCAAACTAAATGAGATGGAAGCAGAGCATAACCGTATGTTCTCTGCAGATAGACCTGGCACTCTAAGTTTCAACAGAACATGCAATGAAAGCCAACATTCAGCAAATGCATGCAAAACATGAAAATAGAGAACACACCTGCCCTGGGCAGACAAGCCCAAATAGCTTCCTAGCCAATACCGTAAGATGTCTTCCAGGACACTGCTGACAACACCCTCCCTGACTTCACAGTAAAAATGATATCCTACTTGTGGCAAGATGCAAGTCACGTTCATCCCCTGGGTATACTGCAGCATGAGTAAGGCAACACAAACCAAATAAAATGGCAGTATATTGTAGCTGTAATGAGGCACTTACATTTAATCAACATTTATTGCTCAAGTAGCACCTAAGAACTACTATAAACTCCAAACTGAAACTAAGAAAACATCTCTTTGCCCAATATACTAATACGTGCAAAGGTGTGCCTATTTGTCTGTTGGTTGCATATAAAATAGCTGTAATTAAACGGGTTTAGAATGGCTCTCCACTGGCACGAAGCACTTTCAGCAAGTATGACCCAGGGTGAAAAAGAATAACAAGGTCTAAGTTTTTACCATTATATCTAGCAATCAACTTATCCCCCTGAGGAAAATTATTTTAAACCCACAGAGCTTGGCATTGCATACTGTAGTAGACTACTGCAATGGCAGAAAAATTCACATTTAATTGTTACTAAAAGAGATTGTTCTTGAACCAATTCATTCAGACTCTTTTGACAGCCATCACGTCCAGTGAACATACCCTAGTGTTTGTCACAACCTAATGAAATCATTTTGCTGGTGAAGACATGAGGGACAGTGTCAGCAAATACAGAGCTTTTAGCATGGTAGAAGAATAATCACTCAATGTGACTTTAAAGTCACATGCATGCATTAAGGGAGGCAAGAAGGACTACTAAATGGCTGAGGTGGGAGATAGATGCAACAGGATTTAAAAGGTCTAAAAACACTGCCAGCTCCTTCCTACACCCTAGAAAATTGTCTTCTGTCTTTTTTTTTTGTTGCTTGCAACTTATGTCTGTGACTAATCAAAAGGTGTTGCTTAAACAGGGGATCAATAGAAGTATTACACCAGCATAGAGTGACTTCATTAATTCCTCTCAAGCAATGAGTGTAGAACAGTTCCACATACCTCAGGATAAATTAACGTGTCCTATTAGTGACATAAAGCATCATCCTCACATACTATGTTAAAACTCTGACAATGAAACTTTCACCAAAGTTTAAATGTGGGGACTGTGTTCCACCCTGGGCTTGAAAATCTCACTCCTCTTGGATGCTCAGAAGTTGTTTCCCAATGTACATGGGCTCGAAGAACCACTAAGTCTCTCTCCAGTAGGAAACAAAAGCAAGCGGTAAAATCAAAAGTAAAAAGTGGAGAAAACCATGTGATTCCAGTATTCCTTTTTCCTCACCCCACTAAGGCTTTTTCTTCACAGTAAGTACCCTTTAGGACATGCTGGCCAATACGTTTTAAATTATTCGCAAACAAGAATTTGCAACTTCTTTAGTCAAGGTAGGTCTGTTTTTCTCTGTCACTGAAAAATTAATTGTTCGTTCCATTGATGCAAATAATAGCTTTGCCTAGGCACAGTAGGGTTTTGGCAGGAATGAAAGCAGAGTGGTATCTGGCTACTGAAAGCTGCAGGTGAGAAGAGTCTACAGACAAGACCTTTGTTCCTTCCTCCATACAGTGCTAGGCTTTGTAGGGAATCAATCCACTTCACCATGTGCCCTCTCCCGTACAGAGCATATGGGATGACTGCCTCAGAAACGAACCACTCATGGGCATACCACAGCCTTTGTCTCTTCTGCAGCTAGGTGGCAACAAGAACTGAGGTAGGAGACCAATTGCCATTTCATCTTCAGGCTGGTCCAACACCCTGACTCACTCTCTCAGTAGGGAGGCCACAAGCAGGAAGACAACATGACCTCAGAGCATTCACTTCATTGGATCCCAGATGGCACAGAGAGATGCATAGCTGGTTACTGCCAACTCACTTTTATCCAAAACCAAGGTACAGCTGCCCCGCACCACCACAGACAGATCTGTACCAGCCCCTTAACATCAACATCTTGATAGGAGAAGGCAAGCTGCACGGATGCCTGTGCCTCAACCGCTGCAATAGGACCTTTATAAGCTCAACAGCAGCAGCAGCTTCAGCTAGTACAATGGGCTGTAAATTGGGAAAAGATGCAGGAGGACACAACCTGGTCTGCCATCTTTACTGTGAAATTACTGCAGAGAACAAGGGCAGAAAGTTGCAGGGGGATGTGGGTTAAACAGCAGAAAGTGACACAACAATGCCCAGCAGAGCTCATCTGTTAGAGACCTGACTTATACCTCATGAGATCCCCCACGCTGCTCCTCACTGGACTGGCTGCGGACCCCACCTACAGAGAGGCGTATTTCCTCGCACCCGTAAGAGAAGCCCAAAAGAAATCTTATTTATGCTACTAACAGATACAGATGTTTTCACTGTATCAGTGCAACCACAGAGAAATACATTTCCCAGAATTTTCCAACTCACACAACCATGCTAAATTTGTTGGGTGTTTTCTTTTTTATACCACTATTCTAACACACATTTTTTACTGAATTTTTACTCAAAACAAGCCTTTAAAACACTTTAACATTTCGCTTACGTAGGTATAATAGCACTGAACCTAAAATAGTTTCAATGCTAGCTGTGGAGTCATCCACAAGATTAAAAAAAAATCTGGTTCCCATAATGGAAACAATTTAATTTTGTTTTATTGTTCTAGTGAAATACATATTGTAGCTTAATCCATAGCAGAAATATGGAATCATTCAAGTCCCCAGAGGCAGAAATTCTGGAAGCTATGGCAATTACAGAATTAGGACACAGTCTGTAAGTTATGTTGTATGGCTGAAGACCACCTCTGTAGTCTCATCCTTCCCATCGTTCATCTCACTTCTCTCTCCAAGATCCCTGATCCCCACCTTTCTCACTGCACCATACTACCACCCCCTTGCCAGAAAACCTTCCAGGTCCTATCCATAGCAGGAGTGGTGACAGAGAGCCAAACTAGAGGTGATAAGGGGCCCCATCAGGTGCTCTGGCTGTGTCTGAGCATCTTCTGGGAGGCGCACCAGAGAAACACTGCAAATAGCAGGCTGGACAAGCTCTGTGTTGTGAACCAACGTACACCATCTCAGAGACACTAGTACACAACCTGGCAGCAATGACACCATGCAAGGCACAGGTTTTGGGAAATATACTATGTAGGTGCCATATAGGAGGAATCAGAGAGATGTCACAGGACTGTATTTGGTACCATGGACTTAATGAATATAAGAAGGCACTTTTAACGACTGATGGTATGTCGGACAAGAGGCAATGAATGCCTCAAAACATAGAGGACAGTGAGGAATACAGTGTTGTATGGGATGGAAGGTTGCATAAGTAGTATGTTAATATTCGACCCTCTAAGTATTGGGGGGGGGGGGGGGGGGAGGAGGAGAAGGTGATGGGACATAGATGGAGAAAGTCTCTGCACTGTCAGTACTTGACATAACAACAAAGTCCCTCCTGCATGACACTGCTCTTGCCATATCCCCAGATACAAAATATTCAAGACACACCAAGTGCATTTACTGCCTAAGTGTTCAAAACTGGCTACGCTGTGTCACATCAGCGCCCCAGGTTGCTGGTCAGACTGGTCCTCTGGGACTCAAATGTTATTACCATCAGTCATTTTGTATAATATTGCTTAAAGTGAAGCAACATTTCACTTCTTACCAAGAGGTACGTCCTTTGGTGGGGTTTCACCCCATCCCTCACATCTCCTTGCTCCAGTTTTCCAAGAAGCAGCCATATGAAGTTAAACTTACCAAGACACAGCTCCCTATTACTGTACTTTTCTAGCTCACTTAACTTCGTTATTACTATACTTTAAAGTAATTCACAACCAAACTTAAAAACAATTTTCACAACAGCACCAGACATGGGAGCACTCCTGGACAACTTCTTCAGCCATTCCCCTTATAAAGTCTTGTAATTTCAATTGTAATGTTAATACATTCACAGTAACACGCAGTTTACCTCAGCACCATCACAAGATGACACTTCAAGGTGTCAAAAATTCAAAGCTGTCCGAATGAGGAAATGTTTCTGCTTCACAGAGTTAACCTCAGTAAAATACAGCCACCTGTATTTTCACCTATATGATCTTTTGCCTACTGTTACTTCAAAGCCATGCTTCTTCAGTTCATTACTCTCATGCATGTAACAATTCTCTCTGTCTACAGGGCACCACTGATTTCTTACGTATAGTCAATTTTTCCTCATACTGAGTTTTTCTATGCCACTATTTTTTTTTTTTTAAGAACAATGTTACTTTCAAAGCTTGTTTTAGAAAAACATCTTTTTCTTTGTATGTTAACTTTTTTCATTAGGGTTGGCTTTCATACAAAACAACTTAATCAATAATCAATTTAAACAAAAAAAAAAAATCACCATTCCCATGCTTGTCTCAGTTAAGCACAAATTCAGCAGCTGAAAGGACAGGAACTGGTAGAAAAAGGCAACCCTTACAAGAGGCAAAACCAGGCAGATCCATCCTAAAAACTGACAAGCCACCCATGGAGAAAACGTCTGTTAACCCAGTGGCTGATCCGTCTTGTAAGGACCATATTTCTCCCTCATCCCAAATACTACTCCTCCCAATTTCAGTTATATCAAACTTCACATCAGCCACATCTACAGCTGTACAGTAACCAAGGGGGAGGATTCTCTAAAATGGATTTTAAATAAGACTAAATAGTTAACACTTGTGAAATTGATAAACTAACCATTTAACAGCCCTACTTCTGGAGAGTATATTAAGTGGACAATCTCCCCTTAAGGCTTTGAGTTCTGTATTTGCAAAACAGATGCACGAAGGGATGAAAATCCCATAAACGGTTTGCATTCTTGATGTCTGACACAATTTAGTCCTTGGGGAGCGCACTACGTGTGTACGTGTGCATATGCAGGAGATTGCATGCAATCTTTTACAATAAGGCCCTAATCCTGAACCTGTAACATTACTTTAAGCACCAGAAATAACCTACAGTTCTGCTGCTGTTTTAAGACCAGTGATCAGAATGTCACCTATTAACTTTTGCATCACTATGACAGGTTTGTGTTCCTGCTTCCCAGAAAATCCAGTTGCTCTTCCTCACTCTTCTTGGTTGCTCTTTTTGTAAATAAACAAACAAACCCTACAGATACTTCTTGTACACTTACGTTGATGATTCAGAGCATACTGCAGTTTCCTGAATGTAGACCCTGCTTTAGCTACCTCAAGTACATAATGAGAAGGATACGGCTATTTAGTTGGACACTAACAACAGGAGATACCTGTTAACAATAAAATCATACAGACAAACTCTTCAATGTAATGACCCTAGCCTGGGTTATGAAGATACGCAAGAGAAACTGCAAGAGCAGGGGAGGGATGACTGCATTTACTCTTAACACAGTAGTTAATTGCTCTCCAATTTCTATTTCTAGGGTCACCTAGACATTAATTTCTTATTTTTCTTCTACCTACTGCTCCTCTATTTACCTTTCAAATAACATTCCGTTTCAAAAAAAAAAAAATTCAAGCATCCTGTTGGTGCTCAGAGGTTTTATGCTGTCCACTACCAGCTATTACAAACTTCAGTGCTTTTTGCAAATCACTACAAAGAGCAGAAATAATGAGAAGTAGTAAATGCAAGGTTTCATGTGAAATTGAGTGCCTTATGTAGCTCCGTGACTTAACATTATACTCGGAGAAGAATGGGGTAGAAAGAACTAAGTTATAGTTCATGACCATTGTCAAATTCTCAAAGCTTTGCTGGTCCTTGAAATACAGATTTGGAAGAAGCCTAGCCACGTTATTCTAACAAATACTTATCTTGTCATCAACATAATTTTCCAGAGAAAAAAACTGAAATATGATATGCTCTCCTCTTCTGATCTATCAAAGAAGTTCTACTGACCTTAATCACAGTATGGCCTTACTAGAGCCATTAATTCAAAACATGTGAAAGGTTACAAAATTCCTCAAAAAAATTTACAAGCTTTTTTTTCTCTCCCCCCTCTTCCTTTCCCATCTTTAAAAGCTGCATCATTTTTATAAAAGTGCCATCTGATGGGTATAAAGACTGTATGAAACTGAAAGGCATAGAAACTTAGAAGCAGCAGTTTGACCAATAATAAAAGAGATACTACATTTGATCCAGAAATATCGTAAGTTTTTTTCAAATGCAGTTATTTGTTTGTTTTGACCAACTTAAGGCTGCCTGAGCAGCCTCTCTCCTGGATGCATGCTTGAGATAAAGTATTACAGAGCCTTATTTTCAAGCTAGCTAAAGAGATCAAATACCCTCTTCAACCTAGAGCTTATTTCCACAGCTTCGACTTCTGCAAGTTCATCTTCTGCACAGTTAGTACTGTGTGCAGCAATCTCCAGCTAGTGATCAAATTTTCAAAACTTCCAAATCATGAGAAATTGCTCACTGTGCCCAAGGAGGTATTTGGAAATGTAAATTCAGAAGTAATGCTTCAGTGTGCTACTTTGCAAGGGGAGAGAGAACATGCAACCAGGTTGATCCTCTTCAACCCCTGAGAGTACTCCTATTTGTTAACTATGTGGCGATGGACTTTTAAGGCTGTGATTTATGGAAGCCTGTTTGATCACTGTTCATCTTTGTTCTGCACTTACAGGCACTATAGTGACCTTATTTACACCCAAGTTAATCATTAGGTCTTACAGAGGGTGGGGAACAGTGGGGGAAGGTAAGGGGTGGGGAAGGGGAGGGAAAGAAAGATTTCTTTTCTGAATTAAAAGCATTAGTGATTTTTTAGAAGTTATCGAAACAACAGGAAAGAAACAGTGTGTCACACAGATACTTTCTCTTTATGCAGACTTGGCTTCACATCCCCAAACCGAGACTGCTGCTGAGAGGATGGCACCATTACCATGAGCTCTCTACCAAAACTTCCAGAAAACCCACCAACTTCAGCTGTGTCCTCTGCACAGGTAACGGAGGCCCATAAACAGAAAGCTGTGAAGTACCAACTTATTTCCAAACTGTCACCACAGAGGCCACCAGGCACTCCTGTCTCCTGCTTACCATTAGCTGGAAAAGAATGAGGGCTCCCCACCCAAGGGCTAATCTAATTCATCACAACATTTGCTGCTCTTTGTCACTTCTATAAGCATCTGCTTTACTGAAGAAAAAAAATCCAAATTCCTCTGAAAACGGTTATAAAACAGCCAGGAGACAGTGAGGCTGCTCCTACCCAAGTAAGACCAACGTGACAAATTATCACCTGGGAAAGAAGATCACATGACAGAAAAATACCAGGAACAAAAGGGAAATACAGCCACAAGAGAAAAGATGAGGAGAAATTACTATTGAAAATTTCCATTTGAGACATTCACCCAACAGACACCATTTAACTATCCTTTAAACAGTCACACTACTTCAACTACAGTAAGCATACAAGTTTTTTGCATTATTTTCCTATCTTAGTGTTTATTTCAAATTGACAGAAGTAGCAGTATCTCAAAAGCAAGCAACCCACAGGAGAGCATTATGGGCATATAATAAATAGGGTAACATAGAAGTCTTCTTATCCCCAAGTTATTCTCTCTAGACATCCCATCCCACTCACGTGAAATAAGACAGATATTTCTTTTACCCCCAATGTTTTCAGTTCTAATATATATATATATAAAACTGCCATCAACCTCTTGGTCTGCAGACACTAAACTTCACCTACTGTTTCCCCCCTCTCACACACACACACACTAATCCTACTGAAATATGCTGGAATGAGAGCCACCTAAACCAAAAACATGCATTTAGTTGCAGACTAGAGCTGACAGCAGCAGCTCACACCCTCTTCCTAGAGAGGGAGCTGGCCGGGCTTGGGGAGCTTTGGGACAGAGGGGACAGGCCAGACCCCTACCCAACCGCACTCTCCATCTCCATGCCTAAACCTCCAGCAAGGGAAGCCTTTAGAGACAACTGCATAGCAAAACTCGCTGGCAAAGCAACAACCCAACTTAAAAAACAAGCAACCCGTTCCACACAGAGACGGAAATCAAAACTTCAGCCCACTTTATCCAGAGCTGGACTTCCATCAGTCCATACATCCCATCACCAAGCTTCTGCCTGTCTGGTTTACTGTTGCTGACAACTTCTTCACAACAGCATGGATAAATACTCTTCCAAAGGAATAAAATGGAAGCAAGGATGAGCATAAAATTCAATCACATGCAATATTAATATTAATCACAGTAATTACACAGACTACAGGCAACACAAAAGCATACTTTCCTAAGGTGGCTGCCTTCACAGCTTGCCAACTTTAACAGGTTAGGCCCCTCCCATGGGGAAAATAGGTCAACGTCTTTGCAGTAAGAGTAATTTTTATACTCCTTATCAAACAAAAAAAAAAGGCCTTTGCTGGCCCTAAAAATAAATACTACCCTTCAACAGGTCAAGTGCAAAGCAATTTTGTTTTCTAAAAGCAGTAACAGTACCCTCTACATCAGTTGTTTGTGTCTCTAGTACACGAAGCCTGTTTGCCTGACAACTACGTGGTTAATACGGCACAACAACCCCCCCACCCTAAGGCCTTCATCTCAAACATGCAATTAAGAGTTTGCCTTTTAAAGGTTTGGAGGTTTTTGTGGTTGAAGGAGTAGTTCATTAGTCACAAGAGCTCCTTTTCTTGAACTCTGGTAATTAACACTCTGATGCCTGTTCCCACAGTGGAAACAAGAGGGAACGCTGCAAAACTGCCTGCCTCTTGGCTCCCAAGAAGAAATGGGGTGATCCTTTTAATTTGGTTTGGCTGCCTTCTCGTACCACCATGTGGAACTGTTTTGGTTGATTGCAGCAAGGTCCATTACTCATGTCTGCCTCTCCTTTGTGACTGCACCCTTGCAAACACTGTGGTTATTACTGTTACACCCATGAGCTAGTCAGGGAGCAGTTTGCTGTAAGGCAACAGCTGATGTAGTTGCCAGATAGCCAACCTTTTAGATGACAACCTCCTACACTGTTACGAAACATTTATGACTAGCACCTTACAATCTCAGGGTCACCAGGGAGGCGTAAATACAGGCACATGAGAATCACCAGCCACCAGCACCTGCTAATCACATTAATATGTCATAGCAAGCTGAATGACATTAACAGAAAAATGCTGATGGTGCATACCTCTTTCCATCATGTACAGATCCCCAGGAGTCACTACTGGATTCTCCTAGGAGACGCTGTCATTACTTGGATGCACACTTTACTTCATGTTAAAAATCCCCACAATGTTACATCAGGAATTCTAGCTTCTTAAAAGTTATTGCTTGCATTATTTTTTTATAGCATACTGGAGTCCCTTCCATAAGCCAGGACACACAAGGAGCCTCAAGACCAAAGAACAAAAATCCTAACCACTGTCCAAAGGGAGTCTGAAACAGAGAGAGGAACATAAGATGAGGAATGACACTCCACCGCATTGGACAGACAACCATTTCACTGCACTAGCCATCGCCTTTCACCTGCAAAGGGCTGGGAAGGTTGATGCCATCACAGCTGACAGCTTTGAGGACAGCTTCACAGCAATGTGAAAAGAATCAGACAGCTTAAAGGTGTTCAGGTAAAGTAGCTGCTGGGTTCCCAACAATGAGTGAGGGAAGACGTGCAGAGCAAGGCTAGAAGGCCTGGCCAGAAAGATCTGAGAGCGAAAGCAGCCAGCATACATTTGAAGCAATAAAGGCGGCAGTAGAGAAGAGGGAAGAAAAGACTGATACCGTTAGCACACCTAACTAGACAAAAAAAAAAAAAACAAACAAACAAAAAAAAAAGCTTTGCAGCAGCAAAACACGCTGATAACGTTGTCCCAGTGACAAGAGAGACCTGCTTTGAGACACACAATGCAATAGGCATTTTAAAGCCTATCGCTGAAGTATCTCAGCTTCCTTTGAACAGACTGTGTCAAACCCAAGGTTTATCAACTGAGCAGTCAATCACCAAATCTCTCAGCTATCCCTTATTTTTATAATTGCTTTAAATGTCTAAAGCAATTGCTTCAAACAATTAGCTGCCTGACACATTTTCATTATTCCACATCATCTTACAGCCCTAGTTAGGTGTGCAGTAATGATGCTACTTCCTAAAATAGCAGAGACCTCATCAGAGTTCAAGTGCAACACCCCAACTGTAAGAAAGCCAAGGGCATCTAAGATCAACAGTGGCAAAGCTGACTGAGGGCTCTGTCTGAATCGTACACAAGTCCAAAATACCACCAACCTGTCCAGGAGCTCTACGTCCTTCCTAGATGTAAAGTGGAGTGGAGGAGGGCAGGAGAGAGCCCTATATCTGACATCCTCATACAGTATTTTTTGTGATTATGAAAAAGCAAGAGCATGAGCAGATATTCCACCCTCTTAGTAGGGTGGTGACAAGATATTTCTGAATCTCTGCTGAAGCTCCAAACAAGTCTTCCTGACACTTCTAAAGCACAGCAAAGCACCATCAGATATTTGTAGCGAAGTCAGTCAATTCGATTGATGGCTACTTGCTTCTTTCTCACAGCATTTTAGCTAAATTGGGTTTTGTTTGGTTTGGGTTTTTTTGGAAAGATCTGTTACAGAATACAACTTTATTGGTGCAGCTTCCAGAGAGTGCATAATTCCTAGGTGCCAGAAGCATCTTTAGGGAAGGCGCTCACATATATGCCTAACAAAGCTGCAAGCAGAATGAAAACAGTTTAAATCTTAATAGAAAACTAGTTTTGAAAGTTAACTTTTGTTACTTTAGTAAAAAGTTAGAACTTAAAAATATCAAAGATTTTTGAGAACATGTAATGACAGGAAGGAATATTAAAGAGCAAAACATATTTCAGTAAAGCCACAAGAGATAGTTGAAAACTTAGGTAATTATCTTTCAACATACTCTTAACCCTTGGAAAATTGAAGGTGATACTGGACAATAAGATTACATGTATTATGCTCATGGGTTAGAAGCCACACAGCCCATTCAGTATTCTGCAGCAAGCAAGCGATGTTAATGTGAGCAAAACCTGTACGCATACATACAAGCTGACAATCTGGGAAATGAGTAGTTCTGTGCATGACAGCTCAACAAAAGTGTCCAGGCATGCCTAGCACGGGACTGACTCTACTGGGAGCTGGAATTGCTCTCCAAATATACTGCCCTGAGAAGCCAGTACTAATCTTACTACACTAAAAGCTGACACACAGTGTTGCTAGCGGTACTCTGGCCACATCCCAGAGTCCAGCTGTCAACTGCCTTGTTTCAAGAGACAATTTTATACACCAAAGGATGCTCACTAGCTTGGAACCTAGGCACCATGATGTGGTCCAAGAAGACAAATTATTAAACAGCTTCCCAAAATATTCAAGACTAGCTACTTCACTGGAAGTTTGGTTTCAGCAACATCAATGGAAAACATTTTCCAACTGGTTTCCCATCATGGCTAGCACCATAAGATAGGAGGGTTTCTACTGTAAAAAGAATTCAAAGTAGCCCCAGAAGGCTGCTCCAAGTGCTTCTAATTATACCACAAAGATCTAAAAAGTATCAGCCACCCCTGATTCAATTACAATTGTCAGATGCTGCCTTTTCATGCAATAACATGTGGTGCTGCTCATCCTTCTACATAGCTCTACAAGGTAGTCCACTGATTAAAGACACTGCACTGGAGCTAGACAAAGTAGAAAGGACAGAAGAGGTCAGTTATTATCACACTTGCGTCAGTTACTACTCTCACATGCAATATTCCAAGAACTCTGTGTTAAAATATACCAAACTTTTCATCAGATGCTGAATAGCATGAGATACAATTACAGCTCTCCCCCATACAGATCACACTGATTACATTCAACAACTCTTTTGTACATCAGATGCCTATTGACTAGTAGTATTCCAACAACCCTAAATGCAGGCATGCTCTATTTTCTTAAGCAAGCATACACATATTTTTTAAATGAGCATGCCCCCTTGTTTATTGTTATGTCTTCCTGCATCCCAGCAGTTCTCAGGTGAGCGATGGAGAAAGGAGGATCCAGTGACTACAACACTGAACCAGGGCCTGCAAGTTTTCTTCCTCTGCTGCAGACATCATGGGATGGACCCAGTTGGAGACTGACATGCTTCAACTCCCAGGATACTCAACAGAGACCTCCTACTCAGTACTCAATGGAGCCCAGAGCATGATTCAACTTACCCTGAAACAGACACCGAGAACAACATCTGCTGAGCCACCCTCTAGACTCCAGTGACCATAACAAGAGTATAGACATCTGAATTAATCATGTCTTAATCCTGATTTGAATGCCACCCACTGTATGACCAGAGGCAAATCACTTTCTTACACAATATGCTCCACACTGCAGAGCCATAAAAGGACACTTGAAGGAGCCCAAACAGACGTTTCAGGAGTTCATAAGCAATGTAACTGCATTAGGGGATGCAAATAGCAAAGACTTTCATGCTAATGCTGTTTCTACTACATAAATAACCTACTTCAGGTTTGTTGGACCTGCCCTGTGTAAGGTAGGCACAGCCCAAATTCCTCACAGTCTTAACTCCCTATCTTTAAAATTAAAGTAACAGCAAATTCCTACTGAGAGGGGTACCGAAAGAATAAAATAAAGACTGGGAAGCACCAGGGACACTGTGATAATGATGCATTAAGGCTAAATCAAGATAAGAATTGCATAAGGCACCAGAAGAACACTTCCTCAGCCCCCAGAGACTTTGTTTCTCAAGGCTCTACTCCAGTCATCTTCTCTTGATACTTTCAAAATCTGAATAAAAGTACCCCAACTAGCTAGAATCCTACCAGCCAGCATCAGTCTGGTACACATGCTCTAGTAAAGTAGTAAGCAGCAAAACATTTAAGCAGCATGAACCTATCGTAAGAGCAACCATAAAAATAGATCCCCCACTACTAGCAAATACCTGCTATGGAAGCACAGCATCCATCTCAGTCCATTTTAATGCTCCAGCTTCGGCACTGCTGCAAACCCACACCTAGCCTCCCGAATAAGCAATGACTCTCATTCTTAGTCAAATGGCAATATTCCATGTTTCTCCAAGATTACCATTAAATCCAAATCATAACTGAGGGCAAACCGTGTTCTTAACTTATTTCTTTAGTGCAGTGATGTGTAACACATGTTATTGTGAGATACAACGAAAACCAGCAAGAAATAAAAATGTTATTGGCAGGTTTGATTTCCAAGTTCTTGTTTTGATCACATATGGATTTATTTATCTAGTCTGATTTATTTATCTTTGTCTGAAATAGTGTGAAGTATGTATAGTCAGAGAAAAGATGAAGGATTGTTTTTAAATACAAGGAAATAACTACGATGGTTTTATGTTTACACAGGGATTATATTTCACAAGAGGTATAATATTACATGCTCTGGTGAGTACAGCGTAAGTTTGAATACTACATGGAATACTACAAATTTTAAAGAAAAAAAATACAAGCACATAGAATTTATAGCATATTTATCTTTTGTCTCCTCTTTCTTCCAAAGTTTCCATTACAGCTTGCATTAGGAATGCCAACAATTACTAAGTTTTATGTTTTGCCATAATCCTTTTAAAATTCTGTTTGGTGAAGCAATAAGAATACAAACAGCAAGAATCCTGCACCTTACGAAGGATGAGCGAGTGAAGCAGTGAATACACTTCACCACTAGAACTATTCAGAGGGGGAAAGCAAAAAAAGACCCACTCATATCAGAGTAGGTATCTGCATTTCACTACATTTCCACTTCTCCTCTACAATATTCTCTGGGCACAGCTCCATCCCCTGGTCCCTGCACATGTTTTTCAGTTCACATTCTTCAGGCATGTCTGAACTTGTTCTTATAGCCCTCCTTCCTCAGGGGAAGTCCTACATAGGAGGGGAAAAGAAAAAAAAAAAATAGAAGTCTTCATCCCTTATTGCTCCCTTCTCACTCCACGCCCCCATAGCCAAGCACACGTCTTCTCAGCAGTGCAGCGCTAAGATACCTGCTCAGGTACAGTGTTCTGCCTCCTGCAGCAGCGCGACAGCAGCCAACTCAAAATTAAATTTTCAAGGCACTGAAGTTGTGATATTGCTGTCCCAATGAAACAAACTGGTAGATTTTCATTCTTCCATTTACATGTCCACCTGTCACCAAAGGGTTGCCTTTTGGCCATCACAGAAGGACACAGCTCTTTCACAATGCTAGTTCACGAGGAGGAAAAAAAGCACCGTCAAGACCTGCAGCTCAGTTCCTCTGGAACAGGCAACAGCAGTAACATCACAACAGAAGGCAGAAATCCTCTCTTATTAGATAAGGGTCTTTTACAAGCTACAAAAGCTAGAAAGCCCAACAGAAGCCCTTAACCAGTCTGCCTCACTGGCCCACTGTACTCGTAATATATCCAAAGGAGGCAACACCTTGAGCCCTTCCCTTCTGTTCTGACTAGGAAGGCATCTGTATCACACAAGATATCTTTTATTTAGTAACAAAATGGGAATTTGCAGAGCTTTTCCTAAAGCATTCACCCAGCAAACTTCATTCCAGTAATACAAGACTCTGTGAGATAAGGAAAGATATTAACGATAAAAGGACGGCAACCTAAGCAACATTCATTTTGCACACACAAGGCAGAGACATCAGGATCATTAGCCTAGAAGCATGTACCAACACTTGCTTTAGCAGAAGCCTTAGCCCTTGATGAGCACCAATTAAGTTTTAAATGGTGTTCTTTCCTTTGATCAAGAAACAAGATACGATCACATTTATGCCACAGAGCTTTGATTGCAACAGCACACCAGATGCTTTGCTTACCTACACTTAACTACTAGTATAAGAAACAGTCCAAAAAACTAAAGAGATTTTGTCATTCCAGTGACAAATAACTGTCTTCACATAACAGGGTATCAGAGAACCATGTACAAGAAACTACATGAACTCAGCACTAATGCAATAAGGTAACATAATTCGGCCAGATACCAAATGCATGTCTGTGAGACCAAAGTTACAGCAGTCAGTGATGCGATCTCACTAAATCAAACACAGATGCTTGGTTTTGTCCAGCATGTGTGACATTTGATCAAAATTAGCTACATTTTGTAATATCATAAATATCTATTAAAATAGGTAATGAATGTTTTAAGCCAGTGAAACAGATCAGGCTGATTCAGTGTACCTCCCGCAGATCCTCCAAGCTGTGAAGTGTTACTGCTTGCACTCTGAGAAGATGGGGGTAGGCATATGGAAACCCACAGGCAATTTCCTCATGGAGAGGAAGCGTGGCCCAGGGATCTGAATGACAGCCTCAGACTCCAAATGTCATCTCACTCTGGTAATAACAGCCCAAACGACAAAAGGACTGTATACCCTGCCTAACATCAGAGATCCACAGTCAAACAGCATTTTTTTTTTTTTCCGAATTTCCTATCTCTTACTGCAGCCCTGTGGACAAACACACTAAAATCTGTGAGCAATCCCATGACCACAAGAAGCTGGGTCCTGAAGAACTACCGTAAATACATGAGAGGTTGCCATAGAGGCCCCAGCTCCATTAACTCCTGTCCACCCTTCCTTTCCTCTCTTCAAGTTAGCCATGAAAACATCACTACCTCCTCCTTGACAGGACTTACATATTTGGGGTATGTGGAGAATAGAGCGAGGAGACACTGCAGAAACACCATTCCTCTAGGGAGATAAGACCTGACTGTGTGACGTTAGGAAAATGCAAGGTACAAATTAAGACCAATATCATTGCTTTTATGGAAAAAACGCAATGGTAATCAACTTTTTCCACCTAATTTGCAGAGGCACTGTTTGGACTTATTCATTAACATACCTTCTGTGGGAAGTTTCCCTGGAAGTGAAAATCTTGTCCTAAGACAATGCAGCAAACCGAAAACTGAGCAGTCTTGTTACCTCTTCTGCAATCTTTAACTGTCACTAGTCATCGTCCGTTTGACATGCCTGGAAGGAGCTCATCTGACCATGACTTAAACCAGACAATCCAGAAGTTTAGATTTAAGAAGTCAAAAGGGAAGAATAAACACCACCCAAAAAACCCCACATACTTTTGAATACTTGCTGACAGGCTATATGCATGCATCACTCATAACTGCAATTCATCTAGTAGCATGTGTTGGATAACAGCCTTTTGTCAGGGTCTTTTACTTAAGAAAATAAAAGACCATGACAAATTTCAACATGCATTTTATCCAGTGCCCTGTACTTTGTCTTCCCTTAGCTCTTGCAGCGTGCTAGACAGTGTATAAACAGAGAGAGGCATGATCCTTGGCCAAGAGGATTTACATGCTGAAAATAAGGGGTCCCAGACAGAAGTGCAAAGAATGAACACATAATGAGAGTTATGAAAATCTGACACACAAACACATTTCATCAGAAATGAGGCTTTTCCTACAGAAGTCTCCAACAACAGACACAAATGACCTCCTGTCACTCAAGGAAAAGCTTGAAAGAAAGAAGGAAAAAAGCTACTGACTCGCTGGCCAATCTCCACACCTTTTACTGAGCAGTTGGAAGAAATTTCTCTTAATAATTATACCACCTCACATCTCTAGTTGGTTAATACTGAGCAAGCACCTTCGCTCTTAACACTACTACCTATGTTCAGGTACTACCTAAATATACCTTGTATACTTAAAATTCATTGCCAGGGTTTCACTACATCCCTCTGCAAAGGTTACAATCAACTTTCCACTAATGCCCATTGTGATTTTAGCATTTAAAATGTTGCTTTTCCAGACATTATGCTGACAGCATTCAACTTTTAGACTTTCTGATGTTTGGTTAAAATAGTTTGAACAGCAACTTAATGGCAAATAAACAGAGTTGACTGTGAACATGAAAAGATCAGGAGGAAAAAAAATTTAAAAAAATCATAGAACCTACAAGCAGCTCAAGAAACTGCAGCACAGCAAAAAAACATGATAACATGATCTAAACACATGAACACAGAGGCCAACTTTGGTTTATTTTTTCATACACATTCACTGATCTTAGCAACGATGAATAATTTTAAGACTGCAGTAGTACAGACTCATTGTGCAACTTTTTACATTGTTTCAACCCACAAATAAATATAAATAGACATATTTAGTATATATCTTTTGCTAGTAAAACTTTACGGGCCAGCTATATGCAGAATTTCAGGTGAGATCTGCAAAGAGTGGTTATTCCACATCATTTTCTGATCTATTTAACACATACTCTATGCAAGTATTTAAGTAACCAAGTAAACAGATGAAAGAGATTCTTCTGCAGCCCCAGTTATGGGCAGCTCTCTACTGTTCTTCACTGAAAGCAAAATACTCTGTCTTAAGAAATAACCAGGGATTTCTTACTGTTAGATTTTTCCCAAATAATTTGAACACAACAGCATTCACTTGAGAGCACCTAAAAAGAAAAGGAGGTTAAAAAATAACTCAAGTGCTATGCATTACCCATAATTGTTTCTAAAATCCAGCTATGGTTTGCAGCTCCCAGCACACACAGTTAACATGACTGACCTTGTTGAAATCTCCCTGGGTAAGCAAGATAGCCCTAAAAAAAGAACACCAGGCCCTCACGATTAATTGCTAACTATTAATAAATTAGCATATTTCTCCCTCTTCTCCCAAGCATACCTATAAATAAATATAACTGCCCAAAAGCTTTACCAGGAATGGAAATTAGAGTATTTCATGATATAACAGGCACAGTAATAAGTGATATCCATGAACTACTGAGGAAGGGAATAACCGAACCTGGAGCGCAACAAAGAAACCAAAGCAGGCGTGCAATCCCCAGCTAGCCGAGTCTACAGCTACAGCGACAAAGGCCAAATTGTAATGGAGCCTCGCAACACAGGCTTCTAACCACAAACGCGTCAAAGCAGCAAACTGTCTTCACCGTGTAAAATTTGGCTTGAAGTCACAACTCACATAAATATGTGAGGCCTGGGGGCAGGGGGAAGAGGCAGATCAGGCTACAGCAAACAAAACGGAGGCACAGCAATGTTCTCTAAGACAGTAACATTTCTCACACAGGAGGCTCTATCCCATATGCAGTTTTCCTTCCTCTTGCATCTTTTGAGGAATAACCTTAGCAGTGGGGTTTTCAGTAGCCAGGGGCTTCTGGAACCAGAGAAAGTTTCTCCACATGATCAGATCACTCTCTTTCCTTCAAGTTGCTGCTCCACCAGTAAAATTATGCCACTTTTGTGCTGGAGATTTCTCCATATGCATAGCCCTATGGATCTAAATGGGTTCTTGCTAGTTTCTGGACCCAGGACAGCCCAGAAAACTGCAAGACCACAATCAAACAAATACCAGCAGCGTACTGCAGATGTGCTACAACTTCCATGGCCATACACCTGTCCCACAATAACCTGAATGACTCCAGGAATCCCTCCTGAGGAGCTCTGGGGGAATTCAGCCTCCTGGGCACACAAGGGAATGCTGTGAGATACAGGTGAGGACTTTGAGCCCGTAAACATCTTAACCTGCACAGGAGCAAGACCGCAGGTCAACTGCAACACCATTCAAATGTTAGTTTACACCCCAACAAGGATCAACTCAAAAAAAAAAAAGAAAAGAAAAAAATACATCTTCTCAGTATAGTCAGGAAAACAGTGCAGGCTATACCACTCAAAGAGCATAAACTCTATGTCAACCCAGCCACAACTTAAATCAACACAGCATCCTAGCCAAAGAAGTACCTTTTTTCATTGCTGAATATGGACCCTAAATACTATTTGAATTTGTGTCACGTGTAAGAGAAACCTGTACCTACACCACTGCTTGTTCCAGACAGAAATGAAGGAGGTGCTTATAAAAATATCAGATAGTTTTCTAACCCTGATGTTGTAGCTAGAAAGTTATCACATCCTTGGTCAAAGCTTAAGTAATGCTTCACCTTCACAGAAAATGGCTAGTGAGTAAAAGTGCAACTCTTCCTCAGCAGCTTCGGTTTAACTACACCAATTCTTATTAGCTACATAGCCTGCTACTGTCAGTACAGTGCACTCTGCCAGAAAAAACACCCTTGTTCGCAAAAAATAGCAGCATTCTAGTCTGAATTAGCAAGAGAAGACAAGCAACTGCGTTTTGTATCAGCTGTTGTTGGTAACAATGAACAGAGCACTTTTTATTTAAAACCTGACTACAAAAACCTAAAAATATTCATGTTCGGCTTACTAATTCTTGATAGGTTCTATTTTAAATTCTAGATAAATGCTATTCACACTGTTTACCTAGGAGTGAACAGCTCCAAAAAAAAAAAAAAAAAAATCACAGAACAAAACTCTTCAGGATAAGAGTTACCTTGTTAGAAAAAGTTAGTTCAAAAGCCACTTAAAAAAAAGAAAAAGGCAAGTTCACCAAGAGCAAATAAGCTAACTGTCCAGCAGTGGTCATACAGCTTGTTTTTGCACTTTGCTTTTTGGGGTTTGTTTCATGGAACGGGGGGAAGTTTCCATGCTGCTTTGGGTTTGGAAAAGTTAGTTAAAAAAAATCAATTTATAGGTGTTTGATTGTAAAAAGATTTGGAAGAAAAAGAAAAATGGTTCCTGGAGAAATATTCTCAGTTTTACATTGAACATTAAAATGGACTAAATCAAACCACTTATCTCCGCTATTCTCTACATTTTCCCTACGATGTTTTTATCATTGTACGATAAGCATGCATCATTATCTGCAAAACCGATCTCCCCACTGAGAGCTGGCATCTCCCACTACAGTTATTTATGCCATTCTTCTAGAACACATTTCCATGGCATCACAGCACTAACTACAGGCAGCGCATATCACCAGCCAAATATTTTCTCCCAGAACTTGACCAGTTCAGTGAAGATCATGGTATCACCCTTCCTAGATGGCACATGTAAGAAAACAAATGGCATAAGCTCCCCTCCAATTACTTGTTTTATAAAACTAACCTTAGGAATTAAATATAATATTCACAAGGTAAAATACAGAACATTGGTCTTCAGTCAAACATAAAATTCAGTGGTTGTGAACTACCCAGTAAATAACCATTTCAGATTAAAAACAAACTATGAAGCATTGTGCTAATAAGGCTGTTAGCTATCTATTAAAGTGTCAATTTTAACGTGCAGAGATGAAAGCTTAATCATAAAGAAAAATTTTCCACATCTCATTTCTTTATTACAGTCTGTCATGCAGGGAGTGACATAAAATGACGCTGTGCACCAAAGAGGTCGAAAGCTTACCTCGAAACTGAAAAACAACAGCAGAAACAAAAGCTGCCAGCAGTCTTTAATTTATTCCTTCGCATTTCAAAGGACACGTGTTTGCATTAGTCAGAAGATCCACCTCCCAACTACAGCCAGCCCTCAAATTACTCTGCATAACACTAATTGAGGGTCCAGCTAAAGAGTTACCTGTTCAAGGAACCTGCGAGTAAAACAAATTATGCAAGAAAGCAAGCCAAGCATGCTTAAGTATAATAAAGCCTTTTTAAATGATTAGCAGATCTACTCTTTAGTCTGGCAAGGTAACAAACTTTCAGCGCCCAAGAGAAAAAACACAATGAAGGAAAAGCATTATATAAATATTCCACATGCCAAAGCAAAAGGCTTATTTCATTGGAACAATGCACTCCTGTTTAAACCAATACCAATCAGAAAAAAGATCTTTCTGTGGAAGTTATTTATATGTTAACGCATAACTTCACAGCACGTTTGTACGGCATCCTCTTCTCACAAAGGCTGCTTGGACGGTCCCTCGCTGGCACCGGCCCCTTCACGCACATGTTCACGCTCAGGAGGGCTGGGAGTATGCATCTCCCGCTGCATGAAAGCATGAGCCTGCTTTCCAAATCTGCCTCAGCCTTGAGCCGAACTACTGCCAAGTGCTGACCACAGGCACGCAGTCTAATCAGCATTACGGTCCTGAGACAGAGGAGTAATGGCTGCTATAAGTAAAATGCCACTTCTAATCCAGGGAAACTCTCGCCCCTGAAAGCATTCCTAATTTCCCATCAACTTCAACTCCAGCAAAGCCTGTGAAAACACTTTATGTAACAAAAGATGATCACACTAAAGCGTAGTCCTACAAGAAAACAGAAGTACATTTCTTAAGTCATAAATCCCACACCTAACTCATAGCTATTTCCCTTTTGATTTATTTCCTGTAGAGTGGGAACTGTGACAGCAGTATCCCAATGGACATTCGGAAAGCACTCACAGAGTCCAACCTGATTTGACAAAACTGAGGTTCAACCTGCCTTCAAGGAAAAGCCCGAAGACACCCAACTCTGCGGAGGTCCCCCAGGGAACGGGGCACCTCGTGGGTGCAGCCCACGACCCAGCGCCCGCTTTATCCCCACCTTCTCTCTCCCACCGAAGAGCTTCCCGGAGCTGGACGCAGGGGCAGGCTTCCCAAACGCCTCCTTCACACCTCAGTCCCGCGGAGGCTTTCCGCAGCTATGTCAACATCGCGAACAAACCTCGAAGCAGAGCAGGAAGTTTTGATAGGCGGGAGAGGGAGAGAAACAAGCACACAGACGAGAGACGAGGGGTGGGAGGGATGGACGGACGGACAGAGGGGCGAAGGGGCCGCTATTCAGCTCTCCGAGCGGGAGCCCACAGCGTTTTAATCCCATCACCGTTAAGCACGATTAAGAATTCTTGCTTACTTGAGCTAGTTTGTAAAGTTTTTGCTTAACTTACAAAACTGAGGTTTTTTCGACCAGTAAGCTGCTTTTGCTCGAAAAGCTGAAAGTTAACTCCTCGTGTCTGCCTGAAGGAGAACAGTTACTATCTCTACGCGAGCAGACTGGCCAGCACGACCGCGAAGGGGACCGAGCCCGGGGGAGACCCCACCGCAAATACACGTACCTCGAGCCAGCCGCCCTCACGCAGCCCGGTGCAAAGCTCACCTCACCCATTCCCCACGTCCAAAAAACCCCCCCGAAAACCTACAGCGCGAAGTACGCACAAGTGCGCTAACAGGTAAGGAGAGAAGGAAGCCAGGAGGGACCGGTACGCCGCCACCTCCCAAGCACCACGCCGGGGGAGTCCCGGGGCTCAGCCGGCGGGGCGGCCACGGAGCCGGGGCCGGGGCTGGCACCGCCGCGGCGCGGCGCTGCCGAAGGTGCCCGGCGGCGGCCCCGCTCGCCCGGCCGGCCATGCGGCCGCCCCGCCAGGAGCCCGACACCGGAAAGCTCCGGCGGCACCAACCGGGCCGGCGCCCTCTTACCCTTAGTCCAGTCCACCACTTGCTTCGGGCTCCACCTGGTCACCGGCTCCATGGCGGGCTCAACCCTGCCAGCACCAGCCCCCGCGGGAGACCGCAGCCGCGCTCCTCCGGACGCGCACTCGTCCCCTCTCAGGCGCCCATCCCGGCAGCGCCGCTCCGGGCCGCCCCCTCCTCGGTCTGGCTCCTCCCGCCGGTGGCGGCCGGGCCCGCCCCGCTGTCGCTCCGCCCCCAGGTGCTGTCCCTCGGCGGGCCGGGCCGGGCCGCGCCGGGCGCAGCCGTTACGGGCGGTTCCGCCCCGCAGCCGGTTCTACGGGGCGGAACCGGCCGTAACGGCTGCGCCCGACCCGGCCCGGCCCTGTACTTGGGAAAACGCCGAGGAGAAACTTCCTGGGGTCCCTGCGGCTTCTCCCGGGAAGGGGAGAGGAAGGTGTCCGCGGACAATGCTTTTAAACGCTTGTTACCTTGCAGACTCTGCCTGTAAAGGAAGAAAGTCCCAAAACCATGAAATAAGCAGACACTTCGCCTAACGCTTTAAATTTCATTACTGTCTGTAAGCCACGTCCAGCTTTGACTTCGTTGGGAACGAATCTGCGCAGAAAGGGCACTCTGAAGCAGCACGGTAGCTGAGACCGTGCTGCAACACCCTTCAAGTGTGTCTTGTCGGAAAGCCACCGCTCTCTGGACCGTGTGGTGACAGAAAGCTCACTTTTCTTTAAAGCAAGGTGCAGTGTTAGCTCTCCTGGGTGTGAAGACCAGCCTGGAAGATTTAGAGAATCCAGGCAGAGAGCAGGTGAACGGAAACAGTAATTGTTACTTGAAACAGGAATTGCTACTAGTAATACCACCCCTACTGTCATATTAACATTGCTTAATTTGTACTCAGTGATTAATGCAATTTCTTTTAAACATTCGGCTTTTGGAGGCTCAGCATTTCCATGTACACACGGTGGGGAGGCCCACCGCTGAGGTGGCTGTGCCTGGTGATACCGCGGTGAGGAAAGGGAAGGAGTGATGGACATGTGGGATGATTCCCCTCGCCGCAGTTTGCATGGGGTGGCCTGACAAGCAGAAAGGCCGCGATCCGGGAGCTGCCCAGCATCCTGCCCCGGCAGTGGTGGCCTGCCCGCGGGGTGGAGCGGCGGCCAGGCTCTTCACCCCGCTTCAGTGGCGGCTCTGTGTGAGTCATGGCCCCATGGCAATTTTAGCAGCGACTGCAGACTGCCTTCAACCGCATTTGTCCCAGTATTGGCATTTGGGTTTTTTATTTCTGAATCCTGTACTTAAAGGAGTCCTTGGGTGTGGATGCCATTTCACCATAATAGATTACTTCTGTTTTGCTGCTCTTGCTTGGGAGCTACATGAAGCCACCCAGTGTGCCTCAGGCTTGCTTTCCTCAGAGGAAATGTGTCCCCGTGTCCTGGCCACCTCCTGAAGCCCACGTAAGCCCTTAGTGATCTCAGCCTCTACTCAGAGGTTTAAGCACTGACCTCCAAAACTGGGTGCCCAGTGTACTGACCTCCACCGTTCCTTGATACCGAACATGTAACTCAACCTACAACTACTTCTCCATAAGCAAAGCAGCAAGGAGATGTGGAGAAACCAGGCATTTCTATCACATGCATCACTTCGGGGCTCTGGCTCAGCAACAAATTCCAGCCCAAAGCCCTTTTGTAATATGCACGAAGGTGTCACTGGTCCTCTTCCTCAGTGCGAAAGAGCAGAGTGAACTCTGCTGTGAGAATAAGACTGTGAAATTTTAACTTGGCAATATTAGAGAGCAGGTAAGCAGCTGGGATTTCAGACTATCCCATATCCCACTGTTTTCATCAGCTCCCATCTCTATCCATCTGTTACGTACTTGAAACCTAGTCTCCTTGGGACAGGGGCTGTCAGTTCTGTGCGTGGCTG
This sequence comes from Gavia stellata, assembly GCF_030936135.1. Lineage (NCBI taxonomy): Eukaryota > Metazoa > Chordata > Aves > Gaviiformes > Gaviidae > Gavia > Gavia stellata. The sequence continues at coordinate 43,304,281 of NC_082595.1, forward strand.
TGCAGCACCCAGCTTTCCCCCTGCAGCACAAACAGCTGCCTCCCTGCAGGCAGGTGAGAGCAGACACTGCTGCAGACTCCTGCCACAGGGTCAAGAAGCGACACTTCACAAGTTCTAGTTTTGGGAAGTCCTAGTAAAAAAAATGCTCTTTTTGCATGTGATGAAAACTAGTAATTTGTTCATTCTTTTTGTTACATGGTGGCTGAAGGTCTATTTTTAGTCCTTGATTATAAGGTCAATTCATTATAGCTAATTTATTTATTTGCTTTTTAGTTTGTGAAATATTAACCCTGCCAGTTAACCTCTCTGCCTATTTGAAAGATTAAAATGCAGTTCACCACAGCTTTAATATTGGTGCGACAACCAAAAGTTTCTTGATTCCCCACTGAATCATGTGTCATTCACACTTAAAGAGCAACAAAACAGCAGCTCTCCCCCTTCGCAGAGGCCTGAGAAAACAGATGGGCCTTGCTATGTGCCCTGCTAATGGTTTCACAAGGGTTAATGTAACTGTGCTTCTGTCTTAACTACACAGATGCTTCCCAAGGTTGCAGGCAGGAAAGCAAATGTCTCTTGCTGTTGGTGTTTGGAGCATTCATCTGCTGTCATCCTTCTCTGTCACACATCTAGGGCCGGTCCCTGTGTCTGGTCTGGATAAGATGAGCACCATATTTTGTGAGTAAGGCATGCAGTTCTGGTCACTTGCTAGCAGATTGCCAATCTGATAAATCCATTATTCATTGACAGTATTTTTTGTAATTTGCGAAATGACAAATCTGTTTGGTTTTTTTCTCAGCACGATGATACTGCAGTGACTCTCTGTTCTTTTATTACATTATGTCCCTCAACACCAGCTGCTTTACAGCCTGCTCTGGACAAATGAAATGGGGCTGACTGGGGAAGGCAGCATTTCTCCAGTTTCTCAAAGAGGTTCATAGCTGAGTTGCTTACCTGTGCTACTCTTTCCAAGCCCAGATTGCAACTGCTCCTTTGAGTTGATTTTTCTCATGATTGCATCATCTCAATCTCGTCTTTATTTATTTGAGACAAGATTAACTAGTAGTCAATTGGCATGATGCAATTAGATGTTCTGTTTGTAGGATAAGTTATTTTGTTCAAAAAATACTCATTGCCAAAAGAAATTTTAAAAAAACCCAACTGTGTCTGATTTCCAGTAATGACAAATCAAAAAATAACACTGCCCCTTTGCATGTCTTCACATGCTCTGTGGGTTAGTTAGTTTATGAGTTTTGTGCCAGTATGGAGTATTAGGAAAGATGTGAGTTCCCTTTCCCTGCTTGCAGCCTTGTGTGGAGTTGATTGCTGTGGCAAGGGCCAGACTACCAGCTCTCCAGAAGTACACATTTTTTCATTTGTTATAATTTTCCAATGATAAAAGTGATTTGATTCAAGAAGGAGATTCAGACCAATGATTTGCTGATTGCCTGCTTTCTTTTATTCTTTCTTTTTATTTCCCCTTCCAGACCAGGTTTTCAAAGGGACATCAGGTTAGTTTGCATGGGGAGTCTGGCAACACACAGCTCAGTGTGGACCAGGATCATGTTTTCACAGTCATGGACGCAGCACCCTGCACTCTCCTATCACTCTGCAGCAAAGACTTACAAAACAGTCACAAATGCACAGCCACACCCCTGTTAAGTTGGCAGAGGAAGCTAGACAGTATTTGTCACCTTCAGGTTTCTATCCTGGCAGCTGGTCAGCAGAAGGAGGGCAGGTGATTCTTTGTAACAGGAATTCTGCTGGGAAAAACTTATCCTTTCAAAAAAAAAATGTGTATTTGAATCATTGGAAAGGCTTAGCATCATTTCAGCAGCTAGGTTGGCTCTAGTCTGGCTTAACATTAGACTTACCGTTTTATCTAAACAGTCTGATTGACCCTGCTTGTTAGGCCATAGTTTTCAATACCAAATCTGTGAGCTCCCAGGTCACCAGCTTGGATCTGAGTCGTGCGTGGTAGGTAGATGATCATATTTCTGACAAAGTAGTCGAAGTGTACAAGGATTGTATTCAAATTTTAAGCTGCTATCAGGGGGACAGACAGTGGTTGATCTAGCACAAAAACCTGCTGTTACAGAAATAACACAACAAAATTCATTGAACAGTTTAGAGTTTAGTGGGTTTGGACCAGTTTATCACTTTACATCCCATGGCTCTACATGCAGCTGCTCATGTTCCCTGACCACTGCATCACAGTCTCCCCATTACCAGACTTACTACCAGCTGCCAGAGCTACGCAGCAGGTCCCTTCTGGTAGTGCAGATTTGCACTAACAGCAGCAGCTCTGCACAGCTGCAGAGCTCCCTGCCTGTGGGGATGCAGGCTTGAATCTTAAGGCCCTTTCTGGAAGAGAGGTAATGGCTGTTACTCATCTCTAGATGGGTGAATAAACAAATGTTTAGCCAAAGGTCACATGCCAATTTTAAAAACTTGGCTGATGGTGACAGCCAACATGGCTTTACTAAGGGCAAATTGTGCCTGACAAATCTGGTGGCCTTCTACGATGAAATTACAGCATTGGTGGATAAGGGAAGAGCAACTGACATCATCTGCCTGGACTTGTCCAAAGCATTTGACACTGTCCTGCACAACATCCTTGTCTCTAAATTGGAGAGACGTGGATTTGATGGATGGACCACTTGGTGGATAAGGAATTGGCTGGATGGTCACACTCAAAGAGTTGTGGTCAGCAGCTCAATGTCCAAGTGGAGACCAGTGATGAGTGGTGGTCCTCAGAGGTCGGTATTGGGACCGGTGCTGTTTAACAACTTTGTCAGTGACATGGACAGTGGGATTCAGTGCACCCGCAGCAAGTTTGCTAATGACACCAAGCTGTGTGGTGTGGTAGACACACTGCAGGGAAGAGATGCCATCCAGAGGGAACTCGACAGGCTCAAGAGCTGGCTCCGTGTGAACCTCATGAGGATCAACAAGGCCAAGTGCAAGGTCCTGCAAATGGGTCGGGGCAATCCCAAACACAAATACAGGCTGGGCGGAGAATGGATTGAGAGCAGCCCTGAGGAGAAGGGCTTGGGGATGTTTGTTGATGAGAAGCTCAACATGAGCCAACAATGTGTGCTTGCAGGCCAGAAAGCCAACCGTATCCTGGGCTGCATCCAAAGAAGCGTGACCAGCAGGTCGAGGGACGTGATTCTCCCCCTCTACTCTTCTCTCATAACACCCCACCCAAAGTACTGCATTCAGCTCTGGGGCCCACAACATAAGAAGGGCATGGACCTGTTGGAATGAGTCCAGAGGAGAGCCACGAAGATGGTCAGAGGGTTGGAGCAGATCTCCTATGCAAACAGGGTGGGAGAGTTGCGATTGTTCAGCCTGGAGAAGAGAAAGCTCCAGGGAGACCTCATAGCAGCTTTCCAGTACCTGAAGGGGGCCTATAAGATAGCTGGAGAGGGACTTTTTACAGGGGTAGGTAGTGATAGGGCAAGGGATAATGGCTTTAAACTAAAAGAGGGTAAATTTAGGTTAGATATAAGGCAGAAAGAGGATGGTGAGGTACTGAAACAGATTACCAAGAGATGTTGTGGATGCCCCCTCCCTGGAAGTGTTCAAGGCCAGTTCGGATGGGGCAACCTGGTCTAGTGGAAGGTGTCCCCGCCTGGGTTGGAACTAGATGATCTTTAAGGTGCCTTCCAACCCAAACCATTCTATGATTCTATGAAAACGTGTGTTTTCTGTTCAGGGCCACAAAAAGTTATTTTTCTTACTGATTCAAATTTTTTAGAGGGGTCAGCATATTGCAATTTGTATTTTTGAATGGAAGGGTTGTCCATCACTACTACTGTCACTACAAAAAAATTAGGATTTCCATATGACTTTCCAAGCATTACCTCACTCACACACATGGTCCACAGAAGTCAGTAGGACTTTTTGCACAACAGCAAGAGAATTTTACCCTACCTAACTAGAATTTAGAGCTTCCCGGTAAGGTCAGCGAGTATTTAAAGTTCATTTGGAAATTGCGACAGGTAAATTAACTGAGTCAGAGTGAGTCAGGTTCAGAACTGGGTTTGGTTCTCTAAGCGTGTAATTAAAAAAAATCACACTAATGAGAAGCTGTTGTTGCACAAGCATCAGCATCCTATTTCTCACCTTGATGCTGGAATTGTTAGTGATGGATCTCTTCCATCCATGACAGTGTGGGAGATCTTGGTGTAGCTGTTGAGAGAAATAGGTCTGCCTAGTCCTTTTTTGAATACAATGTATGCAAAAAGAGTTTTTTTCAGGTGCATGGGGTACAGAGGGTAGCCTGGGGGTCTTCCTGGCTTGATCATTTTGGAAAAACAATGTCCTGGCCATGCCTTCCCTGTACCCTAGACAGAGCTGACTGACCAAGGTGTACTGTCATTTGATGCAATACTCTCATGAATTCAGAGTGATTTTGATAAAGCAATTAAATTTTCAGTAAAACAAAAATAGGCATTTCAGATCGGACCAACTATATAAAAAGTCTTGCCATAAATGAAATATTGGTTGCTGAGAAAAGGAAACATCAGAAAGTTATGAATTCTGGCCCCAGTGTTTGCACCAGTTCTCTTGGTGACCTGGACCAAATCCTTTAATCTCTGTATTTCTGTCTCCTCACCAGTCAAAGGTTTATAATCTCACATTGGTGAGAAATACCCTATTCTTCTTATCTAGTATATTCTTTCCCTTCTAAATAACTGAAATACCTACAGAAATAAAAATAAATTGCTAACTCCAGTTAATGGAAAGATATCTAAGCCCTGAAATGTTTCTAAGTATGAAGGAGTAAGAAACGAATAGTTAGGTGAAGAGACAAATGCAGAGTGGTTCTAATGATTTTGCTAAATTAATTTAATTTTATGTATGTCTACAGTTGGCCATAGTACAACATGTATTGTATAAAGAGGGTTATGGTTATGGCTAGTTTATCAGTAATCAAAGTTAAGTTAGGAAGACCTACATATATCAATGACTCTATCAGACTTCTTGCAGATTTTTTTTTTTTTCCATTACAAGGTTCCTGCACAACTTATTTCCTAAGGATAGAGCTGTATTGGATCCTGTACTTGGATTGTCCCTGTTTTCTTCCCTTCAGGTTTTAAAAAACCTACACAAAGTTCCTAGTTGGGTGAAAGTTGCCACTGCCTGCTGCTATAGGTGTATATGTCTACATGTAAATATACATGCACATCTAAATGTAAATATACGTACACTGATGATGCTGTGCTAAACTAAGCTAAGCAGTAAGTAGAAATGTCTTCTCCAGAAGTTTTTACTCAAAGAAAAATTCTCTAAAGTTTATTGAGTAATTTTTTTTTCATTCAAGAGTGCAGAAATAGGCCTTAAATTGCCATATATACACATTTTTAATCCACTAGGTGATTTTATTAGGTAAGTCTCAAATCACTGCACAGAAATCGTTTCCTCCACTGCAACCTTGTGCTGAGGTAGCATGTTTTAGAAGAGGATCACAAACCTATTTTGCGAAACATGAATTTATTATAAATATATTTTATAGTTAATAGAAATTGGTTTATAAACTTACTTTGGCCTACCTCGGGTCCCTTTACCTGGCTAGGAAGCTATCTGACTCTCAGGTAAACGGAGCATGGAAGTGATTTGTGTAAAATTACAAAACTCACCTAAATCAATGCTTAAAGAGAAATTTAAAGTCAAACGGCAACATTTCTGTAAGCAGAAATAAGGAGACAATTTTACCTGGTCCTCATCTCACTGCCCAATTGGCACCCAAGAAGAAAGATTTGTCTGAATGCACCCTGTCAGCCAGTTTGATTGGATATGGAAGAATTATGTTCCCAAATGGAAATCAGCTGCTGGGAGTTTAACATTAGCAAAAAGAAGGTTTTGCTGGTGGAGCGGGGAAAGCACTTTGCAAAATTAGCAGGAGCAGAGTCTGCCCCATCTACTGTGGGTGTTTATCCAGCAGTCATTTATCAAAGGCACACAGAAGTAGACTCGGACCCAATCCTGCTTGATGCCTGGAGGGGCAGAGAGAGCGAGATGTGGCGTGGTGCCGTACCACCGGCAGGTGAAGCAGACACGGCACAGCCAAGACCCCAGCGCAAGAGCAGAGGAGGAGGCAGAGGTACCATTTGACTCCCTTCAAGCTCCACACTGCTCCAGGGTGAGGAAGCATGAGGAGCGAGGCTGCGATGGCAGGCAGTGTGGAGGAGAAGGGTCGCCGGAGCAGATGGGAAGTCCCCACCATGCAGATGGTGGAAACCTCCTTCTCCTGCTGAAGGGGCACATGTGGGCCAAAGCAGGAAAGATCATTTCTCGTATATCAGAGATGACATCAGCACACCCAATCCCCTGTTTGTCTGGAAACTTGCTCGAAATAAGGTCTAAGAGATATGAATTCACTGATGGAAAACCAGAGCTATTCCTGCACGCAGCATGCTGATAGTCCTTCGTATGTTGTATTTAAAGACTCTGATTCAAGAAGCCCATGTTCTGCTTAAATCACTCTAACTCCTCTTCCCCGTCTTACTTAACAGGAAACAACAGCCAAAGGGATTTAAAGCCAGGCTGAATCTGGGCCTCTGCACATGCAGCAGTGGAATGGTGAGCTAGAAACAGGCTTTTTGAAAAGCTATATGGCCTTAAAAGAAGACAGAATTTCTTGCTCCCTTTTGCAGTCTTCCTCTGGCTTCTTCTTTTTAAAGGATGTTAGATATGCAAGTATTTTAATTCAGCCATTTTTCTTAATAGCCTAAATGTATCTGCAGACTCTGAAATGTAAGAAAGGTGCATTAACTCGATCTGCTAGAGCTTTACTTGCAAATAGAAGTTAATTTTTGGAAGGGGAAAATAGTAATAAGAAATAAACAAATTATTTGAATATTTGCTTGTCTTTAAAAATAATAACTAAAATCTGAGCAGAAGGTTTGATTTATTTTTTTTTTGCACTAGTTGTCATTTAAGTAGAATTGGCAGCAGTATCACAACTGGTGACTGCAGCCAAGAAAATCAACCTAATCAGGAATCAAAGACCCCATTAACTTTAGCAACAGTTTCTCTAGAAAGCTGGAAAGCAAGCTACTGTTGTAGTATCTTCTATAGCATTCTCAAATCTTCAGATCTTAAAACATGCTGCAAACATTAATGAGCAGTCTCACAAAATACCTGTGGTCTTGTGGTTAAGACAGCGCAACTCAATTTCAAAAGAAAGAGGTTCAAAGCCTTGCTCTGTCACAGCCAGCTCATGCAAGACTAAGAAAGACTCTGATCCTGAAGTGCTTTAAATTTAGGCATGAGAGTAATTCTGTTAAATTCAGTGGGAAGAATGTGCCTAAATGTTTTCAGATTTAGGGGATCTAAGGGTACCTTTGGGTTCCAAGTCCAAACAACCATCCTGCAGCTGCTAACAGCCTCACCGCCGACTGTCCATTGGAGCACCTGAGGAGCTTCCAAAAATAATTCCACTTACTCCCCCGCAGAGGGAGAATCTGTGGCAGAGGGTCTGCTGGAAGGAGCAGAGCAGAGATAGGAGGGAGAGCAGTAATATCTTAAAACACGACTGTTTAACTACTGCCACAGCTGTCTTGGCACACATCTGCCCAGGCTCTCACTCCAGGCTTGGCCAAGGTCTACAGAACAATGACTATCTCTGGACCAGGGCTTTTTCTGGGTTCACGTGCTAACTTTGTTCACTTCCCTGTGGCACGTGGGTATCCTGAATTAATAGGCATATTCAGAACAGGTCTGATCAAACCTGTTGGGTGAAAATGCTGGGGCTCCATCCGCCAGCTGGGCAAGCCGCAGCCTCACCCAGGCTGTGGGGCATCTCAGTTCAGCTCCCCCCTCTGCCCCACAGGATTTTGGTTTGCTTCCCGGGGCCATTTCTAGCTATAAGTTTCACCTCCCCAGTCTAGCCCTAGCAGTGTTTCTTAGTGCACTGGCTCAGCAACTTCTTGCAAAGCTTTTTAGATTTCGTGGCTTATATCCTTTATGTGGCCAGCTCTCCTCACATGTTGCCTATGTAATCTGAGGAGAAAGCAAATGCCTTGGCTCTGTGGCACTTGCCCTTGCGGCAAGTGCTGTTGGTACTGGCAAAGTACTGCTATTATAAAACATTGCTTGAAAATGAAATGATAAATCACACTCAACAGTTTGCTTTGTACATTACAGCTTTTTTATCATCATTGCTGAGAAGTTTATACCTGTCATTCCTTCATCGAGGAGCAGCATTGAAATATTTCCTGTACATTCATCACAAGCTTTTTCCTTTAATAAATTACTGCTTTGTGTATAATGCTTCCTTAGACTGTATATTACTCTTGCTTCTGCAGAGTTGACTCATTGGTTGTGTTGAGCCTGGGATGCAAAGTGAAGCCCTGGGGAGAGGAGCTCAGAGGAATGGAGAGGAAAAAGGGGTCATTTAATCCTCTGAAAATACAGCTTTGCAGAGACCAAAGAGTAGGTCTGTCATTTGAATCAGTGACTGCTCTGAGAGCAATAAAAGTCACAAACAAATGTTGATACCACAAGTGTTGGAAGACCGTATAAATGAGAAAGGGTAAAGCAATTATCTGGAGTACAATAGTCCTTCTCGAAACACACTGATCTTCAAAAATACGTTTACAGCCTCCTTTCTGGACAGTAATTTTCATAGCAGAAGTCTGGCAAAAAACTTTGGAAACCACATTCAGTAAGTTTTCTTTGTCTCCACTGTAAGGGTAATTATGTTTCCTTTCCGCTGCTTTTAGGACTTTTTTCCCAAAATTTGATAATGTAATTAGAAAGTGTAGCAACAGGCAAGGAGTTGACTAGACTGGAATTGCAAATTTTTGCAAGAATTAAGTCTGCAGTGGCCTTTTAGTGTAAAAGAGGACTTTGGTCACCTCTTCCTCAGTAACAGCATCCTAAACATGAAACGATAAGACTTGAAAAAGGTACAAAGAAAGATTGCAGGGCATATAAAGACTTGAACATCACAAAAAAAAGCAAGGAAACAGCTTTAAGACAGCAGATTCACTGGACAGAAATTAGGACAACACATCAAATATACATTGTTTATTGTTGATGCCTGAGGCCACAAAATTATTTGGAGTCTTTGGCTTTCTGTGTGTACAAGATGACGGCAGAAGCCAGACAATGGACTGATGCTTGTTCTTTTAAACCTTACCACCAGATGAGTGGGGTTGTTGTTTTAAAATATTTAGTGTTTCGTTGGACGGCTGGCATCTCTCACATGCTCCTTGAAAGAGAAAGAGCACTGCAAGGATCCGTTGCAAGTTCAAAATCCTCATTCAGCCCTCAATTATCCATCCCTCCCACACAGACAGAGCTGTATTTACAACTTTTTAGTTTGGGGCCTACTTTTTTTTATTGTGGTTTTAGTTTGGTTTATAGCACTATATATTTTTGGCATTTGTTCTTCGATTTTAAAGTGATTTTCATGGTCATGGAAGGACATAGAGTCCAAAAGTTCCAACAGAGCAAGGCACAAAAGGTACGGTGTGCTGAGCAAGTCATCAGCAGTAGCCTTTGGGTCAGGGTCATGGCAAAACCCATTTTCCCCACACAGCCTTGCCAAAGAACCGCAGCCCTGCTATATATGGACAAATTCTTTGTAAGGACCTCTGCCTGCGTTTTTGCAAAATGGCTTATCTTTTCAAGAAAACAGAGGTGAATTGGTCTGGCACCTGGCAGATGCTCGTTTTAATACCAAGTCCTGTGTGAGCATCTGAGTAGCAGTATTCAAAACAAGTCCAAGAGAAAGACTCATCTCATTCAAGGTCAGCTTTGCCTGGTGGCTCCCCTCCCTTTCTGCAGTCACAGGGAGAGATCACCGCAGGGCAAATGTATTCGATTGGGAAGGGGGTGGGATGAATTCCTTCGCCAATGATTTACATGCAAAGCTTCCATCAACAAGCAAGATTTGATCAACAATCAGCAAGATTTGATCACTTAAGTACTTCCAGTGATCTTGAAATACCTCTCTTAATTTACAGCGTGATTTGGCACATTTTCTGACAGTTTCAAGGGAGGCCTAAGGAGGTTTTGCTCAAATTTGTTCAAGAAGAAATAGAAACTGGTTTTTCTCTAAGTTCTTGCATTGTTTCTTTTGCGCCCAACAGCTGCAAATGGAAAGAGTGGGCAGATTTCTCAAAGCTGAGCACCTTCAGGTCCCATGGGACCAAACTGGAGGTAATTTTAACCATGATCAAAAATGATGCTACAGGATTTCAACACCAGAAGTGGAAAGGATGTACTTCCATGCAGGACTCCCAGCAGATTTCTGGGGTGAATTCTGGCTCTGGAAGCCAGGAGCAGCTTCTCCATTCACTGACCCTTAGTGTGATCAGGATTTGCCCTATGAAAGCCTAATCAACGCTGAAGTGAATGAGATTCTTCATTTACTGCCTACAGCAGGTTTATATGAAGCCTACCTCCTCTGTATCCCTGGCAATTGCTTCTGCAGTGTTTATGTCAAAACACAAACCTCTTCTTAATGAAAAAGGTGAACACGTATACTGCACATGAAAGTGACAAACAGAAACCTTTATTCCTGAAGAAGTACGGGAGAGCAAGCCATCACTGTGCATCCTTTGTTCATGTTCTGAAAGGAGCCATATTCAATGGAAAAATAAAATAAATATTCCAAAGACTTCATGACTCCTTTTTCATTCAGTGTTACTGTACCGGAAAATTCTTTTATATAACAATATTTTACTACCTTTTGACAAAATTCTACCTTTATTGAGATCAGTTGCTGGGGTTTTATTGCACTACTATGTGTTTGGTAACTCAATCTGTAGTTAAGGCTGCTGTTATATGAAAAAAATAGGTTCAGAAATGGACTACTTGGCTGGTGAGGCATGAGTCTTTTTCTGTCTTCATGTATAATTATCGACTAATAGGAATGGTTTCACAGTACTGTATATTTTACTATTATCACTATGTCCTCTGTTTACTGTCAGTTGAATTACGGATTTTTCCCACTTTTTTTTTTTTAAAAAAAGCAACTAAATGTGATCCAGAGCAATGCAGGTTTGCCAATTTTGCTAAAGCTGCTGATTCAACAAGGTCTTTCTGCATTTGTAAATTGAGGGGCATGCGCAGTGGGGCTATTTTTGAAACAGTACCACAGCCATATGTTTAAAGTTACACTGGCATTTAAGTACTCTGTGGAATCAAACCTTAATGCTGTGGGCTAAGTTGAGATGACTCACTTAAGGGAAAAAATCATAGAATCATAGAATCATTTAGGTTGGAAAAGACCTTTAAGATCATCAAGTCCAACCGTTAACCTAGCACTGCCAAGTCCATCACTAAAGTATGTCCCTAAGCGCCAGCCACATCTACATAAATACCTCCAGGGATGGTGACTCAACCACTTCCCTGGGCAGCCTGTTCCAGTGCTTGACAACCCTTTCGGTGAAGAAATTCTTCCAATCTAAACATCCCCTGGTGCAACTTGAGGCCATTTCCTCTCGTCCTATCCCTTGTTACTTGGGAACAGAGACCTACACCAACCTCCCTTACAACCTCCTTTCAGGTAGTTGTAGAGAGCGATAAGGTCTCCCCTCAGCCTCCTCTTCTCCAGACTGAACAACCCCAGTTCCCTCAGACACTCCTCATAAGACTTGTGCTCCAGACCCCTCACCAGCTTCATCGCCCTTCTCTGGACACGCTCCAGCACCTCAATGTCCTTCTTGTAGTGAGGGGCCCAAAACTGAACACAGTATTTGAGGTGCGGCCTCACCAGCACCGAGTACAGAGGCACAATCACCTCCCTACTCCTGCTGGCCACACCATTTCTGATACAAGCCAGGATGCCGTTGGCCTTCTTGGCCACCTGGGCACACTGCTGGCTCATATTCAGCCGGCTGTCGACCAACACCCCCAGGTCCTTTTCTGCGGGGGAGCTTTCCAGCCACTCGTCCCCAAGCCTGTAGCATTGCATGGGGTTGTTGTGACCCAAGTGCAGGACCCCGCACTTAGCCCTGTTGAATCTCGTACAGTTGGCCTCAGCCCATCGATCCAGCCTGTCCAGATCCCTCTGCAGAGCCTTCTGACCCTCAAGCAGATCAACACTCCCTCCCAACTTCGTGTCATCTGCAAGCTTACTGAGGGTGCACTCGATCCCCTCATCCAGATCATTGATAAATATATTAAACAGAACTGGCCCCAATACTGAGCCCTGGGGGACTCCGCTTGTGACCGATTGCTAAAATCATGTATGTGAAAAAATATTTCTGCTTCCTCATAAGTCATCGAATAGCTGCTTTTATTAAAATTCCAAAGATAAGCTTCTCTTAATTGACTATACCATTTTAAGTCAGGAAGCACAAACCTCAGTAATATCATTAATATGTGATTTAAGAGGATTCAACCTCATAAGCTGTGATAAAAAATAGTCAGTGTAAGAGATACATTGTTAACTTCTTAAGGAAAATCTGTCTAATGCAAAACATAGTTGATCAGTGCATTTAGCTAACTTCAAGTGAAGAAACAGTTCTGAAAATGAACGTTCATGGTTTCAAGTAATGCAGAAGGCCAAGCAGAAACTACCAGTGAGAGATAGTTTGCCCCTAAGTCCATAAATTCTGTGAACATACTGTAGTGTTGGGTGTTAAGTGTTAAACATCCTGAAACCTTCATCAGCAGTTTGTCCATCAGCAGGCAAATTTTCCAGATGGGCTTTGGATCATCAATTATGTTGCTCCTAATTGCAAGTTCCTCTTCTATGTGTCTCCTTCCCTGCTGCTTCAATGTGAAGAAAGGTAAAGTCTTTAACCATTAAGCAGCTGGCACAACTTGTGTAAACAACTCTTAGCACTGAATTTGAGAATGTTTACAAAATTGGTAAGGCTCAAGTGGGCATTTTACCTTTAGTATTTGGTTTTCTACACAAAACGTGTCAGAAATAAAAACAGGTAGTGCATTCTCAGCTCTTTCTGATTCCAAGTTTTTCTCATGAATGCCATTTACAACAGGCAGCTCTTCTAAACATTGTAGCTGCAGGAACAAAAAGTGCAGATGGGCAACAACGACAACAACAAAGAAAAAAAAACCAAAGCAAAACCAAAATGAAGAAAAGAGTTCTGTGTTTAAGTAATACTGTCTTCCTTTGCCAAGTAAAACGAAGTCTCTAATGGCTGCAGTTTGGGGCTATTTTTCACAGATCTCTGTAAAAAAATGTACAGAAATGCATTCATGGAGCTAGCAGGATTTTGCATTTCATTTATCCATTTGTTTTATGGCAGCAGAACGATAAGATTTTATTTCTTTTTTGCCATCATGAGTTCTTTACTTTTTTACCTTTAAAAATCATGCTTCAGAAGATTTGCTTATAAACGAAGGAATGAGGTCTTTAGGATATTTGGAACCTTTGAATGACTTCTTGTTGACATATTTAACTGTTCAGTCCAATAGAAATAAGATAGGGCCTCAGATGAATCTTTCCCTGGATACATACTTCACTAGATTCAATTTTCCCATAGTCTCTTAAAACATGCAGCGTTCTTGTGCTTATACAGACATTTTTGAGATATCACCTGCATGGTTTATGTCAACTTCTGTGTAGAATCTTTTGGGTATACAGACCCCTGTTAAGAGTCTTCTGGGTATTCGGACCCTTGTTAAAATACTAAGCAACTGCTATTTCTAAAGACCAATGGTCTTATTTGCATCTTTTTAAATGAATTAAGCCACATTTGGTCCTAATCTCAGATATCCCATGTTGGTCTTGTTCTTTGACAAATCTGCTGAAACTTAGTCAAATTTGTAAGTACTGACTGTGACATTTGCTGTCACAATTTGTGACATTGTCTACATCTCCATTTTTAAAATGCTGAAGTAAGGGTATTTCACAGCAGTCTCTGTTGACAGAGAAAAATGTTTTGCACAGGAAATCAGTGAATGATCTCTCACTGATTTCAGTACAAATAAAATTAGATTCAGCATTCTGCATTTCAAAAGGTAGTTATAGATAAATAAACAAGTTATTAAGAGTTTATCATCTGAACTAAATGGACCCTCTGAATCTTTTGGGAAACATCCCTCTTTAGGTATCATTGGTTAATAAACAGCCACCCTTTGCAGATTAACCACCTATTTATCTTCCCCATTTAACTCCTTAGTCTTCTGATACCTGGCTAATAGCTTATATTAAAAACTTCCAAATCTATTGAGATTTTTCATTTCATTTTGCACGTGCTGTATTGCTTTTGTGGTTTTAACTGTGCTACAGAGTTTGCTTGAAACAGGAGGTGGCAAAAATTACCTCAGTCTTCTCGGTGGCTTCAGCAGTGACTTGGCAGATCTTTTTTAGGAGGTTTATATAAGTGACAGCATCTCTAACCAAACAGTTCTTGTGCAGTCCTGATACATTCAGCTTATCAAGAAGTCTGCAAAAGTATTGATCTCTTTTTATTTGTCCAAATATTGACTATTTACACACTTGTGGGAAGGAAAAAGAAATAACTTAAGGCAGCCAAAGTGTTCCAATGAGTCAATCAGGGCAAACAGTATATATTCAATCTGTACTCAGCTTTGAGGAACCGGATGAACTTATTTTAATTTTTAAAATATTTTCTCCACACATGTTAATAACCCTTTAAACTTGACTTATTCCTCTTCCTTCAATATGACTCACAATTTCTTACGCACTTTACTTTTGAAACCCGCAGCTTGGAAAGATTTTAACAGCATAACAGTTCCTGATTTTTGTGGGTTGTGTTACATTTATTACTTGGAGCTATGTGCCAGTGCTGTACTTGGGCTGATACAGGCAATAGCCTAAGGTTAACCTGTGCCTCAAGGAGCTCGTCTTCTAACCAGGCTGAGATGATAACCACCGAACTGCAAGCACCTACCTAGCATTGCGATAGAGAAATCATGTTTTCCTGAGGGTGGAGGTATGCAAAGAAGACAGGATTGTTTAGTTTTAGTTAGCAGTACACTAGAGCTGGTACTGGCCTTGCAACATTCCTGTGTTTTAGAGGAGGAACTGAAGGCTCAAGGGGGTGGCACTTGTGTAGGAGGGTATCCTGACTGCCCTGGACAGCATGTTAGAGGAATGGAGAAAGTCTATGGAAAGGAGTTGGCAGGCCCAACGCGTCTAAGAGTAGAAAAGCAAGGAGCATAAATAAAACCACAGATACTGCAGAGGCAAGGAGTAATACCTAGGCTACCTGGGCAGTTAGCCTGCAGTGACTACTTTTTGGCGTGTCTCCCAATAGCCACCCTTTGTCCCACAAATCCCAAGGAATGAGATAATGCGAAAGTTAGTCCCCAGAAAGACCCCACTCATGTATACAAGACTTGTATATAAGGAGTGAGCAAGATAGCTGTTTGAATTACATCCCATATTTCTGGAAATGTGTGGAAAAAATCATTCTAGAGAGAAAGAAAGAAGAAGAATCAAAAGGAGAATTTGCGTTTTGATAAAGCAGATAATACAAATTAGATATTTGTCATGATCTTTGGCCATGTCTATATTCAGTTCTTTCTCAAAGGTCATTTTGTCATAGTGGGCTCAGCAATCCTGTGAAATATAATTAACTCTGTCCTTTCATGTAAGACAGAATGTGGTCCAAGTTTGAATAGAAAGATAACGGCTTTTATCCATTTTTTTCTCCCAAAATGCTTCAGCAGTGTTGTCATAGATCAAAATCTGTGCTGCCAAATAAATACATGGAATTCCTTATGCTAGTGGAAACTGAGCAGCTAAATTCTCATGCAACAAGTACACGTACATGTACATCAGCAAAGAAGAAAGAAGACTCATGTATATCACAATGTCACATGCATTTTACCGGATAAGAAAGATGACTCTTGTTCATCTGTTTTATCATGATGTTACAAACATGAGGAGTATCTGCTGAAACCAATCCTTTTAGCAGAACAGCAACTTTATATTTGTTACTGAAAGACATTTCAAAAGCATTATTGCAAAAGGCACATTGAGGTCTCACTGACATTAATGAAATTCTGGTTTCAAAAGGAAAGGGAAAAAAATAACATTGACCTTATCAGGCAAAGCTAAGAAGAAGGAATATTTTCCTTTCACTGAATTACATCATGATACTGTATTTTGATTTGTCCTTGCATAGACTTTCATCCAAGGAGCTCAAGGAAGTTCACAAATAACTGTGAGTCTCAGAGAGTAGAGAAAGTGATAAACATTGACTGATTTGTGCACAGTCATTCAAAAATTAATAGCAGAGAAAGGCCCAGATCTCACATCTTCTGGCAGCAGCAAGAGCCATGCTGCTGATTCAGTAGCACACTTAAGATCATGCCTGGCTTAAGCGTGCAGGTTCGTTTTGAGCACCTGAGCACTACTCAGCAGAGAAGATACCTAAGCACATTTCTGAATGGTGATCTAACTTTGTTTGCTAGGAAGCTTGGTGAAGTTTGCACTGCATCTTACTTCTGTACCCATTCAGTTGGCAAACAAAAAAGCTTCAGGCTCCAGCTTGCCTCATCCAAACACAGGCATCACTGCAAGAAACCGAAGAAGAGAAATCATCTTTATTTCATGGGAGTGGCCACTATCCACTGATGAATATAGGTAAAATGGCTTAAATTAGGATGTTGAAATGCATCTCAGCCCTAGCTCAAGCCTTATTTATCTGTGTGCACTGGAGCAGCCCAGGCAGAAGTACTCAAGCTGTGTGGCAACTCGGACGCAGAGAAGATAAGCTCCAGTAGAAAGGTGCAGTGGACAGCTGGCAGGGGGACATGGGAGAGAAGAAACAGATTGATTCAGTGCAAGGCATCTGTCAGAGCCTCAAGTGAAGATTGGAAACTTGGAAACCAGTGATAGTGCCAATTCCATTAGTGTCCAGCACAAGGTGCTCTATAGGTTTCATACAATTAAAAAAAATCAATAAAAGATGGGATAAATAGTGTTCTAGATTTCTAGCATTCTAAACAACTGTCTTGTTTTAAACTTCAGTCTAAACCTTCTACTTTTGTTCTGGTTTTATCAAGATAATATTTCAGCAGTGATGTATGCAACACAGTTCATTGAAATGAAAGAGACTAGTTGACAGTGGGAGCTGTGAAGATCAGTTTCTTATGGCTCTGTATGACATGTGATTTATTTCCTTCTGTAACAAAGTGTGGTGTCTGATCAGAGCGTTTCCGAATTGCCATTGTCTGTCTCCCATGTGGCATTTTCTAGTGGCTGGTATTACAGATGAGATCATTTATAGAAAATACCCTCAATAGGGGCACAATTTTTCCTCTACTGTACCAAATAACTTCAATGAGCCTTTGCACTTTGATGAGAAGTTTATAACATAGAGTTACATTTTCAAAAGTTCTTAGTTGTCTTGGTCTGTATTTTATTTTCAGACATCTGCCAAAAATCAGTTTGGTTTTTTTTAAGCAACATCTGGAGTAAATTCAAGAAACTCTATGCTGCTATGACCTTACAACACTACACTATAATACTAATAAAACACACTTTAAAAAAAAATTCTTTGTGTTCTGTTAAGCACTGCCTATTTACAAGAACAAGCTAATTTTGTGAAGACAAAACAGAGCTTTGCATGTCATAGAAGACTTATTTTAAAACTTATTCGGTTACATGGACCATTTTGCACCCTTTTCCATCAACAAATAATTGAAAAATATCATCAGCCAATTTGCCCCAGATTTGTAAGCCCTAGGGAACTAGATTTCAAGGGGAAAAAAGAGATAAAGAAAGTAAGTAATATTACAGATTGCACTGAGCCAGGTCTGTTTCCACTCTGCTTCCAGATCTGCAAGTTGAGGGGAAAGTAAAGTGATCCTTTATTTAATAATTAGTTAAGTCCTAATTAATTTCAGAAGCCTAGGGAAGGGAGTAAACTAAAATCCCAGCTACAGATGAATTTATTTGGACATTTTCTCTAAGGTTACTAAAAAACAGGAGTAAGCGTTGCAGGAAAAGATTCATTTGTATGATGTAGGTAGAAGACACAGGAAAGCTTCTAAGCACTTAAGAAAGTACCTTCTCATATCTGTCAATCATCATAGCTACAGTAATATTATTGCTACTACTCCTGTATTAACAAACAGTGCCGGCAATACATTCTATTATGCCTTGAAAAAGCAGTTATTTTGCTTACTTGGAAAAGACCGGCCTGCACCCTATAGCAAGGAAGTCAGAACATAGCCCAACACACTGTATCAAGCATCAAGACACAGAAGTAGAAGACAAGGTAAATGCATCCATCTTTGAACTACCCTGAAGAAAGCGATAGCAAAATACGTACTGATCTGCCTTGGGGTCTGCTATGTCCATACAAAGGGCACATAGGCCAGGCTGGAGTAAGGAATTAGAAGAGTAGTTCTCTCTTCATAACAGTTAGAAAGGGAAAGCCAAGCTGGCATGGTAGCTTAGTGAATTAAATCTTTAGCCCATTAGACCCTGGTGGCACAGCCAGGTCAGCACTGGTTTTACTGTCAAGTCAAATCATGCCCACATAACTTCTGTTTCTGGGAAGGAAGAAATATTTGCATTTATTTACCTTTGCACTAAGAGGCAAAAATCCCCATGAAAGCCATGAATGACTTGCTGACTGAGTTTAGCAGCAAGAATGCCTAACCGTGAAGCCAAATGTGTCGCACAAATATGTTTATTCCTCCAGGTCCATCCTGATTCCATTTTGCATTATTCCCTGAGGTGGACAAAACTTTAAAGCTTGGAAGTAAAATTAGGGTCAGAGCAGTACACAGTCATTCTCATATGGATCCAAGTTTCACAGCATGGAAATGCCAGCTGGTTTGAAAGCAAGCTGGAAATATTATGAGAACAGATTCTTTCCTGACTGTTAGGCGTGTTTATTTTATCTCCCTGGGGAGAATGTGGGTTCCCTAAGCCACACTCTGCATTTAGACTCTCTACCGGGAAACCCTAGAGCAGCAATTGTAAATCACAGCTTTCTATGCGCTGTACTTGACAGCTGGGTCTTGGAAACTTGCAGTGTCTCTGCTGCTCTCTTGGCTGAAGCCAACAGTATTTCTACAAAGGATTTAATGGATTTCCCACTGGGGGCCAATGAAGATGTTACTACTATCAGTTATGATGGAGAAATCTTACCTTAAGCATTCTCCTTTGTTTCTCTTTTACAAATAGAAAAAACCCACCTAGCTCATTTCAGGAAGAAAGAGCATAATGGTATTGACACAGGTTCATGTATACCTGGTCAGACCAGTTGTAGAGATGAAAGGCTTTAGATAGATACTGTTATTTCTCTCAGTGATTTTGCATCCTTTCTTTATGTTCTTCACTAAATACAATAAAACTTGGCAATATTTTAGCTTGACACCTTCCCTTCAGCAGCTTTAAAGAAACAAAGATTTTTTTTTCTGTTTTTAAAGGGGCTTTGAGAAAATCAAACACAATATTCCAATTAATTTAGAAGTGGTCTGATATGTCATCTCAGCTTTCAGCATGTCAAGAGAGAGAAGACTTGATGTTTACTGGCAACCTCAACAAACTACTCACCTGTAGTCTATTTCATCACCTGATTTGATCTCTGAAACGCATATTTTTAGGCAGCATGTTTACCTGCTCTTCTTCGTAAGACGTGTATACCAAGAGGCCCTGCCTTTCCTCTAGAATTGTGTAATTTTTTGAACAACTTATGAGAAAACAGGAGCTTTACCTACTACATCTTCTGGAGAATACTGAATGATAATTACATACATCAATATAACCTTCAAGCAACGTCACCTATTTTAAAGCTTAGTCACAGCTGGTGATGAGAGATTAGAAAGGTAAAAGTTGAAGGTAAGAATTAAGATTTCAGGGCATAAATTTGCTTCACCTGAGCTCATTTCTCCCCCTTGCACAAGCTGAAAGTTGGCATTTGGAATGGGGCTGTCGCTCTGGACATCTTTGGTGTTCTTCTGAATCACCTGGACCTCCACAGCATGACTTGCCACAGCTGAGCATCCTGTGGAGCCACAGGAGCTCTCCTGCAGATCACTACGCAGTACATGCATCCTCAGTGAGACTTAGGCTGGGGTTTTACCTGACAGCTGTTGCCGTGTGATGATCGGTATTTCTTCTTATGGGAAAGAGAGGTCTGTGGGTCCTATTTGTGGCAGAAATCTCATTTATTTGAGCACAGATGAAAAGCTGAATGAAGCTAAGCTGTGTTTAGGAACATTAATTTAACATGAAAATCAATCAATGAAAACATACAGGAGTCAACTTCTACTTAGGCTAGTTTGAAGTTAGTGAATAGATCAAAGCAGTTAAAACAAAAATAATGACTTACAAAGACTAATGATAGAGAATAAGAACCTGTAGAAAAACAAACAAAACACCTGCCTGAACTTGAGGGTGGCAAGGGAATTATCCACAATGAAACATATTTCCTGAAACATGTTTACATGAAAATTGCTTGGGGGTTGGGAGCACAAAGTAATTAGCTGAAAAATTACTAGATGGGTGAGTTTAAATGATCTGTTTGCCTAGTCAGTGTTTTAGGGCCAATGCAAACTAATGGAAGGAGAGAAAGGGAAAGGAGGACACCACAGGTAAAATACAGGAGCAAAGGACACGTTTGTTTATTTGTCAGTCAATAATAATATCCCATAAAGCCACACTGCTTAAATTATTAGAGCTGATCAAGGTTCTCTCACCGTAATGCTTTTCCAACAGAAAATGCAGTTCCCATAAAGCCACAGAATCACAGAATCACTACAGTTGGAAAAGACCTGTAAGATCATCAAGTCCAACCATCAACATGTGGAAAGCCATTGCTTTCCACAAGAAAAATATATTTAAATATCTTTTTCTGGGAAAAATAGTATTCTGAGTTGTTGAATTGACTCGAGATGTTTCATTTTAAGTCAGTTAGCTAAATTGTTTTTCCTTCCTATGGCCAACTGCCTCATAGGAGCTCTAGACCAAGCACCTTGCTCTCTTAGGGCTGGGCTGGGCATTGTGGTTATACAACATCTCCAGTGACGCAAAACAGCATCACCTGACTGTATGACATGATGCATCACAGGATTCACTTGAACAGAGTTTGTAATGAGAGGTATAACCTAACCAGAAAGCTTGGCCCTTAAAAGAGGATGAAAATTGACTACCATAAGGCAAACACAAGGTTCAGCTGCACTAGATGGTGTTGGTTACATACTGTCCTGTTGATGGGCAGGAGCATGGCAGGAATTATGATCAGAGCACCTGCCACACTCAGAAAAAAGCCACCTGAAGTTTCTGAGATTCAAACACAGGCTGTCACAGGTGTAAGTCATGTTCTCAAAGCAGTCTGCCCTTTCAAGGCTAGGATGAAGCTTATCCCTTGCAAGTTTTTCTAGTAATCAACTTTACACAAGAAAGTGTTAACCTAAAAAGGTACATAGAAGCGGCCAATTACCTATTTGTGCCCTGATAAAAGCATTGATGGTATTTTAATGAACATCAGTTGCAGCCTATTGCATCCCAGGCAACTGCCACACCACGTTCTGGGCAATGCTGGATCCCAGAAGTGCTGCTGTATGCACCTGGTCTCCTGGAGTGTCATAAGCTTGCAAGCACTGGAGCAATTTCAGGCAATGTCACAACAGGGAAAATAATGCACACAGAGTGTGTGATACAGATGGTATTTCCTGTCTTCCAGATACCGCTTTTAATGCCCAACTGTGTGATCTTTACTGACACTGAATGAGAATTTCCTTTGCGTATCATGCCCTGCCTACAACTACTCTAGTCTTTGTTATAGGAACACATTCATTATTCTTATATTCTTTACTATATAGTACCTCTGCTCTTACATTGAAGTATGCGTTTGGCAAAACATCATGAGATGACAGCAAGTCTTCTTCATCCATTGGTGACCACACTGTCAGCATTTATTCCAGCAACCACCCTGGAAACAGGACCCTTTCCCCTGTATTTTTGGCCATTTCCAAATGCAACTGCAGTCTGCTTGGAAAGCCAGTGACTCCGGGTGCAAGAACTAATATCAATATAAACGCTCTTTCTGGCTGCATTTTCTTTTTGAAGAACAGACAGCAATTCTGTGGCTTAGCTGGAAAGAATGAAACTTAGCAAAGTCCTACTTCAGGAAACAAGCATGTGCTTAAATCCCACTGACTTAAACTTAAAGCCTTCGTACTACCCCTGAAGGTGAACTTTTCCTGAGCAAGGGTTTGATACTTTAACCAACTTACGTTGTTGAACTGGATTAATAGGCTGCATTGGAATCCATGCAGATGACTGTAGGCTGTGAGTTTAACACACTTTCACCATAATGGAGATCTTCTTAGAAGCTGATCTCCTTCATCATTATTCATGGGTATTTACCCCCATTATCTTACGCCCTGTGTAGGCAGAGTGCATAGTTAAAGAAAAATAAACAAATTAAATTGCCAACCCCTGGCAAATGCCCAAAGCCATGCCACCATCTGCCCACCCCACCCACTGATAAAACAAATTCCTGGCACTTTGCCTAGACTCAGGAATGCTAAATTAAATAAGTATTCCTGGTTGTGCACGCTGAAAGTCAGAAAATCTGGACCCTAATGGAAAAAAAGAGGAAATGAGTCAACACCCCAGCAACTTTCCACTATGAACCTTCTGTGGCCGGCACCTGGAAATTCAAATCTGGGGAGTAAGCCTAAAATCATCCCAGGAAATATTATTGGCTAGCCCAGGTCATATGAGAAGTGGAGAGCCCCGAGTCCCTGAGACTGACCCCAAAAAAGGTTGGAACACCTTCCCTGAGTTCATGGGGGAAATCAGTTAGATGCAGGGGTGCTCAGTAGTTTACGTCAGTAAGAGCACCTGGGGATTAAGGCAGATTAAAGGCCCACTGCAGGAATTTGTGATGGACAAGGTCATCCACTTCTCCTTTCACCTTTGGGGTAGAGTCTGTCCACAGACTGAGCACAGATACCAAGTTCATCTCAAACTGCAAGGGCAACAGCTATGTCAAAGGGGAGATGGGATCTGCAACTCCAGTGTGACAGCCCACAGGGACAATGGTAGCAGCCCTTTCCAGCGAGTCTTACATCCCCACCTAGGTCAAGGCAAACTCCATTAATGCAGTGCGCTGCAGTGTTAGCTCTAGCTCCTTCGAGAGGGGAAAGCTGAGAATGACCTTATGCATTGCTTTTCCTTCCAAGCAGACTTTCTACAAGCAGGGACAGGGATCATTCAGAGCCCACAAAGGCACAAGCAGTCCCTGTTTCTACATCTCATTCTTCTTTTGATAGCCAAGTATCAAACATGAACAGATCCCTAGAATCACTTTCCCATCCGTCTTTCACCCCATCTCTGCTGGTTTATGCCACTGTAAGTAAAAGGGCAATCAGACCTCACATTTCTATTCCATGTATGATAATCATCATCTAAAGAGAAACTGTATTTGATACATAAAGTGCTCAGCTATCAGCTTTAATTTTATACTACGAAGAGCCGCTTTTAATTGTTACCAGGAATGTGTGTCAAAGGGGAAGGAACCAAAAATAGCTCTGAATGCAAAAAAAAGAAAAAAGAAAAAGCACCATAGCTACTATTCTAACAGCACACGTATGTCTGTTAACCTTAAGGATTTGCCAATAGTGAGGGTATGTGTTTTAACTCGCTATAAAATGAATGTGCCTGTGGGCCAGATTTGTATCTTAGTTATAACTATGTAAAGCAGAAATAAACTTCTTTGAAGTTGTTAGACTTATTTTGGATTTATAGTACTCTGAGATCAAAATCGGAACTGCATTTTAAATTAAGATGAGCAGAACAATGAAAGAGGCAAAAGATTGTGATGGCAATGAGTACAAGATCTCTAATATAAAGCTCAAGTTTTCTGTGCACAGTGTAATGAAGCAGGGGAACATTGCTGGCTAGATGGTTCGTATTACTATGTAATGAAGTTAGTATATAAATTATTGCATGCAGACACACACTCACACGCTATTTCTTTGGCTTCTATTTTCATGAGTTTCTTTGCCTTCTTTGTTCTGGGAAGCAAGTAATAGAAGAAAATACAAAAGTGAATAATATGTATCCAAATACATGCATATTAAATATGTTTGGAAGCATAATGATTATTTTTAAACCTGTTTTCCTTATTACGTGCTGACTAGAATAAAGAAGACAAAGAAGTACATGTCTTTCACTTCTTCTAAAAAAACATATTTCCAAAGCCTCTCTGTTCTAGGCAGAATCCAAAGAAATATGTAAAGTTCTTCTATACATAAGGGAATGCTTTCAGACAGCATTTTAGAGCATTTTGGAACATCATAGTACCAACATGGTGTATGTCTTCTCCTCTTTCCCGTAAGAAAAAACAATTAATGAATAACAGAAAAATACTGATGATCAGTGAAGCATCCCATGTAATACACTTGACTTTTTTAATCTTCTGTGATAAACACAGAAGCTAAGACAAACACATAAACAAGGGCTGTAATTAATGACGAGTGAAATGGATTTTAAAGTTCTTTTCTGCAATAATAATACATTTATGTACCTAAAAGCATCCAAACGCAAATTGTTTGTTAACAAACTATACCTCTTAAACTGAAACTACCACTTCTGGTTGTTTCACTTTTTTAGAAAGTTAGCTGAGATGCTGAGTTCTAATTGATTTCTAATATTCTCAATATTTCTCAATATTTCTAATTGATTTAATTGGACATGAAAATGTGCAGACCATCCAAACTCAGGCTTACTCTGCTAAGGAAGTATGGACCAGAAAAGCATCTTTCCCTCCTGATAAATGTGCCTGATTCCTAGACATGAAACTTTTCACTCAGCTTCCCAAAGAAGCTGCCTGACATACAGAATGAATGACACAATGATTGCAGTGATGTCCCATACAGAGTGTACATGAAGGATCCTTTTCTGCATATTACTTTGTGAATTCCCAGTGCGAGTTTGTGTGGTTTTCAAAAAAAATCTATTGAGGATATATAAAACCACCCCAGCAACAGGGGTGGGGTTTTTTTTGCTCAAACAGCTGCTGTACCCTTATGTTCTGCCAGGAAACTGCTTTTGGTGGGGACACTCACTAGTTTGAAGAAACCCAACCACAAAATGTGTATTGTTTTGAAAAGTTTGTATTTCTGCTGTTCACATGCAACTGGTCATGGCACACACTGTTCATTAGGAAACATCTGTCTACGGATTTTCACAGTTGCAAGCATTTTAAAGCATAATAATGATTCTGAAAGTAGATAACTTTGAAACAGTTATATGCAGGCAGGTTTTAAAAACTAAATAAAAGTTACATGGAAAATTCATGTCACTGATGAAATGTCAACATGCTGATGTACAGGAAGAAGGAGAGGAACATCCAGTCCAGTAACTGCTATGTAATGTTTCTTTGTATTTGAAGGCCAGAAAGGTACTTCCAATTCTGTGCAGCAGAGAGGTTCCATCTCTACTTTACAGAGAAAAAATAAGAAATAATAAACTCTTAGAAAAGGCAAATAATTTGCAGCAAGATATTTTGTCTAAGCATTGGCCTAGACAGTTTTGATCCAGAAAGGATATAGAAAGAATAGTAATTAAACATTCCAATTATTTTTACATCAGTTGTACAGCATTTATACATTCTGTGAATCTGAGTCAGTGGAAGCTCGCTTTTGGGTAACAGTGTTTTGGTTAAACATCTGAGTTCCGAAGACTGTATTTGAAGGAAGAACAATTATCCCAGCTTCTGACACAAAGAAACTAGGTTTTGGGACAAATGTTTCTAGACATGGGTATGCTAAACCCCAAAAAAGTCACTGGAAAATTTGAGTTCTTTTGTTTCAGTGTGACACTCATGGCAGAGCAAAAATTCAGCTTCAGCTGTCTTCCGGTACTCAGACATTGAAATTAGACAACTAGCCAGCAGAGTCCCCAATTTTTAAGACTGTCACCTACTCTTCAGTCCACAACCCCATCAAGGGAAACAGAGTTCAGTTTTAAAAAGTGCTAAACGTTCATTTTAGATGCTCGGATTATCTCTGGAGTCAGTGGTGATCCAAGGCATACAATACTTCACAGGACTGAAATGTACACAGAGCTTCCTCCAGCCTGATGAGTAGAAGTTATGCATCTAATATTACTGTCATGAATGACGCTTCCACCTGGAAGAAGTCATCATAGAAGAGCTGTGTAATATTTAATAGAAATAATCTCTCTATTATACAAAAAATTATTTGTTTTATGGATCAAGGAAATCCAGCACAAGCCATCTGCGTGTCTTACATTAGATATATATAATTAAATATGGCAAATAAAGAAAATATTTAATTCTTCATCCTCAAAGTTTACATTTCTGTAGTATCTTCTATCACAGAATCAGACTGTTAGTTACAGCATTCTACTTTCTTCATCCCTATTATGCTTTTATATGTTCTTGGAGATTTTCAATAGTGTCTGTAAGGAGTATCAAAGCATAGGTCATTTAGCAAACATAATTTGATGATGCAGCATTATTTCCACAAGGAGGACCAACTAATCTGTTTACAGTAGGAGTGATACAGCTGCAGAGCAGCAACTGCACAGACAGGCACAAGCACAATCAGAGGAGCGACTGTATGCCTCTGGAGCCATCTGATACAGAGATGTCTGACTCTATAAAGTGAGAATAGAAAATTTACTGCAATGGCCTATTTCACCATACTTACAACTGAACTGTGTCTGTAGTAATAATCACCATGGTATGAATGCCAAAACAGAGTGATGGACAATTGTGACAGTCAAAAAACCAGGATGTTGGGGTGCCATGAATGCATCTCTCTCACAATCTAGGCATAACCTTGATCATTTGGAAAAGCTTTGAATCTCAGAAGCAAATTGTCAAAGGGCAAGAATCTTGTTAAAGTAAATCAGTGTTGACACTCAAAGGGAGAGAGCAAGACTTCTTCAACACCCAGAACAACCACACTGGCAAATCAATCACTGCCAAGCTTTTACCTCCTGCTACGCTTTCCCAAGTAAAACATAGCAGGAGAACTGTGAGAACCCCAGAAAGGTGACAGAGCAGGACGTGGGACACATATGGTTTTCAAAAATATCCATCAATGTTGTAATGTCTGCCCTGCCAACAGGTGGTTCCTACAGTAACTGCTAAATGCTGAATATTTGCTTCCATGTTTTACTAATGCTGTCACAGCCACGCAGGGGCATACAGAAGATTCAGTCCTCTTCTTTATGCTAGTGTTGTCAAGGATTTTACCCCCAAAGAGGCTGCAGAGTTGCCTCAAAATTTTAAGAACTCAAATAAGCTGGAGCAGCAATATACTTACCTGAAAGCTCATCACCTTGAGATACTTCAGTTTGAATTCTTTCTCTATCACACCTGAGTGCTTACAGGCAAGCTCCTAAATGAAGCACCGTGAGTAAGTGTTGCACATCTAGAGGGGGTTGCAATCTCTAGGCCATATAACACTGCCATAGAGGAGAACCTCTGCTACAGACACACTGACAGTCTATACACAGCCACAAGTTTCCACAACTAGATCTCATTGTTTTTTCTCTCCTGGCTGTTGAGTGACTTCTTCACATATCGGATTTTCTTGAAGTACAAGTACCAGGTGACAATAAAATAGAGATCAGGTAGATGCAATATTTAGACAGATGCTAAAACATCTTATTGTGCATTGGAAGACCATAGCAAGTACTGGCATTCTTTCTCATTTAGTAGAAAGGACACAAAATTAATACCATTTAAGGGGAACATCTTTTCATCCCCAAAGGGTTCCAAAACAAACAAAACACAATTGAAATGTAGTTGCCCTGAGGTTGTAAGGCAGCATCAGCACATACCAAAACAAACAAGAGAAAAGGTGGGAAGGAACATTAAGACACCATTATAGTTTTTTCTCCTTATAACTATTTATTTGTGTCCTTACATATAAACCAAACTGGATTTTAAACCCAAATCTTACCTGGAAGATTCCCAGCCATTACATTTCTCTCAGAAAGTTAAAAGGCCAAGTTGACCATACTGGAGGAAATACAGAGCAAATACATTACAGCCTAAAATTCAACGCCCAAAAGTTTAGCTAGATTAAAAAATTGTTCTTACATCTAGGGAGCTTCATCAATGTACACCTCTGATGTAGACATACAGTAGCACATCCTGGTGTTTGCCCAGTGTGGTTGACCTCTTCGTAAACCCTGGAAAACTTTGACACCTGTTTGGCCCTGAATGAATTCAGTTCAATGAAGACAATACAATATCCTGCCCCCCCTCAAATACACAAATCTTATTTCCCTGGTATTTGTTAAGAGTTCATGGGAAAAGAAGAGTCTTGGTTATGAACTAGAATAAGACAAGATCATAAAGAGAACTTTATAATAAGATTATTTTAAAGATAATCCACCAACTGGTTTTAAGTTTACAGCACTGCAACTCAAGGAAAACGCATTTTCATTGTTTTTACGTGGAATAGCTGGAACTGGTTAGCATCCAAAATTCAGCAGGAATTTATTTGTTGTAGGTAGAATGCATAGCCAATGAGTGAGGGTAATTATTTCCACCTATAATATACTTCTCATTCATTAACTCAAAAGAGAATATAAACTATTTTTTAAATAAAAATCAAAGTATAACCTTAGTTTGTACTCTTTACTATAAACATATAGCAATGCAATAACCTGTTGGACAAAAGCAAGTAAAACCAATGAAATCTAATTCTGCTTTTAATAAATTTTCCCACCCTTGCTGACTATATTCTTATTCAGTGTCTCTGCTATCAGCTGTGACATTGCTCCAAGCCAAAACCAAACTCCTCCTGTCCTTTTGCTGGGATTTAATGTTTAGAAATAAATGTTCTTAATCCTTAAGGACTTGTAGAACAAGCTGTCATTTTAATCCACTGTGATGCAACTTGCCTAGTATCTGAAGAAACTTCACCCATTTCTTTCTAGGTGAAAACAAAATGTGGTGATGTCACATGAGAATGGAATCACTGCTTACTTCTGCTGCAAGAAAATTCAGGTGTGGATGAACCAACCATCTCTTGCTATCTTTTCCTACGTATAGCAAAAAGGACAGTGCCAGTTCAAGCAGGTTTGTCAGTAGCCAAACCCTGAACACAGACTTCTTTTTAAGAATTTTCCAGCAATTGTAAGGATCAAGCAATAGTTAGAATTGTGCATCCTTGCACAGATAAGCACCGGCTTTCACCAGAAGATCAACAGAGGACGCAGAAACAGACGCCCAGTGTCTCAGTGCCCCCACTCACATAGGGATGCTGCACTGACACATCACCCATTGTATCTGCTGCGACTTCTCTGAAGCATTCTCATACAATTCCTACTGAAAAAAAAAGTTATCTGTGTCACCACACAGATTAAATTGATTTTTATATACCTCCTGATTACACTAATCTGTTTTGTTAGTGAAATTAAATGGATTGAGAAGCTGCCACATTTTATACATTTGTGGCACAGGGAGCTGGATGCTGTTCTCAGCTCTGTCACTTGACTTTGAGCAACTCACGTAGTCTCTGTCCCAGTTCTTGCAGACATCAAATGATGACAATAACACTTACCTGTCTGACGAGAAGGTTGTGAAATGCTTTTCATTAATGTTTGTAAGAAGGTTTTAGAATTTCATACAGAAGATCTACAGACCAATTTTGCAGGTCAATATTTTTACAGCATCAGAGTCATTCTCCTTTGCAGAACCTGTCTAATCAGTAGAGAGGCAAAAAACAATATCCAGATGTTTACAGTCACATTGGAGGGGTAAGAGAGGATGATACAAACAGCAAGGTTTTTGCCCTTGCCCTTTCAAATTATGATGCTACAACATTGCTTCTTGTCTCATTCACTGAGGGGAGAGCCTGCCTATGGAAGCAAACGAAGCAATAAGAAAGAGTAAATTCCTCCCTTGGCTCTGTGTGTGAGAACAACTGAGCGTCCTCTTGTTATACGATGATAACTGTTCATGCCAAGGACTCAGGAAGAGTCCTGGAAAATTTAGATTAAAAAAGTAACAATCATCTGTGATATGCTCTTCTTTTCCCACTGGCAAACACTGGCTGAAAGAGACTCTAGTTATTCCCGGTACAACTTTCCTGTGTTGCTACTCGAGTTCATTGCACGACAAAGGTTTTCCATGTTGAGAAGGTCACACGTTCTTCAAACGCTTGATTCATGGCCAAGCCAAGTCTTCGGGTTCAGTGACTGCAGAGGGCTATAACCCTTTCAAAGCAATGAGACACTTCCAGATAAAAAAGGGAGCAGCTTGACTTGGGAGCGCCATGCTTGAGCCGAAGGTCTCTGTGCACCCTGCACAGTTTGCTGACCCACTCCCTGTGTTTGGCTGCAAGGAACAGGCGAGTCAAGGCCTATTTCCTCAGCCTACCCAAAATCTGCAGCTGAATGTAATTACCAGGATTTGCCTCTTTCTATATTAATTAATTTTTCTTGTCTTTTAACCCTGCAAGTGTCACAGGACAATTAGAAGAATGAGCTGGGAAAATGCTATTATGGACTTGTTCTTAAATGCAATTTCCCTCTGTCTCTCTCTTTTTTTAAAAGGGATTTATAAACCATGTCATCTGTCAATGGTAACGAGCCAGTGGAAAAAGTCAGGAAGCGAGATTTGGATGACCATGTTTTTTCTTATCAGAACTGCCAACCATGGGGTGTGGCTGACTCAACATGCCCTTCAGTTCCTTGTGTTTCTGTTTGATTTGGCTATTCACATGGCAAGTTTGTTGGAGGTACTCTAAGTATATGAATGCCATTGAACACAATAGGGTCTTCACTAGTATCTTAGGAAATAATGTATAAGACATAGTAATTCTTTTGATAGCAGTTCCCAAATCCCACCTAAAGAAACAGACAAACGACCCTCTATTGCATATGAAAGTCTATCACTTCAATTAGGACAATCTGAGTGAAAATGCTTTTTACATATTTTTGCTTTGGGATCCAGCAAGGTAAAAAAGAGAGTTATTAGATAGCTGGTGGGTAGGAATAAAAGAAAATCCTTTTCTTCCATATAGAAGTATAATATCAAGAATAGCGCCCTTGAATCCTGTCTTTTGTCCTCTGTCACTCAAAGAGGTATCTAGAGCCACACAGGCCACTGCCACCACACGGGTAGTAAATTGCCTCCCACAACTGATTCCCATATTACGAAAATATGAAGAGGCTACCTCAGCTTGTTCATGTTCTGACCCTTTAAGCTGCATTAATTAAGAAAATCAGAGTCAATAAAATTGACTGGATTCTCAAAGGTGAACAAACAATAAACCGACAATTCCATTGCACTCAATTCCCTTCTCATCTGTCAGGGAAAGGACAGGACATCACTAGTGCTTATAACTGACATGACTACTTCTGCAAGTGCAGGCTTTACGGACTGTGCAAATAGAAACAAAGAACCTGCAATAGCCAAGATAAAGACGAGCATAGGATGAATCAGATTGGTGGCTGTGGGAATGGATTTCAGGGCTTTTACGAAGCTATGTGACCTGGCAGGAGCCCAGGTGGGGTGAGGGAGGATCTGAGATAGAGAAGATTTGCTTGAGGAAGACACCAATGACACGTCTGATATTATATATGAAAGTGGGAGAGGTTGGAAATAGATTTTTAGTCATCGTCACAAAGGTGGCAGCTAAATCTATGGGGATAACTAAAGTAATCTTATGTATTCATTTATCTACCCACACACGTACACACCCTTGCTGACTTCCTAATTGACGTTGTGGCCAGAGAAGAAAGAGAGGCTATTTGTATTTTATTTCTGATCCAGCTGGACCCAAGAGGTGCCAGGAATCTTGTGAGAAAGGCTCCTTTCAAAAAGAAATTTAGCTGTATTTCAGGCAGTGTGAATTATGGTTCTCTGAAACCTCCAGTCATTCAAAAAATACTTTTTTGCTCAGTAAGGGAGCATGGTAACTTAGCATGACAATGTGCTACACTATCAGATAGAGAATTTTTTAATAATTCCTGTACTGTGGTGTTTTAAAATACAAAAAAAAAAAAAGCAAGTTATTCCATGAAGAGCCAACTGCTGAATCATTTTTTTCCTTTTGAATTTGCATTTTTTTCCAGGCATGTTTTTACAACTTACCCTTTACATCAACACTTAACTTCCACCCACCTCAAAAAGACCCCTGGTTCCATGCTGTGCTCTCTCACTAATAACTTTGGAGGGGTAGGAAGTACCGTGACTGGCTCTGAGCTGTTTCTGTGCTGGCTGGTCAGCCACTACACACATCACCATTGGTCAATGAACTTATGCTGCAGCCTTTTCCTCAGTGGGGACACCCCTCTGGGTCTTATTCCACTCTCCAGGCACTGATTTTCCTTAAATGTGCAGAAGCTTCATATCTCTAAGCTCTTTATGCCTTTTTTCCGAAGTAGCTGAAATGGTTCAAAAGTTTTAGAAGGCCATTGACAAATACAGCAAAAAAAGAAAAAAGGTAATAGTTGTATTGAATTTAGAAGCCCCGAGTTTAAATTTCGCACCCGGTTCTTAGTTTAAAAATTAAATTAACATGTAGTTCTTAAGAAAAACAAAATTCAGTTACATCACTTTTTTACTGAAATGTAGTTCATGCTCTTCAGGTGTCCCAGGCAGCTACACCACAACACAGTGCCTATGCCGTGTCCTCAGGACACATCGCCAAGCAGTAGTGCTGTTTGATTTCAATGTTAGTTTAACTGATGTAGCCTATTTTTTTCTGTGAGGTAGGTATGCACATTAAATAAAAAAATGGGCCATGCTGTAGTGGGTGCAGTCACTGGTCCTTCTTGCCTAATAATTTTCATTTGTCAATCTCTAGTGTGATCTGCTTCAGACGAAGTCAAGTCCTTTTCTGCCTTGTTAATGCCAGATGTGCAGTGAGGTGTAAGCAAGAGAGTACTCATTCCCTGTCCATCCCTGACAACTGATCTGGGATCCAAAAGGGTCAGCTCGAGTATTTCATTCTCTCAAGGGTTGATAAAGGGAATTGAACAAAATGCTGGGGTTTATTTTCACACCTTCTCAAGCACTATATTTTATTTAAAAGATTTCCGTATTTAGCACTAGAGGATAATTGGAAGCATCTGATACAGTGTCTTTATTGCCACTGGAGCAGGGAATGGCTGTTAGGCTACGAATAACGGAGACAGCTGTCTAGCTGACATGGGGCTGGGATCGCATTAGGTTTTTCATCTCTCTTGAACACTTTTGGTACCTTGTGCTATGTTATTTTATTTTGTTCCTTTCTTACATAGCGAATGTAGCAGTACTCCAGTACCAGTGGGTTTCCCAGGAGCCGGGTGTCTGGGACCGTGGGGGCTCCCCATGGAGGCAGCCAGGCAGGACCTGGCAGCCAGGACCCATCCCATTGCCCCAGCCAGGAGCAAGTATCCGGGGGCACAAGGGCAGCCCCAGCCCCAGGCATCGGGCATCTCCCTGGGGACGGGGATGCGCTGAGACTAGATGGGACAGCAGGTTCTGTGAGTAATTTGGTAGAATTAAACTACAATATTGGTAACTATCCCAAATGGCTTAATGTATGAACTGTTTTCTGTATTATGATTTTGGATATTACACCTCAAAAACAGTGGATAAAGATGCACAGAAATACATTTTTCTGCTTTTACAAGTTCACTGTATTTGTCCAGTTACAAATACAATCTCCTGTAGCATTCACTGCATAAAACCTTCAGCTTCTCACTACAGAGCCAAGTTCCCTAAGAGGTTTCTTTACAAGAAGTTCTCCATGCTTGATTAGCTGGAGTCCTTACTGAGCTTACAACACTCAGTTTGTTGCCATTATTCTCTCCAGAAGATTCCCCCAAATTTGCTACTTTTGGAGGAATAGCGGATCTAATTAAAAACAAGCTTTGCCAATTATTCAGCTGGGCATTTTGACCCACAATAGTCACTAAGTATTTGCATCTGTCTTAAGCTATCAAAATGTAGAGGGAATTACACATAGAAAAGAAAGTCTAAAATGTTTCTGCCTTGCTAATCTCTGCTATTAAGTATAGAACCAGAAAAACTAAATTACTTCATTAATTGTTCCTGACTTACAGGGTTAACATAGCCTGTGTCAATATATTCAGATCCAAAGATACTATCCTTGTTCTTAGATGTACTGCAGCTGCTTTCATTAAAAATCTCAATATTTATGCTCTGGGAGGTGGCAAAGTGAAGTCTTGCTTAAGAGCAGCAATGTAAACAGCATTATACCTCCCTTCAGCAAGAACTATTCACACACCTGTCTTTTTTGGAAGAGTTTCACTTTGCTATTTTTATTTCCCTATGCTTGTGAACTCAGTAGGTTAAGAACTTTTTTTTTTCCCTTTTTGATACATGTGCCAGCTACACCTTTCCACTAATCCTTACTTGATCTGAGGGTGGGCATATCTAATCACAGGAGTGTTTGAGGACCTCAGGGTATAGTGAATATTTTGCATGCCCAACCTACTTCCACTGTGCTAGCTGCTGTTATCTTAGGCATAACTATTACCTCAGACTTGCCAAGTATTAGGTATGTGACATGACACATATTTTCCCACAATGTCTTGCTCTTCCCCACAAAACTTAATATCTCACTCAACCGTGGGAAATATTTCTTTGTGCACTTGCACATGGAGGACAGCGGTGAATATCCTGAAATTGGCAATTCCCATTGCCTGGAGTCTGCATTTCACTATAGCACAAGTACGTCTGACTCCCTGCAGTTTGCATTGTCCCTCTAGGATTTGCAGGTGTCTGTATGGGCTCCCCAATATGTCTTTGTAGATGAAGGTACAGCACAAATTGTGGGGGGAGGCTGGTGGTCCATTCCACCATCCCTGAATCGGCACTTAACTCCATGGTAAACCACAGTCACAAATTACAATAGATTTTATTAAAAATGCTTTCAGCAACCGAGTATCTCCTGGCAGCACAGTTAAGTCCTACCACCAGCGTAAAGGCAGGCTCCCTCCTTCTGGGGGATGGCTTGGAGCCACTCAGTGGCTGAAAGCACTCTGAGTCTTCTCAAGCTTTTGGCGCTTCCCACTATCACTAGTGTTGGTGCAGTTCAAGTACAGGCAGGGACAGGGACAGTGCTAGTGCAATAATAATACACTTGAGTATTTCATCAAGGTTGTGACATGTCTTTTGTAATATATTTTCGAGCTTCCATAAAGGCAGCAGGGAATAAACACGCTTTGCCATTAACGTTGAACCCTAGATACAAAACATTTACAGAACAGTCCTGTAGCACCTGGCTAGATCCCACTAATGT
The DNA here is from genome assembly GCF_030936135.1 of Gavia stellata. Classification (NCBI taxonomy): domain Eukaryota; kingdom Metazoa; phylum Chordata; class Aves; order Gaviiformes; family Gaviidae; genus Gavia; species Gavia stellata. The sequence goes on from NC_082595.1 coordinate 43,339,462, forward strand.
CACATCTGTTGACAGAATGAATGGGGCATGTCAGTTCCCTGGAAATGGATATATTTCCTCTGTGGTGTGATAGATGCTTGAAGACCAGGAGAACCTCCGTGCCTTAGAGATGGAGCTGTAGGAAGGCGATTTCATTAGAGCCTCTCAGAGACAGCCCAACTGCTCTACCTGCCCTGCAAATGCTTTCCTATGTCTTTGTTGGAAATTAGTTACCTAATCTTATGGTAAAGGATTACTGCAGTCAATATGCAGTAATCTCATTAGTCTAAATTGACGAACACTACAGGATCAGCAATAGGTTTAATATATTGCAATGTTTGTACTATGATGTCCTGAATTCTTCCCCTACTGGTCAAAATCCTTGCACTAGCGAGGGACGGAAGGGGTGCTTTGGATATCATCCATATGACAGATGCACAGGCCAGGCACGCACTGAAGATGCAAAATCTCATTGCAGGGTTCTGTTTTCTAACTGCGTTGGATCAATATCTAAAATTATCTAAATTCTGTCACTGAAAATGTCATAGCGAAGCATAACCGGACTTAGACCATTACAACATGGATATACTTACAACATACATACAATTCTGTTACTTAACAGGCATGAAAGAAAAACTGTTTTCAAGTGGTGACCTGCCCATCTAGACAACGTATTGGCAATACTTTAAGCCAAGCAATGGAAACCATCTGAACTTGGTCTATGTTACTGCTTTCAGTGCTACTACCGCTGGAATATTAGCTGGCATTATAGTGGGGAGCTTCCAGGGGGAAAAAAGCTATTGCTGGCATAATCGTTAGTCTAGGAGTGAAGTTTAATTTGCCAGAAAAATAACATTTCTCATAACCTTTGTGAGACATTGAACAGTGGCTCTTATATGCCAGTTCTGACATACCATTACAGAAAGACCAGTAAACCTAATAAGTTTTCCGGCAACTTTCTCACATAGAATAACTAATACCTGAAGATTTATCTTCTGATTACTAGTGTACGTTATAAATAATAAAGAAGAATTAAAGTTAGTTTACCTCTGAAGTGACAAGGAAAAATATATATATATATGAGAAAGTATTTGCTTTAAATTATATTCCTGCAAACCAGATTTCACTGTATTTTTTCTGTACAGAGAAAGGAAATAAATAAATTTTTAAAAACCAAACCAAAAACTGAAATGTCACTGAGATGGTTGTCCCAGTGATATCTGATAGAAAGAGAATCTGAAACTGGCAAACAAAAAAGTTTCATCAGAAACATCTGCTCAGATTAACTGTTAGGTCTACTATTGCATACATAACGGTTTATTTACATTTTATTTCAGAAATGTTTTTTAAAATGATTGACAGAGAAGTTTCCTGGCACAAGGAGGGAAGGAAACCTTTTTAGAAACTATTACTATATCTGCCATGTAAATTAATATTAAATGATTAAGTGTATCATTTAGCTATCAGTCCATAACCATAACAACTTTAATCCACTGCAGTGTGTAAAGGACATCTGTAAAGAATAGGAGAATGGCGTCTTCCTCCAATTACCAATAACAGTTTCAGACCATCAATAAATGCTGAAAGAAAAATTCTCTGTTGTACTGATTTGGGACTGCACATTATAGTAATGTGAGAAATATTTAATATATAAATGATATCTAATGCGTAAATATATACAGACACATGAACATACATGCATATTCACACACACACACACTGAGTACCTCTCATCACAAATAACTGGGAAGACTATTTGAAAAGAGCTTAATTCACTACTGCATGTCTCCCATTTTATGCCACATTAGGTTCTTTTGTCTAGGCATGGGACCCCCATGTTAGAGTGGAATTTCATGAAAGTGACTTATTCAAAGTGCTTAAATCACAACAGCTTTGCTACAAGTTTGTAGATAATGTTTGGGCAACCAGGAAGCCTAAATGATTCTGCAGTTGCTCAGAAGAAGGGAAAAAAAAAATGGCGATCAGGATATCTCAGCTCTTAAAGAAATGTATTCCTTATTTTACTTTCAGATGTTTTTAAAACATAACAAGTGTGTTAACTTACCTCAATCTTAAATACATGCTGAGCATAATACATAAGCTGTATGCTGTCCTGGCACGAAACATGGGCACATCACAAGATACTGAGGAAGGGAGTCTTCTTTCTCTGTCAGAAAGATATACTGAAATTTGATCATTTGAGGATAAAATGTTAGTTGATAGCATTTAAAAAATCCCGTTCTGCTTTTTTTTTTTTTTGTTTTTGGAGGGGGTGTCCTTTAAGAATCAGCCTTTCCTGATCACCATATAGAGTAGCTTTCAAATCTGTGTTCGGTTTCTAGAAAACTGAATAGAATAGAAATAGAATAGAAATAGAATAGGAATAGGAATAGAAATAGAATAGAAAACTGAATAGAAAAATAATGGTTTTATTTGTTATTTCTGTCATTATTTTTTTCTTTTTTTAAAATCAACATGAAAATAAAATCCATATGTGAAAATTATGGTTTTCCAGTACCGGCACTTTCTATGTCACATTTCAGGTAAGAATAACTTTCTTCTCAGACAAATTACATCACCTCATAAAGAATTTCAAATGCCAGCAGATTCCTGAGCAACAGCAAAAAAAAAGTAGTATTAGAAGCTATTTCTTTAGAACCAGAGGGCAACCAAGAGCTAATATTCAACAGTGTTACCTTAGGGTACAAATTTTAGTTACATTTTAGTAGAAAAGCACGCCATAAAAAACAGATTAAAACATCATATTCCAACACCTACAAACTTCAGCTCAAAGAAACTAATTACTGAAAGCCTTGCTTCAGAAACTGAAGCTGAAATAAGCCCATGGTCCTGCAACACCCTTCATTCCCCCATGCCCAAACACTGTGCTGAGATTCCAATCAGGCACAGTAACCTTGGCATAGAGCAATTGCTGTCTATAAGTCGATGTAGGCAACCTCTTTCGCAGCCAAGAATTATTATTCTGTTGTTTTTTTTCTCAGAGTGTTACCATGTCCCCAGTAGGTCTTAATTGTCATTGGGGCTCAAGAAGATTCTGAGCATCCCCTAACACCTCAATAAAGTAGGGTTTTTCAGACTTTAAAAGGACCAGAGATAGAAGTATGACAAAAAAAATCATGATTCAAGTATACCCAATGTCACAACTTGAGGAGAGGGGTGACTGTGAATGTCACAAAACTCAACTGTTTTTTAATAGTATGTATACAGAATTAACAACTATGTAAGGAACACAAAATGCCTGAGATACCCAAATAAAAGTTTTCATATACTCTGTGCCCAAAACTGAACAATGAAAAAAATAATAATGAAAAGGAAGTAAATAAACTGCATTTATTAACTACTGGAATATAAAAAGAATATTAGTTTTCACAACCTGGCATTGATGTTTGAAAACCAAAAGTGTAAGCAATGGAAATACACCAAAAACAATAAAAACCAAAAAGAATGAAAAGGCAAATGTTGAAAAAAATGAACCCTGCTTTTCCTTTTAATAACTGAAGTCAGGTTTTTAATATGGGTGAAGCATTCCCTCCACAAATTTATGAGCCAAATATCCAAGAAACTATGTTGGAGAAGGACAAAGAAAACAGATCCTTAATAACTTACTATTTCTTTAACATGCAGAAATCGTCTGTTAAATATAAAACTAATCTTGGGACCTCAAATGTAGTATCATCAGTAATATGCTATATGCCTATAGTGTTTCTTTCTCAGCGACTTGATGTATCTTGGTTTAGTTGTTGGCTCTCTGTTTCTGCTTCCTTCACACATGATGTTCGGTTATCATACTGAATAAACAGGGCAGAAAATACAAGTCTTACTGTTTCCTTTTATACACTTCTTAGAAAAATTTCTAAAGTTTGGTCCTCCAGATTTCTGTCCCAAAGCTTCACAGGACTAGGTAGGCATTGCAAGACGAACTTAATGAATCTTCGTTTTCTTCAGCTCAGGCCTGTTTATTTTAAGCCACAGCCTCTGACCCCCTTGCTTCGCAATGTGTGGAAGTTACAATTATCAAAGCAGTTTCAGCAATACCTGCATGAGTTTCCAGACCTAATTTCTTCATATGGAGGAAATGGTATCTTTTCTTTTAGTAACTGCATTTTTTGCATTACAATTAGTTTTATTTGTGCAGTGATTAGGGATGGCACCATATCTTCCTAATCAAAGAGGGGATGTTTGTTTTCAGTTTCTGTGCTTGCCACCAGTGATGGGCAAAAGTGTGGCAGTCAAATACCCAGAATTAGAGGTGAGGCCCATCACTAATGTGAATGTCTTTTAGAGACACCTTAGATACAGAAGGATGATTTTTATCTTGTAAACACCCATGTCATGCTCCTTGGCGACTCTGATTTTGTACCACTATTCCCGCTGTGGTCCCACTGGTGCTGTGTGAATGGAAATGCTGCTCACTGTGGATTTCACAGGCACAGCTGCGGTAGCAAACTTGCACAGACCTTTCGCAGATCTAAATGACTGTACAAAGACAGAGTTCATCTGGCTCCATGGCATTTAAGTGGATATAAGTCGAAGGAGACTCAGTTTCAAGAGTTTTTACACTAAGATATACTTTTCCATCTACTCTTAAGAGTAAGAAAGAGAAGCATCCCCTTTTTCCTAACACAGCTGGGTTGAAAAATGTGTACTGTTTCACAGGTATCATGTAGGTCTCGTTTTGTCTGCCATGTCTTATTCTTGCTGAGCACCAGAAGCTAAAATGCAATGAAACTGTTAATAGGAAGTGAGTAAGAAAGGAGAGAAGGGGCAATGTGAGTGCCTCTGAAGAAAAGAGGTCTACTCCAGGCTTGCTCCTCTCGGGCAGACAGCGCTGGTGCTTCTTTATGCCAAGAGCTGAGGTCAAGATGGATTTTACACATTAAAGATGCTGGCTTCACAAGGAGGAGGGATAAGCTGCCACTAATAGTGAGCAGAGAGGAGCTTTGGAGCTTTGGGCAGTCAGGCAGCGGAGCAGGTAGCAGGCTTCCCTACCAAGCTGGGGCAGAGCCAGACCCACAAGCAGGTCAAGCTAAGCTACAGCTCTTTCTTTGCTGTTTATGGCACTTCTTTGGATGCTTCTTTGGCAAATAAACATGACTTTGTTTTGGAGAAGCTGTTTCCTGAGTCACTTTAATTAACTGCTGTCACAACAGAGGTAAAGGGTGTGTATGTGCCAAATCCAGTTAGGCCTGTCAAGTTAATGCTGCTGGTAAACAGGTGAGTTGAAGCCTTGAGATGTAATCTGAAAGTGGGAGCATGCATGATTCCCCCAAGAGGGACAAGGTAGCCAGATGCATCTGTCTCCCAAAGGGTGCATTAATGGGAGACAAAAATAGGTCACCTTTCTGGATGACCACAACTGCACTAGGGAAATGAGGAGAGACCTCTCGCTGTGTCCTTTAGGCAGGAGAAGAAAAGGATGTTTCCTCTTCTTAAAGGGTTGGAAGTTGAAGAGAAGGCTATGTCTTCTCCTATCAGCTAGAAAAGGAAGGCATGAAGAGGTATTTCTACTCATCTGTCACTCAGTTATTAAAATGGCAATCCATTGTGATTACATCGTGGATTATTGTCCTAGAAAAGAAGCTTTTGCAGGTGTCAGTGACACAGGGAGGGTGAAGAGGAATCAGCATGCTGTGAACCAACACACTATGCAATGGGCAGAGTCAGGTGGCACAAGGAGGCAGGAAGCCTCTGGCTGGCTCCACTGCTATCACCTTTTAGAGTTTGCTGGGTTTGCCTTGAAATAAAAAAATAGTCTTGCAAAGATGAAGTCAAGACTAACTGCTCCAGAGAGCTGACTACAGTTGTATGTACTACCACAGGGATAAGTTATGTTATTTCTCTCTTCATCTTACGCTGGTACCTTCCTCTGTCCCTTTAGTGACACATACTTGGGTTTCCCCACAACCTGAGAACTCTGTACAGGATGGTTGGACCATCAGAGCCATTTGAAGTATAAGCAGATTATTTCTTCCAAGCAGTGATACAAGAAGTGCCAAGACCTTTGCCATCTCCATGGAGATCAGTGACATGCATGAATGCTTGACATCTCCTCCAAGGAGGTTGATGCCCCTGCTTCAACATTTTCCTTTTCAACGGAAAGGAGGCTGGTGGTTTTCATCCAGCTCTGTGCCTCCCCAATTCTGTGAGGGCCTCAGTGCTCAGTCCCATGGAAAAGTTAGTCCCCTCATCTGGGACAGAAACTGCATGAAGCTTTTCAGTTGTGTAGGCAAAATTGAATTTTGCAACCCCAGATGGGAGGTACCAAAGCTACTTTTATGGGAAGAGAAGAGGGGTGGGGAAAGACACAGAAAACATAGGGAAACTAGAGAAAGGAAACTAGGGGAGAACCTCAGAAAGCCAGGATTGCTGCTTCTGCTGTCACAGAAGTTTTGGACGAGCTGGAGGGGGGTTAGCCCTTTCAGCATTATTGTTACCCTAGACCCCCTTATGTTTTGCCTGGACAGTAGCAGTACCAGCTTGGCTTTCAGGGCTCAGTCATAGTCCCCCAGGAGTCTGCAAATGCAGCTGCTTCATTTGCCTTTGCCTCAAACCAGTCTGATCCCCTTTTACCCCAGCACCTGCCAGCATGCTCCTTGCTGCTGATTTTCATATTTTTTTAAGGAAAATGTGATTCTCCCATAATAACTAGATTCAAGAAGGTGGGACTTTTAGAAGAAGCTGGTAGCATGACATTTACAACAAAGCTTAGTGGGTTGGCAATTTCTCTTAGTCCATAGGCTTAATCATAGAATCATAGAATGGTTTGGGTTGGAAGGCACCTTAAAGATCATCTAGTTCCAACCCCCCTGCCATGGGCAGGGACACCTTCCACTAGACCAGCTTGCTCAAAGCCCCATCCGACATGGCCTTGAACACTTTAAGGGTTGGGGCATCCACAACAACTTCTCTGGGCAACCTGTTCCAGAGCCTCACCAGCCTCATCGCAAAGAATTTCTTCCTTATATCTAATCTAAATCTACCCTCTTTTAGTTTAAAGCCATTACCCCTTGCACTATTACTACATACCCTTGTAAAAAGTCCCATTCCAGCTATCTTATAGGCCCCCTTCAGGTACTGGAAGGCTGCTATAAGGTCTCCCTGGAGCTTTCTCTTCTCCAGGCTGAACAACCCCAACTCTCCCAGCCTGTTTTCGTAGGAAAGCTTCTCCAGCCCTCTGACCATCTTCGTGGCCCTCCTCTGGACTCATTCCAACAGGTCCATGCCCTTCTTATGTTGGGGGCCCCAGAGCTGAATGCAGTACTTTGGGTGGGGTGTCACAAGAGCGGAGTAAAGGGGGAGAATCACGTCCCTCGACCTGCTGGTCACGCTTCTTTGGATGCAGCCCAGGATACGGTTGGCTTTCTGGTCTGTGAGCGCACATTGCCAGCTCATGTTGAGCTTCTCGCCAATCAGTCCTATGCAGATGGTTCCTAGTGGGCCCAGCAAGAGATTTTCTTTGATCTGGTGTTTGGGAAGGGTTAAAACTTTCTGTTTGCAAAATCACATTAATTATAAAAGTTGATTAGTGTTGCTAATTGTCACTGAACTGTCATATATAACTATATCCAAACATCAGTCTCTAATTGTCCAACCTCATGCTTCTGCAAATTTGCGTTGTTTTGCTAATTGTGCTTTGTCTTTATTTGGTTGAAACTTGTTGTGACTGGAACTGTTACTCCGTGGTTGTACAGAAGCCAAAAGTACAGAGGCTTGATTCCAGCTGGAAACTATAATTGATATTATTATCTACAATGCAAATAATTATAACTCAGTGTACTTCCTCTTCAGTAGGTTTTTCTTGGCAGGACGATTTGATCTTTACTGTTGAATTATTCATTTTCGCCCCACTTAAAATATATGGCCCATTTATTTATGCCACTAAAATGGCAGTCCATTCAAGAACATAGCCAAATAAGGTCCAGTCCATTTTGAACCCATATAAAGCTCCTCTCCTCCTCATTGGGACCTGCATAATATAAAAAAATGCCTCTCTGTCAAATTTTGTAAACAGATAGCAAACGAGGTATTAACAAATCAGTTAATTATATGAAGATTGCAAATTGGGTATAATTTGCCAGTGAACCTACTGTAATCTGGATGCAAACAAACTGGAAGCAAAGTACAAACAAGTAATAAACCTACTTGCTAGGTATAAACAAACTTGAGGTGAACAGACTACAAATTAGGCAAAAAAGAGAAGCACACACTGGTTATAGGCTGAGTACCAGCAGTAAGACGATATACTCACCTACGCGTTCGCCAGAGCATTTGCCTCAGCAGTTCTCCACCACTACCGGGAGACTCCAGAAATGGGTTGCAGACTGCTACTTCAGGGTGAGCTTCATTCTGCCCAGTACAGAGAGACAGCATTGCTGCTTTTGTATGGAGATGGGCTCTCAGTATTTGGGAAGGGAAATGTTCCCAAGAAAACTGGCCATTGACAGCACTACAAAACTTTCTTCTCTAAGCAACAATGGCTTCCTCAAAACTAGTAAAATTTGCTGAAAACTAACCAGGCTTTCTATTAACTGACATTATCTTCTCAGGTAATACTGTTGGCTAGTAGCTGGTCCCTCCACAGGGGAGGAGATGACCTCAATACAGTGTTGGAAACGCCTGTAAAATGGACTTTCTGCTTCCAGTGGCTGAGTTTTATCTGTAGGAATCTGTCAGAATGAATTACTGAAGGGCATTTGCCTGTGATTTTATTTCCAGTGAAACCAAGATTAACTTCTGTAATTTTCTTAGACTGCCTATGAACAGACTGGGGAAGGAGAAGAAGGGCTCCTGTTCCACTACATGAGGGATATTTTGCCGGCTCTTTTTGTTTCTAGTTACTAAATCATATAGCTAGACTACATTTATATTACAACACATACTATATTACATTATATTACATTATATTCTATTCATATATTAATAGCTAAAATGTATTTCTAACTCTTTACAGGGAATGTATTTCTAACTCTTTACAGGGAAGCCACCACTCTTTTAGCCATAGGGATGTTACACGATTGAAAATTAATTGGGCTGCCACACTAATGAAAGTAGGAAACACTCAGGGGGATGGTGTCCTGCACTCCTGCAGCTGAGAGAGCATGTGGAGAGCAGTTCAGTGGCTGTCCCTTCCATCAAAGCACAGCAGAGGCTGAGAGGAAATTTGGCAGGGTATCCTTGGTCCTCTCCTGACTGCAAGCCCCTCACATTCCAGAGCTCAGTCCCATTTCTCCTGCCTGACAGATTTTGTCTTGTGTCCCAGGGTGCCCAAGAGAAAAAATATCCCCATTGCTCTTTCTTCAGAACCTCCCAGTATTTCCCAAGCTGAATATCCAGCCTCCCACACCTTTTTCTCAATGTTCCTTCCATACACAACCTCGCCATCCCCAAAACTCTTTGCTCCTCTTAACTCCCTTCTCCTACCCACCCAACACTAAGCTCACTATGGTCCCCATACATCCTACTTCAGGCCCCCATTCTCCTTGCTGCCCTGAGGTATATTCTTCAGGGAAAGAAAACAGTTGAGGAAAATAGCTTCTAGTTATATGCTAGTATGTACTAGCTTCTAGTATGCTGGCAAGTCAGAAGCTACGCTCAGCATTCTTTGGGCAATACCAGCTCTGAAAGGAGCAGTGGCTGTCTGGGCAAGGGTTTGCTTCTGCATTTCTTTTCTTGTTACACTAAGACATCCTTGCCCTTGAAAGCCTTCTCCTGTGATAGTCAACAGGAGATAAATGCAAGGCAAGAAAGGGAAAGGCTCTGGGGACTTCAATCCCTCTGCCATTCCAATCATTAGGGCAGTGCCTTCCTTGAGCCCTTTTGCTTTCACAGGAGAGCCCAAAGAAGTAATGCTCACATTAACTTTTTGTGGCTGACCTTGAGGCTTCCCTTTGCAGGTTTCTCTCTTTTCTTGGCCAGAATGATTTTCCTCATTCCTTTTTCTTCATTAAGTGACCTGCCCTGACAAGTGCTGGACATTTGTGGGCAATGAAAGTTGAGGTCCCTGACAGCAGCACACCCACAATGTCTTCCTGAGAGTTTTGCTAAGACAAAGTTGTTGCTGACATTACTGAGCTGGTGGTAAACATCACCTATGCATACTGCAAATTTCTTGTCAAGCTAGAGCTTTTACATTCATAACGACAAAGAAAGGGAGGCAATTAGCTGTGCAAAGTGCTTTTAGTGCCACATGCTAAGCCAAACATATGCACACCCAGTTAGGTTTTAAGTCTTATTGGATCATTAAACCCAGCTATTAGAGCATCTAATACCACTGGTTATGCAACAGAATGGAATTGTTATTGTTGTTAGAATTTTTCTCCCAGAAAGACACCAGCTCAGTCTTTTCCTCTACAACCATGTGAGTGCTGATCAGGCCTGCAGCAGGGGCAGAAAGCAATAGGCAAGCATTTCAGCAGTTTGCAGGCAAGACCAAGGTTCAGAAGGTCTTCATGGGAAGCATCAAGAAAGTGAATAAATGCACATCCTCAATTTCCACATCTAAATTCTCTCACATGAAATCCCATAGCTCTCCCATGGATCCACCATCATTGCTGTCAATCTGTAGTTAAATAATCTTTTAAAATTAATCTTTTAAAATTAATCATTTCAATGATTAATGAGGTGATGATGCTACTGAAAATGACAAGGAACCTGGAACTGGCAGGATGTTTTAAAGCAGATTTTTAAACTTTACTAGAGCCTATTAGACAGGAAGAAACAGTCCAAAGACAAAGCAACTCAGAGAAACCCAACACATACATCCATTGGGAATGTTATGCTCCAACCCAGTCTTATTTCACCTTACTGCTGGATAAATGTTTTGAAAATGGAGAAAAGGCATTAAAAGTTTAGGGGTGGTTTGAGATACCGCAACACTAATAGGCACAGGCACTGAACAGCGCTCTTGAATACAAGTGCCATGCTTCCTTCATAATAATCTCACTCAATCTGTGTTTGAGCACCATTAGACCGTGAAGATTTCATACCCTTCATGCCCACAGCAATCTGTATTAACAACCTAAGAACACATTCCATCCCAGTTGTATACAGACACTAAATAAAAATGCACCCGGGAAGCACTTCAAGCAAAATTAAAAAATAGTTTGGGGTGAGAACAGCCTAACCCCCAGGAATGAGATCCAGGAATGAGAAGCACTTTCTCTTACAAGGGTTTTAGCTGGAGAGGCGGAAGCAGAGAGCGTACTTTCTCTAGCAATCATTTCAGCTCTAGTCTTTCAACCTTGATGACAGAAGAAAGGGCAACGAGAGAAAAATCAAGCCAATCTATTTCTCCATTGGTAAATGACTTACTTATTAATATTATAGTGGAAATATTTGAGATTGTTTACAAAGCTCCAGCATTACAGATTCTAGAGTTCTAAAAACACAGGTTCCATTTTCTAAAAGAAGCACAGTTTTGTGGCATTTGGTCAACATTTTCAAGATTAGGTGCCTGATGGTAAGCGCTTAATAACAGGGCCCTGTTTTTCAGAGTTGCTGATTGTCACACAAATCTCACCTATGTCTGTAGTTTGCTGTGTCTCTTGCCATTCCTGGAAATCAGACTACTTATCTGTATACATCACCATTGAATGTGGGTCTCTGACCCAAGCCATGTGAGTCTGAAGGGGTTTTTCTCATAACTTCACACCTGAAAAATCCAAGGATGGGAACCAGGTGCACCTTTCTCCTCGTCAGGTATGTTCATTCCCTGTCCTTGCTAGTTCACTCCCCAAGATTATTGAAAATGGACCTGCAGTTCTACAGTTAGTGAAATGTAAAGAAGGTGCCACAAACCTACCAAGGGCTCCAGCCATCCAAAACACATGCCATATGACTGCTTACATATTCAGAGCTGCGTTGCAAAAGCCAATTAATTGTAATTAACAATGAAAGATACTAGCTGCAGCTCTCAGACTTCGAGAGTAGCTGACCCTCAGAGCCCCTGAACTGCATAAGCTATTTAAATGAGCACAGAAACATTTCCTTTACAGCTGCTGTATATAGAAGACCTCCAGGCGTTCAGTGTATGCATGCGACAGTTGTGACCTCCTGTATACGTAGTATCATCTGTGTCATAGACTACGTTTGTGCAACTGCTCACAAAGTCTTCATTCTGTTCAAAGGTTTTCCTTTATGACTGAATTCTGTTTTTCTTGAGTGTTCATAGCATATATTTATGATAACATATATCTCTTTCTGCATCTTTTCAGCCCCTTGACTGATTTCATTTTGTCCATTTTTTATGATTAACTCATGGCTTCTTGTCTCTCGAAACAAGCACAGCAATGCCTGCAGGCAGTACGATCTACTAGCGCCCACTTTCACTCTATTCTTATACAGAAAAGCAGGGCTTGAATGCTCATGAACATCTGTTGCAAAATACTCTTGGGACTTCATGCCACAGAAGGTGTCACTAAGTTAATACGAATTAAAATGACAGAGACTTAGAAAACATACATAAAGTATATTTCTCAGTCAAATAAATATTTCCTTAACTAAGCAGTTAACAAATAAGAAGGTCTTCATAAGACAGCTATTCCATAAAGACTTTCCCCCTCTTGGGATTCCAATCTTTTTCAACACTGAATACTGATGAGATTAGAATTAGAATAGAATAGAATAGAATAGAATAGAATAGAATAGAATAGAATAGAATAGAATAGAATAGAATATTTCAGTTGGATAATCTAGTCCAACTGAGATTATATTAAGACTTCTATAACTGATTAGAACTTGTGTGGAGCATTTTGTCTTATTTGTGAAATTTTTGTAAAGAAACAGATCCAGTTGAGGAAAGTTCAGTGCTCTTACAGTGGCGTAAGAGACTAGCTCAAAATTAATAAACACTTCGAAAACATAAAATGATGCAAGTACAAAGCACTCTGTAAACATCTTTTAATCCTCTTACGTTCCTGTGCCAGTTTCCCCTCCCCGCTTTATAAACCAGGCTGTCCAAGGCCACACAACAAGTCAATAGCTGAGCCAAGATAGACTTCTAATGCTTGAATTCCAGTTCTCAAGCCCCAATGTTTCTCTCCTTTTTTTTACTTCACCTCTCTTTCCACACTGTGACTACTATTCAAATCGTTCCTTTTACAGAGGAATACGAAAGAAAAGGTTATTGAAGCCTTTTGACACCTGTGCCTTGCAAGTCCAGTCCTGGGCTGCCAAGGAGCTTTGCAGAACCCAGAGCTTTAAAATTTTGCAGTCTCCATAGTTCAACGTAACTGATCCCAGCAGACATCAGATGTTGGTTCCTATTGCCATATCCCGTACCAGCATCTGAATTCATACAAATTCTATAACCTTAGCAACAGTTCTATTTTGTCCATAGACTTGCTGGGAGACAAGCAATGGTAGGAAGAACAGACTCCAAAGATGACAAGTAAGCAGTAAAACTAATAAAACTGCCAGAGGGCCAACTACAGCATTTCCCAGGTTGGAGAGATGTCTAGGTTCACAGTCATGCTGTTATCTTCAAAGATGAAGTGACTTGATTGTTTGTGTTCCTTCATCATAGCAACAGCTGCCTTTCCTTCCAGCCCAGCAATGGCATCTCCCATCCTCCCTGTCTCTAAAACACATCCCTGCCTCTAGCATTCTGCTGGTGAAGAATTCTGCTTTCCTGATTGATTGCCAGCCAAGACTGCTCATTTGCAAGTGAGGGTGATTCAGGCTTTTGGATAAACAGTCTAAAGTTCCTGCATACCTGAAACTGAGCCAGATTCCTGCAGTAGCATTGCTCAGTAGAGCTAGCTACCATCTCTAGATCCCAAACAGCATTTGAACTAAGCTCTCTCGAAAAAATGTCAGTATTGAGACACACCATTAGTCCAAATAGTGGTGAACAATCTCCAACCTTGAGTCTGTGGTAACAGATAATAAAGCTGCACACTTCTTGTCTGTATTTATAATATAGACTTTTTGTTTAATATACTTTGTCCTACTCCATGTATCAATGGCACATATTTTGATAAATGAAAAGCACTAGCGTGCTGCCTTTTGATGAAGTAGCTGGTTGTTTTACTAAATCATCTGTCTAGTTTCAGTTTAGCCTGTATATCAAAGACCCCTTTAATTCTAACCACAGAAATAAAGAGGATGATTGTTTTTGTTACGCTTGGTGGGGATCACAAGCTCTATCAGGCCCCTAGCATATTTGCTGCATCTCCTTCCTCCACTGTTCTTTTCCCCTTTTTCCTCAAAGTCTCTATCTAAAGTACACCTATTGTGCATCTCAGATAGCCAGGGAAAAATCTGTTTGCACTCTTTCTACGGTCCCAAGCTAGAAAAAACTTTTCGACATGTGCCTGTCCTATAGGCTTGAGTAGGACATGATTTCTAGAGGAAACTGTTTTACAGGGCAGAGAACCCACTATGATCGCTGTTGCACGAGCACAACATGAGCAAACTGCGAAGAACCTAGGAACACTGCCTGGAAAACGCAGGAGGCTGGAAGCAGGCATTCAGCCAGAGCTGAGCTTGTCCAAGGTTTCTGAAAGACTTACAGGTGAAAGGCAATGCAAGGCAAGGCCAAGTATGCTGATAGGAGCTTCTTAGATGGTGTTTGCATTAGACAATTATGGATTTTGGTTTATGTTTCAAAACAAGCTGTTCAGAGCTGTGAGTTTCAAAGGCCATCAGGGCTGGCTGTCAAAAGTCAGTAAAATGAAGACTCAGTGTTATCATCAGAGCTGCAGGATCTTCTGCCATTCTCCTGAAGATTTTGTAACCTCACTTTAAAAATTCACCACCTTTGTGGCACTGTACTGTGGCAGTTGACTGAGTGGGGTGTGAGAACAGTGTCTAAGAGTCTGCTCAACTCCCAAAAGATTGTGAGGTTTTTCAAAAATATTTTGTGCTTCTTTTCCCCCTGTTTCCATTTACCTGTGAGTAAAGTACTCAAAGATTAGTAACTGCAGAATACGTTTATCTGAAAGGGGAAAGTGAGATTTTCAAAGATACTGTGATGATCCTCCCTACAGGCACACAAAAAGGACTTACATGTGTGTATCTCTCTCATATGGAAAACCTATGCACCTATATCACTGTTGTGGCTTTATCAGCTCCTGGAGGTAAAGCAAAAGCAAGTCTTTTGGACAGCATGAGATTTAATTTTTTTTAAAAAGTAGTGTATTTATTCTCAAATGACATTGTTTATTATGTATAGAAGATAATTTATTTCAAATGAAAAACTCTTCAAGAGTGGCATGAGAGGGGAATCACTTCCAGTGTTGATGCTGAAGGAGCACTGGCAACCAGAAGCCTATTTAATAAAAAAAGGAACTTCACACAGTTTGAGATATCTTCGTCTCTTTCTCTGTTCAATAAGCAACACAAACAAGGGAAATGACTCACTATCACTAAAACTAAACTGAGGATTCATACATGTATTAATACTTTATTGAGCTATAAGAAGTGTTTAGCTATAAATTATTCAGGAAATGTTGTTTCCTGACAAAGAAATTTGCCTTTTGTGTTTTTTATGTCCTAAAAATCCTAACAGATACCACCTGTATGCAGAAGGAGGAACTGGGATCCATTGCTGAAAATTTCATTTGTTGCTATCAATCTACTGAGGAAGGTTGTTCAAAATTATAGTTCTGAAGATGAAAGAAAATGTCATAAAATCCCAGCAGTTTTGGTGTCTGAGCTGTGCATAACTACAATTCTTCAAAAAGATCATATCCAAATGTTGTAGAACACAGAAATATTAAATATTTTCTGAGGTGACTGTGAGGACTTAAAAACTGTCATCAGCAAATCTTCAGCATTCCTTGTAGCAGGTATGTCTCGGTCTATGTCAAAATAATTCAAACTCTTCTTAAAATAATACAGGGCATAACATTTAAATTTTATTTCAACTTTAACATAGCCTTTTACTGCACTTGCTAAAAGGTCAGATTTGCACTGAAGTCAGCAGAAATGCAAGATGTCATGAGCATATTCAGCAGCGCAGCATAAGCACCTGAGCTGGTGAAAGGCACTGGTAGCCAAAACAAGCATAAGAGACAAAATTGGCAAAGGACCACAAGTACTCGGGTGTCCAGGGCCCTGCCTACCCTAGAGAAACCACATCAATGTTCTATCAGCCCATCTGAAGGCCACCTTGGGCTCATGTATGAAAAAGTTTCCATCAGTTGTTGGGGAAGCAGGATTCACCCCTATTCACCATGGGGTTTTAAAGGGGTAGAGTGTGATTAACATTAGAAAGTGATTAATCTTAGCATAAGCATACTCAGACACCAGCTGGATGCAGTCATCTGCATGCAGGCTGGCAACAGCTGCTCCCACAGCCTGGTCTGTCAGAGCATGCAGAGGAGCTTGCGCAAATCAGGAACGTATGCTGAAGAGCTTCTCTCCTTTGCTATTTCTCCACAGGAAGAAAGAAATGTATTGGACCTTGGAAGGGAAGAAGGGACACCAAATATCTCACACTTTCAGCCTCTCAGCCTGCGTGAGCCTTTTTAAAAAAAAAAAAAAAAAAGAGAAAAAGCAGGGGTAATTTATAAAGCTTGAGCTGTAACAGAGGAAGGAATGAATTTGAGATCCCATGGGTAACTTGAAAGACTTCTGTTGGCTCACATCCATCTCACAAAAAACTCAGATTACTGACCATGAGCGGGAGGACTTTTTTTTGTTATTGTTCTTCTGTCAAATTTATTCTTTAAGTCTCAATCCTGAAAATCACATGTATCAGCATGTAATAAGAACTCTGGATACCTCTTCAGGATCTCAGTCATTGTCCCCTCTCTTTGAGGAAATCACAACACCTGATTGTTGTGTGGTTGGTTTTGGTTTCTAAGTGGATTAATTTAAATGAATCATTGAACACAGACTCTTGTAGTCCTAACTTCATAGCTACCCAAGTACCTCAATAAGCTCCATGGACTTTGGTTCCAATGGTGTATTTATCTAACATGGGTAAGAGGGCATTTTATTCCTTGTCTCCAATAAGAGCCATTCCATACATGTCAAAAAACTCACACTATAGACATGTTCTTTGCCCTCACACATTTAACGAACATAGTAATATTATCCATGTAAATAAGTTACATTTTCAAGAACGTGGTATAAATATTCCAATGAGAACAGGTTCATAAGTTTTCCAAATAACCTTCCCCATTTTGCTGAGGCTACAAAAGCTTTTTGTGTTTTTAGGGATTTTTAAAAAAAAAGGTCATCTTCTCCTCCATCACCTTGCCTCTCTGCAGATAAAGACTACCGGCACATACTTGTACATCAGGTGCATGTTTGCTATGAGAAGAAGTGTTGTAGAAGTTCCTTACTTTCCTCTCAGGGAAGGTGTTGGAGGCCTGGCACAGGCACCCAGAGCACCTGTGCAATCTCCACACAGGAGGTGTCCAAGACTTGGCCAGAAGTAGCTTCAGCTGACATGGGGTAGTAGCATGACCTAGTCTTTGCATGAGAGGTTGAACTAGGGAGTGTCAGAGATCCCTTCCAAGTCTGTAAGATTTGGTGGTTTTGCAGTATTAATTTCAGCTGTCCCTGAGGTATGCCCTTTACAGCTATGACGGGTGCCCATCACAATGAAAGCCTCATGAAACAATAATGCTTAGAGATGGGGAAAAACTCATTCTTGCAGTCTAAAGACAACAATACATGACACTGAATGAACTCCTCCCTTCTTTCCAACTTCTGCTTTTAAAATGGATTTGTTTCGCTGAAGGAGAAGAAGAAGAATCTGGAAGTGAGCCATAGCAAAATTCTTCCTAGCCTCCTCCTGTCTGAACTTCCCAAGCAATTTTCTGAAAGGACAAATGGTGAAATGCTTTCTCAGTTCCCAAGTTCTTCTCATCATTTTCCCTACGCAGTGCTCCTCCATGCACCCGCAATACCTCTTTCTCTCCTTTCAGGTGGAGATCCCAAATATTCTAGATTATTATGTGACAGAAAATAAGGCAGCAAATCATGATTCTGACAAGTGAGCAGGAGTCCTCGTGTCTTCAAATGTTTCTCTGTTCTTGTTCAGAAGAGAGGTGGCTGAGCGGACCCCACATGGTGAGCACCCCCAGGCGCAGCAAGGAGACCGGACTGCTCTCAAACAAGAAGGATCATCTGTTTTAATCAACACTTACGTTTGTTGATTCTCCTCTGCAGTTTTTTTTTTTTAAATCAAGCTATTTTCAAAAGGCTTCTTTCACTTTCTTTGACTGACCATCATGTTAAACAAAAAGTTCTTCACATGAGCGAACTGTCTTACAATGTTTTTCAAACACGTAAACCCAATTTAAGCATTTAATTCACAGTGAGATATTGCAGCAAATCACCCTGTTTTCTGAAGAGCTCACAGGAGCTCTTTTGTCCATATAGGACAAAAGAAATTCATGGAACAGAGCTTTTTATTTAAGTGCGTGCTCCATTTTCAGAAGTGGGGCTCTTAATTTTGGGCTTGTATTTTTCCTTAAATTAAAAGAAATATGAAGTGCCAGGAGATGTTGCACACTGGCTAATGGAAAGTGATCCAGAAAAATTTGTCCTGCTGTACCATACTATGTCATATTTTAACAATCTCGTGTTTTTTCTTTGTTAAAAGCTATCTATAATTAGATCTAAAATACCAATATTAATGCACAGAGCTCTTTGCAGGTATTTAAAAAATACCACAAATCATTACCCTGTATTGGTATGAGCCCAATTTTGCTGCCCATAGTGGAAGTTCTGGGTTGAGTAAAAAGCTGCTGCCCCCATGAACGCTACATGTGCAGCTGACCTAGTGGGGAGTTGCGGCGGTTAGAAATTATGAGCCCTGCAGGTGCTCTGGCCACTACATTGTCCTCACCAGCTGACAGCTAGGTAATTTAAGGCTCCTGTTTTCTTCCTCTTTTTGTACAGATGAATCCTTACCTCCAGATTCATCTGTCGAGGAGGAGCTTCACTGATTGCAATGCAAGTTTGAAAAGGGGGGGTTTCACTTGCCTCCAACTATTAGACTGAGTTCTCTGCTAAGATCAAAGGTATCATCTGGGTGATGCAAATCCATTTCCTTGAGGAATACAATTTCATTTGGCCAAAATGGCATTTAAAAGTGTTGGGGGACCTTGAAGGGGCACCTGCCTCATTCAGCAAAGCGCCTCAGCACAGCCGCTGGAGTGTCAGGTTTGGGGAGCACGTGCTACGATGCGTACCCCACCACCTGCTCGGCGGCTGCAGGCCGGTGGCAGAGCTGGTGGGTGGGATTTGTGTAGTAACACAGCTGGTCCCATTCACATCCCAGTAAGTGAGCTCAGAGCCATACTCAGAAGTGATTTAAGATTCGACTCCAGTCCTTTTCAACACAGCCATCAGCAGGTATGGAAACACCTTCCCTCCCAACGAGTCTCTGGGGGTGGCAGCCCCCAGCAGAGAGGAGACCAGACAGCAAGAGGCAGCAAGCATCTGAGCAAACTTCTTGACTCTCACCAGAGTCCATCAGCAATGATGCTAACTGTTGGCATTACTGAAACAGGTCTTGTGCCAAACATAAGGGTCTCTATTGCTGAACTGTATCAAAATAGTGAAACAGGGGCCCTAAGGAACTAAGTGCTAAAAATCAACATAAGCAACCAATTTACACTTTTTTGAGGAGATGAAAAGAAAACACAATGGGTTATTAATTTTAGAGGTGGATCTGAACTCAAACCTCACATCACAGGAATGGATCTCAATGTGGACATGCTGTCCAGCCACACAGCTGTAGCATTTAATAAATCCATATGCACAAACAACTCTGGTTTTTACTTCAGGCTGGGATCTGCCTTTGCAATTAAGACAGCATCTCTAACTCTTTTCTATCTGGAAATTACTTTGGATTAAAAATACTTGAAAAGTCAAAAATGCAATCAGCAGAGTAATAATAAAAAAGCATAAGCAAGGGGGAAGGAATAAAAATAAGAATTCTTCTCTGATATGAAGGAAGGTCTCCAGAAGTATTTTTCTCATTGAAGAAAGGGGAGGGAGATTAGCAGTAAAGAAGGATGCTGATAGTGAATTTAGTAGAGACCAGTGCCACAGCATGTTGCTGTCCTCCTCATCCTCCTCCCTCTTGCCTGACTCAACAAGGGCAGCTGCTAATCCTTCCATTTTTAGCACAATGCAAACCTTTCTCTGTTCGCTAATCCATCACCACATCAGCAGCATCAGCTGATGTGTGGCTCCTTTCTCCTACAACTGCAAACCCCAGTAGTCTCTGCCAGCATGCCTGATCCTGTATACATCTCCTGCCCAAAATCCACAGTGCCATGAAAGGTTTGTGGGATGAACAAAATACTACCCCTTGAATGGTGCCTCAGGAGAACTTAGGCAGCCTGAGTTTTAGTTTGTTTTCTTTAAAGGGAGTTTAGTCAAATAGAGCTCAGATTTACAGGACAAAGGGGGAGGAAAAAACCCTACTAACATTGTCATTAATCTCACTGTAGTAGTGGAAAGAAATTCCATTTGTGTTCCTAGGGAGGGTCTTTGCTTTATGATCCAGCAAAGGCTGGATGCTACAAGGCCGTTTGAACTTGTGCCAAATTCAATAGAGACCCACAGCAGTGGAAAACAAAGTCATTTAATTCCACAATTAACTAAACTTCTACTATATATTGTAGGGATATACCCTACAATTAAATCCACAATTTTGGCACTTAGACTCCATATGAATTTGAGTTCACCTAAATTTCTTGTAATCAGTGGTACCATGCAAAGCAGAAAAAGCTGTGCAGTCCAGCAAAAATAGTCTTTCTTTGGTCTTCATTCATCTTAAGGCTCTTTTGCATGATTTTGGTAATGTAGAGGGCTGAATACTGATATAAATTATGCAAGGAAGGACGCCTTAATGAATCCAAAGAAGGTACACTTAACACAAGCTGCATGCAACAGTATAATATAAAAAGGGCAGATCCCCTACTAGTTTAAAAAAAAACCCAAGCAAAACCAAACAACACTGCACCTGGTGTAAGGAGATTTATATACAAGGCCTCACATCCATTTGTTTGATCCTGAGAAACTGTGGGACGCCTTGATTTAGCTGTTATATAATACATGGTGTAAAGCACAGCACATAATTCACTCGCACAACAGTTTAAAGGCATTCGAATCTTGAAATCCTGTGTGATATCAATAACGTGTAACAGGCACTTAACTTTTACAAAGAATGAAATGTAAATTTATAATTAAATTTACTTTTATTGAGGAATAATTGCCTCTGTCCTACGTTCAGAATATGGATTGTTCCTACCTCACCCACCGTATTTTCCCCCAAGGAGAAGGCAAGCAGCTCTCCAGGCAGAAAATGTCTTCCCTTGCACTTGCAAACAGCTTGCTCAGAAGCAGGAGTACTAACACTGCTGCTGCACATGTGCAAGGACATGAGCTGTAGGCACATCCTTGCACATGCACAAGGTAGTGTGAAGCAACTGGAAGCTGCTTCTGCATCTTCTGCAACCGCTAGAGGAAATGGTCTCAAAACTGGGACTGGACCTTTGCTACTGATGGGCATGCATCAACTGGGGAAGATTACTCAGCCTCAGGGACAGTATACTGCGTATTCCTCCAAGCTGCCTTGCACCATGGTGTGTACCAAAGTGGTTTTATTATTATTAAAAAAAAAAAAGAAACAACAAAAAAACCCCAAACAAGAAAAGTGTGTGAAAGTGTCTGAGAGTTGAATTATATCAGCGCTGGGGTGGGAGGCAGTAGTCAGGAACAAAACAATCTCAGGAGGCAACTTAATAATGGAATTGGCTTCTGTATTAGGTCAGAGTTGCTATAAACCTCACCCACCCATGAAGTCAGATTTGCTACTTTAGTTCAGCTTTATCCAGTAAGCCAAAGGAAAGAGGAGTGCAGAGGATGTAAGCATAAAAAAAATCCTGGCTTTTGCTTTGGAAGAAAAAGGAAACAAAATTACATTATCTGAGGAACTTCCTACAGCATGAGTTTTGCAAGGCAGTCAGATTCAGCTATCAGCAATACAGAGCACTACCTCATTACCTTAGAGCAAAAATACTCTTATCACAATTTCACCTTCACAGTCCTGATTGCTGTGCTAGAAACTGATAAATAAGAAATAACTCATTGAGAAAGCTCCATAAAAGGTCATAACAATAATGTAGAGGGTGATGTAGTACCGCAGGTGTTTGTAAATGGGGATTTATATCTACAAGCATGGTATTATCCACTGAGGAATTTGAACAGTAGAGTTTGCCCTGATACCCTGAGGCTATGTAGAAACTGCACACTGTGGGACCTTACTTCCCTGTCACCTCAGACTGCATGGATGACAGAAAACACCATGTTGTGCCCCTCACCCCCCCACCCCCACCCCCACCCCCACCCCCCCCCCGCCTGCAGAGTGAGGGGGTTTCCCCATGGAGGAGGAGGAGGGAGGGTGCCCACCAGGCCCTGCCCTGTCACTCAGGGAGAGGTGTTCAGTGCATGCACCCAGACTCAGGAGCTCAGGAGCAGGCACGAGGCTCACAGGCTGAGGATCAGATTAAAATCTGAGTGTTTGTTAAAAGCCCGTTCAGATAATCTTGCACAGAGCCTGGTACCAATGGGCAGAAGGGAGGCAACTCCTCAGTGACCCCGCGGAAGGACATCCATCCCTGGCACAGGAAAGTGACCTCACTACTATATTTGCTATGCAGGGAAAGTGAAGGCAGCCCTGGGCGGAGATACACAAAATAGCTTACTCAAGTCTCCTTTAAAAAAAAGAGTTTCATTGCTTTTCTATTAAAAAAAAAAAAAAAAATTAAAATCAGTTTTCTGTTGCTTATATGGCGCATCCTCCCAGTAATATGAGAAGCTTTGCCCACTGGTGTAGGGCTGCACCTACCTGGCCACTCTGCATCTGAAAAGCCTCCTGTGCTACTGGCAAATGCACAGCAATGGAGGCATTTTCCCAAAAAACAAAGGCAAAGAGAGTCTGCCTCTTCTAGCCAACAAAGAGATGAAAAATCCATGGATTTAGGACCTACAATTGATCAGCATTTTTAAAAGGAAACAGAAGTATTTAACATATAAGCTTCATTTAAGTAAGAAACAACAGCAAGATTAAAAGTGAAATTAAATTCAGTGACACAAAAGAACTGAGGCCAGGCTGTGAAATAAAATTATAAACAATGTGATTCTTAACAATACACTGTTTCATGTTTCCTTTCTGGAAACATCTTTACTTTCTTTTTTAAAATCAGTATTGGTAGGAACATATTGCCTCGGTAAATAACGTTCGTTACTTTTCTCTTTCCCCCACTCCCTTCCCACCCAGCTATACGCTTGTAAAGCAAAAGTGACTACAACAAATGCAGTGTCCAGACACTTGAGAAGATGTTGCAGTGAACACAGACCACCCACTGACTTCATCTGCTTTGTTTTTCTAGTCCCAAATTTTTGCAGATTTTCCATTGCCCTTGATAATGAAGAACATAGGCCTTTTCTTTTTCTTCTCTTTTTTTTTTTTTTTTAGAATTTTTAAATACAAAAAGGCAACATGCAGGGGCAGGTCAAGGAGAATTTGTTAGACGCCAGAAAATCCAAGACATCACACCACACATGTTGCCTTTCCCCTCAATCAGTGTGCCATCAGTCAGAGCATCCTCCTTTCTTTTTCACTCACATTGTAGCTTAAAGATCCAAACTGGTTCCCCTCTTAGTTTGCTCTCACAAGACTGCTAGATGCTGATGAAAGGCTAGATGCCTTTCTCATACAGAAGTTACCTCTGTTAAAAGTAAACTACAAAGGTAAAACAGAAGTGAAATTAGTCCAGAAACACAGCAGCATTGTTGTGATTCCATGGGTCAAAGCCTTTACAGAGTTTTCACCCCAGGGTCCACAAATTCTCTAAAATTTCCTGATTTGGCACAACAGCTTGCATAGCATAGTTTGGCTTGGGTGCTATCACACAGAGCTGTGTTCTTGGAGGGGTAGGCAAACGGAAGCATACTGCTGACAGGAACAGCAGAAAAAGAGGTGGCTTAAGCTATATTTTGCTGTTGAAAAAAAATAATCTAGCTAGACTGATTCTGAGTCTCAGCAGTTAACATACTAGCTTTGCTCTTCGCTTCCAAAGGTGGCCTGCTTCCCGCTGAGGAGCCTTCTGCTACATATCTGTCCAGTCCAGCCATTTTTGCCAGATAGTTTTTGTCAGGTTAGGTTAATTATTAACCAATATCACAAAAACAACTCCACAACAAAATCCTGTTATTTTAATTGCAAACTGGGTACATTACTGACAAATGCTGAACAAGCTTAATCTACCATAAACAGCAGTCATGTGTTACATTTACATAGCTTTTGTCAGCAGCACTTCAGAAAAACACACACAAATAGAGATCACTTCATCCTTCACTAAACTTAATCAATTTGGAATTGTTAAATGTTATAACGGTGATGGTCTGTAAAGCAAAGGGCAGGGCACAACTTCAGTGAAGTATAGAAACCAGAAAAAAAAAAATGTTTTAAGAAGGTCAGGCATAAACATGAACTGAAACATGTCCAGAACCACAGAATAAGCCCCTTATAAACAGGGGGGCTGTAAGTTTTACTGACTGCAAATGGTCAGGGGCTTTGATTTTCTGCTTCACTTCAGAGGCTCCACCAGCACATCTTATTTTAGCAGTAGATAAACTTCTACCTCAGGGTAAGGACCAGCCCCATAGCTGAAACCTGGCAGCTTGAATGCTAGATATCCAGACTGTAAATACATTTGTTTAGCCTTATTCGAACTCTGTGGAGATCTTTACATGATAATTTGTCTGTAAAAGATACTATGAATTTCAATCATAAACCAGTTCCTTAGTTTTCCTCCCTTGACTTATTACTGTATTGCTTACTGCAATTCTGAAGCTCCCACTGGAAAAGGGTTGCAAGCTAAATGATCTTGGGGGGAAATGCAAGCTAAACATCTGAGAAAGAAAAAAACACCAAAAAACCATCAACACGGAGAATACATACTCAGTACAAAATTACAGAAGTAGACAATGTGAATATCGTATTATTGGGACCACTTGTTACAGCAACTAGGTTTAAGAATCAGAGCTGGATGAGCAGTTTTTACCTCTGTACTAACACTGGGTTTGGGGTTTTGGAGGAGTTTGGGGGTTTTTGGTGTTTTGTTTGGTTGGTTTTTTCAAATAAAAAGTTTTTCGTTATTCTTCCTGGTGTGTTCCCCAAAACTTTAATGTAGACAGCATTTAGCTTAGCCTAGCCATTGTCAACAGCAGCAGACAGAAATTAATCTGGTGGCAGCTTTCCGTGAAACACCAGCAGTCAAGACATGCTCTCAGGATGTGTGTGCATGCACTGAAGCTCACTCTGGGCACATGGGGCCTGTTCTCCAGGCAACAGGGACTGCCTCAAGTATCTAATAGAGTAGGCATTAGGAAAAGAGCTAAAAGACCCTTGATAGACACCAAACCATAATTTAACAACACGAGAGAAATTAATATTCTGGACTCCTGGCAAGAAGATACTTTCTCATTGTAGGTAATAGCTCACCTAACACCACTAACTCCAAGGCCTTGCCCAACTACAAAATCCAGCTAATCAGAAAGTTTAAATTAGCTTTCTTACATCTCCTGGGTAAACCCTGTCTGCACCCCTGCCAAAACACACTACTTTCCTCCTCTTCAATCCCAAACAATCCTTCACTGTAGGTATTTCCCCTGCAGCTCCTCACAGTACCATGCACGTAGTTGTGTTGCACAGCCACGCCAAATGATCGGAGGCGGAATTAAATGTATAAAAGTGTCGGGCTGTGTCTCCTGGGAATTTGGAGAAAGCTGTTAGCCCTGCCTCAGCATTCCTGCTCCTCCCTCCCCTCCCCATTGATCCAAAAACTAGACCAAAAAGGAAGAAATATTTCCAGGGTGCAGCTTGAGCTTCTGCCACCGGGGCCTGATGCGTCTCTCCCTGGTCAGCCCCTAATCACACTCGTTATTCACGTTCATGTCAGCGACATGCCACAATGCCTGGAGCGCTATCCTTCGGCGGAGTCAGCAAACCGAAGCTGCTGTGGGAATTTAGCAGCTGCCCAGAGGACAGATAACAACAGGATGTCATTTATCCTTGGTGACAGGGTTGGAGGTCTTGCCGAAGCAGTTAGAGGCCAAAATTAGTTGCCAGGCGACGGCTGCTTAGTGATTCACGTGAAATCAGTTGTGGTCTCAGCCAAAGTGACAGTGGAGAAGTGTTCACGTGGCACCGAGGCACTAGTTAGCACTGCCACTGGATGGCTCCATGCAGGTCATTGCCAGGTCTGGATCACAGGGTGAATTACCCCATCCTGCTAATGTCGCCAGTGTTAATGAAGTGAACGTTTCCTCCATGAAAAGGTTAAGTCAGAAATTACTGCTTTATCTGATGCAAATACAACAGGGAATTAGTACGGCTCTGCCCCCTCCATTAGCATCAGCCAGTGTGTTCTCAGACAGGGGAAGCAAGAGCCATCCCAGAAACTGGACCCTCTGCTCCCTGGACCCCTATCCCGATCACTCTTGAAACGAGTCCTTCCTGGTGCGTGCCTTACATATCAAAAAGGCGTAATTTTTACCCTAGAGTATGGGAGTAAGTAGATAACAAGCAGCATGTGGGAGTAGCAGTAACTGCGCAGCAGAGGTATAAAATTTGGTGCCACTGTCAAAACGCACACACATACTGAGCTTTCTTGCTTGCTTATTGCAGTGTGGCTGAGTGCAGAAGAGAGCAAGGCTGGGTCTGTTTTTCACCATGTTAGAATGGCTCCAGGAAAAGTTTGTCTTTTGACAACAATACAAATTCCTTAAAAACAAATGAAGTGCTGCTTGCGTTGGATGTATATAAACACATTATAGGGAAAAAACCCCACACCACTGTTTCCATTCTACATTAAGCTTAATCACGATCTCATTTATAAGTCTTCACAAATTTAGGCTTATTTCATTTCCAAAGAAATCAAGTTCCCCACCAACCCCTAATCATTTCGAAATATTAAAGCTCGTGGGTGCCCAAGGGGACCCACAGTAGCAATGTGGATGTTCTTGTTCGATGGCCTGGGGAGAAGACAGAAAAGAGAAGAGAAACTCTTGAGGACTTCACAGTCTTTGGAGAAAGTGCAAATCTGGAGCAGCTGGGCAGGTAACCAGAGCAGATCAAGTCCAAGTCTAGATTAGGCAGTGGGGGGTGGCAGCTGTGGCGATACCAGGGGATGTGGCAGCACTCCTGGTGGTGAGCAGGCAGGACGGAAAAGGAATCCTGGCCAGAAGTCGGCTGTATACTACATTCTGCTCAGGAGGCCCCTGTCCCTTTCATTTCAGTAGAACCCTTGACTTTCTTCAGACCTTTTTTATTTATTAAACTTCTTAAGATTTTACTTGGCAGAGGGAAAAATGGTCTGCAACATTTCCCAGTTGGGTAACTTTAAGCCAGCCAGTGAAATATGATATGTCTTCTTAATCTTCAAGACTTCTGTTGACATCACAAGCCGGGAAAGTGGAGCCAACAATCGGGGGAGCTAAAGTTCAGATTATGTGAAGTACGCTCTTACTGTTTTTCTTTCTAAGCTATTATTGCTTTTAGTGCAAAACTAAAGATTTAGAAGAATTTTAAGGGGATGGGGAGTTGCATCTCTAAATAACGACAGCAGTGTGCGATGGTCTGTATTTCACATCAGTCCAAAAGTAAAGACAGAGTTAACAAGGAAGCCAGAGGTACAGAGTAGGTCCAGGAAGAGTGCAAGCCTCATGTAAAAGATGTACCTGGATCAAATAAGAGGGATGAGATCTTGCAAGGGTTAAGACAGCCTAAGCTAAGCCATTCTTTCTCCGTGACTCTAGAGGAGCAGGGGAATCCACAAGATTGGGTGGGGAGAATGGCCGTTTGTTTGCAGAAGTTCTCATACCATATGACTTTACTGCCCATAGTGGCACCAGCTCCCATAGTGCAGCAGGCTGGACGGTCACAACCTCGCCCTCCTGCACTCTCTGGAGAGCCCCAGGCCCCCCAGCTTTATGCAAGAAGGAGAGACACTGGAGGTGGCCTCCCTGCCCTGGGCCAGACCCCAGCTGCAGTCCCGCAGCCATCATCACCCCCGGGCTGCAGCTCTGGGGATCAGCCTCTTCCTAAGCTAGGGCTCTGAGACTCCAGTTACTGAGCTGAGGCAGGGGGTCCCCAGGTCCATCATCTTTTGGGATTTATCCTAGTTGGATGAACCCCTTAAAAATCCAAGGAGCCTGCTGTGCACTGCAAGAAAGCAACAGAGCACCAGGAGTCCAATCCTGCTCTTACTGATGTCAAATGAGGGCTCTACTATTGACTGCAATGGGGCCATGATGGCATCCTCCCAGATGCACAGAGGAAACAAGACAAAAAAAGGCAAACCTTGCAATCCTAAATAAAACAGCAGATGTCAGATCATACATTTTCAAACAGAAGACACTGAAATCAACGGTTTGAAATGTTAATTGCCAATTTTGGATGCGGCTCTTTCCAACAGCCCACTTTGACACATCAACTTCCAGTGAGGTTATAGATCTCTGAATCCTTTTAAATAGGTTGGGGCAAGTTGGCACCTTCACATTGGTAATTCTCAAAGAGGTTAGATAAGACACTTCTAACTTAGGGAGTGGTGGGGAAGGAACAACTTAATAGCAGGAATTGCTGCTTTCCATATTTTCACATTGTTTACCACTAACCTTAAACACACAGAAGTTATGTTTCCTGGAAGCTGTTAGAGCAAAAACATGATACCGTAGCCTGAAATACACCTTCTGCTCACAGGCCAAGCACCTTCTGCTCATTCACAGAAACAGATGTCCTCTCTGCCTTGCCAGGCTTGAGGGAGACATGCACAAAGCCTGAAAATCAGTAACTGCCAGAGAAAACCAAAGCTCAGTTTTATAGGCCTGGTTCTAATTTATTGACATGCTACTTAATGCCTCTCTCGGAAGAGTTCATCAAATATTTTAAAGAGAGCCCTGTGTCATTAAATGTTTAGACTCTGCTAAATGTCCTGTTCTTGCTACATTTGTCACTTACGCAGTCAAGTGAATGACCCCAGACAGCACTGTATGTAAACTTTAACCAAGGGGTAAAACAACCATATCTAATCACAGGTAACTGAAGACTTTTCTGACCACTCAACTAAAACTCTGGGCAGAAGCCTATTATAATTGTCCTCGGTGCTGGCAAGACAGAGAAACATAAAAAGCAAACAAAACTCCCTGAAGCCAGTAACGCCTACTGAGAAAAGATTTCTCCTATTACAGAAGTGACCAAACTCACTTTTTCTCACTGTTAAGCCTGAAGATGACTATTCACCTTTTTATACAATCATACAGGGTCAAATGGGGGTAGCAGAGGCTGAAAAGCAGGAGCTAATGTTAGCACTGTATATTTTCATGACCTTTGGTGTGTTTACAGAATACAGAAGCTATTGTCTGGAAGACTTTCACATCTCTCTCTGCTGAGGGGGAGGGAGCTTGGGAAGAGGATTATGAACAGTGCTCTGCTGGTGCGTGAAAACCAGAGCCAGCATCCCAGCAATGGTGGATTGCTGACCCCCACCCCAACACTTCACCCCAGGCAAGAGCAGACAAGAATTGTAAAGTACACACCAGCATGTGACAATGAATGGGAAAGCAACCTTACTTTTACAAAAAAGGCAACAAAATAGTTCTTAGCCTTCTGCTGAAATTTTGCACATAGCTTTGGAGCCCACACAATTCCATCATTTCATATTCTGGACAACTCCTGGTACATACAAGATGAAACAATACATACAATAGTGTTTCTGTTGCAGCGACCCGGTTTTATGCTTGCCCTTTCTTTCCCATACAGAAAATGTTCCTATAGAGGAGCCTTTCCTCTTCCTTGGCTGTAGAGGTTCCTCATCACTTAATTTGCTGTATCCAGTGCTAACTGAATGAGGAAACGTTGCTTTTACAAGCTTTTTGGCCACAGGTGTTGTAATTCGATGGTCACCCTGGTCCAGTCTGTTTTGATAGAAAAGTATTCTCAGGTCATGGAGAGGCCCCATAAACATGGAAGGGATAGATTTATACTTGCTTGTAGGTTCTATATTATTCTAGCCATCTAAGGTACAGGTATATAGCTTAAGCAAACTATCTTTCTCCTCCTACATACCGCAATCCCAAGGCACTTCAATGACTGCCTTCTTTTCTGTCTTAGCTACTTGGACTGGAAACTTCTGAAAGCAGGATTTTTTGTTTGTTTGTTTTATTTTTGGAAGGGTGTTTGCACAGCATATTACCCAGCTGCACTCTAACTGAACATGATACCTGCAGATAACATCACTACATTATGACTGTTGTTGCTGCTATGCAAAAAACCCATCTTTTTTCCACATACTGCAGTATTGTGGTCAAAACCATGAACCGCATCTTTTTAGAACCCAGAAAATCTCCTGACCATCAACTCAAAACCACCTTTCCACTAGGGTTTTTCCTACTTTTTCTACTGTGCACAGCAAGCAGATGATACTGGCTTAAGGACCTCAAAACTGGAAATAAACTAATAAAAAAGAGCAACATATTAACCTTCATTGTATGAATTAGTAGAGTGAGCAAAGCATCAAGAGAAAAAGGACAGGAGCCAAATCCACTGCTGATTTATCTTGTGGGAAAATGTCACTGATCAGTCATGTCCCTCCAACTCCAGAACATGCTGGTACCATGCATCCACAGCCTCTAACAGCAGAGGGTCCCAGATGCAGACCCCTGCAGGGCTCCTCGTGACTGCACACCAGTGGCAGCCAGCATGCCCGGCCTCCCACAGAACAAGGGGATGCTGTTTTGGGTCATGTCTTTCCTCTGGCAGCTTTCTGTTTTCCAGAAAGTCCTGCTGAAGACAAACCTTCTTCTATCCCTAGTTCCTCTCCATTTTGTAAATACCCTCCCCAGTTCTATACAAATTATATACGCTCTAGAAAATTATTTGCCTGCTCAGAATCTGCTCAATAGATAGGCACATGTGGACAGGAGTTCTTAGACTAGGAACAGCAGGCTACTGGTGACCATGAACAAGTTGCACTGATAAAACTCTGTCAAAGAAACTGTTACAGCTTTTTGGCTCCTCTACCAAGGCACAATTTCACATGTTGATTAAAAAAAAAAAGTCTCACTGCAACCTGTGCTGCTTCCCTTCTGATTTTATCCTTTTTAATAGATACTAAGAAGTATCCATTGCTGAGGAAAAAAAACCCCACAGGTAAGCTTTTTGCACTCCATAGCAGGACAATTTCCTGCAAACCTCTGACTTCTAACTAATGTCTCAGGCTCTGCAAAGGCCATAATTCATTCTGTGACTATCAGAATACTCTTAAATTTTTGGTATTCCAATGAGCAACTTTCCTTGCATTGTTTCAGACCATACTAGTACTGGAGAAAAAGAACATTAGGGAGAAAAAGAGCAGATATTAGGTTTGGAAAAGTCTGGCTGAGAAGGGGAATTCAGAGATTTTTTCTGCCAAACCTGAATATTCCCAGGAGCCACCTTGGTAATGTGGTCTCTGTGCTCTGAACAGGTTAGCAAGCTAGTTGGAGGGGGGAGAGGATGTTAACATCTTACGCTCAGACACTCTTGCAGGACACTCACAGTGTGCTCAGAAAGGAATTGTCACCCCAGCTCACATTGTTCATATCATTAACATTTTTCACATGGCTTCTTCCAGGCAATTGGTCACTGCCTTCACACACCATCACATGTACATATCCCACATATCATCAGCTGCCTGGAGCATAAGGAGACTCAGCTATGTAACAGCTCTCCAGAGTTCCTCCAGAGTCAACCTGGGGGTCATTAGTAGGCAGGAGGAACTGAAGCATGCCACCAAGTATTCCTCAACTGGTTGGTCAGAGCTGGCACTTGAGTAACAAGGAAATTGTTTTTTCTCTCCTCAACAAGCTCTACTTCTCAGTGTTGCTTAGAAGGAGCCTTTCTTGAGCTGGGGGCTGGAGTTATTTATTACTCTGTTTGCTCCATGGTAAAGCTAGCTCAGAGGAGCAGGCCAGAGCATGTTTAGGCTGTGCTACTAGCTTGCCAAGCTCTTTAACAGTTCACATGGCAAAGGCTGCGCTCAGAAAGATTCTGGACGCAAAGGTCTGAGCATATAAGCCACCATCAACCAGAGTTACCAATATTCACGCAAGAACACCACAAGTTTCCACAGCTGGATCTTTAGCACAGACCATGAGCCAGCAGTTTTGCCATCCTGGGATCTAACTCCTACATCCTCTGTTTTTAGCAGCATCCTGGCTTGCCAGATCTATGGTTGTATCATTTTTGGAAAAGGTTGCTTGTTATGGGAGTAGAAATGGAGAAAGGGATCTGAGACCTAAAGAGCAGCCAGATTGACAAAATCAGTTCACATTTCATTGTTACTTAAACTCTAGTAAATCCAGCCTTAAGAACAAGGGAAGTCTGGATGAAATCCAGTAGATTCTTTGGCCTGACTAAATAGCGCTGTACTGGAAGCTGAGACAGGGAGAAAAGGCTTTAGACGATGCTTGCATCCTCTCCATCCTCGGGCTGAGCCGACACGGCTGTAGATATTGGACATGCTTGACCCGCTCGAAGGCCTGTTTTCAAAGAGAACGTCGGAGTGCTCCTATCATGACACTCTGCACAATCTGTCCATACAGCCTTGTGACTGCTTATGGACCTCCAGCCCTTCTTGCAAGCCACCTGAGCTCAACATGTTAGTGCACCTGCATACAAAGTAAGCCTCTGAGCAGCCACCCTTATGAGTGGGAGTGTCAAAGTCCTCCTTGCAGTCTTCTGCCCAGCATGTCTCCCACCTTTGCAAAGTTTCCTCTCTTACCTCTAGCCCTGAGTCCCTCTTCCCCATCAAACCTGGTTTAAAACCCTCCTTCCTAAGTTAACAACTCTGTTTGCAATGTTTTGATTTAGTTTAGTTAAGGCTGCTGGGTTTGGGCATTTTGTACGTACACCGACTGATTAAAAACAAGTACACTCTCATTTACGCTGGTTTATACTTTCAAAAAACACATTCTAGCTGCTAATAGCCAGCTAGTCTGTCAAAAATTCATCCCCCCTTAACTGTATCTTTAAGAACTTGAGGATTTTTTCCCAGGTAGTAGTGACTGTTCAAAAATATTTATAAATTAAAAATATATACATTTTTGAAGGTTTTTATTAGAGATGAATAATGCTTGAATCATTGGAAAACAAAAGGTTTGTGACTTTTTTTTTACCTCAAAACCCAAACCAGACTTTTAAAAAAATTTGTCTTAAAAAAATTTTCCAACTACATTTTTATAGTGAAAATAAAGGCTTATATGAAATGCAACACTGAAATTGCAAAGAATAAATTATTCCTAAAATGACCAGAACAGCCATTCTTTTACATTCTTAAATAATAATGTATTGCCAGCAAAGTCATGTGATCACCAGAAATAACTATAATAGGTCTCTAGCTCAATTTGACCGGGAATGCAGCACATACCTTTCCAATCAGTTACCCATGAACGTCACCCTGTATTTCCAGTGTGCAAAACCACAGGGCAGCCCTTCTCTCCCTTCCCTGTCTCTAAAGCACACCAGTATTAACCAGTACACTTTCTGGTTGCCTGAGCACAGCCAGCCAAACAGCTATGTCCCAAACTGAGTCCATTTGAAAATATTTGTCTTTAGTCTTGCCAGTGTCACACGTGGGCCATAACAGCATAGATAAGACCTGCCACACAAGGAAATAGTTTTAGAAATGGCATCCTCTTGCCTTCAGTGTTTCATATCCATGTTTGGGTATCATCTTGCAACTTCCTGGAATACTGGAGAGTTTCCACTTGCCAAAATCTTCTGTGTCCCATGATTCATTACAGCAAAGGGCTGGAGACCCCTAATATAACAGATGATGCCTCCCAACTTTAATCGCAGCAATGAGAAGGACATAACATTTCAGCTTCTCATACTCTCTCAGTGAACAGACATTGTGTGTTCTTCAAGGTGATAGTTATTAACCAGTTGCCTGTTGAATCCCACCAGGATTGGCATATTTTTTCGCTTTCTGAAGGACTGTGAGATAGAAGTACCAATATTTTCTAGTAGTCCCAGAGCAATCTTGAACCTTTGTTGCCTTAAAGTGAGTGCTTCTTTCTTTCTCAAAAGAAATAAGGCTAAACCATAATACGAATCTCTTTGCAGTCTCTTACCAATCTTTTGGTCGGGTTGCCCATATCAAAATATTAGCCTACATATAGGTAAAAATTCCATTTGCTGGAAGCTGGCTATCTACTCCTGCAGCAGTATGGAGATCACTGGATGCTCAGAGCAAGCACCTCATGATGTACATGACCGCTCTGTGTAGACAAAAAGGCAAATTAGCTTGGCCCAAGCTATCATGGCTATGAACCTAGTGTACCCTAGGAGAAGTATCACAGGGAGTGCCATCCCCCCTGAAAAATCCTTGCAGGGCTACAAGAATGATGTGCTAGTGGTCCTGGGGAATACTTCACCCTTGAGTCACAAGAGAAGGAGGACAAGAAAAGTGGGATGCATCAGTATCATAATGATAACCACCCTTGCTTTGACCTATTGGCACAAGATCAGAGGCGCAAATGGTGGAAGACGAGGGATTTCTATTTTCAGTCCAACAGAGTGAGTCTGTTTTCTGATGTCCAAAGTGGTTGGTTTGATGTTTTTTAAAAAAAACAGTTTCAACATCACAAGGCATTTTCTCTGGCTTGTAGATTCAAAGGAAAAATGTGACTGGTCATGATCAAAAGCCTTATTCAGTCATGGCTGATAAGCATGTGCTTTATGGCACCTGTCCTGTAAATAAGGTCCTTCGCCTTCCAGAGCACATTGTATCTGTGGGACCACCTACAACAGAGAGACATGGGACAGGCCACTTCCCTGTTTACTATGGAAAAAAAAGAATAACGGGCATCTGTAACTGCAGGTACCTAAAATTGTATTTTAGCCCAAACTTTGTGTTCTTTCAATAGGCCAAGGAAGCCTTGTCAGGTTAGTTGTATCAAGTTTACAAACCCCTTAGAATGGGCTAGTTATTATAGCAATAGAAATAACAGTTATTTTACTTTTTTACTGATATTTCCTTCTTCCCTTCCCTTAACGTTTCATTTTCTGGTCCTTCTTTCCCCCATTACATCAAATTATGGTTTAGTAAAACATTTAAAGTTATTTACATTTCAAAAAAAAAATGCAGATTGTTATATTCTTTTTTCAGCTAAATTAGAGTTTAAATGCTTCTCACACAATACTTGACCTCCTCATTCCCAAGAAAAGAAAATCCTTCCAGTTTTAATGAAGAAGAACCATTGTGCACAAAGCAGATGACTAGTACTGAGAATACTTGATTGTTTTCCAGCTTCTGCCATGTGCTTCTTGGGTGTTTTCCAGGAATTCGTTTCACTTCCCTGTGCCTCAGTTCCCCACGTATGAAATGGAAATGGCATTATCCAACAGCATGATATAGGAACCAGATATTGTCATTATTGCTAAACCAAAGAAAACATTCACAATTTGGTTTTGTGGTTCTAACACACTAAAAATAAACAAGGAATATATACCTCTTCCGTCAGAAAATAAAACATGTAAATGCACTTCATCCACTGCACCATTTTTACCCGTGGCAGTAAGAGCTGCATTTATAAACTGAAAGGAGCGAGACACGTTATTTATCACAATGTAAGAAATGCCAGCGGAGATGGCTTGATCACAGCGATCCTTAGCACCGTGAGCAATCTTTACATACACAAATGAAGTCTGTAAGTAATCGCTGTGCTTTGTTACATGAATAGCGGCTCGGGGAATCTGCTTCCCCGGGCAACTCTAGAGAAAGAAAGCATCAGCAGTAGCTAAGAGAAAATAATTGTTTCGCAGTGACACAAACTGAAGTCACTAACAAAAAAATCCAGTGATGGAAACAACAGATAAGTCACTTAACTAATCTGGCAATTAAAAACCAGAGAAATAGGAAGACACTTCCTGAAGAATTTGAGCCTCCTCAGAGCCAGAAAAAAGCTGGATGCCATATACAGTTTTATAGACCATATCTACCATTGTTTACTATCCTCTTGCCCCAGGGCAGCTAAAAGATTTGTGTTAGGAGCAACATTCAATAAATATTTAGCTTTTTTTAGAATGGACGTTCAGTGATCAAGAATTTCCTTTATATGGGATACTTCTCTTGTCACATTGGCTAATACTTCACATACTCAGAGAAGAGCCATAAGTTTCAAGTTACTTTGAATTCATAGGAAAAATATCAGCATATGGGAAAAAAAGTAATGTTTCCATGAGAAAGCATAATGTGCCACTTCCTGTAATAGACTGCTCTTTGAAATGCGGCAGAAGATAGTGGCTCTCTCCAGCATTCACTAGGCTGCTAGAAATGTAAAGATGAAGTGTGCAGAAGCACAAAATTAATCACTGTATTATTACATACTTCCTATAGAGAACTGGGCATAAGCAATACTTGTGCCACCTGAGGCAACCGAACCAATCCCCTGACTTTTCCTTTTTTGCGGTGCGTGTGCGCTCCGCACACTCCAGGCCTTCTAGGGAACCTGAGGCACTCAACCGCTGTGCCTGCACCGGTCCCGTCATCTTCTGGCAGAGGCATAACTCTGCAAAAACGGACTGTGGGGACTGTTCAGCACATTAACTGCTCAGAGCCCAGTCCAGAGCTTGCGAGCTCCCTCCCCTCCTCCAACAGGTTAAAGTGCGCGAGGGATGCCAAAGGAAAACAGAATTTCTCATTTAAGAAAAAGAAAGGGGTGAGGCGTGCAAGGCATCCGTCCAGGGCTGCGTTTGCCTGCTCTTCAGCTGCAGGGAGCCCCTTAGAGCACTGTTAGCATTCTCAAACTTCAAGTGTTTTCTCAGCGCTGAAGGTGCCCGCCGGGCGGCGGCGGGTTGCGGGCCAGCGCTGCCCCCCAGCGCTGGGCGCCCGCCTGTGCACGGCCCCCCGCCCGGCCGGCAGCCCCCGTCTGCCTGCCTGCCTCCTCTCAGCTAAAGGCAGCTCTGAAATCGTACCACGTCTTTCTCGGGATCACCTCTCTCTCTATATGTATGTCTATATGCTCATACGTATCTATATTTATTCTATGAATGTATCTATAGAAATACGTATTTTATTTCTATTTTTATAGATGTGTGCATGTATATATAAAAAGACTCAGCTGCTCAAGTGAATATCTACAGTTGTCCCGTAGAAAAGCACCTTTTCACACACACGGTCCATTGGTACTTGATTCTTGTTTGTATTGATACCAGCACAGGGGACAGACAATACAACAGTAAATATGAGGGCAAAGTGTCAGACTTGATGAAGAAACACTAATAACGCAAACAATTCTTGTAGATATGACAAACGAAGCTCCCTAAGCAATGAAGATGGTGCTTTATATCCTCATTTCACTTTCACAGCTGAATTCCAGATCAACGGGGAACATCCTGCTCTGTAAATGCATGCGCTCTCTCCCTCTCTTCTCCCCATCCCCTGGTGCTCTTCCCCTAAGGTTTTATGAATATTTTTATTCCCAACTTTCCATAACATAGGAATTGACCTTTTACGCACAACAAGAAAGCCATAATTAAAGCTTGACATTCCCTTCAGCTAGGGATTTGTGTTCCTGAGTCATATTTTCCTCTATAAAATGTTTGGAAGACTTCTGAAATGGTCCTGCAATGCTTCCCAAATAATTGTGCAACTTCTGCTGGGAGCAGCAAAAGTGCACTGCTAGGAAGTGCCTCATGCCTTCCGGGTCTATAGCCACCCTCCAGAAAAATCCCACTGATGATCACAACTGCATGTCATGCTGCTGGAAACACAGTCACTTTGGAGTATATGGATGAAGTTTTCACTTGCAGGTTAACACCAGTTTAACACTTTATTCCATATCAACCCTACCAAAATTTACAGAGACTGCCACCTTGTTAAGGCCACAGAAGAAAATGTGTGAGTGACTACTACTGTTTTCCAAAGATACGGCCTAAAGTTGGGACTTAACTTCATTAGTTTAAAAATAATCATCTTACGCTCTCCCCAGACAGGATTAACCTGAGATTTGCCATGCCTTGACTGGGCTCCAGTGCCTCCAACACAATACTACACCCCTGCCAGCTCTGCAGAAAACTTAGTCTGCCAAAGTTTTCCCTGGGCTTTCAGAAAGCTCTCACACCAGATTTTAACGATGATTCAGCGAACAATCCTTACCTCTCCTACACCCCCCCACGAAAAGGAAACTGATCCTGAATTAAAAAGACAAAAACCCCAGAAACTATGCAGCAATATGGCATCACAGAAAACACAGACACTTCAAAAAAATAGGAGCTGGAAGAGAAGGAGTAGCACAAGGAGTTACTCAAGGCATAATGTGGAAAAGCTAAGCTGCTTCAGAAAGGACAGCGTTCTCTGAACAGGCAGAGCAAGTGGTACTTTCTTTTTGATTTAATTAAGGCAAAGAACACAACTTCAGGGGTATCTCAGACTTTTTTTAACTAGGAGATGAAATGACAACATATATGGATAACTGCTTTGATTTCATATGGTAATTTGTACATTCCTACATTATGAACTGCATTAAACCAAGGATATGTAACCTTTATGTTGTGCTACATATTTTAAAATAAACATATCAGAGTTAGACAGCTGTTACTGTTTATGCACTTCCTAGCATATTTATTATTTTTTACTGTGTTCCAATATCTGTACCAGAACATTTGATGTTTTGAGCTCATCCAGATAAGTATAAAAACGCCCTGGTGTATGTGTTGCCCAAATACAGCAAAAGAATTTTCCTAGTCATGCTAAGCATGCTGGCACACACTGTACTCTCACAAGAAGCGTGGATCAACAGAAAGACTGGCTATACTGCTTTCTTTCCTAAATAAAATTATTTCCTAATATTTTCTTAGCTGCTTAAGCATATTGGGTATTGCAATACAAAGCAAAAGCATTTTGAACTTTGAATAGTGCCTCTTTATTGCAGTAACAAACCGAAAACAACTTATCTAAAGCAGGATTTGGGATTTTGCTGTTAAAGAGCTGCAGCGGAGTCACCCTAGAGACAGTAATGGTGTGCCACAGTTTGGTAAGACAATACCCTAATCTCTTGGACTTTAAGCTAATTTTGGAAATTGCCCTGCCATTCATAATGCAGCACTTTGTCTTTGCATATCCATTTTCTGCTGCAGCTAGCAGTAAATATTTTTTAACACTCCATCACCCTAGCAGTTGCTTTATTTTGGTTTTGATACTGCCTGTGGAAAATGTGACATTTTAGAGTAAAAAGAAAGAAGAAAAAAGAGAAGAACCAAGTACTGAAAATAAGAGACTTTGCCCTCATGTGAAGACGGCTCAGCCGGCATGGAAAAAGATGGACTAGCAGATGTGAAATCAAGGGAGGCTTTCCAGTGATTGCTGAATCATTTCGTCCTTTGTTATCGCTGCAGGGCTTCCTGTCAGCAAGTCAACAGTGCATTCAGGACACCACTAAAAGGCCAGATCCTATTCACTGAGGAACCCCAATTAGCCATGTGATGTCAGGGGACCTTTTCACATCTAACACAGTAACATTGTACCAGAATAAAGGTTATCCACTTCTAAAGGTGAAGGAGTGAAAGCAAACTGGAGCACACCCATGTACCACTTTTCAGGGTTATGATACATTTTTACAGAGTGCATATCAAGATTTGTTCTGTTCTTCCCTTTTCCTCCATCAGATAAGCATTATTCAACAGGATTTTCTTGTTTTTATTTTGAAGGAGCAGAACATGAATTACATCCAGGCCCTCTAAGGGAATGAATGCACAAGTTTTACTGAGAGCAAAACGGACTGAATTCAGAAGCCACCCTGGTTTTGGGGTTATTGGATGAGGAGCTGAAAACCCATTCTGACCTATTCTCTGTAAGCTGCCTGAATTCGCCCCCAGCTGCACAGGCAGAGGAGGAGATGGGTAGGCGCTCTGGGTTTAGGGCTACAGAGAAATTTAGGCAGGCATTACATGCAGTTCTCACTGGTAGCTGGACTTGGGCAGAAAGACTCAGTTACACAGGGCTTACTAAACAGAGGAGCCACCTCTGCCTCTTACCTGAGCACAGGCCCCTGCCCCAGGGCAGCCTGAAACCTATGGCAGCAGAGGTCTGACACCTGCACCCCACGCTGTCCTTGGGGGCAGCCTGGTCCCCATCAGAGACAGCCACACACCAAAGGAAAAGTGCAGATTTGTAGCTAAACGTCCAACTCTTACTGTTCCTACAATGACTCTTGGTGACAGCTTACTCATTTTTTTTTTCTATGAGAAAAAGAAACCAGCTCCAAGACGACAAACCTCCAGCATAACTGTGTGTTAAAAATGTAGAATGAAGACAGCAAAAGCACTTACCATCCTTAAAACAAGGGCCTCAAGCAAAAGATATCCATCCACACCACACCCAGTAGTCCCAGAGAAATACTGGAAAGCAAGAGAGAGTTGGGGTTTTTTAAGGGAAAAAGAATTAAAGGAAGATACACATGGGATTTGTTCTGCAGGGAACCCTTTCAACTTCAGAGAAGACATCATAACATGACAGGTTAAGGCTCTGACAGGTTTTTACTGCAGATTACTACTTGCAAGGTGACCTATTATTTTATTGGGAGGTTGCATAGCTATTGCCTATAATACTCCAATTTCTTCATTGTGCTGGGCTACATACTCTTCTGTACAAACTATGTACCACCCAGCAATAAACCCTGCCAGGCTGTAATAAATCTCCAGGGCTTACTTACTCTGCTACATTAGAAGACCAGATGATAGCAAATAGAATACACATTTTATTAATCTCTCTCTGCCTGTTCCAAAGCATGCATTTTATTTCAAATGATGCATCCAGGAACAGAGGACTTCCATTCTCAGTTAATAACAACACAGAAAACCAACCTGTGCTGGCAAAAATCTTTCAGTGATTTTATGAACTACTGAGTCTGCATAAACTAGAACTGAACAATAAAATGCACAAAAGAAAATATTAGCAATATTTTAGATAAAGCTGTATATATAAAATTTGCAGTGAAAAGGGAGTAACACTGCTTTTGCAAATGCCTGTTCCAAAGCTCAAACTCTATATTACAGTTGTAGTTGTATTCTAAAAGGAGGTAACTGAAATAAGGATTATATAGCTTCATTTTTTTATTACTAAGATTACATTTGTTATCTGTTTAAATACAGTTCTAGTTCAGTTATCAGGTTTTGCTTGAATTAAGCTATTTTCTCTAAACTTCTCCTGTGATCTAATGAGCTAAATATCTTTGTGGGAGTATTAATTATGTCCTACATCACACTTCCAGTATTTTCATTGAAATTTGGACGAAAAAGGGAAAAAACAACCCAAGACTCCCAGCAAGTATAATCTCCCAGGTAATGGAGTTCAGGAGTATGCAATTAGGTTAAAGATAGTACTGCCTTCAAAGTAAGTCAATACTTTCATGTGAAATACTGTATTTTACATCAGGGAGGGATAGGTTTTTTGAGTTAATCTGTATTCCTCTTAACACATAGGTTACCATAAACTTCAAGGTTTAAACTTTCATTACTTGCAACTTCAGACAGTCCTATCTCAGCTTATAGAGATGATGGAACATGGCAAGTACACAGTGTGCACAGACAGCTTGAACAAAGCAAAGTAATAAGAAACCCTGAATGTTACAATAAAGGTCTGCTATGCCATATCAAATCACTATAGGGATCTAAACTGATATTATTAACTAATTTTTTTTTACTTACTACACAAGCCACAGACTGATTAAACTACACAATAAAAAAGTCAGCTAACTAAATAGCACAAGTTTTTATCTTTTTATACCTTCATATCAACTCTTTCCCCAGATAATCTTAGTACTTCCCTTTCTTTGCTCATTTTTCTAGCATAGCTCTATTTTCATAAGGCATTAAGACACTTTCTTAATTTATGTGAGTCTTTGAGACAGGGCATTCATCTTGATCAGTAATAAACACAAAAGCTACCTAGCAGCACAGTATGGAAGACTACCAATAATGCATTAGCTGCAAGCATTACTGTCTGTTTTTCTACACAAGACTTGCAGGCTAACATATTCTTAAGTACAACCACAGCATAATTTCCTCTGTCCTCAGAGCTAACTACACCTTTCAGGTAGAAGTAGACAAGCTATCTTTTATTAACAGGAGCACACATATCAGAATCCCTCAGCTGCAAAACTTCAGAATCAGGCTTTTGATTTTCAGCATCCAAGAGAAAAGAGCAAGTATACAAACAAACAAACAAACCAACCCCCTGTACTGAAATAAACAAAACCCTCTAGCCTCCTTACATTAAGTAACAATACCTTTTTCTAATAGCTTGCCCTTTGAAATCAGTAACAACCTTCTCTTAATAAACCATCCCACCCCTAAGTAGGCACAGCAGAAATTCAGGCCCTTGGCTTCTGTCACCTGTCTGTTTTATTCTCATCAAGCAGATTAAGTTATCTATTTAAGGTAGGTTTTTTCACAATGCTACTTAGAAGATAAGAGAAGCAACCAAACAAGGTAGCTGTTGTATTTACCTGCTGTTCAGCTATCTCTATACTAAATGGGAAATGTAGATTAGAATATACCTATAAAACATATGGTATGTGTTTTGGTTGTGATGAAAAAAGAGTTTCTATTTTCATTGCTGTAATATTGCTGCATAGGTATGTTAATGGTATAAAGTACTTCAATTTTAAAGAACTTTTAAAACCCTGATATTTTTATTATGAGCTTTATTGCTATTACAGAATTCATATTGCACTTTGCTAGTTTACTGCCCAATGGTGCTCAAGAATGCAAGTAGAAATGAAATGGAAGAACAATCTAATTCTGCTCTTTGTCCTCTCCGAGTGGTTGCTACCCCATAGCAAGGAAAACTGTGTAAAGCCAATCTACAAGAGCTGTAGCCTACAGCCTGCCATACTAAGGTCAACCAGCACTTAATATACAGTGTTACAAACTGTATTAAGCCAGAAGATGCTTATTTGTGGCTCAGTAATACATCCCCAAGGCTGGGACAAATAATCAGGGTGGAATTACTTTTGCTGAATGAGGTCTACCCATGGTCATGAGTCAATGAGGTGGTTGATTGACATCACTGAAGTGATTAAAGTATCTCAGGTGCTTTCAGTGAAGCAGGTGCTGTTAATAATCCATGTGCCTGAGGTGAGGAAAGTGCTTCATCTGCTCTGGGTGTCAAGGTGGTGACCCAGGCATTTTTTTAGTTCTCTTCTGAAAAATAACAGGATACAAACTTTTGTATTCCATAGACACTGTTGTGTACATAAATTATGTAGAGTGAAAGAAGAAAGGATTTTTTCTCATGGGAACTCAGAGTGCAAGCTCCCCTTTTGTTCCTTGTAGATAAGGGGGCTGTGATTCACTAC
The DNA here is from genome assembly GCF_030936135.1 of Gavia stellata. Classification (NCBI taxonomy): domain Eukaryota; kingdom Metazoa; phylum Chordata; class Aves; order Gaviiformes; family Gaviidae; genus Gavia; species Gavia stellata. The sequence continues at coordinate 43,382,842 of NC_082595.1, forward strand.
TTTTCCCTATTCTATCTTCTACTAAGGAAGCTATTTTACCACTGTGATAGTCTGGGAGGAGAAAGTTGTATGTGAAACTGTACTCAAAAGGGCAGGAAAAGAAAAAGGCCCTTATTACAGGTATCAAAATGAAAGCATTTGAATAGAAAAATAGTTCTGGGACAGTTTTTTACATGTTATTTTTCTTTTTAATGTAAGCTGTATTTATGGTTATGTGGCTATGTTGCAATTTTTCTGCTGTCTACCTTTCTAGCACCAGGGTGCTACAGTTCATCTACTCTGGATCAACCAGAGCACCCTCCCCTGGTTTCACCTACTTCATGGTAAAGACTGCTGTGTTTATGGCAGAGCAAAATGCTGTGTGAGAGGATAAATACCACTCCTTGTAGAGTGGCATTCATCTGCTAGTATTGGGTATTAATTGCCTTACCTATTCTAGGAGAGACTTTTCTTTCAGGTAAGTGCCCAGACTTTTCAGGGTACTGCTAGAAAATAGAATAGGAAAAAGGATAAATACCTTGCAGGAACACAATGATCATCCTGTAGTGTGTTCTTAACATCTTAGGTGTAGCTTTCAATTAAGGCTTTTGTTAAAACAACAATACTTTATTTAAAAACAATATGTACTGTATACCTCAATTTTAAGTCAGGCTTCATGCTCAGGAGGAAGAAATCTTTATTATGTTCCTTGCATATTAACATATTAAATCCATCTCTTTTTTTAATTACCATATGTACCTCCATGGAAAAACTGATGTTGTATTTCTCTTCTCCTCAAAACTACATTCAAAACCTAGCATTAACAGTATAGTTTGAAGTGCAGTTAAGGGTTTTACTAGCCTGGAAATGTAAGGTTTTACATTGTGGTTTTGGGAGAGGAACTGTAATAGCTAGTAATGAGGCTTAAAACAGATGTGCAGACTCTTTTAAGATTATGCAATTTAGCCATGTTAATAATAATTGTAAAACAAATGCAAGCCATCTTTATTCCCTTACTTGGTGCAGTTTAGATAGAAGGGGTCTTTGGAGGGAAACAATGCAGAATTAGTGATCTGAATACTATGATTTTTGTATAGGTTTGGCTTGTTTATTTTTAAGTATAGTCTAATTAGTATTGACCTGCTTTCTGAAGTTCTACTGTAGCATTTTCTTCTTTCCACTCTTCTCCAGGTCTCCCTCAAATCTGAAAGTCCACATCTAGTTCAGGTATTACAGAAAGAACAGTATGTAATAAGTCACAGCAGATGAAAACTCAGTCCTAATTTCTTGGTAGGTAAACTCTTTGTGAAGGATTGCGCTGGCAACTTGCCAAAATTTTAAGGCCTACATCTAACTTGTGATAAAGAAACTGTGTACAATAGCACTTATTGTACCTTGCTTATTAGAGGAACAGTCATTACTTGTTTTAGTCTTGCTAGCAACAGAAGCATGAAATTAGCTTTGCCTGTGACTGATTCCTTGTGTTCCAAGTCCAGTCAATCTTTTCTCAAACAGATTTGAAGAGAAGTCCTGGGGAACTGCCAATACCAGTTACAGTCATGTGGAGTGTGATCCTATAATTGGATGCCACTTCGTTCCTTTATGTAAAACTTCAGAGAATTGCTCAGGTCCATGAACTCAAGCAGACAATTTGATGTTAGATTTGAGAAGAATTACTGCACTGACTTATTAGAACCAAATTTTGTATTAAATGCTTTTAAAAATTCTTTTCTTTATCCAGAGAGCATTCTGGGAAATGGGAAGCATGTTGAATTAGAGACATACTGTACTTCCTTTTCTCTTTCAGAAGTTTATGCAACTAAAGATTCAGAAATGAGCTTGACAGTAATTATGACTTACAGGTAATACAGCATGCCTAGCAGATCTGATTGCCATATATTACCTCTTTACTAGCTGATAAATATGCAACTGTGAATTTAATTATTTTGAGAGGATTTTTGGACAGTAGCATAGGCTTGTTTCCTTTTTATGGTTGCCTACCATAGCATTTGTTATTAATGATTCTCCTTTTGTTATTTCTATTACTGTTGGTAGTTTTCCAGCACCAACTAAAACTTGTTGGGTTTTTAACATACACAGAACTTGGGTTTTTCTTTTTTGTTGTACTCAGATCATCATTTGCCACACTGCCATGAGATACCATCAGGCAGAAATAACTAGTGCCTGGGTTCCCTTTATTAGAATTAGTGCTTTAATTACAGGATTGTCAGACCTTATTAAGCAAATACAGGTGCTACAGCTGACAGACCTTATGCCTGTGGTTATCATGCACTTTATCCATGTATAGACTCAGCTTGGTTATATTACAGGTTCAGCCCTACCTGTTGCTAAATCAAGGGGTTCAGAGTTCTATAAAGAAACCTGAAAATTCACCAGTGGTAAGGACTAGGAGCTTTGAGAGGCCAAAATTAAGACTGGAGTCCTGTCTCTCTATGCTGAGAGAGAAGCAGTCATTACCCTAGTCCTTAGGTAGCCTGTGACTGAACCAGAGAGCTCAGAATGTGAGAAAAATTAAAGAGGAGGAAACCAAGGCATTAAAATTAAGAGCGAGAATGGGTTTATAAAGGCACTAATAGACTGTTAGGTTCCCATTTTGTATCTACTTATACTTTGTATCATTTCTCCATAAACGACTAGGAGAAGATAATGCAGGATATCCCTAGCAGAGGTGATTCACTACTTGCATTTATTTCAGCAGAGCTCTGTTTAAACAGTGATTGATGGACAAAAGCTGAGTTCACAAGTTCTGGTTCTTCACATGCAAAGAACACCAGGTGTAATCTTGTTATTAAACCAAAGCAAATGCATGTAGACTTCAGCTGAGTTAGGATACATAAACTGAATAAAAATAAGTAAAAACTGCAGCTGGAGTGCAAATCTCTTGCTAATAATCTGGCTTGTGTTTTGATATGGCATACACAATTAGCACAGCAGAGCAGTATACAATTAAAGGCAATCCTTTATTAGCCTAATAGATCTCTAGAAGAATAGTGATTTTTTTTTTTTCTTCTTTTAAATCACTGCCATCTGTGGGGAATAGAAGGGGGAGATAGGAGGGCTTTCTGAAAAATAAATGTGCTTAGCTGGCCTGCTAATGTTGAACTACCTCTTTTCAGCTGCATTGTTGAAGCCATGCTATTGGAGAGGATGTACTGGTTTGGGGAGAGTCGAGGTGAAGGGTGGTCGACACCTGTGGACGAGCAGGTAGGTACAGTCTCCCAGGGTTTTTTTTGCAAAGTACTTCGGGCAAGCATGGCAAGAAGCTACTGGTTCCTGATTGCAGTGCCCTTAGGGTGGTACAGGGAGAGGTATTTGTCCGGGATTTATTTGGACGGGGGAGCGAAGGAGCACCAGGGACAGGTAGGCGGAGAGGCAGGGAACCTCATTTCTCTCCAGAAAAAAGAAGTGTGAAGACACTGGCTGCCCGGGGGAAGGCCCTTTCCCTTTTCCTCCCCCCGCGCCAGAGGCGGCGCTTCCCCAGGAAAAGCTTCGATCCTCGGGGCCGGAGCGCTCCTGGCCTGCCAGCCGCCCGCAGGGCCTGCTCCCCCGCGCGGCCGCCAGGTGGCGCCATTGCGCCGCGCCAGAGCCGGTCCGGGAGCGGCGCGTCCGGGCCGGGGCCCCCCGCAGGGGCGAAGCGCAGCCGGCACCTCTGGGGTTGGAGGCGGGGACAGTCCCCTGATGAAGGTGTGGAAAAATGCTGTGTCTCCGTGGGAAAGGGACGGGGTTAAGCAGCCCATTGCAAGCACCGTCTTGAACGATGAGCAACGGGACGGCCTGGCGTTTGCTGCTTTTGGGGACGCGAAGTGCTGAGCTTTCTCTTGGGGGCCATAGGGCTGCCTCCACGGACAACCGGGGCTGACTCCTAGCCTCAGAAAAAAAAAAGCCTGCAGGGCTCTAAATGCAGGCTAAGCCCAGAGCTAAAACACAACAATGCCTTCTACCAGCAGCTTTTCCACTTTCAAAACTGTCATCAGTGTTACTCAGCTCTGGGTTTGTGGCTGGACGTCCAAGGCTGGGTGCGGGCTGAGTTATCTGCTACGCTGGCTTACAGGTAGCTCACAACGGCTTGATCAAGCTCTGCAGAACTCTATCTCCTTCATGAGGCTTTTGGAAAACAGTTTTGATGGCAAAAAAACATGACACAAATTTGAGAACAGACTATGGGCTGTGGCCCAAAAAAGTCAGGAGCCAGGAGTGTAGGGTTTTGTAAGCCATTTAACCTGTGAGGTGGCAACTGCTGGTGCGAATTTTCCTTCGGGGATGCTGTTGTAACGCGTTTTGTAAACATTGTCAGCATGCAGGAAAACTGAGGCTCAGGAAAGCTTTTCTCAAACAACTCTCAGTATCTCTTATCTGAAGGATGTAAGGATAAATCTCATACTTCTCTGAATATGGATTTTAATACAACAAAACCAAGGCAAGATTGCATTTGGAAACTTGAGCATTTAAACTGGGGCAGGAGTTATTAATACATGATGCTTTTTAAATTCTTTATGCTGTTTGTCAACTTTTTTGCACTTTACTTATCTCTGTACCATCACCAGAGTGGTTTTAGATCAGACATTCAAGAGATTGATATTTTTGCAGATTGTAGGTTAGCTTCTTGTCAGTTTAATTTATACCTGAATAGATGCATATGAAGCTGCAGTGCTGAATTTGGTCATGATTGGATGCAGTTTTTTGGCCAGTAGGGTACATATCATATTTCTGGTTGTGTCATAGTTTTAAAAATTATATAATATTATTTTTTGTGAATTTTGCAAGGTAAGCATAAGACTGAGAAGGATCACCTGCTCATAACAGTTCATTCCACCAGTGGCTGGGGTCTTGTCTGAAGAGTAAGCTTTATTTTTCCTTTTTACATCTTGTTCCAGGGGGAATGGGGAGAGGTGTGTCTCTAAAGCATTATTGTAACATTGCTTTGCCATTAAGCTGAAAAGCTCCGTGAGCATATCCAAACCTTGCCACTGCTGTGCCCTACTGTGCTGCTGAATGTATCAGGTTTAGCAACTTCTGAGTGATTTGGGCTTGCTCTGTTACTGCTTAATGACAGCAACTCTGACTAATGCATTCATATCAAGAACAGATCTGATGACGCAAAATGTTCTTGAATGTTCACGTTCTTGTAGTAGTACTATTACCTAGGCAAAAATAATCTTTCAGTTAAGACACGAAGAGTATATTAGTGCGAGTTCCTCAAGGCTTGCCCTTAAAGAGAGTGACCACTATAAAATACATGAAGCTTGACAAGATGATTTCTGCTGTGTTGCTTTTCAAAAACCTTTGAGTGTCAACAGTCCAGGTCTTACAGCTACAAAGGCTTAAAGCTGACAAAGAGCTTTTGAATACCTTATTCCATAAGTTCTGACCAATGTAAGATCTACTTGTTATTACTTAGTAAGAAAAAACACAATTATTTGATTACACCAAGAACAAGTCTTATAATAAGTGAGTATAAAGTTTCTCAATGTTTACATCCTTGTAGCAGTAATATTTTTCACCTGTGCATCTGTAGGTTTATATGGAATTGAAAGGCTATATAGGCCCTGGACCTCTCATTATCTTACATTAAGGCTATAAATACCCTTCAGAAGTCTAAGTTTTAAGAGCCTGAGAGTTGAAGGTAGAGCATACTTAGGGATATCAAGCATGGCAAAGCACACCTTGTTAGAAAAAGGTATTTACTTAAAAAGGCTAGGTGGATTACAAGTTGTGCTGTATCAAAGCTAAAGCAAACAGAGGTTCGGACTGTATTGTGAAGCAGATATCAGTGTTCCTACAAAGGCAGTATGAACTTTTGCTTTCTATCCCCAGCAATGTACTTGATTCCACTACTTCAGGTACCAGCTGGCAATGTGCTGTTCCTAATATTTTATGCAGTCCTAGGTTTAATGCTTGCAAGAGGATGGTTGCCAGGGTTAACCTGAAGGGTTGTTTCTGGGCAAGCACAGCCTCGGACTGGGAAACTGTAGCAACTGCAAAAGGCTTTTTGTTTGTTTTTTGGTTTTTTGAAGTGAGTTGTTTTCAAAATGAGTTACATATTTAATACATTGGAGGGTTTTTTCTCCAAGTGATAGATAGATTATCATGGGAAAATGCAACTTTGTACCCGTTCAATGTATCAACAAAAAAAGGTTGCTCCTGTATTTTGGCTTTAAAACTAAAGAATAAAAGCTTCCTTGAACTTCACAGAATACTTTACACATATTTTCTGGTAACAGCCTCTTTCCTGGTCTGAGATCAGAGCTTCAAGTGAGCCAGAGAAGGAAATGAACTGAAGTATCATGCTGGTTTAACTAGAGTGTTTCGGGGACCACTCAGATCTAGAAGGTATCTTCTTGCTTTTGTGCTTGACAAACTTAAAGACACACCTGGGAATGTTACTGCTAAGCTCTGCTGGACCTAGGCCAGCCAGGTCCCAAATCTGTCATCCTCCTGAGCTGAATTCTGAATGCAGAGATCTGCATCTGGAAATTTGAGTAGTTTGGATCCATGGGAGGAGCTAATTTCCCCCTGGAAGCTGCAAGAGTTTGGGAAGTGTGGTGCTGGCACACCTGTATAACTGCCTGTGTGTCAGCTCAACCCAGCTGAGTTTAGTAGCTCTGACTGAGTGCTGCCTGTTTAGACACTGTTTTGCAGAGCCACACAGTAATTGTACTTTGCCCAGTTTCTCATTATCCTTCCTAATGAAAAGCTATAACTATATTGACATATATGTAGTTAATGACAGTCAAATAAGCATCAAGTTCAGTGTTAAAAGTAACTATATTCAAGTGGCAAGCATTTCCTTCCCTGGATGGAGTTTACAAATAACTAGTTATTGACCAAGAGATAACAAAGATCTGTAAGGTGTGTGTCTGTGGACTCTTGAATCTTTTGGATACATGAAGGATTAAGGGGTATTTCTAGACATTATTAACCACTTGACTTTAGTGGACAAAGGATTCTGCACACACTGGAGGTGTCTGTACTTCTTTCTGTCAAGCTCCATGTGTGCCACATTATCATCTCCTGCTACTTCAGGGGTTCTGCTTACTCTCTTCTGCATACGCTTTCAGAAGACGAGGGAGGATACCTGGTTGACCTACATACCCTGTGATTTTTTTTTTAAATATCTGCTATGCAATTTTCTTTATTAAATGTTTGTATTGTCTTTGTGAGCTTGGATAGGTAAGTCTTATCCTTGGAGGAAGAAAGGGATTTGACAACATTCCTTTGGTTTAGTTCTGATCTACCAGTCTAACAGATGGTCTAACTAATGGCGAAAACTAGTATGCATGTGCTCATGCCTTGCTTGAAGCATACTGATAGTGTTGTCGAAAAACATTCAAGAATGATGGTTTCCTCATGCAGAACTTGAGCATTACACTCAAGGGGTGACATCTTTTTTCCTTGTTTTCTCCCAATCATATATGCTTTAATTGAATTAAGTAATTTTTATTAGGGCATCTGGAGAGAAATCTGAATGACACAAAAGACTAACTGCCATGCCAGGAGCATATACTATTTCAAAACAGTGTTAATAGTGTAAACAGCAAATATTGTCATTCTAGTATGTGTTTTCAGTAAGCAGATTGGCATGGGAATATAAAAGGATAAAGAAAGCATAGCTATGTAAGCTGCTTCTGCAGAAGTTGTAAGTACCAAGTGATTTTTTTTTTCCCCCAGGATTTTCCTTATCACCCCAGGTAAGGCAGTGGCTATTTAAAATTCCTTGGACTTTTATGCTGGCCAACACCTTGCGTGTATATATGTAATCATCTCTGTTCTGCTTGTTTCCATTTAACTTTTTCAGTGCAAAGTTTTCATTCAGACTAACCTGTTCTTTTGTAAAGCACACATGTTTTTGGGAAGAAAACAGATTTTCTGTATAATCTGTGCCACTATGGACTTCTGGTGTCTCTCCTACTGCTGTGTGAATTGCTAATGAGCTGACCCTTGCTGTCTGAGATCTAACAAAGGAAGTAAGTGAAAGGAAATAATTTACTTTGCTAACTGGAATTACTGTTGACTGAAAGGTAATGAAAGAGAAGAATTCCATCTTTTTAGATGAAAAAGTGCAATTGATATGACTGTAATGAGTTCATAACTTGCCAGAAAAAGTTCTGAAACTGGAGAAAATCATGCTTAACAGCTGAACATGATGAGAAAACTGTCACTGTGATAAGAAGGCACATTTCATATCTGGGGACTTTCTTCCTCAAATGTGTTTTGTCAGCAGTCGGTTAGGCATTGCAGACAGTCAGGTTTAATCAGTATGAAATAAACCTTGGCTATTCCTTCATTTCTGGTCTTCTACAGATTGTGACTTTGGTACGTATCAGAATACAGATGCATGTGGTGAGCCTGGACCAACCACTGCATAAGAACTTGTCCACTTCCATACATACCTGTGGCAAAGACCTATGCCTAGATCTGCCTACTGAGTTTATTCTCTTCATTGTGGTATTTAGCATTCTTACTTTTGATAGAAAAAGTAATCTTAAATGTTGGCTAAAATTTTTATTTCATGTCTATGTAGAATTTTTTTAAAATAATGAATATGATTGTCTGGGTCGCATTTGTTAAGCTTGAAGCAAATAAGAAAAAGCTTGAACCAAAATTTATAGTTTTCCTACATTATTTGCTTGAGATAGTAAAGAGAGAAAGGATGGAAATGACTCTTAGTGTATTGTGCTCACTTTTGTTATCCTCTGTAATGAGAGTGTTTTAGCAGACTGGGAGAAAGAACTCTGGTTTTGCAGCCTTATCGTTGCAAGTTGGAGATTGGGTATATTTGGGCAGGATAGAAAGTAAGAGAGTGTGAAGGAGTGATCCAAATTGCTGGTCAAGGTCTGCTCTCCTTGCTGTCAGCCTGTATGTCAAAAGGAACATAAGTCAGCTAGTAAACACTTTTTTCCTTTTTTTATTAAAAAGTATTCTCAGTCCATCATCTAATGTTCTCACTTCAGGCTTTTTGACCCTAGGTTTGCACGTTGCTCTACAAACAGCACCACCCCAAATAGGCAATCTTTTGCTGTTTATAATGTCTGAATTTATAATGTCTGAAATTTATCTGTGAATCCTCCTTGAATTTTCCTTGAAATACTTAAGTATATTTTTGAAAGTTTTATTTTTAGTTCTGGAATTGGATTCTTCAAGAAGATTTCAGTGCATATATTTTTTACATATATCTACTGTAAAACTATTTATAATTTTGTTTTAGTTTGAGCTTCCCTCAAACAAAAAATGGATACGCATGTAGTTGGAATTGGCTATAAAACATTAGTTATGTCTTTTACGGTATTTGCAAGCTGAGATCATAAGGATGTTCTATCCTTGTAGTTTTGCTGTTACATTAAAATGAGATAAGCATGCTATAATTGCTGCTGCAAAACCACTGTCTGACCTTTACTTTAAAAGAACTGTCTTGTTAGGATCAGAACTAAATGGTGACTATGCAGCTATAGGAAACAATGATCACTACCTTGTAATTGTACACTATAATCAGAAACAGGACAGCACAAAGTTCAAACTTCAAGACTAGAACCCTGTACAGAATAAGTAAGCATTAGGAAATGCTTCCTGTCTGAGCTTATTTTAGCAATGTTGGAAATGCCACAGTAGGTGTGACTTGTATTGCCAGCACACTTGCAACAGGTTATCCAAACCTCCTACAAGCAAGTCTGAGAAATGTTACTTGAAGGTAATTTCTAAGTCTGTCTTCTGCTTTTCTGATAAAAGCAGTCCCCCTTGAAATCAACACAGACCGAGTATGCATCTGAGAGCAGAAGCTGGCCTGTAAATTAAAGCTTCAATTGCCTTTGAATGTTTTTTCAAATAAGTAGTCTTTAGGTGATTTCTGTGGTGGTGTGCTGAGAGAGTCTGACACCATCATGCTAGACAAGCACAAGATATTCACAGTAAGTCAAGCTTGACCAGAGGAAACTGCATAGTAAACTAACTAGTGTTGCCAATTATCAGGCTACCATGAGCAACACATGGTTACTAATATAATGGTTCAAAATTTCTCTTACAATCTCTGAAATTCATAAGTACTTGTAAAAAAGAGCTCCTTCTGTGAACATATGTCTGTAACAAATTCAGGAAAAGTTCAATAGAAAATTTATTTCTATACTTCTAGTTACAGTTTAAAGAGCTTTTATAATTATTATAGTGAAGGAGGAATGGCAACTGAAAATGCAAATGAGAGAGGAAGATGAGGTAGATTTAGTGAAGAAGGACAGAGGAGAGATGTGCTAAAGTTCAGCCAAAAATCTAAGCAACTCTTTGAAAACGCACTAAAAAATTAGGTAGAGACTGGCAGTGGGCATGGAGGATGACTTGTAACTGTGCATTCAAAAAAAAGCGTGGAGAGTTATTGTGAAGAAAACTTAGTGACATCCTCTTACCTGAAGCTACAAGTGGCTAATAACATATCTAGTTTTTTCTGTTCTCTGTGCCTACTGGAACACCAGCTCTGCCTCCTGACACTTGCGTGTGGTTTCTTCAGCTGAGAGGAAACAGGGAATTCCTCACTTAGGTGGAGGATTTCTTAAGGGCATTTGCCATTATGACACTTGTTTGATCTACTGAGTCTATATTTGGACTTGTCAGAAGTAGGAAAAAGGCAGGCAATACCTATTTTACCTTCTCTTACGGAAAAGCCTCACTAAATAGCAGATTAAAGATCTATTCAGCCTTCCTGTTCTCCCAGAATACCAAAGCTAGATGTTTGCATCTACACAGGAAATGTGCCCCATCATTGCAAATCCCACATATAATTCATTGACGTGTTGGAAAGCAAGTGGGATCTTATTTGCAAAACTGAAGTTTCTGGTATGAGTTTCAGCAGTTGTGCAGAGCATTGGAATCATAGAAAGCTTGTGTGGCAGCAAGCTGTCACTCATTCTACTCCACAACACAATGAGAAATCTCCCAGCTTTGGAATGTTATGAATAATAGTGCAAGTCATTGAATTAGACAGTCTTGTGGGGCAAGGTGGCCTTGCCCCAGAATAAGCCAGTGTTTCTGCACTAATACTGTTTTGATATTTCTTCATTTGTATGCTTGCTTAATTTAGAACATTTAGTTATAATCAGAGATGTATTACCGTATTTATTCTGAGCCTATTTCTTATTCTTGGATGATAGATAGCTCCTTATAAGATAAGAGATGTACTCTGCTCCTATGCTTTTTTCTACTGCTGGAATTAAATAGGGTTGTTAAAAGGCTTTGTTACCTAAGCTCTTTAAGTGGTAAACATATTTATTTAAATGTTTATTACAGACCTACCAGGCTAAATATGGGGGGAGTAGAACCACTTAATTTCAAATTCAGGCTCTGCACTTTTGAGGTCAAGGCTTTGTGCCTGTATCGCTAAGCATAAATCCTATTCCTCCTTCTCTGGTTTCTCCTTTATTCACTCTTCCCCTTTCTTCACTGGAATAACTTATACTTCTGGAATAAATATTCTGGAAAAGCAACTGTGTGGGAGTTTTTGGTCACTTCAAGGCCAATTTCAAAACGGTTTTTGCAAGGTTTTTTCTTGTGCAGTGTGGTATTCCATCCATTTTAATAAGGACTACTAGACTTGCTTCTATTTAGCCTAAAAGGAAAGCTACTAGATCCTGGATGATTGTTTGTAACTAGTATTTCAGTAAGTTTTTCAAAGGAGTACCAAGCCAATAGTTTTACCAGTTACTCTTGTAATACCATGAATCCCATGTAAACACTCCATGATAATTTGAACAGAGTTGTCTATTCACATTTTATTTACACTTAATTCCCATAGGAAAAGAAGGAACAAAAGAGGAACAGAGACCTTATCCCTCCTGGTAAGCATAGTGTGCTTCTCTTAAATCATCTGTGATGGGGACTGGTTCTAGTAGAAGACTACCAGAAGGTTGCACTGAGCTATGCAGTTCATGCAGTAACAGTGTTACTGAGCTTGGAAGGGATCTCAGGAGCTCTCTAGCCCAACCTCAGTCTCAAATCAGGGTCAGCTGTGAGCTCTGAGTGGGTTACTAAGGTCTTTATCCCGTGGGACCTTGGAAAAGGGTGGAGACTGCACAGCTTCTCTCGGGAACCTGCTACACTGCTTGGCCATCTTCATGACGGAAAAGGTTTTCCTTTGGTTGTGTCTGAACCTCCCTTGCTTTAATATAAGACCCTTGCCTCTTGACTTCCTGCTGTGTACCTCTGTTAAAGTGCTTTATTCAATTGTTTCAGAATGATCAAAAATGTTAAGAAGCCATTTTACTTCGCAGATATTGGCTACTACTGTGTGCTCTCCCTACCCCATGGCCATCTTTTTTTTCAGTCTGAACAGACCCCATCCTCTCACCCTCTCCTAACAGGGCATTTGCTTTAGCCTCCTGAAGCTCTTGGTGGCCTGATACCGCAACAACAGTGATTGCTAGAGATGGGCTTTTTCTCTAAGTAAGCCTGTTGGGGGGGATGGGGACGGACTTCCAATTCCATTTGTAACAAGACTTGATAATCTCTCTTGTGTTTCTGTAAGAATGGAGCTGTAGGATTCCAGGTCTTCCTCAAATGCTGGGCTTCTCTTAAATTATGAGTTACCTTGTTTGTCAAGTAAAGCATGCTTCAGTTTGAGAGTCCCTGGTTCTGGCCTGTAGTAGGAGACTGTCCATAAGGAGCCCTCGTGGGTCAGGCCTGAGGGGTGCTTGTGAGAGCAGGAGGATACAGTCTATCCAGAGCATGGCCTAGAGTCTTGGCTGGAAAATAATGAAACGCAATCCAGGTCAGAGCCTAATTCACATGGTCATATCTCTGCTGTGTTGGTAGAGTCCAAAGAACATGACTGAGCTCTGGAAAAACAGCAGCTGAAGACAAATCTAAGGTTTCATCCTCAGTGCTCTGAGCTTGTTGAGGCTCTCCTTGATGAAGGTGAGTCATGTGGAGCCTTTGTGTTTGAGGGAACAAAAATCTATGCCCTGGAAGCAAATCCTCCTGTTGGATACAGCTGCTGCTGCTGGGATTTCTCAGCTGAGTGAGTTGTTCGTGCTTCAGGGAGAGGCAGGTGCTCTGCCAGGCTGGCATGGCGGTGGGGAATATGGGTAGCACTGCTCTTCACAGGGAAGCACACCCTGTCAGAAACTTAACTGGGAATATGCCCTGGGTAATGAAACAGTAATGCCTTAATGCCTGGTGCTGGATTTGGAGCCGTCTTCTCATCAGACTGTCGAGTTACAATATTCACGTAGTAAGTGCACTGGGACTTGTGATTGATTAGCACTACAGTTTTGCTGGTATTCCTCTTGATAAACAATACTCCCTAATTGCTTGTGATTTTTTTTATTATGATTTTTGCCTTTCTATGTCTTGCTGATTCTTCTTCCTGTTGTTGTTCTTCAAATCTGCATGCTGTTCCCGGTTTCCCAGGCGGGCCTTGCTGGGAGGTGAGGCTCTGTGGGAAAGGTGTGAGGAGACAAACGGTCGCCTCCTTCCGGGGATCAGGCCTTCAGCTGGGAACAGCGAAAACGGTGTCCCCAGAACGCCTAGATTGGCCCCGCTGGCGAAACAGCGCGGCGTTTAACACCTTGTTCACGCAACCCTTGACTTTACGCCTGCTCGCCGGCCCGGGGCCGCTGCGCCGGGGCGGGCGCGGCGGAAGGCGGGCGGGGCGGGCCGCCATCCCGGCAGCACCTCTGTGGCGTGGCGCGGCGGGCGGGCGGGCTCTGTCCGGCAGGCGGCGCTGTAGCCGCCTGCGCCGCTCTCCGCTCCTTTCGGAGCTGCGCTGCGAGGAGCCCCCGTGTGTCCGCCATATTGGAGCCCGCGCCGCAGCCGCTGCGCGTTGTTCCTCCATCTCCTGCCGGCGCGGCTGAGCGGGGGAGGGGACGTCGGCGCCGCCGGGCGGGAAGCGGGGCGAGGAGGCCGCGCGCTGCCGGGAGGAGACGGAAACGAGCGGGCACCGCGTCCCTCCGCGCCCGCCCCCTGCGCCACCCGCCATGGCGAGGAGGCCCGGCGGCCTCTGAGCGAGGCGCACACGCACACACAGAGCGAGACTACCCCCCTCCTGGCCGCGGCCCGGCCCAGCCCGGCCGCCATCAGTGGAGAGAAGCCGCCCGGCTCCCGCCTCCGCCGCGACATGGAGGCCGTGAAAGCCTTTAACAGCGAGGTGTGTAACCCCCTCCCCGCTCCTTCCCCTCGGGGTCGGGGAGCGGGCGGGGCCCCGGGGCCCGGTGCCTTCACTGCCCCCTCCCGCTGCGCGCGCCTCGCTGCGGGGAGGGGGCGGGAACCGGGGGGGGGGAAGCACTCCCCCAGGCAGCCCCGGGGCCCGGGGCTTCCCCGCCGTGTCGGGCGGGAGCGGGCCGTTGTCACCGTCCCTGGGAAGCGGGAGGGGGAGAGAGTAATGGAGACACCCCCCGCTCCTCCTTCCGCCGTGAGGCTAGGGGAGACTGAACGGAGACTAGATCTGGCGGTGGGCTGAGAGGAGAGGAGGGAGCGGGAGGAGCCCGAGGCGGAGGAGGCCTCTTCTGCGCCTGGCGTGCGGTGGGGCGGGTGATGCCCGGCCAACTTCACGCCGCGGCCGGAGGAGGCTGCGCGGGGCGGCAGCGGGGTCCCTGGGATCGCCAGGCGCGGGGTCTGTGCTCTTCCCCGCGTTCCTCACCTCTTCTGCCACCCTCTTCCTCCTCACTTGTTAAATGTGTGCCCGCACACCGCCAATGCGCACTTTAACACTTCGTGGAGGTATTTTTTAAATCTGGGGATGGCAATACAAAGGCCTGGAAGCTTGTGTCCGTGTTTGAGACTAGTATGTTCGCTGTGGTCAGGATGGAAGCAGACATTCCCTACGTGCTGCACAGAGCTCAGGTACTGCACCCAAAGCACTGTGCTGAGAGTGGGCTATGGCACCCACAAACACACGCTTACAGGCTCTGGTATTGGTATGGTATCTGTTTTGTCTTTTGTGCCAGTTGTTAATCTTTAGTTTATTGCAAGATAGTTCTTGTGGCAACTCTGCTTTTTTCCTCTTCATTGAAAGAGTTTGTATCATTTGTATTTTGAAGTTCATGTGAGAGCAAGGGAAATAAATGTGTTTTCTTTATAGGAAATCTTAAAAATGGATTATTTACTTATGTTAACCATGGAAAGTATCAGTTCTGGTTACAATGTATACTTCTATAGACTGCTCACATATTGGTGCTCCAGGTTGCCCTCTCGCTACCTCCCATGGGGAGGTAGTATGGTTTTCATCATTTTCAGTAATACCGTGCTGGTTTGGGTATTTAAAATGTTAATTTGATTTGTAGTGGAACAATGTGCCAACCATGTTGTTTCTACACTGGAAGATAGGTTTCTAAAATGAGCAGGTACTTACTAGAAACTTAGGAGCAGTTGAACAGCTGTAACTGATGTGCAATTCTAGGTGTTGCACTTTATGCAGTTTGAATTCTTAAGTGGAAGAGATCCCATTGTGGCCACTAGAAGAAAAGTAAATACTAGAAACCTTTTTTTTCCCCCTATTTTATTTTTTGGTTGGCTTATGTGCTATTATTGTTAAATGGGAAAAAGTCTAGTCACAAGAACAGAAAAGCGTAAGTAGATTAGAACTTCTTTCTCGTCTATATCTACTAGTGTGAGCAAAGATATCTTCACTTTCATATTGAAAAACAACTTCTGGCTGAGTTGCTGAGCACTCAAGTACTGTAAAAGTAATTAACTGAAGACCGAAGGCGAGAACTGTACTGAAGAGGAGAGCTTTAGAATATGCCTTAAATCTTCTAAATGCTTGAAAAACAGTAAACTTTGGGTTGTCGGAAAAGCAAATGCAGAATATCAGGCAATGACATTTTAATGAACTTATCTCCTATGGTATAAATAGACAGCACCTATGAATAGACTTGTTTTTATGACTTCTCTTTCAGTTTTGTTTTAACCTATGTCTCTGTATTTGAATGCTGGACTACACTGATAGGAAGGTTTTAAAGATGCTACGACTAAACCCCTGATCCTGGAGGTAAATGGTACAAAACTGGCTACATTTGGGGAACCCTGAATGTCATTGCTAGCCACTCTTAACACCTCTGTACCCAGTGCAGAACTTGACTTTAAGTTAACTTTCCATCATTGTCTCTGGTCTAACTGACCTACACGCATTTTGCGTTTTAGAACTGTGAAATGATTAATAAGTATTTAAAGTAGCTGAGGTGTGTGAATCTGTAGATTGTAGTTTGTGCTGTATCTAAATGCTTTTGATTAACTTACAAAGTATTTGTACTTCACTTCTAAAAATCCTTTTCTTTGTTTATATTATGTTTTAAGGTCATGTTATACTCCAGAACTGATGTCAGAGTTCTGTTCTAGAGATTTTTGGCTTAAAATAGATGTAAATTAAATTTAGCAGCAGATGGGATAGACTAAATTGTAGAAACACTTTTACCATACTTTCTCTTACACAGTTTGCGCTCAGGTAATAATTTTACAACATTTTATGTAATTTACTGGTGAAATCCAGGATGACATTTTAGAAAGAACATTCCAAATACATTTAAACACTTAAATCTGCAGTTGGGTACTTCTGGGGTTGGGGTCGGTTTTTTTGTTTGTTTGTTTTTTAAAGGAAGCAGTTGTGTTTGGATTCTGCAGTGAAGTTAAAATAAAGGCAGCTGTCCGTCTAGGTAGTATAGCTTACTCCAAATGTGTGTGTGAACTGAGCAATATCCTGTATTATAGCTATCCTATATGACAGTCAGAATTGAAGTGATTAACATAGGCTTGTCATTAATTTGATTAGAAAGAAATAACTCAAGTTTATTTGATTCTGACTACTGGAAATAATGCCGGCTATTGCAGAAAGCTGTTCCATGTCTAGCAATGATATGTGGCATTGTCAGTGCTGTACCTAATTGTATGTATAAAATTAGCCCTAACATTTAAAGTCTTGGGAAAGATAAATTTAAAGATGAGAAATAATCACGCTCCTGAATAAAACATGCTCAGTATTGTTTCCTGTAATAGTTGATGCTTTACTACTTAATTAAAACTGCTTGGCAACTGAAAAATACGGTATCATACAACTGACTTAGTATACCATTGAGGTAATTGGCAATGTTTTATACCACACAGTTTATCATTTGCTACATTGACATCATGAAGGCTAACCATTGCAGAATAATTTTCCTCCAGGTCTCAGTTCAGGCCCTGAGTTTTTTTCTGGAAAGCACAAGATCAAAGTCAAGAACAGGTCTTGACAGAAGCAAATGACTGAAATGTTTCAAATTCTTTATATGTTCTGTAAAATGTATTTTGTTAAAAAGGAATTGAAATGAACTGGAGGCAAGCATGCGTACCGTCACAGTTTCCAGCTCTCAGATGGTAATGTTTTAATTGCAGACTTATATAAGTAAAACTCAGTATTTGTTATATAGTCAGTTCAGTATCTTGCTGTCAGCTTCAAATCTAGTCATTCTCACATTGGTTTCAGGTGCTGTACCTGAAGTTGCTTTTGGATGCTATACTCCCCAGAGTTTTCTTGCAATACTTGTCCTTTTTGCAGTGGCGAGTTTGTGTTTCCAAATTATTTTTCACTTTATGATGTGAAGAATGTATGCAGACAAATGTGAAAGGAGACCAATGGATACTTTAATTCTGAAACACGTTTAATTCTTTTTTATTTTATTTTTATATGAATCTGTAGAATAAATGTAAATAGTTTTACAGAAATGTAAATAGTTGTAGGACTAGAATTTATTTTAGGGGAAATGGAGATCACAAATTAGTTTTGAATACAACATAAACTGGATATTTGAAGTAATACTTTGTTTAGCCATGTTAACTGCATCTTTAAATATTGAATAACAGGAATCTTGAAAGGACTTTTAAGTTTTAAAGGGCAAATTCAGCTTAGATGCTTATTTCTTTAAAAACTTCAATAGTAATTCACTGATCTAGTTCAATTAAACATAGCATGTGAGCTTTGTTAAGTCTTGCTGTCCATGATGCTGCCTTACTGGTTTTTTTGCATGCTCTTTATTTATAAACAAACCAAAATATCTCGTGCATAAGTTGTGCACACTTTGGTCAAATCAGTTAAAATTACTTGTACTTTATAAGTTGCTGAAACTGGCACCTGCAGTTTTGAACTACAGCCATTTAGAAGGTTAGCAAAGGTAAAACTTACTTAGGGCAGTTTGATAGCTTAAAAAATTCTGAAAACATGCCTAATTGTAGAATTTACATTGTTGAATCCAGTGAACAATAGTTGTTAGCATCCAGTGCTACAAATTTGAGCTGAAATGCAGTGGAAAAATTACAGTTTTTGTCTTTGTCAGGCAACACAATATATTATGATATTGGAGAAGCAATTGTGAAAACAGGAATTGTATATTTAAAAAAAGAGAAAAAAGAATAAGGTAAAGCTTCTCCCTTGAAGCCCAGGAATGAGAAAGTTATGTGTCTTCTGATTCCTTTCAGAAATGCCGTGTTCATTTGATTATGTTTTGTGTAAAAAGTTTAATTCCTCTTCTCTGTACAATTGGGTGCTGATCTTTTAATATACAAGGGAATGGAATGGAAAACTCAGTGTCATCACGGGGATGTGGAATATGCTCTATCTTTAAGTGTTTCAAGATGAGGATGCACATAAAGTGCTATAAGATTAAGATAGCAATTAGAGTTTGCTGAAAGAGTGATGTGGGTTCCTATGCCTTTTCTCTTGTTAATCTAAATGACTTCTAGGGTGCAAGAGTCACAATTAAAACTTCCACAGCATTGCTAGGCTGAGGTTCAGCTGTTACTAGCAATGAAAATGGTTGTCCTTGCATAGCTCATCATAATAAGGAGTCACAGTGAGCTTTTCATGTGCAGCATGATTGTGAGAGCCACTTAAGATGATAAGAAGTGATACATAAAGTGATCATTGCTACTTTTGGGTTAACTGGTTCTTCTGAAATTTTTCAGTGGTAGACACATAACAGTCATTGATCGTTTGCTGGCAATGCCGTTGTCTATATACTCTATGTGCGCTTCATTGTCTGTTGGTCACCTCTATCATGATGTTTCTTTGGAAGGTATGTTTTAAGTGGCAGTGGGGAACAGTTCAGTTGACTACAGTTTCAGAAATGGGACCCTTGGAAATAACCCACATTTTAATTACTGAGCATTGCAGTACAGGTGCACAAAAGTACACAAGTGTAAATCAAATATTCTGGTTTAGACTACTGTATTTAAATGGCATATTCTAAGTCACTGAGGCGTCTTTTTCATGAAAGAATGACAGTTGATGCTAAAAAAGCTAAATGGTATGCCTTATGAAGATGCTAAATAGGGATCGATGCTGAATAGCTGGGGAGAGTGGAAAAAAAAGGATGCTCTTTGAAAGGAGGAGCCAGGGCTTTGATTCGTGCAAGTAGTGATACTAGCAGTTACATAGGAGGAACAGTGAAAGGGCGTGTAAGCTACTCCCTGGCAAGATATTTTTCTTAGATTCTGTTGCACGTTTCACACTGGCTGAAGCACCTGAAACATCTGCAGAGCTTTTTTCCTAGCTGCTGAGAAAATGAGGAAACTTGTATCTGTTTCCTCTTCTCTCTCACTAATATTTTTACCTGTCATAAAAAAGTGCAGCCTTATTTCATATCCTCTGCTGTTTTGAAGGGTTCTAGAAGTATGATGTGTTTAAAGCTTTCTTCTTTTTGTTTATCTGATACCGCATTTATGGTCTGATACTCATAAATTTTATTGTAGCAAGTTGGGATGAAAGCTTTTGGTTTACCTCTATTCTTGTTTTTCAGAAGAAAAAGTTAACTCAGTGATACTTGCATGTGCATGTGGACACACATCTGAGAAGGCTGTCTCTCCTTTTCATTCTTAACCTCTGGGGTGGATGTGAAAAAGCTCTTCAGTTTTATTTTGCTTTGTAATCCTATAGTGCTCCTCAGAGGAAAAACAATGAATGTTTATAAACTGTATGACTTCCCTTAAGATACAGCAAAATATGTAAGAATTTGTTAATTTCCCTTTTGCTGTCAGGAACATTAAGAGCAGTATCAGTGAAATGTAAATACTTCCCTCTGCTGCATCCCAGCAAGAGTTGAACTTTGCTGGCTCTCAACTATTTGCTTTTTGTTAAAAGGGCATAGGGAAATAAAGCCCTTTGCTCTTCAAGATACAGTAAATACTAAATTGATGTTCACCTGATTAAATGTCTCCATGTGTGCTGAATAAATATTTACAGTTTTAATATCACATTTTCAAAGACTGATCTAACTTTAGACTTTCACCAGCCACAGAATCTTGACTTCTGGCCTTGTAAAGACATGACCATGCAAGGCTGTGTTAAAGGCCCAAAATGTTGGGGTGGGGGTTTTTTGTGCATATCTTGCTCAAGGGCCTCATTTCTTCAGTGAAGTAGTATAGGACAGGCATTGATTATTCTTCTGCCTTCAATACGTACACTTTAAATTTCTTCTTAAACTGTGGTCTAGATTAGATCCCTGTGAGCCTAGGAGGGTAATGTAGATCTCCAGATTCTGCTAACACTCTTGAGTTGTAACTGCATAGCTACAGGGATGAGTATCGATCCTGCTTGCCACTCATTTAGAGAGCAGTGAACCACTTTGTAGTTTAAAACAAATGCAATTCTGAACCCTCATGACTTCAGATCCTTTGATTTTTTTACCTACTCACTAAGACCATGCCTGGGGCTACAATCTTTGGCAAAGTACTTGAAATTATCTTAACAGGTCTTATTTGAGTTTGCCATCAGCAGTCTGTTTTCCTGCGGCAGCTGTAAAAGTGGACTCCAGTAATCCAAATGGCTTTCTTAAGGAAAAAAAAAAAAAATCAGAACAAAAGTATGTGATAAAGCAGGTCTTAAAATACAGTCTAGACACTTAATTACTTTCATGAGGATTTTTTTCACTTAGCAAGAGGCCCACTTTTTTTCTTGTCTGTAAAATTGGTCTGTCATTCTACCTCTGGATAGCCACGAAGAAATTTATCCTGAGTGGCTGGTTCAGCCTTGGTTAGAGCCTGTGTTCCTGGCCTCAGCAGCAGCTGGTGTAACTCCATTGTGATGCCTGGGACAGTGGTGCATAATTGTCTGTTCATGTGTGTATCTAGAGTTCAGCGAGCTTGGCTTTGAACTCAGTAAACAATATTGTTCCTGTATCAGAACTTTTAATGAATTGCATGTGCATTTCTTTCCTTCCATTTCTTTGCTTCCTTGGAGCTACTTTTCTGCAGTAATTCTCTGGGAACACTGACAGCAGCAGCAGTCAGCTAGGTAATTTTATTAACCTTATTCAGTAGTTGCTTCTACACTGTAGGGTACGTGTTCTTTAAGAAAAAAAGAGGGTCTTCAGCTACTGCTGTACTAGTTCTTGTTTTTACCTGTCCTTGACAGTTGTACTGACCAAAAGGAGACATTTTTTTAAATAGAATTTAAAAAGGAATTGTTAAAATTTGGAGGAAGTAAGAGGAAACGAGTGCATTGCCACCATGACCCTCTTTCAGATTTATCCCCACCGTAAATGTGTATTTCTTGTAATAGCCTGTTCTTTGTGCTGTTACGCTTTTGGCAAGTGAGCTACCATTTGTACAAAAATGGCATTTATGGTTCTACAACAATTTATCATTTTCTTCCCACTTTTTTCAAGAGTTTGCCTGCAGAGCTTACCTGGTTTTGCTGGGTACAGTTTTAATTGTATGAGGTTTTTTTTTTTGAAAGTTCCGAACAAGTAATACTGGATTGCTATCCTTTCCCCTAGCTTTGTGATTATATAAGCAGGTAGCTGATGGGCATTTTTTTGATGCTTTGACATTCAGAAATATAATGCATGTGTTTAATATAATAAAATACATATGTGGAAGGTAAGGCTTGGCATCTTTGTTATTGTGTTTGCTGTTGATGGTTTTTGAGGGTTGGCAGGGAGAGAAGTACAGAAGTACAAAATTTAAAGAAGTACAAAATACTGTAAATTGAATGCTGCTTGCTATAAAACTTGATCTAAAAAATCTTGGCCTCATGGCATGACTTTATGGAGCTCTTGTGACAGATAATGTAGAAATTAGTAAATAGATAAAAATATAATTCTAATATTTTGATATTGATGTGATTGCAGTTTTAAAAAGAGAAATAATCATACTTATAAATGTCTTTGGATTTTCCAGAGGTTAAGTCCAAAGAGGTTATAATGTATTAACCAGATTGTTGGAAGCCTATGGAAAGATCTGATCAGACTGACTTTTTCAGAATACCGAATCTTCTATACATATTAACAAAACAAAACTGGTTCACATGAAAAGGAATAGGTTATTCTCTGAATCTGCTCCACGTTACAGCTTCAGATAACATATTGATCTTCATAACTTGGTTACCAGATATGCAGCAGTAGCCACTGCTTCCTAATTTTCAGAAATGTCAAGTGGAACACTTAATAGGAAAGGAGAAACATTTATATAACAAATATATTGGTTGGAGAAATCCAACCCACTATAAACGATGATTTTTAAAAAAAATTTAAATCATGAAGTTTCATTGTGAGCGCAGGGGATTTTAAACCATATCTAAGGAGAAAACATTTTGAAATCGGAAAGACAGGACAGCTTTTGTTGTGAGCCCTAAAAACAGCTGGCAGGGAAGATGTGCGAGTCTTTGATTTTCATAGTGTTTACGTTCTGTCCCTATATTTCATATCTCAGAATTGTAGAGGTGTGATTGTATTTAGACTTTTCTAAGGCGTATAACTCAATGCTGTGCTACACTTTACCAAACCAGTGCGTTGCAACAACAACAACAAAGGGCGCTTGTCCAGTGCGGGCAGCCCACAAGCTCACCTCTGGAAATCTACAGAGCCTGACATTGTACCTAAAGCTGATTGATTTTCCTGTTGGTGATCTAGAATTAGCTATAAAATGGTAAAATGTTAATGATGGAAATTAGTCATATGGCAGGAACAATGAGAAAATTGCAGAAAGTGAAATACCCCTGTTACATTCCTTGTTTTCCTATGTGATACGCTTTCAGAGATCGTCTGGACTTCTTGATCAATCTTTCTGTTGTTGGGAGTTTGGGCTTTGATAAAGCGCTCAGTATTGCCTAGCTATTTTATGTGGTCCATTTAGTTTTTTCTAAGCTTTTTGCTCCCATGCAGTAAATAAACATCCTAAGTTACTATGAAGATAAAAAGGGGAATTGTATTTTATGGCTTGTAAAGGGCTAGGAGCAAATGAAATACGTTCTAGAGGCTATTCTGAACTAAACATCTGTTTCTTAGTTGCATGCAATTCAGGAGATTAGAGTTGAATCCAGGTGGTTTCTTTAAATTCCAGTTTTACGTTCATAGTCTATTTGTACAAAGCAGGCTGTACCAACAGAACTTAGAAGCTTTATTTGAAAGTAGTAATGAGGAGGATTTAGATTAAATTGAAATAGGCTGTAATATGCCTTTTGGCTCAAATATATGAAAACTAAAATGGAATCTTGTCGTTACATCTCAAAATGTTCAGGTTCAGTAAATTTGAGTCATAATTGTGCTTCCTCAAAATGAAAGGCATAGGAGAAGGACTGAGTGAAGGCAGTGGTGGTAACACCTGATTTCTTCATGTGCTGAAATGTGATGGGCTGGGGGGACTGCTGTATTACCATTGCATCTTATTTCACATAATTGCTTATACACTCAGTTATGATAAATATTCAGATGTCCTCTTTAAACATAAACATATGTGAAGAATGGTGTATAATACAACTGACATGTAGGGAGTAAGCTTTTTGTGTGAGTGTTCTCAGTTGCTTTTAAATATTTTATAAATCAAGTGCAACAGTAAAAGGAAGACATACACTGGAATATCAAGCATATTGACTGTTTTTTTAATGTTTGTTAATTTAAACCACATGTCATGTACTTTAAGTGTTTGAAAACGGTTGTATTAAGATAGTTGCTGTTGAGTTACAACCCTCTCTTGTTCTGTGCTTTTTTTAATGTTGGATTTTGGTAACTCATATTGTCTTGGTTGATTACGGGATGAAAAGAACTTTACCTTATTTTCTCTCCAAAGTGAAATACCTTATGCAGAATGGAGCGTCTGCCATTCTGGTCATCCTACATACACATCCTTGGTATATATTTTAACATTTCTGTGTGGTGCAGAGAGCAACAAGGTGCTGATTGGGTTTAAATAACAGTACACACTGGTAGGTCCTAGTCAGCAACAAGGAAAAATCCTATTCACTGAGGGGTGGGCTCATGTAATTTAAGTAACTTTTCGTAGAGATTAAATTTCAGTAGAGCGCGTAAAATGCAACATAATAGAAATTTGTTGATTCTGTCCTTTTTTTAAAGCAATGACTGACAGTACTCTTTTCTTGTTCTTTGCAGTGTGGTGATATAAATATTTGGTAAGCAATTCAGTGACTATTTCTGTATATACAATTGGATTTTGTTTATTTTAATGCTATTGGAATGTGAAAGAACTTGACCTAGTCTGTTAAGGTAATATGTATTAGGCTTGACTTCTAAATTTTTGTTTTGTCTTTTGCACACGGACATTACAGACATCTATTATTATATACAATGTCTGGTTAGTGTTGTGTAGCAGCCAAAGAAAACTGAAAAAAATATTTTGTTAGAGATATGTGTAATTGAAATCCCTGACAGTGCTTCTGGTCATAATCTCGTACTTAGAGATTGGTCTGAGTCCTAGGGTATCAGTGTCAAAATGTTTATTCCCTTAGTTGCTGTAACAGTGTAACAGATACTCATCTGTATGAATATCTGTTCCTTTGGATCCCATGACACCAGAGGTGTTCATAGCTTTCAAGCCTTCCAGTAGCAAAATTCGTCTTACATGAAAAATTATTTCCTAGCCACTTTTCTCTTGCCTTTGTAAGATGTGGCCAGAGGTATGAAAAAAGATGTATTACTTATGAAGCTGTATTTTAATAAAGTTAGTACTTTGTTCTAATTTTTATTCAAAATTTTGGTAGGGAAACAGCTGTTTGGCTCTCTTGGCTGTTGAATAAAAGTGGTGAAAGATCTCGGAATTAAGTGCTGGGCTTTGTAGAAGCGTAGTATGCCATTGCCTTCCATGGAGATGCAGTAGCTTGCTCTGTAAGTGAGTGACCATCCAC
The DNA here is from genome assembly GCF_030936135.1 of Gavia stellata. Lineage (NCBI taxonomy): Eukaryota > Metazoa > Chordata > Aves > Gaviiformes > Gaviidae > Gavia > Gavia stellata. The sequence goes on from NC_082595.1 coordinate 43,407,920, forward strand.
AGAGAATGCAGTTCATGTGCATGCTGCCTGATCTTCGCTTGAGAAACTTTAGATCATAGCTTAGCATTGTGTAGTATATTGCCTTATAAATTACAGCTGTTTACGATAGAATTAACTTTTTAAGCACTTCTTGAATTACAGTTATAATGGTAAAAATATTGTTTACATTACTGAACAATCAAAATTTGAAATATGCTGATGAATTCCCAGACTTTCAGCAATCCTTCTGCTGAAGACCGCTTTTCTTAACAGAATTAAAGAAAAAATACAGAGCAGAAATTCAGTGCTTTATCTATAGCATCAACCTGACCTTTGCCTATTCCCAATGTATAATATATATAGCTCATTAAAGCCCATGTTTTTTTCCCCAAAGTTAGGAAATAAGATTTAGTTTATTTAAAATGATGTTTGGGAGAGGGAGTATAAATAATGCTGTTAAGCCTAACTTTTATATACACTGGAATATTGCCTTTTACCTAGTTTCTTAGCTCTCAACACCATTGCTTTTTGCTGCACAAATCATGACAGTATTATATCAGATAGAAGAAAATACAAAATTGTGACTATAATTGGCTTTATTTGCCAGCCTGGTCCTTTCATGGATATGGTACTTAAATGTACATTTATGTAGTAAGTTTATGTAACTTGTTGTATTTGGAACCTGTTACTTCTGAAGGATATGCATGAGGAAATGACACTTTTTCCATTGTCCAACAAATGCATACAAAATCACTGTGAGGACCATTTCCCATCTATTTCCAGATAATATTGGTTGACTGCAATGGAGAGGGTGGTATGAAAGAAAAGCTTGTTTAAGGATATGATACTAAAACCTGAGTCTTAAGGCACTTTATTTTTACTGAATGTAAGAGCAGAAAAGATATCTCAATTGGAAGTGATGAGAAGTAGCAGAATTTGAATTTGTTTTAAACAATACGGAGGTGAATATCATAAAATGAGGAAGAATTGGTGTGACTTTCATGGAAGTAGTATGTCATGTATGTATGAGAGTTCTTTGAGAGAACATGGACAGGGAAGAACCAGGTAATGTTACTTGGATTTCCAAAAAGTAGTTGAGAAGATCCGTCACCAGAAGTTTGAAAAGAAGTTGAATTGCCATGGAGAGTGCATCCTTACATTGATAGATGACTGCTAAAAGGGGAGATGGGGGAAAAGTTCACGTGTAAAAATTGTCTCTTTTCATGATGGAATCTTATGTGGGTTTGTGCTGGGAATCCATGCATTTCAATGTATTCATAAATGCTGTGGAAAAGGGGTAGAATAATGAGGCAAAAAAGTTTGTTGACAGTATTAAGTTACTCAGGATGTTGATGCTGAAGGGCTAGCCATGAAGGATTGCAAAAGGACATCGCTGTACTGACTGCTAGATGGCACCCTGCAATTTCATCAAGTCAAATGTGGTAATGCAGGCTGGGGAGACAGTATGAAAAAGGCAACCCTTGCTATGTACACAGTGATGGTCACTGAAGTGATGTAATTTGGTAATTAATAAGATTTCGCAACGGAAATGAAAGTGCTTGTTCAAAGTTCAGCAGTAGTCAAAATAGCAATCAGAATCCTGGAAATTAGGAAGGAAATGGAGACTCCATTATACTGCCATTACATCTTTATCTTATGCCACGTGCAGTCTACTTTGCACCTCACAGGACCGTGTTGGCAGAACTGCATATACAGAGAAGGGCAGAAGAGACAGTCAAAGGAATGGAACAGGTCTGTATGAGAAATTAATAAATATTAATACTCTTTTTGAGCTAGAACAAAAATGACTGGAAGATGATGATATAGGGGTCTATAGTACTGGTGATACAGAATAGGTAAATCACTGTTTTTTCCAATGCAGAAATGAGGTAAACCCAGTGTCACTGCTTAACACGGGTTCAAATCAAGAAAAGGGAGTTTCTTTGCACAGGTTTTTATTAAACTATATGCCTTTGCCAAAAGGTGTTGGGCATGCTAAAGATTTGCATGTATTAAAAAATAAATGAATTTTAATACCCTATATGATGGGAATTCAGAGATTTTATGAAAAAGATAATTTGGTGCTGGCTCAGGAATCACTGAACTGTGGGTTGCTGGTGGCTAAAATAATATGCAGAGAAAGTATCACTAAAAGGGCAACTGTATATTACCTTCCGCAAACATCAACTATTGAGTGCTGTTTCTATTAGTTTTCTCTGAGCTAGTGGTTTGCGTCAGTAAATACACATTTTTCTACCATGCTGTAGCTCAAAGAAAAGGAGGAGAGGTAAGGAGGGGAAAAAAAAGAACAGAAAAAAAGAGGAGGTAGAACTAAATTATTACGAGAAGGTAGAAAGGTGTTAAGAATAAAACAATATAAAAAGAGGGAACCAGCGAGGGACAGAGAATAGCAGTTCTGATAGCAACCATCACTTCTTGGTGGGGTCCAAGTAGGAGCGGGTGCTCCTTGGTGATGCTCAGCCCAGAGGCGTGATTAGACAGGCAGCTTGAAACAGTTGCCAGGTCTCTGTCAAACTTAGTGGTCTTCCTGGCACTTGAAATGGCCAAGCTGACTAGGAATGGGTAAAGTTTGACAAGAACATACCAAGACTTGGTGAGGCTTTGGATGTGGAAGGTAAATAAAAAAGTGAGTGTATGTGCAATTTCAGGAGATTCTGGAGGAACTGGAGAAGGAGCGTGGCATATTTGATATCTATATGGTGAGAGAGTCTTCCTCTCATCATGGAATGGGCATGAGTCAGGATCCCATGAGCGCACCTGAGTTTCTGTGTCTAAAGTCCTCCACTGAGAATTTTCCAATTTATATTCCTGTTAAGCAATAGACTTGGTTAACAACATAAGCCATCACACTGGGATTTTTCATCTTCCTATGGCAGTCATGCTACTGAATGTTCTGGTGTGACACAAAGCTAATGATTTGGAGGAGTGAAGCATGGTTGGGTAGGGAAGTTTTTTGAGGCCTGATTTCAAGGTGAATTGGTTAGCTGTTACACACCGTACTAAAGAGATGTGGGGAGGAATTACTGATAGTTTTGGAGACGTGATGCAGGTTTGACCCTCTGTGTGTCTCTCTTACATTTCTGTACAGTTGTGTTAGGATAAGAACTTAGAGCAAAATTTATTTTTATGATTCAGACAGTAACAAAACAGGTTTAGAGACAGTCTTATAAAACCAGAACAAAAATCCACTCTTAAAACTACCTATTACTTTGATCATCTTGAAGACTATCTGTCTAATAAACTGTTTCATGCTTACATGGCCATTTGGCTGGCATCTGATTCTTACTTTGCAAGATCATTATCCTGGGAATTGCTTTCATTGAAACAGATTAGGATTTGGTGATAAGTGTATCTTTGTGGACTCTTTTTGTCCCTGAAGTGCCATTCAGATTCAAGCTTTCCCTCTAAGGATTTCCTATGATTTATATTCAGTGTTTAATCAAACGTGCATACTTCTATCAAAGGTTTATTGATTGTCCCCCACCTAATTATCAAAATGGTGATGTGCATAGGGCATGGCTGGATGGAATCATCGTACAGCAGAGCAGTAAAACAACTTCCCCCCACACAAACTCACTGCAAATTTATCTGGTGTTTTCTTTAGCTATGAATGGGTTGGGAAGATTAATGTTCATTTGTATTTTGTAGTTTCCAGTATTGTTTGCAATGTGTTTGGAGCTGAGCATGTTCAGTCATCTGGAATACTTGAGATAGGCAGTTCAAAGTCTTGTCCACAGCTTTCTAGAATAAACTGGTAGAACATTAAATTTCCATTGACATTGCAAACAAATGTATACGACTATTAAGTGCACTGAGTTGAAAAATCACTGGAACTTTCAACAGTGACTTGAAAGTATTCTCTTTACTCTTGCTATGCTTTTTCTCACAGAGGAGAATAAAATTACTCCCAAAAGGTCATATGGGAAGCCTGTATTTAACGTTCTTTCTAACTTGATTATTTAACACTTGTTTTTTCAAAACCTGAGCCAACAGTTTGGAAATGGTTTCTCTTACCAGTACAGTCAGACTCCGCGTGACTGGTCTCTGATTGTGTTAGATTCCACCCCCCCAACCCCCCGCATCAAATTCTGTAGAAGTTTAGTCTTTGTTCCTTCTTAACATTTGTGTTCTTTGGAAGTCATTAATTTTTTTTTCTTCAGCATCAGACATGCAGTTTCTTTCTGTTGCTCAGTTAATTTTGTGTTTGATAATGCCATCTACCTTTGGAGAGGGAATGTCTCACCTTTAGTTTTCTGAGTGATGTGCTATAGTTCAAGAATGGACAATACAAAACAAAGCTTTGTATAATTTTGTAATGCATTTTTACAGTATTGTATGAGGGTTTAACTTTTCAATTTATTCAAGTCAGTTGGTCTTACTGAAGCAGCAATTCTCCCAGATGTTGTATTTGTGTTGTGGTGACTTTGCTCAGGAGAGCCTTTGTGTCAGAATGACTGTTGGGTGAATGCACAGCTCTTTGCAGCAGCGCTTTTTTCTGGGAAAATATCAGGAGACTGGTTTTCCCCCTTAGATACTAGGATAGGTTTTGTTTAGGTTAGCATATTCTTTTTGGTTTCTGTTGCAAAATCAATTACTAAATGAATGGGAAAAATAAATTGATCCAACAACATGTGAGGTGGTTTTCGAATTGAATTTTTATATTTATGTATATCATCAACTGGTGATCGATGTGCAGTGTTTGGAGAGAAATTTTTATTCTTAGAGTACATTTTAAAAAGAGACTCCAAACTGTGGTGTTTATTATAGCAGTGCCTCACATTTCAGCAGCGAATTTCTGTACTTACTGGTTTTTCACATAGGAAATTATGCAAATAATTACTTTCACTATGCTAATCCTTCCAACTGTGAACTTATAAAAATAACTAGAGAAGACAGGTTTCGTTGGTGGTCAGATACCTATCAATAGTGATCAGATGCTTGAAGAAATACTGATCAGGTTTTGGGCAAGTGCTTTGTATGAGTTGATGCTTATCCAGAAAAGCAGGTAAATGGCTAGTGAATGGAATTAGGCAGATTTTCTTAATAATTCATGGACTCATATGGGAGCTCAGCTGTAAAGCATGTTTTTTGAAGTTTGCATAATGGTTTGTGTGTCTGCTCCTTTGCTTTTTTTTCTTCTAGTTTGTATTGTAAATGTGACTAGCGTGCTTCAAAACCTCTGAAACATCTCCTGGTTTTGACTGCCACTTGAAGATCAGCGTGTTTCACTTTTGACCCTCTTAAATGAACTGTATTTCTATTGTGGAACTAATGCAGCTGCCTGATGAGATAAGGCTCAAACTTCATTTGAATAAGTTATTTTAAACTGAGAGCTGCATTTTCTACTAGCATACAGTTAGCTAACTATTTTATATAGTTACTTAAGAGTGGGTGTGGTTCATTATGGTATCTGGGCACAGACTTAGCAGGTTGGTGCTAACAGTTCAGGAGTGAGTCAGATCCTTCCAAGGCACACCAGAGCTGCCCTCCCCGGCTGAAGAAAACTACGTCCTGCAGTTTGGAGCCACATCCACTAGTCTGGCTTTCAGTCACTCCCTGCTCATCTCATTTGGTGCACTCTTCCAGTCCCATCCTTCCCAGCTGATCTCCACTACTCAGATTGTATTGACATCTGCCATCCCCTTAGTAATCCTGTTTGCAGGCTGAAAAGTCCTAGCCAGTTTTGTTCTTCACTTAAAAGCTTCTCCATAGTTTTTGTTATCCCTAATGATTTCATGCCAGCCTTGGAGATTAGAGGGGGAGGGCAGAAATTCCACAAGTATTGAGAGGTTGAGAGTGCCCTGTAGGTTAGTACAGTTGCTTAAATAATGTTGTGGTTCTAAAAGTCCATTTGCTGCATTTACGACTGAGATTCTTCTGGTTTACTGTTGAGTTGATGCTTTCAAAGAAGTGTTTCATGTATCAGCAGATCCCATTCATGAATGGCAATAGTCAGCTTCAAAGCCAGCGTCCACTACTTCATGTGTACTCATGCTTAATTTGTCTGCCTTTTTATTACTTGTTAGTGTCACTGATGTTCCTCTGTGCAGACGGCACAGGCACAGTCCCCAGCGTAAGTGGGACTCTATTGGGACTTCCCTCTACTATAAACAAAATGACTGTTTATTCAAGTTGTTAGCTGACTGTCTTTAAGGTCAGGTCATTTGTCATGCAAGAGCCTGTTTAGGAGAGCTTAGTTTCTTTGGAGCCGTTTGTGAGAGATCTTTGGTAAATGTCTTTTGGTAGTCCAGGTGGACTATATCAGTGATTTCGCAGTGTGCTCATTGAGTCCTTCAGAGAAGGACACTAGACTGAGATGTGGCTTTTCCTTACAATGGCTGCATTACCTTCTTATAAACACATTTGAGGAGGATTCTGGTATGGGAAGTCTCCACAGTTTTTCCTCAGTGTGTAGATCTAAAAAAAGAAGGGGAGTTTTTTTTTCTGTAGTGCTTTATCTCCTAGGAATCCTTCTTGGCATCCTGATTGTCTTCTGGCCCTGGAGGAGCACTTTAATATTCCTTCTCTCATCTGGAAAGGGCTTATTTTTAGGCTTTTTCCTGTTTGTTTCTCAGACTTGATTGCTGTATTTCTTAACTTAAACTTAACTTCTTAATTTAAATGTATTTCTTAACATTACCTGTTAGAGCTTATGGTCACTTCCCCTCCCCCCCGCCCCGCTTCCCCTTTTGAATACCACTTCTGATTTTCTGCAATATATCATTTTACTTCACATAGTTTCCCTGACTTTACTATTTAGCCATGTTGTTATTTTTTTCTAGTTTGTTTAAAAGCTTCTTTTATGTGAGGGCAAGCAGTTATCTTCTGCCAATGAGCATGAATGCCTTGCAAAAGCATGATCAGGAAATAATTACAGCAAACTGTTTTGACTAAGCATTTGTATAGAAGGGCATACAGGAAAAAATGAGCCAGAATATAAGCAAGTTCTAAAAGTGAAAATAATATATATTTTTTTAACTCTTTATTTTCATATTTTGTAATCCTGAATAAATTGCAGTTATTTTGCTTTAACTAAATTTGAAGAATACCTGATTTCTTTAAATGCCTACTGTCTTAAAAAATATCTATGCTAGATGAAAAACCAAAGTTTTCATTACTAGAGAGGCAACCAATTCTTGCAAGGCTAGCCAGCCTAGCAGTAGAGCAAATGGGTTTGATGGATGGACTATTTGATGGATAAGGAGTAGGCTGGATGGCAGCATCCAAAGAGTTGTAGTTAATGGCCCAGTATCCAAATGGAGATCAGTAACAACTGGTGTCCCTCAGGGGTCCATATTGGGACCGATACTATTTAATACCTTTATTAATGACCTAGACAGTGGGATTGAGTGTGCCCTCAACAAGTTTGCAGATGACACCAAACTGAGTGGTGTGGTTCATGTGCTTGAGGGAAGGAATGCCAGCCAGAGGGACCTTGACAGGCTTGAGGAGAGGGTCCACATGAACTACATGAAGTTCAACAAGGCCGAGCACAAAGTCCTCCTGCACCTGGGTCAGGACAATCACTAGTATTAGTACATGCTAGGGGATGAATGGATTGAGAGCAGCCCTGAGGAGAAGGACTTGGGGATGTTGGTAGATGAAAAATTGGACATGAGCTGGCAATATTTGCTTGCAGCCCAGAAAGCCACTCATATCCTGAGCTGCATAAAAAGAAGTGTGGCCTGTAGGTTGAGGGAGATGATTCTTCTCCTCTGTTCTACTCTTGTGAGACCCCACCTGGATACCACATCCAGTTCTGGGGTCCCCAGCACAAGACAGACATGGATCTGTTGGAGCAGGTTCAGAGGAGGGCCAGGAAAATTATCAGATGGCTGGAGTGTCTCTCTTATGAAGAAAGGCTGAGAGAGTTAGGGTTTTTAAGCCTGGAGAAGAGAAGGCTTCAGGGACATCTTATTGAGGCCTTTTAATACTTAAAGGAGGCTTATAAGAAAGCTGGAGGGAGACTTTTTACCAGGGCCTGTAGTGATAGGACAAGGGGTAACAATTTTAAACTAAAAAAAAGTTTTAGTAGGTTTAGATTACATATAAGGAAGAAATTCTTTACAATGAGGGTGGTGAGACACTGGAACAGGTTGGCGGAGACATTGTGGATGTCCCCTCCCTGCAGGTGTTCAAGATCAGGTTGTATGGGGCTTTGAGCAACCTGATCTGGTGAAAGATGTCCCTGCCCATGGCAGGAGGGTTGGAATGAGGTGATCTTTAAAGGTCCCTTCTGACCCAAACGATTTTATGATTCTAAGTGGAGAGGGATTCCTGGTTGACTATTAATAAATGTAATGTACGAATTTGCTGAAGATAGAGCAAAGAACCAGTGTGCTGTCTGTAGGTATTCAGGAAGATGTGCATGTTAGGATATCTGTATTCAGAAAAGTGGAGGGGTTTTTTGGCCCTCTTTAATTTGGATTAAACTATGCTGGGCATGTCTATGTTTTATGTAGTAAAATTCCTTTTAATACTAAAAGATTGAGTTAAGAAATTTTAAGGAATGTCAGATTTCTTAATTTTGTAAGTGAAACTTAATTTTTTTCAAAAGCAAAAAGGAAGTGTTGTATTAAATGTTGCAAAATTGCAAGTAGGTATTCCACACTGGGCCCTCACTTTGTCCCTAGTACAAATGCTGCTGCTTCAGACTTATGCCATGCACTGACAGACCTAAATCACCAGTTTTCCAAGTGAATGTACTTTTCAAAACAAAATGTATTTATAGGAAATTAAAAGCTTCTAAAAGATAATTCAGGAAAAATTATTCAGAAGAATGATTTTTTTTTTTTCCTTGGCTTCTTCCAGGTACTAAATTTGAGATTTGTGTTTTTCTTTAAACGGCTGTTAAAACCTGGAACAGGTGTATCCATTGTCCAAAAAGCCTATCTCTACAGAAGTATGTTCTTAATTTTGCTGTTTCTTTTGGTTCATTTTTTCTTTTTCTAGCTTGAATTATCTATCCTTAAACTTAATGCTAAATTTGGCTCTCTGCTACCTGGAATAAAGTAGTGGAATGCTATATTCCCATATTACCCTGTTGGGTTTTGCCATGTTGCGGATGTGTGGTACTAAGATACCTGACTGCACACAGCTGATGCTTCAGAGTCATTTGTGTGCAACTCTTCTGTGTTTCCCAGCACTGTGGTGTAGCTTTCTTGATGCTTTGAACCACCCTGTCCCCTTTTTTTCCTGATCATTTCAAAGCTGATGAACTGGTCAAGTGTAGTCCCAGCATATCTATGTGAGTCAGCAGTTCTGCCTCCTCATAGCTGTGTATGTCATAGGTGAAGGAGCTACTGTTCCTGTCTCTTCTGGGACTGTTTTCAGATTGGCAAGGTAGCTTCTTGAATCTAGGCTGATTTCACATTTGCTCACATATCTGTGAATTGCTTTTACTAGTATTTTGGGCTTTGAGAGTACTGACCAGGAATACCCAAACTGACTCTGCTAAGGTACTGCCTGAATATAAGCAAAATGTTTCTGGCACTGTAGTGGCCCCAGAAGTAGTTTAGCTGTAGTTGCACATAATCCAGCCAAGCCAGTAGCCATGAGTGACCCACAGTCTGGTAAATCACCTGTGAGTAACTGGAAATTGACCACTGAAGAACTAGGAGTATAAAACAGAGAAGAAACTGATTGGAGACTCTTATTTTCTGCCTCTTCTCCCTTTCCACTGTGGTGGTGAAAAGCATTTATTTATTTGAATTCCAGAAGCGTATTGCTTTTTATTGTATAAGAATCATGTAAGTAATTCAGAATATTTTGCAACAGCAATTAGCATTAGTAAGAATTAGTAGCAGTTGTTTTAAAAGTGGAAATCATTTCAAGCTGAGAAGACTGGTACTTATGCTTGGACAAACCAATTTTTTTTTTTTTCAGTTTGTCTTTTGACAGCTATGCAAAGTATTAGTTAAAACTGGTTTTGACAGGAAAGGATAGAAAAAAACATCTCATGTTTGCCAGGAGAAGAAATCCTTGTCTCTTGGAAACTCAAATACAACTGAAGGATATCTACATGTTAGCTTCAGAGCAATAAATTATTATAAGCAACTTGAGGAGCATGACCTATACTTAAGATTGTCTAATCCTTTCTACTGTGTGATTCTGCTTACTGTTGCGTTTTTACTTTGTTAAATGTAAATAATTATGAATTATGTTTTCTGAGCTAGCGGTTTGCTGAAAGTTGAATGAATCTTAGGAAGTTAAAGATACTGTTAGTATCTTTATCGATATTAATCTAGTTCAATATATTGCATTGCTCAGGGTGTGTAGTAGAAGAGGAGCGGGGTCTTTTGGCTTTATTTCTGTTTCAGTGACCTTTTTTATGGAAAAACTACAGTCCTTCCTGTCTTTAGGAAGGAAATAAAGAATTGTCTATGGATGGTCATTGCCATTATCAGGGCTCTATTTTTGAGGTAACGTGCTTCTAAACGTGCGTTGTAAAACAAAAATACAATGTAAGTTAAGAATATCCTTAAAACTAGTTTGGCATTTTGTATCTGGTCTTTTTATGTGTGAAAGCAACAAATACTAGACTGTCTTTTGTCTGTTAACACCTAGGGTTGAAGGAGAAAAGACCAGCATTTTGTTCAAAGCCATATATTGTGAATAATCAGAGGTTTTCACAGCAAGTAAATAGCCTTGAATGATGGAGTCCTGACTCGGTGTGAAGGAAAGAATTATTTCCAATTACCACTTACCAGTCATAGCTATGAAGTTCATTAATGTACAGTACTCACTATGTAGCAGACTTCTGATGAATATCTGTCATGTTGGATTGCTTCTGCTAGGACATGTATGTACAAGTAAAAAGAATAGAGTTATTACTGCATTCTGGGATAAAATTGTTGCAAAACTCCACTACACATGTACTGTGGCTGTTTTGGTGGTTAGATATTGATGAAGTTACAAAGCTGTGTTAAAATTGAGAACCCAGCTGGATTTTTGCTTAAGCATTTGTAATAATTCTGAGATATTATTTCTCTGAGTTAATGCAGTGAATGAAAGAAGTCTATACTTCTTCCAAATCTGCTGGTTTAAGTGGCAAAATTGTTACATGCTCTTTCTCACTGGGCTAGATTTTTCTGTTTAATGGAAAATAAAAAGATTTGATTCAGCAGGCATATGATGATGAATGTAGTATTTGGTTAAGCATCTGTTATGCTCCTATAAAGGTAGTCAAGTATATTAAATTTTTTGCCCTAGAAAGAAAAACTTAATGAGAGCTACTGTATTTACATATTGTATGTATTTCCTTTGTAACTTCACCTGCAGGTGTCTGCTGTATTTAGTGCTAGTAGCACTAGGTATATAGTGACCATTGCAAAGAAAAACCTGTTATCTTTTAAGCATTTTGGATCTTACATTATATTTTATTGGGCCTTTTTGTTTTTTCTTAAATGGGGATGCCTTTTTGGAAATGGCATTTTCTTGTGGAAAAATACTGCATTTTTTATACTGCTTAAAACTGCAGAATGTAGTTCTGATAACTTTTGTTTTTGCAGTTGTACTCGCTGAATGATTACAAGCCACCCATTTCTAAAGCTAAAATGACACAGATCACCAAGGCAGCAATCAAGGCTATAAAGGTAAGAAGTTAGCTAACTCCGTTTGACTCCTTTCCATTTCTCATCTGTGTCAAAATAACTGAATAGCTTAAAGAATTTGCTGCAGAACTTTCTACCTCCCTTGTTCTGTGTACAATTTCCAAGTTATGATCAAATGTGATAGTGGTGGGATTTTGTGCAACAGAAGGCTTAATTTGTTGTGTGACTTTCATTTGTTGGTTGTTATATGTGAGAATGAAGAGTCAAATTGGTATAATTCTACCGAATCTGAAAGACAGGGTTTTTTTCCTCAGTTTAAAAAGGAAACACTGACGTTGCCTGAGAACAGATGAATAAATATAAAACTACAATTCTGCCCCGCCCCCCCCCAATTATAAGATATTTGTGCCTTTGGATCAATACAATTGTTTAAGTTTTACTTCATTTTTATAAATTCCTAGCATACCTTTTCATGGGTTTTGTTCATAGATTTTATTTTTGATGCTGCTTGCCAAACAGCAATGGAGCAGCAGAAAACAGCACTGAAAAATGACGAAGGAAAGAAGTATGCCATTAGTGTTAAGCATTAAAACAAATGGAAACTCAGTGAAAGCTGGAGAGGTGAAAAAGAGGCTAGGATAAAAGCTAAAAATCCACGAAATTATGCTTTTCCTATCTACATTCCTCTGCTGAGAATGCAGATACATTTTCAGATAATTAAATCCATATTGGGATTTTCTGTAATTTGGAGAGAGAGCAGTTGATGACATAAGAGTGAAATTCACTGGCTTTCTTAAATACAAGAAGTCTATGTAAATTAGAGTCTGTGTGCTGCAGTATAATGAAAATGCTAAATACTTGTTTTGAACATAAACAAGTAGTAAATGGTAGTAAATGTTTCTATAAATTAAACAGTTAAATTATACCAAAATGTTTTATCATGTATTTAACTTGGAAATCCTACTTCCACTCTTATAATTTCAAAAACAACATTTAATTATGTAGAGCAGTTATTGAGATGATGTAGAGCCATTGTAGTGATATCTGAGATTTAAAAAAAAACAAACAGTCCAATTTTAAAGAAAAAGTATTCAGTAGCTGTTATAAGGCCTTGCTATACTCATGTTTTTAGGTTATTAAAGTGAACACTTGGAAAATAAATGAAATACAGAGAAGTGCTATGCTTAGTAACCTTAGGCTAACATCTTAGTTGTGTACAATGAAATAATGATACGTTTTTGAAGGAACAGTTATATTACTCTCTTAGCTCTTACTAAATAAGTGCACGGTGTTTAAAAAAATCCAGTGTAAAAAACCTTCAGAAGGCAAGAAAAAGTGAGATAAGTGCTTTAATATGCTGTTAAATTTTCTAAGGAAGACAGCATGCTCAGTTGTAGGTATTGGATTGCTGATTAGTCAACCTAAGTGTCTAATTCTGGTTTTACTATCAATATTGCGTGACTTGAACAAGCATATGTATCTTCAGATTTTCTCTTCTATTGAAATATTGTTTTATTTTCCAGTTCTACAAGCATGTTGTACAGAGTGTTGAGAAATTCATTCAAAAGGTAAGTCAGTCACAGGTATTTTGTGTTAGCACTGAGAAAAATTTCCTCATTTTGGATTACAGAGTTTTAGGTACACATATGGATTAATATTTTTATCACACGTTAGTTTATTTCAGTTTTTAGTCACATTCCGTTTCTGCTAGTAATCAGTAGCTGATCATAACCTATGATGCAGGAAGACAAATACTTTGTCCCCATTTTGTAGTTATGATATACTTTGATCTGAATGACTGTGGATACTGTCTTAGGACTACTTCTCTGTATGTATTCATTTAATGTTGAAAGAGGCTGTCGGTGTAGCCTATGTGAACGGCTAACTGCAAAAGAATTGGCAGTGGTTTGGCGAGTGACAGTTGCTTTTGCTTTTCTGCCAGGTTTTCACATAGATTTTAAAGCTGAAGGGAAGATGACCATTCAGCCTCATCTTTTGTGTAGCATGAGATGTAGCATTTCAGTCAGTAGTTCCTGCTAGTAATTTAAAACAAAAAATATTTATATGGCTTGACTGGAATTACTTTTTGGGAAGATACAGTACTAACTTAAAGATTCTGAATAACAAAGAATTCTATTGCATTTTGTTTTCTTGCAACAGTTAATTATTCTTGGGTAAAACTGCATTTTATCTCCAGTTGGAAATGCATAGATTCCGATTTGCGAGTCTTTCCTCCTTGTCTGCATTGTACTTGATTGTTCAGTTGATCATTTTGGTACTGAATTTCTTTTGCTTTTGTAAACAGGAGTAAATTATGATCAAATTGCCTTTTTGACAAAAAAGCCAGAGAAGTTAGTCTGTTAAGAAAAATTGCATCCAACATTGCAATATTCTGTTGTCCATTTTACGAAGCAGTCTAGATTGCTCTGTGTCAGTAACCTGTCTTCCTCATTATCTTTTATTCCTTGGTGCCCAGTGTATGCTGCAGTGCCTTTTGGCAGTGGTTGGACAGTGTAGACATGGTTCAGCTTCAGCCTGGTGTTTTTAACTGTCTCGGAACAGTTAATGATTGAATTATTTCAGTACTAGAACATCAGTCCTATGTGGAAAAGGTGTCATATGTATGTTTCATGGTACTAGTAAAGACTAGTAGTATACTTTACCATCACTGCTAGTGTTTTGTCAAGTAGTTGTCTTTTGGGGCATCGCCTTTGACTTCTTTCTACCTCTAAGAAAAGGGATCAATATCCTCTGATCCCTGTTTAATACTACAGGTGGACATAGGAGGATGAGAGCAGGTGTACATCATCTCCATCTCTGGTCAGTAGCACTTTGCAGTTTCATGTCCTGAAATTAATCCTGAAATGCCCAAGTTCCAAATACTGCTTTTTAGTTGCAGTGGCAATCCTGTATTCAGAGCCATGAGAGGAGATTTATCCTCTGAATGAAAGAGTGGTAGTTTGTCAGGAATTGGACTGGTTGTTTGTGACCCTTCCACAAGCTACTAAGAGTGTGGGTTATCTTCACACATTTGTGTTTGGTGTCCAGTACTACTTGATAAGGGATTTCTGCACTGTTCATTGCTGGTTAGAGAAGGCAGATGTATGTTGTTATTGATAACCATGTTAATGATCACTCTGGATTAGATGGTCCCCATTGGTGGGCTCGATGTGTTTTTTTAGTACTTCGTGAATGATTTAGTGAAACACGCGAATTATTACTAACATCAAATAGTAAGTTCTTATTTTAGTAGAATCAGAGATAAGCAGATGAAAGCTCTTTTCCACCCATTTGATATATATGGGCTTAAGTTGTATGTTTGGAAGATAATTGGATTATTTTTCTGGAAGCAATCACTTTTAAGTTAAAGCTTAAAACTGCTGAATCTTCCATTAAAATCTGCCATAGACTTGTCCAGAGTGATGTCAGTGCCATCTCAATTAGTTCACTGATGATTCTTTCCTACTCCAATATTTTCTTTCTTCAAAATTCATCTCATGAGATTACTGAAACTTCAGGTGAAATAATTGTCCATGACATTCTTTGTTTTGTGACACTTAACTCACTGGTCCATTGTCATTTTGGTTTACTGTTTTATTCTCTGGCAAAACATCACTGCAGGGGTCAGATGACCACATTCCATATATGTAAGGATATTCCACTGTGAGAGCAAGACTTGAATGATTTCTTTGAGTAATCAAATTGTCTTATGGCTTAGACTCACTAGGAAAATCAGTGAACATTTGTTGTGTAAAAACTTGTCTCATCTCAGATAGGGGATACACACTCTGACTGCCCCAGCTGTCATTCTTTTTTATTCAATTTTTGATTTGTATTTTATTGTCTTTTCCCTTTTTGTCATCATTATTATTATATTAATTATAATCTTTTCTTGCTTTCTGTATGTGCCATGCTTTTAAATACTCCACCTAGCATGTTTGCTGAGTTTTCTTTAGATATTTGTGGGTTTTTATTAATTTGAATATTGTGAAAAATCGTATACCTGTCTGTTCTGTATGCAGAATGCTCTTATTTTTGGTAATAATTTAGCTAAAATCTGAGTAGCTACAATACATGGAAATGATTCTCTGAAGACAGTGTATTACATGCAATTAGATTTTAATTTCATAATTTTAATAATGCACGTTTATTCTTAAAAGAATGCCACACACATTCTTGAAAATAAAGAATACTGTACTTAAAAACACTGGACCGTGTTTAGAGCCTAAATAAATGCTTTATTGAGGTTGCAAATGTTAGCAAATCAGCACTTTTCAAAACAGGAAGTTTGTATCTAGGCTATGATAAAATTAGTAGTCTCAAGAGTTTGTTTGGCACTGTATTAGAGATGATGAATTTAGGGTATTACGTAGTATGTTTATAGACTATCTGGACCAGAGAGCGAATGCGTGTACTTTCCCATGTTTTCCGTAGTACCTTGTGCGATAAGTGTGTACAACCAATATTCATGAAATTAATCCACGTCATAGTATATTCCAATGATGAATTCATTACATTTTTGTACCACTTTTCATTCTGTCTTAAAACTGATTGCACTACTCTGGTGCAATTACTTTGCAGCTAAAAGGCAAAAACATTAGCTGTAATTGTTAAGTAAGTAAAATCACCTAAGTAATTAGTATTGTAGTTAGCAGACATGCTTTATAAACACAATGCTGTTTGTAAATTATGCAAGTTTTTCACAGTTCTAAAATAAGTATCACTGGTATATTGTCAGCCAAACGGATGTCTGTATAAATATGTACTTGTTCTGGCTGGAGCAGGATATACCACATGCTACTTAAAACAATGTAAAATAAAGTAAACGAATGTTAACTTTAATGTTGACTTTGATCATAAAGAAGGACAAAAATATTTTGAACTATATTTACAGCTGATCCCAATATACTATTAACAATTTGGTCATGCTTTATGCTGTTTCTTAAAACGGGTGTGTGCATTTAAAATGATATGTGGTTCATGTGCTCATTGTTAATAGCTATATTCTGAAAAGTTTTTTTAGTGGTCATGAATTGATTTTAAACCTTTTACATATTTGCAGAATACATGTACATGTGATAATTCGAACGTTACAGGTTAGCTGGTTTTGAGAGAGTTTAATTTTTCAGGACAATTTGTTAAATAGAGAACATTTTGGTAATACTTTGACTCATTTAAAAATTAGAGAGGACTGTTCATACTTACTCTGCCATTAATGGTTTTTGGTATTTTTTACATACGCACATTTTAAATTATTTTTTGTAGTGCAAACCAGAATACAAGGTACCTGGTCTGTATGTCATTGACTCCATTGTAAGACAGTCCCGGCATCAGTTTGGGCAAGAAAAGGATGTATTTGCTCCAAGATTCAGCAATAACATCATCAGCACTTTCCAGAACTTATACCGTTGTCCTGGGGATGACAAGGTAAACCACTTATTAGACGTTTTCTGATTAAAACAAACTCTAGGATGTTACCTATAAAGAATAAAGATTTTGATGTCACTTTTTGCTTGCTGGAGTAGGTCTAATTATAGACTTACACATTTATATGTATTTTTTTTTTAAATTTTTCTTGTCTGAGTGTAGGGATAGGGGAAGATACATCCAATTAGATTAATTAGGATTTCAAAAATGTTTTCAGGAAGATTGGATGGATTTGAGTCAATGTATTTTGATGGGGAAAAAAATTTAGCGGGCATTTGGTAGGACAGAGTTGTCAGTTTTTTTATTGTCTTCTTCCCCTCTTCAGTGAGAAAATGAATGAGCAGGTTTTGTATAGTGTCAAGGAATAAATAATCTTTCTTGGCAGCAGTAACTTCAGTGCAAACTAGTGTGTTTTGGATGGAAGGAGCCATAGAAAAACAGCGAAGTGACTTAAAAGTTACTTTTAGTTTGATACTGAATCGACCAACAGCTGACTAAGGCCTAACTTGAACAGTTTGACCCAATAGTTCCCTTGGTAGCGATGCTGATTACTGTGGTCCAAATTATCTTCATAATGGGTTGGCTGGAAACAGCAGAGGGTGCAGGCAGTTTAATTTCCTTAATGTATTGGGATCTGCAAATTTTAAGTGATTGAAAAACTCTGCTATAGATGTCTCTCTTTTCTTCTGCAACTGAGTTCCGAGGTGCCTGCTGAACAGGTTATTTAAGTTAAATGACGTTTTTTCCAGTCTGGTTTTAGATTATCTGCATGATCAACTTATGCTGCTTCACAGTGTTTTAGACATGTATAGGCATGATAGTTAACTTATATTTTTCTTCATTTAGCTGCATTCCTTAAGCAGTATTAGTTTGTTTTGTATAATCATTTAGCTTTCTACTCTGGGAAATATATTAACATGGAAATAGTCTGACTTGTTGAAGAAGGAAAGCTTGTGCAAGGATGGGCGCAAGTACTTAGTTTGTGCCTGGCTTTAAAAAATATAGTAAATTTATTGTAGGGTAAGAAATAGTGCCACTTACTCTGTGATATTTCAATGCATGGCAACTAATGTATCACATTAGAGGTGTTTGATGTGAAGAGGGATAGTAAAACATAGTCTGTTTATGGTCTGTAAAGCTCCTATCAGGTTCATTTCTAGGATATTTTTCACCTCAGTTAGGGAAAATGTATTTTGCAGTCTGAAGTCTTGCTACTATGTTGCATATGGATTCAGTATTATAGGAAAGTCTTTGTGCTGTGAAAGTAGTTACCATATATCTGACCCAGCAAAAAATTGTGCTGTTAAAGATACCAAGATTATGTACCTGTTATCTAGCATTTTGATGTTTAATCTGATTAAAAGACATAATGGAGAAACACAATAGTTTGTTTGTTGGTTTGTTTTTTTAAATCAAGCAGAAGTATAGTAGCATTTCATTTAAAGTAGCAAAAAACCCCCCACTGATTCCTTTGTCTGGCTGAGCCGTGGAAAATGCAAGGGGGAGATAGATACCGAGGCACAGAAATAGTTTTATATTCCTGTTCTGGGTAGAAGAGGAAAGTTAGAGCCTCTGATGAACTTGTTGGGGACTGCCTTACAAAACAAACTTTCAGAGAGGAAAGGCTTGCATACTGTAATGCTGAATGGAAGCCTTCAGAGATTTCTTTGAAGGAACACTAAATTATATCTTCCATGAAGTGAATATTCAGCACTTCTGCCTATTAAATTTAAGTATCCTCTTGGAATTCTGGGCAAACAGACATTTTTTTTCTTTGGTTTAAACACTGTGTGGTTAAGTACTCTATGCTCATGTTTTATAGAATTTAAATAATTAAACCATCTTTATGATAGAAAACACAAGATCCTGTGAAGAAATTTCTGTTCTTTATAATACAGCTAACTTTTTTTTTTTTTCCCAAATAAGCAAGGTGTCTTTTTCTGTCACATACATTACTATCCAACTTTTCAAGATCAAGCAAGATCTTGCCTCTGGGTAGAAGTGAAGCCCAGAAAAAGAAAAGATTTGGGAGCAGATTAAAACAGTGGAATAGAAATGTATTTGCAAGCTGAACAATGCGTTACATCTGATGGAATTGTATGAAGTCTTAATTTTGGTATTTTCCTTTCCCTGTGATCCACATTTTAATATTACTATGTAATTTCAATAGGCATGGAATTGTGTTCCAGTTTAAATTGCTCACTTCAAGAGAGCTTGCAAAATACTGAGCTACTTTCCTAAGAAAAGTATTTAGCAGTCTTATTAGTATATGCCCATTTTCCAGTGGACGTAATTGATTTTGGTCCATAGGTAGATCAGAATTGTGTTCATATATGTTGACTATAAAAGTTTAGGAGATGCTTTATTTATTAGTAATGCTTTAAAATGTTTCCTTAAAATAGTTTTCCTTCCATACAGTCTTCCAAGAGTAAAGATATAAAAGTGTCAGATATATTTGTTTAATTTTGTTTTGTTTTACTATATTTCATTTGCTGTTGAGAGAAGATTGTCACAATGTGCATAGTGTGTCTTTACTGTTGCCTAGGCATCTTCTATAGATCAGCCTCATGTTCATAGGCTAGACATCTTTGATGTGACCCAGTATAACTGTTCTTATGGTTCTTACTGTTTGTAAACCTAAAGGTGCTTCAATCTAGACAGATTGACATTGCTTGTTAAGAATTCCATAATTGAAAATAACAAAAAAGTTAAGCATGACTCAGGTCTTTTGTTATCCTTTCTTCATTTTAGAGTAAAATTGTTAGAGTGCTAAATTTATGGCAGAAGAATAATGTGTTCAAGAGTGAAATTATTCAGCCTCTCTTGGACATGGCAGCAGGAATTCCTCCTCCAGTTGTGACCCCTGTCTTGCCCAGCACTACAGCTGCTATGAGCAACAATACACCAGGTAAATAAAAATAGGTTAAAATCATACTTTGAATCAAAACACTTATGTCAGCTTCAGTATGTTGTCTGTTAACATGCTGAAAAATCTCACTGGTTTCTTTTAGACAAATCAAATGAACGCTAGGAAGAAGTACATTATAGCCAGTATCCAAATCAGGGAAATAACAAAACCAAGAGGCAGCCTGTTGTGTTTACTTTCCACCTGTGTATTATAAATATATTTAGATGGGGTAACAGTGCAATAAGACCTGGTTTTCACTCAAAAGTCAAAACAGTAGATCACTGACAGACTTAAAAACCCACGCAGCACTCAACGCAATCGATGTTAATTAGCGGTGCCCCAGTTGAGAGAAACGATACATCAGTATCTTTTAGCTATCCATAGCATTGAGCTTGCTGGATCATGTCAGACAGCGGTCCTTTGCTTTTGCTGGCTGACAGGCAATGATTTTGAGGGGAAAAAAACATTGACAATATAACCTGTAGCCAGTGACATACTTCCCTCTCCCTCAAATGTGAAGTATCTGGGTCAGAAATCATGGTGAAGAATCATGTGGGCAAAAAATTGCTCATGGAGTGTGTCCCAAATTAACAAACACTAACATTATTATACATGCAGACTTGATCATTTTGTGCTCTAAAGCATCTTCCATACTTATGTGTACCTACACATACCTACGCAGATGATGGGGAACTGGCTTTTCAACTTTTTTCATTTTGTGGAGATCTTTTCATTCAAGATTGGGATGTATGGGAAATTTTACATATAGAAATTGGGTTTTGGCACATACAGACCTGCTTTTGTCACCCACCTTTTGCTGAAAAGCAGTGAGGTGGACAAATCCACTTTACTTTTCATTGGTAAAAGTTCCAGCTCTTGGATTGGACTTACTGCATCTTCTAGCTCAGTATTTTTTATTTTCATTAGTTTGATAACTTCCAGTTGTTGACATCATAGCTTTACTCTAATGCTTTTTTGAATTCTGATGCAGGTTGTCTTTTAAAACAGTAATCTAGTAATTTACATTTCGTGTTCATCAGCATATATCTACTTCTGAGCTAAAAGTAGGAGTTTTTTCAGGGTTGGAGGATTCTTTTGGATTATGGCATGAAACTAATTATCAGATAGCTGATATAGTCTCAATGTTCCTCTTGGAAAAAAAAAAACTATAAAACAGGCAATCCTCATGACTAGCTGCTGCAGGTTGAAAATTTCTAGTGGAATCCTTAAGGCTCCTCCTCGGGATGAAAAGCCTGTCCAGTAAGTTCTGGACTAGCAGACATTTCGGAGTAGATTGCTAACAATTATCATTTGGTATGTATTATTTCCACTAAATGGTTTGGATTACTGTGTGGAACCTGGTTATTTTGCATTTGTCAGTGTTTTTGTTAGTAGTTCCCATAGGTCAGTAGCAGAAAGAGCTGTGAACTACACTTACACGAAGTAATCCTGCTACTTGAGGAATGTTGATGTGAGTCTGTGTTATTTCTGTGTGCTCTATGTGTGTGTCAGAAAAATAGTTTAAATTGATGTTAATACAGTGCTTTCTCAGTATTTAATAAATGTTTTTGATGTCCTAGGAAGATTATGGTATCTTTATAATTTGACTTCTTGCAATCCAGAATTTTTTTCCTGTAGAAAATAAACAGGAATTAACATTGTCTGGTTTGTAATTTCTTTTTACAGCATGTTTTTTTTCCTTCTTTAACACTATTTCTAAGTCTGTATGTTAATATTTTGGCCTATTGGATTTTGGTTTTTTTAGGAACACCTGTGACTCCAGTTACTCCAGCCAATGTGGTGCAGAGTTTACCTGATCCTTGGGTATCTCAGATTGCTAATACAGATACCCTTGCTGCTGTTGCACAGATTTTACAGAGTCCTCAAGGCCAACAGGTAAATATTTTGTAAACAGTTATGCTGTACGCTGTTTGATACTTTGTGTCTTTAAGGTACCCTTAAGGAATACTGCTTTCATGAGTATCTCTTAGTTTTGTGTCCAGTATCCATGTTAACTCTCACATGAGGTTGTTCATCACAAGCAAGTTCCAGGTAAACTAAAACTTCCTGTTACCTTTTGTAACCAACCCTGTTTGTTCCTTAAAAGTATCGCAGAATGTGACTTCAGATAAGATGGTATGTAATAAATACTTTTCTATATAGTATTGCAGATGACTAAATCAAGAGCAGCATTAAGATTTCATGGATATAGGTGTAAAATAGAATGCCAGTTTAAGCATATTTCTCTGCTGGATGCCCCAAGAAGCTAAACATTGTACAGAATTAGATAATGGGAATGTACTCATTCTGGAAGTGAATTGTGTGTTGATTCTTTTCTTTATCTTTCCATCAGCTAAATATAGTTTTTATTTTGCAGCATTCAAAAATGGGGTCTTAGAAGTGACTTGTGTTCCTCAGCTTCTAAATGCTCAACTCCAGAAAAAGTGGCTCGGTGTGCAGCATGCATTGAACTGCTTGTCCTCTTAACCCGCAGCCACATAAGTTGAGCGCACACAATCAGCTTTCTGTAAAAATGTAGATCATCATTTTTCAGTTTATGCTAGAACTCTGGCACCAGCATAACTTTGGCATTATGATTTTTATTTGGGCTGCGGAATAGGATGCTTTACCTGCTCGGGTACTAAACAAAAATCCCACGCGTATGAATGAGAAGCAGTCACAAGTGAGCTGTTACGAAGCACTGATGCTGACAATAACAACAACTTTACTTAGTGAGATTGCTTAGCTGAACACTGTAAAACAGAGTCATCTGTAAGTGTTCATAAGCGAAGGGAGTATTTTCATCTCATTACACTGAAATAAATTGATGGGTCATTGAAAAGCAGAGCAAAATGAGTTTGTGGGATACTTTGTGAAATGCGGAGGAAAGATAGTGGAATAGCTCTTAAAACAAGGAAGGGACGTGAAGTGATAATGGGAGATACATGGGAAGTCAGTAAAGTACTTTTAAAGATTATTACCTAGAGAGTGTTCTAAATAAAAAAAAAAAGGGTGAAGCAAAAGAAAAAGATTCTGAAGATGAGAAGGGAATTAGCGTTTCAAAGACAGCAGATCACAAAGTAATAACATTTGGATATTTAGCTCTAAAGCGGTAAAATGAGGAAGAGAATGGATTTTGAGAGAGGGAAAAGATGGTCTTAAGCAGAAATGTGGAAACAGACTAGGTACGCAATAAATATGTACATGCAGATCTCTAGGATTGGTAGATGAGCTGCAACATTTGCTTCCATCCTGTCCATCTCTTTTTTTTTTTCCCTGTTTTCCAAGCCACTCCACCCCCCACTGCCCCCAAGCTCCAAAGTCCTTGATTTCATCTTAAGATTGTGTTTTATGGTTGAGAATGCATGCAGGTAAATTGAGAGTCTAGACATAGGAGAGGGCAGTGTAAGAAAGATGTGACCAACAAGAATGTGAAAACAACCAGAATGGTGACCACCCAGGATTTTCGCACTCTAGGGCTTCCATCTCTGCTTCTTTGGTTTGATTCCTTCCTACTCAGAGCAATACACAAGGTGGACCAGCCATATTTGCTCATCTTTTGTGGATTGCTCAATGTGGGGGCAGGGGGCCTCTTCAGCTTTGCCTATTGCAGAATCAGTGAAAGCTCTTGGTGAAGTAGAACAATAATTGAAACATTTTCAGAGTCACTGATGTATAAGGAGTCTGTATAACTGTTTTTAAAGAACAGGAAGAGTTGCTTCACATTATCAGAAGGTAACTCTAAAATAGTCTTGAAAAAGGATCACACATTTTTGATGCACTGTGGAAAGAAGATCAACCTAATCAGTTTATGCAGAGTTTCTAGTGAGCCCTAGTAAAAAGGGAGGGATTGAACCCTGTAAGAGTGCAGTGGTGAACCCCATGAGGAGGTCGAATATGAATGTGAAGATAATCAGGGACTTATGTCAGCATAGTTTGAACTACCTGGATTTGCTCAACCTTTTTTCCAGAAATACCCAAAGGTAAGGCTCCAGGGGTTTACCTCATAGAAGATCAAAGAACTGGCTTCCTCTAATTCCATGGTACTTTAGGAGGGCTTCTTTCCATAGGGATAGTATTTTTTCTTTTTGTGTTAAGGTAAATCCGTACAATTTTATGGGAGCATCTCTATTCAACATGTGAATAGATCTGCACATGAAAAAGCCTTTTAGTTCCTCACTGGGACAGCTCCTTTTAAAAAATTATATACAAATAGGAAGTTGGGAGTAAGGAAATCAAGATACACCAGGTGATTGGATTGTACATTTGTTCTAAAAAAACTATGGAAAATATTATATTTTTCTTTATTTTCCTCCTCTGGACTTGAAGGAACAGACTCACAGGGTATCCTGATATATGCTGATGAAATGTCTTAGGTCCATTCATTATACTTTTGAAAGTTCTTTCTCTGATAATATTTAGTACTCATTCCAGTATAATTCTAGACCTCTCCTGGGTTGTGAGTGGAGTTGTTTAAACAAACAAACCACCTCAACCACCACACCACCCCCCAAAACTATTTTAAAATAATATTTGAAACACCCAACACTATTTTTAAATAGTATTTTTTAACATCTGTTTTCTGACATTGCCCATACTTTGTTTTTACTGCAACATACTTTGTTGTTACTGTATGTTTGTTGCCCTAGAGCTGCTGCTTCTGGTTCAACATTGCACCTAAGCAGTTTTTGTCCTAAGATAGTTCTATATAGAGCCCAGAGTCTGTGCCATTGCAGGAAGTAAAATTATATTCCCAGTCCCTGGTTAATTTGCTTTTTATGTTTTGTTAACATAGCAAGGGAATTGCATCCTATCAGTGCAAACCTGAGTTTCAGCATGAGATTTTCCGTGTGACTAATCCAGAGACACTAGTGCAAGCTCTTCGTATAGACATGTTGCATCAGCTTAAAGTGGAGCTTGCAACAGTGCAGTTATTTTCCCTACATGAATGTCTTAAAGCATACAGATTTTCCTAATATAGCTGGGCCCTTAGGAAGCTGGAGTAGGCTAACAGATTTTTTTCAGGTCAGAAGGAATCAAACTGGAGAAACAGAAGAGGGGGAACCCTAGAAAGCAGGAAATCCTGAGTGGTGACTGGTCATCATGCAACTTGTCAGAGCAAGTTAGGAGGAAGAAGCATCTGCATGTCTTATCAGCCACAGAAAACAAATTAGCCAGTAAGTGGGAACAAAATTTGCCGTAACTGAAAACAAATTAAGATGAAATAATAGCCATAGGTTAGATGATACTGCATTCCTGAGGTGGTTTTTTTCCTAATTGGAAGGGGAAAAGACTAGTTTGTTTTTCAGTTTTTTGCTTTTTAAAATAATTTTCTTGTTTAATGCGTTTGTTATATTTTCTCTTTTAGCTTCAGCAGTTGATACAGACACTGCAGATACAGCAGCAGAAACCTCAGCCTTCACTACTTCAAGCCCTGGATGCTGGTCTTGTTGTTCAGTTACAGGCCCTCACAGCGCAACTTACAGCTGCAGCTGCTGCTGCTAACACACTTAATCCACTGGAACAGAGTGTCTCTTTTAATAAGGTAGAAGTAGAATAGTAGAAGTTTGAAGAAATATTTATTATTAAAATATATGTAAGTGAAAGAGTCGTCTTTTGGATTTTGTGGTTTGACTTTAGATATGTTAAAAAAATAGATGAATATAGTCTAAAGTGCTCTATCTTGAAAATGTTAAAAAAATGTCTAGAGATAGTAGTATAAATGAAAATACTAGTTTTATGAGGTTGGGGCTAAATGGCATTTCATAGAATATCTTGAGTTGGAAAGGAACCATAAGGGTCATCGAGTATGAAGATGGATTTGATTTAGCAAAGTTAAGCCATTGTTATGTTTTTCTTCACCCTTTGTAACACAGCGGTGAGAATTGAGCGTGTCTTGTATTTCCTCTTCCTGTGTTAATGATCTGGGGTAGGAAATGATTTCTTACAAGGTAATGAAAGGGAAACATGCAGAAATGTATATACGCTGTTTTCCCACAAGAGTAAAACGGGATTGGGCTTGTAATTTTCTTACCTTATAAATGCCAAGAAAACTTATAATTTTAGCCACAGAGTGATAGTAAGTGAGGAAGTAAGTTTATGACTGTAGTTAAAACTAGTCATGTGACACTTTTTAAAGGATGTCAAAATGTAAAAAAAAAAAACCCCGTAGGTAAAGAAACTCTGTGTGTGTTGCAGCATATATGCCTATCTTAAAAAAGAAATAAAAAATACAGAATGCAGGAATTTAAGACGACTAATATAGTTGCATGCCAGGTAGCAATAACCTGGTAGCAATTACAGTAGTAGTAGTATAGTATCAGTAGAATAAAAAAGGAAGAACTTCTATGCAAAGATGAATACATAAATGAATTTTGTTCCATTATCTTTGGAAGAAACAGCTTGTGAGTAGATAATCTCTGTAGGATTGTCCTGGAGTGAATAAATAATAATAAGGACGTCAGAGAAGCAAAAACCTTTTTTTCCTAACCTAGATAATCTCTTTTTCAGGCAGTTAGCTGCTTAGAACTTGAAAAATGCTGAGTTTAAAGTTTTAGGACAATTTATCTTATATTTCTAGAATTTGTTCAGCTAAACTCAAATCTCTGAAATAATAGAGAATTTCATTACTAATGAAAGTAATGCAGCTGTAAAAAAAAGTCAGGAAGAAAATGGCCTGTACTGATGCTGTATCACAGCTGTAGCCTTCAACTCAAGTAGGGTATAATCACAGGGAATGAATGCATCAGTTAATAGGGACTGCCTTAATATTTAGATACAAGAAGTAATTAAGAATACAGCATTGTATTGTGGTTTCTTCTGCAGACTTCAATTCCAGCATTTATATGGATATGTGTACTCATAGGTGTGGCTGTCTTTAATGTTGGACAACTTAACTGGAGCAAATTGAAGGAATTGGCATTCTGATGAGATGTTTATATACCTTGAGGGAGTTCAGCCTGACATTCTTTAGTTAGTTTATGCCAGTAATAGTATGAGGGAGGCTTGTTGTCCTGAAAGCTGTCAGCAGAGTGAATGTACATGATTGCGATTTCTGGGACTTTGAAGGTAAGTGTAGTGGAGGGAATTGTTGTGGTAGTGTGGTAATTTACAAGCTTTCAGTAGGTATATAGTGTTCTTCTAAGCTGTGGAAGAGTTGTGTTTATAGCATGTGATTCATACCTCAGTTCTGCATTATACAAGTAGTGTTAGGTTATAATACATCTCAAATTCCTTGTTCAGTGTTCTATAACATCTCTGTGAATGAACTCATAATGTATGTCTTGTTAGTCCTTTGAGGCTTTTACTCAAAGGTTATTTAGGCTGCTTTGCAGAAATAGCATGTCGTTTTAGAATTTCCTCTTTTTTTTTTTACTAGAACGTTGGCGCTACCATACCTATTTTGTCCTTTTTCTGAGGTTTAAGGATTTCTGAGTCTAGGTATTATAGAAAAGTACATATTAATATATATCTATTAATGGGCAATCTTATTTTTGCAATGATAAGTTTTGGGGATGATAATTTTCCTTGCTTATTTTAATGGTTTCTCAGCGTCAATATCACTGCCACCCGAATCCCACTTCTCAAAAGCTGAATACCATGAGTCATAATGATATAATTCTATTTATTAGACTCTTTACTTCCATTTTATTATATAATTAATTGTATACTTTTTTTTTACTAGACATGGCAGCCTCAATGAACAAAGCATTAAAAAGATTATTTACTTTTATAGAAATCATCGACATCAGTGTTTTAGTTTGAATCAGGAGCGTGCTTTTGAGGTTAAACTTTTGATTGTTTACACGTACTGCACATTGTTTCACATTGCAAAGCAATCTTGAATGCATAAAGTAGATTAATTTGGATTAAGCTAAAGCAAAAGATACGCTCCAACTGCTAATGAACACAATCTACAGGGCCAGACTGGAGTTGCTTCAAAGTAACTAGTAACGAAGCCCAAATAGCATGTCCAAATAAAATAAAATAAAAACTATAAACCAGATTTTTTAAAAGGAAAAAATTGGGGAATGTTTTGCTGCCTGACAACAAATGATCTTTGTTAGTGATCTTCCGTGATGCTCTGAAGTTCTAGAGTTTTTGTATGCATTTTAGAGAGCTTGCAATAGTTTTATATCCTACACAAAATGCCTCAGTTGCAGGTGACGACACTGTTAGAGATACAAGTATCAAAAACCAAGGTGTCAGAACAGTACAATGAACAGCAACACTAGACTGTTAACAGTCTTTGTTTGAGTACCAGACATACAGTTGCTTAATCTCTGGGGTTCTAGTTAACAACTTATTTTTTTTATGAAGACAAGTATATTTATAACAACAGAGCATGAGCCGGCAGAGCGCTCTGGCAGCAACGAGGGCCAACAACATCCTGGGCTGTGTGAACAGGAGTATAGCCAGGTGATTGATGGAAATGATTGTCCCATCTAGACATCCCATCTACTCTAGACTGCATCTGGAGTATCACATCCAGTTTTGCCACCCCCATATGGGAAAGACGTTCACAAACTGGAGTGAGTTTAGTGGAGGACCACCGAAATCGAATCCTGTGTTCAGTTTTAGGCCCCTCACTACAAGAAGGACATTGAGGTGCTGGAGCGTGTCCAGAGAAGGGCGACGAAGCTGGTGAAGGGTCTGGAGCACAAGTCTTATGAGGAGCGGCTGAGGGAACTGGGGTTGTTTAGTCTGGAGAAGAGGAGGCTGAGGGGAGACCTCATCGCTCCCTACAATTACCTGAAAGGGGGTTACAGAGAAGTGGCTGTAACTAGCAATAGAATGAGAGGAAATGGCCACAAGTTGCGCCAGGGGAGGTTTAGGCTGGATATTGGGAAAAACTTCTTTACTGAGAGAGTGATCAAGCATTGGAACAGGCTGCCCAGGAAGGTGGTGGAGTCACCATCATTGGAGGTGTTCAAAAAAACATGTAGATGTGGCACTTCGGGGCATGGTTTTGGTGGGCACGGTGGTGTTGGGTTGATGGTTGGACTTGATGATCTTAAAGGTCTTTTCCAACCTTAATGATTCTGTGATTCTGTGTGAATCTCAGTGACAAATAACACTTGTATTTCTTCATGCTTGTTCTTTAGTTTTGTCTTCAAGAATGCTGCTGAAATGCTTCTGGGCTGTTTAAAAATTAATAAACAAAGCAAACTTTTTTGTTTAGCAGAAGTACAGCATAGACATTTATAGATAAAACAGGACGTTTATCCAAGTTTTTCTTTTTCCCTGTCAGATACCTTTCTTTTTATCCCTCTGGAGGCTTACTCCTCTTACACGATAACTGCTTGCTTCAATTTTTTGCAGACTATGTGAGAAGTTGTTTTCAAGGAGCAGTGTATTTGAAGGAATTCAGGTTGTCTGAATGACACGTGTGTGTGAACATACAGTAATTCTTTGCGAAGTAATCAAGCTGTAGGTCTTCTCTTGATATGAGCAGAGCAGTTAGCTGATTGCCAAAGGATTGAATAGTTGACCTCTTTGTAGTAATTTCTTCTAACTAAAGGTACCATTATGTAAAATTAATCTTTATTTAAGCCTTCCTTCAAACTAGCTGTTACTTACTATGGAAAGAACATGTGTTTGTACTTGTAACAGCAGCGAGCGCTCAAGAAAGCCAGGGACAAAATTTGGTATTTGATGCATTCAAGAGTTTGGCAGCAATAGCAGTATGACATTTAAATTTCTAGTCAGGTTATTTGCCAAACTTTGGGTTTTTTTAAGTTGAGAAACAAGAGCATTTTTCTTTTCAAAAGTAAATACAGTTTTGGGATATATGGGGAGTACTCAGTAATACTTATTTTGTTTTCTCCTAGAAGCTGATGGACAGATTTGACTTTGGGGAAGAATCTGAACAAAATGAAGAGACTAAAAAGGAAACTCCCACTTCCCAACTGTAAGATCAAGCTATGTTTCTTATGGAAAATGCTAAAATTTTCCTGACACTAGTTGAACATTAGGATTAAATAGTAAGGAAAATGTTGTTTCTTTCAGAGCGTAAGCATATGAAAACAGTAGGAAGACAAAAAGACAGTTTACTAAATTAATGAAACATACAAATTTTTAATATTTAATATAAGTCTGTGTGCCAGAAGTTTTGCTGTCTTCATCTTAAAGTTGGCACGTTCTTTGCTTTTGTTAGTTATATTCATAACATTAATGGGATAATGATGGTAACAGAAGGTGGAACTAGCTACATCGTCTTCGTTATGTTATGTTTTTAGTTAAACTTGAAACTCAATTGTGAAGACCTGTTTACCAGCTGTTTAAAGCAAGAGAAAAACTGGTTTAAATTATTTAATTTTAGGCCTTTAGTACCAGAATCTGTGAACAACTCACTTTTTCACCAACTAGCTGAGCAGCTACAGCAACAAAATTTAGAACATCTCAGACAACAGCTTCTGGAGCAACAGCAGCCTCAAAAGGTAAGAACTCCATCTTGTGGCTGTCGTAATAATTATGTTCTCCACTGATAAAAAATTCACACTCCAGGAGAAAAAAATTGCCTTGTTACTGACACTTCTGTTATAATGAAAGTCTTTGTCACTAGCTGATCATCTAACAGAAGCTTGCAGAGTAAGTGAAATAAGTGAAAGTGTGTAAAGCAGGAAAAAAAACAAACAACCAAATGTGTGGGGTGTACATTTTGCTTCTCTTAGGAAAGAGTACCCTTTAGCTGAGTTACAGACTGACTGTGCTTTGGTTGTTCAGCTCTTTACACAGGGGACAAAAAGCTTTTTCCCTGCTGTCAGAAAGAAGGTGAGCACTGAAGTGATTACGTTCCTGTCTGTGAAGGGAGAGCAGCATGCAAGCTGCTGCTGCAGAACCATCAAGGGGACAGAATAGAGATGGCAGATAACTTTAATTTCCCCTACCAGGCTTTAAGTCTTGGCTATTAAATGTCTCATTCTGTTGAAGAATCTGAGCTAAAGAATAGACTCATATATTTCCTGAGGAATGATTAATTAAGAACTGATGCTTGAGACAGCCCAAGATTCTATCTTAGCTATGTGAATTGGGTCCTCTACTCTACATTGAAGTAAATTGGTTTATTTTTTCTGAGGTTAGTCCTCAGTATTTAGCTGTTCTTTTTCCCTCCTGATCCCATTAGAAAAAACCTAAAAGTTTATTCTGTCTTGATACTGACCAGATGTAGAGTGGACTTTCTGTGAAGTATTTGGATCTAGTTTCACAGGAAAATAGAAATGTCAGATTGAAAGAAAATCTAAGGGTCCACAAACTTAACAAACAACTGTTGGAGATTTTAGTTGCACCTGTTCAAAGGTGCAGTCACTCAGCTTTCAATCAAGAATGTCATTTGGGTTTTGAATTTGTGACTTTGCGTTTTTAATTGTTTAGAAAAATAGTAATTTAATTTTTACTAGATATTATTTTCTTATTCTACTTCTTAATTTTACTGTTTTATTTTCATTTCTCATTTAAGTGCACTAACTGAGAAAATTTGTACAACATAGCTACAGACTAAATAGTTTTTGTTGGTGGTGGATATCTAGCAATTTCTGGTTTAAACACTGAAAAATGTTGTGAAGGAATATAACTTTGAAGAGTGCATCTGTTTTAGGAGCTTTTGATGTGATGTATCTAAAAGTAACTCTCTGATTTGAAAATAAAAATGCTGAATGCCCACCTTATTGTAAAATAAGCAGAATTCGAGTTTAAATTAATTTTATCTATCAAATTATGTTACAGTACATTTATGGGTAGGGTGTTCATATGACTCACCCCTTATTATTTGATCTTCTATTCCAAGTGCTTTTCCAGAAGTTGTTTCCCTTCAGGTCTGCTCAGCTTCTTGTCTGGTCAGTACAGAGAGGAAGTTTTATTTTCACCTTGATAGCAGCTAAAAGATACAAACTTCTGCTGGAATTACTCTGTAACGTCTGCAGCGCGTTATGAGGAAGATTTTCTTTAATTCCATGTTTAAGCATCAGTGAGAACGATTAAGGGAAAGAGAAGGAAAGATAAAACACAAAACAAAATTATTAAACATCTGATTAGAGCAGAGGGAGAGGAGGAGAGGATAGAAGACAAGAGACAGAAGGAGCAACAAGAAATGTAGGAATTGATATCAAGAAACAGACTGAAGAATAATTAAATAAAAGGAAAATGAGATGAAACAGATAATGTTAGATGGAAAATGCATAAACTGAATTATAGTAAAATTTTTTCTTTTTCTGCGAATTGTCATTATAAGCTGTTTAAAAATATGAAGATAAAACAAAAAAAACCTTGGTACTGCATGTCATTCTGCTAACTTTCTACTATTCTTCTGGCAGATCAGATATCTAGCATTTGTTTAATTGAAGTGAAAATGTAATGAGAATCACTGAAATGTTTACCTGCAGCATTGGATTATAGGTTTAAAATTACTTTTCAAAATTGTCCTGATAGCATTTCTGAGTATTTTCATTGTAATTCCTGTATTTCTTGAATTTCTTTCATATCTTACAGATATTTATTCCAAATCTGTGCATACAATCCAATGTACAGGCCATTATAATTTTTTCTCTAGCAAATCAACAATGCATTTAGTATTTTACATTTTTTAAATTTTGGTTTTTTTTTCAGAACTGCTTGTTTTGTTAGGTCTCATAATTGACATGCTGACATAAATGACTCAACAGCCTCCCTTATTTTGTAGTAATTACTTGTCTTAAATCACACACTGTAAGAAAGTTTGGAGTTAAATGTAAATTTTTTAACTAGTTCAATTGGTATTGCAAACATTTTCATTATATTAATAACCAAATATAATTTATTAATGCACATGCATGGGTGACCAATTGGTATCTTTCAATGTCACTGTACATATGGTTGCCATCACTATTGTTTGTCCTGTGCGTTTTTGTTTTCAAGCCAGCAAAATTAAGCGACAAATAATGTACTTTGTTTTTTTGATTCAGCAAATAGTGGAGGGTTTTTTATGGCCAGGAATATTAATTATTTCAAAGTTTTGTATTTAAGGAAGATACCAAAAAAGGAATGGAACGGAGTGACATCTAGTTCAGCTTTCATATTAATGGGAAGTGGGAAAATAAGAAATACTTGATAAATAGTTTCTCAGGGATATTTGAACAATTGTTTCATGTAGTACTACATTTTGACACGGTAAGCATTTTGAATTATGAGACTTTTTATGATATATTATTATTTGCTATTTAGGCAAGCCCTGAGGAGAATCAAGAAGGAAATTTTGGTTC
The DNA here is from genome assembly GCF_030936135.1 of Gavia stellata. Lineage (NCBI taxonomy): Eukaryota > Metazoa > Chordata > Aves > Gaviiformes > Gaviidae > Gavia > Gavia stellata. Next base: position 43,441,042 of record NC_082595.1, read on the forward strand.
GGAGCACTCTGCCTCACCATCACAAGGGAGCAGTCAGCAGCAGTTTTTAGAAGTGGAAACAAATGTAGATGATTCAATGGATATTCAGCAACAGGTAAAACTATTTTAATTTTGATTACAGAACTTGAAAGGAAAACACATACTGAGATGATTTCAAAATGGGTAATATGGATGTATGCTCTCATATAGTCACATATATTGGGAGTATGTTTATTAAATGTTACTGAACATCTGTTATGTCTGACCTCAGGACATGGATATAGATGAAGGACAGGATGTTGCTGAAGAAGAGATTTTTGAACAAGAAGAAAAGAAATCAGCTGTTCGTTCAAGATCAAGAACTCGTTCAAGATCTCGTTCAAGGTTTCCTAATTAACTTGCATTAAGTAAATGAAGGTTTTCTGAAACAAAGTTGCAATTTGTGATTATCATTCTCAATTCTGCATTTTCCAAAATTGTCATGGGCAGTTTTTGGCAATGAAAAAAACAGTATTCATTTAATATTTGTGTGTTAGATGCAGACTTTTTGCATGACGGTTCATTTTGCATATCTGTGGTCTACTTTAAATTTTTTTAAGACCTGTTCAGGTAACACAGAAATAACTAACACTAGCAGCTGGTCAGGTTTTCTATGCCAGAAGAATAGATACTGTTAGGGAACTTTTTGAATGAGTTTTGTTTTAAGCTCAAGGTGTATGTTCTCTTCCTCACACTAATGGCATCAAGTTTATTTCCTGAAGCGGTTTGAGTGACTGCAGTGGAAATTTCTGTATCATGCTTGAAGTTTGTAGTTAAAAGATGACTAAATTAGATTTTTTTTTTTTTTTTTTAACTCAGCATACTGAAATTAAGTATTTTGTAGGTCACCAAGAAAACGAAGGTCTAGATCACGGTCTGGTTCTCGTAAGCGTAAACACAGAAAACGTTCACGCTCAAGATCAAGAGAAAGGAAGAGAAAGTCCTCTCGGTCATATTCCAGTGAAAGAAGGGCTAGGGAAAGGGAAAAAGAACGTCAGAAAAAGGGATTGCCTCCTATACGGTCAAAAACACTAAGTGGTAAGTGACAGCTGCTTACTGTTTTAGTAATGTAGTATTAAAGGGAAAAAAGGTTTTGTTTTTCATTGAAAGAGCAAGACTTAGCTTGAGTACTGTTACAAAATACAGTAACAATACTCTTTTTTTATAGGTTTCATTTCTGGTGTTTCTTACAACTTAGATAGGTGCATCATTTCATCTCCAAGGAAAGCAAGTATCATAGTGTTGCACCAATGATTTTGCTTCTGAACAGAGAGTACTAAGGCCGTCCCTAAGTTACAATCTGCTTTCTCTTTAATGCTGTCTTCTGTGGGGCATTTGAAGATGATCAGTGCTTGATCTGAAAATCGGTACGCTGATAAGACATTTAAGTATGTGGTACACCCTTTGGACACTTCGCTGAATATCTTAAATAGAGGCCAGTTTTGTTAAACTTTCAGAGATGTGAAACAAGTAATTTGCTATCATAAGACAGACCATAATGGTCGTATCTTAAAGTATCCAAAAATCAACAGGATTTCAGCTGCTGCAGAGTGCTGCAGTGCACTGCTGTCGTTTCTACAGAGAATTTACATACTAAAAAGAAGGAGGGTAGCAGGGAGAAGGAGAACTTTCTCCCCACAGTTGCTTAAATCAAAGGGAATGTATTTTGAGATGAGCACTAGAAGCAGTGAAATTGGGTGTAGTCATCTGCTACTGTATCAGTATATCCCATTGCTGCTGTTAGCAGGACTCTGGATTCTTGGGTTGCATAATTGTACTTATTTATTTTTGTAATGAACTTGTGTTCCTGAACTTAACTTTGCTTAGATAGTTTATACATGGTTTCTGACGTAGTTTTGCATTTATTTTGTAGTTTAAAACTATCGTTTATCTGAGAAGTTAAGCAGTTCAAAATTCATTTTTGCAGAAGGAGGAGTGTTCTGTTCTCTTCACATTAATTTTTTACATCATTCCAAGGTGGCTTTAAACTCAGGACTTTACTACAGTTTAGATGTATATATTTTTTTTTCTCCTCTGGCTTTTCACATAAAAAGAGGCAAAACAGTTTTATGGTGTAGATTTCTCTGTAGTCCACAAAGCAGGGAACTATAATGAAAATGGATGGGAACTGGGAGGCAGGGATGTTAAGTAACCTCATGAACAACAGCAGCAATTGAGGTCCTGTGAAGTAACCCAGCTCGTGGAAAGGAGATATTAAGAAGGCTAAGTGAAGTGTGGAAACTTTGGGAGGTGTAAATAAATAAATAGGTAATTCACCTGACAAGCGTTTTACTTAATGAAATTTGTGTAGTGACAGCCACTGTTATCACTTGCTGAGGTCTGAAGAATTGTTTCATAGAGCTTAACATCAAGAGAAACAAAAGGGCTGTCTACAAGCATGTGAGGAACAAGTTTGGTCCAAGAGAAATCTAAAGGCTAGTCATTCTCAGTACTGCTAACTACTGCTGTCAGTTGAAAATGTCAGTTGACAGAGGAACGCACGACACTGGTTTCCAGTTTGATGCGCCAAGATTGATACAGGAAGGATGTGTGATATATCAAGATGGTGATGAAGAAAGAATGTTTCCTTAGTTCAGAATGGGGCAGGCCCAAGAGATTCAGGTTGTCTGGTTTTGTTCTACCTTAGATCCTTTAAGAACCTGAGTGGATTACTCAGGGTAGTAAGATATTTGAGGAAAACTACCCATACTGGCCTCATCTTTCCTAATTTACATCAGCTTGTGTTAAGTGGAAATAACTGCTATGAGCTTGTCAAGGCTTGCACACATAGATGGTGTAATATTTGGAAGACAAAAGAATTGGAACCATGTACATATGGGAGAAGGAAGTTCAAGCTCACATGTCACTGAGTGTTTATATTTGGCAAGGGGGACAGGGGTAGGCATTTGGGAGACATTGCAGGGATCTGTACTCATGGTGGAATTGACAAGAGTCAGAAGTATCATGGACATCTTCAGCGCAGTGGTGGGCTTCAGCCAAGTTTGTCTTTCTGGGATGTTCCCCAGGGTAAAGTCAAAATATAGTTTCCATTTCTTTCAGATGAGAATGCAGTACATAATACTGCAGCTAAGTTCCTTCTGTTATATGCTTCTAGCCAGTTAGAACTTAATCTTACTTTGTTAAAACTGACTTTAAATCCTACAGGCATGGTTTTTATGGAACATGGAACAGAAATTATTATTAGTAATTTCTACTGCAGTTTACCTTAGCTAATAATTTACTGAATTTTATTTTTTCATTTGTTTTAAAACAACTGCCTTATTTAAAAGAAAATGAAACAAGAAGAATGAACAATTGTACTGAGTATCTGTTTGGTGTCTTGTAACATTTTTGATAATGTACTTAATCTCTATATAGTAAGTAATAGATTTACTAGTCTTGCTTTTTGATCAGTGATTTCTGTGCAATTGTAAAGCCTTTTATATCCACGCTATAGAGTATTTTATAAGCTAACATTGTAGTATTTTGATTGACATGAATGTGTCTCTTGACAGTTTGCAGTACTACTCTTTGGGTGGGTCAAGTAGACAAGAAGGCTACACAGCAAGATTTAACTAACTTGTTTGAAGAATTTGGACAAATAGAGTCTATTAATGTAAGTAAGTGTGTTATCACACATTTTCAGGGATTACACACTAGCAACTTAAAGATGCTTATGCCTCTGAATTCCTTTTAGTAGCTTAAGCTTGTATTTAGGAGACTTTTTTTTTTAATCACTGTTCAAAAACTGTGGCTGTGATATTTGCATGTTGGTTTCCATATACTGTCTCTTGAAGCACCAAAGGCAGTGAACTTCACGGTAAAATGACTTCCCAAACACAGACAATTTACACAATTTTTTAAACGAGGGTCTTGACAAAAAAAATGGTATTCTCTTTTTGTGATGTGGCACAGGGCAGATAGTGTTTTTCCTTGGACTAATGGACAAAAACTGATGTCTGTCCACATTGCTCTTGGTTGTGTTCCATACAGAGGGTTTCTTAAGTAGAATCAATGTGGATAAAATGTTTAGAAGAAAAGAAGTTGTACTGTAAACAAGTGTTTATTCTAAAATGTGACAATTAAAAAGATGGTTATAATTAGGAGATATGTTTCTCATGATTTAGTCATTTAGATGTAGATGTTTAGAGTCGTATTTCAGGGTTGCCTATAATTCAGCTTTAAAAGAAAGTATTTTTCTCCTTAAATAACATATCTACATGAGAGAAATTTGGATTTTTTTTCTTTGCTCCAGCAGTTTTAAAGTGCTTCTCATGCACTTTCATTCATTTCGGATAATATTTTTACTATTTTTCCTATCACGTTAATATATTCAGATATATAATTAATAAGGAACAGTTTTTGTGGCATTACAGAATCTTTTAAAAAACTTCACAAGTCAAAAAACCCCATAGCCTGACATTTAAGCCTCATTTTGATTTGCAGGGACTAGCAATTAAGGAAGTTCAAAGGAAAGTAATGTAACAACCATAATGTCCTAGTTCCTGTTAGATTTCAGAGGCAAACTATATTGTAAATATTTCATCCTACACATTCCACAAAGCTTTAAGTACTTGGGATAACGTTGTTGTATACCTTAAACATATTTTTCTAACAACTGCATTAAAATCTGTCATCTTAAATATTTTTGTTCGTTATGTTACTGTATGTTCCTAAATGACATAAAAGCACACTTATGTTTTATAACTTTCGGCTAAAACTAAAATAAGCAGTTGTCATACATGATTTGCAAACTTTTAAAGATTACATGCCACATCATACTTTTTCTTTCCTAAATGAAACATTAAAGCTAGTGGAAATCATGCTTCAGGAATGAGGACTCTACCCTTCAAAAACGCAAGATACTTTTAATCACTAGTTTGCATCTCTGGGAAAGGTGGTTGCTTATGGTGAATTTGGAGTTTAATAAGAGGTAGCAACCTCTGCTTTTCTGAAGCTGTCATAGTATAGCTCCCAGTTCTTGCCTGCTCCATGTTGTTCAAATCTTTCATGTCATTTTTAGCACCCATTCTTCAGCTTGCTGCTGCTTCTTGAAAATATTGTAACTGAAGTACCCTGACAATATCACTCTTAAGTTTTGCTGATGCTCAAAATTGTTAATATTGCTGATTAAGGTAACGATTGTTTACAGTGTAAGCCTTTCCTTTTTTAGTATTAGTATTCACTTAGTGTATTTATGTAAACTGAAGTACTGGTTTTCCTACATTTTAAGACCATTGCTTTTTTTTCTATAGATGATTCCCCCAAGAGGTTGTGCTTATGTCTGTATGGTTCATAGACAAGATGCGTATCGTGCTCTTCAGAAACTTAGTTCTGGATCCTATAAAATTGGGTCTAAAATTATTAAGGTAAGTTGATTTTAATCTAAAGATGCTGTCCAATTCAAATATGGTACAGTTTTAATACGATGATTTGTCATTTAGCAGCTGTTTGTTCAAGCATACAATTTGGAAAAGAATGAAGCAATAAGGTGTAAATTGTATTCTTTCCTCTCTAAGTAAAATGTAGCTTTTAACAGGTGATGTGAAAGATAGTAAAATGAAATTGTGACTTGATATTTAGGAAATACTTGGAGAACATTTTATGTACACGCTAGCAATAAGAGCACAAGACTGTAAACAACCTGAGTCCTGTCCTGTACCTGACCATGTGGATCACTTTAATATTAAATTTGATAGTATTCTTATGGAGTTAAGTATATGATTAAATGCTATGGGTTTTTTCTACTTTCTTTGATGCTTTAGATGAGTCCTTGAAGTATTGTATTTTTAATTTCCCCATATATATGTTAGAATTAATGTAGAACAAATTTAAGCTTTTTAATGTAATTAATCTTCCACATATCTGTTGTTGCAGAACTTCCTACAGGTTCTTTTAAAGTTAAAAACTTGTTAAAACTTTAATAAATAGATACTGAAGATTGATCTGCAGTGACAGAAACATGAAGGAAATGATCTGAAATGTTCTGTTCACAGGTTATATGATTTAACCAGATTCTCTGTTTGGGTTTTATTTTTAGATTGCCTGGGCTTTGAATAAAGGTGTGAAAACGGAATACAAGCAATTCTGGGATGTGGATCTGGGAGTTTCATATATTCCTTGGGAGAAAGTAAAATTGGATGATTTGGATGGCTTTGCTGAAGGTGGCATGATTGACCAGGAGACAGTAAATACAGGTACGGCCATTAACAATGATTCTCCTAGTGAGAAAATGTGTTTATTTTGGTAATTGCAAATCGTCAGAAAGTTTATGGTTTTAGGTAAGACATACTCTTTTTCAATTTACATAAATTTTGCTAGCTACTTGTTTACAGTATAAATGGCACTGTAGTCATGAAATGTAGATTGTCTTTGTAGATGAGTAACTAATTCATTGTCATGACAATGAGGAATTAGTCAGAAAAGGGAATTAATTTAAGCAAGTTAATAAAAGTTCGTGTTTTTTAAAACAGTTATGAATTTGCTGTGTACTCATTTCCGAGTATGTGAAATAATAATTTGTGTAGAAATTACGATCTTGCTATTGTGAAGAGTATTATATTCAGGTACAAGACTTAAGTTGGAGTTGGAACTTGTCCAAATAAGCACAGATTAGCTGAATCTTAAGGTATTTCCTCCATAAAATTGAAGAGACAGGAAAGCAAGTAATGTTAGATCTTGCTCTGAAACTCAGTTAATTGAGGGTTTTGTTAGATTTTTAAAAGATTCACGAGTACTGTGTTTTCTTGAAATGGATCTAGCACCAAATGACTGGACTATACTGAAGTAAGCAGTAGATTAAGACTTTTATAATAGTGACAGTAATTTTTCAGGTCAAAATGCAGTCTTGCTTTGAGTAAAAATTGAATATAAATGACAGAAATATTAAAGCATGGAACATTACTGAAATATATTCACTATGTTATACTTGAAATACAGAACTTTTTGAGGAAGTAGCAGAAGGAAGAAATGGGTGTTGGGGTGAGGTTTGTATAACATGAGGTTTCTCTGTCATTGTACAGTTGCCAGGTGATAACACAGATATGTTGACAGCAGCAGTTTTTAGAAAACTGGAGCATACTCTATATTACAAATTATTAACAGAATCATTGGTGAAAAAACTTGGCAAGTTTTGAAAAATCAGTTTGTATATAGGCATAATTAAACAGTATTGCAGGTGATTAAAGATATTTTACATTCTTTAAACTATATAATAAATAATTGCAGTTGCATCTTTTCATAAGTTTGGGTGTTATTTGTAATTACTCTCTACAGAGACCAGATTAAAATATATTGTTTAAGAAGGAAGAGGACTTTTTAGTATTTAAACAACAATAACAAATTAATTTTCTTTTTACTTTAAAAATATACCTTTTTTAAAGAATGGGAAACAGCCAGAAGCTCAGAAGCTGCTAAAGAAAATATTCAAACTACACAGAGTGCTGCAGTTGATAAGAGTACAGTTATTACAACGCAGACAGAAGCTTACACGCAACCAGTCACTATGCTGCAGGTTTGTATTGGTCTGAGTTTGCAAAAAACCCCACAGAACTGGAGGGCAAACTTTATATTCAATACAGATAAAGTTGAAGTACTTAAATCAAAAATACTTAAGTCCTGTGTCCATGTGTGCTTATCTCTGAAATATTTTAGAGTAGAATCAGTTGCCGTGGTTGAGCAAATTCTTTAGTTTCATGCACAACATATCCCAATCCCAACGTACAATCTCAAATGAAGGCTTGAATGTTGAAAACAGAGCAATTGTTAAAAACAATTAAAAAATAAAAAAAATACTGTCACATTAGTTTTTTAGGGAGAAATTAAAATGAGCTTACAGAAATTATTTTGCTTATAGTGCAAAGCATCTTTCTGTAAGCTAAGCAATGCAAAAATCTTTTTTCACTTGTGCTTATTTCTTCTCTACCTATGTGTTTTTCCCCATATCAGCTTTGAATATAAGTTTTATTATTTTCTCAGTAGTTTTGGGTAGGATTTCATAGGGACAGTCTCATCTTTAAAAGATCTAATTATTCAGGTAGTGTGCACTCTATATGCAGTAATTCATGAGAGTCTTTGATTCTCTGCTGTACTTTTTTTCCTTCTGCTAAAACAGAGAATTTTTATTAACATCCAATCAGTAACAAGGTATTGGGGAATGCTAGAAGAGTACAGTGTAATTTTTCTTAAGTATACTACACTACACATGTTTATCAAGTATAAATACAAATGCTTTTTGTCAGACTCTTTAAATCCTCTTTATAATGACCGTATGAAATTGTAAAATGAGAAGCAGTTACTTAATACAAAATTTCCTGTATTCATATGATTACTCTTTTATCTTTCCTAACGTGTATAGACATTTCCAATACTTGAGCTGACATAAAATTACTATGAAAGTTAACATATTTGTATTTACTTGCATTGAATTTTGAGCTTCTTTCTTTTCACAAAAGCTGTTTTCAGTCTTATTTCAAATGTCTCCTAGTGTACACTGTGATCAGTATATATTTAAATATACATATATATTGCTTTTATTCTGCTGCTAGTTACTTGTAATTATGCTGCACTGTATCAAAACAGGAGTTTGAGAAATATTAAGTAATTTTCAGGATTTCATCAGTGTTGTTAGCCTTACAATTACGTACACTAAACTCAACTTTCCAGTGCTGTTCTAAAATATGTAAATTTTTGTAATGAGAATAGAATCACTGTTTTCTAAGCGCTCTCAAATTGCCACACTACATACATTTTCCTTCCTTTTCTCTCTCTCACTTTCTGCATTCACCTCTCTCCCATAGGTAGACTTTTATTCTTGGATAAGTATAGTATTTAACTGTGTATTTTTCTGTTGTTCTTAGAATAAAGAAAAGATAGCATAGGATTCATCTAGTGTCCTTGTTTACCTGTAGTGTTGGTACCATTTCAGAATGCAATCTAATTCTTCAGGGTGTTCAGAATATATACAAAGCCTTTGGTACATTTAGTGCTTAACATGAATTGTAGTCAGAATCAGTTTATCCCTCTTTTAATGTCATTGAATACTGTTAGGTGTTGAAGTTGCTTGTTTTTTCTTTCCATGAAAAAAGATTCCGGTAGCTCCAGCTGTGCCTGCTGTTAGCTTGGTTCCACCTGCATTTCCTGTCACAATGTCTGTCCCTCCTCCTGGTTATAGCGCAATTCCTCCTCCACCCTTCTTGCGAGCGAGTTTCAACCCTTCACAGCCGCCTCCAGGTAAGGTAGTAAAAATGAAGTTGAGTATGTAATGAGTATATTCATTTTGTGTGCTTCTATGTACATCATGCTTCATATAGTTTTCCATCAGCTGCTGGTTACTGTTTGAGCCAGCTGACCTTTGAATCTTTAATTTTAATCTAGTATGAAATTTCTTATGTCTAACTTAATATTATTTTTGCTAGTGTATTCTGTCAAAAATAGGAATTTCAGTAGGTTTTTTTGAACTTTGTTAAAAATGAAGATTTAAAAATCCTTCATATTAATCTCCTTTCTTTGGAAAATATTGAAACTCTTATTTTTCTTCTTTGGATATTGCTAGCAGAAATCACTTTTAAAGATGCGTATGCAGATCATCTACAGTAAAGATGAGGTTGTTTTTGAAAACAATAACCACTGTTGCCTCTTCTTACACATTTGTTGTTTGCTAGTCTTCAGTGATGCAGCTTTTCAGGATGAATAATGTGGTCAAGTTTTTACTGCAAAACTTTATTTGGTTCCCTTGTAATAATTTGTCATTTTTTTCCATATAGGTTATATGCCTCCCCCAGTTCCACCTGTGGTCCCACCACCTGTGGTCCCGCCACCTGTTGTCCCACCAGTTGTTCCAACACGTAAGTTTTTCTTCTAATAGTTGTTTTAGTGTTACGAAAAGCTTAATTGTTTGATATACTACTTGTTAATCAAAAGCAAGTTAATGCTGTGTAATGGAAAATAGCAACACAGAAGTTATTGTTTAACTGGTTTAAGCAGGTATTGAGAAAAAGATTTACAGAGCTTTTCAAGTTGACTGAAAATGATACTTACTGTGGAGTTACTGGGAAAAAAAAAGCAAATTAATTATTATTTGTACGCATAGTTCAATATTTGAAACTCTGTAACAGATGTGTCTGTTACTTGAGCTATTTGGTATTAGTTACTGAATAATTTATAATAATCTATTTTTGTTTAGCCTTTTAACTGTATTCATTTAATGTTTAAAAATATCTGTTAAAGAGTACTGATTGCTTAGGTTGCCTGCAGTTCATGGTCTCTTACAAAAAAAATTAAATATTACAGTGCTGACTGAGGATAAGAAATTATTATAGAAAATGTAACACTTAAGGTAATTAATTTCATTTATTTTGAGTTATCAGCCTGACTTCTGCCAAACTACTCTTGAAGGTTTGAATATATAGTTACTGTGATACACTTCTGTTATTTCTCTACAGCTTTAGTACAGCCTCCATTACCAATTGCACAAGAGACGATGAAAGATGTTCCTTTTACTAGCCTTGTTCTACCAGTTGGCACAGTTACTAGCAATCTAGCTACTCCAACGTTATCTGCTGGAAGCGTTTTTAATCCTCTGCCAATCAACAAACCAGAATCAGATGAAAAGGGATCACATCTTACAGACCTTCAGATTTCTTCCAGTGAAAACAATAGATCTGGTAAGAAATGTGTTTATTGTCTGATACGATCACATACAGGAAACATCATGCTTCTGAGGGTCTTTTTGCAGGTTGTAGTCCACTGCACTAATAACTACAGAGTAGGAAGTTTTAGGCTGGGTATCATTTTCAATTTAAGTTGGAGGAGTGGTGGGAACCATCTTTGTCATCATCTGATCATTGATTTCTAGTAGCTTACGCTCAGGGATGTCTTCTTCGTAGGCTCGAGAAGTGAAGCTGAGACTGGGAGCCCTTTAGAAAACTTGTTAAAAGTGCATTCTTACTACACAAGTGACAACAGAAAGGAGCAGGAGAGGGTAGGATAGTATAATGTTTATAGAATTACATCAAAGATTTTAATATTTCCCTTGCATAAATTGGGTGATGGCTGTGGGATTTGTCAATTTTAAGCTGCTGTACATTCTTTACTATGTAGAGACATTAATTTCTGTGGCATAATGTCTATCACCAATGTGATTAAAATAGTGTATGTTCATTATAGAAACTGAGACAGACCTTGTCAGCAGTATCATCACTGAATGCATTAACTAAATATGGATTAAGCTGCATTTTGTTTTGAATGCTATGTGTTACACTGGCATTTTCTGTTAACCATTCTTCTTGTTGCTGCATTTTAGTGCAAAGTGATGTCTCAAGTAGCTCTGGACTTGTTGGAGGAGTGCAGCCACCCAGCGTCTCAAGCAGTTCTGGGCTTACTGGAGAGGGGCAACCACCCAGTGTCTCAAGTAGCTCTGGACTTGCAGGGGGAGTACAGCCACCCAGTGTTTCAAGTAGCTCTGGACTTGTAGGAGGAGTGCAACCACCAACTGTTTCAAGCAATTCTGGTCTTGCAGGAGGAGTGCAGCTACCTACTGTCTCCAGTAGCTCTTCTCTTGCTGGCGGAGTTCAGCCAACCAGCGTCTCAAGTAACTCTGGACTTATGGCTGGAGTACAACCGCCAAATGTCTCAAGTAGCTCAGGGCTCCTAGCTGGAGTGCATCCACCCAATGTCTCAAGCAGCCCTGGCCTTCTGGCAGGAATGCAGCCACCCAGTGTCTCAAGTAGCTCAGGAGTTCTGGCAGGAGTACAGCCGCCAAGTGTCTCGAGCAACTCTGGGCTTCTCATAATGCCACCACCCAATGTTTCAAGTAGTTCTGGACTTATGGGAGTGCCACCACCCAGTATTTCAAGTAGTTCTGGACTTCTGGCAATGCAGCACCCAGCTGCGGTTCAAAACATGCCTCATTTAAATATTAGTAGTCAAAGGATGCCGGGAATGCCTCTTATAGATATCCGTCCAGGCCTAATTCCCCATTCGCCTGGACCAAGGTTTCCATTAATGCAGCCAGGAATGCCACCACAGCGTAGTATTCCTCCTCCAGCAATCCTTGATCCATCTCTTCACCCACCACCTCGAGGTCCTTTTCCTCCAGGAGATATTTTTAATCAAACAGAAAGACCTTTTGGAACACCAGGAAGACAAAGTATCGATAGCATTTCTAATCCAGAGAAAAGACTACCACTTGGTGGCGATAACATTCAGCAGGAAGGAGACAGAGATTATCGCTTTCCTCCAGTGGAAAACCGAGATAATCTTAACAGACCATCTCCAGTGGATGTCAGAGATACTGTTGGACGACCACCAGTTGATCCAAGAGAGGGTATAGGAAGGCCTCCAGTAGATGGAAGAGAACACTTTGCAAGACCACATGTAGACATGAGAGAAAATTTTGGAAGACCAGGTATAGATAACCTTGGCCGAAGAGAGCATTTTGGTTTCAATTCAGACAAGCACTGGGGACAGAGAGGAGATTATGATGAAAGAGAGCACCATGCCTTCCCTATTTATGGTGGCCCTAAAGGCTTCCATGAAGACAGAGAGAGGTTTCGGCATGTAAACTATAGGTTTGATAGTAGAAGTGGTCCCAATTGGAACAGAGGATTTGAACAAGATGCTCACAGAGATTTTGATGACCGCAGAAGACCGTGGGAAAGACAGAGGGATAGGGATGACAGAGATTTTAATTTTTGCAGAGAAATTAATGGGAACAGGTTTGGAAGAGACAGAATGTCAAACAACTGGATCCCCCCTCCACATCCACGGGTTTTTGAATATTTTGATGGGGCCACTTCCCAACGCAAAGCCGATAATATGCCCCAGGTAAACGGTGAAAATACAGAGACAGAAAGTCAGCCACCAACTGCACAGGTGCAGGATGATCCAGAACTTTATGAAAAACTGACATCTTCCGTCGAGATAAACAAAGAGAAGAGTGACACAGAAGCTGATATAGAAAGTGAACCAGTGGTAGAAAGCACAGAAACTGAGGGGACATAATCATCACTCAGTAGGTAAAAGATACCTTTTGTAAAGTTGTCATCTCTCTGTAATAGATAAATGGCTGACTGGACCGTAGCAGTTCACTTTTGTCTGCCAGAATTAAGTTAATCTGATGTTCATGTTCATCTTTCACTTAAATAACTGTACAACTGACTTGTATAGAACACTGTTCTTAATTTGAACATGGTAGGTAACCATTTTTTTATTTCTCTGGTAAAGCATAAACTTGCCCCCACTTGCTTTTAATTTCACAAAGATAAAACAACAGCTTGTCAAACAAAGACTTCCTATGGAAGAAAATGGAATTTTTTAGATACTACCCTTAGGTTGGCTATCAAAATTGTTATACTTGAAAACAGGTGCTGGTGTATCTTGTCCGTGTTTTTAGGCTGCTGCAGAATTTTAAAGTATAGACAAAGCTGTGATATTTTATGTTCCTTTAATTCGGCAGAAAAAGAAATGGCCCATGTTACTTAAGGAGCATAACGCAGAGATTAAAAGTGATTTTGTAAAATCTACACTATAGTCTCTGTTTTCTCTAAAGTAAGTGTTTGTGATTTGTTCCTCGTACTGCAGTGGGTTTAAAAAATGAAAAAGTACGTTTTAATGTTGGGTGCATTTTGTTTTTAGATGCCAATAAAGCATATTTGTTTGATAACAGTGTTCTAGGTATTGTATTTTTTTAAAAACCTGCAAGCTCTAAAAACTTGGAATCAGCTATGATATGTGCTTAGCTAGTTGTTGCAAAAGGTTTATATTACTTTTGTAAGACCAATGCAACAGTTATATGTGCAAGAAGCATATGTTTTTTACATCTAAAATCATGCATAGTAGTTTATGTAAATAACATATGTATGTAAATATTTGTGTAAACTGTTTGTAGATACCACTTTTTCTGTGTGTGCCTGTGTATGTGCACGCACTCACAGAATATTGTAGACAGTTCAATAAAATTGAAATGAAACTAGGTTGTAAAAATTTGCCTTTCACCTTCTTCAGGTAGTAAGATAACAAGACTTGCTTCACTGCAATACTGCCAAGCTTGTATTTACCTTCTCATGCTCATTGTTACGATGTTCTTACTACTTCTAGAAGGTGGAACATGATATACTGTAAGAATATACAGTAGGATTTTAGCTTACTTTTTAAAATGCAGATATGCATGAAGCCAAAACTTAAGCAAGTATTTGCATTGTCTTATTTTGTAATATATTTGGTATTCTGGATAGGTAGTGGTAGTGATCAAGTACTTTGTGGTTATTTGTTTTTACTGACTCATAGTCCAGAAATGTTGCACGAGAAGTAAAAAGCTGTTGGTCTTAAAAACCCTACATGTTTTTAACAGAAATAAGGGTGGCTTTGTGTTTTGATGGCTTAATACTGAAGTAGAACGTCTTGTTAAACTGTTGAGATGAATTGGCTGATTAGGTAAATTAGTAGCACTATTCTCTCCTGTTTCACCTACTTTGCTGCTTGTGTATCCTTTAAATTGGTGGTGGAAGATTTGGCTCTACGGTAATGTCAGATTTTCAATTTGTTCCACTGAAGTACATATTCAACATAACTTTTGTTAGAATTCTGTGTCTGAAATCATCCTTTCACTCAGTTTTGCGAAAGTTGTTTTTCTTTTGCATAACAGGATCGAAGGGTAGATTCTGTTACGTGAATGCCCCTTTGGTAGAAGAAACATTTTTAGTTCAGATTAGAATTTTGACCTTTAACATTAAAGTGTTAACATGCAAGTTTTAATTCCCCTTCTGCTTCCCCCAAAGGGATGAAAGTATGAGAATGTCACATGAGTGTAAAGCATAAGCATGCCTTTGAACGTAGATGCAAGTTATGCATGTGTGTGTTGCCCTCTCCCTCTGGGAGGTGGGGTATTTTTTCATGCTGTGTCATAGTTCAGTTTTTCAATTACAGGGGCTTTATTCTGGATAGTAAACAAACTGTCAGCTTAATGAAGGTAGCCCTTTGAAAGCCTGGAGTTGAATGAATGATTCTTTATCTACTGTGCAAATAGTAGTCATTAGGATGTAGTGAGGTATGCATTAAATAACTATTGCTTTGTAATAGACCTTGGTGATGTGTTTATTACCAGAACGTGTCTCGGGAGTTGAGATGAACAATGTTTAAGGTAAAAGTACCTTCGTGGGCAGACTGTGGCTCAAAGAACTTGACTGATGCTGCTGCACCACCTACTAGTATTATTCTGGTCAGGCAGATATGGTTGTATGAAAGTCCAAATGCACAAAATAGCTATAAGGATACTTCATGAACTTAAGGGAATTTTTTTTGTTTAATTTTAATATGTGCAGTTTGAAAAGGCTTCAGTCACAGACCGCATAAATACTCAGAATCAAACACATATTGGCAGTAGCTTTACTTTTCAAATATTTTGTTAAATGCCTCTTTAAAACTGAAAGTTGATCTGTTTTTCTAAACTGGGACTGGCAGTATGCTAAATTGCTCATAGTATGATGGTTTAAGTAAATTACCAGGTGAGAGATGGTAAACAATTTGGTTGGTAGTGGTATAAAACGATGTATTATTTAATGATTTTTCATCTTTGTTAATATCTTTCAAGCATTAATAAATTGGCTACTGTACATATGTGTTACACCATCAATTTCTAACTACTACTTTATTTTTTTCTAGAATAAAAGTTTGTTTTACAGTCTTCAGTTTCATCATGTTTACAGCTAGAACTGTTCCATTTCTTATTTTATTAATGTAGCACACAGACAAATATCGCCAAAATAGCCATATTCAGAAGCTCAGAAGGGACTTAAGAAACCATACTGTTTTGGTAATATTTATCTTGCCAGTAGGAATTTTTAAATCTTTTGGAGTTTGAGTGAAGACTTTGCTTTCTCACTGTAGATTAAGCCATCGTAAGCCCACATGTGCACTGAAAGGAGCTGTCCTGAGATCCAGACCAGTTCTTTGATGTGGTTTATGGTAGTGACATGTAATTTTTGCTGATGCAAAGGGAAGAGTGAGAATGGAACAGAAAGAAGATGGAGGCCAGGCATTTGGGCAGCAGTTCTGGCTTATGCCTGTTTAAAGCTTGCTCTAGTGATGAAAGGTGTCAATTCTAGCAACTGAAGAAGCAGATCTACTATTTACATAAGTAATATACATATTGAAAAATATTTCGGGTAGCTTTGCAGGCAACACAATATATTTAGGCATGCACGTCTACTTGAAAACCTTATGCATTAGTAAGTTGTTTGATGTATTTATTACCTTTTTAAACAGCCTGTGATTCTGATTTTTTCAGTGCAGTGTATTTGAGCAGAATGCTACGTCCATAAAGATTACAAAGATGAAACATAGCCTTCATTTGCTATAAGGACATGATTTCTTTGCTGAAGCCTTTTTCTGTGAAATACTGGTACACTTTCATTTTTATATGTAGTGCTTCATGTTGTTATTACAAACTCAAGGGAATGGATTCTGTTAGATTCCTTCGCTTCAGTAGAGCACTGTACCATTCTTAAAGTCATTTCAGTGATTTAAATGGCTTTATTTATGAAGTTAAGGTACTTATACCCTGAATAAGGCAAGATGGGAATACTGTAATCAAGCCTGTAATGTGGTATGCACGGGCATTACTTAAGTACAGTTTGAAAATTGTCAAATAAACTGTATATAGAAGGTATTTATAAAATAAGCCAATTTATTGCAGAATTCTCTCAAAATACAGTGTCAGCAGTTCTGAACATGTTCAAGGATACGTTATGCTGGTCAACACTTAGAAGTGCACGTTTTCTTGATTCAGGTTCCCCTAACTCAAATCTTTGGGTGATTTGACTTGAAACTGGTAAAAATGGATCCCAAATTTCATTCTTTGTGTTTTCAGTAATGTATTTAAAAATAACATGAGTGACTCTTTTTGTCTCTTGATAATGGGAGCTGAACAGATAGAATTTTAAAACCTATTCAGAGTATCAGGAGTCATCAGGAGTAACTAGGACAATTCTTTTGTTACTGTTAATTCAGGTAATGAAAGGATCTTCCTTTCCCTGTTGACAGCTATTGCTGATTCTTTGAATTTTACATTAGTCACATTTTCCTTTCAAGTGCTGAGCTTTCACAAGTAAGCATGTACTGTGAAGCCATCTACTTGCGTAGATGAGAGATTGATTTAAAAGGCATAAAGGCAGGATATTCTTTTTCAATTCAAAACTGTGTTTTTTGAACAAGAATGGCAAAAGCATCTTTCTGCCGTGTTGCTTTACTATATTCATTAGCATCAGGAGAAACTTTGCAGTAGCAAAGAGAATATCATATTGCAAGACTTTCCTAATTGTAACTAGTCTTACGTTTCTCCTTGAAGGCTCATCTTAGTGATGTTATTCACTCCACTTAGTCTGTACAATTTCTTTGGGTACTCAGTAAACATTTTGAATTTTACTAATGTATGTACATGATATTTCATAGTCAAGAAAAGTCAAGTAGAATTACTAAAAAGAAAATTCATTACATCTCTTTAAAAGTAATAACTTACAGCAAAGATGTATAGGATGTGAAAAGTGATTCTTGTCAGTCTTGTCTTGGGACGATATGAAAGTCTGTTAATAGGGTTTTTGTTGAAGTTGGTAGGCTGTAAAATTCTACTTGCCATAATTCTTGTATTCCATTCTATCTTGCACAAACTTGATGAAGAAGGGTAGTCTCATTGAATATCCTACTCTTAGTATCTTTTAGATGCTTTGCTACCAAAGATTAGAGGAGAGGACGGACTCATGGTCTTTGCAGTCTTAAAAATCAAGAGCTTGTTAAGATACGTTGTGCAGTTGAAGATGAATGTGTTTGTCTTTTTAAGAAGTTTAAAATGCATGTTTCAGCACTTGCATAGTAATATTGCACAGTGATACTGGTGGTGTCACTGGTTTACTAGTCTTATTCTGTACTTTGTCATTTTTCTTTTAAAGTTAACTCAGTAATGTTAATTTTAATTTTTCCTCTTATTTCTATCATGAAATCATACTAATGGCCTCAGACAAGGGACTATTTTGTGCTTTACAAAAAGGATCTGATCAGAGAGTATTTTAACCTGTAGACAAGTTAGTTGAACACTTTCCTTCCTGATTTAATGCTGCAATATTTCTCTTGAATGATTTTCTGTATGCATATCTGTGTTACAACGGGTATGTGTTCACATTAGCATGTATCAAGCTTTCTCTTGAAATGCAGAAAAATGGTGAGATTCTTTAAGTTAGATGACTTGATGTGTTTCTAAAACTAGGGTAACGTTCACAGCCATATTTGTATACTGGAGCATTATAATTGCGTTGGAGCGGTATAATTGTGTGCAAGCCAGTGCAAAAAATTCTTAATAGGTGAAGAGTATTAAACAGATATAGAATTGTTAACTCAGATGTAGTTTGGTAGGATTCACCTAGGCCAGAGATGCAGGGACTTTGGATCTGAATGTCAGTTCCATTCAAAAGGAGAGATCATATTATAATTACATCTGGGAAAATAAATGTAGCTTTTTCTTGATAACAGCAGGAATTAAGTAGAAATAATCTTAGTGTTTAAAGCCATTTCTAAAAATCCATCCACCTTCGTCTAGTCAAAGGAAGAGGTATCATTGTCACTTTAGTTGATCAAAGGAGAAAATTACTTCAGATTTATGCTGTTTCTGGGGTAATCAGATCTCATTCAGCAATGCAGTGAAATGCTGTTTTAAGTGTGCCTTAAGCTTTTCCCTCTGTAAAGGAGCATATATTTCAAACTTTAGACAAAAATCTGGACAAAACCAATAAATTTTTGTCTGTAAAATTCTGAATTAAATTCTGATTAAGTATTCACTAATTAAAAAGCAAGCATCCAAAGATTTTAAGTAGTCCTGAGCATTTTTCTTAATGTTGCTCGTACCTTAATTAAAAACAAACAAAAAAACCCCAACAAAACTAAAAAAACCCAGGGAGGTGTAAATATTAGTAAGATTACAAGGTTCTTGGAGAAATAACTATACCTATTTGGGTATTTTTAAGTAGTGGATACTGCAGAACCCAGGTTTAAGGCATGATAAAGAACTATCTCACTTGCAAGGAATGTGCTGAACTCAGGTGTTGGTGATTTTTTTTTTTTTTTTTTTTTGTTCCTCATTCCTGTTATCTGCCAGTCCAAATACTGACTGTTTGGGGTTCCTCTCTGAACGCTGATTAGAGGATATTCTGATTAATGCATATGTATTCTGACTAATAGGTAATACACCGTATGTATTGCATCACTGTAATACAGACACAGCTAGTGGGAAGTTGGGAGTGATGTTGTTCGGGGCAAAACCATCAGAGAAATCAAAAGAGGAGATTACTGAATTGTGTCTGAAACATGTCTACTTAGTACAGAGATAATTACTGATTACTTTTAAGTATCTCAGTACTTAAAAGGATGCATTTCACAGTAGTATCCCAGTTTGGAAAGTCCTAGCTACAGTATCATTTGCTTTCTGCTATCTGTAGAAAATACAATTTTCTCGATGAAAATTACTGCGTTACCTTTCATGTTATTTCTAGAGACTTTAAAATAATGCTGCTTCAGTCTTAGTACTAAACCAGTATGTGATATATGGCCTCACTTGTTTACCAGTGGGACATTGCTATTGGCTTCATTGGATCCAGAATTTCAATCGCTTTGTCTTGTGTGTCTCAGTTTCTTCTTCATTGGCCTTTAGAAAAGCAGGTGGTAGAAGATTAGCTGGTTCTAGTTTCATTGATTTTTCTACTGCTTTTAAGCCCAAAGCCTTCCAGGGGATAACTTTTTTTTTTCTTTCAAATCCTGTTCCCCTATGTAAGTATTTATGAGCAGGCAGCCCTAATAAAGTTTGTTTCAAGATTTTGAGACTGTGGTGGAATAGATTGTACAAAATGACTGAAAAAAATTGCAAGTACTATGCTTGTCTAGTCCTGTGCTAGGAAATTCACGGAGTGAAAGAAAGCAAGCAAATTGAAGCTAGTAAAACGCATTGGTCTTATCTTCTGTCTCTCCCAAAATGATCATACTTTCTAAGTAGATCGTTTCACTGCAGCACGTAGAGCAGCCCTGTAATATGTGGTCACTGTTATTTGTTTAGAATCCATTATGTCCTCTAACTTTCTTTTCCCCATGTGCTTAGTGCTTTTTTGAAAGGTTGTGTTTTATTTAAATAGCAGGGGTTTTTTTTTCAAATGATTTAAAGAAAAATGAATGCATGAGGTTAATAAAGTTTTCTTATTTCATTTTAGAACACACTGCCTAACTCTCTTCAATAAATTTCCTTCTTCAACTAAAGTTCTTACATTTCTGTATTAACTAGAATAGAAATAAGAATGGATGACGTGTAAAAAAAGAAATAAAATTTTTATCCAAAATTACATATTTTTGTCATGATAGTCTGGTTCCAGCATGTTCAAGAACATAACTAAAATGACATTTTTCACACCACCTAGCGGTTTATGTTGTCTCTGATATGCAACTTGATAAGTTATGCACAAGTTAGAGCGATCTCAGGAGCTGTCCCATGCAACACTTGCAAACTGTAGTGAATGCCAAGGTCTTGCATTTCCCTTCTCCATTCTTTACCTTGTCACCAGATATTTTAGTCTTTCTTATTCACAGTGAAGAAATTTAACCAACAAATCATCTGAAAATTACGAAGAATTTCATTTTTCCTAACTCTGAGAATTTGTTCTAAGTGTGTCTCATCTTGATACAGAAAAGCAAGCAAACATAAGTTCAAAAGGAACAAATAGGTGAAAGCAATTTTCTAAACACTTCTAGCATTTTATGGGTAAGAAAATAAGACCCAAGGAAAGTCTGCTAGAGAACTGGAAAGGTTTTAATTCGTCATTTGTTTTATGATTGGCTTTTTTTGAAAGCCATCTATTTGAAAATTGTATGTTCTTAGAGGTCCTTCCCAAGAAATTTCACTGTTCTTTTGTTTCATTATTTTTTTTCAAAACTGGGACCTATTAAACATTTAATACAGTTTTGAAGTTATACATCTTGTCTTACAGTAATTGTCTAACATTGACTTGAGCTACATACTGCAAGATACACAATACATGAGAATTTATTACTGTTGAACTATTGATGTGTGTGTATATATCCATTTTATAGATGCTTCTGGAAAGCTTAGCCAGAGTATTTACAGTCTACACCATATGAAAGGAAAACACAAAGTACAGGATGAACTCTTGCTGCACATGTTACACTCATGGTGTTCCTGCAGCTGACACATCTTTGCTTTGTCTTCCACTCTTGCTGTGTCAAAGGAGTCAAAGTTAGACATGGGTGTGTTCATGTATAGATTTGAGTGTGTATCATCTCTGAAAATGAGATGAATATTTAAAAATCTAAATATTAAGTTAGGGTTCTAAATTTAGCATGCTATGAAACATCTGGTTGGTTACACCAGATTTTTACGCCATTTAGTGGTTAGGTTCTTATTTTTTAAGTAAAATGAAACAAAATATTGCTGCATATGTAGCAAAGGTTCAGTCTTGTTGGTGATTGATTTTGTTATGTGAGAGTATAAAGTTCCCAGCCTTATTCTATAGAAAATGGTGCTCTGGTAGACTGTGATAGACAAAGCCTTAATTACTCTGGCACTTGGCTGGAAAAACCACCTACCACAACTTTTCATCTCGGGCTGTGAGGTAACGCAGGGACTACAAAGAGGTCCAGGCAAACTGCTGTGCCTTATGGGTGCACAGGCGGATGCCTCGAGGGTGGGCTGGTCTTGAGCCATATAGACACAAGGCTCCCACTCACCTGGGGATGAAGGTTTCCTTTTTTACCTGAGCCACAATAACAGTATTACTACAGCAGGCAGCAGAATAGTCTTTTTATACTGAACTTTGTCACATGGTTAATATTTATAAATAGGAGAAGTATTTAAAGTTAACTAATACGGTTTTCTAGTTAATTATTGCTGGCTAGTCAGATTTCTACTTTTAGGTCTCACTTTCTGGGAAAAGGCCAAGAGTTAAGTTCTGAAACTTTTCAGGGTTCTGACCTTCTGAAACACTAGCAATTGGTGTAGTTGAGGTATCCACCTTTCACATGTATCTGCTTTCCCATTCCTTCTGTGGTCTTGACCACACTTAGTAACAGCTGGCACAGAAGTGCTACATCCCATTGTTATCACTGTTCCTCACCAAGGTGTTCTTAAGTCTCCTCCCGTGGCCTTTTGAATCCTTCTGATGCCATTGTTCTCCATTTCTAAAGAGATTGAAATAGGAAATTTGATGTGTTTTCTTTTGGCACAGAATCTCTACTGGAGTCACAAAATAGTTCCCAATTTGTATTTTCACTCTCATTTCTTTTCTTTGGCAAAAGCTCTTTGCAGTGAGCATTTCAAAGCTGATTTATTATAGCGTGGTTTCCAGTGTCTGCAGTTTGAAAGTGAAGTTTTGATGGGTTTTGAAGAAACAGTTTCCACATAGTCTTGCCATTCCCTTTATGCTTTCTTCACCTACATAAAGCAGTGGTGTCCAGCCAGCCAGTGCAGCGTACTTTTTCACCTTCTTAAGAGGGAAGGTCCAGTGTGTCTCCAAAAGATATTGCAACTTCTGCAAAGACCAGATCCTCAGGGTATGTGCAGGGAGAGGAGCATGCAAAAAGAGTGAACCTGCCTTGCCAGGACCCTTATCCAGTTTTTGAACCCTTCTTTGCAGCAAGCCCCTGGATATAGGAAGACGAGAATGGCGGCTGTATGAGTTGGTCTCCTAGTTAACTATCATCTGTACTGGGGCTCAGGGACCTTTTATGAATTACAAGGCCAGCAGCTGGCTATCCCTTTCGTGAAGTGTGGCCAGTTCTGACATACTTACTCCGAACACTTGAAATACCAAGCAAAGCCCTAAACCCTA
This sequence comes from Gavia stellata, assembly GCF_030936135.1. Classification (NCBI taxonomy): domain Eukaryota; kingdom Metazoa; phylum Chordata; class Aves; order Gaviiformes; family Gaviidae; genus Gavia; species Gavia stellata. The sequence continues at coordinate 43,463,931 of NC_082595.1, forward strand.
GTATTATCCATGAAGTACGCAGATACTGGGTATTGCTTGGTCTGTTCTGTGACATGAGGCAAACACTCCCTTCCACATGCACCTTTTTCTCTCTCTCCTTTAAAAACAAAATACTATTGATCCTTCAGTAGTTAATTCTCTCCAGCATAAAACAGAGGTAGTCAAATACAATTGTGGTGAGAGGAGTTGCATATCCCCTGCTCACAGAAGTAATTGATGTGGTGTGGTTCCTATACTCTACGCCAGTGCCATTAAATTTGTTTTTTTCAGGTAGTGGTTAAATCATTCTTGGATCATAGTATTTCTATAAACAAACATGTATGTTCTGGCTGTACAGACTGCAGTATAAGAAATTTGAATTCGTTTCTTTTTATTCTTTTACCTTTTATCCTTTATTCTTTGTATCCTGTATCCCTGTACATTAGTTCTATGTACAGTGTGCTCCTTGAAAAAATTTATTAGTAGTTTATTAAATTTCTTCTCTCAAAAATGATGATTTCTGCATTTATTTCCATCTGAGTGTATCATAACATAATGGAGTGAGAGACATGGTTGTGGGACATGGTTTAGTGGGCATGGTGGTGTTGGGTTGATGGTTGGACTTGATGACCTTACAGGTCTTTTCCAACCTTAGTGATTCTGTGAGAGGAGCATGCAAAAATGAGCAGCCAAGCAACAGCAGAATAGCACAGGAACTGAGAAATCTGTTCTAGCAGGACTGAGGAATGACTTGGGTGCAGGAACAGGAGAGATCTTTGAAGCTTAATCACCTCCAGTAGTTAACGATATAGTATTTTATTCTACACTCTAAAATGATGAACACTTTTGTAAGCAGATCCATAGGCAGTAATAAGCTGTCACATGACAGAATATCATGGGATTTTTCTTTCAAGAGATCCTGGTTTTGTGAAAATGAAAATTAAATGTTATAGAAGCTCCTCTCACAAAGATGCTAAATGCTGCATGTTCTAAAACATTTTCTAAGCACTTGCTGATTTTGTTAGTGATGCAATGAACTTGAGATTTGAAATTCCTTTCTTTAGTGTTTTAGTACTGATTAAATACATTTTTAGAAGTGTCAGAAGTGACCAAAGGGAGATTACTGTGGTTTTGAAGAATTGTGAGGGTTATTACGTTAAGTTAATGGGTTTTATATGTGTTTTCACTCGGTTATAAAGTAGAATTGGTGCCTAACTAGCTGGCTTCTGTTGAGGCTTAACACTGTTATACTTTGGTATTTTGTTTTGCTTTAGGTTTCGGTAATTTCAAACATGCAAGAGTTTGGGTTATGTCAGCTTTACAGGCCGTGTATAACCCTGTGAACTGTCAAGAGAAGTCTTGTAAACTAAGGAGAAATTATCATTGCAAGCCATGATGTTTGTAAAAGCTATGTTAAAGGGAAAAAAGTGATTCTGAAAACAAGAAATGCTGAATCCTATGTTTATGAGAGTAGAGTGTCTTTCTTAGTTTAACAGAAACCGTAATAAAAACCAGCTGAAATAGCTGGTAGGAAAATATCTGGCTTATTTAAAAAAAAAAAAGTAATCACTGACTTCAGTTCCTTTGCTAAGATCTTTAAGATTAGTTTATTTGACTTGTTCTCTTGAAAAAGAATGGAATACTGAAATCTAACCAAATGCTTGTTTTAAAGTCTTCTTGAAAAATGCAAGTAGACTTAAGCAACTATTAAGAAACTACAGTAGAAACATAGGGCCAGTAATTTGCCACCTGTAACAAATATCTTTGAGCAAGGGACCGCTACCCAGTAATTAACTTTCTTTTTGTAATTTCAAAATAAGAAGGTTTTGCAAATATTTCTTTTAATTTTCGAAAGTAATTTTGGTACCTCTTTTTACTATTGCTTGCAGTTAAGATGGCTTTTCTTCCCTGGATTCTGCTTCTACTTTATTAAATTTATTTCCTGAGCCGTGGTTGCTTGCTGCTGTGAACCCAGCAGAGGGTGCACAGAACATACTTAGTCGTGGCTCTTTCTTCACAGTCCACTGTATTGTTGATATATGGAAACCAGATAGTTGCCCTCTTAAGCCCTATTCAGGTGAGGTACCGTATGACTTGAATACGATTCTCAAAATAATTCACTGTTGGGCTTCAGTGCACTGTTTTCCATCCGATTCGTGTGTGTACATGCTAACTGGGGGTAATTTTTCCCTTCTGTTGTATGCCAGGCTAAGGGTAATGTACAAGTTCCTACACACCTGGCCTTTAAACACCTGCTATTATTAACAGGGATTACACAGTCATCATTTTCACAGTTCAAAGCCTACTTTAAAATATGTTGGTGAATCTTAGTTGTTTATCACCATGATATTTTATGAGAAAGGTCTATGAAGGTGGATGGTTAGATATTTCTCTGCTTTTTTTGATTGACCATAACAAAACCAGTCCTGACCCTAACCTGCATTGTCATGGAGTCTCTGCTGATGGCTACCGCCCTCCCTCCCCACTCCCACCAGCTAGCATTGCCTACTAACTCCCAGTTTCTCTCTGATCTGGCCCATTACAAAATAGTTCAAGGACCTAGATAACTTCTGAAAGTTTGTTTCCTTTTACAAGTCCTGGGCTCCTTTTTGTCAGAGTGCTTCTGCTCTGCTTGATCCTGAAACACTTTTTATTTTATTCATGAGAGAAACATGGCCAGGAGAGCTCAGTTAAGAAATGTAGCTGAGGGAATCTGCTTTTCATTATCTTTAGAATATTTTTTTTTTTGCATGTAGAAATGCTCTATTTACTCCTTAGTAAAGTTTTATTATGTTGAGTATTCTTTTTGAGTACTTTTGAGTACTGGGTAAAGAGCTTTTACCTAAAACAGTCTGCTCTAGTGCTGGGGGTTAGGATTTGAGGTGCTTTGTAGATTTGTCACAGCTTTTAGTAGGATGATTTTGATCCTATCATCTTTTATATATTATTCCCCTATATTTACATAGACCCTCAATGACATCCATTTTCTTTGCAGAGTAATGTTCGTGGGCTTGCATGTATTTAGATTAATATATCTGATCCGTCTCTGGACACAATTATAGGAGTGTTCTAACCCAGTAAAATACTGATAAAACTTGTTTCCAGACTAGGAATGTTGTAAATATGTTCATATGTTTTTGATATTTCTGGATAATGTGATTCTGGTGAGTGATACGTTTCAGCAGAGAGGTACTTCCATTGTTTTTAGACTGCTTGTGTTGTTTTATTATCAGCTGTGTAGGAAGTCCGTGTGCTGACAGGTAACCAAGTACTACTCTGGAGGAGATCAGCAGTTCTCAGTAACAGCCCCCCTTCAAATCTTGCCTCTCGGACAGGGTTTCCCCTTCCCCTGGCAGCCGTCTCCTGCCTCCTGGCAGGGCTGTGGGTGTCTCGCCATTCCTCAAGAGTTGTTGCAGCGCTTGTCTGTGCAGTCCCATTTATGTCCCTGTTTTGATGTCCATCCACATATCCTACCAATTGCAACAGTTCAGAAATGGGAAAATAGCTGTAATCTCCCATTTTCAGCTATAAATGAGTCTCTAACATCAGTCCTGTGAGAAATACTATGAATGCTTCAAAAATTATTTTTGCATAGTGTTTGGTCATTTATGTCATAGAATCATAGAATGGTTTGGGTTGGAAGGCACCTTAAAGATCATCTAGTTCCAACCCCCCTGCCGTGGGCAGGGACACCTTCCACTAGACCAGCTTGCTCAAAGCCCCATCCAGCCTGGCCTTGAATACTTCCAGGGATGGGGCATCCACAACTTCTCTGGGCAACCTGTTCCAGTGATGAAGTCTAATAAATAAGACAGTCCTTTGGCTTTCATCACTTACAAATTTGCTCAAAATAGTACTTATTTTACTACACTCATCTGAAAGATTTTTTAATGAAATCATTGCCTTTATGTACTCTGTTTTAACAATGCATTGCAATAGTGAATAAATCATACAACATGAAAATTATTTTTATCTATATGTGTATTAGTATTTAATAGTAACATATTCAATACTTGGAGTATATTGAATACATGAGCACATTTTATATATAGTTTCAGTAGCTTAATGTAAAATACATCACAGGTACTATTTTCTAAGACATAAAAGGAGTCTTCGTAAGTTTAATGTGTAAGACCATACAGCTGTGGCACCTAAGCGGCCCTAATTTAATTTCTGTAAGAATTATCTTAAGAAAAATAGGGAAAAAACAACTGTTTAGTTTCACAATGTAAACATCAATATACATTTATCATCAGTTGATAAAAGAGTTGCATAATACCACTTTGAAGGATTTTTTTTTTTGTCCCACAGTGAAGCACTTTTATCCTGTGTTTAATTTTACCCTTATGTTTGGCTATCTGAGTTTCTCATGCTTGGTTGTTAGAATAAGTGCCTAATTCTGTGAATTAGCATGCCATAAATCACTGAAATACACTCGTTAGCTCAATTTCCTGTTTCTGCTTTGTAATTTCTCCTGTTTGTAACTTTTTTCAAAAATGTATTGTTTTTCCAGCATCTTGTTGGAATCAAGATCATTGTATCAAATACAACTTGATTTTTGCTTATTTCTAGCAGGCCAAGCTCATTTCTAGCTGAGTTACACTGTAATTAAATGTCTTTAAATTTGGATCCCAAAGCTTTAAAAAAAATTTCTTTTTATTTTTGCTTGTAAAAAAAAATCTTTCATCATTCCAATTGAGTCTTATTTTTGTAGCTCTTAGGTGAAAACAGAGACCCAAACCTGCAGTTGCCCTAAAAACCTTTTCTTGTGGATTTACAGCCATCATCATATGCTCTAACCCCCCAGCTGATTGTCCTGGTAGAGGTAGGAAAATGTCAAACCAGCCCTAGAAAGCATTGATGTAGATAACTGGTGGAGACTCAAGTTTTGAAGCTTCTTCAGCCTGTTAAGATCCCTCAAAATGTTTTAAAGTTAATTGGTCACTTTAATGTCAAACAGCAGATTTCAGCCTACTTGTGGTGGGGTTTGCTTTCCTTAGGTACTACTTTCCTCACTCTAAACCATAGTCCATTGGTGTCTGGAGTGCACAAGCTGGAACCAATGACTTGGGCAACTCATTTGTATATAATACAGGCAGTTTTTTCTTTTCCGGATAAACGTGGTTTCTGCCTCAAAGAATGCTTAGATGCTAAGTAAGGTAGCTAAAGCCTGTGATGTCTCTGATTCTGGGGGCTGTTCTTACAGAACAACACGGGTTCTGCAGGGAAATGCACTGTCTAGTTGCTAGTACAATAGGTTTGAAGTGCAGCGTTATTTGTACCGACTTATCGTTAGTCTCATTTTTACCGACTTGCGATGGTTGGGAGGAGGGGGGATGAAATGAGGTTTGCAGGTGAAGGAGCAAGTGATTTGAGGTCTACTCTGCTTTACTAAAATCTTAATCTCATTTGTAATAAAATTAGTTTGAGTACAGTTTGTGTCAGTTGAGATTTGCCTTCATGAGTGTGTTATATCTACATTGGTTTCCTTAATCCAGTGTTACCTTTAATACATTGGAAGGCTAGTTGGATTTGTATTTCAGTTTTTTCACAGTGCTTTGTACTCGGAGCATCAAGAGCAACCCACGGGTTTACTCTTACAATATTGAAATGTGAAAGGAGATGCCAGAAAACTAGAGATTTTCATGTGATAACCTTTGTTGTGAGTGACTAATTTCTTATTCATCTCTTTATTAAGACTTTTCACAGTTTTTCTCTGAAGTTCTAATTATTTCTGTTTGGTTTTTTTTTATCCCCCACACTACGATGAATATCATCTCACTCTGTTCAAGAACAATGTGATTGTAGTATTCTCTGCAGCTACACAGAGCATGGATTACATTACGTTCTTTACTGTGTATTAAAGGAAGGAAGTAAAGGAGAGTCTGTTTTTACACCTCTTTGGGCTTTTAGAGTATAAATACACTTTCTGTTACATGGGCATGAAGTTTTGTCAAATACAGATTCAATAAGGTGTTTTTCAAAACGGTTGCTTAAAAAAACCAAGATAGTAGATTTTTTTTTTCATTGAGTCTATTAACAGAAATCTTAATTTGTCCCAAACAGTAGGAAAGAGACATTTTTGTGGTTTTATTTATATCAGCAAAGAAAGAAACTTCTGTAAGTCCTTTTCCTCTTGTTAGAATTGGTTGTGTGAAGGAAGTGCAAAGAGTACTTTCCACACAGCAATACCCAGATTTGATTCAGCAGAAGTTACGCTATTTGGTTGCTGCTGGAATTACCTTTATCAGGGTAGCGCAGTAGGTCCAACACGCGCATCTGGACAGGTCTCCCTGTGTGTGGAGCCAAGGATAGCAGCTGTGTCATTCATAACCCCATATTGTTGCTTGTCCGTCTTGGATTCTTCTACTCCTTTACCACCTGGCCGCCATGTTACTGAGGGCGTGTCAGTATGGTAAAAATCTCACGTGGTCCCTTCCTCCTGTCAAGAGCTCCGCTTCTGCACTCCTCTTGTAGCAGAGAGAAGGAAAAGTCTCCCAGCTTCCAGATTTTCTAGATCAGGCTATCCAACTCCTGTTGAGAAGAGAAGCAGCATTTGAATGTTTAGTGAATAGTAACTGGAGAGGTGGCAAGTGGGATGGCTTCCAAGACAGCTTGGATGGAGAAACACAGCAGCAACATGCGTAATGGGAGAGCATAAAGGCCGTTCTCCACAGCGAAGTCAGGGCAGTAAGAAGATGGATGGGCTTTTGTACAGTCACTTTGTTCACGTGGCAGATGAAGGAATACTTACGGATGTACCAAAGAAAACTGTGTTGCCTGTGTAAAGCAAAAGACAAACTTCATTGCATAGGTGACTACAAAGCGAATGGAAATTTGATTAGGTCTTCAAATATTGTTTACAAATAATGACTGTATATAGATTCAAAGGGTGAGAATTGAAGTTGACTAAAAATTATCACCTTGAAAATAAGATACATAATATTTATAATTCTCTTAGATATAAGAAATCAAGATCTGAATATGCATTAAGCTATATCACTGCTAAACAAATTTACGTTGACATACTATATCCTCTCAGCAAAAAGTATAATGGTTCTATTTAATTCCAAATCTGTATGTTTAGGTGGTTATTTTAGTAAGAGTAAATGCAGCTACAGAAAAAAAACCCCACAAAAATACAAACGGAAAACTAGATTAAATAAATAATCAAAAAACTCTTCTTTTTTGCTGATTTAAATAACTTAAAAACAAAAATTAAAATAATCTCAATGTAAACAGTCTTTCTAAAGGTAATTTTACTTTTCCATGTTTTGCACTGCCACTGTAAATGCTAGACCTGAGGTTTCCTGGCCTCCATGCCAGGCCACAGCACCAGGAGGGGCACCCGCAGCCTGGTGGCTGCTTTCCTGCTCCATGTGCCCGTGCTGTGGATATGGCTGCTCAGCAGCTGTCACCCGTGTTTGATATGTGGGCTGTCCTGGGAAAGTACAAGTTGCCAGAGCGGTGGGGTGGGAAGGAACAAGGAAGTCATCTGTCCACCTCTCTGCTGGCCAAGTAGATGCGGGTGCAGAAAGTTCTTGTTCCTGTCAGAGCAAAGTGCAAGCTTTCCCTGGGGTTTTCCAGGGAAGGGTGTACTGCTCAGTGAATAGTATCAGTTTCCAAAGGTCAGCTTTCTTAAAGATACTTCAAGTATCAAGAAAATACTTCTTTTACACATGCTCACATCATTAGGTTGGCTCATCTGCCAGTGGGCATGCCTGTAACAAAGCTGCAGCAAGGTGATGTTTCCCAAAGGAGTTTCTTTGAAACACAAAATCTCAGACTCGTCCTGAGAAACAGCTCTCCTGGCAACTTGACAAACCTTGAAAAAACTGCTGCTTCTCATTTTATTTTACAGCCCTCCTGTCTTTCTTTTGAGACGCTTACAAAAATCTGAGAGACCCAGGAGAAATCATAGTAACATTTGGAAGGAGTCAACAAAATTACTTATTGTTATATCCAATTCTCAATGTCCAACATGTCAGACTTTTTACTGCCTAGAAAAGGGATGAGATTTTGAGAGCAGGAGCTATGTACATCTTCTATAATATGTTCGTATTTGACACTGTTATTCTGCAAATTTGAGCTTGCGTGTGAAAAGTATGGAAGGAACTGACACAGAAAAGGGTCTGCATTTCTGGCATTTTCATGGTTATCAGGGCATTGCAGTTCCCCGTTGTTGCTCCAGGCATGTTCTATATCCCTAACAAAAATTTGTTTTTCTAAAACATATCTTAAGTATTCAATGCCGACACAACTAGAGACGCTAACTTACTCAGAGATCACTATGGAGAGCAAGGCTTAGTTATGACAGAAATTGTTCCCAGACTGACGAGATGTCTACCTCACCTGTTCCCCAAATTCCTGCCTGATGTCAAATGAAGCACTTAGTAATTTCCTGTGACGCACGGGGCCGTCAGCTCTGGTGTCAGGAGCAGAAGCTCGTCCTGCTCGGCCAGCCCCCGAGAGGGTGAGGAAGGCACTCCTCAAACCGGCTGGGGAGTTGAGTCCAAGCTATCGCCTCTGCCTCACGATCAGTACCTATCCATACTCATTTCAAGAGAGTATAAAGTTAGTTTTAATAATAGGAAAAAAATTATACTGTCCAAGTATGTAAACAGGTAGATAGGAAAATAACCTTGTGGTAGAATTTAATCAAAATGAAGTATTTATGGTTAGATTAGATTCTTCTGTAGTAAAGATGGTTTGAAAATTATTAGACCATTCCTGGTCAGGGGGCAGGTTGATGAATTTAAGAAAAAATTATGACCAGTTCCTGCCAGTTCAAATTATGCTACTGTTACAGAGCGGATAACATGTTTTTCCATCTTATCTTATGTGTAAGCTGATGGCGGATGGGATGGATGTTGTTTTGGTAGCTATTGATTGCACAGTTGCTTTGTGCATCTAAGATTTCAATAGTGACCATCTGAAAGCAATAATTGAACATTACTTAAATATGGTATGTACTTTAAAGCTTTCCTGCCTTCTTTTATGCACTTTTATTTAATTCTTGACAGTTTTCAGTATGAAACCACATTTGAAGAGGTTGAAGGGCAACGCTGACAAAAAGAGATAGCCTAAAAATAGTCCATTGGAATATGTCCATTGGAGACCTGATCAGCTGTCAGAGTGCTCATTTAAACACTCGGCACTGCTTGAACTGTTATAATGATAAATGCCTTTGATTTCTCATGAATACTTTGAAAAGTGGATTGAACTGTTTCCCCCATTGATTGTGCTGTTTGTTTTAACCACTCCTTTTCATGATTAATATGAAATTTAAGAATCTGGATACTAATCCAGCAAAGCACATAAAACGTAACTAGTCTGATTAGAGTAACTGGAATTTCTTATGTGCTTAAATTTAAGCACATGTGAGTACATAGTTGCAGCAGTGCCTACATGAAAAGGGATAAATAAGGCAAATATAGAGAAACAGAAAATAATGTAAACAACACTTGTAAAAAATGAAAGTTGAGTTTAAAAACAATACTTATGTAAACTTGATCATTTGGTTACTTGGTGTAAGCATGATTGATAAAGCAGTGACAAGTTTTAAAGTCTAATGTATTAAAACACACAAGTAGTTTGTTCTGTTTTTCAGTTCATCTTTCTGTTTCCCAGGTTTCTGGTTTTCTGCAGTCGTGGTTCAAGGTAGATGAGCTTGTGAAATTTTTGTTTTGTTTTTCTAATGAAACCATTTTTTCTGTGCTAGAATGTGCAATGCTATTCAAATTTTTTAAAAAACCACTATTTCATGAAACTGAGTTGATTTCCCTAAGTTTCGTATTAAAAGTTAGGAAAATGTTATACAGACACTACCCTCCCACCAGCGAGCTCTTACTTGATGGAGTTACCTTTGGCGAATTTCAAAATATTTCACATAAAGGAGTTTAATCCTCTGAAATACTCTGTGCGTTATCATTCACGAATCATTCCTTGAGATTCTCCTTCCTCCCATCTGCTTTCAGCGGCACTTCACATTTTTATTAGAAACAGAAGGCAGATTTTTCATTAGCACTGTGAGATATGATCCCTTCCTTGTCTTTTAATTAGGTTTTCATGAAGCAAGTATGTTTTCCAGGCTGCAAGATTTTTGACTGAGACAGATTTTAGTGGTGTTTTACTTATGTGTATTAAACCATATTTTAATACCTACAAATGAGTGTCCACAAGCCTGGGTATTGTCTGAGTAAATATCTTGTCACCAAGATCCTTGAAGTTTTAGTTAACGGTCTTCCTGGTGTCTGACTGCTTTTAGTCCAGTAGGATATTTAGCTTGACTCTTTTAAACAGATTAAAATTTACAGCACTTTTAAGTCCCTATTGGACAGTCAGGATATAGATGTAAATAGCTACGCTTCCTTAATTTGTCTCCTTATCTGCTTTTATTTTATATGGACTTTGAAACTGTATTATTGAATTACTGTACTGTTTAAACAAAAGAAGACTCAAACAAAGACATGATTTGTATGGAAGTTGCTATACAAAATAAAGCTGCATTGTAGTTGCCTCAAAAAATCAATGTGTCATCACATTAAAAAAGGACTCTTCTGCCATAATAGATTATTTTTGTTTTGCAGGATATGAAAATGCCATTTTATTCTTTGCTCTTGAAAAGTCTTTTTTTAGCACAGGAAATGAATGCTCCTACCTTTATCAGGTTTCTTTAGCTTATAATTGTATAACTATGAAAAGTAATCAATTACAAGACACAGCAATCTGGCCTTCAGTACTAAAGATAAAATAATTATTTCAGTCTCGGAGGTTACACAAGTCCATCGTTCCCTTCCTTTCAGGCATCTGTTCATCCTGAGTGTGATACAGAGCACAGTATAAAAGCGCAAGTTTTCAAAGACACAATTCTTGTTCTCCAGCAGGTGGGTGTAAATCCCGATGGAATTGCACCTGCAAAGTAAAGCAGATTTTGAATCAAAATGTTTGATAGTTCCTGGTAGTTGTGCTGAAATCAGTTTATCTAGGATTAGATTATCACAGAATAAGCATTCTGTGCATGCTTATGAATATGCACTTACATAGTCTTTCATGTTGCATTTTCCTGTCTCTTCCCACAAAGGGTAATGTCTCTTATGTTCAAGCTTCCCTTTATTCTAGAACCGCCCAGCTCTTGCACACACCATCACCTCCTTTCTCAAGAGATTTAAGCCAGTACTTAACTTTGTGTCTAAAGATTTTAACTTGAAATAGGTGAAATACAATGCTGAGAAGGCTGTATTCTTTTTGAATTGTGGCCAGTTATACAAATGTGCTATTTTATCTTTCAAGCTGTCATGCTAAGGTATTTGTGAAATAAACCAGTAAAGTCACAAAATAGGGAATTTTGTGGTGATGGTTGAGAGTATTGTGCCTGCTGATTTTCTTTAAATTCCTTCTTCCTTCTCCTTGTTTTGCAGAGATCAGAGGAGAATACAATATTAACTTCCATAAACCTTGATCACTCATTGCGTCTTTATTTTTCTCCTTCTTATTTTATGTCATCATCTGAGCATTTTGACTAACATGCTCCTGTTGCCATGCTATGCACTCCCCATTTCAGATGAGAAGCGTTCCTACTTTATTTCTTGTTGGAAGGAATCTGGGGCTCTCATTTAAACACATCAATTACACGGTTTCAGAAAAGTCAGAGGAGCCAGGCGTGTCTATCTGTGTTGACACCCTGTCTTATATATATTGCAGATTCATAGGAATATTATCCATTATATGAATTATAGTTTAATGGGAGCTGGACTGAGTGCTCTAAAGTTAAGATCTCACGTGGCTTACTGTAGGATTTCAGTGTCATACTGAACTAATTGCTTCATGTCTCAGTGTCTTGGTTTTTCATTCATGGTAAAGGGATGACGGCAGTATTTCTTTCTTTCAGTTCTTTCTCTTATCTGTTTTGAGGGTGGTCTTTTAGCTGAGGAACTTTTTTGCATTTGTGTGTTGGGTTTCATGAAAGAAGTGCTAGGAACACACTTGGGCCCTACTGCCACTACTGGTAATGGGAAGTTTTGTGATGCCTTCTCATTTAACATCCTGTATGCTTTCAGGGAGATTTTGAGTGAACTGTTTAAGAAAGACAAAGACGCTTTCATGTAATTTGGGAAGTTACGGGCAGCTTTTCTGTCCTTGGAAGCTCATGTTTCTTTTCTGTATCCTCAGTCCCTAGTTAGCATAGTTTCTTCAGTGTTCATGCCACCATAAATGTCTGTAATAATTGTTCAACTTGCAGCAATCTAAAGATGACATGATACACAGCAGAAAGAGGAATATTTACTACATTCACAGCATTTAGCTGGTGCCGGCATTCAGTGGAGAGACTAAAGTAGATGCCCAGTAGGGCAATCTTACAAAATGAAGAAAAGCAGGCATTTTCTGGCAATTGATGATGTCCCACTTAGCTACATCATTTTATAGAGAACTCACCTTCAGAATTATTCTTCATGAGTCATCATTACCCATGTAAACACGGTCTGCAGAGGCTCTAGAGTGACTGAGGAATCAAAGGAGGAAATAATTCTTATGAGTGTTGTTTTGTTGGTAATTTCTAGAATGGCGTACCCCCCAGAAGTGGTTAAGGGTGAAAACAACTGTTAAATTAATTTTAAAGGGCGTTAGGCAATCAAATGTTAATGTTACCTCAGTACATTTGAAAAGGAATAGATGGTAATCAGGATGTTGCATTACAAACATTTCTGTGTCAGTATTGTACTGTTTCTTTTATATTGTTTTTTTTTCCCTGCAGGGACCAGTAAAACATTCAAATCTGAATTTCTGTTAACTGTACAGTCTTCTTAGTTGTCTACTTTTTTAAGTAAAAGCTAATGTAATTACAGTAATTCTGACATCACACCAGGAAAATCATGTAAATCATCATTAAAAATAGTTGAAGTATGAACTACTACTTTTATTCTAACCTGAGGAAGTTTTTCAGAGAGCTGTTAGGCTTAACAGAAAAGTAGAAAGAACAACTGAGTAATTGACGAGATCCGTTTAATCTCATTTATGCGTAATTTGATGTTCCCAGGGCAAGAGCTATAGTCTGCATTGTCATGTGAGGAGAAAGTTTCAGTGTACGCAGTATGTTCTCCAGTCTTTACAAGTGATCAAGCGTAGGAGCAGACTTTCCGCTATATTTGCATTGCTCTCCATTTTTTTTTTTAATGGAGAATAGTTTGTTTTTATAGCTAATTTTGTTTATGTTAAAATACTGACAAAAAAAGTGGAAAAGTTTCGTTCTGTACTCTGATTGTGCACGCTGTAGTTTGGAAAATGGATTTGCTCCACTGGGAAGGCTTCAAATGGAGGCAGGGCACTTTATGCCAGACGCGCTGTAGTCAGGCACAGGATGTGCGACTGTAGTATAGGGAAAAAGCTGTGGAGGGGCCTGGCAGCGCCACGCAAGACCTCAGCACACGTACCCCAACAGCACCTTCTGGCCACGCAGCCTCTTCCTCTGAATCGATGAGCCCCGTTCACCAGTTTACGCACGGATTTGTTTTGGAAAATCCCTGTTAACTTCCTTTGAATTCTATGGTTCTTAACAAAAAAAGTTAATAATAGTAGTAAGAGACCTGTTGTGAATCCAAGGTGTACAGCGCGAAGCCGCTCCGAGGGTCTGCACGCTCGGGCTCGCCTTTCTGTGAGTGGATAGGACCTTTGACGCCCTTTTTCCCTGATCTTTACTTTTCAGACTCTTCTAAAGGGGGCAAAACTCAAGGGCCTCACCCCCGATGTTCCCCCGATGAAGGCTGTCCTCCTCTCTCTTTTGTCGTACTGGGGTTTCTGATCCTATTTTCCCAACCAGCCGTGAACAACAGCAGTGCTGGTGGCTGGGGCGGCCAGCCACGGCAGCGTGCTGGCCTTGAGTGGCAGAGCAGCTCGCCCACCCCGGCAGAGGTTCAGCACCAGCGGCCGCCAGCTGTGCCCTCGTAGTGGGAATCTCCATGGCGCAAGTTCTTGGCGCATCGCCCCTTTTCCTCTGCATGCCATTTGCCTTCTCTAGGCTACCACCTTCATGGCCAGACTGGTCCTTGCCAGGCATCGCTACAGCCTCGACCCTGCCTATTTCTTTTAAGGCCTGTTCAACTCAGTTTTCCAATGACCATAGCGGTGTATACCTAACTACTTTCTGTCAGTCCCTGTAAACCAGTGAAAAGGGCTATTGGCAGCAAAGGTGGAGTAAATAAAGGTACGACTGGGCATGAGAAGGTTAAACAAGTAAAAGACCATGCAGCAGTGACTGAGTAGGTGCTCTTTGCTACTTCCAGCCAATTGAATTAACGATCTAAATGGATTTGGGCGATCCATCCCTTGTCCTGCAGGCTCCGTCCTTCCTGGCAAGCATCTCGAGACAAACGACAGTTGTGCGCATCATGGTGTTTAGTCTCTTTGATGGAAAGCTCTGATCTGTGCCTGTTTCTGTGGCTGAGCATGAGGTGTAAGGCTGGATGGGATCTCACACAGGATCACCTGGGCTTTTCACCTGCTTTCAGGGAGGATCAAGCATATCTGTCATCATCTTGACAGGTGTTTGTCTCAACTGCTCCCATTGCTTCCTGTGACAGCATAATACCTGTAGGTAATCTGCTGCTGGGTCGATCGTCCTTGTGTTAGAAAGTTTTTATCTGCAACTGCATAGTAAGTCTTGTCTTCCCCATGATGGACATGGAGAACAATTAGTCACCGTCCTCATAACAAACTTTTACATATTTAAAATATGTTATGTCTTCTCTTAGTTTTCTTTTTCTCTAGACTAAACAATCTAATTCTTTCAACCTTCCCTTCTTCTACATCTATTATCATTTTTTGTGGCTTTTACCTGGACTTCCTCCAACTGTCTGCTTCCTCCGACAGCCTGGTAGGCAGAGCTGGGCACGGTAATGCAGTCAGGGCCTTCCCACTGCTGGTAGGGGAAGAATAATTACTTGTTCTGCTTACATTATTACTATGAATATATATCAGGCTGCCTTTTTCTGCAACTGGATATCATCCTGATTTATAATTTGCTTATAGAGCACTCTAACTCCCTTGCAGATCTTTTTTGCAGTACAGTTGCCTAACAAGTCTCCTTTCTATACTTGTGCACTTGAGTTATCCTTCTATGGTAATTTGCACTTCTCTTTGTGGATCTAATGCATTAATTTCAGAACATTTATCCAAATTACTGCGACCATGGTGAATTCTAATCCAATCTTGTAAACTGCTTGCAAACTCACCCAGTTTGATATCACATCAGATTTTACAAATCTCTTTTATCACCAAAGTATCAGATCATCAAATACATAAGGCATCAGAATTACAACTAGCTTGCTTTGAGAAACCTGATGAAAGGTCTTTGTCTGGTTGTGCCCACCTCTCTGGTGAGCAAGCAGCAGTTACATTGCAGGATGTAGTCAAACTTCTCTCTGACTTCTCTGTCACAGCTTACAACGACCTGAGGTAACTGACATTTCATCCACCAAAGGCACCGCTCAGATGTTGAATTAGCATGTGTGGAGCTCCAGGTGACAGCAGCAGTATTCTCTCAGGCAGAGCTTATCTTGAACTAGCAAGGTTGTTCTATGCTGCGTTTCTTTTTCTAACACATTTGCACGTTTTTTTCTTATATTTTGTATTCTTTCTTTTGCCTGTGTCTGTGCATGGTAAATTCCTTGCAGTTCTCCCAACATGCTAAGCAGCGTGTACATACTGATACCTTTTTAAATTACTCCTTTGGGGCTTTAAGGTAATTAAATATCTCCTGGTATAGCATACTGCTTGCTTACTCTGCACTGGGTTAATTTGCTGCTGTGCCTTTAGCACTGCCCTTCTGTAAAACTGTCATCTGAAACACCCACACCCCCACACCCCTGCACCCCCGCCCTCTTTGATCGCCTTTGCCTGGGGGTGTCCTGGATTAGTCCCTGGAGCTGGCTGCATCTGCATTCCCTGCACTCCCCTAGCATTTGTCTGCTCTTCCTTTCCTAGGAACCATGAAATCTTTCATTTTATAATCACTTTCATTTGATTTTCTTTTCAACACTAAATTCTTAACAGTTCTTCTACAAAACTAAAGTTAAAGCTAGAACACCACCACCGATGTCTTTTACCACTTTATGGCCTGCCAAATTACTTCTTCAGCAAACACCTGAATAGCTTTTTCTCCAGGAGAAATAAGAGAGGTGTTTAATACCAAGCTTTGTCCGTATTTTAATTTTGAAAGCATTTTGAGGTTTTTTGTGCTTTCATGGAGGAGTTCTTCCATCCAGGAAGCCAACAGAAGACTGTTTTGGAGGTTGTCTTCAATCCTTGAAGTATCCAGGGGAATATTTTTATGAGCTAGTAATCTAATCGTTTCTGCAAAGCAACTGCAACTAAAAAACACAGCCTGCTCTGATCTCAGAAGCCTAACGTTGTTTTAAAGCGTATTCTGCAGCTTTTTAAAATACAACTGGAAGAAACTTCCTGAAGAAACTAAAAGGGGTTCTGTGCCTCAACAGTATAATGGCAACCATAGAGATGAAGTATAACCAGCTACAACCTTATTTGTGACAGGTAGTCAACATGCAGTGTAATAAATATAATCTTCCCTGAGCAGTGAACAAAGCAGAGCTAAGTCTGACAGGGACTTCTACAACCTATATGAATGTTAAAAAAGAGTTGAAGAAGATAAAGCCTATATTGGTAGAAGACCCAATCAGAGCATTAGTCTCAGAGTGAAAACTTCATGGTTGATCTGTCTGTTATGGGCCAAACTGCAACCTTACATCTGCAGCCTTTTTTTGCTTTAGGAAAGGATATATGTGGTTCAGCTATTTGAGCATGTTTCTTGTTTTCTTTGTTTAAAAAATGTTCTGTAATAGTTATTTCAGACCTCTGTAAATGGATGACAAATAGCCACATTTTAGTTAAACCAGAACTTACTTTATAGCCATTTCTTACCCTGCTATCAGTGCTATTTCAGTAGCTCTGTGGGTAATAACAGCATTTTTCTTTCTTGAGAAGTTCCAAATATTGGAATTATTTTAGGGGAGTGGTTTTGGATTCAGTTTGTATTTGCACTGATAGGTTATATATCATGGGTATTATATAATGCCTGTAATTTAAAAGTCCACAAAGAAAACAAAACATTTATTATATTCTGAGGCATTTCCAGGGAGTGAATAACTATGATTAACTGAATAGGCCATTAGCTACCACTATTACTCTGCTCAAATGCAGCTGAAATAGCATTTCTCTAGTGGTAAAAATATTTGGCAGCATTGCACTCGCAAAAAAACCCACGTTACAAATGACATTTTTGGAAAGCCCTCTACATTCTTAGGAATCTCAAAAGAAGTTGTATTTAAAGGCACCAGACTCAATTTTCCTAGGCTGAAACTGTTCAAGAAATACAATAAGTATATATTTTAGGTTAGGATCATATTTCACCAATCTTATGCCCACATATGTAGGAATTCAATAATTAAAGTAGCTATGGGGATAAAGTTTTCTTTGAATTGATTAAGCCTTCTCACTCAATTATCTCCATTACATTGTACATATTTACTTCTGGTCAGATGTGTTTGTTCTCTGCAATACATGTGTTTTTCCAACTATTCATATCACTGCAGAGACACGTTCTACAGGTAGAGAAAGGATAGATACTGGTTCATTTTATAATAGCAGAATTACTAATGAAATACTGATAGCAAGTTTTTTCTATTAGTGGTATGAGCCAAAGAGCACATCCTAACAGTTAATAAGTTAATTACCTTCTTTTTTACTTCTGGGTTTTTATTTTTTTTAATGCTATTTTGGCATTAAGATAGATTGTTCTTTTTAGTAAATCTTAAACACCTATTGCAATGCCTTGTTTTATTTACTAAAAGCTTTGCTTACAATGAAGGAATTTTCCTTTGTGATGAATTTTTGTTCAAAAGAAGAAACAGAGTATGTCTTCAAGGTAAAATTAAGGGCCTTTAGATTATTTTTGAATTTAATATTCTTGATAGCTTAATCTGATTAGAAACCAAGTATCCTCTGAAGTTTCTTTATCTTCCTCTTCCTCAAACAACTTGCTAATATATTTTTATGCTTTGCATAATGTCAGATCTCTTCAGAAACGCTGGTGGTAGTTACAGTAAGAAAAGATTATAGTAATTAGCAAGAATATTTCTGGTTTAAATCCTTTGGTGAACAGGAATTACATGAATTGGGCTATGTTGCTCTCTGGAGATCCTTGGCATCCAGAGCAGGCTGCATTCCTCTGCTGACTGGAGCTGATGGGTAACTTTCTGTAGATTGGGTGGTCTGTGATGGAGCTGAGGATCAAAGACTCTAGCTCTAGTGATTGTCTTTTTAGAAAAGAAAAAAAAAAAAGTTGTCTCTGCACAACTGAAGTTCTATTTTACTTTAATTTTTCCATTTCTTGAAAAAATAGTGTCTACTGACAATAGCATGTTTGAAAATGCTGGAGATTTTTAAGGACCTAATATTGAATGCCCAACAACTTTGGAACTTTACAAGATTTTAGAAGTGGGCATGTGCAAAAGGGATCATTTTAAAAGCAGTGGTATCAAGCAAATGCAACTACCATTGTTTAAAAACAGATCGCAGTCCTTGTCAGAGTTAATGAGGAAGAATAGTGGTGATGGAGATGTTTCTGTGTTGACACGAAGAGCACCTGGGTCTGTATTTTAGGAGAGAAAGGTGGGCTCAATAGATGGTAAAATAATAAATTGTCTTCTCCATTAAGATTTCTTTTGGTTCTTGCAGTTGTGTGAATAATACTGCTTACTTACGTATTTTGCTAATTATCATAATTATTTATACAGAACTATTTCAGTTGTTTTTTTTATTAAGAAGGATAGTAAAGATTTTTTTTTTTAAAGACCTAGATTTAGGCATTCTAAATTGTCTAAAATGTAATATGAGTGAATGCAGAAACAAAATCTATTGAACCGTTCATCCAGTTAAACCTCCAGCATGGATTTAATAGTAAGTCACTGAGAGACCATAGCAGCCAATAGTCTTCAACAGGTGCAAGAGCTTTGCCTATGCCCTGAAGCTCTCTCATCCCATAATAATTATCTGAGGAAGTTTTTATATGTTGTGGTATTTGATTAGAATAACTGAAATGGATGCGAGGTAACAGCAATATAGATTCAATCAATGTTTTTGGAATTTGCAGAGAGGCAGCTGACTAGAAAATGGAGTTATTGATCTGAAGGAAAATGACCTACGGGAAGAGTATCTTCTGCTTATTTAATGCTGGGCACATCTACCATCAATATAGAGATATTTAGAGTATAATAAGAGTATGGGAGTAAGAGGTATTCTGTTTACATAATTTATAGATTTTAATTAAAGGTGCCAAAATATTTTTAGTGCCAGGCCCGACAAGACAGAATCAGCACTGGAATCATTGGCTTTCTGATCAATAGCAGCTAAGGTCACAGAGAAACCACAAGTAATGACAGATCATAACTTGTACCTAAAATAAAGTTATTTAAGGCATTAATTAAAGCTAACTATAAATAATTACATTTAAATATAGACTGACATTTTCAAGCAATTTTCAGGATTTGTAAGAGAAGCTCTAGGTTGCAAGGTTCACCTTTCATGGCTATTCATACATTTCTAATTCAACAGGGAGGCAATTCCTGCACTGCAGCTATTGAAAATGGTATTTCCACTGCAGAGTGGGAACTACAAAGGGCACATGGGAAGGAAGCTGATGGTCCCCACTGCTTGGCTAAAGCCTGGCAGAAGACATGATTCTTAGACAGCAGAGGGGCTTGTAGACACAGCAAACACATTGATCCTGCATATTGGTAAAACCCTAGCGGGCAACTGCAGATGGGTACCTTTCATCCAAAGGAGATGCTGAAAGACAGGGATGAAATTTAGTAGTATAAAAATAAAGTCAGGTATTTAAAGAAATAAACACAGTTTCTGCAATTACCTTTTGGAGACAGTAAAATGAGGGAAAAACAAAGTATGATTATTAGTTGTGAGATGTCTCTAAGCCATTGGTGTAATACAGCTGTATAAAAAAAAGGTAAAACGCTATCTTAGGACATATCAAGCCAGGTATCTCCAGTAGAGATAGTGAAGTTATCAGTGCCTTTATCATAGAATCATAGAATCGTTTAGATTGGAAAAAGACCTTTAAGATCATTGAGTCCGACTGTTAACCTAACACTGCCAAGTCCACCACTAAACCATGTCCCTAAGCGCTACATCTACATGCCTTTTAAATACCTCCAGGGATGGTGACAGCATCACTTTTCTGAGCAGTCTGCTCTGGTGCTTGACAACGCTTTTGGTGAAGAAATGTTTCCTAATATCCAATTTGAACCTCCCCTGGTGCAACTTGAGGCCGTTTCCTCTTGTCCTATCACTTGTCACTTGGGAGGAGAGACCGACACCCACCTCGCTACAACCTCCTTTCAGGTAATTGTAAAAAGCGATAAGGTCTCCCCTCAGCCTCCTCTTCTCCAGACTGAACAACCCCAGTTCCCTCAGCCGCTCCTCATAAGACTTGTGCTCCAGACCCCTCACCAGCTTCGTTGCCCTTCTCTGGACACGCTCCAGCACCTCAATGTCTTTCTTGTAGTGAGGGGCCCAAAACTGAACACAATATTCAAAGTGGGGCCTCACCAGTGCTGAGCACAAGGGGACAATCGCTTCCCAGGTCCTTTTCCACCAGGCAGCTTTCCAGCGACGCATCCCCAAGCCTGTAGCATTGCATGGGGTTGTTGTGACCCAAGTGCAGGACCCGGCACTTGGCCTTGTTGAACCTCATACAATTGGCCTTGGCCCATCAATCCAGCCTGTCCAGATCCCTCTACAGAGCCTTCCTACCCTCAAGCAGATCAACACTCCTGCCCAACTTGGTGTCGTCTGCAAACTTGCTGAGGGAGCACTCGATCCCTTCCTCACCCCTCACTTGGTGAGCACTTCCGCCAGCTCCCTCAGTACCCTTGGGTGGATCCCATCCGGCCCCGTAGACTTCTGCGCATCCAAGTGGTGTAGCAGATCACTAACCATTTCCCCTTGGATTATGGGGCATTCATTCTGCTCCCCATCCCTGTCTTCCAGCTCGAGGGGCTGGGTATCTGGAGAACAACTGGTGTTAATATTAAGACTGAGGCAAAGAAGGCATAAACTCTCCTTTTTCTGAGTTCCGGCCGAAGCCTTCTGTTCAGCCAGGCTGGTCTTCTTCCCTGCCGGCTTGTCTTTCGGCATATGGGGATGGCCTGCTCCTGCACCTTTAAGACTTCCTTCTTGAAGAATGTCCAGCTGTCTTGGACTCCTTTGTCCTTCAGGACTGCCTCCCAAGGGTCTCTGTCAACCAGTCTCCTAAACAGGCCTTTGTAGGATAAAGTATGTAAGTCTCATCATCCATGTTCAAGAAAGGTTAAATCAAACTGGAAGAGACTCAGAGGCAAGTGAGGGAAAGAATAGGAAAACTAAGAGGCAAGAGGATGCTAACAGATGTTGACTTAACCTAGTGAAAGGAAGCCAGGGAAAGAGACTGCAATCACGGTCTCTCTTAACTGCCTTCAAGTAGTGTACACCCGAAAAAAGAGAAAATCTGCTTATTGTAGATGCAAACCTCAAGGATGTAAATTGTTCATGAGTAAATTTAAGGTGCAAATCAGAAAAAAGAATTCTAGCCATCAGAGCAATGAATTTCTGGAACAGTAAGCAAAAAGATGTTAAAGAAAAAAAAAAAACCCCAACTTTTAGGATAGAGATTGGGCAGTTAATGGAAGGGAGTAGGAGGAGCCTGCGCGCTGAGACCTTTCTGTCTCCTGTTCCTTTGTACCCCTCCTATTCCACATAGCAAATTACTATCAACAGTTTTGTATGCTCCTGAGATTGCCTTCGGGAACCAGATGCTCGTAGGTATTCAGTGAAGTGGGACTCGAGTAAAAAAGCAAGACTACACTTCAGCTCAGAGAGAGAAGAAAAATCTAGGTTTGTTGGTTGTCTCGGGATCTCCACAAGCCATCAATGTGATACAGCCCTCACACTCAGAGAGGTGTAAGAGCTTCAAGTCCGTTTCAGGGTAGGGATGCTGATTTGGGTTTCAGCTTGCTTCCTCCATGTTGTTGGAAGCCTAACCATCAGTTAGTGCTTTGAGACAGTACAGGGAGCTGCTCTGTCCTTGCAAACCATTTGTTAGCTGGCTCCAGCTGATACTCAGTGACTGTGCAATGATTTTTTATCTACTTTGTCCCAGTGCAACCAGTTACGGGAACGCACCATCCCCACAACTGGGAGGCAGTGGCACCCTACCTGCCTGTGGGGTGAGAGAGGTGCTGGCGGTGAGTGCTCCCCCTCCCTGCTGGCTCATGCTGGGGGAAAACAGCAGTTTGGGACAAATCACGTTCACCTAGACCCTGGCAGCAAACAGCTCCCTGAATCAGTCACAGCACCCATAGGCTGCCCCGGCTCCTGCAAGGCGAAGAGGTCCAGGTTAGTTTAAGGCTTATCCCACAGGACTGATGAAGCACGGAATGGCTGTTGGCTCCCAGCTCTCCTATGGGACATGTGGCTGTGTGGTGGGGATGCTTTTGCCATGCATACCAGCTCTCGCCAGCCCATACTCACTGCCTCAGTGCAGCGCAAAAGGGTTCGTTTGAACTGCCTCTGCTGCATTTAGGGATATGCCTTTGCCTTGAAGCAAACCAGAAGCATTCCCGCAGTCAAGCCCAGTTGAGGAGAGATTAAGGCTGCTCTTCATTAACACCTTGAAGTGTTATTTGCAGTTTCCAGCTCACAGCCTCTGCCATGCTGTAGCCACCCCGGTGAGCACTGTTTGGCTTGAATGTAGGTGAAGCATCCTAGCCAGTACGTCAAGAGTTGGCTCGTGGTCAAGATTCAGTCATGTAACTCTGAGGACATACCTCAAAACGAACATAAATCTTTGTCTCCCTCATGGCAAGGCAGAGCAGGATAACTGCTTCAGCCTGCAAAGCTGGAAGACAGCAGATTTGGATGTTTATTGTCTTGCAAATGTCAAACATTCAAGAATTGTGGCTTCAAAAATTATGAGACTGGCTTTAAATCTTGAAATCTTAAAATTAAGGCTCTGGAAATCCCTTTTATTTTGCCTTCTGTTTTTCTCAGCCTCTTCTGAGCCTATCAGCACCTAAAATCACATTTTGCACCTTTTCTTTGCATCTATGAGCATACAAAAATAAACTAAAAGGGGAAAACTTAGATTCTCATGTCAGCAGCTCTCTTCAGAAGGAGAAGCTTTACAGAAAAACATCACGTCATGGAGCTCACGAGAAACTGTCCAGAGTTGACAACGCTGGATTTGATAAAGCCAAGGACTGAGTTTGGCCGGAGTTTGCACAGCTGCAATGAGGATATAGTTTGGATTACAGCATTCTTGCTGAAGGAAGATATGTATGGAGTGAAAAAAAACAGGCATAGATTACCTGAAAAGAGGGGAAGAAAGTGAAGAGGTTAGACGTGGCTACAGTTGTTGGCTTGTGCAGTGCAGTACATGCATTTTCAGTCACAGACCAGGGAAACTGCTGCCAGGCTGTGAAATTCCCCCTCCAGCACCGAACTCACCCAATCCCATAAAAAGTTGCTGGGTCCCAGCCCATATTTTGCAGGGCTGGCAACTGGATTATCACTTGGTACCCTAATCGGGTCTTAACTACAGAATGCAGTGTGCCACTGGACTGCACACAGATTTATGACTGATATCAAATACACCACCATATTCAATGCAGAAAAGCTTTTAAAGTTAAGCAGGTTTTTAAATGGTGTTATATAGGTTTTTTCCTAATGATTTTAAATTGTTTTAAAGAATAGTATATACTACTATTTCTGTCTAGTCTAGCCTTCTGTCATATTTTAAACTGTTTCATGTGATTGTTAAACTGCCAGATCATTGTTAGTTTTAAAATATATTTCTAAATAAATTTTTTAAAAGTTTAGAGATTTTGTTATCCATTGTAATTAAGTGTAATTTGGATTTAACACATTGTAGCTTCCCTTTATCCTTATATCCCTGATATCTTTATGATATCAAGACTCCTAGATATATTCTAATACTTCTGCTTAATGTTTGCCTGTTAATTTGTTTTAAAAAAATAACTATAAAAATCTTTTTGTATACAGGTACAGAAATAATGCAGCAATTCACATATTGAACATCACTACTCATTTTTCCCCAAAGAACCCTTTAGATTGAGTCATGTAAAATACCATCATAATTTTCAGATATCCTACTGTCTCTTAAATATGACACCAAAATATATAACATCACATCATATTCCAAATATTATTATTACTTTGGTAGATTCTTCTCAAACAACAGGGAGAGGGTCTTCATAACTTAATTCAAGTATATTCGATCATCAGCATTTCCTTACTGTAAAGGCTAAGACATTTGATGTCAAGGAACAAACAGATCAAGGTATTTCATTATCACTAGTCTACTCTCTACCCATAAACTTCCACTGAAATTTAAAGTCAGTTAAGTTATGTAGGTTTTATGCTACTTGCTAACATCAAGAAAAGTTTTGCATTTGCTATTAATCTCTATTTGGTAACTTCAGTCTTAATTACAGTGTTACTAGTTTTCCCTCTGTCAATCAACATGCTAACATTACACTGTTTTACATACAGACTCCTACTTCTGCTTTTGAAAAGAATGTGTGGGACTCGTCTCACTTAACTTCACCCTTGCAAAACATTTACACTGCAAAGCTGACTGTTTTGTCTCTGTAGTATAGAGCGAGTGCTAAATAGTGGGGGTGGGACACCCACACACCTCTCATCGCTGCTCCTGCTGCTTGTGTTTGACACTTAGGCAAGCATGGGACAAATTCTTCTCCCATCATTGACTGGCTGTAGATAACTGGCTGGATACATGACATTTATCATGGGTTTGCTTGCCTAAACAGTAGTGTCTAGTACCATTAAAGATGTCCTGATGGTTCCCATGCTAATGAGGCAGGAAACCTTTAGGGCATCTCAAAAGGCACTGGATACCTGAGCATAAATAACTGAGTCCCATCCTTGGGTACCCAACCCAGATGAGGTGAGTAGCCCCCCACACCATTCCACATGACTGGAGCAGCTCCCCTACACATTGTTTCAGGCAGAAGAAGAGATTTTGTGCTCATCGGAACTGCCTCTCTGTGTGCAACTTCAGCCACCGCAGAAAAGCAGCAGTCACTCAGGAAAAAAATGCACTGGATGTTTCAAAGCATGCAGCAGTGTTATACAAGGGTTTTGGACCACTGTAGAATTACTGCAGAGGAATTGTCTTTATTTCCAGCCTAGATGGTTTCAGGTCACAGTAATATCAACCCATCCGCTTTGTCTCTTTTGCCCGCAGATGGGGTGCACCTCTGACATCACGTGCCCAGCTTTGCCTCACACGTCGCAGGCTTTGGCTGCCCTCAGCCTGGCCTACCCTTGGGCCTGTGAGATGCATCTCACTGTGGTGGCAGGACCCAGCTGGTGCCAACAGGCCAATGCCTCTCCTCTTCCTCCCTTTTCCCCGGAGGGATATCGTCAGATCCGTGTTTCTGGGTTGGGAAACTCCGGTGACCTTGTATGCAGGTTTCAGTGGTCTTGAAGGAACAAAGCAGTATACTATCCATGTGTTAGAGCTCAGGGCTCTTCAAAGCACATGCAGCCCATGCCCATATCATAGGCAAGATCTGCATATCCACACAGAGACAGGACAGTTCAACCACCAAGCAGGATGGTGCAGTCTCCCTCATCCCCCTTTCTCTGCCAGGAGATAACTGTGTCGTGATGCCAGTGCACAGAAAGCAGGGTTCACTCCTTAGCAGTTTACCTTTCCTTGCCTGCAAATTAGACAGGTTGAGCAGATTTCTTTTCTGGATCGCAAAGAGGACAATGATGATCTTTTAAGAGAGAAGTTGCCGTGATGTGTACATCCTTCCATGTCAACAGGGTATCAGCTCTTCTGCTCCTGAGCAAGCTGCTGCCTGGGTTTTCTCTTAGCTGTGTTTCTGACTGAGCACTTTGTCTGTCTTTCCCTTTCATTGTAAGCAAAAGTCTTGATCCCAGGAAAGGTCAGAAGTCCTAGCCCTGACCCTGACAAAAAGACAAAGGT
Source organism: Gavia stellata (assembly GCF_030936135.1). Classification (NCBI taxonomy): domain Eukaryota; kingdom Metazoa; phylum Chordata; class Aves; order Gaviiformes; family Gaviidae; genus Gavia; species Gavia stellata. Next base: position 43,490,008 of record NC_082595.1, read on the forward strand.
AATTTTGGTATCTGGATGTCTACGATTTTTGGTGAAGTCTCTTAAATCTTTGTAATTTAAAATCCCTAGAGCTGTTCTCAGAGAGGCGCAGACATCTGGTTTATCTCAGCCTCAGGACTTTTGACTTCCTGTAACAAGCAAGTTTTTTGTGGGAATCATTTTCTGCCTCAGCAGTCAGACAGCGAGCTGTATGTCACGAGTGGTCCTGGGTCAGGCTGGCTTGCCTGTCCTTCCTTCTCTTATTTCCTTCTTTTCCACTGGAGAAAGTCGAAAGTATTTGTGTATACTCTTTATGCTGCTGTCTGTCTGTAACCACGTATTTTTCAGAGGAAAGTCAGTCTCTCTCTTCTTTTCACTGGAAATCCAATGGGATATATGCCTAAATATCAAATGACATCAAATTTCTTGTTAATTGAAGGTGGGCTTTGTGTTGTATTTACTGACTAGTTTGTATTTCAACTTTTGCTGGCCTCCAATTCTTCCAGTCTAGAACTGGAAATACAATATTCTACATCACTGGGAAGGAACTGGGGGCTCTCTCTCCACCTCAGGAAACAAGTTATTTCACTTTTCTGAGTAGCTCAGATAGCATAAACAGAATATATCATAGAGTGAGAAATAGAAGAGGTCTGCCAAATAACCCAGATTAGGTAAGAAGAGTGATCTGTGCCTCCTGTGTTTGTGGAATTGGCTTGTATCTCCATAAAGATTAAGGTAAATGGTAATCCTGTCTTTGAAAGGCTCAGTATGACCAGTCCTGTTGGTGTTAGCAATCGTTGTTCAGTGTGTTTCTGATCAAGAACTTATGCAAGATAAATAGTAAACTGCAATTTTGCAGCTTGGAGTTTTGTGAAGCTGTGCAACTGATTTATTTCCAGAGGAGGTATTGTAGTGGTATGTCCTTGTTGCTTTCTCAGTGGAGGTTTCCATTGAACAAAACTCAATTTTAAGAGACTATGAAAGACTTCCATTAAGCCTAAATTGAACAATATTCCAGTAGAGCATATAGTTCATAAAGGTAGCTATATGGATGTAAAATCAGTTGTCAGCAAGACTGTATTCTCACTTGAAATCTTTTCCCCATAACGCTTTCATTTTCCAAGTGTATACAATACTTGATTTTAAAAGATATTTACTAGTATTATCCGCTTTATTTGAACAAGACTGTATGGCAAAATATTTCAGTTATTATTCTCATGTGTGCTAGGGAAACTGGGCTAGAATAAATTATTATTATGTGAGTGCATAAATGATTTGGAAACCTTACGCGGAGAGTAGTTCTCAATGATGCGCCATTAAGTGCAGTTCTGCAAGTGTTTTTCCTTGTTCTGATACTATTCAGTATTCTCTCTGACAGCTTGGATGAAAGGTTAGAAAGTACGCTTAATAAATTCATTGAGCAGAACAAGCACATTGGAAGCAAGGCAATTGAAAATTACCTTGATAAAGTAGTGGAGTAGCCTAGAAAATATCAACTTTCCAGCAGTTAAATTAGAGCAAATGCAGAACTGTACATAGAGCTCGACATAATCAGCTGCACATAAATACAGATGGGGAACAACTGGCCAAGCAGCAGTTCTGCAGAAAAGACCTGGTGTCATAATGATTGCAAGCTGAGCATGCACCAGTGATGTTGTGCTACTGCAAACAAGGCCAGGGCACTGTGGGCTATAGGAAGGGGAGTAATAAAGCATAAAGTGTAATTATTTTGCTCTACTCAGCACTAATAAGGCCTCAGTGGCAGCGCTTTACCCGCTTGCGGGAACTGCAGCTCAGGTAGGATCCAACAAGAGAGCAAACTGGGCTCAGAGATCTCGAACACATGGGCCTTCAAGGAAAGGTTGAAGGGTTGTTTGGTCTAGAGATGAGAGGAGGAAAGGAAGACATGATAGCAGCCTTCGTATAGCAATGGGTGACTCTAAAGAGAAAGGGGTTTAGCTGCCATATATGCTGTCGGTACAGGAAAGCAGTAGTAGGCTTAGATCTCAACAAGGATGATTTAGTATAAGCATCAGGAAAAAAATGTAAGTGGCAAGGGAAAGTGAAGCCCTGGAACAGGTTGTTTAGGGGAAACTCAGGGAAACTTCAGCCTTGCAGGTGTTTAAAAATAGGTTAGACAGACATCAGCAGGCATGGCATAGGTCAGGGATGGGCGAAACGACCTCTCAAATTACCTGCTAACCCTATTCCTTCAGTGATTTCTATCTGTGTAATAATGATAAGGATAATAATTATACATGCAAAAAGTACTTTGGATATCTCCAAAAATTTCAGGGTACTTAACAAAAAACTTAATATTAGTTCTGGAATTTATTGCATGGCTTCTCCATTTACATTCGATTGAAGCAGTTAGACTTTATCTAATTTTGCCCATGTCAGTATTGATTGAAAATTACGAGGGTCTGATGGCTTTATGAATGGTTTTTGTGAAATAAATAGGTGAACATAGTCAGATACCTGTGGTAGGATACAAAGCACTCAATTTGAGCCATAAGAAAGTTCAGTCTTTAGTCTACTTACAGTCAATGGAAAAAAGATGGACACCTTTTAGAGATTACCTAAGGAGTGGGTGAATCACCCTCCAGAGGTACCTCTGCCTCTCCTTCTACCTGTTCTGCAGCAAATATATATTGGAGGTGTATTCTTGGTCTTCCCTTTTCTCAGTCCGTGATACTAAAAGTTTGGTTTTCTGAGAACCAAAGTGCCTGGACTTCACAGAGGACTATGGAAAAATTGTAATCGGCAGGAAGTCAGAGTAGATAATCTAGTGGTCTTTTCTGACCCTCGGTTCTGTGAAGCGCATTGAATGAGTCATTTATGAAGGATTTATAGTTGTTATGATTAATAGTTGTTATCAATACATAATGGACATGACCAATATGTGTTAGAGAGAGTTCTATGCCAAACTTACATAAGCCACTTATTAATCTGTTGGATTCTTACTTGTTAATTGTTTATTAATCCTCTAAACTGTTTACACTATGTCTTGTGTACTGTGTGCGTGAGAGACAATACAGCACTTTTAGCCAGAAAATCTGCTATAAAAATTATTCTTTAAAGAGATAACATTTTAATAAAGATTTTAAAGTACTAAGCTACTGGACACTGAAAGGGAAAATTAATAATATTTTTAAAATAATGGTATGTTTAATCCTGGATAACATTTTAGGAACCATGCAGTGTAAGACACCTTTCTCCCTCATAAGCATCCTGTGGCTAACAGAGAGACTTCAAACTTTATCCCAAATCTGTTATTTATGAAACATTTGCTATTGCCTGGTTAAAAAAAAACCAAAAGTCTCATTTATAGGGCTTTTTAAAAATTGGAATTATGCTCCAGCAACCAGTGATGACTAGTTATTGTTCCTTTTGTCTACAGGCAAGATGAAGGAGGTTCTGGCAGCTTACCATGTCCCAGGCTCTGCAGAGTTAAGTGAGAAGTGCGCCCATGTTCTAGCGTGCATCACATCGCATCTTGGGTCTGAAGTGCCAGAAGGATCCCAGCGCTGCAGACTGAGACGGCTCTGAGCACCTCAGTACCCCGTTTCTGACAGAACCCAGGGATGGCAAACTTACATACCAGTATTACCTGTCTGGGGCAGGTTTAATTTTATAAATTAAAACCATAAACTCTATGAGTTTCTAGACCATATTTGTGCTGTTGAGGATGATCTGCTCAGATGAACAGTTTTGCGTCCATCGGAGAGACAGGTTCTTCTGCTGGACCAGAAGATGACAGTGGACTATATTGTAACAAATACCATTTGTAGCATCTCCTAGTGCAAATAATTGAAGAACAGGTTGCAAGAAAATCCTGTAGGGAATAAGACATGCTTTGTTTTGATCTACAACTTTTAAAAAACGTTTTGGTTTTTTTTAAAGATAACCACTTTTACATAACACTATGTGTGCAGTCTATGTGCAGCTCTTCACTGTGGCTATCTATATTCCAGAGATGATGAATTCCTTGTGAGACACCTGAACGTTTTTAGATTTGTGATGAATCCTTAAATTATGAGAGTATCATGAAAAACTAGAAGGGAAAAGTTCCAGGGCTTTTATTTGACTAGATGTCTCAAATTACTTCCTGTTAGTGTCCTGAAAGGAGGAGGAAAGGGCAGGAAGTAGAAATGAAATACAAAAAAATACATTGCATTTCTTTTTTGGCATATGCACCTATCCGAATGTGTGTTTGATCTAATAGGCAAGGGGAGAGAAACAGCTCAGTTAGCTGAGCCCTCACATGAAAGGTCTGCGTTTTTGGGCAGCATTTGCTCATCTTGTCTCTTGAATAGCTATAGAAAAGAAGGAACATGTATATGCCCCACCATATGTGAAAAGGACATGCTTGCCATTCCTTTATTTATTTTTGTTCTTTCAAAAATTAAAGTGCCAGTTATTTGGAATGCTGTAGTCTGTGGTCTCTTTACATTTGTTTAGTGAGATCCTTTCAGCAAGATCATTCCCATTACGGTGTAACTGCATGGTGACCACAGCTTTGGGCCTGTATAATAAAGATCTAAATTCAAAATTTTGTTTCTCATCATTTTCTCTACTTTTGTGTTGTATCTGCAAGTCTTTGATTGGAATCCTGCTTATTGCTGATTATTGTTTAGAAGTTAAATGTTAGAGGGGAAGGTATTTGTATATTTGGACCTTGTTCTCCTTCGTATCATTATTTACAGCAGATTGAAGGGCAGAGGGATACAAAATGTTAGCAAATCAATAGTAATGCTTAAATTCAATTTGCATATGAGGCCGCAGGGCAATAAGGAGATCAGGTTCTTTGCATCCTGGATTTAAGGCCATACTAAACTATTTGACATCTGGTCTCTATTCATTAGTAATCCTGGAAAGGTATGGGAGGAAAAAGCTGCAGAAAAGCTGAGTCTAAGCTGGCTTTGATTTGCTGTGTGTGTGATATATTGTGCTGAACATATGTACATCGGAGTTTAAAAGCCAATTAGACTTTTCTCCCTTCCTCCGTCTTATTTTCTTCTTCGAAGACAAAGTTTTAAACTATAAAAATGTTCTTCATGTAGCAATTAAGTTTGTATGCGCAAAGACTGCACATTGCATTTCAAAAATTAATGTGGTCCTGACAAGGCTACCATAGCCATGCTGCATTATAGACAAGGTTTTGTCCTGCTGACGCTATGGTTAGCTTATAGCAGACATCTGAGTTCATGTCAACAGAGCATCCCTGACCTTGGAAACCTCTTAGTCGGGCGTCACTGTTACCCTGCATCTTATGTAGTTGCATACAGATGGCAGAGTGCTCACCGCTGTGAAGTCCACACCGGTGCATTTAAGCATGAGTGGGGTCAGGCAACAAGGTCTCAGTGCAGTTTCCTGATCAGTTTAAGCTAATCTAAGGCTGTGCTTCTGCCCACAAGGGGCAGTCCTGTCTTCCCCTTCTGCCCCGCTCACACCTTCCCACTACCTCCCTCGAAGAGCTGCACACCTCTGAGGCTTCCTGGTCTCACTGAAAAAGTCCCCGTGTAAGAGTTTAGTTCTTGTGCTGGCTCGGACACCAGGGAGAGGGTGGAAACAAACTCCTTTTTATCAGCAGTTTAGTTTTACGTCAGCTTACACTGATGGAGGAAGCATGCATTCAGGTCCCTCTAGCTGTCAGTTAACTAATCTTATTACCTAAACTTCCTGTTTAAGCACATTTCTTTCTTATGGTTAAGAAGTATTCCTTGATTCAGTAACACTGTAAAGAAAGTAAAGCACTGGGAATGAATTAAATCCATAGAAAAAAATAATAATAGCACCTTTAAAATGACCTATGCAGTGGCAGTGTTTGAGGTACAAGAAAAATACATTGCCATGAAAGGAATACATTCTTGCTATTCAAATTACTCTGAAGAGTAAAACTTTTTTAGAAAAACAGAAGTGAAAGCTGTGTGCCGTAGCAGTACCAGGGCAGTGTAAGTCTCCTGTGTTAGCAGACCTTTAGCTATTAATGAGGTATATGCTCAGCATGTGGCCGGCTGGACCCACCAGAACTGTAGACGCTTGAGCCTGACCATGGCACCGTTTGAATCTGAATGTCAAAACGACTTGCCCCAAGAGCAGGGCCTGTTTTGGAGAAACGGCTTTTTGTCTGTGCTGTACCGGGGCTGCGGGAAGCTTGACCGTCCTGTGGGTGAACTTTTCTGACGAGATGTGTGACTGTTGCCCATCTGTTGAAGGAGTGATTAAAACACAAAACACGACAAAATCGGCAAACCTCCCAGCACTCCGGTAAGGGCAAAGGTTGGAGCTTTTTGTTCTTTGGATGAATCCCCCTTTAAGAAGCCTCTCCCTGCTTTCCCTTGGCATCTGGACAAGTCTTTCTTTGTGAAGGGACATGAATATGGAGAGACCTGCAGTGCACCCGTCTCTTCAGTCAGCTTCAGAGGAAAGTTTCAAAAGTCATTATTTTCTGGCAACTTTAAACATCTGAATTGGGGCAGTGCTGACTTTACAAACAGTATTAGCTTGCTTTGATGGCTTGGAGCAGTTCAATATTTGCACAATTGGACTATGTGGCTTAGCAGGCAAGAGTGTTGGTTTTGCTGACTGAATGTAATATGTGAATATGTAGTTCACGTTCAAATAAGACGGTCTTAAGTAATTTCCTTAGCAGACAATAATCCATTCCAAGAATAAGAACATCTGTTCAGGGCCCAGACCTGAAATAAATAGTAGGTTTAGAGGCAGGTCTTTTGTCCAGCGTTGTTTGGATATTAGACATCTAAGAAACAGTTGACTCTTCAGGTCACAGCTGGGATTTTGGTGACAAAGTATGAGCATGTCTGCTATGGCTGACCACACCAAATCTTACCTGCGACTGCAGTTCTGTTCCTGCTGCCACTCTGCATTGCTGTGATAGCACGGGCTTTTACAAGCATCAGCTTGCTTTGGATTCCTCACAGTTACATTCCCTTGTTTCTGAACTATGTGTGTGTGTGTGCCTGCTGCTGTTGATTCATACTATTCATACAAGGGAAACCCCAATAGTTGGCTATCAAATTGTCATTTATTTGTTAGTTTTTACTCAAAAAAGCCCAAGTTTTTGAGAAACTACAACCATATTTCATAAGCAATTATCTATCTTACTTTTTAAATTCTCTGTTGCAACCTTCATCTACAAATCTCCAAATACTTGTCAAATACTAAATAACGGAGTCTCACAGAAGTTTCCAGGCAACATACGTTTTATTCTAATGTATAAATAGATAAGCCAAGTCACCGGAGAGCTAAGTAACTTCGCTGATATTTCACAAGAAGTTGCTGCACTGCCATCAACAATAAACAAAACTAATGATAACCTTGTAAGGAAGCCAACATCTTAAAAAGTAATTAGCATGATTTTTCTCACTCCCTGTTGTGTTTTCCTTCTATGCAAAGAGAGCTCCTCTGTCAGCAGCTTCACTTCATCTCAGGTTCTCCAGGAGCTCTGTACCTGTCCCCTCTCCATCTTGCAAGAAAAGATTAGTTTGTGTTACTCCATATGACACCCTTAACTGCCTCCCGGGAATCACTGTGAAGGGTCATCTTCGTACTTTGTGTTGGGTCAGTTCTTGGCCAATTTGAAGGCTGTCTTCTTCTCTGGCTTGGCTGGCACCTTTCCCGCCTAACGATAAATGATGCTCTTGAGGTCATGTCTGGTTTTGAAGTTAGTCTTTGCTGATGAAGTCAGAGGGAGACAGCACGCTCCTGGCTACACTATAAAGAAGGAGAGTTTCTGTGGTGTGTCACTGGGCTCTGCACAAGGCTCTCCATAGGTGGTGATGTGCAGTGGCCCCGAGTGTCACATATGAGGTGCAGAGTTAATGAAATACTCACCGTCAGTTATGAGTTTATTTCCCAGATGTTGTCACTGTTTTCTTAAACCCCAGGGCAGAACTGGAAGTTGAAGTGATGGGCAGAATTAACAGGGCGCTCATAAAGGCCGATAGGGAACCTGAATGGGAAAACCCCGTCTGTAAGAAGAAATTCCGATGCGATCACTTAGGTTAAAAGAGGAAAGGTAGCCAGGCACTCTTTCAAAAACAATGAACTCGTGAAGTCAGAAAACTGCAAAGCAGCACTGAAAATGGGGAATGTGCTGTTCACGCCAGTTCTGCTTTTCCCCAAGGCTCCCTGTTGCCAGCACAGAGTTTTAAAAGACTTTCTACCTTTTTATTACTACTAAAAATAAGTAGAAAATGGTTTGATCAACCTGAAAAGAAAAAACAGTGTAAAAACAGTTGCCACCTTCCAGCTTACAGGGAAACAGGTAGATTCAGTATTAAATAGGTAGATTCAGTATTAACTCAAATGAAATGTCCCTGAATTTAGAAGCAGGAGGCAGCAGTTGCTGCTGGCTGCAGGAGCCGTGCCCTGCCTGATCGTCCTGTAGGGAGCTGCAGCCAGAGCTGCTGCAAGGCAAAAGGCACTGCCTACCCATGGCCCCCGCAAGGCACATTTCATGGCAGATGCACTTCAATAGGAGAGGGAAAGCTTCTCCTAGCTGCTCGTTACTCCTGGGGAGAGCACCGCCATCATGGTGATAGCAGGCAATGAATGGGAACTGAACTGAAGCTAGATGTATCGGCAATATGCTGACATTTTTAGAGCGATAATTAATTACTGTACTGAATTCCCACGGAGTGTGGTGGATTCACTGTCAGTGGGAATACTTAAGTCAAGCTTCATAACCATTCAAAGGGTGGTGATGTCCCAGTGCAGGCAGAAGCGTTGTGCTTGACGTGGGGACTGTTGCTGACGTGTGCTCTGTGGAGGATCAGAAAGACCTCAGACCTGGTGACCAGAATGATCCCAAGCTCCCTATTACCTAATCCCAGACACCTTTCACAGCTACCACCCTCAATTTACTCCAGTATCAATTTAGTGTGTATGCACTAGAGAGTTTACGCTCCATCTCCAGGGAAAGCTGGAAGTGCAGCGCTCTACCCATCAGCGGATATCAGAGAAATAGCAATTTCAGTTGTACCTGTGGTAGTCAGCCAAACAACGTTGTTTTCCTTAAAATCCCAAATATGTAAGTTCAGACTGGACAAAATAAAGCCCCTGACTCATATTTAGGCACAAAGCTTCCTATTAAATCCAGTTGAACTGGAAAATTATTCAAAACTGCGTTACCTATTGCCTTCAGTAAAATTCTGGAAGCTAGCCAAAACCAGAGAGTGTTTACTTGTTTGTGTACAAGATGATTTGTTTTGAAAAATAGCCTAAAATATATGTGAGATCCAGATCAGATTCTTATCACAAACGTGCTCTGAAACATTTCTGTTAGTCTTGCTTTTGCTGCGACACTGAAGTGTCCAGTGCAATACAGATTTGGACAGTTTCAGGATTTATCCTCCCAACACCCTCATTTATAGCAGTTTTTATCAGATGGATTTCTAATCAATAACACTCATGAGACCCAGAATAGGATCTGCTGTTCAGTTTATTTTGGTTTTGTTTCTATTGTTTGTTAACAAAAGAACTGCAAAATAAAAGTCAGAACGTAAAAGTGAGCCTCCAGGTAAGCTAAGGCAGAGACCTTCATGGTTTCCAGCTGGGAGACCCTGTCTGATGCCATACGTACCCGCCACTCCCCAGCAGTGGGCCTATTAAGCAACTGATCAGTGCTGCAATGAAGTTTCTGTGATGACAGCCTTGCCCTGCACAAAATCGTGCTTGGTGCTACATGGCTGATGTGAGGTGCTAAGCAACTTGGCTTTCTTCAGCTTGGGTAAGAACTGAAGCACTTGCAGACCTGGAGGAATAGGCTCTCTGAAGAAGTCAAGCCATAAGTTGGCGGAGATGCGACCTGTCGCTGATGTTTGGTGAAAAAGCTCCTCTGCGCAGCAGGGGAAGGAGGAATGGCCTCTAGCATAAGTAAAACCATCTCCGCAGAGTTTGAACAATTACTGTCGTCTGTATCTGGATGACACTCAAAGGAAATAAAACATCTTTTTTTTTCTTTTTTAGACTGCATATTCTGTACATCAGCCAGTGCTTTTTCCATCAGCATTCTCACAGCCTCCCTGTGTTTACCACAGTGACAGAGTAAGAGAAAGACTTGTTAGCATAGCTTTGAAATTATCATCAGTTCTTTACTCAGGTTTGTCTTAACTTCTTCACATAACTGATTACAAGTACTGTTACAATAAGAAGAGCGTGGAATTTACTTGGCTGTTACGGTAATCTTCAAAGAGAAGGATATTCATTCCTATTCCAGCTCCACTTCTCAGGCAGTTTTACAATCAGTTTCTGCAGGGAACACTGGAGCAGTCATTTATCGTTAAGGGCAGCCCAACCCATCCCATCTCCAGGCCAAAACATTAGATTTCCCAAATGTCACAGTTTATAAGATATAGTCAGTGATGGGGCTCCATTTTTTGTGCTGTCATTGTTCTTTTCTGTGGTTTTTTTTAAGATTTTCCAATCCAGAGACAGTGATTTTTTATTTTTTTTCTCTTTATTCATAGGCATAAATTCAAGAGCTCCAGGAGCACTAAGCAACATATATTAGGTGATGAATCAAAGCAGTCTTGGAAAGCATCATGTGCCATGGCAGAGGCAATCAATAGGAGAACGTATACATAGAAAATTAGTTCTGTAATGAATTGCTTCCCAGGTCCTGGGCCCTTCTTGTATGTAATCACTTCGTTATCTCTTCCCATAACAGTACAGAGTATGTGCCTACACCATTTCGTAGGATATATTTGTGCTAAGAATTACAGACTGAATTCTTGTAATTCAATTGCCTCTTAAAGTCCATGGTAAAACTTGTACAAACTTCTGTGGGACCAAGGCTTGGTTCAGGATGGTAAATATGTGCCGGTGCACAGCAGAGATGCAAACTGTTATGCAGAAAATCATGGTTCTTTGCCACATATGGAAGCTCTTGTCTACATCACGATGACAACCCTGTGTAACTGAACTTGCTGTGAGACAGTGTAGACATCATAGAAATTCAAGGGAGAAAAGAGTGTCCGAGATGATGAAGATATCCATGTCATGTGAGCCTGTTCAGTAACGTAGTGGGTTCTTTCTCCAGTTAAGTCAATGGCAACCTATTAGTCCTAAATATTCAAGGCTAGCAACAACTGAACCCAAAAGAAAGAAGTAGCAAGCATAGAAACACAGAATAACACAATGCATTTTTCTGACATAATTGTATTTCTAATCTTTCAAAAACCCAAAAGGAAAATTCAGTTACCTTCTTAAATGTTTCCAGCGGTTCCAGAAGCACACTAGGCTTCGAGACCAAACAAGGGCTCTCTTGTCTGTAAGATTCCTGGTCTTCAGTCAAGAACAACGGAAAATAATAGAAACACACGAAGACCAGTTGAAAGATGAAGCCTCTTCAGCAGTGGTAGCACTTCAAATGATAAATACTGCCATTCAGGTTTGGAAAGGCAACTTCAAAGTCAGTGACACTTTTACCTGGCTTGGTCCTCTGTAAGTCCTTCCTCCATCCTTGCTGTGTTTCTGTTTGTGCCCAGGGAAGGTAAAACCATGCTCTGAGTCATGGTCATGCAATGAAGTTGAAGCCAACAACCAGTTTTGCTTCACTAAAACTATAATGAGTGTTGCTGATCCCAGAAATTTTGGTCACTGCTTTGTCCTTTCAGGGCGATTGGCCACAGCAGAGCTAGCATGAGTGTGTGGCCAACTTTGATCTTTTGATGCACACTCCTAGCAAAACAGCTGCCATGTTCCAGGGTAAATCAAGGAGGAACATCTGAGGTCAGAGCCCCAGCAGCACAGCAAAGCAATCTGATGTAGACAGCTACTGACCTGCTACAGCTGGGAAGTGTGGGTCATACAACTTTCAGATGCAGATGAATAGAGGCTTGTAATAAAGCTTAACTTCAGTCTTAGGCTTTTTGGATTATTAAACCATGTAAAAAATACAGATTCTTTGTCGTTCCCTTTGCTGCCACATGCCCTGTTATGTGTAATTCCAGTCAGCCTAACTCTTTTTGTCTGTCTTCTTAAGAAGTCCAGGTTGTTAGGACCTATTTCATATTTATTTCAGAACACCAGTATCACACATGCTCTGAGTATGCTTTTCAATGCCAGCTTGGTGTTCTTACGGGTGAGGACTGTTGCTTAGGTGGGTTCAAGAGCAGTACTCTGCTACGTTTGGCACTTTGTATCCGCAAGGCCTTTCCAGGGCAGCTTGTGCCCCCCCTCCACGGTGAGGGGCAGGGTGGTGGAGGGTGTCTTCCTTTCCCAGCTGCAGCGCTTGCCACGCTTTCTGCTGCAGCCCATGGTCCGGGGTGGCAGGTCCCCCTGGCTGGGCCCAGGAGCAGGCGGCAGGTCCTGATGGGCTTGCCAAGAGTTAAAGGGCTGAAGCAGAACCCGAGAGCTGGGTTGTTGCCACTGCAGACTCCAGACAGGAGGGATCTTTGGCAGCATTCCTGGGTCTCCTCATGAAAGCGAAGGGAGCCAATTACTAGCTGAATGAAATAATATATTCAGTCGCAGTTTAGACAAGGCAGAGTAACTGATGGCGTTCTTTGGGAGAGTTGAATAAAAACACCTCTCAAAAGAGCGCTCACTCAAAAGCAAGGGCTCTTTGCCCAAGTACATTTTCCTTCTGGCCGATGTAAATCTAGTGCATTTTTTCCCCCGTGCACTGTTAAATCTTTTTATCCTTTCAGAACCAAAGTGACTTCGGACTTGTTTGCTTTCCCTTCTTTTTTTTCCTGGCTCACTTTCCCGCATTTGCAGAGCGGCCCGGGGTGTCCAGCGCCGCTTACGAGCGCGTCCTTTCCCAAATCACGAGCCGCGCTCCCGCACTCCTCCGGCCCCTGCCGCGGGTGGCCCACGCACCGGCGGGGACCGGGCGGGCAGCGGGGCTGGGGAAAGGCTCCGGCAGCTGGCGGCAGTTTTTCCCCGCAGCTGCCACGGGAGGGAGCCCTTGGCCAGCCCGCCGCCGCCGCAGCTGCCGCCGCCGCCCGGGGCCGGGGCCGGGGCCGCCCGGGTAACCGGGGGATGCCCGGGGGGCTTGCGGGCCGAAGCCGTTGTTCTCGGTCATTTGTCCGTCCTCGCAGGGCTATGGTTTCCTACTCGAAGCTACTTGAAATAAAAGAAAACTACAATCGGGGGTGGGGGAGTTCCTAACCACTCTGCGCTTCGGAGGGCTGGGGTAGCACAGGCAGGTTTACTGCTTTCATGCTCCGGTCCGATCACCCACTTCCCCCGGTTATTTGAGGAAGCCTTTCACGCAGCAACAGGGAGGGGAAAAAAAAAAACCAACCCGAAGAAATAAACAGGAAAATGTCATTTTGAGTCTGGCCCTGTATTTTACAGCCCATTCTATCATTACTTCCATGGGAAATTACATACTCTCCTGCAACGGCCATTATCAGTTTTATTGCAGAAATTTTCTACATTCCTCAGGCTTCAGCTGCAGTTGAGCCCATCTGCAGGCTGCCCAGTGGAAAGCAAACACCCACACGTCTCTGCACACTGAAGCTGGGTCTAGGGATTAGCAGCTATCTAAAGGATTAACTTTTATGTCCAGGCACTGGTTCGTTCACAGCACTTGCTACTTGAACCAGCTGGCATGGTTGGGCAGGGGGGAATGGCTCAATGCTGAGGCCAAGCCAAAAAGTAAGTAAACTAGCCCCCAGCTTTCCGTAGCCATGCCTAGGGTGCACCTGAGAGCCCTGTCAGCTGGCTTCAAGCTCTGTCTCCGCTGCAGCAGTCAAACCCGATGTGGGAGCTTGCTGGTGTGAGCAGAGCAACGAAGGTGCTTCCTAGCAGGACAGCTTGGCCCGAGCAGAGCTGTGGACGAACACGCCTGCTACCATTTCCATTGCCTCTGAGCATGATGGTCAGAACTGACTTGGCATTGTGCTGTGCAGGTGTAGCTTGACAGAAGATCCTATTTTGACCAAATCTTCATATGGCCAGGAACTGAAATGTAGCTGACCAATAAAGAGTTTAAATGACCTTTGGGGCGGTTTCTAAAGAAAGACGAAGAAGAGATGTGAACCCATCAGCTCTCTGACATGCCACAAAGTTGTGGTTGCAGAGCACACAAACACTCATGGAGCATTTGAGAAGAAGCAAAGATGCTCCCTGAAGTGAGGGCTGTGGATGTGTGTAGAGAGCTTTTATTGTCTCCTTACTGTCTGTGTGAAGAGTCGGAGGTTGAGACACTGGGAGGGGAGTTACCGTGTACAGCTGCTCGCACTGGAAAAGGGAAAAGCAGCTTGCCCAAAAGAGAGACCGCATCTCATCTTCACACGGCCTGAGGAACTTCATGCTTGGAGAAGTAGAAGTCAGTGTGAATATTCAAACCAGGCAGACTGTAACGTGAGCAGTGAAAGAAAGCACTGCAGTCAGGCAGAGACAGGAATGTAGGTCCCTGGCATACTGGTTAGCAACTGTCTGTGTTTTCAGGCAAGATTCAATCCAAAAATGGATTGAAATAACAGACTATCCAATTTGATTGTAGCAGGAGATGAGAGAGACACGGAAAAGCAGACGAGGACATCTATGATAACTCAGTCAGACTAGAAGGGAATACTGAGACGTCCTCCATCAGGCAAGGTGCTTCTTGTCCCTGATAGAAAGCCTCTACCTTTGGCATTAAACCTGAAAGACCTGGAAACATCAAGGTGCTGAAGCCAAAGCAGCTAAGCCTAGGTTAAACAGCTAGCAGAAATGCCTAGTTAGAGCAGAGGTGGCAGCCAGGGTAGTAATACTCATTCGCTTGGACAGATTTGTCTTTTCTTCCACTTAATCAGTGGCTCTGTCTGGTTCGCTTTATGTTGCTCGGCAGCTGTAGCACTCCCTTTCCACAGCGGGCAGCCAGGACAGGCCGAGGAGCAACAAATACAGTGGTCTCCTTCATACCTTAGCAAGAGCAAGACCTTGCCCTGCCTTGTCTTCCCCTCTGCCCTCTTCAACACACTTCTCTTTCTCTTCCCAGCCTATTGTACTGTGCTGCTTCTGCCATGCTCCTGCTCCTGCATCTTTATAGCTTATGCCCACGTTTAAAGCATTTTGAATTTAAATTGGCCTTCCCCTCTCTCCAGAAACAGCTCTCCGCAGTGCCCTCCCTTGCAGGCCTGTGGGTCAGCTCCAAGGAGGACTCATGAGTATGAACTCTTTGGTTGCTCTCTGTGGCTCTTGTACAACAAGATAGCTCTCAGTATACATGTGTATTGTGCTCAGTGTAAAAACCCATCTCTTCCGTCAGTGAAAACACAGCCCCTGTGCCTGCCAGGCCAGCTCTGTGGCTTTTATTGTGTGTCATAGCGGAGGGATGGCTGCAAGCAGATAGGCCTGAAGGCAGGTTCAATGGATTTTCAGCTGTGAAAATCTATCAGCGGTGTCCCCCCGGCCCAGGAAGGTTGAGTACAGCCACAGAGCAAGTTCTCTTCACATGGGTGAAACCCCTTGAGCTCCCCAGAGCTCAGCCTGGCAATGCAGGAGCACCCTCGGGGTAGGGGTTTCCTTTCACCTGGTCCACGTCCACTTTTGCAGCCCACTCCTGGTCTGCAGCTGGTGGCCCCAGCACGGCTGTGCTTTACTGAGCCCCACGTGGACTTTCTTGGAGGCTTTGTGTTGCCAGAAGGTGCCCACAGCCCCCTTCCAGGCAGAAGGAAAGGGTTACATGCGTCACTAACAGGCCGTGCTTACACAGAAAAAACCAAAACTCTTCGAAGAACGTGATGTATGCGCACGGTGAGGACAGTTGCCTTTTTTAAAACAGGGTGACACACTTGAAGGCTGCCAGGTTCTGCAGCTCTTACATGGTATGTGGACGGTGAATTTTTTCATACTATTCAACATTTGCCTGAGTCTGAATTTAATTAAAAGCAGATTGAGAAGCTGGGGAGGGGGAAATAAAAAAGAAACCGCAATTAGGAATTACAAAAGCCAAACACAAACCCTCTGATAATTGTCGCTGCTTGGGGTTACAACATATGCAGAAGACGGCAAAACCGCTGTCAGTGAATCACAGCAGAACGCGTCGATTTGTTTAACTCCTCGGGAGTCGTGACATGACTCATTCCCAACATGGAGACCAAAGGGAGGTTCTGAAGGGAAAAACGTCAGATAAAGCAGGCTCCTTGCAAAAGAGTGAGGACAGTTTTAATTCTAGCCTTTGAGGTCTGATTCATTAATGCGCCGCAACGTGACTGCAAAACACGGCCGTCCCCATTTGGTAATGTCGGGCGCTCGTGTTTAGTGGCACAAATTGGCTACATGCGGGTTGGACAGTGCTGAGCTGGACCTTATTTCTGTCACTGACAAATGTTTTCTGATATTTTGATGTGTTTTTTCGTGCAGTTTTGAAAACCTATTTTCGAAATCAGTGTGACTAATTTACAGACAGAGTCCTAAAGCCGTTAGGTGCATAAAAGATATTACTCAAAAGACGACATCCTTCTTTTTCCAGTGGAAATTTGTCAAGCATTGCATCTGATTCACACGGGAAAAGAAATTTTGACCGTATGAGTCACTTCAGTCTTTGGATACTTAGCAAAATGTATGGTGTGATTTGATGCATGATTAATGCGTTTGTGTATTTAAGAGTCTGCGGATGCTAATGGAAGTTACAGAGCCATATCTAGAAAAGAAGACACTTCAGAGTATACTGGTTCATTAACTTTCATCTATACAGAATCAGCTGCTGTTTTATAGATCTAAAAAAATCCCTTAATGCTCTGTATGTTTTAGGACTGCATTTTAAAAGTGCCCTACAGTAAGTCTTTGTTTAAACATCCCACTCATCTACCATTAACCATCTCATTGTATTTTATTTCAGTTCATTTGCAAAGCCTGCACACTATCTAATTAATACAAATTTTGTTGCTTGCTGGGAGCTTCCCTTCTCTGACCTGTCATTCCCAAATGTGTTCACGAGAAATTTCAGCCTCCTTTTGTTAATAGCCTTTGCGAAGTGACCTTTATTCTCTCTGGATACCTTTATTCTCTCTGGATACCTTTATTATTCACAGGTAGTTACTAAGTAACCCATACGAATGCTGCAGGCAATGCATCCCTTATTAAGAGTTGTGCTCTCTGACTATTCAGCGTTAGTTTTGTGGGACTGAGGGCCCAAACCCTCTGGTATTGGCTCTACCCTCCATTTGAAAAGGATGCTCATGAACCAAACTTCTTGAAACTTTTTCATTAACCGGGTTTTTTTTAATGACAAACTGGGCTTGCAATAGCAAGAAAAAACGTAGAGAAAACTCCTTATATTCGTCATTCTTTTTAACCAACAGTTTGTAAGAAATAAGTGAAATATATTTTTTGATGAAGGTTTTTTTATTTTTCCCCAATTAGCATATTATCTCTATTCCTACTGGTTTTCCTTTCTAATGGATGAAAAGTAATAAAAAATTCTTTAGAAAAAGAGGTGAACTTTTTTTTAATTTCAGATAAAAGTGAAACTGAAGTTTTTAATCATTTAAACAAAATAATTAGTTGCATATTTAATTAATGTAACCATGAAAATTAGTATTAAATAATTTCAATCCACCCTAACTGTGGATTTCCATTGTGAGAATTCATACTAAAAATTGCTCATGTTAAACTTAGAGAAACTTTGTGAATATTTCCATTTACAACTGGTAGCAGGCTGAAACACATTGCTATTGAATTTTCTTATTCTTTGACTAAGTGTTTATCTCTACTATTTAATACTCTTTTTATACACATCTCTTTTTCAGCTCTCTGCTGTATATTCTCTTGACTTACTTCCTTTCCTTTCCTGCTGTGTTTTTCACAGGCATTATCGTGATGTTTGAACACCCATCACATTGCTTTGGCACTGCACTGTAATGAGGTGTGTGTGCAGAATGGACCAGAAATTAATTTTGAGCTCTGGGTTCAAGCCCATCTCAGTTGACATAGGTAACATTATCTTTGTCTCATCCTTCTGCTGTTAGTACTGAGCAGAGTTGTCACAGCATGAAGGAGCCAGGAGAACCAAAAATACCTTCACACTCTCTCTCAGGTCAAATATACTGTCACCCCAGTACTGCGCTGAATTTAAAGCAGTCCCAGTAGTGGTGCCAGACAGTGACTCCAGTACCTAATTCTGCACCTAAAAGAGAAATGACATAACAGAAAAAGAAAAAGAAACTTTCAACCAGTCTGCCCCAGGACAATAGGGCCAGAAAGCATTTTCAATGATCCCACCGCTGTCTTTAGACCCAAAAGAAAGGAATGAGGGTCTCTGTCAAGTCTGCAGTACTATGTCCATGGCATGCAGAAGTCCCTTCTCAGCCAATGATAACCCCTTTAGATGGTCGGCATTAACCCATTAGCGGAAGGATTTGCCAGCCACTATTACTTGAGTCAGTTTAAAACTTTTGCCTGTGGATCTGTCTGCCTTTAAACAAGAACTAAGGCCAAATGCATGTAGCAAAGGAAACACTGAGCCCATCCTCTTCTGAAAACAAGTGTGCTATGAACACAGACCCTGTGCCAGCCCACAGCGCTGTCTTAGCACTAAACTCTCCTTGGTAACATTGCAAAAAACCTGTTCCTTTAACTTTTTATTCATCATGCTGTTATAATTGTTGCTCCATGGAGTAGCACTAGAGCATTGCCCTTCCTTTCCCAGAAACAGTCTGTACACTGGTGTTGCAACTGCATCTGTCATAAATTGGCTGCTAGGCAGTGTTATAAATGCCAGGTGTATTTTAGTATTTTTCGCCTACAAGGCAGTGCAATTATCGAACGCCAATTTGGGATTATTCTGTTTCCCCACAAGAGGTAACATTCGTGCTATTTGGCATTCGTCGGGATTTCGACATTACCCTGGCTCTTGCTGGCAGCCGCCCGGTGCCATGCCTTGCAACGCCACCGACTCCTGCGGCAGGCACGGGAGGGCTGGCGGTGGCTGCAGGGCCTGCTGGGATCAAGCTCTGTAACAGCGATGTCAACCTGCTGAACTTAATTGAAGGGGAAGACGTGTTGATTTAGAAACAGTGCAGGCAGTGTTGCATTTTCGAGGAGCTCTTAAGCGCTTAGTCCTTCGGGAGCCAGCTGGGGAGCTGTGGGCTGGATGCAGGCCCTGGCATACTGCAGATATTGAATAGGGATAGGTTTAGTCCATGCTAATATCTGTTTACCCCTGGTAAAAAGTTCCAGCAGATTTTTGCTTCTTGTTTATTTTGTGCAAATGTCTTTTGGGAAAGCAAATTTATTCGTGTATCCGTGCCCCGGCTTTACTTGACATCTTGACTGGTGGTTTTTATTTTCCATAAGCTGCCCCCACCTACTGCACTCTTTGAAACAAATTGAGAAAAAAAGGCAGAAGCATGTGTCAAGAAAAGAGGGGAGAAGCTGCGGTTGGTTCAGTGAGGTGGCAAAGCCTGTCTGAGACAAAAGGAACCTCTTACTGCTGCGCCAGTTCTGCTGGAAAGACGCAATAGCATTTGATATCGAGAAGCCTTGTGTGCAAATTTGAGCTATCAGCCTACAGACTTTCTGGCAACAGGGGTTTCTTTTTTTCCTGAAAGCAGTCTGGTGTCTGATATCTGCAACCAGCTGCTGTGACAGTACTCTGTCCTGTTTCTGATTTAAAAATACACCACTTGTCTCCTGCAGGAAGCTTCTCTCCCCATGGACCTGCAGCTGGAGTTGATAATGCCCACAGCATGTCTCCCTATCGCACTGGACGATCACCCCAGGTGCTCAGGGAACACTTCTTTTTCCATGAACATTAATTTCTTTGCAGTGACCAGGACTGCCAGGTAGCAGGTCAAACGGAATGCTGTTGCAGTGGTGCATTTGTGAGATTTCTCTGGGCTGTGCATCACCTTGGTAAAAAGAAGGTCACCTTTTTGTCAAAGGACACAAGCTCATTTCACACCAGACATCCGAGTAACTACAGCAGGGTGATATGTGGTGACCAGAGTTAAAGTCCAGATAGGAGATCACAGTGATCAGCTTTCTGTCTTGCAGAAGAAACCTCATTGGGCTTTTCTTTCACCATAGGCTGACGAGTTGTCACAACAGCTCACTGCTTCTCAGGCAAAAGTATTTTAGAAAATCTTATGTCCTTACTGTAGACTGATATAGAAGCAGGAGTACTTCCCTTGCATGTGATCCTAAAGTGTGTCACTATGTGATGCAGAGCCACCCCGTTACTCACTTTGTGAACCTTGCAAAATTCTGGACTTTTCATTCTGGACTCATTCATCATATCTCTCAGTCTGTTCTAGCACAGGCAGAGGGTACGTGAGATGCTAATGAAAAAACAGAGCTTTTAATTGTCAAGGTTTAAAATGCAGAGTCAAAAGTTGCTGCCAATGGTGAAAGATTGTATTTGTGTCATCATGCCAGTATGCTGATGTATCAGTGCTGGAGCATGTGGGATACCTGTGTGGCAGCTTTCACAAAGTCATACATCAAATTACAGGCACACATGAGTGCCTCTGGAAAAACGGCTTTAGAAAAACTCATTTCCCCTGGCTACATATTCAGATTCTGTGAATGGATCACGGTGGATAAAAAATAAAGAAAATAGGGTGAAGTAGTGTAAAATTGGAAAAAGTACTGCACGGCATATTCAGGGTGATGTTTTATAGTGCAGCAGGTAGGCAAACACCTCTCCCCAATCTCTTCCTCTCCCGTTCGCCGTTACAATGATGTGGCATGCTAAAAAGCTATAACAACCTGGTTGCTTCTAAAATTTTTTCAAAAGAATACAACTGTACTTGTCAGGAAAAGCAAGTCAGTCAGAGCAGAATTTTGTGAACAGCAAATGTTACTGTTAGGGAGAAAAGATAGGATTCGGCTTTGTGTCGGGCTCTAGAGCCTTATGGGGAGAGAAAAGGCAGTGTTCATTTTTGCCTTCTTCTACCTTCAACCCAAAAGGACGGTGAGGAACACAGATAACTGTGTATGTCCCAGGGCAGCCAACCCGAGGGGATCTCATTAGCTCCTGTTCAGCAGTCATAAACAGCCAAGGCAGAGGAACAGCCTATGAACATCACACCAGTGAAATCCATGAGAATAGACAATTCCAAGAAGGACCTGAGGTCATTCTGGCCAGCTTGATGTTTGCTTGCTTCCAGCTCTCATTTTAAATGATGTTACTGAGATCATGGATTTAAAGTGTGTTCCAAAACCAAGGGGGATGAGCAGTAACAAAATTGCATTTTGCAAGTGCAAGGTGTGAAGTCCAGTGAGTCCACAAAACCAAAGCTAGCCACTTGAGCCTTGCTAGCCAAGTGTGAAAGGTTTCCCCCAGCAAGCCCCGATATGGGTATCTGGGCCACCAGGGGTAGTCAGATATGATGCTTTGGCAGTACCAGTTTCTTATGTGTCATGAGCTACAAAAACTGTTCCTTGACCACAAGGGCCTGGAAAGGAGATAGGTGAGGGTGGACATCTGTTACTTACAGTGTGTAAAATGTGTCTGCGTAAAGATTACAGCCTCTATTTGTTCTCTGGCCATGAGACTTCGGGAGGTGTGGAGACCCCAGTTTGCATATGCGCTTCTGATATAGTGAACCCCAATGTGGATCTGCTCCTGATAAAATGAGTACAGAATTGATCATTATTCTCACATCAAATACTACAAGGCCAGTATCTGTCAATGTGTTCATTTTCTTACATATCCTATATCATGATTCAGCTCGATGGAGGAGCATTAATTTCCTGAGGACGCAGCCCACCAAACAATAGGAACGTCAGTAACTGCAGAATTTTTGTCAAACCAATATATAGCAGAAACAGATAATTGTTTCCTGTAACTATGGGCTAAAACAGTTGTATGCCTGATCTGTTACTGCACCGTATAGACTTGTCCTCATAATTTACATGTGTAGAAAACTTGAGTTGTCAATAATAACAAATGGTCTTCAGGCTTTACATGATAGCATTTGATAAAGACTATGCACCAGTGAAGGGCTACTAAATTGCAGAATCATAACAATTTCTCTCTCTTACATTCTCTTGACTCTTCTCTACTATTTGCTACTACATCACCACTCTTGACAACCTAGTCCTTTCTGTTGCTGCAAGTGATCCGCATCTAAAAATACAAGAGACAACGTTAATGTTTTCCTTCATTGGATCGCTCCTCTTCTGAATGTGATTTTTCTCTCCCAGTGGGTGGTTCTGTAGAACTAAATTTACGCTGGTAAAATGTACATACACATAACATCCTGAGCTCATTCATGGTGGTAGGACCCAGAGACCTAAGCGGGATACAGGGCCTTTCATATCTAGGTCACCAGCGTGCATATAAGTAGGTCAGTAAGGAGTGGAAGTAGGTTATCCAATTGTTATGTGGGGTGAGGGGTGCCGATCCACGTCTTGGGTTCGTTTCCAGAGCACAACAAAATAGCATCACAACAGACATTGACATTGACCGGTGTCCCCCCTGGCAATCTCCACAGAGATGCTGTGAAATAAATGGACAAGGAAACAAAACTATCCTGTCACATGGGAGAGGGCACACCCGGGTCTCGTCGCAGGCATATTGGGAGAGCAGCACGCAGCCTTGCTGGTGAAGCTTTTGCTTTTCCATCCATTCTGTGCCTGATTAATGGACAGAAAAAGGACTTCACTTTCCAGGGCTTTATTCTGACACATTTCATCAGCACTATCACTTGATAATACATATAATGCAAATAGTGTTTTCCTATTATGTCAGAACAAATTGCAGCCTGCGGGCCTGATTCTCTGCTCCATTATGCCAGTTTTACACTGGTGCAATTCCACTATGCACCGATGAGCTCCACCAGACTAAAGCCAGCATGACAGCATGAAGATGCAGGGCCTTCATCTTCCAGAGGATGGAAGATAAAGCTCCAAGGCCCTGCTGCATTCAGAGCAGTGCTTCTAAGTACAGCCTTGATGAAAAGTAGAGCCAGATACTGCATTTTGAAGATAGGTCATTTCTACGACAAGGAACAGAAAGACGTGATCATGGTACTTGTGCAGTAGTTGTGTTATAGCAGGTCCTGGTTTGGATCTTTCAGGCTTCTATGGCATCGCCTTGGGTGGTGCACGTTCCAAGAGGAACCAATGACTGGTTTCCACTGCTGTACCGGGCTGACGGCAATTTAGAGCAATGTCCCCCCTCTTAGCTCTGCGTCCGTTTACCTCTCAGTCTTGGATAAAAGCATTTCACAAAGTGTTTGGAAGAAGGTATTTCTGCAGTATCTGTTCTGTGGTTTCCTTGTAAAGAAAGAGCTGCTCAGAGTGAGGGGGAGAGGAAGCAACAGAATGCAAAGCAGATGCCATGTGGTGCTTTGCAAGAGCAAAGACTCTTGCAAACTGCTACCAGTTGTTTTTTTATTAGGGTCCTCAGAAGCACCTGAGGGTGAGGAATGTGTGGATTTGCAAAGCTGGTCCAGAAGTTTGTCCTGGTTTCCTAAGTTACTCCAGGGTGGCCCTGTGCAGCCAGTGAGCTTGAAGAAGGAGGAGGAAATGGTCGGACCATTCCCCACCCACCTGGCTTATGTAGTTTCTTTGTTCATCTCCTTCCAGTGTGCTGTCTCCCCATCCAGGTTGATTTAGATATAAAATCAAATTGAAATGGGGGGGGGAAGGGAGTGAAGCCATACATGAATCCAAATAAATCAGACAAATTATGTATGTTCCCTTTGCCTCTCTCTGGGAAAAAAAGTTTGTGTTTATATTTCAGCTTTTAACTGAATTATTTTTAAGTACAAATGCAAGTGAGCTCTAAGCCTTTCAACACCTGCAGTGAGCCCCAGATTGCCCATAAAGTCTTCTGTGACAGTTTGACAACAGGGGTAACTGAGCAACACAGGCAGAGGGGGGGAATGGCAGATGCCATGTTAAGCAAAGACAAAATATAAATTACTAAAATTATCTCAGCTGTTTAAAAAATACACTGAAAAGAAACCAGAGTGCTTTTAGGTAGTTTTTAGTAGGACTTTCTTCAGTACTCACCCCTGTAATAGCTGTTTACTCTGTTTAATAGTTTTTCTCTTGCTTTCTCCGCTTTGTCCTGGCCCTACCTTAGGGCTGCAGAGCCCTTACAAACATCAGAAGCACTACTATTATCTGCAGTTTCCTGGGTGCAGCGTAACATGTGATACAAGAACATCCTCCTTCCTCTCCATTTCCTATCTCCCTAGATAATAGCGCCCTGCAGAATTCACTTCAGTTACTATTCAGTGCTTCCAAAACCCCTGCTTTTTTCTTTGCTGGGAGCTGGAGACTGCTGGTATGTGTAACTTAGTGTGATCCCCTTTGATTTTATAAATTACCTGTTGGCTTTGTTGTGCAGAGTTCTTGCATGGTAGAAAAAAAAAAAGATAGAACTCACCCAAATGTAAGATAAGAGAGTAACTGAGCACGGCTGCTTGGAAATGGCTTGATTTTTATCGGCAAAATAAGCATTCTCAGAAACCTTAGTTAATCAGCAGCATGTGTCAGTCCCTTTAAGGCTTTTCCTTAGGAATGGATATTATATTCTATAATATATGTATATGAAATAGATTTGAGGACAAATTGTTGCAATTTAGTTCCAGATATAAAATTTCAGAGCACTGAAATAGACTATGTTCTCAAATCTACTGTAAGGTAGATATGTGAATCTCACCACCTTTTTACTCTTCATCTGCTGTGTGCTCATTGACTCAGGGAGGCATAAGCTACATCTATACTAGTATATTAATGCCCAGGACCACTCTCTGGACTGAAGCCAACTGTACCCCTGTTTTTAAACTCTCCTGCCCTCCAAAACAGGATGGCTGCACCCAAACTGCCTATGGGGAGTGGTACTTGGCCTACCCCAACTGTTCTGAGAGATAGTTTGGGAGGCAAAACTGTGCTGGGTTTGGCTCAAACGATTTAACAAAGTCAAGCTCAAGTCCCAGCAATCAATCGCAGTTGAGTGTTCCCTGCCAGCATTTAACTTAGCCATATAGATACAGCTGGAGAGAGCTTGTGCCACGACACAGAATACAGCTCCTGAATCCCAGTTCTTCTTTCCATGGCTTGAGACTTCAGGGCCAACATAGATTTTAGGACATCTTTGCTGTACACTGCAGATCTTGGTGTCTACTCAGAGCCAAAGAAACGGATCTTAAGAAAAGACAGTGAGCCAAACTACGGTGCCACATAACCTAACAAGATGTATGTATGTGGCTTTAGCTATAAGTTAGATTATTCTTGTACTTAAGCAGCTATATGTTCACCGTCACTAACACATAAAAAGGGCATTGTGTTAGCACATTTGCAGGAAAAGTCTAAGTGTGACTGTGAGTCACATTTCACTTCAACTCGCATTTCTATATAGCCCTTTCACAGTGCTACTGCTCTAGGCAGTACTTCCTATGATTAATCATCCAATTCAACCTAATTACCATGGCAAGAGAAGTTTTCTGAGTGCTTGCAGAGGATGCAAGGACTTTTCATGGGCTGTTTGCTGTCATGACATTTCAGGAGAGACAAGAAAACATATGGAAAAGAGGAAGAAGGGACAGAAGGAAACAAAACTAGGGAAATATTTTGATTGCAGAGGAAGTTGGCTAGTCAAAGGGTCCTTATCTGTGTACAATACTGCTTATTTTCCACTTAATTTTGAATAGCAAAACAATTGTGAAGAGGGCTTCCTAGCAGGCAGGACAGTTTTGTATGCTCCATTAACCGGTTGCAGAAAAACAATAAAGAGTGCATTAAATCAGTACCTTCAGCAAAGCTCTGAAAGGCAGAGTTGCATCCTCACATGTACGTATTTCACGCACTTACACCCCACCCTTTTGTGCTAAAGGCATTTGTGCATGCGATTTCCTTGTACTGAAGAAAGAGTATATATTTAGCATGCACTGAGCTGAGGGAAGGGCAGCAATATTGCAAGTCGACACAGGGGAACCTCAGTAGGCAAGGGAGACTTTGAACTTCCAGCAGCCATTTCAAGTCAGAATTATGAAAAAAAAAAAAAAAAGACTTTGGACTTTGGACAGTCCTTATGCAGTTTTACAGGTGAGAGAATAAGCAAGGTATCTGTCACACACACAATCACACACACACATTTCTCTACCACCATGCAATAATTCATTGGAAAACCAGATTACTTTTTTTTCTTGTTGGTACCCTCATAGGGTCTATGAGTAATAAGAAATGACCAAAAATAATGCTGTTACTGAACTAGCATGCACATACCAGGGCAACAGAAAAAATCCTAGTTAAGCAAAGAAATTTTTTTAATTAGATTTTCATTAAAGTCAGTTTTTCTACATCCTTCTATTGGGCTATACAGTGTATTGCTTGAACAAAGAAAGGAACTGATTCCAACCCCACCAAGGTCAGTAATGCTAGATACCAGTTTCTCCTCACACCATTTCTGAATTAGCTCCATCTCTGTCCAATCGCATACTGGCATGAATTTTTTTATACCAGTTATGGGAGTAAATTATACATTTGGGAAGGACCTTCCCTGTTATTGATGTGGCAAATCCCTTTCTCAGAAATCTACTGTGTGATCACAAATTGCACACAAATCTTGGAGGTCTTTATTTGTAGGTAGTCTGGAGCTTAGATAACACTTTGCAACACCATCTTCTTGAGGCTTGGAAAAATCCCAATCACTTAGTCTCAGTAACTGCATTTGTAAAGAAAGGTTGATTCTATTCACCTGGTAGCTTCAAGAGTGTCGTGACAACTGGTTATTCAATGTTTGCAAAAGGATCTGATAATGAAATATGCTCCAGGCTGCTTGTGTCCTGTGCATAAAGCGTTAGATTATCTTAACACAGAATTAAAAGGCTGCCTATCTCCAGGGGCTGTTCCCCCTAGATGTAATGCACACCTGTAAGATGTATGCCCAGAAGCACAATTAGACTCTGTGTTTTTTATAACTGCCTTGAAAGTACGTGGTCCCCCCGCCAGTGAGAAAAAGCAAAGGCTCTCAGTAGGCAGAAATAGGTAGACGTGTTGTATATTTGTTTCCTACTCTTTGGCATCTCCTACCATTTGTGTTTTACCTCCAGAAGTACTCAGCGGCTGTGGCTGGGGTCTTCTGGAGGCAAAACTCACCAGCCTTTGCTGTTCTCAGTTCAGAAACTGTACCCTGGAGGAGGCCGGCGCTGACATACTCGGCGTTTCAGCCGTAGCTTCAGGCTGCCCCCTGTCAAACCAAACTTCGCTCGTGTGTGGAATATGTGTTCAAACCAGTTACCTCCTCCTGAAACCATTCAGAGCCATGTGGAGGGGCGTTCTTGAAAAAAAAACACCACCAAACATATCTTAATATTTATATATGTATCTTAGTATTTATATATCTTAATATTTCTGTATTTATATATATATATATGTAATTATTAACAATCCTCTTGAGAACTGAACAGAAGGAAAGCCTAACTTTTATAATTAAGTGAGTAACATACACTCATGTGACAGATAGTTTATTTTCACTATGTGAGTCGGGGGGGGGGGGGGGGGGGGGGAAGCAAAAACCCCAAGGGGCCTAAACTGCTCCTGGGTTTTGAACTCAAGCCAATGTATAACATTGAAGGCTGGTGCTTTTCAAGACCTTCCAAAGTGCATACAAGATGGAAAATGAAATATGCAGTCAAATCTTGACAGGTTTATTTAACAAATGCAGTTACTAACTGCAGTGATGGGGCTGTGGTCCACAGCAAGGAGGATTTTGCTGGAATTCTGCAAGGGAATGAATCTGAAGGAGCTGGAGGAGAGAAATCGCCTGTCCTAGTGGGTTGTTTTCTGGGTCTCTGCTGTACCCTCCCTTACAAACTTGTGTTGTATTTTTTCTACATCATTCCCACTTCCCGTAACAGTATGAGCAGCTCCTTTTTGTGTTCCCATCACCTCCACATCACTGTATCACTAACAGCTCCCTCAGGCCAGTTCTCCACTATCTTCAGCTCCTTCCCAGGTCTTCTACCTTTACTTACCCCAGCAGCTGAGCAGAAAGCAGTGTGTTTTGTGTCTTTTTCAGAAGCCATGCAGGAATTGCTGTTTAGGCAGCCACCTACATTAGTGCTAATTGGCCAACTGTTTTTCCTAAACCCCTTCAGAGCACACCAGCCAAATGGTGATGACTGCCTTTCGATCACTAACAGCATTAATGTGGCCACTTCTCTGCCTCCTTAACAGATTTACACGAAATGTGGGCAGCTTTGAGATCTCTTTCACTACGTATGTTTGAAACTGATTAAAGTTCAAAAGGTATTGCAGGTAGCAGGATTGATACAACAAGGAAAACTGATGGACAGGCAGATAGCAGTTCACACAAGTCGTGTTTCCTTAGGAACCAGAATGAAAGCAAATTAGAAATGTTAAAAAAACCCAGCCTTCTCACTTGTGCTTTGTGGTTAACAGATCTGGGTTTTATGCTGTTGTTGCTATGGGTTCGTTGTTATTGTGTACTTCATAATATAATAGTACCAAAGAGGGTTAGTGCCAAGAGATAAGATGTAGGTCTGTTGTCATATCAACTTCCATGCAGTCCAAGGGATATGGTGCTCTGCTCTAATTAATACTGACTTCAAATGTCTCAATCTCAAATTAACATGCTCAACCGACTTGTGGTTAAGAGAAAGACAAAGAATGTGTGCTGGTCAGTCCTGGCCCGTGAGAACCACCAGCAGGATCCAGTCCTGCTAAATCCAGAAATTTTTTTACTCAGCATTATCTTACCACACCCTGCTCTTCCTCCCTGCTCCCAAAAAGGAGGAAAAAGGAGGCCAAGTTCTCCTCTCATTCACACAGTCCAGACTCATAAGTAAAACACACCCCAGCGTAGACTTGTCCTTGCTTTGTCTTCTGTCTCCAAAAGCTGTGTATGCTTGGCTTCAGCCCTCCCTCTCTGTGGTCAGACGTTGTACTTATCTAATGTCCCTCTGGGTGTGCTTGGTGCTCACCAAGCCCTGGGTGGAGCACAGCAGCAGAGACCTGCC
The DNA here is from genome assembly GCF_030936135.1 of Gavia stellata. Classification (NCBI taxonomy): domain Eukaryota; kingdom Metazoa; phylum Chordata; class Aves; order Gaviiformes; family Gaviidae; genus Gavia; species Gavia stellata. The sequence continues at coordinate 43,518,891 of NC_082595.1, forward strand.
TTCTCACTGGCAAGCCCTCAAAGTGGCCTGAAATGCTCGCTCAGCCTTGGCCTAGCTCTGCTGGAATGTCAAAGACGTAGAAGCAATGCTCATTTCTACCACATCGGGAGGACAAGCAAGCTGCGCCTTCATGGCAACGTTGGTCTTTTCAGAAGGGGGAGAAAAACTAACTTCTCCCAAAGGAAATTCCTTCAAATCCTTCTCTCTGAGGACGAATATGTTTGCTGCCTATGAATATGTGAAAGGCAAAACACCAGAAGATAAATTTAATCTAGAATACCATAGCTAGCCAAGAAGAAATAAATATGAACTGATAATGAATGCCTGTAACCTGGTTATTCAAAGGTTTCTAACTGACAGAGGAATGAGGTAATGAATGATTAGAACAGCAAAGGATACAAAAACCTGGTAAATTAAGCTCAGTGAACTTAAGAGGAAGATAAAACGCAGTTGCCTACCAAAGGTCTGTGTCTAACAACCTAGCAGTACCTTCCCTCCTAAACTCTTGGGGACTGCTCTCATACCGACTCCTCCTCCTGACTCAGACACTGAAGGCGCAATTAGCTGGCAAGTGTGGGTTCTAAGTCACTCCATGTAAAACTACCCCCTTTGTGTGGAGACTGGTGTGCAAAAAAGGATCACAATGTCACCTAACGCAAGTGCTCAGTGCCATGAAGTGTCATCTCTGCCATGTTCACAGGGCCTTCATTTGTGGTCCTCAGCGTGATCCACTGATGCTGCTCAGGATGTGCTCTAATTACAGCATTGGCTGCGGCTTCCAGCTTGCCCCTAGTTTCCTACCAAACACTCCTCTTTGAACTCATTGTCAACTCTCGTCTCCCACCAGCTCCTTCCTCTAGGAAGTCCTTGGCTGGCAAGGACTCCATCAAACTTTCCACCAGAATTATCCACATGCTCCCCTCTTCCTCTGAAAATCAAAAAGGAAATAGGTACTCAGATTTCACGGTGATGAAAACCCCTATAAAACCCCTAAGAAGGAAGGGAAACAACTAAACCAGACGGTGTGTCTTTTGCCAGCCCTCAAAAGGCCTAAAATGACATCTACAGCGTGAACCTGAAATGAAGGACCAGGAAAATTGGGTCTCTGCCTTAATTCTGGATCGCCTGGTATAAATCAGCGTAAGTCAGATTTGTGGATCACACACAACTAGACCCCTGTATTTCTGCTTCACGATTGTCTGCTTGTCCTGCAAAGCAACAGCACAGACTAGCACAACCCTTTTAAAGTCTCCGTTCCTCATCAGGATTTAATTATGAAAAATCTGCCTGCTGCAGAAACTCGTGGTCTGGGATTCAGTGGTGCAGGCTTATTATATAAAAGGATACCAGCCTGCCTCTCAGACACGTAATGCTGACCCTTTTCTCTGCTCAAGCACTCTTCTGGAGCAACTGCTGGCAAACAGAAGAAGTAAGTCACTGCTGGGCAGCTCCATGAGTCCAAATGCTACAGTACATAGGAAAGAGCAATAGCATAATTTTCCTGTTCCAGGAAGAAGTTCAGGCACGTATACTAGGTTAAGCTAGGACACCCAGCACATCTAGAAGTCCTTTGATATATGCAGTCTTAGGTCTCTCAACCCGCACCCGGTCAGGGTGATTTTATTTTAGACTTTTCTCAGTAACCATTAGCTTTCGAGATGCACACAGCCTTCTACTTTGCATGTACAAGTGGTCAGAGTTTGCACGATACTTTTCCTACTTCTTTGCATTTCACACGCTATCAAGGTTCAGAGACAGTTACTGCTTGGGTAAGAGGCCTCCAAAGAAACTCTTGTGTCTGCACCAAAGCTCTTGTTGGCAGTTTAGGGCTGGACTCTGGATGACATCTTGGTTCAGGACAGCATGTAGGCACATGCTTTGGTCTATGAAAACCTGGAACCTAATTAGAACACCCCCCTTTTTTTGAATGAGAAGTGAATCAATGTAAAAACCAAGTCACAACTGCCTGGCTCTCACATGACTGTGAATGCTGGGATAGACAGGAAGGGGGGTCGGGGGTGAAAACCATGGAAATGAGTGATGATATTATACATTTTTATAGTGCCTCAAAGTTCATGCCAAAAATCTGGGCCACATAGTATTGATTGTATGAAGACGTGAGACCTTGTTCTAGTCAGTTTACAAAGCCATGTCTATATGAAGAAAGATATTTGTAAGAAAGCATTGATTATGCATTTTAAACTAATACGTTAAACATACTTTGGCACCTATTGAGGACTCAAAGGAAAACTAATCTGCCACATTAGTCATGTGACCTTACTTATATGCTTTCTCTACAGATAACAAATAGAGCTCTGAAATTGCAAGGAAGAAAGTACAAATGTGAAAGTTCCTTTAAACAGCATGCTTGTTTTATAAAGTTAATGTATATATAAAAGAAAAATCCTCTTAATGTATAATAAATCTGGCTGGCCCTTCATTCTATTTGGAGTCATGTCCACTGCCACCAAGGGAGAAAGGGGTAGATTACCCTTTTGTTTTTCCTAGCAGTAAGGGGCTAATGAATTCACAGGAGAACTGGATTTATATACTGCCCACTGTAACAGGAATCAATAGAAGGAGAAGAAGAAAAGACCAGAATGAGCACAGAAACTAAATGCTGACACCTAAATGAAGCGGTGGAGAGCGCTGCCTCTTTTAGGAGCTGTCTTGCAGGTTGGCATGTGCTAATATAACAAGGCAAGTGGAGAGTCTGTAAACACCCTGCCGTGGAAGATAAGATATGTTGTGACTGCAGTATCTTTCGTACCAGTGATGGTATCAGTGCCAGCAGAAGCATTGGTCTCATTTTGGTTAGGAGAGAGGGGTTGTGTCAGCAGTCCTGGGAGTTCTGCCACTTCTGACTTGAAAAGTGATAATGTCGAAACGTGATAAAAGCTTGAGAAAGACTTTGATATGGAGTCCCACCAGTCATCTCCCCATCAATGTTTTGAGAATGTAAGTATGTGCTAAAACCCAAAGTTTTGGTATCTTGAAGTGAAATTGGTATCTCGAAGTGAAATTAGAAGGAGGCCCTTGAAAGAGCCGAGGGGCCCAGCTTTTGCTCGCACACAGGGAGCTTTTAAGTCGAGCTTTTGGGAACTGTGAAATTAGGCGTGACTTGTGTTTTCCAAAGGCTGCCATTTCCTTATCTTCCCCCTCTGTTGGTGCCTAACAGGGCAAACAACCTTCACCAGAGGATGCACTCATGTAACGGTCATTTTTGAAAATGAAAATGCTCCTCTTTGGGCTTAAGATGAATCTGATTTAAGTCAATATAAAACTGCATTGGCTTTACAGGCTTCAGACAAGGGCTTCTGGGGGTAATCTGACATGCCAGAAAAACGCTGGCATCCCAGATTGGCCTTGGAGCGCCAGTTTGTTGAAGACTTTGGCCATGGCGTTTTCTGTGCGGGCAACGGGGATTTGAGGAGAGGGAGGACCTGACAGGCTTGGTGAGCCTCTCCCGCGTGAGGGAGGGCACGCCGGCTCAGGGGCGTCGTGCAGGAGGGTTCACGCGTGCTTCGCTGTGCACCACTCCCTGACTGTCCTGGCCGGTGCAACGGCTAAAGGGCAGAGAAAAAGTTTTTGTTCGTGTATTGTTTGCACGCATTAACAGCCGGGGGCTCTGAAATAATACCAGACTGGTGGCAAGCTAAGCCACGCACACAGCAGGGTGACTGCAGGGGAGGAGGGGTCGTGCTTGCAGGAACCACAAGAGATTTTAGATGAAGTTCAGTAGAAATTAGCCTGTGTATTGATTACTTTAAAGAGCACAACGTCATTGTTTTCATTTGCACTGTCAATGCAAAGAAGTGGCTTTGTCTTGCAGTGATATAGCCCCAGATACCTAGTCATCTGGAAAATATTCAACGAGAATAATGCCACAGCCATGAGCCTTGTCTGAGATCAGTCTTGCACAGGGGCACGAATAAGAGGGGTTTAGGGAGCTTGGATCTTTGCTGCTGATTTTCTCTTTGAACCCATCAGCTTCCTCTTTCCATTCCAGCTTTTTCTGTTCTTTTTAAAGTGATAAGGCTGCAGAACAGCTCCCTATTTTAATATCTTTTTTAAGACAAATACCTTTAGTTCTTTACATGTAACATCTTGAATTAAACTATACTTCAGCTATTTGAACAATACATAACTTCTCTTTTAGTAATTAATAAAAACTGCCTGATAAGTGGGACAATCTTTGCTTTTTTTCTCTCAAACTGTCGCAGCTCAACTTCTTATAGTTTAGAAGATCTGCAGATGTTGCTCACCAGGCCTCTCAACCCCATAGCTAGGTCAGCTCCAGTCCCTTTCCACACCTGCACTGGAACTGCTGGGTCCTCTGGGGTTTGGACGTGCTTTGAATGGCTTTGCTTTCCTGCTGAAAGCTTCTGGCTGGTAAAGCCCGGTCCCACTGACGTCAATGAGACCAGTGCAGGTTTCAGTATAGGTCTTCCAGATGCTGAGCATGGCTCTAATGGAACTGCTACCTAAGTTTTATGTCTTCATCTGTTTTCCTCTGTATATACTTACGCTTGTATCAAATATTTCATTTTATCTTTCTGGATTTTTTCATAATTTATTTTTGAAATAGCATTTTTCCTTAAAAGTTTCCATGCATAACCTCAAAATATTGACATATGTGTATATTTGTATCTATATAGTATACAGAGAGGGATAAATAAATAGGTTTTCCATAATTTGGTTTTGATGGGGAAAAATACAAAAAGGAGGAAGTTTTTACATCAACAAATGGGAAATTACAAAGGAATTAATACAACATCCCATCCACACACATCTGTGTTTTGAAGATGCTCCTTTTCTTAGGAATTTTTACAGTGCTCTGTCAGCTTTGGACATCGCTTATCTTAACATTTAAGAAGTATTTTGAGTCTGAATATATGTTTCGAGCAAATAATTCTGAAATTACAGTTCTGAGGGGTTGGTAAAGTTACTTATCCTTTGTAGTAGTTTTATTAGTGTGGCTAATTTTGTTTATGTGCCAGCATCATCAATAATTCCAATACAACTTTTTAAAGTACATTTATTAATACAGATGCATAAAGGCCAGTAGAGGGGGCCCAGAAGCCAAAACATTGATTTGGTTATGTATCGGAGATAGGCATTTTTCCCTAAGTGTGTTTGTGTGTATGTGTGCATGTGTGTGCATGCAAAGTGTAGAAGAGAAACATTTTCATATTCCTTAATTTACCTTTACTAATTTACCCTCAGTGAAAATGTGCTCTGTCTTAATTACAGACAAATACTCTTGGAGACCGTGTTTCATTAAATATGTTGAAAGAAAGTGTATTTGCAGAGGATGTAGAGCATTGGCCATCTGACAATTTGCATCATGTATATAATTTTCCAATAACAGAGCTAGAAATTGTCTGTATGCTTCCGTACTGTATTGACTAGAAAAGTAGGTGGGATAGAAGGGATCCCAAATATTTAAGGAGTCGCAGGCTCCTGACTGGCAGAATACCATGAGTTTATGAGTTGAAATTCAGGGAATGGCCAGCTCCACAGTCTGCACCTCTTGTGCTGGGGATCTGGGAGTCCCAGAAGTGCCCATGGGAACAGGCAGAGGGAACAGGGAACAGACCAAATGATGACCAGCCGCCGCGGCCGGATGGGACAAGGACGGCTGCTGGGGAGCAGAGAACAAAAGTAAAGCAGATGCCCAGAAGCCAGACATGCAGGGAGGTCAGGAGGGGACAGATAAAGGATTTCACTACTTAAAAGGGAGAGAGAGAGGCTTGGTGGACAAGCAAGAACACCAACCACCGGGAGAAAATCCACACAAGCACTGACTCAGTCAGACACGCTGCTCCACAGCAAACCAAAGGGGAGGAGGATTAAAGCGGTTAAGGTTGAAGAAACATCTAACACAACGGTTCCTTGAGAAGGAAAACCAAGGAATACAGGGGGCAAAGGGGGAACTGAATATTCTTACAAAAATAGCACTTTATTGTGTACCTTGGAGACCTGGTGTGCATGAGGAACAGCCGCAGATGGTGTTTGCTAAAGCCTACTTAGCCAGGACACCGCCGGTGAAGGCCCATCGGAAGTCCTTTGGTAATCTCACATGAGAATTAAGCTCTGAACAGCAAACTTTTGGTCCACATAAGGAACCAAACTGCCTTAAAACACCAGAGTGTTTCTACCCCTATTTTGATTTTGGCCCATCTTGATCTTCTATTTACTTCAATAGGTGTTTTGCTTGAGTGAGTCATGAGGTAAGGACTGGGCCTGAGACTGCAAAACATCGTAATATGTGAGTCTGCAAGGGACATACTAGTTCGTGATGTTTTCAAGAATTTTAATGGTGGTCTTAAGAGTACATTTACAGTATGTAGCATTTGATGGTGACACTAGCTTTAAATATTCGTGACAGCAGATGTAAGTTTCTGGTATGACTCTTTCTTGTATCTTTTCTGATAGGCAACAGGTTCAGCACTTTGCAAATGTAAAGATTTTCCTCCCTGGAATACACTACAAACTGGATTTACTACTAGTATAAGTTTACTATAAACATAATCTATTACAGTGGAACGAACGTGTAGGGCTCAGTGGGGCATTAATGCCTCCATCACCAACTTTGTAGTACTATCAATGCCACAGGTATTAGTATTTTTTAATGATAGAATTTGTTTTTATGATAGTTTGTTTTTAAATTCCTGGTTCCAGAGGTCATTTGAATATGAGACAATTTCAAGCTTTCATTTCTTTTTAAAAGTAAGTAGTAGCTCTCAGGCCTGTGAAAAATAAATTGGAAAAACAACCCTGGCATGATCCTGAAAGTTCAAGAGCTAGCTGTTGAATTAAAAATAGTTTTTAAGGGCTTCCATATGACTTTTTATATGACCTCTTCATATGTCATATTAGCAGTATTGCTACTGGTTGTTTCCATCTGCTCTCCATGGGTCTGTTCTGCTCCATCTCCTGCTCGGTGTGTAGACCCAACATCATGGACACCAGCTGAAAGCCTGTCCCTAGAGTCTTTATTGAGGGGTGTTGCACGTAAGCAAAGTGATACTCTAATTACAGGCATATAAGGGAGAAAAACTGCCTCCAGGGAGAAAAATGTGATCTGGAACAGGATGAACACCCCCATCCCAAATTAGACATCCTAGTTATGTTAGAGAGATCCCTGTCCATGGAGACGTTGGTTAAACCAGAGCATGGTGCAGGTGGCTCCTCTGCATAACCTTCAGCAGACCCTTTCCATCCCGTGTTGGAAAGTCTACTCCTTTTTTTCTGAATGATTACCTTAAACACAACTAAAGAACCTGATTTTTGCCTGATACTTCTTTTATTTTTTTCACATAATGAAAAATGCTTATGCTGTAATAGTCTTACAATGTTCTTCTGCTTCCTTCCATCAGTAATGATGACCAGGTATATTCCTAGTTCTCTAGACAGTACATCTTGCTTAAATGCCCTCTGCAAGAATCGAAGGAGAAACCATACCAGTGGGAGATGCCACTCATTTTAGTTTTAAAACTATTTAGTGATTTATATTTAAAGAGTTCATAGTCACTGTACAGATTTCTCCATGGAAATGTCATAATCACAATTGGCTAAGCTAGTTTCTAGGGCAGGAGTGCTGTCAGTATCCCTCACTGACAACACACTCAGGCATCCTACTATGCACAGGTAGTTTTTTCTGACAGAAAGCACTCCTTGGCCAGAAAACTCTCTTCTCTCCTGACAGATTGTGATTCTGATGACTCCACCTCTCACTAGATTGCAGAAATGAAATTGCAGGCATGAAGCCAGCAGAAAACTTCAACTAACATAGTATATTATCTAAGAAGCTGAGTCTACCATGAACATATGTCTTCTACTTCTCACTCCAGCCTCCCGTAGAGATTCACTTCCACTCAGTTTTGCTACTCTGACTCAATGGACCTCTCTGCAGATAGGGTACAGCCTGCCTGGGGAGGAGACAAAACTTGAAGGGCCAGCTGTGGCACGAACTAGCTGAGGAACAAAGGACCACCACAATGTTGTTGCAAAGAACATTTTTTAATCTAGTCTTTCGATGAGAAATGCATTGTTCCGTTACATTCTTGTATTTCTCCTGTTACGTATGCTGGGTGAGCAATCTGGAGCAGGGGCAATAGCAGTCAGGTCTCATTGTAGGATTAGAACTCACAGATGCACAGTACAGCAGATAAATAGGACTTCTAGTAGGTATATTTTAAACCAAAGATCAGTAAAAAAACCCAAATCAAAACAAACAAAAATTGTCATGAAAAAAAAAAATAAAACAACTGACTATCCCAAAATAAAGGCCTTCTCCCCAAGCTCGCATCTCCTCCGGGACGAGAATGACAGGTCTACCAACACAACGAAAGCTAATTACGTAATACAACACGCAAGTGAACTGTGCTTGCACAGTGCAGTAATAGTAATAAATGCATCAGAAGAACTGAACGCAGGAGGTAATTGCGGGCGGCGTGCCCGCTGCTCTGTGCTCTTACGACTCGGCTGCGCAGGGGCAGTGGCCTGCCCCAGCTTTCCCAACTAGCCGCGAGAATTGCATCTGTGCTGCCGGAGCCGTTCCCTTTGCAGCTCGCTCTGCTGTGGAGCCCCTCTTGGAAGAGCTCTCCCGGCTGGTTTCTCTTCCATTAAAAACCTGCGTAGGGAAAAACCCAAGCGGTGTGAGGTTCCTCTTGGGTTTACTTTCTCCTGCTGCTGTATTAACCGGGCAGGTAACCTGCAGTAACTTTGTAAATAATCGAAGACTGAGACACAGAAGGCCTTGCTCAGGCAAACGGAGGAGGATGGGGCGGCAACGCCGGGATGCTGCACCCTCCGCCTGCCCTTGCAGGGACCCGGTGGGTACCGGTGAGCACCCCCAGCGCTTCCCAGGGCTCTACCAGGGCGGGCGCATCTGCCAGCCCGGCAACCTCGCTGCTTGCCGGGCCGTACCTGCAGCCACCGCCGCTGGGCCCCGACGTGCGGGCGCTCCGCGGCGCCCGCGCGGCCCGGCCTGGCCGCAGCCTGGAGGAGCCGCGGGGCGGGGTCAGGCCGCGCTCCGGTCCGCCGCCGCCGCCGCCCCCGCCCCCGGCGGGAGGGAGGGAGGGACGGAGGGGGCGGGCGGGGGAAGCGCCGCCGCCGGTGCGAGGGGCGAAGCAGCGGCAGAAACTTCGCCGCCGGGAGCCGGGCGCGCCGCGGAGGGCGCGGGACAAAGTCCTCGGGGCTGCGGCGCTCCGCACCCGCGGACAGGTAAGGCGGGGGGCGGCCGCCGGCTGCCAGCCCCCGGCAGGAGCTACTGCGTGTCGGTCTGTCTGCCTTTATGCGGTGAAACCTGTCCTCTGCCGTGCATCTCTGCGGGCGGCTCCGCGGCCGCGGGACGGGGTCTGGCCGCCGCCCGGCTCCGCGGGCTCCTGGCGTCCCGTCCGGCGGGCTCCGCCGCCGGCGCCCCCGGGGCTGAGCCGCGTCCTACCCGGCTCCGCGGGGCGCGGCCGCTCCGGCCTCTGGCGCCGCCGAACAAAGAGCCGCGGCCGCGCACAGGTCCGCGCCCCGCGCCGGGCTCGGCGGGGGAGCCTGCCCGAGCCGCCGAAGGAGGCGCAGCTGGGGCGGCCCGGCGGAGCCCGGCAGCGAGCGGGGCCGCGGCGGGCTGCCGGCCGCCGAGCCGCGGCAGCCGCCGGGGTCCCCGGCTGCGGCCGCTCTCCCCGCCCCAGCTGCTGCGGCCGGCGCCCATCGGCCGCACGCGGGGCACCTGGGCTCCTCCAGAGCCCCTGCAGCGAGTCTGGCAGCTGCCACACGCGTGTGCCCGGCTCTTCAATGAGTATTTACTGGGAAACCTTACTCCGTCAGAGGTAGTCGTTGCAACGTAGGGCTCGGCAGTCTGAGGAAACACAGGTCAAAATTTTAGCAAAATGAGAAGGTTTGCTGTTGCAGATCTTGGTTTAAAGATGACTGGAAGGTGCGCTTTTGAAGTAAGAGGTAAAAAGGGAAACGATGTAGTTAAAAGTGACAATTTTAAAAGGTCGGGCTTGTGGAAATAGTTTTAAGTCTGGTGAAGATGGCTTGCTGAAGCTAATTCTTGTACTGAGTTTTAATGATGTGGAGTAATTTTGCCTTTTCGTATGTCTGCAGGGCTCTTCTCATTTCCCAAGAGAGCTGCGCATGTGAATCCAAGGGTGCCATGCTGGGTTCCCTACACATCCAGAACTCCCACTGAAATTAATTTAACGTTTTAAGTTAACAGCAGGATTAATGGTCATTTTCTTTAATCAGCTTTCAGTAAAGCTATACAAGAAAATCCCACTGGAACCGTTGGGATCTTTGTATATGCAAAGAATGTGAAAGGAAACTAGTACTTTGTATGACCTTTTTTTATCTAACTTAACTTACAGTAATGTCCTTTTAAGTTTCACTCATGCCAAAAACATAAAATCCTACAAATATTTCTCTGTGTATTTGGGCTCACTTCTGTGATTGGTCCCTGTGGGAGGCATTGTCTGGTCCCGGAGAAGCTTGCTCTCTGTAGTTGGGGGAAATACAGACATCTTGCTCTGGATGCTTTGGCACTAGGATGAGCTGCTAAGGTCCCATCACACCCTCTCCCTTGCACCAGTTCATCTGACCCTGTGGCAAGCCAGCTCCGGGAGCCAATGTAGCAAAAACCTAACCTGGCCCGAGCATTTTTTTGCAGGAGTTTTTTTGCTGCTTTGGCTTCCCAAAGCAGGGTCTGGGAGAGCTGCTGAGCCCCAGTGCCATGGGGAGAGGGCAGGGAGATGTGGGGAGGAAGGGGAGGACCACCCTTACTGCTCCACTCTCAGTGATGGTCAGATGAGTGTAGCAGGGCTGAAACCACAGTGTCGGGGTACAGTTGTGCTTTGGGTGGTTTAAACTGGCATAACCTGGTGTTGTCCTGGCAGCCCTGCCTACCTCTGCCTCTTTTCCCCGTTCATACCAGCACAAATGCTTATGCTGCCCTGCGGTGAACTGGATCTAGGCACCAAGCAAAACACAGATTTAATTTTAACCTGGATCAGTTCCATCATTTGGTTCACTGGGGGGTAAGAGAAGAGGAAAGAGGGTGTGGGGAAGGTAGGGCTGCTTTTTTTAAGCTGGCAAAACTTGATATCGCTGCCAAAACTGCTTGTGGAGCTGCAGTGTGACTGTAGGTGCTCCCAGCTGCCTCTCCCCCTCCCTGCCTCCCCTGGGAGCCTGTCCAGTGATTCTGCATGTAGCCTCAGGAGCCTTCCCTCCCTGGGTAAAAATGAGCCTTTGCAAATTAATCCATTAAGCGTAATGGAGTAGTTTGTAACAGAAAAATTAAGCAAGTGCCCAAGTGTTTGCATAATTGTTGCTTTGGACAACAGTAAACACTGTAGATAGCACAGAACAACGTGCAGGGTTTTGGAAAAAGTGTGGGAGCTTGTAGGCCGTTATGGGTTTTTGCTGTTCTTTGCAGTGTGTCTGTCTAACACTTAATGCACAGGGTAAGCTGGAAGTTTTACAGGCTGTCATGACACTTGTAGTAATAAGTAATTATCACATGGGCTTCTGACAGCAATGGGTGCTGATCTGCCGGGTGAAATAACCTGTGTGTGTTTCTCAATCCTAGAGCTGGTTGAAAAGTAGAAACTGGTTCCCAGCGTAAGGTAGCAAAGTCGTTGCTCCAGCCAAAGATGGGGTAACTGGTCTTTCCCCTCCTGATTTACACCATCCCAACATGTCACTTGTGCTGGCTGTAGTGGGTGTGAGTCAGATCAGGTCACTGATCAGGCTGAAAGTTAGTTCTCAGAAGTGAAAAACCCCATCAGTATACTGACTGAACTGCTCCTGTTTCAACACTTGTAATGGTGTGGCCTCAAGACAGGAGCTGGAAATCCACGGCCAGAGATGGAGGGTGCAGTGGGACCACCCTTCAGTGGCAGTACAGTTTTTGATGATGTTGATAGTGCAGATGCTCCTTCCATTCCCCGTATTGCAGTCCTTGAAAAGCTGGCAAAAGGTATGCATTTAGTGCTCAGGTCCTGGGGAGCACTCACTGTCTCATGTTAGATGCCTACTGTAAGTATTCTGACTATCTGGAAGTAATAACTGTTGCTGCAAGTGCTAATGATAATTAGTTCTTATTACTTGTTGCCTACAAAAGGGAGGTAGGCCATATGTTTGCATGCAGAGCTTGACCGTATTGATTCATGGCGTTTGGGCACTCTTCCCCATGTGTCATGGTGCAGCTCTTCATGAAGCTGTCTGTGAGTTGGTTGAAGGACTGTTTTTTTGCTTTTTTTTTTAACAGCAGATGTGCTTCCAAAACCTGCATTTGTTAGCCAGATCTGAGCTCTTCCATGCTCAGCTGATGGCGATACCACCAAGCACTGCTGAGGACCTCGCTGAATTGCCTTCAGCGAGATGCCTGTAGAGGGTGATGTGGGTGCCTTGCCCACAGGCTGTGTGCTAGTGAGCTCCCTGTGCTGTCTGCTCGCGTTTGCAGTGACAAATTCAACTCAGACCTTGCGTTTGATAGTGCATAGGCACATCAATAAGGACCCTTCATGCTGCTGTGAAACACCCTTACAGATGGGCAGGGTTGCCATACCATTTAGAGCCAAAGGTGAGATTCTGATGGTGCCAAAGTGAAGTGCATTGCTTCTGAAAATGGAATAATAATAACAGTAATATAATGGACTAGAAAATTTGCAACTGTTTCTGCATATACTGTCAAATTCTCTGGGGGATCCCCCCCCGCCCCGATAAGTTAACTTGCAGTGACACGAAGTAATGCCCTGGAAAAGTTTGGACAAATGCTACCAATGAGATTATATAATATAATAATGAAGGAATTTATTATGAAGCCTGTTCTTGATTCAAAGACTAAAGATTTTCCCTGGTGGATTGTGGATAGTTTATAGCTTCCTCTCCCCTCCCCTCCCTAAAGCTCATGTATCGTGTTGTGTAACCACAGAAGTGTATGCTTACTCCTCTTCAGCAAATGGTTTGTGAGACCTTTAATAGCAGTTGTAAAGCTTGTAGTTTGTTGCTTGGGATAGCATAGCTGAAAACAGGTTTTACTGTTGGTGGCAATTAAAATATGAGCACTTTTCTGAGCTTTGTTGGCTATTTCTTCTGGACCATGATTAAATGTTGGAGTGTCTGGATATAGAAGTCTTGTCTATAGACATTGAGATAACGATTTCCTAGGTGATCTCATTGCCTCCTTTCTCTCTTGAAAGTAAACAAAGAAATAGACAATTCTAAAATCAATTATTTGAAAAAGAGTAATAAAGTAAGAATAATAAATAGATTATGTGTGTTTTTGTTTTATCACATTTGCCACTGAATCAAACATGCTGTGATATGCAGTTTGCAAAGCGAATAGGTGATACTGAGAAGCCTTAAAAGTTTTGAGGTCATGGGGAAGATCACAGCAAAGGAAGCAAGTTTGCTTTGCTTTAGATGTAACCCTTATCACTCATCTTTAATTTTTCATTCCTTTCATAGTTTGTCTAGTTCGTTTTTTCTTTCTTCTTTAGTATAGGGTTTCTTATTTCTAGGATATGTGTGCTTATATCCCAAACATCACGGAAGCGTGTTTCTCTGCAAACAAAAGTGGTATCATTCCAAGGGATGAAGGGTGAGAATGAAACCCTCACCAGGTGCTCGCCTGCTGAGCAAACAGTGTCTTCTCTGTTGTGGGCACTCAGTACCTTGCTGTTGGGACTGGGTCAGCTTGTGCCTGGGCCATGGAGTAGCAGTCCGGCTCCTCTTTGCTCACTTGAGAGCTCCCTTTCCCTGTGTGACGCTGTGACTCTGGCTGGGTCAGAGAGCCGTGGGGTTACGCAGTCGCCCGCTGCTCACGTGTCTGTAGCCTGTCAAACCCAGCGGTGATGAAGGAGCCCTGCTGCGACATGCCAGCGTGCCAATGGTCTGAGGAGAGCCTTGATTTTTGAAGGTACCAGAAGGCCCCTTGGCTGTCCTGTTGCCTGGTTGTGCTGCGTGGTTTGCTAATGTGGTTTCCTACTTGCCGGCCTGCATCTTAATGGAGTTCTTCAACCACGCTAACTGATTGTGATAACTTTTGCCTGTCTAGACAGGGCCTTACTGTGTCTGATTAGATCCCAGCCTTGTGGTGTGCATCGCTGCCTGTTTCTTATAAATGTGATGAACGAAAAAAAAAGTGCATGTTAATAGTGCTTAGTCTGTTTTTTTGCTTTGCAGTGTTAGTATAAAATGTTTATAGATGTTTACTTTTTGCCTGGAGGAAAATAATTTTAGTCAAATGTCTCTAGGATGCAGTTTAGAAGTGAGCTTATCTCCAGTTAGGAAGGAGAAGACAGATGTTCCCTTTGAGGATATTAATTGGGGCTCCACTGAAGGCAGTTGCAGAAGTTTGTTGCTCACTTCAAGTCAGCAACATTTTTGCATATGTGTAAAGAAATTAATTTCTCTGAATCATTAATAAAAATTAAAAGCAGGAAAACTGTTATTGCTGCTTATTTTTCTTCCTTACTGTTTTTTGGAAGTGAAATAAGTTGAATTTAACTTTGTCACTTTCAACGTTTAAGCACTGTAGAGGAAATGTTGTATAAAATCGTTTTCTCCTGTAATTAAAAAAAATACATTTTTTTATTGGTATCGGGTTTTAAAGAAACCAACCTTTACAAAGTATAGGGTTTGAGATAAATTTGGGGTGGCAATAGGGTCTATCTTGTCTTTTTTTCTTCCATGCCTTCCCCAGACAAAGAGAGATTCAGATTTTAAAGTCTCCTAATTAAAAAAGAAAAAACATCTTGGGAGAAGAAATGAACTTCTAGTTTTGATTCGAAAAGTAAGTCAGAAGGTAGTACAAACGTGTATGCTTTTCAGTAGCTCTTGTTAGTGTTTTAAACTCTGTATCATGGTAACAACTGCTTCTGTTTTCCTTGTACTGTTAGGATGGATTTAGACTTAGAGAAGAAAGGAAACACGTCAAAGAAGTTAGCAGACCCTTATGGTGTCTTGCAGGAATGGGAAGTAAGACTACATTTTTTGGAGCTGGGAAAAGCAGTCGCGGCTTGGCTGGTGTGCAGTGCCTGCCCAGAGGAAATTCCTACTTTATAGCGAGAGTGGCCAAGGACTGGAGCATATTATTCTAATTAAATCATTTAGATTGCATCATCATCATTTGAAAGGCTGTGTGCATCTTCTCTGAGTATAAAAATGAGAGTTACAGACATGTTCTGCAGGGACACTGTGAAGAGTTTGGATACTTACGTGCCAAAATTTCTTCCTCAGTTGATGCTGTAAAGTTTAAATTGCTGATTTGTTTTGATATTAGTCACTTGAAAACTCACTTAAAAACTGTATCTCTATGTATAGGAGACATGTTTATGTGCATTAACCATATGTGGAATTAGTTTCCTTTATGAAGCACCACAGTATTAATAAAATAGGTTTTAAAAGGAAACACTGAATGCAGCCCTATAAAAATAGGACCTTCACCTCTCATTCTAGTTCAAGAAACCAGTCTACTGTGGAAAGACCGAGTCCTGGATCTGGAGCTGAAGTTGGTGTAGCTGTGCTCCCGCTGCAGAGCGTTCCTTTAGGCCATTTGGTGCAAATCTTATCTTGACTGCCCATAGATGTGACCTGCCCATAGATGCAGAGAATCTGCTTTAACGTGGTAGTAGTACCAGTAATTAGTGTATAATTGTCATGATTTCTAATAGAACTATATCGCAATTTTAGTGTGTGATATTTGGCAGTGTTAACTCCCTATAATTAACTTGTGTGATCATTGTATATATGACAGCAGAAAGAAGAGAAACTTGAACCATTAAGATACCATTGTTTGGAATACAAAGCTTGTTAAGTAATTATAAGCTTTCAAGCTTTACCAACTGACTGCAAGGCATCTTGTTTGAAAAAGGAAACTGTTAAAATAATTTACTTTTTTTCTGTGGTTTTAAACCAACAAGAATGTTTTATTTGAACTGAAATATTTTGTATATATTCCCCTTTATCAGATCTCAAGGGAGAAAATATTTGCCCAAAGATGTTCAAGTTTTCAGATAAGTAACATTGCTTAGTTTCAGGCATTTCAGTCTAAACTAATTAAGTTGGAATCATCAATGACTACATGCCTCTGTTGGGTTTGACTTGGTCTGAATGTGAGCTTTCTAAAATCGTTCTCATTGTGGTACAAGGGATCTTATTAATTTGATCCTCACGCTTCTTCCATTCAAGATGCGTGCAGGCTGATGCTCACCAGGAGGCATAATTGGATCCAATTGGAAGGGATTCCCCTTCCATGAGCTTTTGTTTCCTGTTACCAAGCAAATGTATCGGCTGACTCTGAGTCCCCTCTAGTTGTCTATCATACTCAGCTGGCTGGTGGAAGAATAGAGTATAGTATGGGAGATGCCTGCCCCTGCGTTTTATTCTCCATGTTATCTTCAACTCAGCATCAGCTTTTGAGGGAAGTGCCAAAAAAGGGAAGGAAATTCCTAGCCTGCTGTATTCGTGCAAGCAAGAGGGCATATTGTCACTGGAAGCCCAGTGAGTTTTTCTAACCCTTTGATTCTCAAAAACGAAAGCAGTTAGTTAGTTCTGTAGGAGAAATACATTTGCTCATTTAACTGCATCACGCTTTTTGCATGCAAGCTTTGAAGTTCTAGTTGTGATAGTACTGGTGCTAAAGCCAGAAACCGATGGTGGAACAGATATCGTGCTGCTTGTTTGAGATTCATTTTCACTGACAAAATAAATCAGTGTCACTTGACAACAGTGATTTCAGTGTAGCTATTTATCCACATCACTGTGGTCCTCATTTGGCATACTGTACCTATAAAATCCTTCGTATATGGAAAAATGTTAAATGGTGCTAAGTGCTATTATGCTCTTTCATTATCACAAAGCACAAATAGCACCTGAAAAGCAAAGTTATTGTAAATAATAAGGGTTTTGTTCTTTTAAATAGTATACTTACTCATGCTGACTATTTTTTTTTAAACTCCTCCTTTGTCTGGGTTTTCATGACTTCATGTTCATGGTCTTGCTATGAATCTTTCCCCTCCCTTGGTATTTTTTATTTGGTGAGAGTTTCATTTTTGATGAAAGAAAAAACTTTGCCTTAACTAAGTGCATTGGGCTCATGGAGTTCTGAATTAGGGGACAATTTTTAAGTTGTATCACAATCCAGTAGTTAACAGCAATAAAGAGAAATATCTGCACAACACTCACAATACTCTCCCCTCTGTAAGGTTTGTCTAATTATATAACGCCAGTAATGCGTTGGACATTAGATAAAGGATCCCCTAGGATAATATAGATTGCAATTGGTAATAGGGATTGAACAGGGTTTTAGCATGTCATATCCTGGCTGTGATTTTTATTTTTTGTAATTACTCTGTAGGCTTTTGTTTTTCTCTGCATCTGTGACTTACTTGTCTCAAGCCAGGTCAGGGTCAACATGACATTACTAAGATTGATTATTAAGATTTGGCTTATAACTGGCAAAGTGATAAAACTATTATTTTTAAATTTGCAATTGAGTTGACATTTCAGGAACATAAAATGATGTGAACTTTGATTCTCAGCAATAGGAATGTAGGCTACTGATGTGTGTTGACGCTCCTTTCTTGGCGAGCAGATTTGTTGCAGTTGGCGTATTATCGCTAATAGCTCTCAAATTCCTCGCAGTAGTCCTGTCCTACCTTTGGTCTTGTTATGAGCAACCAGTTCCTAGGCTGGCAGCAGGCAGGGAAATGGTAGGGTAGTGGACAACTAACTGTTATGTCAGCCACGTGAAAGTGTGCAATGGATAGCAGCAAGGCCTAATTAACAGCTACAATGGCACCATTGGGAAGTATCTACACATACAGGAGGAGTCTTGCAGTCTGCTCAGTGTTGCCTTGATTATTTCACTGGATATTGTGGATGCTTGAACCCCAGTAAAAATACTGTGTATCTGATTACTTCTCCAGCATCAACCCCTTAATAGCCATCACAAATACTTAAACACAATGCATCTTCCTAAGGACCAAGTCAGATGAGGTTTGAATTCAGTTGATGAAATCTGTGTTTTATTTTTTTCTTTCTTTCTGTCTGGTCTAAACAGAAGTAGGAAAAAGGAGAGCTGTGCTGCTTTTCCCATTATTGAGCAAGAGACTTCACCAGAGCATCTATTTGAAATAAAGTTAGTCCATATCAGTTGCTTTTAAAATCTGAATCGGGGCATTCTTTCATCAGTCATACAGATTGATTTTTACCTACCCTCTATTATTATGAGCAAAACTACATTGTTTGTTTGTTTGTTTTCTGTGGTACTGACATGAGCCTAAAACTGCAATGAAATGATGAAAGGAATATAGAACAAAATAGGAAACTTGGGACCAGTGCTCCTGTACTGCTTTATTTACTGAGGTGTAGCTCAGATACCACTAACTTGCAGAGTGTTTGTTTATTCAATAATGAAATGTTAATATTTTCTACCTTTCTAAGGTGATGAAGTCTGCTTCATTTTGTAAAGTAGTAGAAGGCACTCAGAAGAGTTACAAGATGCATGTATTGTTGTTTGCTCTTTCTGTTGAAGTACGCAACAATATTACCATCAGTACTGCCTGATGAAGGAAAAGAAGGATTTTGGTGTTACGGTAGCATAATTGATGCTTGACAATTAATGATAGCATCCTTAAAGTAATTCTTTCCTAAGCATTGTGCTCTTTCATAACGCTATCAAACCTGGGTCTTTGAGAAACGTTTTCCTTTTACCTTTTTTCTCTGTTGGGAGACACCTTCTAGACATCATCTCTCTCCCCTGTATTTCTTTTGGATCTTGACAGCTTCTGCATTTGGTCATGGAAAAGACATTTCCCATAGTGGAGAACTACATTAGAAAAACAAATCACTGAACAGTTGCGGTTCTCTTGTTTGACAGTTTATGGAGCAAATGCTGGCTATGCACCATTTAGCATTCTCCAAGACAAAGTACCCACACAGTGCTGCCAATTTCATTAGAGAGCTACACCAGCTACTTTTAAAATTTGGTCCTGTTTACATAGGAGTTGTAGTTTTACTACCATACCCATCAAAAGGTTATTGTCTGCACACAGAGAGTCACTGTTTTTAGCAAATCTGCCTATAAATCTAAGTAACCAGTAATTAAATGGAAGTCTGAATACCAGGCAAGCAATAAAACTGAGGGTCTCCCTGTGGATTACGAAGTTATGCTTAGCATGAGCTGGTTTTGAGCACCAATCAGCCAAAAAATATTGTAACTAATCATTAGGACGTACCTTTCCAAGAACCCAAAAGTTAAATTTCAACATAAGGTGAGAGATGACTCAAGGAACAAGATGGTCACTACGAAGTGATGATTTCTTTTTCCTCTCAAAGAAAGGTATCTGGAATTGGTGTTGCTTTTCCAGTTCACGACACATGTGGGAATAAAAGCTGGGTGCCTGGGGATGATGTTGGGAAAACTATGTCCAAAAGCTTTGTTGTTTTCTCAGTTACAGCATCAGTCTCACACTGGTCCTCCATGTCTGTCTGCTTTCTCCCTTCACTCCCATTTCCATGGCCCGAGATCCACAGCAGGACCTCAGCAGGTTGAGAAGCAGGGTACAGAGTTCACATACTATACACATGAATTATATGTCCGCAGTGTATCAGGCTTTGCCAGAATCTGTCTACAGCCAAGACATAATGTATAGCAACACTTTTTTAATGAGGAACATGCATCTGTTACACGTTTAGCAGAGGATATTTCTGGAGCAGTGTTAAGAAAATATGCTTTGGTTTTACAGTCCCATACCCCTCTGTCTGCCTGTAGAGATGTAATTTTTGAGTCAAAGACCAGACACAAGGGCTTTCAAAGGCTGTAAGTCTTAAAGCTGGATAGAAGCCTGGCAGCTCTACCCACTGTAAACACGGTGTAAGTCTCATCGTTCCCTCTTCTGTTCCCCCACCCAACCCACTAAACAGGCGCGCTGTTGGGAGGATTGAGGAAGAAACACTTGAATAAAAACACTGTTCTGTTTAAGAAGTCTCACACAAATGTGAAAATTCCTAATTTTCAATAGGAAAGCTGTTGTAAAACCATGTAATTCAAAGCTAAAGTCAAGTGTATTAGTTTAGTTAGACTCTCATTTCAACACCTTTCATCAACTTCAGGTGAAAAACTTTTTTTCCTTGTCAAAACATTGACACTTGAGTCAAAAACTGGCCTGAAATGTTTTTTGTTAGATTGATAATGCAGATAATGGGTATGAAAGGCCCCAAGACTGAAGTCAAGGCTTGAAGACAGACCTGTGAGCATGATGGCAGCTCCCTCGTCGTGTTGCAGGGAAGGCAGCCGGCAATGAACTGTGCCCGTGTTTTGAGCCAGCACGAAGCACTGAACATTTGCCAGCATGTGCCGAGCCCAAGGTAATGGCACGGAGCTAAAGGTGATGTCCCTGCGGCTCAGCAGAGTTTATTAGTTTGGCCCAGAGCCACGCTAAGTGTTCAGAAGGCTTTTGGTTATCTCCGAGTGTGGGCAGGGATTGCTTGTGTCTGTTCAGAACAAGTTTGAACCTGTTGACATCATAACCTATAGAATATCCTGTGAATCTGCTTCTTTGATGAAAGGAAACTAGCATCGTTTGGTGTCTTGCTTCTCTTTGACTGCCTTTGTGTTTGTTAATTGATTTTTATTTTTTTTTTTAACCTTGCAAAGCTTGCCTCACTGTGTAGAAATATTAAAACAGGAAGAAGCAGTTAGTTGTCTGTTTTGGTGGCCATGTAAGTCCAAAACACTAAAAAGAGATCTTTTCTGGACAGCGTTTCACCTTCTTCATCAAACCTTTTTTTTTGAGCCCTCTACTCGTAGACTCTGCAGTCTTTGGTACGAAGCTGCTAGGAAGCAGCATTTCCACATGTGAAAGTAGGAGAGGTGAAGTTTTTGAACCCAGTGCAATCACTCCCTTTCCCATCTGCAACTGAGGGCTCCTTTGTCTCCCCTGTTACCTTTGTCTGGCTTGGAGAGAGCTTTTGGAGAAAGATACAATGGTATAAACATTTTCAGGTGTCTGTGTCTAGCCATTTTGTGCTTCACGCCCTGTCTGCTTCAGCTGTGCTTGGACGGCATGCTGCAGGTTCCTCTGGGAACGGTTGCCAGATGACCTGAAGAGGAAGAGGTGCCAAGGAGACCTCCTTAGCTGTACAATGGAAAGTTGCATTGAGGGAATGGTGGCTTAGCGCAAGTTACAGGCAGAGGTGTCATCCTCATCAGGAGTACTAGTCAAGAGCATTTTGTTGAAGCCAAGAATCAGATGATGCAGAATTCACATCTGCTCAGGATTTCCATGGCTCTGTCAGGTAAACATCTGCAGTGAAGTCCCCTAACAGAGTAATGGCATTGAAGGTTTTCCCATGAGGCATCCTACTTGGATAACTTGCTTGAAGCAGCCATCTCCACAGTGTCAGGAAGAAAGAGTGTTCCTTCACTTAGAGTTACCTAGGTCCTCCATTCAACAGCGTATCTCTGGTTAGGCAGCAGAAGGCATTGTGCTGTACGTGGAGAGCAGGAGGGAAGATGTGCTCTTCCTCTCCCTAAGAGGTGTTGAGGGTGAGTCCCCCCTCTACTCTTGTTCATGGTTTTTGTACAACTTTTACAGATCAAATCTCTGCAGATTTCCCCATGGCATGTCAGCTCCGACGTCTGGGACTCCTCTCCGTGGAGAAGCTGGTGTGCATGCGGGTGGCAGGCAAGTGTTCCCTGCACAGTAAGCAGCAGGAAATCTTAGGATGAACCACTGCTGACTGAAACAAAGGTTTGTTTTAAAACAGGGGGGAACCACCTCGCCCAAACCTCCAGAATCCAGAACGTTACATGAATTTGTCTTCAGAAATTAAGAAAGGAGCGGTGATTAAATGTGGTTCCCACTGTCCTCCTGTCTCCCACCCAGAGTGAGAGGAGGAGGAGGTGGTGTGCAGAGAGCTTGTGTCAACAGTGCTAGTGACTACCACAGGGTCTTGGGGGGCAGAAAGGATCTCGGGGAAGAAAGTAAGTAATTTACGTTGGCTGGTCGCATGTCCACGTGAGGAACGGGTCATCCTTGCGCTGGTTGCGTTGGGTTGGTGAGGTGCTGTAGGGGTGTAGGTGGTGGCTCCTGTGCCCCGCTGCCTGACCCCATCAGCCTTGCCCAGGCAATGCCACCTTCCCCCGGTCCTCCCCATACAGGTGTGAGGCTTGGGCTCCTCCCCAGCGGGCTGCAGTAGTGGCCTGGTTTCTTCCCAGGCTTTGGAAGTGACTTTGTGTGATGGGGCTGGGGGGCAGCCCAGCACTATGCCACTTTGGGGGTACGCTGCCAAATCTGGAAAGTGCCCTTCGTGTAACCCCTCGTGCTCTTCGGTGCTGCTGGGGTGGCTGCCGGCCCAGACCCCTGTCTAGCCCTGAGGCAGCAGGGTTGGTCGCCCTTCCCCGGTGCAGCAGGTCACCCTCAACTACTGAGTGCTTGCCTGGCCGGCTCCCTCCTCCCGTGGCCTCCCTGCCTCCCAGCCCGGGTCCGCTCATCTGTGGCAGTGCCTGTCAGGTCTCCTACCCCTCAGCCCCCAGCTGGCATGAGAGTAATCGAGCTCAAGGTGCTTTCTGTTCGATGACTTCTCTATAAGCAAAATAGGTCGAAGTGTGTTCAGGATGCTGTTTCAGTATATATCGGAATACCTTGCAGTATTCTGCTTTACTAAATATTTTAAGGCTTTTACACTTTGGCCTGTGTCAGGATAAAAATAAGTACAGGACTATCAGACTTTTCCCGCAGGACAAAAATTCCATTTTCCAACCACCTCTAATTATTTCCATTCTGCTGTCTGGAAGGGATCTGGAGACAATTTAGGAAGCCAATTTACAATTGACTTGGGAAAAAATTATTTACCCTCCTGAGCCTCCTTAGATGTGCAGCCAGTGGCATGTGAACAATAGAAAATCTCATGCTCAATGATTTTGATGCTCACGGAAGGACCTTGGGACCATGAAACTCAGCCTGGGACCTTCTTACCTGTACGTGCAATTTTTGTGGCTGTGGTGGACCAAACTGCCCACTTGTTGAAGAGCTTTGTGCAGTGGGGGAGTGCTGAAGGACTGTTAAAAATGTGAAAAGAGCGGCTGTGCTCTGCAAAATGCCTTGTTGTGAGGTGCGCGGCATGCTGTTGCCCGCTTCCTTCCCGTGGGAGCGTGGGTGATGTTGCAGCTTCTGGGCCCAGCAGTGGTATCTCCAGGCGGCAGTGGGGCACGCTCCCAGCTCCCGCGGTCCTGAGGGTGCTGGTGGGTAGCATCTGTAGCTCCAGCAATGAAGGGAGGTACTGGGAAGGGTGCACGTGCACCTTGGGCACCGAGCTGCTGCTGCTCCCAGAGCTTTCTGTCTGATCCCTGCTCTGTGGATGGATCCAGATTTTTCTTTGGCTTTTGTTACATACCAGGGCTGCATACATCATCTTGCATGCTGCTTTAATCCTATTAGGGCTGTGTTTAACTGGGGTTAGGATTTGTCACTAATGAATGCGTTGAGGTTAATAATTTTCAATTATACTTTTCTAACTCTCAATTAAAAAGGTGGTTGACGTTTTATATGGAGAATTTAAAAATTCTTATTTTTCATTTAGGCTGGCTGGAAATTGTAAAATCAGGACTCATGGGTGTACAGAATTAACATTCTTAAGAAATATTGTAAAAAGTGTTCTTCATGGTTAACATTTAAAATTTTATTTTAAGATTTTACGTGCTTTATGCTATGCTAGCAAATTGAAAAAATATTGGATCCTTATATGGAGAACCAACAATTTCCCACAGCCCTGCTTTTACAGCGCGGAACACATTTCATTTTGTGTGTGATTTTCCCCAGTTGCCAACTGACTACATCATACAGTTTTTTTGGCTTATTCTTTCTGTCTTATGACCATCAGCAGATATTTTGAGTAGCATATTATAAAGCCACAGATCCTTTTTGCTGCCTTGGATTTTGCCTGTTACTGCTGGTAATGGAAAAGATTTTATTAATTTTGCGGCGTCAGTAAGCGTTTCAGACAAGTCTTCGAGAGAGCCTTTGTGCGTAACCCCAGTGCTCAGTGCTGTTGCCCTCCGTGTTGGCGAAGGAGGGGCGGGTCTGACGGTCTCCAGTGTGTTCTTCAAAAGTGGCGTGAAATCGCTCTGGAGAGGGATGAGGGAAAAGATTGGTACTTGTAAACAGTTCAAGATGCTCTGCAAATCCTTCAGGATGATCTAAGTGTTGAAGAGACGGAGCTGAATTTGAGGCGTGCTGCTGAAGTTGAGAATAACTGGAGGAAGGAGGAGATGGGACCAGGCACAGGGGGTGGTGGTAGTGGTTGTAGAGATAGGGAATATTCTTGCATGGCAAAATTAGTGTTTTATGGAAACATAGACTGACCACCAGAAGTTGAGTTCTAGAAATTCCGGAGGGGATAACACTGCTGGTCTGTTGCAGTTGTTCTAGGGCTACATCTGGATTATTGCCTTCAGGCCTGGGCACTGCAGCAGTAGGAAGGAATATATAGAAAAACTATCAGGCAGTTCATAGCAGTCTAAAAATTTACGGTGTTTAGGACATTATGTGTAATTTGGACAGAGATGGTAAGAGATTAACAAATGGTTGCATACTGAAGGCTGATTCAAGTGGAGTAAACTAAGATGTGAAGATGGGATAGCTTAGCTTAGTGGTGATGGGGAGAGGGCTAATACTGATTGGCAAACCTGAAAGCTATAACCCCTGTGCAGAAGGGGCTATTACTTACGATGCTGCGAGTGATTACGAATGGTAAAAAATGGAAGTAGTATGCTTACTAGCAAGTTTAATCTGAATAAAAGGAAGAGCATCTTCACAGTCAGATCTTGTAAATAGTAGAACATTTCTTTGAGGAAAGGATGGGAGCCCTGTCCTTAGAGATGTTTAAAGTTAGGCTACACAGGACATCAGAATATGCATCGCTGGGAGGCAGCCCTTCGCTGGAGGATTGGCTGCAGTATTTGGCCATCAGTGATGCTGTTGTGATGAATTGTTTCCTGGAATGATACACTGGGGGTTTAGCACCATAAAACATTTGGGGTTCTGTTGGTATAATGCTTGGGGTGAAAATATCAGTGATGGATTGTCACTGTTAAATCTCTGAGCCAACATTTTTATTAGAGAATGTGTCCTGCAAGATCTCCATGTGCACAGTTATCTGTGTGGAGAGGGTGTCACCCAAGGCCAATACTGATAGATCATTCACTAAACCTTGTATTGTAAATGGCAGTGTGTATTGAGGGCTAAGAACAAGTGTAAAGGGTGGCTTTTATCACTGCTTTCAAATTTGCCTTTAGTCAATTACATTTGTCCTCTAGCACTTTATAAATGTTGAAGTCCAGTCGTGCAGGAGGAGAGATATTAATTGCCATTCACTGAATTCAGACTGAGACAATTCTTAATCAGTGGCTACTTCTTAATTTCTACACCAGTTTTATACAAGTAAGACACTCAACCTGCCAGCTACGAAGAGTAACAAGTAGGGCTGAATCATCACAAAAAGTGTCTGGGTTATTTAAAATACTTACATTTTACCACTTCTTTTTCCCCCTCACAAGGTCATAATAAAAGATTTTTCCAGTTTCTGAGGTGTGCTCGACAAATAAGCCCATTTAAACATTTTGTTTCTTTTAAAACAATTTACTTTCATTTGAAACAGTTCTTTATTTCCTCTGATCCACATGCTGACATTGTTTTTATTTCTTGCAGTATTTCATGTTTCACTGGGACTTCTGTGTTACAGGGAAGACTTCAAGCAGCTATGTGGAGCTAACTGGTTTTGGATCTCAGGATTGGAGCTTGACGTTAACTTTTTGTTCACTTGTATTCTCTGTATCCTCTTGAGATAGGAGGTTCTTATTGTGCAGTTATCTTCCTCAGCCAAAGACCTTTTTATGGGGACCTTTATGTGTTGCTGATGGCTTTTTCCATTACTCTGTATAGATTTTTTTGTAGAATTGCTGTAGTTGAGGTTGCTTGTTAGTAGAAGCTGAATTCGTAATATATTGTTTACCATGTTGCACTTAGTATTACAGTATGAAGTATTATTGATAATTTATTCATCATTGTTTTGAGTAAAGTTTTTTCTATTCATTATTGGCATTTTATTATAAGTGTATATATATTATAGTACTTATTACTGTAGGTGTTATCGATATACACACATTTATAATAATTAAAGTTATATATAAAATCTTGCAGAGAAAATACAGGAATGAAAAGTTCATGGGTAGTTTATTGGGGAGCTATGTCAGTAAAGGTACAGCAAAAGTTCTTACTAGTGTATCTTATCCTGGTTCCTGCTATGCTTTCTGGACTGGTTTTGGAGTAGGAGCCGTAATCTCTGAAGCTTTAAGCGCTAAACCCTGAAAAGCTCCAAGTTCATGGTTTAGCCATGTGAGCTCATTGCTATCACATGGATAATAGACATTCCTTTTTGCATTCCCCGCATAAAAAGCGAGTCAACTGGAAGCATGTTTGTACTAAGCCACATCAGAGTTATCCTCTGAATTAAGGCTATATAATAGGTCCTTTAAGAGTAAATTTGTACAAAAAGGTCAGAATTTTTTTTTGTTAGTTAAGATATAATTTGACAGCTCTAGTTTCATCCCTGTTAAATTTACTGTTTTATTTCATCTGTGTGGTTAATTTGTATGCATCTTCATATACCACTAAAAACTTCCATATGGAATTTAGATTAGATAAGGTTCCAGGAAATGGGAACGAGCCTTAGATGTGAATGACTGTAAACATGCTTAAAGAGTCATTCTGTAAGAATTAAATAATGTTTAGAGTTAATTCTCCTGATTTTTTTTTTTTCCTTTTATAGAACACAGCAAACAGTGTAATTTGAGTCCTAAAATCCAGATGAGTATCATTGCAATGCTTTGCTGCCTTGTAGTAATCCATGGGCTATGCTATAGCAAGGCAATAGGTGCTATGCAAAAAAAAGTCAACAAACCAGAATCTCCAATAGCCAGAAACCTCTGGAGAAGTTTTTTAGTGGGTGAGGATTTTGTGTCCTAGCTGATTTGGAATAGGAAGTGATGCCTTCGACTCTAGGTCGCTGCTCTGGAGGCAGGGTGCCAGTTCTCTGGTGTTCTTGCTGTGGTAAAGCCTGTTAGTCAGTCATCCTTCAGCAAGTGAATGCTGACGCTCTCTGTCTGTCCACATGGTAACACTGCTCTTTCTGATGCGTTCTTTTATATTTTTAATTATAATAGCGGCTTTAGCTGAATGAAACTATTGGTTGTTCCGGTGAGCCTAGTATGTACCCAGCGTGAAGTATGCAACTATTTCCAGTGATTTAGATGGTAGCAGACTTGTGCCTGGGATTATGTCCGTGTTCACTAGCTTCTCTGGTTTAAAGCTCATGTGACAGAAGAATATCAGCTTGTTATCCAGTTTATCAGTCCCATTTGGTTTTATACTTACTTTGCAAAAAGAAACACATTTCAGCTGGAATGTGGTGTTGTTCTTGTGGTTGTTGATGGGTTTGTTTTTACTTTTGCAGGCAAGTAAGTATTGTAGTTAGAGTAGACCCCTTCTTTGCTTTCTGTTCCCCAGAAGTGTGTTAAACATATTAATCTCCCAAAGCTGTTAATCTGTTCCATCAAGCTTTTCTGATGCATCCTTTCTTTTCTTGATAGTGGATGTATTTTTTGATATTTGTTGTTAAAGCTGCATGCAGTTTTATGGTTCTTTGAAACCACCAAGATAGTGGCTCTCTTCGTATTAAAGTCCATTTTGCAAATGGTTGGAATGGGATCTGGTACAAACCTCCTCATTATTTTTTCAGGTTTTTAACAGGCTTATGTTATACTGTATATTTACCTTTTTCTGAAATGGTAAACCATAGAGGGGGCAAATTTCTGAATTATGAAATATGCTCTTAATGCTTCATAAATGTCAATAAAGACAGGTTGTGAAGTGTACGTGGCATGATCACATCGATGGGGTTGGACTTTTTTGTTTTTTTCAGGGGTTTTGGTGGATTCATTAGCGGTTCCTCAAGTGGAATACTACAAGTTACGTTTCCGAAATTAGTCTAAACTTGTCAAGTAACAAAGTAATCCCTTCAAAAGTAGCTTGCCAGTCAAGGTATACTAGAATGAGTGTGTTAGTAATTAGAATTGATTAAAAGTTGAAATCATCCTAGGAATAAAGGGTCAGTAACAGGATGCAAAAATTTCAAGATGTTTCTGGGAAGTCAGA
Source organism: Gavia stellata (assembly GCF_030936135.1). Taxonomy (NCBI): domain Eukaryota; kingdom Metazoa; phylum Chordata; class Aves; order Gaviiformes; family Gaviidae; genus Gavia; species Gavia stellata. Next base: position 43,547,111 of record NC_082595.1, read on the forward strand.
AGTGAAGTAGCCCAGCAGCAGTACTGGGTGGGTCACCGATTGTGGCAGTTCACTCGAGCTCTGCAGACCAGGCAGTGCTGTCATTTTACTGATGTGCAAGCTGAGACGCAGAAAGCTAAATACAAGCTAGTCATGGCACTGTCAGCAAACATAAATGATTTAATACTACTGTGATTAGCCAAATGCAGGATAATTATCTGGTAAATGCACATTGATTATTTTCTTCATTTTCAACTCCCTCAGTTCTAGAGTTGTGTGTGTCGGGGCACTGTCATGGGGAGAGGCTGAAGACCTGCCTGGTGCATGAAGCTGGTCCTTCGCATAAGACAAAAAATGTTCTGAAGGAAAAGTGGAAGAGTTTTGGCAAGGTGTTTGTTGTTGTTTAGTAGATGGAGAGAAACCTCTCTGAAGAAGTCACTGTAGCCAATCATCCCTGGTTGTTGAGTTTCTTAATAGCTGTGACATTGCAGCATGTTGTGCTCTGTCTGCAGACCAGTAACCTGAACTTCATGGGACCTTCAGAGAGCAAAGCTGTGAAAGACTACTGTAACTCACGTGCCGATCGCACTTTTCATCCCTGTTGTTTGAGATATTTAATGTGTTCTGTTTCTCCTTTCCTGGCCATGTTCACTTTTTGGCTATTAAGCATTTGATGCAACAGAAGCCTACATTTATGCTAGCAATGAAGCAGCTGTGATGTCTTCTCAGCACATCACGTCACATTTTCTTGCCTTGGGAGTGTTACAAGCTGGCTGAATGTAGATAAAACTAGGAAGGCTGGCAATCTGAAGCCATCATCTGATCTTTTTTTGATGTAAGGAAATTTCTGTGGCTAAATTAATCAAATCAAAATCTTCCATGTCTTCTCATAAAGGTTTGAGAAAATGACAAACTTTTTTTCCTACTGTTCCCACCCACGTTTTATATGTGTATGTGCAGTGTGTGTGGAAAATTCCCCTCTGTGCCTCTCATACAAGTCAACGACTTCTGGAGTACTTCTGCAGAGTAGTTCATGGACTTCAGGATTTTTTTTTTTAATTAAATTAATTATATTAATTCTTTCGGTGGTTTTCTCCCCATTGCCAGTGAGATTTTAGGAGGTGTTCTGTCCCTGATAATCCTGTCAGTTTTGAGTGGTTTCCAAAAGACCCCTGCGGACTTTTTCTGATTCTCCTCTCTTTCACGCCCTATGGGCCATTGATACTTCATTCCTTAAAACAAAAAGAAAGAAAAGAAAAAAAAAAAAAAAAAGTCCATGGGTGTGCCAGCTGGTTCATTGGGCAATTTGTCAGACCATTAAGATAACTCATAATGGTGTTGACAGCATTGTGTAAAAACCAGTGAAATGGGGGAGACTGTAGCTTGGGTCTAACTTCAAAACAAAGTGGATTTCCTTACCGGGTCTGATACATCTTTTGCAGCTGCTATAACTTGCTCTGTGGGGAAGGGAAGTGGGAAAGTAGTTTTCCTCTGCTGTTACAGCCTGGTGTAGAGCTCATTAAAATCAACAGAAGTCTTTCCCTCAGTCTCTTAGTGAGCGATGCCTGCAATCTTCTTGTAACGCACAACTAGGTAAATGCTGCTTATTTTTCTGTTGCTATTACATAGAGATTGTCGGACGACCAGAGCTAAGATGAAAATGCTGAACAGCAGTAGCAGCAGTCCTGTGCTGACACCCTGGTGCTTCCACCAGGGATCGGCCCCGGCAGATGTGCAGAAGGAGTGACGGGTGGTCGTGTCGGGCCGCCGGGCTTCACCCAGCCCTCAGCCCCCTCCTCGTCCTCCTCCCGGCTGCTCTCCTGGCGTGCCGGCTGCGCTGCCAGCCTGTTAGTCAGGGGCTGGAATGCGCAGGATGACCGGGGAATGGTAAAGTATAAAGGGAATTTAGGAACTGAAGGGGGCTGGGACCTCTCAGATTTGCATTAATTTATGCGCTACTGCGAGATACATACCAAGCGTAGATGCACTGTGTTTAAAAGGGATTAAATGGTTAAGTTCGAAATTCCTTGGGCGCTGAGCATGATCTACGTGGTTTATAGCCGTAAGCGTGCAAAAGGTTTACTTATAAAATTGATTTATATGTTCATTTATGTTCTTGAATATTGAGAACAGGCAAGGAATTAGCAGTGTTGCATGAGCTGCCCTAGCACATTTTTCACCTTATATGGAGAATTGCCTGCCACTTATCAAGCAGGGTCAGATTTGCTGTTACTGTCACATTCCTTAAAGTTGGAAGAAATCACGTTTCTCTGACTAGAGAGTCAACTCGTAAGCTTATGGTTTTGTAGCTTGACTACTGTTCTTTCATCCAGGAATTGTTGGGATGGGCAGCGCTTCTTCAGAAAAATAGCTTCGTGCAAATTTTCACTGTTGTGTTGCGGAGTTCATTTCTCAGCTCGGGTGGAGAATCTTAGATGCTTGCAAGGGAAAATATGTTTCCGTTTGGAGTCATCTGGAGTTCCTTCTGGTTGGCTCTTCTGGTCCTGAAGAACGCAACAGGAAGGAACGTCTTGGGGAACAAAGGGAGAGACCTGCAAATTATGTACCCGTGCTATTCAAGAGGGGAGACCTCACTGCTTTGTATTGTCTTTATTCCTGCTAGGGTGGCTGGTGTTTGAAGGAGCCTTTTCATGGACTTGTTTAGACAGTGACTGACAGCTGTTGGCTGTGAAGTCATCAACCTACTGTGGAAATAGCTACATCACGAATTCATCATCTGAGTGTGAGGTTAAATAAGTGGAAAACATGGAAGTGGAGATTAATTGCTTGTTTAGTCACTGATATCTCAGATTAGAGAAGCTGGACAAAAGACTGAAAAAATACTTGAAAGATTAAGAAGGTGACGATTATAAAATTTCCTTTTGTGATGGTGTAAAAGTACAGCATAGAAGTGCTAATGAAGGCTACTTTCATGGAAATACTTGAATTTGGAAGGTGAGAGATCAGTATCGGGTCTGACTTAGTTAAGTCTTTCAAATTAAAAAAAGAAATGCTTTCTGTCTGAAATATTTCTGGGATTGTGGCATTCAGTAGGGCAGTAAGTCTCTCCTACTGCCTTGTCTTGTTTTTGGGGTACGTAGACCACTATAAATTTTTAGAGCGTGTGCTCTACCACTCTTGTGACTTGAGTTTGCATTGTGATTGTAGAGATTTTTCTATGTACTACTTGGGAAATAAAGTGCTTTAAAATGGTAGTGATTAGGTGCAATGATTAGAAAACCTGGCCTGAAATTGCAGTTGCTGATTTCACTTTCATGCAGATCCAGAAGAGTTAACTGGAAAATGATACTCAGGTTTTTCTTGCTCCATAAAGGCAATGTTGGCTGTATTTTTTTGAATAATAAGAAGTAAGGAAGAATTCATGAGCCTAGGAACATTTGAAGCCAACAGAAACAAAAGGGTAGTTTATATGGCTAAATACTTTGAAAAACCAACATTTGAAACATTTAGCCAACTGGTTGCATTGAATTATCCATGCAATTTTGAGGGGGTAGGGCAAAAGATCTGGATTTTTATTTTCTGTTTGCTTGTTTGTGGTTTTCCCAGTCGTCCCCTTTTATGGCTCACCAGAAAAGAACCAGATTTCTTATCGTGTATGGATATAAAAGATCTTAAACTGCATATATTTATTTTTAGGACTCCACCCTTGGGCTTTGGATTTTGTGAACAGCTATTTCAGTAAATTTACGTCTATATGGGGAAACAGGCAAATTGAATACTGTGCAAATCCACGTTTTAAAAAAAGCAATTGCTATTATAGACGGTAAATGATATCATAAGAAAGCCAAGTAAAAAAGATTGCATTTTTGTTTGCTACTAAGGGAATGATCAATGCTTCCTGCTGGCTTTTGCACCCTGCAATTGGAGATTTTGGGATGCAAATGGTTTAAATAATGCTAGGTTTTGTGACTGGTTGGCGCTGTATAATACTGGGACTGGGGTGACTTAAATATACAGCTTGTAGGCCAATCCCAAAGTCCTTTCTCAGGCAGAACACCCACTGAAATCACATTTAAGTGTCGTCAGTGAAACCTTTGCCAAAGAAATCACTATGGATTTGACCCCAAAGTTATTACTACTAAATTTCATATGTAAGCCTTTCATTATTGTGTTTTTTAAGAACGGAGTGCTCGAATCCTGGAATTCATTATAACTTTAAGTTTTTACCAGGGTATTGGCCTCTTAAACTACATTTCCATTGGAAAAAAATTTTCTTCCTCTTTTGTTTTTTTTTCTTTTTTGTTGTTGCTCAAAAAGAGGTAGGAAAGATATTCTGTGGCTCAGATTTGTTTTACCTCAGGCAAGCAATCTACTGAGGTGCCTAAATTAGGAGCTTGGTCTTCCAGCCTCTCAGTGTGCACAGTGGAGAGGGTCATATCCAGAGGGGATTTTGCTCAGTGTCCTCTTCTGGCTGTGACTCCCCCACCCACCCACCCCATTAGCGGTGTAGGGTGCACTGATTTAGGAACACAGAGGGATGTGGATGGTAGGCAAAGGACCTGCTGTGATTTGTGATATAAGTGTACATAATTTGTTTCAAAATTCCTTCTTAGGAGTTAGGGGGTTGATTTTTTTTCTTTCTTTCTTTTGTTCATGGATGATGGGGATTGGCGATAGAGTTCTGTCCTTCAGTGCAGAAAATCCCGTGTTGCGGTGGGACCATTGCGAGGTCTCCAGTCTCTCTTGCTCTCTCATACGCTTTGTGTCTCTGGCTTTGGTTCCTTCCCACAGGCTGCAGGTTTCATGTTGGATCTCATGAAGTGTTTTGTGAGTCATGATGTGGAAGGATGGATTATATGATCCACAGACCCTTCAGACCCGACGTCTGCAGTGCCTGGCTGCCTGTGGCAGGACTGGCTGAACCAGGTGGTCCCTTCCTGGCCTCAGATCCCAAGAGAGGGATTTTCAGCACAGAAATCTGGATGTTTCATATTTTATATTGCTAAAACTGCAGTAATCCTTCCTTTCCCCTGTTTAATATATCGAAGCAACAACAACAGAAAGGGTAGGCCATTAGTGTTTTAAAGCTGTTTTAATATGCCTTTACATTTCCAACTGCATTGTACAATATTATATATAAAATATGGTAGATAGAGGTGGTGGAGCACCTTTAAGCATGCCTCCCATATTCTAACATATTTTCGCCTATGTTTAGTTCTTGCCAGCCTTCAGTCATTCATACAAAAAATTACCACAGTGTTTTTTCTGCTTCAGGCTGAAACCTCTTGGAAAGATTTTCAACAGAAGAACTCCAACTGTTTTTAAAAGAATGCATTGCAGAAAATTGGAGAGGTTTGTCAACTTTATTTAGCCAGCCGTTCCTTCAAAGAGTTGTTATACCTTCAGGGAGTAGAGGGGGTAGTCAGGGTGCTTTTTGCAGCCTCGTGGAAATTAACCCAGATTCACCAACCTACCAGGGGTGGTGAAAATTGTTATCTGCACGTGCTCGCAAGAGCAGGTTAGAGGCTTGCTGATAAAATCTTTGAATACTCCCACTTTATAAAACATGCTTCAACCCCACCAGTCTCTGTCTGTGCCTGGGCTGATGAATATGATGGGTGGTACCAAGCTCCATGGTTCCCGCTGCCTCTGCTTTGTCGGAGAAGAATGTATCTGGGCGTTTAATGGTCTTCCAAATTCAGTAAAGCTTTATGCCAAGGCATGCTTGAGACTGTAATTGAAAAGCAGTTGAAATCACTAGTGTTTTACTAGTCGTCATTCATGCAGTTAATTTCTGATGAAGCTGGGAGTAGAATTTATACTCTGGTCCATATACTACCACTCTCAGGAGTGCCTAGGATGAGATGTGTGATGCCTGAAGTTTGGGAGCAAGGTTTGAAAAATAACTTTCTGTCTTCTACCTTTCTTTCTCCCAAATTGCAGGGAGGCTCTAGTACTGTCAGGTTTTAGGATTTTACCAATATTTCTTTGTTATTTTAAGGTCACAATTCTTGGAATCGTGACTTCCATAGAGGGGATGGATCTATCTATTTTATTTAAAAATAGCTAAGCGTGAAAATACTACTGGGATGTTTTATGAAGGTTGAAATAAAACAACAAAAACAAGAAGCTAATGCATGATATCTTTAAGCTATCGAAGAAATCAGGGTAACACTGGTTGATGACTTGAGGCTGATGGCAAGAGCAAGGTCAGGCCTGAGTCATTCTGCAGGGTGGGAATGAAGTTGCTACTGCTGTGTCAGCATTGCTGCAGTCAGGATCTAAAGGCTTCATGTAGTTTGGGTTCCCTCCTCCCACGTTCCTCTTGTTCTTTCACATTTATAATGGCATCCATAACTCTTGCTTCTCCCTATCTTAAGCCCTTTTAAAATATTCAGCTTGCCTTCTGAGGCACAAAATACTCCTCCTAGTGAGAAGTGCTTTACATCTTTGCTTTCTCAGTCGTGATCCCTGAAAGGCACCAGGAACTTTTCTGGAAGGGAGAGTTTATATTTGGGCAGGTGAGGTGGAAAGGGAGAGGGAAGTACTTGGCCAGCCTCTAGTCTTGGCCAAGTCAGTGGGGTAAGAAATAGCTCAGGATTGCAACAAATAGGTAATTGCTTGCTGAGTATAACTGACTAGGTTGTTTTTACAATCTTTCTGCTAATCTGTCATGCTAACCATGATGAAGACTGATGTTTTGTCGCCCTTCAGATTTGCATTCACATTTCACACCCAAAGGTGAATGTTACCATGGATATCCTAGCAACCTGCAGCAGTCGTGATACACCATTTAGCATTTTCAACCTATTCAGGCTATTAGGGTATTCTGTAAGGATTGTTCCTTAGCATTAAGACTGCCTGTCTCAGAGCATGCTCCCACCAGTAAAAATGCCACTAATTAAAACTTGTGTGAGTGGAAATGTTATCATCAGTGTCAACTTCATGCTCTTAATTTGGAAAAAAAACATAAAAATGGTAGAGCAAACTAAAACAATTAAGCAGTTCAAGACCCTGTGTTATAAAATCTTAGATAAGACTTAATCAGTGTGGCGAATTATAGGTTTGTCTGCCTGGCAACTGGAGTTAATGGTGGGTGACTTCCCAGGGAGTTTGGGTGCTGAGGTAAGAAGGAGGGACTCCATTGTTTCCCTTAGACGTTTATCTTGATGAGCTGATTTTTTCACAAATGTATTTAAGCAAAAAGACAGAATTTTGGCCTATATTTCAGGTTAATATTTTGAGGTCAGTTTTTCCCACCATTCCTGTTGTTTTAATCAATTATGAATGTCCTGGTGAAAACACAGAATTTAAATACCAGCCTATTTTCTTGTGCATGACATAAGGTACTAAAAAATTATACAAGATTAATGTGCTAGAAAAGAGAAAATAAAGTACTTGAAAAAATATAAGATAATGCAGTATATTCTGAAGCATTTCTTACAGCACGCTATCTGTAAAATGTAGATATCTAAGTGTTAAATTTGGTATCTACCACCAAATGTGAGCAATGACCTGTTGATAATGTTGCTAGCTTTATGGAAATCTGAGGCTCACCTTTCTCCATGCAACTTTTTTTGGCTTTCTTTGTTAGCTTCATGGAGAATTTCACAGAAATAATCTCTAACTTTTTTTCTGCAAAAGGTTTTCATTTCTTTTTGAAGTTTTGCTTAGGAAATGAAGAGCTTTTTTTTCGGTCCTGAACAGTAGTGCCGTTTGTGGGTCTTTCCTGGGGTATTCAGCCTGAGCTCTGACAGAGAATAACGCTGCTGTTGCTGTAAGCCCACAGTGTTGCTTTATATAGATATGGCCTGGTTTATAGTGTTGCTTTAAATACACAATAAGAGAGTTCATCTCCATTTCAGAAAAGGTTTATGACTGATCTCTGCCTGGCTAGGAATGTTTATTTTCTTAAGTTGCTTCACTGCAAAAATGTTTTGAAATTGAGAGTCCCAAGCTGATGATGGGGCCTCGCTTGTGCTCTCTGCAAATCTAATCCCTTCACCACTAGAAAGCTGTGGTTTTGTGATGGACCTCACGCAGATCAGGCCCAGTTCTGGTATTTCTGTGTCCCTTCCCCATCGGTCATGTTCTTTTAAGTCTGCGTCATTGAACTGATCTATGGGTGTTAGCAAGGCTATCAGAAGCCTCGGTAAGATTTAGTTATCGGTCCCAGTCCTTTGCAATAACATAGGCTTGTTTTCTTGTGGATGATGAAATAACCCTGAAATAAACAATTTTAGAAAAAACCTTTTGACCAGCAGACACAATGGCAACAGAGAAGGGATTCACAATGGATTGATTCTGGATACTCTTAAAATGGCATGCTGATATAGGATCAATTTTCTCGCTTGACTTCTGCTGATGCCACATATTGATTACGTATTAAGCTGACAGAGACCAATGGAAAAATCCTTTCTAACCACGTACCAGGAGTTCTGCAGGGCTGTGGTGTGTCCTGCATGGTGGCTTGTGCTTTGAAAGTGAATAAATAATGCCAAGTACAGGAAGACGCATACACAGGAGACGATGATATGAATCATGTAATTTAGGATGTGGAAGAGAAAGCTCTGCTCCTCCCTCCCTGCCCTGCCTAGCCTGGCTGTCCGGTCTGCCTCATGTCTGCTTTCCTAATGTCACTTTCTGGTGACCAGGAGAACGATTGGGCTGTTCCTGTACACAGAGCTGAGTCACCAACTCTACCTGCCACCTTCGAGGAGACCTTCCTGGACAAAGGGAGATGGAGCAGGAGGGTTATTTGCTTGAAATCACCTGGGGATCAGCCATTCTGTCCCTAGACCTGTGGGAAGGAGATGGCCTCCCCCTTGGTCACAGGGCAGTGGGCAAGAAGGTGGTCATGCTGTGGGGATGCTGTCTATTCCTGTGTAGAGACAAGGAAGGGATTTTCATGGAAAGAGAAAAGTTAGTCAGTCCTTCTTGCTGTTCAGAGCGTCAGCAGACAGAATTGTGACCCTGAGGGCAGGTGAAGCATGAGCTTTACCATACTAAGGGCAGCGTGAGCTGTGGTGCACAGATACGGTCAAGGAAGGCTTACCATTTTTCAGGGGTAAAAGACTCATGATCAGGCTGTAGGCCAGCCTGTGGCTGGAGAAATTTTGATGAGAGCTTAAAAAGGAGTGAGGAAACCTTTAAATAAGGTTTACTCTTTGATTGTCTTCCTAGGTGGGACACTGAAACCACTCGCTGGATGGGAGTATACCTGTTTTCAGTTGCGGTATGTACGTAACGCTGTGTACATTCCTGTCAAGTATCAGTGTCATCCTTCATTGCTTGCCCGAGCCAATTAATTCATGACTGCAGTTCTTTGGCAGGGCTTTGCAAATGCATATTGAACCGCCAGCCTGGGTTTGTTTATTTTGTAAGAACACAATAATTCAAAAAAATTAAATAGATGGCTGTGAAATCCAAGGCAAGAAAATGTCAGACTTTCTAAAGACTAAAGTAAAATAAAAAATACTTCAGAAATTTAAGACTGAAAGTTTGCTTTTTTGTTGTGTTGTGGGTTTTTGCTCTTTTTTTTGAAGTTGAATAAAGAGGAAAGGAGTTTAATGCAGAACTAATTAATGCACATTTCTCTAGGGTGGCGTGATCTCTGTTCAGTCACACCTTCTCCAGAGTAGCTCAAGTGGATTAATCAATGATCATCTTTCTAATTAAACTGCTGAGTAGAGAGTTAGAGGCTTTAGGTGATCATCATTAGTTTTGTGTAGAATCAGTGAATTAAAGGTAAGTAATGTTAACAAGAAGTTCCTTTTTCTTGTAGGGTCAAAGGTTAGGAAAAAGGTCAGCACTTTTGTTCATGTGCTGCCTCTGAAATGTAAATCATCAACAAAAATAATAAAATACTTTCTAGTGCTTCCAGAAATATATTCTGAAAATAGCAAGAAAGGCGGGGAAAGAAATGCCTTGGATCATCCCAGACATACAAACCTGCTTGGCTCAGTTCTGCATCTGAGAGAGCAGTTAGGGTAGATCCCAAAACTCTGCTCTGGAATGTCAAGTTTCCTGAAACAAACACCCAGGCACAGGGAAGTGAAGTCCTGCTTTCCTTGTGCAGACGGCTTCTGCCTTCTGGGCCGAGCTGCACACTGTGGCACAGCCCTGCCTTTGCGGGCAGGCCGAATGGATGCACTTGGTAAATGGTCCCTTCCTGCGGACCTGAGGGTTTACTGCCCATGAACGGAGCTGATGTTCAGTGTGTCACTGGGCAGCTGGGACTCCCAGGAGCTGTGCTGCTGCTTATACTGAATATATGCTGAACGTGTGTGTCTAGTACGTTGGCACGTTTAGAGTTGTTTGGGGCTGAAAAAGTTGTGGGATTTTTTTTTTTTTCTGTAAGCAGGAGCAGCTTTGCATGGTATTACATCTGATCTGCAAACTATTCCCAAGTTTCTCCAGGGGAAAGGGGAGGGGCGGAAATCCAAGAAAATCCCCTGCAGCAAACTGATAGACTGTTGGAGAAAGTTAAAACAGCTGCCAAAAGCTGTTCACTGGTTGTTGGTTGAACATAGACAGCACAGAAGAAGTTAAAACCTCTCTCCCGTCTGATGATTGAGGGGTCAAGGTCTGGATGTATATTCTGTGCGTAACTATCCTGGAGAGCTGTTTGCAGCACACTTTCTAGGAGGGCACTGTGCTGTCCTTAGTTTGGCTACAAGCAGCTAACCCTCCAGGGGAACCACATGAACAAGTGTCACTTCTCTGCTTCCTTCTTGCCAGACCTGTTAAGGTTTGGTAGCATCTCATACCTCCCTTTCGACATAGGAGATGTACTACAGCTGAAACAAATGGAAGTGTTTGTAGAGTTGTGTTCCTGAATTGCTCAGCACCTGGTGGTTGTACGCTGGCTTTTGCCAGGGGCTATAGTTTGTACTGGCAACCCAGCAAAAAAACCCCCAACAGTTGGTGTTTGCTCCCTGCTCATGCAGGTGGCACCTACCCTGAGTTTGTACAGCCCTTGCCAGATACCAACTGAAGACCTACATCTGTGACTTGAATGTTTCCATTGAGTGTATAATGTAATTGACTCTTACTTTACAATAGAGCTGGAAGGGCCCACGGTATCTTTGTATTAATGTCTTTACTTCACTGCCATACCAGCTAGCCATTTGTTGGTGTTTATTTTTGTGTACCCCTGTATTCAGCAAGAAAATGAAAGTGTGAGTACAAGATCAATGACAAACTGAAGTTCTGGTACCATTGCACTTACTGTCTAATCTATTCTGTTAAGACATTCACAGCTATGCCTACCTGTCTGTCCTTAACTAAATGGCAGAGCCTATGGTGTTGTGTTTGCCATGTTTAGTGCTTTGGATTTTGTCATTGTTAGTATAGAGGAGGCTAGAATCTCAGTCTGGGATGTGTGAGGTTTGTGTGACTTACTTTAGTATAGCAGTTCTTTGTCTTTTAATTACTACTTTCTCTTCTACTACTACCCTTCTCTCTTTTTTTGACACAGGAAAGATGTTTTCAGATTGATTCCTTCAGAAGTGCTTTGCCCTCGGTAGAAGTTTGATGAGAATCCTTGGTATTAAAAGACTTGTTTTAGGAAAGGGGAAAGAGGTATGTTGTAAGATCACCAGTGTAAGATGCCTGTTTCCTCCTAGCCTGCTATAAAAAGATACTTGAATGGGTAAAGCTCTGTATGTATGCAGCAATATCCTACCCTTTATTTGGAGGCCTATAGATTTTCCTTACGTTAAGCCTTATTATTCAGGACTGTGCAGATATGGGGCAACTGGTATTACAGAGCTGGCAAAGCATTGCTGGGAAGTTTGTATTCACCATGGCAAACTTCCTCCAACATTTGATGGACTGTTTGCGGGGGAGCATTGTGACCTCCCTGAGAGGTAGCTTGCTGGGAGTGCTGGAAGCACTTCAGAAAATCTGGCCTTCTTCGCTGGCCAGGAAGTTTTCTTCAAACAGAGCAGGATATTGCCCTTAATAAAGTCTCCGAGTAAGACCTGACTGGTAGGGAGCTCTTGTATTACTTTGCCATAAATTGGTTCTTTTATATCAAAAGTAATACACCATCCGCCTGCTATAAATGTTCTCATTTCTGCCCGTTCTTGCCCAGATTGAAATGTTTTAGCTATAAATTTACAAATCTGGGATGACTGAGTGTTAGTACCGTGAGGTCACCACGGCTGTAATTAGCTAACAGCCAACTGCATTTCCCCTATAGTTATGGGCCAGCAAAAATCCAGGGGAGTCAGGTTTTGCCCATGAGGGCAGAGTTTAACCCTACATTGTTGAAATTACATGTATATACTGACATAGGTCTTGCATTTAGCATCATGCTAGGTCTCACTCTGTGTCCATCAAAGCATCAGTAAAGAAGCCCCGCCTGTGAAGAGATGGAAATGTGGTTCCAGCAGGGAACAGAAAATGCCTGAGCAGCTCTCTGCAGTGAGCTGGAACATGGGAAGATCTTCTTCAGTTCAGGGATTTTGCAGTCATGCGGGTGAGAGGAAGCTACTGTCCAAGTCTTTGGGGTCTTAGTTGCTGGTGTTCGGGAACTGGGTACCATGGTGAAGGAAGCACTGTGTCTCTTTGAGGGGTGGACCCATGCTGTGCCGTTGTGTAGGAAAAGTAAGTACAACAAAAAATACACGTCAGGCACAGTAGCATCGCTATGAACTTTGCAACAGAAGGGATCTGTGACACGTGGGTCACAGCGGTGTTATCGGAACACCATCATCGTGGCATTTGCAGCCCTGTGCTGCAGCGATTGGCTCTGTCTGTCTCTTACAGTGACGATGAGGAGGGTTTTGGTGGTCTGTGCTCTAAATGTTTTGTGTAGATACACACCACCAGCAAAGCAAGTTTGTATTTTGTATTTGGAACTTTACAAGTGGTTTTATGGTAACAACTAAGAAAAATATTACTTACACCTTATTACTCATGTTTCCTTTTGGGTGTAACTTGCAGTCTGATACTGCTCTTTACTTGCTGGCCCATTGTTAATTTGTCCCTTTTGTATGGTGGTTTTGCAACTTGTATTATTTGCTATTTTGTCTGCATTTTATTTTAATGGGACAGCCTTTGTTTTCAGTGAAGTCAGTTTGGGACTTTGCTCTAATTCCACTGAGTAGTCTTATAAAAAGAAAACTTATAGTACTATGTTGCCCTATTTGTATGCTTGACAGCTTTAGATGGAGGAGTAACCCCTAGTTTCTATTTTACACATTTACATGTAACACTTTATTTGAGAATCTGTTCTGTTGTATACTGACTCCATCACCAGGCTTTTCAGTAAGATCTGCCTTTTGAAGCATGAGTACGATAAAATTCTTATGTTAGTTTTAATTCTGTGGTATGTCAGCTTAACTGTTGTAGAAACAAGGGTGTTTTTATGACAAGGTGCTGTGTGCCGTGAAGAAGCTGTTGAAAATCAGCCGTGCCAATTTAAACATCACAGAAAATATTGTAATACAGTCTGACACTTTGCAGCATGAAAATGACAGACTTTGTAGAGCATGAAGTTTTCCTTGCCAGCTTTTGGGAGCTCGGTTAGACACCATCTTCAGTGTATTTGCATTGAACAAGAAGAGTGGCTATGTCTTCTGTCTTACCATTTTCAGGTGGTGTGGGCAAAAGAGCAGCTGGTTACTCCGTATCTGTCTGCTCAAAAGCACTGGCCGGCTTTTCAGAGTCTGGCTTATCTGGTGCAAGAGAAGTTCCATGGGAGATCTTTGTAGCTGATGCATGGCTATTCTGCAGAAGTCCTGGCTGGAATTTGATAGCCTGTCCAGGCCTGGGATGCAAGAAGCTTTAAATAAGAACATAAGGGAACAGACCTGAAGGTGCTCTTGCGTGGATCACAGTCCTGTGGTGCAGGCACTGTTCATGGTCGGTGCCACCACTGTAGAGAAGGGACCATGATGGTGCTGGCCCATTTCAAGGTGCCTCTCCTGGTTGTGTGTTTCCTGGATGGAAACCTGGACAGCTTAACAAAAACTCCTCTTAAAGTACGTGTTTGTAATGTGTTGCATTACCGGTTTCTAACTTCCCTTTGTATACAGAGAGATGTTTTTAGCTGCTGCGCATGAGCGATCTACGCAGAATGCGTAAGAGAGGTATGAATTGAGCAGAGAGGTTTCTAGCTGCTTTTTTTGCATGCAAGTTTTTGTCTTTGCATGGGAGAGGTTAATGATTCAGTTGGCAGTGGTTCAGAACGAAACTTATTTCTAATCTGTCTAGGGATACACGTGTTAACAAAAACAGTTTTTGTTTTTCAGATTGCCAGTGCTACGAAAATAGAGATTTCCAGCAACAAAGTCTTCAGCTCATGAAGTGACAAGGGCAGTGTTGAGAATACACCCCACCCACCCTTCCTGCTTTCACCCCAGGATGCAGAGGGAAACAAGGCATGCGGAGAGCAAATAAATGATGCAAGGTTTGTTTGGTTTTGTTTTGTTGGTTTGTTTATTTCTGAATGTATAAATTGGATTATGAAACAATTATAGGCTAAGGTCCAGATACAACCAGCTTAAAATTCGCATTAGTCCCTGGGTCTTAACGTTTCATGTTGGCTGGGTGCCTTTGAGGTTTTAGAGTCAACCAGTAGTGAACACCAGCACTCGGGGAATGTAGGCTATCTGAATTGTTTCTCTCGAGGCATTCATCCAACACTTAATGCCTCTGACTTCAAAATAGGTTGTATTTACAAAACTTCAGTCCAGACAAGCCTCCAAATCTGTAAATAGCACAGATGCAGTTTTCTATACTTAACTTAAGGAGGGAGAGGGAGGGGTTTAGGCTTTTTCCTGCCCAGCTATTAAGAGTATTATGATGTGGTAGATGTCTGTCTATCAAAGGAGAGGAATGGATGAGCAGTTTCTGGTGCATCGTTCCAGAATTAGACAGAAAATTACCAGCAAACAGATGCCCTACTCCTGATGTCTCACTGTGCCCAAAGGACAGAGCAGCATTAAAGTTTAGTTCTGGTGATCATCAGGTGTCTTTCTGCTGTAGTCACAAATCTTATGCATGGCATATGAGGGAGAGAGAGACACGCTTCTGTTGAGGGTTTGAAAGACCTGGTGCAACTGAGCTTACAGGACGGCAGGTTTCCTCCACCCACTTTAGTTTTGTCATGTGAAATAAAGGGTTTGTTTTGGAGATTTTTAAAAGACTTAATCATGATGTTTTATAAAAGGGTGATGAGAGGATGTTTATTCAACTTTTCATTATTTTTAATTGCTTCAGCATTGTTTGCCGTTATTAATTGAAAAAGCCCCACATTGTTGTCAATACTGTGCTATCTACTATAGCATGTATGCTACTAGTTAACACAAAATCCAGATGTGTTTGGGCTTTGTAGCAGGAATCCACTGCTCAACCCTGACAAAGCCACTTTTTAGGAAGTTCAGGGCTATGGGCAGTTCTGCACATCACAAAGTCCTAGGGAGCAGGGTTGGACCTGAATGCATCCAGTTCATCCTCATTCTCCGGGAGTTTGTCTGACGCGATCTTAAACACATCCGCTGGCCAGGGCTGCAGTTTCAGAGGGATTCGGTCTCATCCCATGCTAGGACAGGATTGCTCTTCTTTGCTGAAAAAAAACTTCAGGGCAAAATTGTGCTCAATAAACAAGGGAACTCTCCAAGTTGCAGATTTTTCTCTCACTCACACACACCAGGCAGGTGACTCTTAGAGCTGATTGTTATATGATATTCAAACAGTTAAAAAAAATTAAAATATATATATATTCAGTTTATTTTGTAACCCACTCATCTCTTTTAAAATCAGTATATAATGGAGCATTGCTACATTTTGTAATGACTTTAGAGTTCTGCCATTTGAAAGGAACTTAGGGCACCAATGCCATAGAGGTAAATATGCACGAGCTCTACATTTGCTGTTTTTTGGTTAGTAGAGTATTTGACCCATTTTTTTCTAAAACAGACAGGTTATTTTTAATACTAGCTTATGCATGCGTTCAGGTTATATTGTAAAATGAAAATGGATTTGCAGGAGTGATCAGTGTTATGTTGAACATGATTACAACAGTCTAGAGGCTCTTTTGAATTTTGGAGTTTTTCCTCCTCAAAAAGGTAAAGTAGTACAAACAAGCAACCCCAAAATAGTCAGCTTGTAACTGATTTTGATAAAAGGACAGCCGTGATCCTGTGCCATTATTATCGATACAACTAGACTTACTGTTCCGGTGTGTTGTGCCATGCTCTATTGCCTCAGGTTAAAAGTGTCACTGAGATTTTATACACTGCAACACTTATAAAAAGTCTTAATTTGTCATTTTAGTCAACGTGTTGGGGGCTTGGGTGTTTTTTTTTTTGTGATCTGTATTGGTAAAAGGAAGTATTGGACCTGATTCTAATATTTAATAAAACTAATGTCTGTTGGGGGATTGGGTCCCACAACCATCAGAGCCTGCTGCTTGTTTTTGACATGTTTCAGTGCTGTGGGGTAGTTGCACTATTTATTGCCTTGCAAGTTCTTCAGCTTTTTAACAATCAGTACATTTTGTTTCTTTTTGATTGTCATCACCTGCAGCTTTCCAAAAAGCAGTGAAAACCCAGAGTGAGTTTGTCAGTGGCAGAAGGTGAATTTGAGAACCATGTGAAGTCATGGAAGAGAAAATTACAGCATACAGATTCCTAATGATAAACATACCAAGAGCATCCTAAAATTATAAAGCAGTGTGGTGCATTAAAGCATTAATTTGCATTTTAGCTAAGGCGTAGCTGCATTTTTGGACTATCCCTTTAATTCTGCTCTGTTAATTACCTGCTGACCGGTTCCTGGGGTGGAAGCAGCAGGAGCTGTGCCTGCAGCAGTTCCCTGACGTAGTGGTTTCTATCAGACAGAGCAATGGGACTCCTAAGGTTACTTTGAAACCTGGGGTCTCCCGCTGTAGACCAGCAGACTGACTCGAACAGGAATCTAATTAAAAAGTCCAAGATTTTGAATAAAGCTCATAAGTGCCATCTGTTCAGTTTTACAAACTGAAATTACTCGGCGAATTGCAGTAACAAGTTGGATTGTTCCTGCACTTGTGGTGCAGCTGAATTTTGTTACAGCAGCCGGCCTGTACAAGCAGAGTTGTGCAGACTCTGTTAGTGTTAATAACTGCTTGGACTTCATTAAGTATTCCAGCAAAGTATTTTCTGAAGATAGAGGTGGTTTAAAACTTAATCTCATGAGGAAGGCATTGATACCCTGCAGGCCCTGTGCTGATTTACCAGCTTAGAGTGTGCTTGGAAGGGGCAGCACATGCTGGACACTAAGAAGGTACCTGGCAAGGTGCGCTTCCTTGGGCTCTGCAGGATCAAGCCCTTCCTGGCTGGCTGGAGTTCTTGATGGAAGGAGGCATGTGCATTGTTTCCTTTGCAGGGTGGTGGGCTCTGGCTCCCCAGATCCGAGGGCTCTTGGTTCATGGGGCTGAAGAACCCACTTGCTGCGCGTTGCATGTAGGCTTCAAAGTGTTGTTCTGCCTTTGGGCACCGCTCAGAAGAGCAAGCACATATGCCCATACTACACATTGACTCTCAAGTTGTTCTGGAGAATGATTTGTTGTGCATGCCCGCGGTGTAGAAAACGCGAGTTAGGAAGAGAGCTGTTTAGCATGAGATATGGATGTACTGAAGGTAGTGAGAGTGAAGTACCTCTTGATATGTGTTCACGCTGGATCTTCAGTGGTGGTGTAGCCTGAGGAAGACACCTGATTTTTCAGAAGAGCCTCTTTTGAAGCAAAGCTGATGTATAATTGAGATAAGTAGGTCACTGTGTGCTTACTTTAATAGCTGTTTAATTATGACCCAGCATTGCTGGCATATACAGTAAGACTGTGGACTCAGGTGTTCTATTAAGATATGATCATAACACCATCTGTAGATTCTTGCAACAAATTGTTCCTAGGTTAAAGTAATTAAAAACAAGGCTTGGTTCTTTTATCTCCTTTCCAAGTGAAAGTCTTACTAATGTTGTTGATTGGATGAGAAGATGCCAAACAGAAGTCTGTAGACCCAGGCGAAAAAAACCCACCAAATTTGTGATGGAATGACCAGGAAACTAAGCAAACGTGGGGAGAAGGACACGCACCAGTGCCTTCACATAAACCGTGGAAGAGAGCAATCTTAAAAACACTTTCAATAACATATAATGTTGGTACCAACAGTGTACATTCGAACTGAATGTGAAACAAGGTAGGGACATGGCAGAAAGAAGCTTTGTGGCTGTTTGGGCGACCCCTGTGACTGATGTTCGGGTGTAGTCTAGAGGAGGAAAAGTTCAAAATAGGTTGAGGAGGTGGAAGAAAACTGAGTGAAGCCTTGTGGCCTGCTGGTTAAGCTCTGTATTCAGGAAACAATTTCTTATTGACAGGCAACAGCAGATAAACTCAGTAAAGTCAGTTACTGATTTCCTAAATAATTGATCTAGTGTATGCATTTTTTGCAGTGTAACCCTAGAAGGAATATGTAAGGCCACAAAGACTTCAAGTTGAGATAATGTTTGTATATCCAAAGCTGGCTAGCTGTCATTACTGCCTATCCTTATTTTCTAGCTGTACATGAATTTCCCTGTTGCTTCGGTGTTCTCTGTCACAGCCTCGTCCTCCACTGCCCGACAGCTCAACTGCACTGTTGACAAGGATCATCAGCCTTACTAAAGACGACACCGAAAAGTTAGGCATGCCTGACAAAGCTTAATGATGCTACCCTCCAGCCATAGGGCAGCTCTCCCTGTTACGTATAACCAGTTTGACACTTTTACAAGCTGGCACTGCTGGCAAGATACTGAGATGAAAGGAGAAGGTGTCACCTTTCCCCCGTGGAGCTGTTGGGGTGTGCCATGGCAAGGGGAATACAACTTCCCAGGGGGAGCGCAGGGTGCTGACCTGCGGCCCCACCAGGATAACTGCCTGTGTGCCTGCTCTAGCTCTGTGGCCAGCAAGATGTAGCTCATCCTTCATGCCAGAGAGCTCATCCTCCTTTGCTGTAATGCGAGGTGGCAGGGGGTTGGTGTGTGTAGGTAGCCCGGCTGATACCCGGTAGGCATCACACCCGGTTTTTCCCGGTCTGTATGGCCAGACCTTGAGCACAAATGGTGGTGCTCTGTGCGTGAGCACGGGAGCAGGAGTATTTATGTTTATATTTCTCCGAGAGGCATTTTAACTGAGCTCGGTCAGTCAAGGTGGATCATTGTTCTCCCACCTGAGCCTTACCACTGTGATGAACAGGCTACGGGCATCCCTGCTTGAGGTTCTGACAGCTGCTACTTTTTGTCTGCTCGGAGATGTACTGTCCTGCTGCGCATGAGTTCTCATTTCTGCTCCCTTTTTCCAGTGTCCTGTGAAACCTTACAGTGTAACCTTCCTTCCCTACTGAAATAGTCTTTTATCCTGATATGTCAGAGAGGTCTTTTTTTTTTCCTTCTTGAAATTATGTACATGAAATGTTCCCTACAGTCTTCAGCTGAATTTGCATACGGACCTAATCTCTTAAAAACCATATTCCACTTTCATATTGGAGAATGACATATTTCAAAATCATTGACTGTATAAAACAGGATAATGTTAAATGGGGTAGCAAAATGATCTTGGAAATAGAAGATCCAGAAAAGAAAATGATGGATAGTGGATACTGAGTATCCTCACTTCAAAACAAAATCAGTTTTTCTTGTTCACATGCTCATGCCTTGCACAACCTTTGATATCTTAAAAGCATTGTGAACAATATTTAAAAGAAATTTGTGGGGTTTTTTTTCTGCCTAAAAGACAACATTTAAGAAAATGGTGCCTTTCCATATGTGCTGTTACAAGCAAACTTAGTGCTTGCTTAGTCCAGTCCTAATGTTGCATACATTTGCATGACTTGAATTTTTTCTTACTTTTCTGTCTGGCCTGTTGTTGGCATTTAAAAAATAATTACTGATAGATCTGAACAAAACAGGTGTGCTAAATTCAGGATTTTTATAAACATAATTTTTAAAAAAAGAAAACATAGTATATAATAATTCAATAGTCTGGAGTTCAGTGCACTTACCTGTAGCAACACTAATCTGGTAGAAGTTTCTACGATGCTGCAGAATTTAGTTTTCAGGTGGCTGAGCCAGTAAATGTAGCCTCAGCTCATTCATTAAGGTCTTGTGTGAAAGCTCTGCTTTTCATATACTGATACAGTTGCTGTTTAGGTTGCCCATAAGTGGGTAGTTTGTATATGAGTAACAGCTGTTGTTAGAGTCCAGTATGTTATGAAAGACATTTGGCCTTTAGGAATATTTTTCCCTTTGGACCTACCAAGCCATTTGATTTCCAGAAATGTTCTTCCTTTGAAGTCTCTGCAGTATATCTGAGGAGGTGACAATATAATTGCAAAACTCCCTTTCATTTGGGACCAGAGCGGGATTTGAGTGGAAACCAAATGGTGCCACCCACTTTCCTGCGCTGCTGATAAGGCATCTTGCACACTGATCTCTGAGGAACTTCCCTCTAACCTTAGAAAAACCAAAACCACCCCCCCTCACCCCCCCACCCCCCACCCCTCCCCGTTTTAGGAAGTGCAGTGCTCTGGATTGAGTCACTGTGCAAAACTGAGTTTTAATGTGGCGGATCTTTTCCCACACTATTAAAATGCGACTGGTGTAAGAGCTGCCGTGTTGTTTTGCTGGGCACGAAACAGTGGAAGGGGCAGGGCATGGTCCAAATCTGTATCGCAGGAACCGATAAATCAACTACCTAAGCACTGAAGCTTCGGCTTCTTGGCATATCAGAGGGAGGGGCAGAAATTGCATGGAAGATCGAAGGCATCAGAAGTGGTCATTAAAGAAATCTTATTTGTTGTTTTAGTTTTGTATTTCAAAGCTTTTTCTTTACCCTTTTCTGCTTTATGAGTTGGCACAAGGGATGAAATTCTGTAGCTATTGAAGTTAGTGGGAAGTTTGCCATCAGCTTTAATGGGACCGAGATTTCACCCACGGTGTTTTAAGATGGTTTGAGTGTTTATACAGCATGTGTGTGGTTTATGATTCCTGGGTTTGTATGTAATAGTGAAGGTGTTAGGTATCTTTTTCAGTTACCTGAAGAAAATTACACTTATTTTTACAGTGGGAAGTTTCACTTAGTTACAGCAAATTTTATACTGATTTTCTCATAACTTCCTTTTTTTTTGTCTACAGGAAAAGGCGTTTTTACTGTCAGACTAAGACAGAAATTGACAATATCTTTTGACTTTTAAGTTGTAGAGTAGTAAAACTAGTCTGATACTTCTTTGCTGCGTAGCTGACATGCTTTAGGTATTTTACCAGCTATGTGACCTCAGTGTACAATGTGCAATGGTAAAGTTGCACTTGAAATCTTTTGAGGAAAGGACTTCTGTCTCAAAAAAAGAAAAGTGTCATGGAACGACACGGATGTTCTCCTGATTGCTTTCTTGAAACTGCTAATTGCTCTAGTGGGTAAGGAAAAAGATTGTAAGAAATAATTACATTTAAAGTGTGTGTCAGTGTAGTCTGCTTGTGTAGACCTCTGTGTATTCAAATTTATATAGAATACTTCTGCTCTTTTTTCCTAGAAAGTAATAGTATAAAGATGTCTTATATTGATTTTTAACCTAGGATGCTGATGTCAGATGCATGGTTTTTAATGTATTATATACATATATGGCTTTCATATATTTTAATTTCCATTAAAAGGCTGTATGAAGGGTGAGTGGGAATAGTAGAATATTGAGCAATATTAAGATCGTAGGCTGAGATACTTCTTCATTTTCTGGCTATTTTTAACTGGCAAAATTTACTTACATGAAAAGCAGTTCTCTATACTATGCATTTGGTTAAACCCTCATGAGCTATGTCCTAGCATTCCTTAATAAAATCCATGTTAAAAATGTCATTGAGTTCATCTGGCTTCCAGGACATGGTCTTCTGTTGCACATTGGCAAACCCGACTGAGACACGATTATTTCTTCGCATCTCTTGATATCTTGCTGCAACCGGAATTAAGTGATCTTGAGGGCAGGGACGGAATTTTTACTCTGTCAGCTACCTGACGCAGTAGGAGCTTGTGGGAAGGGAATGGATGCTTTTGAGCGTTAGAGCAGAATAACGTGCTAATGGGATGGTATCTGAATGGAACTGGGGGTAGTTCATAAAATCATAGAATGGTTTGGGTTGGAAGGGACCTTTAAAGGTCATCTAGTCCAACCCGCCTGCAATGAGCAAGGACGTCTTCAACTAGATCAGGTTGCTCAAAGCCTCGTCCAACCGGACCTTGAATGTTTCCAGGGATGGGGCCTCTACAGTCTCTCTGGGCAACCTGTTCCAGTATTTCACCACCCTCATCATAAGAAATTTCTTCCTTCTATCTAGTCTGAATCTACCATCCTTTAGTTTAAAACCATTTAGATTAAAACAATTACCCCTTGTCCTACTAAAAAGACTATTCCCATCTTTCTTATAAGCCCCTTATCATGAGGGAGACAGACAAAGAGAAGACAAGAAAGCTCTGGCATGAGGCTTACTGTGACTTTTCTCCATGTGGCCTTCTTTTCCCCAGCCATTACTTGAGCATTCACCACACATTAATCTTCAGCTTTCTTGTTTTCACAGCTGCTGCACGTTCCCCCCACCTGTTCATAGCCACTGTAGATGAACAACGATGTTCATCTGAACAGTTCATCTGAACATGATACTGAACAGTTAATACCCAATAAAGCGTATTTCCAGGTGGCAAATAACTAACTATTCCATAGCTTGTTGCCTTGTTCATCCTTTTCTCCTCTCAGGACCCAGAAACCATGCTGGGAGAGGGAAACCTTTTTGGTGCTTGCTCATTCCTTGCGTCAGCAGCATCTGGGTTGTTTCAGGAGCTCAGCAGATTGCTGCATTGGAGCTTAGGAAATGATTGTAAGATGTCCGTGTTGGTTTATTTCCTGTGTGTCATTTCCTGTGATATTTCTACAAAATAGCCCTTTCTGTTACACAGACATAAATCACCTGCGCTATAATGCTGCCATAGAAAATGGAGCAGTATGTTACATGTGCACACATGCAACGAGACTGTAGTGCTGTCTACTAATGCTATTAAATATACTTAATATAGTGGTAGATTTCTGGAAAATCAAGAGTGAATTCCTGTGAGAGTAACAAAATAACAAATTTGTGTACCATTTTTTGATAAGTCTAAATGTATTTCTGTCTTCTGAAATGCTTTTGGAACAAGCTGAGTTTTTAGCTAATGTACGTATCTTCTAGCTTTTGCAGACTGTAATTTCTTTACTGTTGGCTTTGTTCTCCCCAGAATATTTTGTTTCTTAAAATAATATGAATTTAGATCAAAGTATTAGCAAATAGCACAGGATTGGCTGTATACCCAAAATCTCAAAATCAGTATTTATCCAGACTATATATAGCCAATTGATTAAAGTGGTTTCAGGTTTTGTGCAAGTCAAGAAGCTATTTATGTGTGTTGGAATAAAAGCCATAGTGTTGAACAAAGTTGTGATTATTCACAGAAGTTGGAAATGAAAAGATATTTGATTTCCAAGGCTTTTGTAGAATCAGTGGAGGAAGATTTATAGTGAAATCCAGGAGATGAAGGGTGGGTTTCCTAAGTTCTTTGGACTTCATGGGGAAAAACACAGAGAATGAAGTTGATGTTTGACAGTTTCTTAAAATTAATGTATTGCAAGGCCAGAAGTGATCGCTGTGATCATCTCGTTTGATTTCCTGAATAACAGATTGTGTGACCGAATTTTTATTCTTTCTAAAAAAAAATTGGTTCACATATTTTTGTTTTAAAAAAAGAAAATAGGCTGCAATCCTTGATAGACTGCTTCATTATTACTGTATTTCTGTAATGCCCCCCAAACCTTGCTTTGCCTCTGCTGGTGCTGGTTGCTGCTGGCGACTAGTTCTCCTAAGTGGACCTGTGAGCCTGACCCACCACGTCCCCTTCCAGGTTCTTGCAGAATGTGATGAAATAAGCAATATATGTTGCTTTACTAGCTGCTGCCTTTCTGCAAGTGTTTTGACAGACAATGTACAACGTGAAATCCTTTCCTGCTGCGTTAAGTGTGCAGCCTGTAGGAAGAGATGCAGCCACAGAGCTTGGGGTGGCTGAGCCCCATCCATCCCTTGGCCACCATGCTGCCTGGAGAAGCCCTCTTGTCTGTGTGCCCATCTCTCTTCTCCCTGTCTTTCCCCCTCTTCCCCTTGCCCTCCACTGGGGATAAGGATACCACTTCAGCACAGCACTTCTGGATTTGTAAATGAAAAGCCCTGTTCATTATGATAATATGCCTTGTGTAATTGTTTGAACATGCTTTGCCAGGCAGTGGCAGGTGGCATTCAGCAGTAAACAGCCTGATTTTTGAACTAGTTACGATAGCAGAAAATTGTAATAATTTCCCTAGACAAAGTCTTGGCATCATTGAACACTGCAGGGATTTTACCATCAATGAGATCTGGGTCAGCATTCATCCACTGCTGTTTTTTTCTTTCTCCCCCCTGCCCTTGGCAACTCTGAGGAAGATTTGCCCTACTGGGACAGAGATGGCATTCTGATGGTAGTGCTGAGCGTTGCCTCCTGCAACAAACAGTTATGGTTATTGACAGGCCTGGCCAGAAGCATGTTATTAGTTAAAATGTTGTGAAATATTAAACCCGAGGTTTTATAACTGAAAGGATTCGGGAACCTTAGTTACAGAGTCACTGCTTCTATCTAGACTGTGGGAAGAAAAGAGTAAGTGTTACACTGCGAAGTGGTAGCTTAGTTTTTGGCTAAAAAGTAACAAAATATTCAGAATGTCGTACAGAAAACTGCCTTTGTCATGAAGATCGATTTTCATTAGGAAAAAAAAATAAGTGCAGAACTGTACTGTCAGCTAGTGGATGTTGTTTTCCAGACATTTCTGGAAGGAGTGTATGGAAAATTTATACCATGATTTTTCCCAAAATGTAGTCTAAATCTGAAAGAGCTATTTTAAAGCAAATACCGTATTTAAAAGTTTCAAAGCCATTAGTTGTAAGCTGTGTGTTATTTATTTGGAAATAATTGTTTTTGCTGATTTCCTGTAAAAATGGATCCAACCTGCTGACACTTGCAACAACCATTTTTTGTTTTATTTTGGCACAGTCAGTTACTGGCGGCTTTTAGCACCGTTCTAAGGGATAATACATAATTTCCCTCCCATGTTGCCATTTTTTCCTAATTTGTCTGTATATGTAACCTTCCTAAAGTACCTTGGTCTTAGATGTCCTTATACTTAGAAAGCTTTCCCTGACATCTGTACAAAGGTTTCGTCACTGGAAATCAAGCTGATTTATTTCTCATCTATTCTTGATGAGGCTGGCCAACAGCTGATTCCAAATCTCTTTATAACAGCCTTTTATATACTGAAAGAATATTCTGCTTTCCATTTTTTGTTCTTTTTTCTAAAGAGGTTTGTCCTTCCATTTTCATTTCTTCAAATTGCCTGTGTCTTTCTTTTCAGATAACTGAACAAAGTAGTTTTCTAAAAGTTCCAACAATATTGATGAAAGATAGAATTGTTATCTTTGATCATTTTAATAAATCAAATAACATTTTATTTTTGCCCAAAAAATTTGTGACTCATTTTGTGCCTATATCTTTTTAGTCGTACTGTCATTCCTATTTCCTTCAGGCACACCTGAAAAAAAAAATGTGCTAAAAGAAAAAAAAAATAGATTGATGATTTGCATGAGGAGAAGAAATGTAAATTAATTTCCATTTATTTAAGGAAATTATTTGAGCTACTCTCAAAGCTCATCACTTTTTTTCCTATCTGTTGTCGTCATGATGTTTTATTCTGACTTTTTTGTAGGGCATGCTTTTCACACAAATGGAAAAATGCAGACTTCATTTTGGTTCTGAGTTGCACCAGTGTGAAAGATGCAGGATGGAGTCGTGTTGCTGGTAAAGATCAAGAACGTGTCACACGTTCAGTGGAGTTTATCACCTAAATTCAGCAATGCAATGTGCAAATACATAGTTGGGATATTGCTAGCCAAAGAAAAGAAGATGGTAGATGGATGTAATTGCAAAATTTTATGATGCATTTATCTGTTTAATTTGATGATGGGGCTTGCGTTTCTATACCTGACTTCTACAAATCAAATCTCCCTCTTTGCACCTTAGACAAGGAGAGCTGGGCTCTCAGATCTTGTGCTGCTGTAGGGTTCCTGTGTGAAAATGCGTTCAAACGTTTTCTGTGAGATAACGGAGCATTTGCAGATGGGCTGTGCAGTATCGGGCACGTCAGGGAGCAGCAGTGGTCCGGGGTGGGGTTCCTATTGGCAGCCGCAGCTGGTGCTGGGGTCTGCCTGGGTCACCAGATAGTGGCCAGGAGCCGTTAGAGCATTTGCAGGAAAGGGGGGCCCTCCCGGGGTCCCCCCATGTGATGCTGGCACCCCCTGGAGAGCCCGTTGGAGGGGCTGTGCTGGTGGGAAGATAACCCCCCCCCGGAAGGCAGGGTGCCAAGATACATGAAGAGTTGTCTTTTGGGTGAGCCATTCTTAATGTTCTTGGAAAAGGGGCTGATGGTGGCTCTCTCCCAGGTTCAAGACTTTGAAGCGGTTGGGAAAGGGCTGGTGTGAGGGGTGCAGGCAGGGAGGTGGGCAGGGCTGGGCAGGCAGCACCTCGCTCCGCTCACCTGTATGCTGCGATTGCATGATGGTTTGCATCACCTCTGGAGTCCTTCTGCTTCTTTCAGCTGGTGGTTACGACACATTTGTGCTTGTCCTCTCTATCTTCAGAGCAACACAAAACCATCAACTCAGGTGTCACAGTGCATTTAGCCTGGCAGGCTTTCTGGAGGGAGGGAGGCAGCTAGCTACATGTAACTTTGTGTTGCAGGGGAAAACTGGTCTTGGTTTATTGTCTGCTTTCAGAGCATCACTGCTCTCTCTGTGTAATAAATAGTTCATGTTCACTGCTTCATTTTGTTTAATAAGCTGTTATACTGGAAGAAAAGATAGCTGTCCAAAGATTGTTCAAAGCTAGTTTTGATGCCACGGCACAGACTGAATAAAGAAATATAACAGAAGTTGATGCTCCTGCTAGTCGGGGTGCGCAGAGGAACTTGAAGTCCAAGGATGTGAGTGGGAGAAGCCCACATAAACCCACAGGATGACAGCATGGCCATCTGGCCGTCTCACAGGCATTGGCTCAGACGTCCTCAGTCTCCTCGTACGAGAGATTTGTAGCACGCAGCTGTAGCAGAAAGTGTTACCTATATCCTAAAGGCCAGGTCGCAAAAGCCAAGTGATGCAGTGAGATAAACACGTGGGGAGAGCCAGGCAGTTGCGATGGACGGGGCCATGCAGCAGAGGAGCTCCCCTCCACCAGGAGCTTGGCCCACCTCGCTGCCCACGTTCCCAGGCAGCCGGCTTCAAACCAGTGCCCGCAGCGGAAAGCTGCTCGAGGTGAACCAAGCGGGCACGACCTGACCTGCCACGTCGCCTGGCATGAATAACTGGTTGGGGTTTGGAGGCTTGTTCTCAGGCTGCGGTCGAAGCGGGAAGCAAGGAGAGGAGTGGGTGGGGTGGCTGGCAGGGGCCGGAGGGAGTAGCCGTGTGTTGAAGAAGGGGGACTTCTGCAGGAGGGGGAGTGGGGATGGAGAATAGTTGTTCAGCGGATGAAATTTGTGGCACTGATGTGGGAGTAAGGGAAGATGGGAAGAGGAGGCGATGGAGAAGAATAGCTAGAAAAAGAATCTGGGAAGCACAGGAAAGAAAATCAATACACAGTGTAGTTTGTGTTTTATAATTACTTGGTGAGCAAAAAGGTGACTATGAGATTAGTCTTTGAATGAGAGACAAAGCTTGCACGTAATTTGGACAGCTCGACGGCACCCCCTCCTTACTCAGGTTGTAACTTACCTGAATTGCTACACCAGGCTACATCCATGAGGATTCTCCTAGCTGTAGAAATTATTTGAATTTTCGATTAGGCTTTTCCTTAAAGAGAGGTAGCTTTCGTGTAGTAATGCCCGTATGTACAGATGTTTCTTATCTTCTTGGAAAAGGAAGTAGGAGAGTTATTTCAAGGCAGACAGGAAACCCTTATCTGGTGCTTTCCTTTTTTTCAATTACTGCAAGATGTGCAACTTGTCACAAAAGAGGAAAGGCTTATTTCCAGGAAAAGTAGCAGTTGAAATTGTCAATGAGTATGTTATTGGGGAAAAAAACCCTGAAACAACCTCAGAGTAGCTTGTATCTTGTAGTTTCATAGCAAGAGAGGAGGCATGCATATGTTCGGGCTGCAAGATTACTCGGAAGAGAACAGCTAGTACGAGCACCCAGCTATCTCTGGCATTTATTTAAAAGGGGATGAATTAGTCTCTGAAATGCCCGTGTCATTCCACTAATTGTAGCAGGAACTTGGATTACTGGTTAATGCACCAAGTTAGCTAAGATCAGAGGAGGTGAATCCTGCCCCCCTCTTTCCTCGCTGCTGGAGATGCCCGATGCAGAAGAGCTGGTCAGCGGGTGTCCGGGCAGGGCTTTGGCAAGGTTTGGGCTGCGTGGCAGAGCCGTGTGTCGTCTCTGAGTAGGAGCAAATACCGGCTCTCGTGCACCGTTCGGTTGCTGCACAGATGGAGGCAAAATGGCATTTCATGCCGACTTCTCCGCAGTTGTTTATGGCTTGTAGCGGTTTCAGGAAACGCGGCAGTATTAATGTTGCTGGGATTCTTGGATGGTGCCATTTCCATCACTTTGGGAGCCATTGTTCTGGTGTGTGAAGGGCTGCAGAGCATTTGTCTGACACAAGGCTGGCACACAAACATTTGTGCTAAGACATACTACTTTTTTAAAAAAGAAAAGAAGACAGACTTTAATTTTCTTATGACATTTTTGCTTTGTGATCTATCACTCTGTACTTCTTGCAGGGCTTAACCAGTAGAGTTTAATGCAAACCTTTGGTTTACACAGATATATTTTTCTTTTTTTTTATGTAAGAAAAGTTTGAAAATTTCCAAGGTGTTGTTTTCCAGTGAGTTGTTTTTACAGACCACAGAAGCTTGTTGGCATGTTAGCAGCAAACATAAGCCTGCACAGAGTGGCGAGAACCCAATGATTAGGAACTGATCTGAGAGGTTCATACATTTGCAGTGGATTCAGAAGAGGAAATCTCTCCTTTTTTCAGATTCTGAAAACTCATCTAGTATTCCTACGCGCTGCCTTCCTGCAAGTTATTCTCAGTAGTAATACAATTATCAGCATTCACAGTGATAGCAAAAACCTTCCACCAGCATTCCTGTGAAGTTGTGAATCACAGTTCTGTGGAGATGCCTTGTGACAGACTGCATGAACAATGGTAGTTAGAGATATTTGTGATGAATTATAATATGAATGTGAACACGCTGTGAATTATAATATGAATTATCTTTCATTTGCAGAATGTGTTATCTCTATTGAGCTAATGCTGCTCATAGAGATGGGGTTGCCTGCTGTATTTACAAGGAAATAGTCTTGTCCAATTATATGGCTGGCCTTCTTAGACCTGCTTGTTAATCAAAGAGTCTTAACAACCCCTCCCAGATAGATTAAGTAATATTCTTTTCAATTTGCTATTGGAGAAGCTAAATGTAATCAAAGGTGCAAACCAGTGGTATTGAATGGGGATTTGAAGCTGGGAGCTGCTTCCTGCATAGGCAGTCTTCTGAGCAAGTCTTTATTATCGTTTCGTGTGTGTTTTCCATTTTTGTAACTGTGGTTTCTCAAATCATGATTCATTAAAGTGAAATTAATCTAAAACCAGAATTTAGGTAGTTGTTGTAGGACACTGTAAGGCCTAATGTTTTCTCATTTGCTTGTACAGAAGTGGTTGTGTTGGAAGGCAGTCTCAGCTGCCTGTTGTGGCTGTGTACTTGAGCGGGTGTGCAGGAACTGGATGTTTCTACTGAATTATTTTGAATCTTTGAGAAGGACATCATGAGTCTGAATAGACGCTGTTGCTTTATAGTTTTCTTCTGTGAAATACTGATCAAAGCAATAGCTTTAAGTGTTATAGGACATACAAGGTAAGGAGAGAGAGAGGCAGGTAAGATCCTAGAGAAGGATTAAATGATGTGGTTATGGTGCTCAGAGGCACAGTATTTGGTTGGTATGGGCAGTGAGACTCCAGCTCTTGTTTTTCATGGACTAGCTTGTTTCCAGGGCAACTCCCAGGGCATTTTTGTGCAGCTTGGAGGGAGGCCAAGGTGGGCTACTGGGTCTCCCCCAGGGTGCAGAAGTGCTGGGAGGGTGGTGGGGTGCAGAGGAGCAGTCCTGGCCACAGAGTGGTCTTACAGACTTCTCCCTTGTGTTCTGCCACAGTCAGGAATTGAACATCTGCTGCTGTGGCCGTGTTGCTTTTAGGTCCAGCCTGGGAAGGTCTGCACTGCAGCGACAGCTTCTGCTTTCCTTTCTGAAAGCCGGCTCTTGGGTTTGGGCGTTTGTAGAGAAGTGGACGTGGCCGTACCTGGTGTTCAGCTGGTGGCCGGCCTTGGCTCTGAGGTTGCTGCCTGCACGTGGCTTGCTTATGCAGTTGCCTGTGCCTGGGATTGGCCTGGGCTGGCTCCTGTACATTGGGAACCGTGCTTCTGCTGTGAGGCTGTTCAGAGTTAAACTGCGGAGGAACAGAGAGCAGGAGGCATGGGGAACGACATGAAACATACTTGTTTTAGAGACAACTAAGTTTTGATGAAAATTGGAGTTGAACATTTGTATGCACTTGATGAAGGGGAGGGAAAAAAGTACAGTTTTTTTTATTACTGGTGTAGCTTGTGATGATGCCGTTGTGGTCTCATACGTCGCCAGAAGCAAACACATAACAGGAGGACAGCAACCATGTGGTCCCTGCGGGAGCGGGCAGCAGGCGAGCGCTTTGCGAGTCGCCAGGGTCTGTGCCACTAAGGTCTCGAGGTGCAGCCGGCTGTCTGCTTCTGCCGTTCCCTGCTGGGTCCTGGGGTCAGAACGTCATGTTCTTCTCTCTTCTTTTACTCTGTCTCCTCTGGCTACTCCTTGGTCCTTCTTCTCTTTCTCAAGTATGTCGGCAAAGGTTTTTGTTTTGGCGAGTGCTTTTGTTTGCAGGCAAAAAGCAAGGTACTGTTGCTCTGTCTGCATACCTACCCAAAAGTCAGCTCCAGGCAGTGTGTTCTTCTACCCCCAACCTATGGGGCAAAACTCTGAGTCATGTTGAACTATCTGTTCTTAATACTCTTCGATTACAAAATGGCAATACCTTCACTGCTCAGCATGAGGCTAGATGGGTGGGCTGCATCCCACACCAGCTGGGGAAAACAGCGATTTCCCCCCCCAGCACAGAATGTTCTGTTTTCTTGCGTGTATTATTTGCACTTCACAAATATGTCTCCTGCTCCACACCGTGCAAAACAATGTTGTTTTGTTTTCATGCTTTCTTTTCTCTTGGTCAAATGTTTGTGTTTAAGACTTGATTAGTTAAAGCACTCGGGAAAATTAGCTCAAGTAGAGCCTGCCTTTTTCAATGGCTAAACAAAACATGAGGCAGTTTGAGTGGAACCAGTGTTTATCTTGCTCACAAATGAAGGCTCGGATAATACTCTGCACGTTGTTATTGCTTTCTTTCCTTCTAGTGTTTTTTTGGCACATCAAATGCCTTAATATGCAGCAGGCGTCATCAAAAGTTAGCCTGACAAGCAGCCTGAAATGCTGCTTTCAGCAACGTTTGCTCATTCTTAATGACTTTTTAGTAGATCAATTGAGTAATTTCAGCAGCAAGTTTCCAGCAGATTGTGGATCACCCTTAGACACCTGTTGTGTGTATGTAAGAACCACCTTTCCTCTGCTTCTCACCTGGAAACGTGTTTTCCCTCTGGTTAACTCTACAATCTGGCTTTTTGAAAGAGGACATCTGAGACTGGTAACATTACCTCCGTTATCATCGCTATTCATTAACTTTCAATAGCGGTAGTTGTTCTCTTATAGCATTTTGTGATGGGTAACATT
The DNA here is from genome assembly GCF_030936135.1 of Gavia stellata. Taxonomy (NCBI): domain Eukaryota; kingdom Metazoa; phylum Chordata; class Aves; order Gaviiformes; family Gaviidae; genus Gavia; species Gavia stellata. The sequence continues at coordinate 43,579,028 of NC_082595.1, forward strand.
ACCCGTCAGCCCAAACTGCCTTAGAGCAGGGCATCCCAGTTGCTTCCCTCCCGAGGGCATCGACAGGAGGGGAACCAAACCCGCCCGCTGAGGCAGGGGGCAGGGGTCCCTGTAGGGTAGGCATGAGGGGTTTTTGTCCTTGCAAAGACTGTGATAGGGCTTCAAAGCAAATGCCTTGTAGCCTTGTGCCTGCGTGCTCCCCTTCAGGCTTCTGGGCTTTCCTCAGCCCACCAGGACAGCCCCCAGGCTCCTGGGTGATCAGAGGAGGATGTGTTACCTCTGGTAGGAAAATGGTAATGTGCATGGTTTAAAATAACAAAACGAGGATTGCAATGGAGCAAATCAATCTGGAAATTGTCCTGGCTCTAAAGTGTGGTCCTAGGTCTCTGTTGCCTGCAAAATGTATGTTGTTCTTTTCTCTCCCTTTTTTTCTTGTCAAAGTCACAGACTGCATTTTTGTCCTACCAATTCATTGCAATCTGTGGAAAAATGGAGATCTCTAGCTTTTTTTGCCCAGTTAAAGAATTTAGCAGAACAGGGATTTTGGTGACACTGGTTGTGAAAATACTGCACCAAGCTGTGCCTTTACCTGATAAACATCTACAGAGGTTTCTGGCCTCGGTCCCTGTTGCAGGCTAGGTAGCTGTGTCATCATGAATTATATATAAATACTCCCAGGACGGAGGTTTGATTAGGGGGCCGCCCGAGAGCTGCTGCCTTGGGCCCCTGCCAGCTGCCGGGGCAGCGGCTGGCAGCGCTGGCGGGTCCCTGGGTGAAGCAGCCGTGCCCTCCGCCGCTGTGGTTGCGGGGCTTCGCTCCTGGCATGAACCCTGAGAAAGGGCAAACCACCCAGGGCCAGTCAGGTCAGACCCTTAAAAACTCAGGGGGCGGGCTGGGCTGTAAAATCTAGTTAATAAACACTCTGTTTTATTGGCAGAACAACATGCAAGACCTTTAAAAGTCTTCTTTATTTGTCATCCCTATTGTAGTACAAGGTTTTTATTTTCTTCTCTTTCATACTCAGATTATTCCTGCAAACGAAGAGGAAATAATTCTGACAATCATTTATTGGTGGTAGCTAATAAAACAATGGAAGGATGTAGGCTGAGGCATAAATGGGATATTGTGACAGATGTAGATGATTATTAACCAGCTGATGTTTCCTCAAAGGCTTCTAATCACAAACACAGCGTGGAGTGAATCTGGGTGTATTAATAGCAAAGGTTTTATGGAAAATCTGAGTGTGGGCTTTTTCTATAACATCCCATTTCCTGCTTTAATTGATAGAGTGTGAAGCTTTCATACAAATAATTTGGAAGAGATTATTTTGCGTCTCTGACATTAAGTACATGGTACAGGCCAGGAACAACATGTTGCGGAAGGTTTTCTTGAAAAGGACTCCTACAGTGATGCTTTTTTAGAGATGTGACTAGTGACAAATGCTAAACTTGATGCTATAATAAAGCCAAGTGGCTGTGGTAGAGAAATACCTATTTGTGTCTATGCAACCTATGTTTTAATGTGACTTTGCAAGAAAGAGGAAGATATTATCAGAGAGAGATCATTATGTTGCAAAACTTGTGGGCTATGCTTCCAATTTTTCCCTGGCTTTCTATCAAATGTCCTCTTACTTAGTTTTAGTCTCATATTGTCCTGCTTTATGTTTTGGGAAATATAATGCTAGGTTTTTACTGTAATCACTGGGTTAGAGTTGAAATACTTTAAATGTGCACCTTACTTTCTGAGGCTCTGCTATAGATTTGGCCTATCACTCTCCTTTTCTGAATTTCAGAGGGGGGAATAAAAAGGTTGGACAGAAATTACCCAAATAGAGCGATGAAAGCTCTATTTAACATCTTATATACCACAGCTCTGCAAATACTGAATCCCGACACCATTTGCAAGCATAAACAGTTTGATTGCCTTGCAGCAGCTGGTATTTTTGATGCACAGAGTGGTTGCTTGCAGTGGAGATAAAATGGGGTAGAAAATGTTGAGGAAGGGAAGTATCACTATACTGCTATAATACATTAAAAAGACAACATGAGTGCCAATGCATGTGCTGTTTTAATAATTGTATTCTGCCAGTATCAGCCAATATATTTCAGACATTTTGTGACAGGAGGGACCTTAAAATTTGAAAGTAAGAAAAAATAGCTTAAGTTTAATGAAAAGACATGGACAGGAACCAGTTTCTCCACCGGTTAGCCCCAGCTCTCCAGAAACATGCTATAAAATGTAAAGCCGAAGGGGACTAGCAGCATCAAACTCGCGGCGGCTCCTCTTGCTGCAGCGTGCGCTTTCTGCAGGAACGCTGACGGTCCGCAGCAAAACACTGCACCTACTGCGCGTGGTCTCTCAGCTTCGGAGCCTGTTTTCTGGTGGCTAATTAAAAAATCTTAATTGTGCTCTCTTTTATTTTTTGTCTTTTTTTGGTCTCTTTTTTTTTTTTTTTCCCTCCCCAAAGCTGTTGCTCTGCTAAAGAAATCTTCTTAAATTAAGCAGTTTGTGCCAAGTGGAATCATTCAGTTATTGGTGCTTTTTGGTCTTTCCTTTGGGTAAACAGAGCCTTCCTGATGGCAGGGCAGTTCCTGAGGAATTCCTTTATGGTGAATTAGGCAGGGCAGTGATGAATAACTGGGGGCAAAGGACACTCCGAGCAGCGAACCAAATTGATTAGCGAAGTCCTCAGCTAACTTCTTTAGGGCAATTTTGGATGGGCCCGGTATCCTCTGAGGCATAGGTGGAGCCTCATCTCACCCCAGGGGCCTGCTCTTGTTAATGTTTTCTGCTGTGTTATCTGCCGTGCCTGGGCACAGCTTTAGAGGGCTAAAACTGTGAAGAATTAAGGGTTTGTAAGAAAGGCCAGGAGCTGGAGTCTTAGCACAGTCGTTCTCAAGGACCCCTGGTGTGTCCGGGGTGGTGGTGACAGGCCGTTGCTGCGGTGCTCCGGGCAGCCGCCTGTCACCGGCCGTCTGCCTCTTCACCCTCTGCTTCCCCGCCAGCGTGCCCCTGCCAGGCAGCCAACCCCGCTGCTGGTTGGCCATGGTGGCCTTCCCCCTCAGCACCTCCGAGGCAGCTCCGACGGGCATGGGCTTTGCCACACGGCTGTCACCCGTACGGGTGCTCGCAGGGTCCCGGAGCTGCAGGGGTCCAGCCTGCCTGTGCCCCAGTGCAGAGCTTGCACCTACCAGAGGAACACAGCAACACGATTTCAATGTCCTGCCCTGATTTGGGGAGAGGTTAAAGCATCTGGCAAGAAGCCCAGAAAGACCCTTTACCAATATTTTCTGTCTACCGCAAACCTGTGATCTGCCATATCTCGTTACAGGAGAGAAGAAAGCACCATGGGATGGACTGGTTTTAAGTGCACTTGATTTGGTAGCAGCCTAATGTGCTCCCTACCATCTTGAGAGACTTGTCATTCCCAGCAGTCCTTTCTTTTATTTTTTTCTTCAATTTTGGCTACTGAAGCTGTCATCAGAACAGCAGAGCACCAAGCCAGTCTGTAGGAGTGTGGAGGATGATCCTCCCTCATTGTATCCTGCACAAAACTAACATGCTGTCTGATCCCTATCTTGAAAGGCTAAGGTGAATCAAAGATTGTTTATTACACATACTTTTTTTTTTTCTTCCACTGTCATTTCATCTCCTTTGAGTGGTCCTCTCAAGATTTATTTAAAATAGACCCATTGTTACCCATCTGGTTAAGTTTGAAGAGGCCCTGGATTTAATATTGAGTGCTGCTCCCTGGTGAACATGTTGGGGACATGATTGAAGATAGAGTGAGGAAATGGGATGTGGGACTCTGGATGAGAGCAGGAGGGAGTGATGGTTTCAGCTGCTCGTGTTTGCACTGCCGGCTTGCTGTGCTGATAAGAAACTACTTCAGCACTGTCTGGTATTTTCAGAGCTAGGTTGATGATGATATATGCTGCTTCTCATGGAAACGATACAGACTTACTGTGAAATAAGCTTTGAAATGGATTTAGGAGCATCCCTGCTGTCGCTTTCCAAAGAGCATGGACTTGGTAAGTCTTGGTTCCTGTGCTACTGCAGCAGAGCAGCACTGGAAGTGGCAGTGGTAAGGCTGGGGAGGTTTCCAGGCAGTGCACTTGTTCCTTACCTTTTCTCTGAAAGAAGAAAATTCAAAGGGTGCCAAGCTTCGAGGATAACTTGAGCTCACAGACTTTAATGAAATCAGCACCTCAGGTGCCCCTATAGCACAGAAATTCAGTGCTTGCTGTGGAATCGTTTTGATCTGATTTTTTTTTTTTTAATTTTTATGTTTTTATTTTAAATGGACTGTTCCGGGGGAGATAGGAGGAACAGCGGATGGAAGATACACAGGACAGCAGTTAAAGTGTCTCTATTCCTAAGCTCACTGGTGGCAGATTGGCATGCACAGTTTAGATTTACTCTTCATTTCCAGCCTCTGGCAAGCAATTGCTACTTCCACTGGCAAGTCTCAAGATACCAGCAAATTCCAGAAAGAGTAACTTTTTTCTCAGAGGAAAGAGGAAAGGGAAGCATTGTGGGGAGCTATATTTTATTATCTTGGATATACAGAACGGAAGTGAGTTCTGACACCGGCCTCTCCCTGCTTCTAGGATTAAGTTCTCAGGCTCTGTGAAAATGTTTTCTGGGGCAATATGCTTCCCTACAGTAAATATTTAACTGGCTGCATCTTCATCGGAGTTAAACAAGGAACTACCCTGCTATAGGTGGCACATACTTATTTTGGCATTTGTGCTTCTTGTTCATTCAAATTGAGCAGAAACGGTAGATGATGTGTGGAGAGACGGGAAAAGGGGAAAGGCTGAGTGGGAAACAAAGTTCATAAACTGTCCAGATCCATTTTTTTTTTCTTGTCATGACCTTATGGAGAAAGTCCGTCTGATGTAGATTCACAGGTTGCCTGGTACAGAGGTCACACATGGAAGAGTTTGTCACATGCTAAATTTTGTGTTCAGTTTCTTTGCTTCTTAGTGCTATTTGTTGGAGAAGCTTATAGGAGCCTGGGAAACTTGGCTGGGCTCTGGCCAAGGAGTTGCAGCTGGTCTCCTAATTACAAAAAGGGAAAATGATATACACGCCTGTGGGGATCTCTCAGACACAGATTTATTGGGCAGGATGGAGAGCGACTTAAAGCTATTGCCGTCTCGCAGTCACCCCCTCACTATACAGTGCACGTGCGCTGAGTTTCATGATACTTTTGCAGCCATGTGAAAGTCATCATCTGGAGCACTCTTATCATCTTCCTTCTCCCTGATTCCTGCCCAGTCTGCAGCTCCTCCAAGTTCCAGTTATGGCTGCATAATGCAGGAAATAACGTGTAAAATAATTTTAACCATATCAAAATAAGGGACTCTGCAGTTCAGGACTGCTAAGTGATAATCTGACCACCTTTGCTGTCTCTTGTGCCTCCTCAGACATCAGTAAGGAAAAACACATCAAGATTGCCACGGATGAAAACAAGAGAAGAACCCACGTGTGCTGGCTGCTGCAGCACCAGCTAGCTGGAATAGTTAAAAAGAATTTAAAAAAAAAAAAAATTGTCAAAAGTGAAATTTGTTGATTCATACTGATTTCTGCATAACTTGGGTCCCCAAACAAGTTCTTGGGACAGCACCTGGGGAGGAGGAAGGAGAGGCACCAGCTCATATATTGGGAGTGTCTGCGCTCTTCTCTTCAAGGACCTGCCTGTAACTTCCCTCATGATTTTTGATTATGGGAAAAAGAAAGGGGGAGGGAGCTTAGAAGGACAGTGGGCAAAAACATGCTTGTCATTCATTTGTGTAACTCCAGGCTTTAGCTAATGTCCCTTGGAGTTCTCGCTGCCTTTGCTCTCCCTGCACAGCCCAACCCTCTCGTGGGGACTGCAGACAGAGGTGCGCAGCGAGGGCACAATTTTGTACCATTTATTTAATACTCTCACGACTCTAGGGAGACAGTTTGTCCCAAGCTAATCTGAAGAAAATTCATAGCTGGGAGTGAAATCCTGGCTCTGCAGTAAGCAACCTCATGCTAATTTTGGTTTAGCTGGGATTTCACCTTTAAGAATGTGAATGAAAATTCATCAGAAAAGGAGTGTTTTTTAAAGGGAGTAAGCATCAGTTAAGCCTTAAGCACTAGTTCAGGATACAGGACCTCAGTAGGATAAAAATGTGTTAAAAGTTAGACTTGTGCTTAAAATGCTTTTCTGAGGTTTTTCACAAATGGAAACTCTGAGTGCTCCAGTTGTGTACTCTGGCTGCAGGGTTCTGGAGTGTATGCGCCACCCTAACATATGTTTTTCAAAGCCGGGGGAACTATTGCATATTATGTCATTCTTCATTTCATGACACTGTTGATGCAAACCAGGACAGGAAGCTGGCTGGGATCACGATACATCACTTCTATTACTTTTTTTTTTTTTTTGGTCTCTTCTCCTTGCTCTCTGGAAGGAAAAAAGGCATTAAAGCAAAAAAGAAAGGACAGACTTTGAAATCTAAGTGGATAAATGCTTCCCTTTTGAGAGAAACTATACACATTTTCCGTACAATGTAACTCTTGATAACAACAAAAAAAAAAATTAAAAATTAGAAGTATCATTAAAAATTGGTTTATAGCTACTGTTTCCTTTTTGACCTCGCTGCTTGACTGTGATTAAAGGAGATGGTGATTAAGAGATCTCAAGAGTTGCAGCTTCCAGGGATTGTCTGTCATAGGGACGAAGAGCAAAAGAATAGCTTTCCATCATTAAGTATGTGCCAGCATATTTTAAAGTGTCCTTAAAAGACTTTTCTTTGGACATTATCGAGTGGATTCAAGGACCCAAGAGGCCAGACCAACAAACATGTATCAGTCCTTAAGCTATTTTTTTTAAAATGAAAGTCAGCAGTTGATCTCTGTAACATTTCCTGTGTAAAATACTGGTATGCCTTTTGGTGCTGGTTTGCTCTCCGGGTTGTTTACATTAGGAAGCAGAGTAACCTTAAAGAATTAAGCATTTCTTTGAGGAAGCATTGTTCCTTTACGGTGAATATATAAAGCCTCCCCTTCAGCAAGCAGCTGGATTCAAGCAGTGCGAGGCAGTAGGATTGATCTTCTGCTTTTTCTTAACGTCCCGGTCCTCTTTTCAACTATCACTTCACTGAGACAGCGCTGCCTTGATTTATCTCAGGGCCAGGACCAATGACCTTGAATTTCTGCAGCCTCTTCCATCTGCTGGTTTGATGTTTCGGGCTGGATGTGCCTGTCTTCCTGGCAAACGCAGAGCCCGGTCACTGACTGGCCTTGCTTACAGTCTCTATTTGCAGCCCTTGCTGCTCAGACCCTTTGCTCCAAAAGCTGTACATGGATGAAGGACAGCTATTCTGTTCAGCAATTTTGGTTAATTTTTACTTGGAATAACAATATTTAATTTTCTTAGACTCTGGCGACATCACTGTCATGTAAATGCTGGTGTACATGCTTCACTCTAAGTGAAATTGGTGCCCAGGGTATCAAGATGGAGCCCTTTAATAATCTTTTCTCTGCTGCTGAGGTATCTCATGTATAGTTGAGTATTTAGCTGCATACTGAACATGTTTGTTTTCATGTGGAAAGTGACTCGTGCAGTTAAATTGAAAGTAGCAGTGCCACGAATTCATCATTTCCCTGTCTGTATGAATGGACGTAAAGAGACTGTACCCTGCCCTTGGGGGGTTGTGTGCTACCTTTCTTCCTCTTTTCAAAATTGGGTTTATTCTGTTCGGGAAAAATGACAACAACAAGCGTTAATCTTCTTTTCAGGTTGATATAAGATGCCTCAGAGTTAAGTGCTGTTGCATCTAACTGCCGTCTGAGGGGAACAGCCTTGGAAAAAGAGGTTTTTGGGGTTCCCACCTCATGCAGTGCCTGTAAGAAGAGGCCCCTGACTGAGTGCAACTATTGTATGAGCATGAAGCAGTAAATGGCATTTCATCTGATTCTTATTATGCAATCGTATTACCTTCATGTGTGGCCTGGGGAGGGAAGTGGGAAGGGAGGGCAGAGAGAACCAAGCCACTTACCTCCCTGGTGGTAAACCAGAGTTTTAAATGTGAACTGATTTGGGGGAGGAGAAAACCAGACCAGCGTCTGGCGACTCTGACTGCAGGCTTTTGCCGTGTTCAAATCCTGTATGTGTGTGGAAACTGGGCTTCGTTGGCATGGGAGGGTTTGGAGTGGCATGTGCTGCCATGCTAAGGGTCACCTATGTATGGTAGTAGTGAGTGTGTTTGCTCAGCTGTTAGAGACACAGTGATGACCAGCATTTTCTTCTGACTTTTGCTTTTTGATTCTAATTCAGAAATAACAGTTTTATCACATTTTCTTCTCTTTTAGTTATTTATTGCTGTAATTGTCCATATAAAGTTCTGTAGAAGAAGAAAAATGTGACTTTTAGTATAGAATCAATTGGCAAAATCAGAGAGGACTTGATGGTTTGAGTGGCTATTTCAGTTATTGAGCAGATAATCCCAAGTTCTTAAATTTATTTTGCACTGGGCACTAGTTGTCTTCCTAGAGCTGGGTTGATTCTACTTGGTTATTTACCATTAAAAATTTTGTTTTGCAGCTGAGAAGCTGTCATCATACTTGCCTTTTTGCATATCAGTAAGTCACGTTATACCGAATCATTTTTATTTAAATATTTGTATGATTGTACCTAATTTTATCAAATTCTTAATTTGGCACTTTTATGTGTACATTTACACCTGACATTTTCATGGCTTGTTAATCTGTTAGTTGTGTCAAGTTCTATTTTTTTGACATTTGAGTTGTATTTAAAATGGATAAACAACATATTTATTTTAGTTTGTTTACCAGAACATCTTAAATGTGGTGGCAGCAAGAGGAGAATGGAGAAAGTTGATCAAACTATGCAGTTATTTAACTGAACTAACAAAAGTTAGTTCAAAAGACCCATGGAAGTGTGGGTATGCTGCCCTCCTTCCCAGCCCCTTCCATGCCAGCTGGGCAGGCTGCTGCCAGTGGGGAGAGAAGCTAGAAATCAGCAGACCCCTAACATTCCTGTACCCTTATCCATAGGCACTGGACATGTCCTGGTCTTCAGCTCCTTATGAAAAGAGTGAATGATGATAAGTACAGAGACAACTAAATGATACCTGGAAGCGGTGTGATGTTGGCCAAAATGGAATTTATTGCGAAACAAAAGGAGCAAGTAGGACAATGATGAGTATTTGAGGACAGAGCTGAGGAAAAATATTAAAATTTGCCAGGTGGAAGATGTTTTTTAAAGTAAGTTAAAAGGAGGCATACTGAGATACATGGTCTGAACACCGGTGTTTTGGTTTTTTTTTTTTTTTCCCCCCAACCTAATCTTGGCAAAATCAATTGTCTTATGTGCTCTAGAGTCCCCCACAAACTCTACAGATGTTCAGTGAAAATTCTATGAACACTGAGCACTCTGTGAACTCAGTCCAGGTCTTGACAACAGTTTTATGGACTGATTAATGACCTGTGTTACTGTAGGTGTGGGTTTCCTCTTCTGTCTGCTGGTGGTGTAACTAAAACTTCCACAGATGTGGCTCTTGCAAAGAAAAAAAAAAGCCCAACCCTAAAACTCAGGTATGCGGTCTCTTAAGGCACAGCTTCAGATGAGAAAGCAAAATGGAGGACTTCACTCCCAAAAGCTGAAGAAGGAAGAGTATATATGTTATATACCCTATAGAGTAATGACTTGTGGCTTTTAAGAACTACTTATCTTGAATTCTTAAAGCAGGGAAAGGCAGAGTAGATGCCAGCTATTGAACCGTCAGAGGAAGGAGAGCTGTACTAGTTGTTTTAACTCTTGGTTAGGCAAATAGGATTAGCTATGGTGGATTAAAATGATCAGGTCTGTATTTTACTTTAATACAAGTAGGAGCCCAGACCATATGTCTTTAGGGAACCCCATCTGGTTTCAGGCATTTTTAGTGGGAAAATGAGACAATTTTGATACTTTAGTCATCTGTTGTGAGGTTTTTTTGGGGCGAGGCAGGAGTTGTCACAGTTTCAATTTGTTCAGTTCATGAAGTTCCTGCTGCATTAATATTCTGTAAGTGAAATGTTTTGGTTTTGTTTTCTCATTTGTCGGCTTTACACTGTGTTTTCTAAAGGGACAGAGACAGCTTGAAAACTGAATGCTCTAGCAAAAAAAAAAAAAAACCTTAGAGTCCATCATTTCACATAGCTTTCATTGTCTTCAGAAAAATCTGGCATGACCATTTTTTTAGAAGGAAAAAGCCACCCCCCCACCTGCTGTTCCCTAACTGACTTAAGTCACGCAAGTCTTCCACATACTCTTGAAATGCCGGTTTCTTGGTTCCCTTACTTTCCAGAGTCCTCACAAGTTTAGCCTTCAGCTGATGATACAGAGGAAGCAGAGAAGCAGATGAAACTATGTGAAATAGATGAATTAAACAGGGTGAAACAGCCTGGTTGTCCTTTTTTTCAGCATTTCTTTCTTTGCTTCAGAATAATTGCACTGATTTCATTGGCGTGATTAATGATGTAAAGATGCTGGTCGGGCATTGTTTTGGTGGTCTTCGTCTGTCATGTAAGCGGTCTTGTAGGTGTTACCAACCAAATTGCTTTAAAATAGCACAAAAGTGTGATTATTTTTTCTTTTCTTTCTAAAGAAAAAACAATATCCATTTAAAATACAAATCTTACATATGGCCTCATGGTTTAGAGTCAGCCAAATGTGAATTCATGAGTTCATTCACTTAGTTTTGCTGAGAAGGGGTTCATCTTCTCTCTCCCTTAGCCCCCAGTTCTGCTATCAACCTGGAGCCTGCAGCCTGCAGGATAAAGTTACTGTTTCATCTGTCACTTCATTGGGATCCCATATGGCTACATCACCTTGTAGAGTACAAAATAATAATAGGAAACAGAAAAAATAATACCAAGCAAGACTTGTATTATAAGGGAAAGTGAAAGGAACTGGTGCTTCTAGTCCACAGGGAGGAGAGAGGAAAAAGCAGTACAATGGCAGAGCAGTACAAGCCAAGCACAGGAAGAAGGTTGCTGTTTATGGGCTGCCTAGGAGTACCCACATAAAGCTCAGCATAGTATGATAAATGCAATAATACAGAAAGAAAGGGGAAGATGATAGTTCTAAATATAAATTTGTGCATAGCAGAAGAGCCACATAATGCTTTTCTCCAGAGAAGTTGCATTTCCTGGTTAGTAAATGGTACTTTTGGGGTCACCAGAAATTCTGTTTCCCAGATTAACAACATGATATGATTTTCTTAGTCCATGTTGTACACTTGCCAGAAGTGTCATCCTCCAAGTCTGTTCTCTGAACTCTGGTATTTATTTAACCCAGCTTCCAGTATTTTGAAGAGTGGTCTCCCAACCCGATCATACTCGAGACAAGCTTGATTATAACTGTTTCTTATTTTATTAACCAATAAAAATAAATGAGAGGAGGCAAGACCAGATCTGCTGTTTCCACTCTGTTCTTGAACAAGAAAGTGATTTAAACAGGGAACATCTCTCAAAAACCTTCTGGCATGTGCATTCATTTATGCTGGTTCAAAGCAGGAGGAAAGTGCTACGTCCTGTGATGGGTCAAATTTGATGCCCAGTCTGCACTTGCAGAATAAGAGACAGTCTTCTGTAGGGACTACTTTGAAGGGAGCTGGATGTTCTTCAGAGGAATGAAGTTTGAGTTGTAATCCTGTCTTTAGGAAACGCATATGCGTTTGTGTTTATTCATAACTTCTTGTTTTTAAAAATGAGTCAAGGAGAGGAAGACATTTTGCCTGTTACTGCCAAATAATGTGCAAATGCAGCAACTGCTTTCTTTCACCATCCGTAATGACCAGGTGTCCACCACAGAAACCTGTAGAAAGCAGACATGAAAAAGGGCACCAAGTATCAGCGAGCTACTTTTACTAGTTTTGGTTTGTAATGATGCTGGACTTCTCGCAATGCCAAGGCAGAGAGGCTTTGGCTTTCCGGGGAGCTTGGCAGCCCAGCTGTGGGCCAGAAAGCTCTAGTCAGACTCCTGCCAAGGGGCTGGCCAGCATCTGCATTTTCCCATCAGCCTGTGGCTTGCAAACGGTGATAGGCATTTGGCTTAAGAGCTTCTTAGCTTCTGCTGCCAGAAAGTGTGAAGATGTGTTTCTGTTCCTGCTCTTGACTAAACATCCCAGAAACTCTGGCAGCCATAGGTGTGGAGCTTTGACAAATTTCTTGTCCTCTTCCTTTTCTTGCATGTTTTTCTGTCAGTACTTCTGAATCCTACATCTGCTGCAGTAATAGTTTTCTTAAGCAATAGTAGCAAAAAAAAAAAAAAACACCAAACAAAAAAACCCAACCCCAAAACACACCAAAGAAGCAGTCCTCCTGCTCTTCTGTCCCTAAACAGTGGTGAGGCCACAGCTGGAGTACTATGTCCAGTTCTGGGTTCCCCAGTACAAAACAAAAGAGAAATAGACGTACTGGACAGGGTCTGATGAAGGGTCACAAGGATAATGATGAAGGGACTGGATCACCTCTCCTGTGAGGAAAGACTGAGGGAGCTGGAACTGGAAAAGAGAAGGCTCAGGGGGAATCTCATCAATGTGCGTAAATACCTGAAGGGAGGGTGCAAAGAAGACAGAGCCAGGCTCTTCCCAGTGGTCCCCAAGGTCAGGACCAGAGGCAATGGGCACAAACTGAAACACAAGAGGTTCCCTCTGAACGTCAGGAAACCCTTTTTTACTGTGAGGGTGACCGAGCATTGGCACAGGTTGCCGAAAAAGGTTTGTAGCATCTCCATCCTTGGAGATACTCAAAACTCATCTGGATACAGTCCTGGGCAACTGGCTCTAGGTGGCTCTGCATGAGCAGGGGGCTTGGAGCAGATGGCATCCAGAGGTCCCTTCCAACCTCAACCATTCTGTGTTTCTTTGAAATCTGGCATGACCCTTGGTTAGTCGACCATTCTCATTTACTAGTAATGGAATTGCTTATGGTTTAAATCGCTTATTTCTGTGTAGCTTGACAAAGTAACAAGGAACAAACTCAAAAGTATTTGCAATGTCTGCAAGGATCACTGCTGAGTTTTCACTTTGGTTCATGTTGAGGTGTTAGTTTGGTTGCTGTAACAGCTACAAACCGTGTAACTGAGGTTAATCTGGTTTATAAAAAGCAATGTACTGTGGCCACACTATCGGTGTAGTTTCACTCAGTTCTTCAGATGCTGGTGGGCCTAACAGCTGTCCTCAGTAGAGAGGACTTGCTGCCTGTCAGGGACGTTGAGCATTGACAGTTTATCTTTCGGCCTGATCCAAAAATTGCAAATACAGACCACCGCACTGAAAATGAAGTTCTCTGCATGTGCATCTGTGTGCGTATGTGTTCATTTATCAATTTTATAGTTACCAACCTTAGTAGTTTGTTGTTGAAAAATGGTAAGTTGCCAGAACATGTTGCAGATTTTTACATGGACTTGGTTTTTTCCACAATTTCTCATTACAAGAAAAGCATTGTATTAAACACATGATTTTTGAAAAGTTTCAAGCACCTCTAATTACTAAAAGTAGCAATCTGTCCAAATTAAAATACTAGATTGGAACCACTTTGAAAACATAGAGCTGAAATGCAAGCTAGACTGTGGGTTTGATTTATTCCAGACACAATTAAGTGAAGCTTTGAGATTCAGACATTCCCAGTTTTTGAATATTGTTCAAAATCTAGGTCCAGACATGAATCTTGCATTGGAAGGTTGACCAATTTATGTATCACTGGGGGATATTTAACAAGGTTTGATTGGACCTGAAAGGTAATGACTGCCTAACATTTCTGATGAATAGAGAGGAGTTAAGGATTTCCTGCGGATGGCCCTGAGGTCATCTTGCCTTTCACAAATACAGCCTGCAAGAAGAGGTTGCAGACTGTCTAATACGTTGCAAAACTAATGTCAGCGTTGATAAACTCAGGATGTAGCGAGTGTGTTAGGTGAGTAGAGTGTTCCTTTTTTCTATTTAGCACAGTTAAACAAGATGATAGTTTGCTTTATGTAAAGGTAACCATTTATTTATTTATTTATTTATTTTACTTTATTATCTCAAATTTGTGGAAAAATAAAGACGTAATAATCTGAATTTAAGCTGAGACAAGGGATATGTTTTAATATGTTGGCTCAGTGTACCTTGCCAGCCCAGCATAAAGTCACGAATACAATACAATATCTAAAGGAAGGCATATTTTTAAGGACCATACTGAAATGAAAAGCAGATCTGTGTGACTTCATCCTCGGGGTACTTTCAGGGCTTTCGACCTGATCCAAAGCCCACAGAAGTCAGTTGGAGCCTTTCTACTATCTGTGGTTGGCTTGGATTGGGCTCTATCTTAGTAATGGCATTATGTCAGCAATAATATTTCAGGAAGCTGAAAGGCAGCTTGATAAGGTGGGAGAGAACAGGCAGGACTCAGAAATCACTGCTTCAGCGTAGACTGTTCACGTGGGCTTGAGCATTGTTTAGAAAGATTAGAGCACTTTGGAAAAACAGATCTGCTTCTGCAAATTGCTTAGGGATACTGAAGTCAAGGAGCATCCAAACATTGCTTTGTGGGTTGCCTGTACTGCAAAGAGAGTTAATGTTTCATTATATATGGAAAAATGGTATGGAATTCCCCTCTGGGTCCCACGGCAAAAGTGAACCAACAGGAACATTAATTGTAACCCCTTTCTCAGATGCCAGGAAAGAGGAAAGAGTCCTTGAGGCTGCCATACCCTAACAAGATACCCTGCTGAGGTCAAGAACATTTTTTTTTCTTCCCTGTTCTGAGCTTTCTACCTCAGGCAAGGAGAAAAAAACTCAAATTAGTTGAGAGAAAATAGGAAACAGAAAATGCTGGTGCTCCGCTTGCTGATTCACATTAAACTCTGGGATACGTGTGGGGAAAGGCTTGTGTCTTTCCTGCAGTCTTCACGGTTGCAGGGAAGAGCCCCTTGCCTCTGTCCCTGGGAGATGGATGGAGGCAGGGTGACCGCACCTAGCTGGCTCTGCTCCGGGGGGAGTGCAGCACGCGGGAGGGGTTGCAAATGGGGCTGGGCTGCGACCAGGGTGTGCAGAATTTCACAATGACCCAGACATTATGAACTTCTGCACATTGGGGTATTAAGGTTTACATCCTTAAGTGGCTTAGCTTTGAAGGCCATAAGTATGGGCAAAGAGGACCTCGGAAACCCCTGGTCCCTGATTCCCTTCTGTCCCTGAGCTGGGAACTAAAGCCCAGCTCTGCTGCCCTTCCTTCGGCTCAGACTGGAAGTGGGAAAGGATGCCCTGTACACAGCAAGGGGAAGAGGAAATCCCTGGCCACGTGACTTTGTGCAGATGGTCTTAGGCTTCTCGCATAATCCTATGCTTTTGTTTCTTGGGAGGGACCCCACCTCTCCCTTGCCTGAGTGTAAGCATGTGTAGGAGGCTCAGTGGGGGGAATCTTGCTGATTTAATTATTCCTTGCATGTTGTTTGCCTGTGTATGGGACAATTGAGCCCGTAATAATCAATCTTGCATGCTCTCAAACAGGAAAATGCTATGTATGATCTAAGCTGCATGCTGAAATGTGGTTATTGGAAATGAACTTTATGGCTGAATAGGCTGGTATCATGTTGTCTCTTTGCTTTTTTGGGCTTTTAGTTATTTATTCACAATGTCATGCCGGCAAAATATTTTGTGTGTTTCCATTTAGCTCACTGACTTAATCTTCTGCTTCTGGAAATGTTTATATGCAGATGACAAAATATAGATTTTCTATGTAAACTGGTGGCTTACTTTTTGTTCATGTTAATTGAAAGGCTTATCTCTGTAGCATCGTCTTAAAGAATGGGAAAGGAATTTCCCAAACTCCTATTATATGCATTAAGGTAATTTATTTTTGCTATTTCTTGTCCACATTGTGGTTGCTTAGGAACAGAAGTAATAATATTAATTTTGAAGTCTTCTCCTTCCATTTGTCCTTCCATCAAACTGGCAATTCCCTATATCTGTGGTGTTCCATATGGTAATCTACTAAATATTTACATGTCTTCCTTTATAGCCTTTGAATGCATTTGTAAATCTTTCTTCTCACACGTGGTCTGTGTTTTGGTAATAGAGGTCTATTGCAGGCATTCATAATGACTACACTAACATGCCTTATAAAGTTTATGTGAGGAACCCTGTTCAGGTGTTAAAATTTTGAAGGGATTCCAAATTTTGGAGGTCTCCTGATGCTGTGAAGAAAATAAGACAGTCCTGTTGATTGTAAGACTGTTGCGTTTTTTTCCATGTTCAGAAAGGCTAAGATTACATGAGAAAATTCCTGATGCAGAGCATGTTTGATTACTCTTAAGGTAAGTGACCGAGAAATAACCCATCATAAGTAAAGCTGCTGTTATTCTGCATCCTCACTAGCAGCGTTCCCCTTAATTTCTATAGATATTAGATGTGGGAGTATCTTTGAAAGATCTGGCTCTTTAAGTCTGAGTGTCATTTGTCTGTAACCTCTGGTGCTGCTACATTAGTTTGTTTGTCATATGGCAGATGAGAAGAAAAATCACTAAACAGCTATTTTGCCTCCCCTCCCCATAACTTCCAATCTGTTGAGATGCTTACTGTTGCTCACTTAGCATTCAGGCTTGAAACAGCGTGTTTCAAATTTCTCTTTAATCTAATTTACCTGTTTACTTTGTTCGGTAGGTGCAGTGCTTGTCAGCAACATATGTCCTCTTTGTTTAAAGTGAGGTTTTTAAAAAATGTTGAGATGCTATACTGTGGTGTGTATCCTTGCGGAAGCCAGTGCCTTCCGTCTTTCATTGTACGGTGGGAATAATAGAAGCCTCTTGCCTACTTAACTCATGTGATTAAAAAGGGACACATTGCGATGTTGTCCTCAATTAGCATGATCGGCTCCTGGGGAGCAAGGGAACCCTGGCTGCCGTGGTTCACATTTTCCCCTCTAATGAGTAGAAAGAGTCTTCTGAGAATTGCTAAATAATTCAGACCATTAGGAACCTGTCAACTTAAACAATGCCCCCTCTGACCAGAAAAAGGGTTGTGAGCAGTTGGACACCCCGGCAGATGTTGAACTTGTTCTCATTGTTCGCTCTGCTTCAGGCAAATAGCTTTGCAGCCACTTACAGGATTTGTGCGTCGCTCCATTCAAGTGGTGCGTGCGGGTATAATCAACACATGTGAGCCAGACTACTTCTAGCTTTTATACCCCAGTATTTCTTTTAGTTAATTGAATGATACTGTAATAAGCTCCTAATATTGCCGTTTACCACTTTTAGTAGGTTTGCCAGCCAGCTATAATGAGAAACCACAATCAAGGCTTGGGGAAAAAAACCCAAACACCCCTCCACCCCACCCCACAAATATGACTTCTTTAATATTAATTCTGTTGTGATAATTCCTTATTTTGCATTTTGAAGTGTTTCTCTACAAACAGAAGGGTTAAAGGTATTGTCTAGCAGAATTTGCTGTAACTCATATAACCCTAGAATCTGAAACTGCAGGGGAAACATTCATGTCTTGAAACTTCCTATAAAATCATATGCATATGCAGGACTACTTTAGTTAAAATTCATTATGCAACAAGATCTGTTTTATACGCCTTTTGGTGCATGCTGTTGAAGCAAACACTGATTTGACATAATTTTCATAGAAATTTTACATACATATCCTTCTGTAATGTTTATTTATGTCTGCAGTCTTCTAACTTAATTGATGAAACAATGATCAGTATTATAATGAAAAATCATTCAATATGTTTGGTTAGAAAACAACCCCTTAAAGCTTCCCCATCCCCCAGCAACTGTTTGCGCTTCTGTCTTAAATGCGTGATAGCAAATAGTCAGTCTTGCACAAGCAATTAGCTGGTCTGTTGGATCAGTTAATGGAACAAGCTATGGTAGTAATGCAATGTGAAATAACATCTGTGCTTTATAAATATTTATGTTGTAAGATCTCCTAGTATATTCTTGTGACAAAGGACTCCACCTTCAAATATTTTTACATGTTTAATAGACGTGCTTTTTTTTTTTAGCAGCATGTGTAAAGGCTTCAGTTCTTATTTTTTAACGTAATGCATTCAAAAAACCTTTCCACTCCTATTTTTGTGAGATTTGTCCAAGTTTTGGATTTTTGTTCCTGCAGAGTAACAGTCCTAAATGGAGAGCATTTTTATACCTATCTGTTGCGGTAAAAGAACTTTTAATTATAGCTCGGAAGATACAGCTACCTAGTCTACTAAAATTTGTTACTGCCCATTGTGTATTGAAAAAGTCTATTGCTGAAGTAGGGTGCTTGTCAAAAAAGATGCATCAGTTCTGCTCTAGTGATATAGAAAGTAGCAAATACTGCTCAGAAGGGGTTCCCATCTTGATCGGATGCATCAGTATTTCTCTCTCACTTTGTTTTTCAAAAGTGAAGCTTTTCCTGTTAGTTCTGAAGAAAAAAGAAAATTGAAAAGTGCGAGCCTCTGAGGCCATGCAGGGTGAGCCTCCCTGTAGCGGTAGCTACCACAGCTTCTGAGGGCCACCTTGGTCTCAGAGGTTAACTCTTCCGAGGGCCTTGTTGGTGTCAGATGTTGCAACAGCAGCCCTGGCAAAACAACCTCCCGTTTTTATTGCTGAGCATGACATTACATGGTGTGGGATATCCCTTTGGTCCGTTCGGGTCAGCTGTCTGAGCTGTGTCCCATCCCAGCCTCTTGCCCACCCCAGCCTGCTCGCTGGCGGGGCAGAGTGAGAAATGGAGAAAGCCTTGATGCTGTGCCAGCACTTTTCAGCAATAGCGAAAACATTGGTGTGCTATCAACACTGTTTTGGCCTCAAATCCAAAACACAGCACCATAGGGGATCTTATGCAGAAAATTAACTCCATCCCAGCCAGACCCAGTTCTGATCATTGCAGGCCAGGCTGCTCGCATCCACTATGCTCAGTCGTCTAAATTGAGGAGATGGGATTGCTGCATAGTTCATCTCTTTTTCTCTCCTAATTGATTTGCCATTTTTCGGTAATGCTTCTGCCACATGCCCACCATCACATGATCATGCTTTATCTTTCTTCATTTAGTTATACTGAAATTAATAAGACAGGGACCAGAGGCACTTTGATTCCCCAACTAGTCTCTGTAATTCACTTGAAAATAGATCACAACCACAAATAGTAAGCCCATGTCTACAGCAATGCTAAAGAACCATTCAATACAAAAATAAAGGGAAAATTTCATCTTGCTTTAAACATCAGGTGTGGTTTATTGCAGGCCTTAAACGTCAGTGTTTTGGACGCTGGGAAAAGCCACTTGAGAGGAGCACGAGGTGCGTGTGGAGAGTGCCTGGACAGCAGCACCTCTCCTCTGCTGAGCTGGGCAAGGGCATCCTGGCTCCACAGGGAGGTAGGGATGGGGAGCATCCCTTTGATCTCCTGTATTACAGGGACAACAGGAGCCTCTGACAGGAGGGTAGTAGCCATTGAGGACATTGTAAGTCTCTGTGATAGCTGAGGGTATAAAATTGCGCTGATCTGCAGCATTTTTCATTGCTTAACATCTATTCTGACCTATAGCCAGAGCTGTTAGACTTATGTTAGACTTACGCTGATGCTGTCATTCAGTAAGTGAAATGGCCTGCTGGGATCTGTGAGCTGTGGTGAGAAGGAATGTGCTAACACATAGGCTCCTGTTTACTCTTTTCCCAAACTCCTGTGAATCAGAATTAAGTAACAAATGACATGGATTATTTTTGTCCTTTTCCATCTGACAAACGTTTGGAGATGAGACCAGGAAGCCAAGTGGGTGAGCACTGGTTTGCAGAAAGGTGAGAAGTTCTCAGAAATTGAATTGACGTCTTCTAGAGGAATTTCATGTGGTGCAAGGTCCCCTCCAAGGCTGAAGACACCAAGGATGGACCTTGAGTACAGTTTAATGAGAATATTTCTCTCGCAGATGTTGCGTGATTCCAATGTTTTAGTCATGAAATCAACAAGGCTTCGAAACTCATCTCTGGTTATTATTTTGTTGACAATAGTGTGTAACTATTTTTAGCAGCTTAGTTACGCTTAGTGTAGCACAACTTCCCAGCTTCTTGGGAGCTCCATTAGAGGTTTCTAATTTGAGAAACCCGATTTCCTACTTCAGACTTATTTCATTGCTACACGTATTCTGTTTTGGAGAACATGGGAACACGTTTTGGATTTCATGGGAAGTCTCTGTACACATCTGCCAGTCTGTGGTTAAGCCACGATCGGCAAGATACCGAAATCTCTCCACATGTGCCTGTCCATCGCCCGTCTGTTGAGTATTGGGCGAGGGACCTTATGGACCAGGGATTTTCACACAGCTCAGCTGTGTCGCTGTCAGGTGAGCCAGGCAGGAGGGGGCAAGAGGCAGAGCAGAGAACTGGCCTTTCAGAAACAGACTGGACTGTGCCTAGGAAAGGGTATTTTATAGGGGTGCATATATTTATAAAAGTGGACTGACTTCAGGGAAGGAGGTGTGTCATCTTAGCATGAATGTTGGGGATATGTGCGGTTTCTGTGTTTTTCTTAGTGGATTTCCATTGCTTAGAAAACAGAACAGTGGTGACAATGGGATGTTTTGGCACTTTCAAAGTAAAAGCTAACCGTTTTGTAGTGTAAAGTTAGTGTAAAATGTAAGTTAAAAGAGCTATCTGTTTAATTTTGATGATTTGCTTATCTCCATCTATAAAAATAAGTTCTTGGCTTTAAAACGTTCTATAGAACATGTTGTTTAACATACAACCTTCGTAACATCTTTTTAATCTAGAGTGTTTATATAGCCAACCTGCTAGCCAAGGCGCAACTTTTATTTTTAATTCCATTACGGACTTCTCTGTGCAAACTACAGTTTGTTTTTACTGCAAAACAGAGGTGTTAAGAGCCATTAAGCTAGCAGAGACATGCATTAACACAAGCTATGGAGCTTCCTCTTGCTGTATTGAAATACCCTTTAATTTCCTATGTGACCTAGCAGTTGTCTAGAAAATGAGGATAATGGCACCCTTCTCCTTCCCAGCAATGTTGTGATGATACATTTCTGGAAGATTGTGAGGCATATAAGTACTTCAGATAGTAATAAGAGATTAATCTATTGTGTCAGCATGGAGCTTGCCTACTCCTTGCTGATCTCCAGAGAATATTTCATTATCAGGTTACCCCAAGTTGATAACAGCAAGGCAGCGGGTGAGAGAAGGGGGACGAGGTGGATGTGGAGACTCAGTTTTGGGGGGTGTAGTAAAGAAGGATCTTCATGCTGTAACCCATGAGCTAAACTGTACCAAAGCCCTGGCAGCCTGTTCTGCCTGCTCCCCAAGGAGCTCCTCAAGGAGCAAGGCAGGAGGAGGCCTTCATGGTCAGGGGGAGGCACTCGTAGCAGCCCTGAGAGGGAGGATGTTAAAGCTCCATGTAAGTCAAGCAGAAGTCAGAAAAGTATTCCTTCAATGTGTAATGTCAGTGTCCCAAAAGCAATCAGTTAAGTATGTTAGAAGTGGAAGCAAAAATAAAAGAACCCTGGGGGGGTATCAACTGGAGTCTTGAGACCAAACTTAGAGTGTTGGTTGGCTTGGCACAAAAAGTGGGAATGCATTGATGAAACTGGCTGATAAAAAGTGGGAGATGTAGTAGGTACACAGGTACATTAGAAATAATGTAGTAAATAACTGAATGATCCCTAGGACTGGAATGATAAAATGCAGTGAACTTGAAGGAAAAAGTACAGGATTGAGTGCTTTGCACTAATAGCAAGAATGCCTGTTGACATTTGGGAGTCACCCTCTGAAAATGAAAGAGGAAGGGAATGGACAGCTTTATTATGCGTTGCTGGAAGATTGTGAGGCATTAACGCGATTCAGCTGGGTCCTAGGTTATGTCAGTCCAGGAATTTTTCATTGAGTTAGGGAAAAATTACTATTATTGAACAGGGTGCTGGGGAGGTGTCTTTGAGAATAGTATTTATACTTCTGAACATTCATCTTTAAGAAAGATAAATTCAACAAAATAGCTGCTGCTGAAAGGCTTCTGGGCTGGTTGGAGGCTAACCTTATCTAAGGAATCATTTGAACATGGTTTATTTAATCAGCTAAGAGGTGGACTTACAGGGGAAATGCAGTACTCTGTGTGAGAAGGGGGATGGGACCAGAGGCCAGCTATTGCTCCTGAGAGAGACCTGATGCTTTGACTCATGAGCTGTCATTGCTTCCACGTTAGTCTCAGGACTTGGATCTGGCCTGTTAGTGAAACAGTTGGACCACAGCAACGATAAGTGAAGAGAATATAACTGCACTGGGAACAGGAAAAAGAAAATAGTCTGCTTTTCACAGAGAGCAAAGTTGTCACCAAAAGAAGCAGATGTGAAGTCCCCAGATGTATATAGGAATACAGACATAAGTCATGTACTGCTCCATTACATTTTACAAAAACTGACCTATGGAACTCACTTATAGACAACTTAATTGAGGTCAGTGGAATTAAAAGAAGGATTTGACCTTTGCCATGATGAGGAGAGCATATTCAGTGCTAATATGGTTAATCTGTGAAGTTTGAGAAGAGATCCAAGTCGTTGTTTTCCAGTGGAGGAGTTAACTGTAACTACACTTTGGAGATTAAATAGGATTTTGTTCCAAATTATTCCAAAGCTGCTGGGTTTTGGAGTTTCCTCTGTAGTGAGACAGGATAGTGGACACAGTGAAAAAGAGGTCCCGCTTTTTAGATGGCAATTCCTATGTTACTATGCAAATCATTATTTTGTTTTTGTGGACATAAATACCGATTTGGGGCTTTTGCGGGTTACTAATGATTTCTATTATAGTGTTCGTGTGTTTCTTTTCAATTGAATACGTCATCTGCAGTGTAACTTGGCTGTATTTTCACGCTTGGCACTTGAATGTGACCCTGCAATTTTATTAGAATATTTGAATAAATGCCTTGTTTTTTGGCGGAGTTTCTTCACCAACTGTTGCTGCGATCAATGAAGTGTTGAGCTTTTCTGATAATAAAGCAATTGTTCATGCGCCTAACTACAGATTTAACAGCCTAGCTCTGTATATTGGAACTTGGAGATGTCATTTGCATCTTAAGAGACCCGTTTTATCAGTTACTAAAAATCAACTACTTCTTGCCGTAGGATAGTACATAAAGTATCACAAAAGGAAGAGAGCGTCAGTTTGTGATTGTATACGCGATGCCGTTGTGCAGAATCGTTCAACGCTGCTGGGAGCTGCTCTTGAGTGTGGGTTTTTGTGACTACAACATTCCCGCTGTGGTTTGGGGAGTTACGTTTTTGCCAGGGCGTCCCACACAAGGATGTTAGGAATACCTACTCCCTCCTAGCAAGTTTTTAAAAAAAAAAAAAAAAAAAAAAGAAAAAAGGAAAAAAAAGAGGAGGAGACCCTGGAGCTACCTTCAGGCAAGCAAACCCCTCTCCGTTCGGCAGTCTTCCTAGCAGCTTTCCTGTGGAAGCAGCCTGGCGGCTGAGGAATGTGGGGTCAGACAAGAGCCCAGTCACGGTGTATTCCCCGGCGGCTGTCCGGCATCGTGGCAGGCCGGCCCGCGTAATCGTTTCAGGCAGCCCGTGGAAAACCACCCTCTGGTTAAATCTGCATCATGCCGTTCCACCAATGGAAAAAATTGAATGGGAGGAGGGTGTGTAGCCTGCAGACAAAAATACATCCAGCCTCGCGCAGGGTCTGTTTTTAGTTCCTAACGGCTGAGCGTTTTGAAGTGTTAGGCACAGTTTCCTGGCGTGCCCAGCGCAGGGAGAGTCCCTGTGTCTGCGTGTCCGTACCCCTGCGGCAGAGCTGGGTCGGCTGTGGGGCTGAGCGGCCGAAGCCAGCTCCTTGGGGAAGGTAAGCCAGGGTGGAGAGGGGGGGCTTGAGCTGGGGAGGGAGCTGCTGGGCGACCGTGGTCCTCCACTTGCCGGCTGCCAGCCAGACCTGGAGAACTGAAGGAAAAGTAGGGAAAGACTTGGGAGGCCTTTGAAAGCAGAGGGCAGAGCGGGCTTCTGCAGTGCCAGGACTTGCAGCCCCTGTGCTGCCTCTGCTATTGCCAGCTGCGCCCAAGATGAATGGTTTTCCTCCAGAAAACAGTTCTTGGTGGTCATCTCTCAAACTCAATTGCCTGAATTGCTAAATAAACCACCGCTAGGATCATTTTACAGCTCTGCTATGACGGGGCTGGATTTTTTTTTAAGGTGAAGTACGAAAAAGTCTGTTTGCGACCACTAGTTTCTGCAACATTAAAGTGACTCTCCTGATACAGTATGATTGATAATCCCTCCTAATATTTTCTGGTTTATTATTCTGTCTCTTCTCGCTAATACTGAAAGTAACTTGCAATAAATAGACAGTGTACCCAAGCAAGGGTTATATGTTTGTGCAGTGTTAGAGGAAAAAGTTTCAGTCAACACTACTACTGCTGAACTGGGATGGTACGGAAAACCAGAGCTTCTGCATCTGGCAGAGTAGGTCCTGCACAGGTTTTGGTCTTTCTACATAGATTTTTAATACTACGTAGATTTTTAATACGTAACTGTGCACAAATTGTGAAAATGCTATGTTCCATGGCACAGAAAAAATAAAAAAGAGGGAAATGCCCAAGAAATGGAGAAGTGCCTTCCCCACCCCCTTTTTTTTTTTTTTAAGAGGGGGTAATTAATTGCTTGTTCAAGGCAACCCAGTTTGCTACTTTGTTTATGCTTGCTGCTGATGTGGTCAGGGAGTTAATGTTGTACACTGAAGACTTCATTCAGAAAATCATGCATTTCTTTCCCTTTAGGGTGGATGGTTTGATAACGTTATACAATCTAGCAAATTACTAGTTAGAGGCAAGGGATGCAATTTTTTTTTGTCTGCTCACCTTCAACAGGAAAGGAGTGTCCACATACCATGGAAGAGAGGACTCTCTGAATAGGGCACTCTGTAGCTGTGAATCTACAAAGCAAGTGTTTTAGTGGAGAAACCTAATCTTCAGTGTACTTTTTTATTCTTTTAATGTGTGAGTAACATGCTGGTACTACAGGGGTACAGGAAAGCCCTAAGCTGTGTTTCTGCTGTAGGGCTCTTGGCATACAAATATCAAGATCTGCTTTTAATTTTCCAAAGAGACTGTGTTTCAAGTTTACTTCTGGTGTATGACTCCCAGATTCTCTGTCTTCTTCAGGAAGTCCCAGGGCCAAAGTTGGGAAAGCGTTTACTTTGGAATTGACACCCTCAAGTGTTTATGAATGTGTAAACTGAGAAGTAGTAAAGACTGCCAAATGCAGCGTGGTTTCCCCCTCCCACCTGTGGAGCGGGCTGTGTAATAGGTGGCAGGCAGGGAGTCCCGCAGCCGTCCTAGCCCCTGTCCCTCATCCTGAAGCATGCTGTCCTACCAGTTGCTACTGGAAGTTTTTCTCTGGTGCCGAGGGTTAAGAGTTGGTCCAGTAGACTTGGAAGGTGTTACACCAAAAAGGGTCTTTGGGGGCAGAATGGGTTAACGTTCCTGCCTGGGATTGCTCCTGCCTGGGATTGCTCATCCTTGCTTCCTTGCTGCCGTTTGCTTCTCCTTTTGGTTGGGTCTACGGGCCTGCTTGGGGTACAGTGTTGTAAACTGTGTCCTTGTCCAAAAATAACCTTTCTCCTGCGCTCCGCAAAGCTGATGTTTTGGCACCTACAGTTCCAGGTGGGTACGTGTGAGAGAATATCCCTGTAGCTGCCTGCTGACTACAGCTGTATTTGATAGCATGAGCTGGTTGCTACTGAAGCAGACAAGAGAAGAGAAGGGCAGATGTTCCTGGTGAGGATTTGGGAATCCCAGTTTGACAAGAAAGCCCCAGTTTCACTTCCTGTTATTATCATGAGTAAGGAGGGATGCGGCAGAGACCTCTTCAGGAGTTTGTCTAAGCTCAGGCAGGAAACCTGCAGACCTGAGCTCGGTCTCTGAACTGTTGTTACTCCACAGCCCAAGGCGGGCAGTGAGGCTGGAGCCAAGGCTCCCCTGCTTGCCGCATCTTGACTCCTTTCAGGTGCGCCATCCTCCCTGCCCGAGGCCCCAGGCCTTGAAATCCCCTGAAAGCACTGCATTAATCTGCATCAGGACCTGCCAGTGTGCTTACAACCAGAGTAGGTGGAGAAGAAAAGACCCTTCAGATCACTGAGTTCATTTCCCCTTCAAGGGCAGGAAATAGACCCTTTGACATATCAACTCTTTAACTACTGCAGCTACTGCATTAAGCCAAGAAGTTAGCTGGCATTCCTGTTTTTTTTTTTTTTTAACAAGCTTAATGGCTTTTATTTAAATGGATGTGCACTTTAGCCACTGTGTATAAATTCAATAACATTTACAAATGGTGAAATTTGTTTTTCCTGCTGAAGAAAAATAAGTCCCTAGAGATTTAGATTGTATCAGCACTGGTGTAATATGATAAGGATCTTCAGGCTTGACTCAACTTTCCATATTGCACTAACCTGAAAGCTATAAAGCATGATTTAATTAAGCTGCCAATGTCTTGGACCCAGAAGAATGGGCTGAGTAAAAGAAGGAATCATGTCCCAGGTACGGGATGTGTAATTCTGATGCGATATATCTGTGATTCAGTGTAGACCTGTTGGGATTAATGTTATTTTAAGAGAAGGAACCAGAAAAGGAGATTGTCCCATTCTTGCTTACACTGTGAAAGTCGAAGTCTATATGCGATGTAGGTATGATTCACAGCACGAAAAGAAGTGTCTGGGGTCATAATGACTACTTATGTTCAGTGAGAAAAATGATTGGTTTTAATTTGATCTGTGAGCTACCAAACAGTTCCTAATACAGGAGGCTATAACGCTAAAGAGACTAATGAGTGAGTGAGGAATTCTGGCTTCAAATTGGATTTTTAAGGCAAAATAGTCCTTTTTTTTTTTTTTTTAAAGAAAGACATACTTGTGGTGTTTTGGTTATTCATTCTTTGAATAAAGTGGTATATAATGCAAAGTATCCTGCCAAGAATATCACGGTATAATTATTATGGTATATTTTTGTAATAGGAATGTGATTGAGATTGCAGGAATAAGAAATCTGCTTCTGATTTGTGGAAGCATGTGACCACAGTGCGTAGTTCTAAAAAATACAGTAAATTGTTTCCAGTAAGAAACTCCACAATTAATCCAGCTACAGTGTTGTGCTAACCTGCCTCCCTCATTAATTTCGTGTATCCGTCCATACACAGCCATGCAGGAAGGGGAGGGCAGGTTCACATTCTAGCATTCTGTATTACTTTCGTATTTAAAACCAAAGTAGATTAAAAGTTAATTAAAACTTCAAACCTGTAATTCTGTATCCCTATAAGAATTCACAAAGCACATTGATTCTTTGCAAAAATTATGAACATGTTACTATCTGAAAGATAGTTATATACAATTTCTAAGAGTTTATAAGCCATTTAAAATGGAAGGTGTTTTAACCATTAGGTGAAAGAGAAAGTAAAAGTAGTTTGAAAGAAAAAATAGGAGTTGCTCGGTCAATTAAAAAAAACAAAAAAGCTTTTCCTGATGTAAAAACCCACTAACATAGTTGCTGTAGATCAAAGCCTGCAACATTTCTAACTAGATCTGCCATTAAAAGAAAAAAATTGGTCATTTCATATAAATGAGGGGGCTTTCTGCGTCCTTTTTTGTTGCTCCAAAATACTTCAGATTCTCCGTTATCCCAGCTCCACTAGTCCTGATGACAATCCCCTGTGACGCCCTTACGAACCACGCACTCAGAGCAGCCGCCTGTGCGAAGACCCTGGCCCTGCCTTTTCCCCTCTCCACGCCTCCCCCCTCCACCGTGCACAGTCCGGAGGTGGCCATCGCAATCCCGCTCTGCAGCTGGGAGTCCTTACCTGCCCTTGTGGAAATACGGTTTTCAAACACAGCAGAAAGCATACATGACTCTCTCCTCTTGCTTCATTACTTGAGAGTAGTTGATGGGCTATACTCTTCTGTTTGGATATAAAGGCCCTTTGTATAGGTATATATATCAGCGGAAGGTGAGTTGAAGCTCTGATTTTCTTTGGCAGACGTTTCTACCCATGTGGATGGCTGTGAGGGACTGTGCCCGGTGGCAGGGACTCGAGAATTGGTCCTGTGCCCTCTTGAAAGGTACCACACTGGTGCAGGTGACAATCCTCCTGTTGATGAAGAAAGTCTGAAGAGGTTGTGACACATGGTTGCTGCTTAAGCTACACGTAGGAATAAAATACTTGGTTAGCTTATTTCTTTCTTGAATAATTTTCTGTTCTTTCCTCAAGGAGAGGCCTTCTTCAAAAGTTTAAACTGTGTCCTGGTATGTTGTTGTAAAGAACTGAAAAGTTGTAGGCTCTTATGTTTTAGGGGTGAGGCAGCTAGCTCTAGCTCTTACCTATTT
Organism: Gavia stellata; assembly: GCF_030936135.1. Lineage (NCBI taxonomy): Eukaryota > Metazoa > Chordata > Aves > Gaviiformes > Gaviidae > Gavia > Gavia stellata. The sequence continues at coordinate 43,607,404 of NC_082595.1, forward strand.
TCTAGCTCTTAATCTAGCTCTTCTTTTAAAAGCCTTTTTCTTGTTAGAGGCAGGAGGTTTTAAATTTAAGCTCTTCTGCTGTGCATAAAGAGTTGTTGTTCCTGGTAACGCTGAAGACTCTCGTGTGTTCATAATGAGTTCTCACTCAGTGGTGCTAATTTGATGGGATGATGTTATCCTCATCTGGACCAATCCATACTGTTCTGTTTTTTTGTCGTTGTTTTTGCCATTTTTGCACTGATGCCATGTTTAGTGAAGTGAGAATCAACTTCCCTGCACCTCATCAGTAGATTTTCAGGGAAGCTTCAGCAGGGATTAAATGGTTTGTAGGTCACTTATTAGACATCTACCAGTGAAGGTTTGTTGTCACCAGCCATCCAGAGGAATAAATGCATTAAAATACATCAGAGAGATAGCTTTGGTGCATGTGTTCATGTCTCGTGAGGGTAACTTCTCGATCCAGACTAAAGCTTAACGTTGCTAGGGCTAACATTAGTTGAGCTCTTAAAACATCCTGGGTGGCAAGATGTCAGTCCCAGTCAGGGAAACCTGCTGAACCTCCCTAGGAAGATGCTACCACAATCTCTTACCTTTTTGTAACTGGTATATGGCCACCGTCCGATGCTGACTGTGGTTGTGGAGCATTCAGTCTACTACTGCGCTTGCCTCCCATCAGTCTGGAGCCTGCTGTTTTCTGACCTGTAGTTTTTAGAGGGTATCAGCCTAGTTAGTGTGACTGTACTGGAAGCAGATGGCTGGCAGAGGCGAAATCATGTTTGCCCGCTGTGGCAGATGAGACCAGTGCAGGAGCCTGTCTTCCTTGACTCAGATCTCCCTCTAATTCATCATATAATAATTCCTTGTTGGGTTTCATAAGCAAACCCTAGTATTGGGATATTATTGTTATGGTTCAGTTTTGCTTGCAAAATGGTTAGTAAGCCAAGCTTTGTAAACCTTTATTTTAAGAGATTAAGACTGGGGAGGAAAGCACCCATGCAATTGCAGAGCACTGCTTGTACGTGCACTCACCTTAATCTTAAGAAAGGCATTTTCCCCTCTAGCATTTATAAAGCGGTCTAGCTGCAGTGGTATTAATGAGGGAATATAGGTGGCAGGCGCTTATCCAAAACGGCTCCTGAGCTCGTGTGTTTGTTTTTTGGAGCCAAAAAAGTCTAGGGGAACTTTATGTGGAGAAGCCTCAAGGTGGGGAAATACGTTTTTAGCTCTGGGGTTATGATTTGCGTTAATTATTGGGTGTGGTGGGGATGGTGGGGTTCCCAGATTAGTATGTTTGCGTAGCTGTGTTTTTTGAATGTGTCAAGGGGAACCGGGGTGAAGATTAAAAACTTCTTTTTTAGGGAATGTGGGTATAATTGAAAGCAAATAAACTCTTAATAGTCATCTTCAGGTGCAGTGAGCTGCTTTCTAAATATACTGATTATAATTGCAGAAAATATTCATAGAAACTGGTTTTGCTCACAAGAAGTATTCATCCCTCTGCATACGAAGAGAGAAAAGCACGTTGTCTTCTGCAGTGGTAGGTTCCTGTGAGAAATATAGGGGAAGCTGAACTCTGTCCCCTGCACTGGATTTTCCAGTGCTTCCATAGTTCATATAGTGTAAAATGCGTGAGTGTTCTGGAGCGAGTGCAGCCAGAGCAATCGCCCCCCTGCCCCGGTGTCACCCTGCCTTTGGGTACAAGCCGACTCTCTCCGCTCGCCCCTCCGTTGTAGTTAGCAGAAAGAAAATCGCTCCACACAAGTGTGAGGCAAGAGAAAGGCATCACAGCTGATTTTCAGGGTGACGATCTTTGTGCAGGCTCGCCGATGCCCCCATTGGTTATCGCAGCGTGCGCGAATGTTTAGCCTGCCCTGGCTTTCTGGACGGCCGGGGTGCTGAGAAAAATCCCTTGGGACTATTTCTATGGGATTTATTGACTGTTCTCTTATATTGCTGACTGATTCCTGCGCAGACTGAGACACTGTTTTGTAGACATTGTACCCCGAGATAAATTTATTCGTTCACCCATTATGTGACCTGTGTATTGGATCAGACACGTACAATGGACCCTGGTAGCAGCAGCTCGAGCCTTGACGAATTGAGTGTCTGTCTTCTGAGGTTCATGACAGCAGCTTGCTACCCACTCTGTTAAAAGAGTTACCTAACCATTGCACAATCACTATGGAGACCAGATGGTCTTTTTGCCTGTTTCTTTAGACAAATTGCGTTCAGTGTTCCCTTATGAATAGATATAAGCCCTTCAAAGCTCCCTTGTTGAATGTAGTTTCTGCTCCCAGATGAAGAATTCTGAATGTAAACTCATTGCTTGTTTGTGGTCTGCGCCTCCTGGTTTGGGGAAGGCAGTTTGGCTGGGGGTTCGCAATTTGTTCAGCAGCTTGGAGCTTAGGAAGTTTGTGTGTTGTCTTCTGTTTACCTTGAATCGAAAGTCTTTTGTTCAACCCATGTTGCATATGACGTTTTTAAAACTGTTTACACAAATGGGTGCACTTAGCAGCACAGGCAAATCAAACCTGCAAGGCAAAGGCGTCCTAAATAGCAGCCTTCCAAATTGTTAGAGAGAATAAGCAAGTTAAACAGTTTTTTTTTTTCTTTTTTTTGTTGGAGGACAAGGTGAAATTTCTGTGGCTTATCTGTTTTATCAAATATCTTTGTGGTAACAGTCATGAATTTGCGTTTGTAGGTCTGTAGGATCTCTAGCGTGATCCAAAAGGATATATCTCTTCCAAGTCATTTATTTGCTAACCTTTTTCTAGGCTTGCTGTTGAGACCGTTTTTAGTTCTAGTTTGCAACCTTTAGCTTTGTTTTTTGGTAAGGTTAGCAAAATACCTAGGTTACCAGTGAATTCCTTTAAATATATTCAAGGTTCTTATACAGTAAAATGAGTCAAAAAGAGCAAAACTCTGCGTGTTCAAATCAGGTAGTTATTCCATTGAAAATGATGAACAGTAGCCACTGAATTTATGCAGAAAAGAATATTTTTTTGTGGGTAGTGTATTAAGAATGGTTTCTAGTTAAAACGTTTGTTCTAAAACGGAGCCTAAGATCTTGTACAGCTGCTTCTACTGAGTGTTTCAGTCCCTAAACTGCTGGTGTATTTTGTGAGATGCAGCTTCTGTCCTTTTGTTTTGAGTTGCAGCCTTTGTGTGTCAAGTGAAGACCCAATACGTTTAGATGGTCCAGAAGAACTTGGGTCTTGTTACCTTTGGGTGTGTGCAGTGCTTGGTGCTGCCTTGTTCTTGTTTTACTGGCAGATTAACTTAAAATCAGAACAAACCTAAAGAGGGAGGTTGCTGTGTGGTTGGTGAAGTGAATTGCGCGGTGGCCTTTCACTGCAAGGGTCATAGTTGGTGTCCAGGCACGGGGAAGGATAAACATGCTGCGGCACATTGCTCTGATGGGTTTGGTCCAAATTGTAATGGATTGCTGCACAATCCTGCCATCTGTAATTGGTCTTCCAGAAAGCTAACTGGAGGGGGCTCAAAGTTTGCCCTAACTTGTCAATGAGAAGGGAGAAGGACAGAATTAGAAAATAAGCCGCTTACCCAAACAGTGACAGTATTAATTCAATGTCACTTGTTAAAGTGTGTTTATAAAAATGTATGTCTAAAGTCCAGGAATCCACTTAACCAGACCTCTCTTCTCCATTTGTAACTTCTGTCTGATTTTTTTTTTGGTATTCATTTTGCTTACAATTGGAGTAAAGTGTAAGTTCTATTTGACTGAGAGCCCCTTTTTGTCTTTTTGGTGTTTTCTAGGAAGGCTGCGTGCAACTCCATCCTGTTTTTGGCAGGTGTAACGGCTGGCCGCGAAGACAATGCTGAGCGTGCTAACTGCTAACCGTACCCGTGTTTAAGAGTGATCCTACAGGTATGCTCTTTGTTTTATACTATGCTTTTCATCTAAAAGTGCTAAGGGCTGGAAGTGGAGATGTTAAATTATATACAAACTCTAGAAGATAAGATTCTGTTTTCACAATGGCTTATTTTGACAAAATTTTAATGAGGCTGCAGTATATTCTCCTAAGAGTGATAGTCTGAGATCCGACATGCAAAGAAGCGCAGTGCTGATGGAAGAAGTGCTTTGATGTTGTTTCTGTAAATTGCAAACAGTGGAGATTTGCTCCAAGCGACAAAAAGAACAGACCGATCTTTTTTACTTTGGGGTACACTTTATGTAGGTCCAAAATCTTCAGTCATCTCACTGGGGCAATTCGACTGCTCCAGTGTGTGCTATTCGCTGTGAATTCAGTAAAAAGCTGAAGAGCATTTTACTAAGTGAACTATCAAACTGCGCCATGCTGAATGAACATAATGCAGTTTTGTGCTGTAATGGAAGATGAGGCTATTCGCTAACCACGTTATTTTTCGTTTGTTTTTTGGTGTGGGGTTTTTTTTTCCATTCTCCTGGTTTGACTCCATTTAAACACAAAGTTGGGGTTTGCTAAACAGTTTATTGAGGCAACACTTGGTTGCCCAGAAACCAGTCAAGCTGAAACTGCAGTGGACTTGTCTCCTGGCAGAAGGGATTTCTCTGAAAGTACAGTTCACTTTACATCTAACTTGTGATTATCTTGCTGTCTCTCTTTCATTATGCCATTGTTCTTGGGAGCCAGAGATTTTGTAAGTTATAAGAAAAGGATGTTGCCAAGGGTGTGGGTGGAGAAAGGTGTTGACATGATTTCAATGGAGCTAGATTCCAGCTTTATACCAGAGGGGTAATGAACCATACAGAGAATAGGCTTTCCTAGCCTGCCCCTAAAATAAGTTCAGTTATGAATTTAATGTTGTAAATGGCTATTTAATGGCTTTTTTTGAAACAATTGTTTCATATAATTTTTTTAAAAAGGCACTTCCCTGCGTAGAGGGTAAAAATGGTCTTTTTGCTCTGTCTTCTAGCCATTGTTTCTAATGAAACTCTTCTTAATTTAGTGGAAAATGGGGAATTCAGAAAGCCAATACAGTCTTCAGGGATCAAAAAATCATGCTGCTGTTACTGCTGGTGCCAAGCAGAAGCCTTGCTCTCTGAAAATTCGCAGCATTCATGCTAAAGACGAAAAGTCTTGCTCTATGCATGGATGGGGACATACTAGTAGCAGCTCAAACTACAAATCAAGGTCCCTTGCCAGAAGCTGCCTTTCGCACTTCAAGAGTAGTCAGCCTTATTCATCTAGACTCGGTGACACTGTGGTGAAGGTCTCTAAAAGCAATGCCCATGCCAAACACAGGACAAATGCCTCAGGGGACTACTGCCAAGGAAATAATGCAGTGTTTTTGCCCGAGAACGGTTTCCACTATATTGGCCTTCAAGCTGGAAGTAATCATGCTGCCTCTCAAGAATGCAATGGACACATTTTAAATTGCTATGGAAAGAATGAGAGTCTTGCATCAACCTCCCCATCAGACGACAGGAGAAGTCCAAAAGTTCTCATTAAAACACTAGGGAAGCTGGACGGTTGCTTGAGGGTCGAGTTCCACAACAGCAGCAACAGCAAGCTACCAACCGAGGAGTCCAGTGGACCGGTCCAGTTGCTGAGGTATTCGCCTGCCTTGGAATCTAAGCCGAATAACCTACTTGATGTCAGGAGGAACTCCAGCGCAGACTGTTCTTCAAGCCATCGTCTGTCACCTACTGATTCAAGGCTTCGATCTAGTAAAGGAAGCTCCCTCAGCTCTGAGTCTTCATGGTATGACTCTCTCTGGGGAAATGCTGGGGATATCAATGAGTTGGATGGTCCATATTTGACCAGGAGCACTCCAGATACAAGCATTCATGCCAGTTTCCCAGCAAGTGACAACAAGAAGTCCTTCAACCAAAGTTCATCTCTTTCCTCACTCCGAGATCTCTATAAGGATACAAATTTGGAAAGCACCCCTCCACCTAGGATCAGGCTGTCTGATGAGTATATTGACACTCATGGTAGCCTAAGCAACCGTGTCTCATTTGCCTCAGACATTGATGTTCCCTCCAGGGTAGAGCAGGGAAGTCCTGCACATTACTCCTCCTACACACTCCCATGCAGAAAGTCCAAGCCCCTCAGTGAGGATGCATCCAAGAAGGATACATTAAAAAACCGAATGCGACGCATCAGTGACTGGACGGGAAGTCTCTCAAGGAAGAAAAGGAAGCTGCAGGTATGTACAAACCCCAGCCTAAGGGCCTGAAAGTTGGTTTGTAGATTCCTCTTATAAATGTAGTGGTTGCATTATGTTTGTCTTTCTCACAGGATAACTACTTGCTAATCTCATTTGGTAATTTGTGGAATTCAGAGAAGTATTGCATCCCTGGAGCTGTCTGAAATGTCAACAGCAAAAAAAGATACACGTTTGTGTGTGCAAATTTTCCCTTCCTGTTTTGTCACCTTCTTAACTAACTCCAATCTCTGCAGCCTAATCTCTCAGTGAGTTAGCTTTTGAAATCCTTGCATTACTTATAAAGTGACTTGGAGTTTTTAAGCCTTCTCTTTATTTCAACCATGAAAATATGACCTAGATATCATATACATGCTATGAATCAGCGTACATTATCTAAAGAGTGTGGAAGGAGCAGTGGAAGACGGATGTTATAAATATCTTTGCAGGTATTCCCTATCTGTATTATTGGCTTCATCACTCGCTTTGGTTTCACTGTGGGTCCATCTCTAGCAAGGCGAGTAGAACTGTAGAGTATCGACCAGAGCTGCTGGTTCTGCCTCCACCTGCTATGAAGGCATTACAGGGAGTGCCCTCCTCCTTCCTGCGTGTCAGTGTAGTTCACCAGATGGAAAAGCTTGAGTTGCCATCTGGCTCGCCTGGAGATGGTGGTGTGAAGAAGGAGATGGGAGGAGGGCAAGAGGGAGGGAGGGAAAGGATGTTTCTTTAGAAGAATTTAAGGCTAATCCTGTTAATAGGAATTTAGGATGCCTGTGGTCAGGAATGAAATTCTTGTCTTTAGCTGTAGGCCCCAGAATCGGCTCTTTAAATCACAGACTGTGCCTGGACTTCTGTGCATGAGTTCGCAAGCTGAGATGGAGGGCAGAGACTGGTTTTGCTTTGGATTTTTTTTTAATTAAATCTTCCCTAGTGTTTCTCATACAGGAGAAGTCACTGTGCTTCTCTAAATGAAGGATCTGCTCCCTTTCAGCAACATTGGGGTGCTGCTGGCCACTTCAGAAGTGAGGGGAGAGTGAAGGGAACCCCATAACACACGCTGTCTGTGGCATGTAGAGCAAATGCTGTTTCCTATTTTGGAAATTCAGATAGGTATCGTGCTTAGCAGGCATCTGTCATTGCAATGTAAAACTCTGACGGACCCTTAGGCTCAGAAATGAGGTCAGCGTAAGGTTTGCCAGCATAAATCCTAGGTAAGGGCTACAGAACTGGGAAAATGAAAATGAAAGCCACTTATTTGGATCATTTCTTTTGTGAGTTTGTGCTCATGTATTTTATCAGATGCTGTCTTTTCACCTTCTTACCCAGCTGTGAAAGAGAAGGCTGAAAAAACGGAATCAGTGAAGAGCCTCAGTGCCTTGTGGCAGGATTCTTCACCGGTTTCAACATCCGTAGCTGTTCTGGATTTTACAGCCGGGCTTTACATACAATCTCAGCATCCCATGCCTTTGCCATGTATTACTTAGTTATGACATTTTCAGAATGGTATTTGTGGTGCACGGTTCATAGCTGTTTTGAGTTCACTGTGCAGTGAGCTGACTTCAGACACAGCAAGGAAATTTGGCTGGTGAGATTGCATCAAGCTTGAATCTGATTCTGGTAGAAGGAAATTGGCCCTAGCTCCAAAAATGGTGATTTCTTAGAAAAAGGCATAGGAAATAGTTAGTCACTGATTTTTATCAGACAAGTATCCAGCAACAGGAAGGATAAGAGAGGTAGCGAATGCTTTATGATTCTGCCTTCCTTGTGAGGCTTGGTCAGCTCCCTTCCGCCTTGCACACTTTGAGGAACCTGCCGTCTCTTCTGGGGGTTGCCGTGTTGTTGTTTGGTAACGATTATACTCTCACAGGGTCCTTTGGCTTAAAAATGCAGAAGTAGCATGTGTGGTTATGATCTGTCAGATGGTTAGTCCCTGTTTGTAGGACTGTTCATCATGGTGATTGTAGCCTCTGTGCTTTCCTCTGAACAACGTGTCCCTTCCTCAGTACATTACTAATAACTGACTGTGAGTCACTTGGGCTGAACGTAGGTGAAAGCTGGAATGTTCCCCTATAAGTAGGCCTAAGCACCGGTGCTGGCTGGCTGGATAGGTCCTGCTGGCTGCCCAGTGGAAACCAGTCAGCCAAGCCTCCTGCTTCACGGGGGCGCAAGACCAAGAGGCACAGTCTTGGGATACGGAGGCCAGTCCCTTGCCACTAGAAAGGCAACGGAGTTTAATCCCATTAATGAACAAATTGCAGCTTAAAATCGGGTGGGCTTTTCCCCAGCTTGAAGACTGTTTCCAAACCCTCTTACTCTGATGCTTGCTAATTTGCAGAGTAAGTGTAGTCCCGGCCAGTTTGTTCTGATGCCAGTATTGTCCGATACGTTAGTTATCCTTCCCTATTATTTAATCTGTTAACGGTTTATTTAAAGGGAGAAATGGTGTCTTTTCTCGGCCTGCATTTGTGGGGCTATGCAGACTCTTTTTGGTCTCCTGTCCTAAGATAGGAAGTCTGTTTCCTTTTCATTCTGGCACCCTTCCTCTGTACCTGTTTTAAATCATCCATAAACAGATTTGGATATAGGATATTCCAGAGGAGCCCTCAGCTGTGCCCTGTCCAGTGACTTGGATGTTTCCTTATGTCTGACTTGATCTGATACTTGATTTGATATATCCTGGAATTGAGTTTGCCTTTCTTATAATGGTCTCGTGTCAAGACTTGCAGTCATTCTGTGCCATGACCCAGCTTTTATTGCACGAGGATATTCTGCTGCGTTCCCTCGATGCACCACTGGTACTCTACTGCATGGCATGTCCTCATTTAGTTTAATCCTTGCTGAAACGTCATTGGGGGAGGTGCTGTATCTCAATACACTATGTGTGAGCAGCAAGGTATATGTGATGCATGTGAGACCTGTGGACAGAATTTAGGCAGACTTGTTGCACAGTCAGCCACTGCTGAATGTGGTGGTGTAAACTCGGTGTGCAACTGTGTAACATGGAGAAAATGAGCAAACACTGTGTAAAATGAAAATCCAACCACCAGAAACAGTTGGTGCAGATGGGTTCTTCAATGAAGTAAATAGCCTCTTTACAGGAATAATTTCTGAAATTTCCTATCTTTATAAGCCAGAGCTCTGAAGTGTGGTGTAAAGAGAATTTAAAAGAAAAGTACCTTGAGACAACCTCTTTATTTGGCTTGAAAACTGGTATTAGATTCTACTTCCAGCTTGCATCCTAATGAATTTAGCAGGCTGCATTGTTTCCTGCACTGTTCTTTACAGCTAATTATTGCATGCGTCACTTTGTCTAATTGGTATCTTAGTTAGCCACTTTATCTTTTGCATTACCTATAACTATTCCATGGTATATCTCAGACATTGAGAGATCTGCTAGAATGCAGCTGAGCAGAAACAGGGGTACTTTTCTATCATCGCTAGATGCAATGGAAAGAAAATGAGCAGAAAGTCTCCTGGCAGGGAAACCATCACCAGCAGCAATGTGGGTCAGACCTTTTCAGCGGTGACCAGATGCTGCTACAGTGACAGCCTCTGTGAGGACCGGCAGAGACTGCGTGACTCTGCCAATTCTGTTCTTTAAAAAAACCAAAATACAAGTGATGTTGTCATGGTGAACTGTATATATTCTACTCTGGTACTTCCTCATTTCTACCCTTTCTGTGTGCGTGGAGAAAACATATGATGTGGTTAGTGGCTGTTCATGGACAGGTTGTATCCCACCCTTTTCATTAATGCTTGTTGTTCCAGTAGTGGCCCTTCACAGCAGACACCTTCTTATGTATGTGTCCTGTGTTGTTTTTCTTACTAATGCTTTGGAACGGAAAGAAATACCTATTCTTAATAAACTGTGTGCTAATTTTTTCTAGAGGAGACTGGCAGTTCGTGGAGAATAGTCAAACAATTAAAATACAGGATTTTGGCACGCACGTACAGTGACAGTAATTAAAAAGAGGGTGGAGAAAGCTTCCAGTTTCCCACCGAACTGCAGATGCTGGCACAGTTCTACGATCCATGTCATACGGTCATTGTGAGCATAAACACATTACATCCATGATTATTCCTGGCCCCCCCAACTTCCCTCCCGGTACTACATAAAACGATTTCCCTCCCTTTACTGTATAAAAAGCAAAACTGTTGATGTTTAGGGAGTTACTCTCGGAGAACGCTGATTAACACTCTGCAGTAAGATTTGAGGAAGGTGCTCCATTACCAGGAGAGTTGGATCCTTGTTGCCAGACACAGCGATCTGAAAAGCCAGACTCAAACTTCAGTGTACCTAAGAGAACGTGGGTTTCAGTTCAGGTTGGCTTTTGCGAGGCCGCAACCGGCAGTGTCCTGCTGCTTTAGAAGTGGCTTGTCTGGTGACGCTTGGGAGGGCGTGTGGTCCCACTGTTGTTCTTGGCTGCATGCTGGAGGTCCTGATGCTATCAAAACACGGCACAGCTTTTCCGCTGCAGTTTTGAAGAGCATCAAGTAGGAAGCAAAGGAACAAAAAAGTAGTTGCTTTCAAAGCTGCTGGTGAGAGCAGCTCAGGGGAGACCAAGGTTTATTTACTGTACTCGCGTGCAGAAGTCTATGAGCAAATAAATGCTTTTAGAGAGGCAATCTAAACTTGAAAGTACGATAGCTTTATTATTACTGAGGGTAATAGCTTCACTTCTTGAATTGTTTATAGCCATCTCTTCTTTTCTCTTCCCTCACACTTTTACTGAAAAAGGCAGCAGGTTTTTTGTGTTGTATGTTCTTAAATCTTGGTTGCTATTAAATAGCATCAGCAACCCTTGAGTTGGGAAGACAATAAATGGCTTCTTAGGATGAATGTGTGGTTCTCTACAGTGAAGTTAGTCCAAGGAGGTCTGTCTTGGGTAGTACGAAAATCCCTGTCCATCACTGGAGCCTGGGGGAGTTGGGAGCAGTCAGCACATTACTGCGAAAGGCTTAAGAAAGAAAAGCCCCAATCTGCCAACAGGGTCCCACATCGACAAGCAGTGGCAAGAAATGGGCCTACATTAGCATTCATATCACAAGGCAAAGTTGAAGTCAGACCATCAGGCCTGAGTATTTCAAATAAAATTGGCCAGCTCTCTCAATACAAGGGATGAAGTTGCACAATGCAATTAGGAGAAAGGCCCATCGGTGCTTGATGAGATAGTCAAGCTCCCAGGGGGGTTCCAGCAAGTCAGAAAATACACACCTCTGCAGTCTGGAGACTGGATTCCTGCCAGTCGGCAAGCACGTCTTTCTTTTTTTTAAATCACATCTTCTGTTAGATTAAATTTTTGTCAATTGGTCAATACTAACAAGCTTAAAATATTCTCAACTTTTGACCTTTTTTGTGTTGGTTAAGCACAGTTTATATGACAAATAGAAAGAGGAGGTAAAATCAGCCTAGCTGTGCTGAAGCTAAATGTAGCTGCCTCGCACAAACGGGGTGTCACCAAAGTACTGAAAACCCTGTAATAATAAGGAAACTTGTTGTGACACTGTTCCTGCTTGTACTCAAACAGGCGTGTAAGTGGTGGTGCCTGGGTTTCAGCTGGAGGATGTGGTTGTCTCTTGGAGTCCATCAGATTTCAGCCAGTAGAAGCCCCCGTAGTTCCTAGTGAGTTTGGAGATTACTCGCAGGTGTCTGAGTTACCGAAGCTCGCAGACTTAGGAGTTAGGGTTTAGTGGGTTTCTGCTGAGAAAACCGTGAGTGGTGACGCTGATGGTGTCAGTGGCTGCCAAGGCAAAGCCTATGATGTAACGGTGAAAGAGGTGGCCCTTGATGAAGGAACTGGCTGTGGCTAAACATGAAACAAATTTAAATGCCAAATGAGGTGTGTCTTTTCATTGTAGCTGTGGTGACTGATCGCTGACAAATTCCTTTTTTGCACAGGAGCCAAAGTGTAAAGATGGGAGCGAATACTTTGACAGCAGAATGGACAACTTCACCACGGACACGCTGGCACCGTCACAGCTCTCCGCTCTGCTGTGGTCACCCGGCTCCAGCCACGTCCTGTCCCAGAGAAGCGAGTCCACCAACGCAGTCAGCAGTGATGCTCTGAGGCAGAACATTTACGAAAACTTCATGCGGGAGCTGGAGATGAGCAAGACGAACCTGGAGAACACTGAGACCTCATCGGAAACGGAGGACTCCAGTGGCGAGTCCCTCAGCTCCTTGGAGCAGCTGGATTTGTTGTATGAGAAAGAGCAAGGAGTGGTACGCAAGGCAGGGTGGCTGTTCTTCAAACCCCTGGTGACCCTGCAGAAGGAGAAGAAGCTGGAGCTGGTCACACGGCGGAAGTGGAAGCAGTACTGGGTCACACTCAAAGGTAAACCACTTCATTGCTCCTTCGGCTTGGCAGCAGCAGTGTTTCCATTGTGTCTCAGCAACTTTTCATGCATGCTGGTTTCTGTTAGCAGGTTTAGGGGGATTAGAAATTCATGTCTCACTTCACATGCTTAAAGTGGAGCATGTGCCTAAGCAGCCCACTGAATCGAGGTGGTGCTCATGTCTTTGGTATTGCACGTGTAGCCTTGCGTTTCATATTGTAGCGGGAGTTGTTTTGTCTGACTTCCCAGTTCTGTACGCATGCAGAATTGGGGGTTTAGAAGATGCTTTTGGATGTTTGGAGGTCAAAGACCAAATTGAACCCAAACTGAGAAAAATACAGAAGTTACATCTCTGTCTCGAGGGGAGTCAAAATTTAAGGATCAGGAGGAGTCCCTGGTCCCTGTCACAGGCACATGGTTTCTTGGGCTCTGCTATGAGGTTTACTTGAAGTTGGGGTAAGTTAATGTAAAAATGTTCAGTTCATTTCCAGTGCTTCAGGTGGCAACATAACGAAGAGGTGAACTCCGCATGCTAGAGCATTTACACAGAAAAGTGTGCGATTCAGGATAGAAGAGGCTGAAGCAGCAGCAGCAGCAGGGAAAGCCCTGCAGTGCCCGAGGCTTAGCTGTCATGGACCACTCCCAGGGATCACCAGTCTCCCTCCTTTCCCTGGATGGTCTTTCACCTTGCCTGCTACCTGCAATACCAACCCCTTCTGGCTTTCGGCATGCCCACCTTCCCATCTCCCCTGGCTGCTCCTGCTGTGAAACAGCCCCGTGGGAAGGCAATCCACTTAAAAGGGGCTGCTGCTAGTGGGCTGTGGTGTGATTGCTGTGCTCAGCGCTGTGCTCGCAGTGCACATCGATGGCTCGGGGTAATGGAGCAGGTAGGTGTGCCGCAAGAAGTGTACGGGTGTCAGGAAGTGTGAGAAGGAAAATAACTTCCATTGTGCGGAGGAAGAGGAATTTAATGGGTGAGTTCACAGGCTTTTTTTTTTTTCAATTGCATCCAAAGGATTTGCCTTTCAGTAAATACAATGCTAGGTTAATGAGTAAGGAAATGATCAAACTTAATAATTTCCTAGCATATCTGGGACTCGAGGAGAGAAAATAACAACTTTCCCACAGGTTGCCCTTTTCAAAATTCTGCATGGGTGTAGTAGACCTGGAGAAAAATGAACAACAAATAGCAAGTGCTGGGAATGTTGTCCTTGACAGTGCTGATTTAAAAGAAGCAAACTCACAAGAATGTAGCAATTCTGCCTAATAATTCAGAGACCTGTTATCAAGGGATCAAAATGTAGGCAGTCTTAACAGTTTAAATCACTTATCCTGATCATCATATAGCATGATTCATGCTTACAAGCAGTGTATACGAAGGGAAAAACAATATCTGAATGTGCCACCCTCTTATTGTATGTGTTTGCATTATAGAGTGTGAATATGAGTTTGATCTGCCTCTTCTAAAATTCAAGCAGTTTCTAAACATTCCTATCAAAACTCTAAACTGAAGTACATTATATACTAGTAGTTCATGCATTTCTGGAATAATGAAGCTCTGGGAAGGAATTTAGGTACTTCGTGTTCGGTTCTTTGCTATAAAATTGGCTTATTGGTAACCTTGAACAAGTCACGTCCCTTCTTGCTACCTGAATTTCACCAGCTATAAAAAAGGAGCAATAAAATTCTTTGTAAAAAGCTTTATTAACGTCTAACATTATAAGAAGTATTAGATACAACATTTTTTACTTCGGATGGATGGTATGGCTGCATTCATGGTGCAGAATATCTTCCACTTTGTTAGCTGTTTTAAATATACATTCCTCATTTCCTTGATCTCATACCTTTATTGTCCTGTGGAGACTTCTGATGCCAAAATAAACTTGCCTGTCTGGATATCAAGGCATAATTCTGTTTTCATAATATGCTATATCAAGATCAAGGCTCTTGCTTTGGTTCTCCTTATACAGGGCTTTGAATAAATCTGGTTTTAATTTGTTCTTGAAGTTTAAATAGCCAAGATATTTTAAAATATGACTTAAAATAGCCACATATGCAAATGGAGAACAGCATGTTTCTTTGCACTCTGTTGAGATGTGTTTAATTATAAATACGCAGAAGGCTTATAACCATCTGGTTACCTGCCAGACTTCAAAGTATACATGTCCTGAGGCCTCTGCTCTACTTTCAGGACCACCAAGACCTGAGCTTGAACAGTAACCCTTTAACAAGAGGAACTCTCTTTTCCATCTGTCGTGTCTAATTAGTTTATTTTAACGAGGGAAATTGCTTTCCCATTGCCTTCCCCCCTTCAATTCAAGTTTTGATTAAAATACTTTGATGATAATCAGTCCAAGTGGGTCTGTCAGTTTATGAACCTAGCTGCTTCCAGGGATCACTTGGTTTAACCCCATGATATACCTGGGCTGCCATACACCTGAACACACATGCATGCCCTTCAGAAATTTTTATTTATGTACATATAAACTGTCAGGATGAAAAACAACGTATCTTTAGTTACCTTTTTGATAACACATAGGGGAAATATGGGAGTTTGAAATAACTTAATTTGCACTTTCCTAAAATGCAGAAGTGGAAGTGGTTGTACAGTCCTGCTGCTGCTGCTGAACACTAGAGGGGACTTGGTTTTGTTGGTTTAGTTTACCCTGTTATGTTGGAATGATGACAGAAGTGCCATGCCTGATATGCAGAGTGTAATAAACCATATCCTTCTTTTCCAACTGCAGAGATCTCCAAGTGTTTCTGTGTCATAAAGAAGATCAAGTGAGGGCTGCTAAGAGGAAAGGATAGGACCAAGTCTATAGGATTTGTTCTTACCCTAAATATTCTGCCAGACATTCTGGACAGTAACAGGAGAAGGTGCACTTAAGTAGTATAGAGGCATTTCTATTTATTGTATTCCTTCCTTTGAACACTTTTCGGTCATCAGATGATTTGGTCAGTAACCTCTGATATATATTTCGCTTTTTCTTGTAACTGTTGTACATTCATTGGCACTGGAAAATGTGATAAAATCCATCTGATGGACCTCACTTTTCATACACTTTAGATTTGCACTGTATGAGGACCAGTGTATTCCACCTCAAAACTTTTCACAGCAGATGTGTCCCATAAACTCTAGTATGCCCAGCTGTCCCCTTTATCAGACAGAAGAATCCAAAAAACCTTGATTTTTGGTTCTGATTTCAGATTTGACATTTGAGGAAGCTCTCCTTGAATTTGCATGGCTTTGGATGATGTGTCTAGGATTTTTAATACAGCGTTAAGTGTAAACATTAGAGAATTACTAAAATAAAGGTTGAACTCTGTTTTTACCTAACTATCTTAAAAGCATCCACAGAGGAAACATTTCTGGTCTGCAGGTTTCGCTATGTCCCCTTGATATCCACTTCCGAGCGTATTTGCATGTGCATATGTACACACAGTATGTCACACAGAGAAACACCAACAGCTTGAAAATCAGCAAGTCAACCCAAAATCTCAGTTTTGGTGCTACCCTGTGTTGTGATGCCTCTTTGATTTGAAGGAAAAACAACAATAAAAAGCAGGCTAGAGAGATGACAGTGCTGTAGCCCTAGCAAGCTCAGTCCTTGTATTGGCTGAACTTAAGTCCTCTACTGAATATGTATAGGGCTTATAGCAGTAATATATGAATGAATTACTAGGTCCTAAGGGACCACTGTGATCATTTAGTCTGACTTGCTATGTAATGCAGCCGTAGGTCTTCTCTAAATTAATTCCTGAATGAATTTGAGCATATCTTTTGGAGAAGGCTTGCCTTGCTGGAGAATCAAACATCACCCTCAGATTTTTCTAACTTCTTAGGTTATCCTCAGTTTTCAAAATATATTTATAGTATCTGGTCTTAGTTCTTCCAGGTTAAACATTCGGCCATAGATTAGTATTAATTTATCTTTCAAATTAAAAAAAAAGCACCAAACCCTCTGTTATTAAACTGCCATTTCGCAGGGGTGAATGTGAGGTTTATGTACTTATTTTCTCTGGATGCACAACTAGCTTAAGACATTCTTGAGAACTCTAGTTTATAACTAAATTATTTTAGTAATGCAGTTCAATCTGTGTCCCCTGGAACAGGCAAATCGGTGCATCTCAGAGGATGGTGGATTGTAACGTGGGGCAGGAATGGAAGACTGGCAGGGATGAAAGGGACAGGCCATTCCTGAGCCAGCTTCACTGGCAATGTAGTCATACTTCTGAGGACTGGGATCGAGTCTCCTCTGCTGTCCTCCAGAAGTAATTCCTCTTGTTACACTCAGGATTGCCATCGTCAAGGATGAAGTTTGTTTTCTGGGTGCACGTTTCATACCTTAGATGTTATACTATCTACGAGACTGAACATGCTCAAACTCAGCCCCTTTAAACTGTTTTAAATTATTCGGAATTGTCTTAGTCTCCAATTTGCAGATAGAGCCAAGGAAATCCATTTTAAATTTGAGAAGTTTATTCACTAAGCATGTTGTTTGAAGACAAAAGTTTCTGCAAATCTTTTCAACAAATACAGATTTCTTAGGTGGCTGTTATGAGTTGGTTCAATTTAATAAAGAAACACAAAAGCTGATTTAACTAAGCAGGAATTAATCTTTTCTACATGCTTTAACGTTTTAATAGGCTGAGTTTATTCATAGAATCACAGAATGGTTTGGGTCGGAAGGGACCTTTAAAGATATCTAGTCCAACACCCCTGCCATGGGCAGGGACATCTTTCACTAGATCAGGTTACTCAAAACCCATCCAACCTGACCTTGAACGCTTCCATATTGAGGTATCCTGTTCTGTTTTTTAAGTCCATGGGTGTTTGTTGTGTCTCTATTAGATGTCTGTTCCAACTTTTCATTGGCAAATTCATCATTAACTTTGTCTGTTTTCCAGTTTAGATTTTCCTTTTTTCTCTGTTTCAGAAGAGGGGCAGAAGTGATGTTCCTGTCACTGAACGGTGTCTTAATTCACAAAAGCATTAATGTAAGATAACTCAAATGGGAGATCCAGAACTTACATTCTCCTTACATTTTTTTGTCCCTCTGAACTACAAAGGTTGCACTCTGCTGTTTTACGAGACCTATGGAAAGAACTCGATGGAGCAGAGCAGTTTGCCTCGATATGCCCTGTTTGCAGAAGACAGTATAGTTCAGTCTGTTCCAGAACATCCCAAGAAAGAAAATGTGTTCTGTCTCAGCAATTCTTTTGGAGATGTCTATCTATTTCAGGTAAGAGTATGCATATGTAACTTTGTGGTTGTTTCCATTTTAGGATGTGTTTGTGAGTATGCACATGCATGTATATGATTGTATATACACATGCACACACACACATCATGCTTGTGCCTTTGACTTAAAAATAATAGCATAATTACACTATTACACTATACTATTATCATAT
The DNA here is from genome assembly GCF_030936135.1 of Gavia stellata. Taxonomy (NCBI): domain Eukaryota; kingdom Metazoa; phylum Chordata; class Aves; order Gaviiformes; family Gaviidae; genus Gavia; species Gavia stellata. The sequence goes on from NC_082595.1 coordinate 43,625,308, forward strand.
TGATTTCAGTGTATGATATTACTTCAGGTATGTGATATTACCCCAGTTGGCTCAGTCAATTATGGTTCAGAAATAGAAAGAACAAAGGTCACAAATCTGCAAGACACTTTTGGTACCTGGTTGTTACAAGCTTGTAGAAAATCAGCTTTATTTTCAATTTTTTTCGCATCTATTAGCATTCCACCCTTACAGAATGCTGTGCTGAACCCTGAATCTGCTGGCCTTGAAGAGAGTTTGCTTGAGCAAGATGTTCAAAAAAGAAGGCTAAAAATAATTTAAAGATCTTGGCTGCTTAACTGCACCACTGGAAATGTTATTAAAGAACAGTATTATGTGGAACTGCCTGCATAGAAACATGTTGATTCATACGCACACTTATAAATATCTCCAGTGACGCTTTGTGCAGATGTATTCTCTTTACCTGGCTTGTCCTCTCTCCACTAACTTGGCATTTTTTAAATAAGCAAACACCTCTCCTCAGACCTTACATGTAAAATCTTCTCTGTTGCCATGTTACCTGCAGAAGAGGAGGTTTATCTTTGAAACCTGGTGGGTTTTACCTTAGTTAATTGGAGGGATGAAGGATGCAAGTCACATCTTTCCCACAGCTCATATGACTCTGTTGTGCTCCTGGTGCTTTCAGACCTTGCAGATCTAAGAAGTAGAAGCCAGAAGTAGAAGCTGAAGGTTGGAGGCAACTCATGACGGAGTGCAGGAAAAGCTCACGCTTCCTTTATTTGCACAGTTTTAAAGATAAAGCCTTACTTCATTCATTTTAAGATAAAGTGCCTAAGATCACAGTGAACCCATCAAGCACTTCATGTCCTAGAGCTGCTGATTTTTTTTTCCTCTTTTCTGCTCATAATGTTGCGTTGTTGATTTGTTTCACAGGCGACAAGCCAGACGGATCTGGAAAACTGGGTTACTGCCATACATTCAGCCTGTGCTTCCCTCTTTGCGAAGAAGCTTGGGAAAGAGGACACTGTTAGGCTGCTGAAAAATCAAACCAAGAGTCTCTTCCAGAAGATTGACATGGATAGCAAGATGAAAAAGATGGCAGAGTTGCAGCTCTCAATTGTTAGTGATCCAAAAAACAGGAAGGCCATAGAGAATCAGGTACTGGAAACAATATTTTTACAGGAGCATATTTATCATTATGTCTTGCTTTGGGCTCTAACTGTCAGTGCTTTCTAGGCCTGAGAGTAATTGTCTCGGGGATAGCTGGCACGGTAGTCATAATTATTGCCAGGTTTCTACAGCAATCCAGAGCAGCGCAGGAGGTAGGCTCCTCAAAGCTGAGGATCAGACCAATCTGTTTTATGAGCACAAAGCTTTTTCTTTTCTCTTTTGGAAGAATGTAATTAATTTTCACTGGTTTATGATATACTTAGCTGTTAATAGTATCTATCTGTTACGTAGCATACCACAGAATATACAGTACGTTCTGTGAATTAAGTTAATTTATTAGTGAATTGCAGTAGAGATTTAAGAATAGGTAGTTACCAATACTGTTCTGCACCTTAAGACAGGACATGAAGAGTACTTTAACAAACAAAATTGGAGGAAGGACTAAGGCAGACAAAACCATGTCCTTCAGTTGAAATTTAGCCATGACTAGAAGGCCAGGATCCATTAGGCTTCATAAGAAGTCCTGTAGGAGTCTAAATGAAAACAAGAAGTAAACATCAGAGTTTTCCATCCCAGGTGGAAAAGCACTGCCATGAGTACCGCTGGCAGCCCTGGAGCATTATACCAGTATCAGTTCAAAGAAAAGGGGGACACTTAGTCACTAACAGCACTTCCTGTAACACTCTCTGGTTGTATACCTGGAATTTTTTATCTCAGTATAAGCCCAGGCTCATCACTGCTTAGCTTGGGAGAGCTGACATACTTACAGGCAAAATCTTTGCTCATGGCTGGAGCAGACAAAATGTTTGCATCCAAACTTGCATCTAGGCTAATTTTGTTTCGTTGCAGCAAGAAATGAGCTGAGTCATCAGTTGCCTTGCCCTGCAAATCTGAGTATGGCTTCTGAATGCCTCATGTGTTGCTCTGATCACGTTTTCAAATTATGGTGGTAGGAGTGCCTGAATCTTGGCTGAAGCAGCAGCTCAGTGCTGAGGAAGATTCACCACTAAGATTTGTTTTTAAAACAAAAACTGGAATGACCCCCTCAAAATGTAGTGTTCATGGTGTGTATGTACCTTGGGATTTTAGCCAAGCCATGCCTAAGACAAAAGGTCAGGACAGATTGATGAGCAGCTAGAACTGTTCCTCAGTGAAAATGGTCACCTTATTGTCTGTACGGTGATGCATAGACATCAAGCCTTACTCTGCTCTCACTTTCAGCACGTGAACCAGGAATCACTCCAGTGATACCTTATGGAAGGGCATCTTGAGGTGTTGACATGTTCCCCATATCCCCAGTTTTGCAGACAGCAACTGGCAAAAGATGCTTTAATTAGACATGCTTAGTGTTCAGGCAAAGACCTCACTACCCAGGGCCTCTTGTGTACTAAACTTGTCTAGTACTTTAGCCTAATAGGTCTGTGGACGGAGGTTGCTGTATCTTTTATTTTATTAGGCCATTAACAGAAGACATCTGATAATTTGAATTCACAGACTGGTATTTGAAAGCCCGTCCCTACCTGCCTTTCCAGTCAGAGTAGCTATTTCTCTGTCATTACTTTACGCTGCACATTATGGCCTCTTGAGCAGCAACCAAAGTTTATTTCCTTTGATCCAATACAGCATAATTATCTTTCTTTGATTAGTGGAACACTTTCAGTTTCATTAATTTGATGTTTATAATATTAAAATTCTTACTATACTGGTTTCAGCTTGATGAGGGTCGGACTGACTGGTACTGACTTCATTGTTAAGCTCCTGTAGCACACTTCAGTCTGAAGCTATAGAAGTAGAGTTCAATAAGTATGCAGGTTTGCGTAGGGTTTTGTGGTGCAGATGTTCATAAGCCCTTTGAGTGCTCAGATGTTCATAATTTATTTCCAGGTCACTTTATTTCATGGTCCAGAGCCTAGTGAGGTGAATGGAGAAGGAAAAACGTTAAGCATCCTTTTACTGCAGTAGATTTTGAGACCTAGAAGAATATACAGATTTCTAGAGATGTCTAGTGCTTGTAACATGTGATGCACTGAGGAAAAATCCTGATGTATATTAACTTAATTTACCCCTCCCCCCATTAGATACTGATGCTAGTAGTTTATCTAGAGTCAACTGAAGAGTATTAATGATCCTGTCTTAATATCTGCTAATTAGATGTTCTGTCCTTGAACAACTGCCGTTGTTTTCCAGCTCAAGTCTCTGGAAGAAGTTGGCTGGGTTCTGCTAGAACTGAAATCCGTCACTAGGGCTGCAGAAGATTTATTCCTGTTAATCTTCTGTCTGTGAATATCTCAAAACATTGAATGAGGGCAAAACAGTGAGACAAATAGTGAGATGGATCATGTGCAAACATCCGCTAGTTAGCAAACAATAAATTTATAATGAGCCTTTTCTCCAGTCTTGATCTCTTTGATCTCTATAAAATCTCTCCTTACAACTGCTGAAGGTTTATTGGCAAAGTCACTTCAGAGGAAAGTCAATAGATAATTGGGTTTCCTAATCTTTTGATTTAATGTCTCGGAGATGGGCTTTTGCAAAGGAAAAAAAAGTCTTGATGTAATTAGTAACCAAGAATTCTTAATATGTTTAGTAAACTGAGAATTTTGAAAAAACATTACTCCTGAGGGAGAAGTTTGCATGTATGTAGCTCAGTTGTTGAGTAACTGTAGTTGTTCAGTTGTCTTTTGCGCACTTTGAGTAACAAGAGGAATATAAATTCTGGGTTTGGTTTTGTGTAAATTTGGTGGTGTTTTCAATCATGTGGCAGTTATGATTCCTCCATGCTGAAGTATATTGTATTGCCAATACTGTAGTTTACAAGCATGCTTTACATCCTGTGCTGAAAAACTTCACTGCTGATATATTTTGGGAAGTCATTGGGAACAGTGCGATTGACTTCAGAGGGATCACGGTGGATTTTTATGTAGAAGGACGAAGCACAGTCTTAATTTCTTTCCACTGGGGAATTATCTTGGAAACTGTGATTTCTAAATCCTTTCTCCTTTTCCTTCCTCTTCCTCAGAAAAACAACCACCCAACCTCAGCTTTCTATTTTCTTTCATATCTGTATTGATTTAAAACCAATACTCTGCTGAAGACTTAGTAATTCACAGGGCTTTAAAAGTGAGCAAAACCTTTTCTGAAAGGCAGTTGCAGTAAGGAAACCTGGGCTTCTAAAATTGCTAAAGGTATTTTAATGTACATACATGTTTCTTTCTGGTGTCCAGCAAATGGACTGGAGAAGCTCATGTGACACTATCTTTTAGATTTAGTGGATTTGAAGGCTAGAAATTGATAAAGCTAGCGCTAAACAGAAGTGCAGACAAAAAAATGGCAAGGGAAGTGTTGGTTTTCTAGAGAAATGATTGTTTTAGAGACTTGATGCTATCGAACTGGTTGAGAAATGTCTTCAGCCTTGCCGCCTAGATCAGGGATTCTCTCTATCTGGGTTTACTGGTCCAATAATAATAATAGTCTTAGTAACTGTTTAAGAGAAAATGGCAGCCCCTCACATAGCTTTTGGTATTGTTGGGCAGTTTAGAAGAGATCAATGAAGCATCTGCGAGGGCAGTGTACATACAGCAGCCAGTCCCAGTAAGCCACTGGTGGCATGGCTGGAAATCCCAAGTCTGCACATACTACCTACAGCCACATGCATTTATATTACTATATGCAATAAATATGTTGTGGGTGGTGGTATTCCCCCAGGGTGTAACTTCTCCCCTAAACTGAAAATTAGGACAGAAGGTAGCAAGTTTGAAAATCCCCTGGCACCAAGACGAATTTCAAAGCCCATCTTTAAAAAAATTCTAGTTTTCCTACCTGTTCAGCCTGCTAGAGAAATCCCAGTGTTTGCTGTGAATATGGAGCCCTGTCTAACTGCTGCTGAAGTTAGAGAAAGGGATTACTAGCATTTATTCGGAGCTCTTTTAACAACATTTTGCACATCAAGTCAAAAGTGGGGCTGTCTGTGCCTGTAGAACTGGTTTTAATGGGATGGAAAGTCTACCTCACAGTGAGGGCACCACAGCTCTGGGTGTACTTCTTTATGTACTTGGTACACAAATCTATTCTGTTGTCTCACTTCAGAACAATAATATGAATAATAGTTGCTTGAAAGCATTCAGGGGTTTTCTCTTCAAATTTTAATATGTTGGTATAATCATGTTTTCCAGGCTGTTCAGAGCTTTCTGGTGTGATTCATATTTTCTGTGCACATGATACTTAACTTATTTATCAGATGGGTTATGAACATAGGTATTTACTTGCAGGCATTGAAATGACGAGGCATTAATGAGAAGAACAGGCACATGCTTGGAGATATTTTTATGGAAGTTTTCGTATGTGTCCTCCAACTAAAAGTAGTTTATCTGTTGCCATAAAAAAATAAGGGGATCAGTAAGATGGTGGTCTGTTTACTCAGGGTAGTTATTAAATCCATTAGTACTTTTCTTCCCTTCCCTGTAGTGGTCTTTGGCTTTTTACACAGAGCATAACTTCATTACATATTCTTTTTTTGTTTGTTTAAAATGTACCTGACTCTTTCTCTTTTCTCTCACATTTATAGGAAGATAATTGGAATAGTTTTTGGAATTTTATTACTCAGGCTCCTCAAAGCCCAAATTTCATGTTGTAATTTTCTAGAAAGCATTTGATGAAATATTGTCTGACATTCAGATGAAAACTGACAATAACAACACTCAAAGAGAATCTTTTCAGGGAACTTTGCTAGCACTTGCCAGTTTTGCCACATACAAATTCAACTTTAATCGCAATACACAGTTACTTTTCTTTCTTCCGTACCCTCCTAAACTAAAAAACATTATCTAAACTTGTTAGAACATATCTTCAGTGTGGGTGGTCTCTGAACTGGCTAGAGCAGAGCTCTGCTTTCTGAGAGGTTCAGTACTATTTCTTTTCAGGTGTCACTCTTCAGTGTAGGATAGGCCCTCCCTACATCATTAGCAAAATCCTTCTCCTTTGGTAGTAGACCATCAGTAAGGAACAAAGTGAGTAAGCAGCCAGAAAGTTAGGGAGGGTCATCTCCATTCTCCTCACCACTGCAATTACTGTTTTGCAGATGGGTGAATTTCCATCTTTGTTTTGCAAAAATTTAGTATAAAATAATGAAAAATTAATACACTATTACTGAATGTGGAGTTGCATAGTGTTATCTCATACGATGAAGCTGGTGGGGGAGCCTGTGCAGGAAGGGCTGGTCTTCTGGATTTTGGGGAGGGGCAGCTGGGTTACAAGATTCAGTGGCTTTCTTAATTACAACCCTAGCTATCCCTGCATGTGGTACTGCCAATTTCAATCAGATTATTGACAAGAATGTAAATTGGGTACATGTAGGCGCACTTCTGCACTATCAGAGATATGGGGAATAAGATTTCCTCTGTCTGTTTTGGTTAGAAATGATGAAAATTCTGTCCTTCCAAAACAAGCAGAAAGATGGCATTTATTGTAAAAAAAGCTGTTGTCTTGTTATTTCAGAAAGTTTTTTTAACCGTTTTTTAAGTCACTAGGCAGAATGAAGAATAAAGGGTATTGCTAATTGCACATCATTGTTGTTGTATTCTATTATGTTCCCTTTTTTATTTCTTTGAGCTAAAAGTTATGATGCTATCTCTGTAGTGTCCTTTAAAGTAATGGAATTTCTGGGAGAGTGATGTTTTTGCTTCTTCAAGTTCTCTTTAGGAAGTAATGACAATAAAAATCTTTTCCTTGTCCCCAGAAACCAAGTGACTCATTTATCCAGATGGGTACAATATGAATTGTGTCTGAGAACCAGGGACTGGAATGCAAAGAGTTTGGTGTTGTTTGTAATGTGGTTGAAAAGCTGTTCATATAAAACAGCAGCAGAAGTTTATTTTAAATCCATAGAGTTCCCTACATCAGCTTGCAGAGACACTTTCCATCTGGGAAGAAGATGTTGCGTAGGGGAAAATTCTGAATTTTTTACTGCTATAGATAGTGAATTGTGTCAGCGTGGAGCTCATGTTTCTTATATGGTATAAGAGCTATTACTAAATCCAATCGGTTTTAAAGGCTTAAGCACTGAGAGAAGGTCCTCCTCCCTGTGCATCTTTTCTTTTGTGCTGCCTTAAATAAATGCCAAGTGGAAAACTGGGATTTTGTTATCAGGTGAGCTGTCCAGAAAGTTTCTTCCATCCTTCCTCTAGGTCCTTGAAGTATTGCTGCCTCGAGTTGATACGTTGTCATCTGGCACTGCTTTCCACCATTCATTCACATACTGGTTTGAGTTTTATTACACTGAGCTCTTCTTACTTTGTACAGAACAGGTATCTGAAAATGAGACAGTCCTTCCTCAGCCCTCCAAAAGACGCTGTTTGCACTGTAGTATACGGAGGGCGAGGAGCCAGGGACCATCCCTGAGCCACACTGTCGGCACTGCCTTTGCTGGGACTGTCAGGGCCCTCCCTTTTACAGTCTGCAAACCCTGAGCATGTTCGAGTGGAGGTGGGGGTGCTGCTGGAAATGTCACCTGCAGAGAGAACTGCATAGCACGTAGGAGCTATGGATCCCCATGTCACCTGCTGGAAACCACTGGTCTGTATTGTTTGGTCTGAATGTATTTACCCCTTGCCTTTGCCAAGCTCCCACTTTAGAGTTTACCTATAGAAAACCTAGCAGGGTTACTGAATTAACAGAGACCTGCTTTCAAGCATCTTCCTTTAGGTCATCTGTTTATGTGATTTAAAATGTAATTAATTTCCCATTGTTTCTTAGTGTCTGAATAGATTTTTCACTAACCTGGAAGAGAATTGACTATTTATGTTCTGAAAATGATCATTACTGTTGAAGCACTGCCAAAAGTACCATGCTGATGTTCCTTTGTATGTTAACTCTTAAAAACTAATTCCTGAGCTAAGTCTCTGATGCAAAAGCTCCTCCCTTCACTTAGCACTCCCCATGTAATTACTGTCTTGTCCCTGCACCAGGTGTCCTTGCATGAGTTCTCCTGGTGGCCCAGGCTAAATAATTCATGGCCCTGATCCTTAAGGTTTACCACATTTTACTCCTTTCTATGTGTCTGCCACAGCCTCCTTTTTCTCTCTACCTTACAGGGTTCCTATTAGGCTGAATACACTTATTTGGGCGGCCCCTCCTTGCCTTTCTTCCAGGCTCTCTCATGCTGCCACTAAACCCAGAAATCCTTGCCTAACATTTGCCTGTGCTGAGAATGACAACTTCCCTTTCCTCTAGGAAAAGCCTTTAATGCTTTCCCTAAAAATTCACATGGAGGTTTTGAAACAGTGACTGAGAGAGGATGGTTTTGGATGCCCTGGGCACTGTAGCTGGCGGTGCAGGCAAGCACAACGCTCGGGGAGCGTTTCACGTGTGCTTGCTTGTTTTGGCGTGCCTCACTTCGGGCCATTATCTCTTATCTCTTTGCAGACTCGCTTCGTGCTGTGCTGCTGTTAGCCTTTGTCACCCATTCTTGCTCTCACTTTTTCCCCGTTTGCTTTTGAGCAGATTTCAAAAGGGACGTTTTGTCTGTGCGTGATGAAGTTAAGTCCTTGAGCTGTCTTTTGGGCAGTCCTCCCACGTGGAGCAAAGATTTGCCTCACACAATAGCAGAATAAGGATTGCAGCAGCTAGTCTGCAGGCTGTAAATTAACTTCATGGACCAGGTCACACTGCGCTTTGAAGTTGTTTCTTTTTTATTTGTGTGCTTCCCCCGTTTAGTCTTCAAGAATATAAATCTTTAGGAAGAATTATCATAGTTTAAAAGGCTTAGACAAATAGCAGCTGGTATTGGTTCGTGGTCTCCAATTGGTTCCAGACATCCCTGGTTTTGATAAGACTACAAGACGATCCCAGAAATTCCCTGCCTACAGCTTTTGCTAATGCCATTAAATGTAACATCATGATTACCGATGCGTTTGGAGCTGATTAGCTAGCATCCTGCGTGACTGATAAACACCGTAATTTAATTATTTCTTCGGAATGTCCTCATCTTGTACCCCACTCCCCCTTCTTAGATTCTCATTATTCTAAAATACAACTTAGTAGAAATGTTTAATGGGGATTTTGAAGAAGGCCTCAGAAACACAGGGATGCCTGTGGTCAGCTTGTGCTCAATGGGGACAGGATGCTCCACTCCAGCAGTGCCCAGAACAAGTCTTGCTCTGTTCCCGAGCTATTCAAAGTTGGCTTGGCTCTGTACCCAAGGAGGTGTCATCCCAAAGAGAAAGTTTTCACCTGAGCTTGTAGCTTTTGGCTTTGTGAAAAGCTGACAACCATGTTTTCATTCTATTTGGGTGTCGACATGGAGAAAGAGCTCAACACAAAACCTTCTATTGGAGTCGTCCCATGCGTAAAGTACTGGCAAGCAGAAAAATGCTCTCTGAGGAGTGTCTGAGAGCACAAAGAAAGCAAAATAAAGGGCAATGATCAAATAAACCCAAGAAGAAATGATTATTCTTTCTGGGGCACAAAGGATACATATTTTGAATGTCTGTGGTGAGAGATTAGATGAGGCGTCTTCATTATGTGCACGTCTCTGTCCTTTTTCTCTGGACATTTGGAAATTGCTCTCATGATAAGCTTTTGTAAATTCTATCTTTTGCTTTTAATAGTCGTTCCTTGAAAGATTTTTTTTTTAGTGTACTGTAAATGATAATTTTGCATTCGCAGATGTACATAATAGTGTATTGTTTTCCCTTTCTTCACCCTACCTGCCAAATAAGATTACCTCTTACTGCCAAAAGTATAGACATAACTGATGCCACAATTTGTGAGCACGTGGGTAAGGAAGACTAGGTAAGGTCTCTGTCAGTTGTAGTACAAGCCTTAGCGCCGTTTTGTTAACAGGGCCTTTTTTGCCCTTTCATTGCTCACTTCTTCATTTTTGAAAGTAAGAGGCAAGATACTTGTTTAGTTCTTGTGATACTTGGCAGCATTATAAGGAAACTGAACTGATTTTGCTTCTAGACGAGCCTGCAGGTCATAGTTCACCTGAGATTTTTATTATATTTATCAGCTTGTTTTCTAAGTCACAAAGGTGCTTGTCCCAACCTTGGCTAATCTCAGTGTAAGGTGATAATGTCCTGTGCGCGCAGGGACAGACAGGGCATGCCAGTGAAAGGTATGAAGTCAATGCACGTTAGAGAAAATGTGATGAACTTTCTCCGCAGCCCTAAACCACCTGTTGAACAACCAACATGCCGTGATTGGAGCTGACATTGGAAGATCAGCATTGTCAGGGGGTTTTAACAGTCTTCAGTCCACAAACTTGGTGTACATTAACCCAATGGATGTGCCTTTTCTGCCTTCCCATGTGTGAATGTGCCTACTCTATTAAACACAGCTGCCTTTTTATTTGTGCTATTTATTGGTATTAATGTATATTGTACACTGTGGGGCAGATTTTAGCTGCAACTACCAATCTGTAAGTTGGGAAAATGAAAAGCAAAATTTGACTTTTTTCTGTGCAGTGCATAAGAATATGTGTTTGTGTAGATGAGTTTGTATCTACACAAATACTTGAAATCTGTCATCTGAGCCTTAATTCAGAGCTTTATTAGTCTACCAAATGTTTAAGTCTCTTCACTTTCCTAATTTTACATTGAAACTGGATTAAGCTTTCTGTTACAACTGCATGTACCTGTGTTAGATATGTTTAAAAATTGCATGAAGGGTATGTGTATTCTTGCTTTTGGTCCAGTGGTTTGTATTGGGCATAGATAGCTCATTTTTGCAGTTTGTCTGAGCTAAGCATGTCTTAACCTATTAGTCAGGCAAAGAACCGCACACACTTGTCTTGCCAATATTGTCTTCTGTTTACAGATAGAGGCCATAGGATGATAGAAAAGAATGAGCAGTACCTATCAGTGTAGCTACTTTGCTTTGTGCAGTGCATTAGCGTAGCTATGCCGCTTTGCTTTCAGCCAGCCAGCTATACAATCTAAGCTCGTAAAAATGAAGGAAACAAAACTAATCTCCAAAAAGGAGAGAGAGAAGGAGGGAAAAAAAAAGCCTTCGTGAACCACAGGGTTGTGTTTTTATGTAACTGCTTTTGTGGCTATCAAACTACTCGAAGTTCATGTTATGTTCCTCTTGTCAGTATGCATTTAAGACCACCAGCTTTGTTTTATTTCAAGCCATCTTTTGGGTTGATGTAACACAATATGACTGAATGTGTTTTGGCAGGGAATAACTAATCTAATCCATATACTACCAGATGAAAGTAATTTACTATGGGTTTGGGGAAGAGCTCGAATTTTCAGTGCAGACCACAAAGACATTTTTCCCCTTTTAATTGTCCCTTTTTATATCTAAACAGATCCAGCAATGGGAACAGAACCTGGAAAAATTTAACATGGACCTTTTCCGAATGCGATGTTACCTAGCCAGTTTGCAAGGTGGGGAGCTCCCAAACCCAAAGAGCCTTTTGGCTGCTGCCAGTCGTCCTTCAAAATTGGCGCTGGGGCGGCTCGGCATTTTCTCTGTCTCATCCTTCCATGCACTGGTAAGTCCGAATGCACTTTTCATGGGTGCGTTACGCAAAGCCATCATTAATATTGTACTTAGATGTGGAATTGTGCTGGGATAATACATGGCTGCACCCACATGCATTGCTCAGGCAGCCCTGTTCCTTTTTCACCCTTTCTGCCTGTTCCTTGATGGCAAATAAATTTTCTCTACAGAGACAGACTTTGAAAACATGAGGATATGGCCATGCTGGTTTTTGGCCCCCGAGGACTCCAGAATTACATACTTCTGACCTATACCTAAAAAAAGAAAGAAACCAAAATATTCTCCAGATGTAAATGAGTCACTGTGTTGAAATTTTGTCACTGCGATTTCACCTCCACTGAGTTAAGAGTTTAAAGTGTATAGGAGCTAAGTCACTTAGAATGAAAAGAGCCTAACACTGAAATTTCCAAAAGTGGTTCAGGTCCCTCTGGGCTGAGCTGATCTTTTTTGGAGGTCCCAGATGGCTCCATTTTTCAGAAACAGTTTGATACCCTACTGAAGAGGAAGTACTTTTAGAATAGGCTAAAACTAGAGACAATCCAAAATTATAACTCACTTTTTAAGAACTGTGAGCTGTATCTGCGAAGAAGAATGAGGAAGAACCTCAGCTGCTGTAAGCTGTTGTCACCCTGTCGGCTTTAAATGAAGTATGGCAGTAGCAGGTTCGCCTCTGCTCTTTAACCTTGGCAGGGCTGCGAGTCTGATCTTGGCAGAGAGGCGTGGACCACATTTGCTGCATGAGAAGTCAGTCTGAATAGTAGTCCTGAAAGTCCTGTCAGGGAATGTGTTTCTCTCTGCCACTGTTTTTATCTGTGTGGTTTATGTCATTGCTTGTTAATAACTCAATGCCATAGCATGTTTATCTCCTATGTTTGGCAATTTTGAGAGTCTTTCTTCCTCTAGCAATTTCATATCTGAATGATAGGTTATCATTTCTTTGGAGTCTTTTCATTAACCTCTTTTGTTGTACAGAGAATTATTTTCTCAGTTCCTTCCTTCCTATGACCTTCTAATTTTGCCCCACGACAAAAGAATTACACTATCACGCCACTGGAATACCAAAACAAGCATCACTGCTGAATGTTTAAAACACTGTCCTTGCACCTTGGCATTGAGGTGAACTGAAGTAACTCTCATTTGATGCCTGAGGTTGAAATAACTGTCAATATTTTGCTTTTATGAAAGTGATATAGGAAGACCTGTCTCTGTGTTTAAACAGATCTGCTCCAGGGATGAAGCTGCTCTCAGGAAACGTACCCTATCTCTGTCACAAAGAGTCCGAAATAAGAAGGGTTTATTTTCTTCACTAAAAGGACTGGACACATTGGCAAGAAAAGGAAAAGAAAAGCGACCTTCCATAACTCAGGTAGATCTTATTTGCTGGGGATGGCATAGAAGGGCTTGTTTCTTGCATGACTTGCAAGTCACGGCAGACTTGCAATGGGAGCATGACTTGTGAAGAGTATGTATCTAATTTTGGGTTTCTTTGCGATAAATAAGATTGGTGAATGAGAGGTTTTGATCCAGTGGGTTAGTTTGTTATCAGCAGCACGAGACCATCAGGTTTGAATTTGTAACAAAACTTGCCTTCTGGCACATTGCAAACTGTTTGGAAGTAGGGTTTCTTTGGAGATAGCCTGTATGCGCTGTCCTTAACACAGTGTTGTGCTGGCTTATGACTGGGACTGGGAAGTACTACTGCAATTTATTGTAGAGTAACACAGGTGAGTCTTCAAGGGAAAAGGAGGAGAGATTGCTGCAAAAACAGCCATCTTTGGCGTGGTCTCTCAAAGCAACACACCCTGCTTGGAAGTACATTTTAGCCAACAGGAGAAGACTGCTGTTACGCAGGAGGCCAGCTGCAGGTGCAGACAGCTGACTAATAAAGCCGTCCCAGTTTACACCAGCTGAAGGCTTGGCGCAGGTTTGATGTGCTGGGGCAGGCTGGCCCCAGGGAGAGGGGCTGTGCTTGTGCATGCCCCCGCTGAAGGGCTGCGTTACTGCTAATGAAGCTACAGGGTCATTTCTCTTTGTGAAACTAATGTTCCATGCACGCATTTAGCGTAAACTCCACACTTCAGGAGTCTGTATTTTCTCAATAAAAACACAATTAAACATGAAACAAAAGTTCGCTGCCTTCTTCCTGACAAAAAGGTAAATAACAGCAGAGACACTTCCTTGATGGTGAGGCAGAAGGGGTAGAGGTGCATCCACGCTCAGAACATTACTGTTTTCACTAGCCTTTGCCACATCTGCTGTTTCTCCTGCAAGGCAGTGTTTTGTGCATTGTTCATTAGGTGACTTTGCTCCTGCTGTTCTCTGGCCCTTATATTTTGATTTTATTAGTCAAAAGTCTATGATCAGCACTTGAAAATCGGCTGTTCTTGCATGTCTGGTAATCTGTTTGTGGAGTATTTAAACAAGCCTGTCTGTACGCATACTGCAATAGTCCCAGAGCTGATGCAACAGATTTAATGTGGCAAAATAATACGTCAGGATTTTCTGGGTCTAGTGGTTTGTATTTTTAATAGGTAAATATTTATCTATGTGTTACACTGGGATTAAGCTTCTTTGGGTGACTGTTACGCATTTTAGCATATTGATCGAGATGTGTTTACATCGTGAAATTTGAATAAGAATAAAACTCAAGTCTGTCTTACGAGAGAGGGAACCGAAGAAGAAATTTTCTCCAGGTTGTCCTTTTCACATAATGTTCCCTGTGTTCCCCAGCAGGTGAGGACGGTCTGCAAGTCCTGCACCTCTATTTCTTTATTAATAAGAGCTCTGAGGGAAGGGATGTTATGCTCCTTAGCTCCGTTCCCAATGGAGCTGATACCTCGCACTGTCTTAACTGGGTAGTAAGTCCTCCTGTATGCTTTATAGTGCATGAAGGGGATTCTGCGGGGCTTGGGGACAGGGTATCTTATTTCCGTGGCAAGGAGGGGAGGCTCCTGCTGCTTTCCCAGCGCTTTTCTGAGCACGGAGGAGGGAGCCCTGGCGCAGGCGGAGGTGCCCCCGGCGTGTCCTCACCCTTCTTACTCCAAACCTCACAACCAGCTGGCCTAAAAAAGTGTTCATTTTCATCCACCAGCTGAGGTTCTTGATTTTTTTTTTTTTAATTAAACATCCTACAATAAAATTAAGGAAATGTAAATGCTGAGTGTTGCATATAAATAACACCGGGCTATGACTCATACCCATAAAAGTGAGAAATTTTTAAGGGCATGGCTTGAAAACTGACCCATGAACCTAGAAGGTGGCTGAAAAGGGAGCCACATCCTTGCTCAGTCTTGTGTGTATGCACATAATTGTATATCAAAATCATAATAGGCCTGAGGCTGCCTTTCTTGTCATCTCTTTCAGCCCACTGGGAAACTGGGGTAAGCAGAGAAGTGGAGCTCACTTCTCTGCTCATTGTGCTGCTATGTCTGTGTCAAACAATAGGTTAAAAATGTCTTGCTTGCTTGGATTTAATTAAAGTTCCTTTAACTGGAGCTGGTATGTTTTAATCTGCCCTACCCTAGCTTCAAAATTAGATGGTATATTCTTGAACATTGTTGTGTTAGAGAAGTTTTTAATTTTATCTTAAGTTTAATTTTATGGTATTAATAAAAAAAAGGTTCAGAGTTTCTATGCTGGGAGGCTTTCGTAAACATTAATGAAGTGGCTCAGTCTTTTACAAATCAGTTAATAAAACTGCACTGTAGCAGATGGGGGATGTCTAGGCTCACATTATCCTTAGTTTCTTAAATGCTTATCTGCTTTCTTGTGTCTAAATGATAAACTGTTTTGAGAAATCATAAACAATAAAATACTTTGATTACATCTGTGGGTGAGACAAGGAAGAGGAAGTTCAGAAGTGGTGCCCTTTATTTGCATTGGCAGAAACTGGATTTCATATGAAATTTTAAGAGAGAGATTGTTGTTATCTTGGATTATCCAAAAGGCTTTTGCTAGTACAAAAAAAAATTCAAAAAGAAAAGAAAAACCTGAACAAAAAAAGCTCAGATGTAAGTTTCATATTGTCCTGATTTGTTGACTGCACAAGGAGTTAAAAAAACGCTATTTATATTTGAAGTTCAGGGGGGTAATGTTGTTACCTGCAAATCTTAATATCATGTATAAACTGTATAGATCTATCCATGTGTTCATACAACTCTTAGCACCAAAATATCTGATTGTATCCATAGCCATTTATTGGATATTTAAAAATTTCATTAGTAAGCCTAACACCTTGGTGAGATACTAGTAGCTAAGCTTTCAAAACAGATGGGGAACCTCAGTCTCAGTTTCTGCTTTTATCACTTCCAAAGCAGACACAGTAGTCAGCTATTTTCATTACTTAATAGTGGGGGTTTTGGGTCACGTATGCCTTTAAAGCTAAGCTAAAAGTTTCCATCAATATTGTCAAGCTAACTGCTTGGTTAGAAGAGATGAAAAACTATAGGGTAAGAAGTTTTAGGAAACAGCAACAATTATTTGAAATAGTTTCTTTAAGTCATGAGATTTGTAGCAGTATCCCAAGGGTGAAACTATAACTTCTAGCGTAGTGCATGGTTTGAAGGTAAATGACTTTAATCTTATTGCTAAACAGAAGATAGGAAAAAACAAGGACATGAATGCCTTTATAAATATTTGACTGTGAGTGTGGATGTAGCCTGAAAGAGAAAACTTGCTTAAATTTTCTTTATAGAGGGAGATTTGTATGTCTTTAATACTTCTTCTAGTCAGAAGAAAGCAATAAAAAGTACAAAAAGATCCTTGGGGTTTAGCAAGTTGAGATATATTTATTCATTTAGTTTTCTTTTTTTTTTAAAAGAATTTACCTAACACAGATAAGAAATAAAGGGTTTTATTTGTTTAACTGTTTGTTTATCTGTAACATTTTTAATAGATTTTTGATTCAGCGGGAGGAAATGGATTTGCTGGTGTCCAGAATTCAGCCAACTCTGCTGAGGTAGGATATGCCTGTCCTCATTCTGCACCATCTTCTTTTTAAATTCCTGAATATATTTCACTAAGTGTACGATGAGGCTCGTTCAGAAACCCTACAGATGTTCATAAAAGTGCAGTTAGTGTTAGATGGCTGAACGGTAACTCTGCTAATGAAACCATTTTAACATAAGTTTCTGAACATGCATGGTAGCCTTTTTTTTAAAAAAAAATTAATAAAAATCCCTAGAAGCTTCTTCGCATCGCTAATCCTTACAGTGTATACATTGTCTGTAAGTTTGTGTCTGAGAGAGATTTGGAACCGAGCTTGTGTGAAAGCATCCTTCACAGTGTGGCAAAACCCAAGGTGTATTTTTCCCCTTTGCCTACTTCAACAGAACCTGTATATTTTGAGTATAAAAGCAAATAAAGTCTAATTAAAGTCTGTGGAGCATACCAGCAGAGAAGTGTGAGTTAATATATAGCTGGAGATTGCCCAAGTAAAGGAAGAGGAAGCGGCATCCCCCCAATGGCATTACCCAGTAAATAGCTGCGGCTGATGTTCTCCAGTGCCCAGGAGGAGGAGAGCTGCTGCTCGCCCCTGCCTGGCATGAGTCACGGTCCCTCTCAGCTCCCGCAGCCTCCCTGGGGATAACGTCGCCGTCAGCCGGTCTGGAAGCAAAGCAGGACGCTCCAAAATCCATAACTGCATAAATGTAGGACCACTGAGTGTTGTCTGTGTCCTGCAGGGCTTACACAGACAGAGTCCTTCTCCCTCGGTAGGCTTGTGCCCATAGGCTCCAAATAAAAGATTCAAATTAAGTCTTAGGCACAGGGTTTCTGGACTTTGTTTTCTGTATGCTATAGCTGGATTTCTTTAATGGCAACATGTGCCAGACTAAAAAGGGTATTTGTCTTCCCACCTACCCTCTGTCCCTTTTCCTCCTTTGTTCCCTGAACCAGATATTCCCCCGATGCAGTTTAAAACTTGAAAGAAGACTTTAAAAAATCATACCACAGTACTATTCCCTTTTAGCCGAGTTTGTGTACCAGGTATGAAACAAAAAGTCAAAATCTGCATTTAAAACGAAATATTGCTCTTGAAAATGATTAACTATAATGAAGAGCTGTAATGAATCTCATGAGGAAGGTTTGGACAAAGTTCATCATTTCTCATAGGTTTTTATGTTGTTTTTTTGTATCATTATGTGCTACATGGTTTATTTTCTCATCAAGTGCATTCATTTAATGGCTAGGTAATAAAGAAATATATAATTATGCAGAAGTTATACCACTGAGAGAAGCATCTCCCACTGACAGCAGCTAATCCTGTAATGCTGTTTTGCCTCCTGAAAGTATCTTTACATTTTGACTGTTCTTTGAAGCAGTGTATTGAATGAAACACCTGAATTCCCCTAGTTACTTGACCACTTGCCTGTTATTTCCTGGGGTGGAAAAGTGTTTTTACAAATCACTCCTCTTTTTTAAAAATAAATTGCAGTAACGAGGGATGTCTGGGTGAAATGATCTCTTGTAGAGAACACTTATAAATTCCTCCAGAATGTACAATGGGTGTGGTGTGATATGGCATCCATTTCCCGCCTCAGAGGCAGCATACACAATTCATTCCTGTCCGGTCCTGTTAAAACGTGGAAAGGTTTGGTCCCTCCCAAACCTGAGAAGAGGCGAAATCTCTTGGGTGCACCCCCCGAAGGTTTCTCCCGAAGGGCTGTGACGCCAGTCCCTCAGTTTAGCGCCGACCCACTCCGAGTTGGGAGGTCGATGGTGCTGCCTTGTGCAGTGGGGTCTTCTGTGGGTCTCCTGTCCTCTGGCGTAGTAAGTGCATTTGCTTTTCCTGAACCCTTCTGAGGAGACAGAGAAAGGTTTTGAAGGTGCCAGGGAGCAGGCAGAACGAAGTCCTCTCCCTTTGGTGCTCTGTAAGGGACAGGACAAGGTCTGCCTTCCTGACCCAGCTCTCGCAAGAGGGTTTATGCGTTCTCAGTAGCTGCTGGATAAAAGCAGCCTGCTCCAAACTCAGGCAGGGGCTCGCAGCCCCACTCCCCAGGCAGAGGGGACCAGCATGGGGGCAATGTCACTGCAGATTTTGGGCCAAGCTTTTACAAAGTTTAGCAGAGTTTTGTTTGAAGACTGAAAAATACACCCCAATTTCGATGCTGAAGCAGAGCTCTGGAGCGCAACCTTATTTCTAGAAAAGCATTATTATTATTATTATTATTACTATTTCAACCTTATTTCTCAAACTTTTTTTTTAATGGGAATTAAGTGTAGCGTGGGCATTTTTAAGAGCCTGACATTTGATGAATCATGCGACAACTCAGAAATGATTCATTGTAACTCTGAAAACCGTTACTTTGGCATCAGCCCAATTTTGTGGGCTGATTTCAAATGAAAAACAAAAACAGCATCAAAAATTTTATAACATGCTACCTGACTAGTGCAGCGAATGACAAATAGTGAAGTCTGCCAGGGAGGCTGTATTTTCTCTGAAAAGGATGATAAAACCGGAGGCAAATAGTGGGGGGAAATTATGAAGTAACCTATTGGTCCTGCAGCAGCCCTGTGGCACAACGTGTGACAGTCTGCAAATCCTGGCGCCTATTGCTGGAAAATTGGATGGGTTGTTATAACTTTATGTGGCAATGAATGAATGAACTATTGTAGAATTAGTCACTGCAGGCATAACAGGAAAAAAAAATCTCTTTTCATGTCAGATTTTCTGAGATGGAAAATGTGGATGAAGCAACAGTACCTTGACTGCTGTTAAGGAACATAGTTGTGTTTAATAACAGAGGCGAGTTTATCTCAAGGCATATGCTTGAGCACCAGTGTACGTGGCAAGGAAAGGAAAGCATCTTACACTGGCTGCAGAACTTTATGTCCTGACTTAAAAGCTTCTGGAAGAAGGTGGCCTTAAACCTATTTCTCGTCACCTTCATCCTCTGTTTTGGGTTGGATTTGTTTTTATCTCTGGCAATAGTGAGATTTATTTCTGTTGGACAGATTTGAAGAACTACTGTTGCAGTGCAATAAACCATTGTGGTAGTTACAAACCTCTGAGCTGCTGGGAGCATCTCCCTAGCTGAGGCAGTGTAGCTTCGGTTTTCCATGGAGGAAGCCGCTGGAGAGTTCAGTCTGATTCATTCCTGCTCAACTCTTGCAGCCTGCCTGCCTTGCCCTTTCTCCATTCTGTTATTTACACCATGGGAGGAGGTCAGCATTTATTCCTCGGCACTTGATATAGTGCTTTTGGAGAGGACTGTGCTTCTACAGGAATTATCTTCTTCAACACCACCAGTGTTATGAACAGTCTGGAACCACAGCCACCAAGATGAAACTTCACCTGCTGTAGATTTCATCGCTCCATTAATTGCAGTAGCATAACAGGATTCCTGTTAGGTATAGTAGTTGCTGGTTTTTAGTAGGATTTCCATGGACCTGTGTTAATTGAAATTCCATTTTCAACTAATTAAAAGGGACAGTTGAGCAAGAGACATAAGATTCATAAACGCCATTAGTTCATTAATATTATTCCGCCCAAACCAGTGTTACTCTGGCATCAAATTATTACTGTGCCGTACTCTGGGTCGGCTACAACCTGAATTTCTGCATTGTTTGGTAATTACCTGAATAGGATTGCTTACTACATCATTTTCACAGCCACAGTTGTTATTTGGAAAAACAAAATAATATTGGTCTCTCTGTTGCTACTGGTTGATTGTTGTCAATAACTTTGCGGCCTGCAGCGAGGGAAGCAGTCCCTGTGCAGTGATTTTACTGCAGCTTTTAATTGCAGTGCACCCGTGGGCTTGTGTCCCTGCAGAGCCAGGAGGAAGAATTGCATCATCAAGGGGCTTTATGTAGACAACAAAACCCCACAACCCAAACAAACAATCAAACAAAAATACAAAGAAAAAGCATTAGGGAGGTAGGCACTCCTGAGAACAGCTCAGGGTATCTTAAGCTCTGTCTTGGGTGGCAGTTCTGCCTCTTCAGGGGGTTATTGTCCCTTTCTGTTGACTGGAAGAGGAATTGAGGGACCCTATCTGTGTAAACTTAAATGCCTTGATGTGGGTATTTAAGTGATGTCCTGAATAGGCGGACCCAAATATATAGGTAAACTCCAAATTCTGAGCAGCTCTCAGTGTTTTTCTTCTCCTTGTGTGGCTTCCTTTGAAACACGTAGCTTGAAGTGCAGCACAGAACAAAGTGTGAGAATGAATGGTGAGAAAGAGACAGGGAATTTATTCAGGGTGAATGTTGTTATTTGATCGAGTGGAGTGGCTTTGGAACTAGGGTGAATTTGAACCAAAATGGTAAACAGGCAAATACCCCGTGCTACCTATGAAACAGTATGTTCTTAAAGTGTAAAGAGAACAGGAACACTTTATTCCTGCGTTAGTCCTTTATTATGTTATGGCAAGCCTTGCTCCACAGTGCTCTCTGCTGGAATTTTGCTGTATTATAATTTTTTGTCAAAATTGCAGTAATTCTGGGGTTTTTTTGCATTTGTTAATTAGGTAAAATTGTAGTAGTCAGTTCTTCTTAAGAGTTTATTCCCACTACAATAAAGTATCAGGTAGCTACGTATTTTCACTTCGAGTTAAATCAACAATTAATATGAGATAAAGGCATAAAAGCCCATAATGGGAATGCAGCAGAAGTGCCATCCGTTCTCAAGAAAAACAAGTCTTTGATAGTGAATGAGAGCAGGTAACAGAACTTTGTCCTTGTTGTGCCATGGGGAAATACACAGTACTGTGTCTAAATACATATAGATTGCAAACTGCCAATATAATTGTACTTTGGGGATTTTTTTGCAACATCCACATATGTTGTACGTTTCTCCCTTGTTTCCAGCAGCAAGTTGATGACTTTTTGAATGTCTACTGCTCAGTGCCAGAGAGCATCCAGAAGGAAGGTGCATGGGAAACACAAACATATGTTCACTTCTGTGACGGCCAAGGAGTGGCACTGAGTCTCAAGCCAGAGCACAGGGTGGAAGATGTTTTGTCTTTGGCATGCAAGGTACTAATTTTTCGTGTATGATTGCACCTTGTTAATAGCTGTGGGCTTGAGAAGGAACGTAATATGTCAGAGGATGCCTAAATAGTGAGAGCATAATACCAGCATCTCCCTGTCACTGTATTAAGGCACGTTGCTCTGTTTCCTTTAGTTGTGTTATTTATGTATTGTAGCCAAGGTAGCAGGGTTGTGGAAAGGTTTTCAAGAAGCATTGCTTGAGACAGCGCATAGTGAATACTTAAAGAGTGGTGACAGTTTGCTGGGTAGTCAGCCCCTGAGAAATTTCAGCACGTGTCCACTCTACATTGTCACTTGCAGCGAACACAGTTGTTCTGTGCAAATTAATCACATAGGAGTAATAGGGACTGGTTGAGTTATTGTCAGGAGATTAAGACATTTAAGGCTGCTGTGACAAAAGCTATCATATATGTTTGGTTCTTAAAGGACCCTTTAAAGCTTTTAATTAAATACCAGCTCTACTTGTGAATTTCAAAGAGTGCATTCCCTTCTGAAAGTCAGTGCCAGCAATTTGAGAGGGATTGCTATAGATCTTGGGACAGAAAACTGAGTCACAGGTTGAAGGTGAAGTAGAAATACCAATTTTGACTACAGACAAAAGACCAGCACCTCTAGAACATTGCAACGTACCTAGCACCTTTGTCTCCACATGTGTCAGTGCTTGAATTTAGCTGTAACTTCATGATTCAAGTCATTTAAATTATGCAAACAAGCTTTTTGGAAAAACTAACTTTTTACTCCCAAGTTCTGTTTTCTGACAACTGGTAAATATAGTCTGTTTATTTCACAAGGAAAAGGGAAAAATAGGAAAAAAAGGAGCCCTGCTCTGTACAAAATCCAGCTGTAGCTTTTGGCATAAGTTACTGTGAACTTTCAGGTGAGCTCATTCAACTGGCTTGAATTTAATGAATTTTGAGGCTTCTAGTGGAGGAAAGGACCCAATTTAATGGCTTTTTGCACCGGGTAATGTTGTAAACAAAAAAAAATCATTAAATTATACAAGTTTTTAAAAGTCCAGGGTGAACTATAGTTTTAAAATCAAAATAAGCACACTGATTTAGCCAAGTCACAACGTGTCTCCATGGCATCACTGAGAAGAAATTGTTTTCTCATTGCTTTTACTGGTGGAGACTGAATCCTGGAGAAACAGTTTAACGCCTGGCTTTACTTTTTAAAAAATCACGGTGTACCTAGTTAGGCTAAAGGGATTGTCTGAGACATTATGTGACCACCAGATGGCACGGTAGAGCTGAAACATTTGGAAGTAGTTACAGTGACATGCAAGACCCCTGAAAGAGGAAATAAAATTTATAAACGTAAAATTAAGTTGAAAAGGAAATTCCTTACCTCTCTTACTCCATCATTCCAAAATGTTTGTAATTGTAAAGCTGACTTTTAATTTTCATTGTCTGTATCGCATGAAAATTTGGTTTTAAATTATTTGATTTTTTTCTTAAACATTTTTCTGTTTTATTTTTTTCTTTCTATTCTGTGCGTAAAGCTTTTCATAAGCATTCTCTAATGCTGAATACTTTCTGCTCATCTATCCTGGTTCTTTTCCTTGTTTCATTTTCATTCTGCTCTGGTGAGTGTAAGGAATCTTTCTTCTTAACAGAACATGTTTGAATGTTATGTGTTTAAGGATAAAGTTCAAAGGGGTGGTTGTTTTTTTCCCCTTTGTTCATGCTTTATGGGTTTTTATACTTTTCTCATTTCTGTTTTCCATTTGAGGCTTTTGGATAGCATGTATAGAAAAAAATGTGCATTTGAATACAATTGTTCAGGATACAGAACACATGCAACTTGTAAACCCTTACACATAATAAAATGTTAAGGTAATTACTAGTTACTCAGTAGATTTAGATTTTGTAAGCTGCAGAGATGCGTTAAAGAGGTTAAATAACCCTCAGGGATGCAGTCATTCCTCCTCTTTTAGAAATGTTGCTTCCTCCTGTTTTAGAAATGTTGCTCTGTTAAGATGCTAAAATGAAATGTTTTGTGCGGTGGTGTCACCAGCATCCTGATTTTCAGAGAGACTCCCATCAGGGGCTCGACACTTTCGGGCTAACATCCTTTGGGAATATTCCTATTTCCCTTTGACTTCCTGTTGAGACAGGATTTTTGCTTTGACCTCACATGGTGAAAAAAAAATAGGTGAAACTCTCTGATTGTAGATGAAACCCAGCAATAAAAATGAAATCCAATAAAGGCAAACCCTTAGGGAACCTGCTTCCCATCCCATCCCCTCTCCTAACAGCCCATATATGCATATACATTTTCTACATTGGAAGAAAAAGTTGCTGAGCAGAACTGAATCATTAAAAATAGTCACAGAAAAAGATGGTTGTAAGTGTAAGTTCAAAAGGACAGAAAACAGTTGTGATATCTTTGGAAACATATAGCAGTGCTCAGTTAATCCAATAGCCAAGACATAGTGTTTATGAAAGGATTTGGGAGGATTGTAAGGGAAAATGGAAATTGCAGTTGAACCTTATCTTCCAAGCAATGCAGCTAGTTTTGTTTATACCACTAAAATAGTTAGAAAATGACTTGTTGAGGATTGCTTTTGCGTGATTTCTAAAGAGCTTTTTGTGTGTGTGTGTCATTTCTTCGTCTTCTGGGATTCTGGAAATAAATAACAAATTGCAAACCCTTTTCTCTTTATTCCTTAGATGAAACAGCTGGAGCCAAGACACTACGGCCTACAACTCAGAAGACTGGTTGATGAAAATACTGAGTATTGTGCTCCCGAACCATATGAATACATAGTAGACCAGGAAAGTGTGACTCCTTTTAGATAAAGATCCATGATGTCTGTAGCTACAGTTGAATTATCACCTATGAATATGTGTGATTTAGATCTAAAATAAGGTTTTAAAGCTGTTTCTCGATTACATTCTGCCATCCTCATTCACACAGTCCGTGCCTATGCAGCCGTTTGGGTGGCTAGGCACTGCAAACACTCCTTTCAAGAACCATTTGAAGATTTAAGGGGGCTTCTGGTACAAAAGCAAAGTGTCAGTCTCTACTGCAGACTGGGTTTTCTATCTTTAGCTTACTCTGCATTTAGTCCCAGTGACAGCAGTGACGCTTGCACAGTAACACAGTTCTCTGTGTAAAGACAGCAAGTTTTGGCTCTTCGTTGATGCAAAGAATATTGTGCTTATTTCTTGTGCTGTACCTCTGGGTTTTGATACTTGCAGTTTCATAATTTGATGACTTCTGTTACTGTTTCTGTCCAACAGGTGTATGATGAAATAGAAATTTGTCCATTAAATGTTTATCACGTTCATCTTACAAAGACTGAAAACATAAGTGATTTTGGTAAGCTCTCAGGAATTTTTCTTTTTATTCTTTTCATTGCTTACTTTCTCTCTTCAGGACTTTTCTGTCTCTGAGAGCAGGTAGAGCCATCTTTGATAGCTCAAAGTCCGAGTCTGCAAAGGACTAGAGGCATTATAACAAAGACCCAAACTGGTTGTTTTACACTGGCAAGCGTGTTTCTTATGTTTGGAAAGGGTCCATGTTCTAATTCTGTTGTGCTGGCCGAATAATTCAAGCGTGGAATTGTCAGAAGACAAACGCCCTTTGCCAGGATTAATACCATTGGTCTCAGTCAGGCCATGGTCAAGGTCTGCCCTTTTCTTTTTTGGTAGTGGGATCCTCTGTTGGCAGACTATCATCAACAGAGTGTCCTTTGGTACAAATTCTGACAGGCTTTTTATCTGTGGGAGGCGGTTATGCCTAGGAATAATTATATACCTTGCAAAGATACCTTTGTAAGGCATCTCTGTGCTGTTCTTTAGCTGCAAGTCTGTTGGTATAAATTATTCCTTTCTGGGCTGTCTCACTCACTGGTCTGTATGGATTTGCTGCTTTATAGTTTGGGTTTCCAGTTTTGGATCTGTTTAAGACACCTCTGTGTCTGATGGACACGCTGCAGAACTCTCACCATAACGATGAGCTGTGTTACTGAAATGTTATGTGGCGCTGAGGTAGAAAATACTTTTTTTGAAATGTAATTTTTTTACAGCACAGCATGACATTTCCTGCAAGTTGAAAAGTCCTATTAACTTTAACAGGCCTTACAATGACTGAGAAACAATGTGATAATTTCTCTGTATTCCGTGGGTGTGTTCTCACAAGTATCCTCCCTCTGGTTGTCTAGAGTCTACTAAATACACAAAATAAAAGCGAAATGTTTCTGAGAAAGTTTATTTGATTTAAACCTCTTTTACTTCAGGCTTTGCTGTCACAGCACAAGTTGATGAAAATCAGCATCTCACCCGTATCTTTGTAAGTGATGTTCTCCCTGATGGACTGGCATACAAGGAAGGTATTGTATCATATTTAGGTTTAATACTGTACTTCATTGTCTTTTTAAAGTCTCAAAACATGAAGGAGCTTTAGTACTGCTGTCTGAAATGGTTCTTGGCTTTGACTATTCATAGTTTTCTTTCCTGAAGACCATGGAAAGTATGTGATATTAGGAAAGATAAGGTGCACAGAGTAACTGAATTACCCTTTCAATATAGTGGGGAGAGTTCTTGTTCACCGTTGGAGACAAAGTCTGCGTTCAGCCATCTGACAAAGTGCTTTTGCACAGAGGACCAGGCTGGAGAAAGAGTTCATCTCACACTGGGGGAACCTCATGGGCTTGGTCAGTCTCCAAGACCCATCACTTCCACTTTTGCTGGCAATGAAAAATAGCCTCCCTCCCCAAAATAGTTTTCTGCATATGTTTCTGTGAGCGCCTTCTCTACTGCGCTGCTCAGAAACAGTGCTTCTCTTCATCGCCACAGAAGGATCACATGAGATCTGCTCTCTGAAAAACAGAGAGACAAACCCAGAAAAATGGAGGCAGAGAGTTTCATTTGCTACCTGAGGGTAATGATCACTTGGTTGTTGCTGACCTTGAAAGGCAGCGGTTGCCACTGTTTAGATTTATACAAAAGCTGATAAAGACTCCCTCCGCTGCTGTTCCAGTTTTGCATGAATGATTTGATCTGCGTGACTAGTGCCTTGTTCTTCCCAGATAATGAAATATGTGTTATGGTGCTGTACACTGGTGGTATCTGAATCATGAGAGGTGCCTCTATTCTAATATTCTTGAAAGTTGTGCTGCCCACCCACCCACCAAATTCTGTAGCATCTTTAGAAAGAAACAACTCAATTGCTGTACTATGTGTAACACCTATCAAAGTAAGCATGAGGTCTGTCTGTGTAATTGTAGCACAAATAAAGCTCCCATCGATTCTAATGGACTTGTGGTAGGATTAGGCTATTTGAATTAAAAGCAGAAAAATAAAAGGTGAATCAGCATAAGGTTTGGTTTGTGACCCTTTACGTTTTATATTCCCTCTTTCCCTCTTTTTTTTTCTCTTTTTTTTTTTCTTCTTCTTTCCTTTCACATGCTCCCAGGGCTCCGAGTGGGCAATGAAATCCTGAGCATAAATGGAGAGGCTGTGTCTGACCTTAACCTCAGGCAGATGGAGTTACTGTTTTCAGAGAGAAGCGTAATGCTTACTCTGAGAATGAACCATTACGGGACCCAGCAACCCTTATGTGCGTCCTGGTCAGATGGTGACATTTCCAGGGACCCAAAGAGTTTGTTGCCCCCTCCAAACCAGTCACAGCTCCTGGAAGAGTTTCTAGATAACTTCAAAAAGAACACAGCAAATGGTAAGAGCTTGACAATAATTCCATTACTTTCATCTGACTTCCAATATCGCTGTTTTTTAAAAACTCAATTATGTTTACAGTTCTGTGCTTGCCTCAGTGAGAAACCCAAGTACGAATTGTTTAAGTTCCATTTATGCTCCATATCTGTCTGTTATTTTGTTACTTTCTAGAAAGTAGAAATGGAACAGAATATGATCATTTCTGCAGGGAAATTATGTTCTTTTAATCTGTTTGGCTGCACCATCCAGAATTATCAAGTGCTCTCTTAACTGTTCTGTGTCATCTCGGATACCTCCAATACATCCATTTCCCAGGCATCGGTCGTTGAAATGATGTGATGGCTTTCAGAGGCAGAAGTATTGTTCTGTGTTTACCATGCTTTACATATGGTAAAGTACCGCATACATTAAGGGTACCTTAAATGGAATAATCATCATTACCTCAGAAAGAAGTCATTTAGCTCTGCTCCCACCCAATGACATTATTGTGTTCCCATTGGATATAGCTGCTCACTGTGTACAAGAAAGCCTATGAAATCAGCTTTCATAGGGATTGTTTTGCTACTACCTGCTCATATTTCTTACTCAATGTAATACCACTGTATTAAGCATCGAATGGAGGACATATCCTAACAGTGCTGTGTCAGGGTGAGATCCTGATGGATTTCCATATGAGAAGCACCAGGCAGGGAAGGTGCCAAAAGCCTATGTGGTAAGGACTGCTCTTGGATGACACCACGGCCTCCCAGCCCCAAGGAAGGTGCCAATGCTCACTGCTGGGTTGGCTTTTCAGCTGGAAACAGGAGGTGGCATGTAGAGGGGCACTGCCATGGGGGGTGAAGGACAGCTGTGGTCACCCTTCCCTTTCTTTAGCTGATCCTACTTCACGTGAGAAATACATCTTGTGATACCAGAATGCTTGTAAACGCCTGTCTGAAATAGAAGGTACGTGGGGATTTGCTCCCCTTCCTTCCCACGCCTTGACTATTTTTCAGACAAGACAGAAGCAAATTTAACTCTAGTTTCTTCAGTGTAAAAGTTGCAGTTTCCTTGCAGCACCTCTGGGGGATGCTAGTAAAATTCTGAGGAAAGCTAGCCAGGGCGTACTGCTGTACAAGGAGAGCAGCAAGAGGTACAAAAAGGGATCGCTGATTTTTGTATATAATTACGGTGGCAAGTGTTTTCTGATTGGAATTTTTTTCATAATTAAAAATGGGAGAAGAAAAAGAAACACATAGGAGAAGTTGTTAGAATGGATTTAATTATAAAGCAATTTTATTAGGTCATCTTTTGAAATTAAAAGAAATCTGAATACAAGACTTGTGATACAGTAAGTAGCATCTCTCTCAGGGGCCTTATTTCAATTTAAAATGCCATTAAATTGACGAGTGGCACATAAAAGTTAGTGTCGTAAAACAAAAATTATGATAGAGCTAATTAATTACATAATTATATCAGGGCTATCATTCAGCTTGTTGGCTTGATATCATAGGCCAGCGTTACCTGGAGTATTCAGTATAATAAATGCATGTGTCCATTCACTATATACCTCATGCCTCCAGGATAAATTTGCAACCTGTGCAAATATTCCATTATAATAGCAAATTACTGAAGTATGTATTATACTCTAAGCACTAGTGGATGAAGGGACGTAATATATTTGCTTTTCTGCTTAAAAGCAGCTAAGGAAGATTTATTTTATTCTGAAAGGGAACAAATAGTTCTAAATTAAGCTTCATGAGAAGGACTTCCATGTTTATTGAATTCAGTGCTTAGTGTCTGATCACCTGATCGGGTTCAAATAGAAACAGAAGAAAACGGCATTATTTTGAATTAATAGATAATCGTAAAGGGTTTAACTGTCCTATGTCCTGTTACTCAGGAATTGAGTAAGATTTTAGATAAGAAGAGGGGGTATTTAATGATCCGAGCAGGGATTTGGAGGCCAGAGACTCTTAAATTCACATCCAGTGTGTAATACTGTCTCCTTTCATAGAGTTGAGTGAGTCACTCTTAAGACCACAGTTTTCAAGAATAATTTCTGACATTTGCTTGTCCATGTTGAGCCTGTTCTTCCAAGGCAGCACCTTTGAAAGTCAGTTAGTGCCAGTGGAGGGGGACCTCTTTCAAAAATCAAGCACAATTTGGCTCAAGTTATATACTTGGAGTTAAAAACTTTAATGTTTCTGCTGTTGCCTCCCTGTTTTAAAAATTAACTAACTCTATTTATCTTTCTAGAGTACTATGAGGATTAATGAGCTAAAATTAACAAAGTGCTTGGAAAATAGAGGTTTTCAGCACTGAGTCACGCGGTAATACCCTGCCTGGTGCTTGGTGACAACCACGAGGCGAAAGCAAAACAGAAATCACTTTAAATCACTGGCTTCGTATAACCTGGGTGGTAATAGTTTGTCCACGTTTGTTTACAGTTTTGTAACTGCTCAGCATAACTCTCATCAATGCTTTTTCCTATGTATTCTGCTATGTTGAGGATACCCAATTATACCTCGTGGCAAACTTTGGCAGCCTTTACTGTACAGAAGGGAAGTGACTGACTTTCTCCAAAGCCACTAACTCTGCCACTCCTAAAAATCTTTCCCAGTGAATTTTCTGTGAGAGTGATTCATTTTCTCCAAGAGGTTGCTGTACCCTTCTAGCTGTATTTTGGACCTGCTGTGGTCATATCATTTAATCTCCCACATGGCAATGCTATGTGCTTGCTGCTTAGCTGCTTGGCTAGTAATAAGCTTATCCTGGAAAAGAAATGAGATTAAATACTTTTAATAAATGCACTCATAAATGTGGAAAACCAAATAACAGAGCAGCTAAATTTGCTCCAAGCTCCAGTGCTAAGGAAATTGAACAAATGTTTGTGTAGAATTAAAAAATGAGGGAATTGGACTGGAATTCTTACAACCGTGGAGGAAAAAAATGCCTCATTTTAACATGGCATGGATATTTGAGGAATGAACAGCAGAGAGGGTGTGAGGATTGAAAACTGTATATTTAGGGCAACCCCATGTGGGTTAATGGTATATCTATAGAGTGCTGAGGCGGGAGGTAGAAGCGTTAGTAGGTGTGAAACCCCATTGCAGAATGTGAGTTGCTGTCAGAGTTGGGCAATTTCTTTTTTCCCCAGCAAGTGGGTTTTTGCCAAAAAACCTGTCATTTCTGGTTAGCTGACACTGTTGAAATCAACCCTGATTTGTAAATAGATATCTGTGATTAAAAGAAAAAAAGAAGAAAGAAAGAAGAAAGTGGGGGATGGCAGTTTGGATATGCTTTTACAAGTTTCGATGAAGAAACACTTTCATCTGGGAGGGTTAGAGAGCTAAATGGGAAAGAAAGCATTAAAAAAAAAAAATAAAAAAAAATAAAGATGGACATACTGTTCCTTCACTCCCCATTGTACTCCTCATCTTTGGGTTAGGGCACTTACCTTCTGTGCGGGATCTGGGTTCCTGTCTGGCCCATCTTTCTAGAGGTGTGGTCCCAGGAACCATGAAGAAGGCTTGGGTGCTGCTGACAAGGGGGAGGCTTGCTCCTCCTCCTCTGCACCACCTAGCCCTCCCTTCAAGCCCCATAGCACTCGTCCCGCCCCTATGCTGGCAGCGGCACTTGCTGGAGCCCTTGATGAAGCTAATTAAGGAGAAAACTTTCTTTCCCCCGCTCCCCTGCAAACTCAGTGAGTTGAACCGGCCGGTGCAGAGGTCTGACAAGGGCCAGAGCCAGGTAAGCAGGAGGAGGAGGAGCGGGGAGCAGGCAGGTGCCGGGGGAGAGCTGGTTGCAAGGAGACCTACTGTCAGAGGCAGCAAGCTCCCTTTCAGCCGACCTTCCCACAGAGCACCTCTCTAGCCATTTTGGAGCATGGGTTTTGCCCTCTGCTTTCCCACCTCTCGCGCTGGTCCCTGGCAGCAGTGTAGTCTGGGACATGCAGGTTTGAGTCGCTCCTGATGAAGCTATTTCACATTGTATAAAGCATGGCTGGAGTCAGACAGTCAGGGTTTGTGCTGTTTGACAAGTAGCTGGGATGTGTGCTGGAGAGGAGCAATGACATTTCAGCTCCTGATCTGCTAAACATTGAGATATTTTTGCAAAATGTAACGGCTTCAGAAGGAGGATTAGTGGTTTGAACCCTCACGTGGGAAGTGGCTCTTCTGTTTCCCAAGACACAAGCCACTTCTGATTTTAATCTTAGTAAGCACGCACAGAAGCAAAGCACATCAGTTCGCAACAAGTTTAATTTTGATGTGACTAAATTCTTTTTAGAAATGTGGTCGTAATAAATAATAATTAGTTTGGATTCAATTCCAAGGTACTTCCTGTTTCAAATATGCTTCGCTCGCTAGGTTGTTTAGATGCCTCTGTAAAGCGTAATTGCAACTCACAGCTTCTCCAGAAAACTTTGCTCCATTCAGCTTCATCAGGTGCCACCCAGCCGAGGGAGGAAAAGAGAGACAGAGGCTGGCTCTGTAGTGAGCTGGTTGTATTCATGTCGCTGCGCGTGCCTCTCCAGGTAGCGCTCCCTGCATCTTTTTCCAGCCTCAGCCCAGCCTGAATATCAGAAAGACCTATGTGTCCCTCTTAAGAAAAGAGGGAGGCCGTGAAACTAAGGTGGTCTGTAGCCTCCAGCAGCTGGGGGCTGTGCCTGGAGCACTGGCTCAGACCGCTCTGCTTGTTGCTGTTTGCCCATAGGTTTTAAAGCATTTCATAAGTGTCTTTTAATGTAATGTTCAAAGCATTTTGTAAACAGAAGTAAAACTTAACTGAAAAACACTTCTAAAATAACTTCTAGTTCTTCCCAGATCAGGTCCTGTTTGTTTGCTTAGCTGCTGTTTCGACATTTAAATTCTCTTTCATCGTGCTGTAGGGTATGGCCTTCATTGCACTGCATGTGTGAGGAATCAAAGATACTTATTTTTATTCTTTCACAGGAAACTCTTTTGAGCTCAGAAGAGGTGAATATTCCTTCTTAGCTTCCTGAGTCCCAAGGACGCCCACAGTCCTGTTAGATGTGGGCCCTGATCTGTGTTAGTTGTGCAGGTCTGCACACATCGCTCCCTCTTGCCTGGTGGATCTAATACCAGATATCCGGTGGTTTTGCATGGTGTGAGGCAACACACTAGAAAAGCAGTGCCTCTTTTTAACGTAGACATGTAGCTGTCTATGCAGCATGACTGCTTATCTGCCTGGAGATCGATGTCTGCTGGGTTTTCTTTTTTTTACTCATTACCCAATTTACTTCAGCAGGAAGCGACGTAGATGTGATAGGACATGCAGTGGCTGGTCATCAAAGCAAGCTCAGAGGTGAGGTGTGTGTTTCCAGTAGTCTTGGACAACTGTGGAAGGCTGGCTCCTCCGTTCCAGCCATTTGTGTGCCGTTAATGCAAGTGTCTTTGTCCTTCACTATTGTGAATCATTGGGAAAAGACTAGGTCTGGCCTGTGACAGTATTTGGGACTGTAGCAGTGTAGAGGTTAAATCAAAGAAAGCGTTTGCCTCTTCAGAAGCTGGATCCATAGGAGCACTCATTGCCTACTGCATGTTTTGCAATACAGAGTGTTTCCCAAGATTGGTGGTTTAATGAGCTCTTGCTGGCACTTGACAAACTGTCCTATTGGCTTCCTGCTAGGTGTGTATGCTGCAAATTAAAAGGCTGTTTATGCTATAAAATGGGACAGACTTAAATGCTCTTCATTGTGCTTTTCTACTGAAAGAGCGTTCTGTTCTGCTTTGCTAAATGCTGCTATGATTGAATCCCTGTGAAGTCAGTGGGCCAAATTGTTTTTTCCTGGTGTAAACTCCATTAAACTCTGTGGACCTGCACCTTCTGGCTCAGTGACAATATGTAGGCATAAATCATGACATTGCCCGTCCTACTGAATTCTGTAGAGTGACAATACGGACAGCAAGGAGATTGATTAATGATGATAAAGTTAGAGACATCCATTTATAGACCAGTGCCTTAGGCATAATTTAAAACACATCAAACAGCAGATGTTCTGTGTTTCACAGAGGTAAGGTTGTTTGAGTAATTACAAAAACTAGTTGTCTAAGCTAGCCACAAATTCTTGCTAAACTATTAAGTAACTTCTTTTTTCCCCCTTTTTCCTTTCTGTTTTTGTTACTTTTGTGCCTATAAATCTGAGATGGAGAAGAAAATATACCACTAAGGTGGTACACTTGGTACTTGGGCAGGGCCAGGTCCATTTCCTTTCCAGCTCTCCTCGGTGCAAATGACCTCTGAGAATGGCCAAAGATGTCCCATGTGAGCAATCCCGCAGTAGCAACAGAAACCAGGAGAGGAGCCACTGACAGTAGCCCTGCATGTCCAGCCACCCTAGCCTGGAAGACCTAATGGCAGCAGTGGGCTGCAGCCTTTGCTGACACCTGTGGCCACTTGATGGTGGCCACCCAGCATGGGCTCTGCTGTGTCTTCCTCCTC
Source organism: Gavia stellata (assembly GCF_030936135.1). Lineage (NCBI taxonomy): Eukaryota > Metazoa > Chordata > Aves > Gaviiformes > Gaviidae > Gavia > Gavia stellata. Next base: position 43,659,057 of record NC_082595.1, read on the forward strand.
CATACCGCAGCCGCACATCTCTGGTTGTTGAACTGGAATAGAAGGGTGATGCACTAGCTACGACTAACACTAGCCTTCAACGAGACTGTGTCTAAGAAGGCATTTGTTATGCACTTAGGAAACAAATGTATTTAGGTAACAATTTGAGAAGCCAGTGTGAAGTGTTAAGCTTAAAACTGGAAAGCCTGAACAGTTGTCTGACTGGCAGGTACTTGGACAGAGAAAGTTTAGAAAGTTAAATAACCCTATAAAAACATACCATTGATGTGCAGGGAGTAATCCGGCATTGCTACAGAAGTGCAGGCAGCTATTTCCTATTATGTTGCTAATTTGTATCTCGTATTGATTACTGAATTAGCAAATGAGTCAAATTACTTTGCTTCATGATGAACAGTTAACTGACAAAGGAACTCCCAAGGGATCTAAAGGACTCTGCTCCAGCTTCAAAATGGATGTTTCTGCAGATATTTAGAAAAAAAGAAAGGAAAGCATAAAGCAGCCTACAGAAAGTCATACTTGCAGAAGTAGGTGGCTGACTGGAGCTAAGCCACTGTTCAGCATGTGGCCCAACATGTCTGAAGCAAGCTGTACGATACAAGAATATTTGCATGAACATACTAGCTTTTTCTAAACGTTAAAATGTGGAGTGTTTAAAGGAGAAGCGTTACTTTCCTCACTGAAGGATGAGAACAAAGTAGAGAGACTTGTCCTGCTTAAGCGTTTCAGACCCTGGCTAGAAATGAGAGTTTCTCTTTGTCTAGGCAGTATCAGACCTGAAAAAAGAAGTAGCCTGGTTGCATTGTCCTTCAGGAAGCATGTAGAGCACCTTCTGATGTTTCATAGTTTGCTCCCCGAAGCCAAAACATATGGATGAGAGGGGCCATGAAGGGAACCTTCTTGTCTGGCCCATAATTGCATGTCCTATTTGGTAACGATTAGTCTTGTCAGTGACAGGCATCTATTAATTCTGTGTTTAAGAACCCTATCTAGGACGACTGATGTTATGACAGCTGTATGCTAATTTTCCTTCCAGATTTAACATCTTGAATGAATTCCTGAATGAAGTTTCTAGCTACGCCAAAGAGTCAGTTGTTACAGCTTTGAAGCTAAGCTGAGAACATACCTTCCAGCCAGTCGTAAAATAGGTTACATTTGCCTAGGACAACAAGAAGCGATAAAAGCCAAAATAGCTTGCAGAGATTAAAAAGTTTCTGAATTATTAAAATCCAGTGCATTTTATTGGTGTTTCTTTAACATGTTTAGTTTTAGTTTTCTAGAAACTGAAGTTACTTGTATTAGTAGACTCAAGTCATGTTAATTTAGCAATGAGAATTTGAGCTAGTTGGTATCTGAAGTTAGGTCAGAGGCTTTCAGAAGGACTTGAAAATTTCCTAGGCAAAAAGAGGAAGGGGTTTTTGAATTGGTAATAAATTTAGTGTTTCACTGTCTTTTTAACTGTTGGTTAAAGCAGCATGAAAGCTGTAAACCACTGTACAGTTAATAACCACAGTTACTGCCTGCAGATTGTTTTGAATTTACTCCAGCATTGGAGTGTGAACGCTTAAGAAGTAATACTTGCCTGTGAGTACCAGCTGTGGGGAAACAACTGAACTGGCACTGTGCAATAGCTAAAAACTTACATAAATTCCAGTTAAAATTACTGAATTGAGCTAACATGAACAGTCCCGTAATTCTGGGAGACTTAATTGGAGATTAATAAGAATCTGCACTTAGGGTCCATGGTACCTCAGTTGTTTGCCCAGATTCATAGAGAACCCCAATGAAGATGTAGAGTGACTCGAACTGCTTTGGCTTTCAGCGTGAAGTGGTGGAGGATATGATGTGTGACAATGGATATTTCTCATCTGTGGCTGCAACCTACCTGCCTTCTCTTAGATCTGTTTCCTTAGTGCAAAAGCTACCTGGAGACAACTTTTAGTCTAGAAATCAAATGTGGCTGTAAAAGCTCCTCATGAATAAGCTCAGTCTGTAGTAGCCATTTTTCATATGTCGAGGCTTGTACTGGTAGGACATAAGAGTACAAAAATTTATTTGTTTGTTTGTTTGTTTGTTTGTTTATTTGCTGCTGTGACTTGCAGAGGAAATATATCAACAGCTTGAGGTAAAGTAGAACCTTTCAGTGCACTTTTCCTAGGTGGAAGTCAGCTCTCCACATGTCACTTGAGCTGGACCATTCTTGTGTTACGGGCTCTGATTTTTTTTTCAGCTGACTTACCACCGTATTTATAATTCTTTGGCCAATCCTTCTTTGGCCAAAGAGGGTTTAGAGGAAAAAAAACTGCTTTTGTATGAAGGCCTTAAAGAACTGTATGTCTCCAAACACCTCCTGATGTTTCCAGACCTGGGCCTTCATGATGGAAACCCTGGAGCAACTCCAGTGTCCTCTTGTATCACAGCTTTACTAAGCCTACCTAGCTTTATCCCCACACCTCATCTTCTAGACCCTCCTTGCTTTTACTAGCAATTTCTCCTGTGCAAATGGCCATTGTGGGACAGTTAATGAATCTTCCATGGGAGCTTGTCTTCTCCTCCCAGAACTCTCTTGCTTTTCTCCTTCCTGACCACAGTTAATGTGCTCTTTGCAACCTAGACAGAAATTTAAAGGGCTGCAGAGTTTGCATGGGCTCTGTCCTGGATGCCAGCTTCTGGGTGCCCCTTCTGTGCTGATCCCTGGGGAGAACATAAGCCAAAGAACTTGAAAGGTCTGATCCTCACATAAGCAACACATACAAGTTATTCATAACTGAACTAGTGAACCCAGAACCCTTCATATCTCTCTGGTGAAACTTGGATTCCTTCTTTAACAGAGATTGTGAGAATGTCTCTTGAAAGCCATTCAGTAAATTGCTTTGGATCAACTGTTACTTTTTGAAAGTTATTTCTTGAAGTCTTTCAGAAAGGAAAAGGATACAGAAGGAAATGCTTACATACCTATTTTTTAACTTCATTACAAAAGAGTAAATATATTGTTGAAAACATGAAATAGATTTAGTTGTATCAAACCAAAAGAAGTAAGCACATGCCTGCTACCTGGCAGGCTAAACCGTTAAACTGAAGTTATGACTACTGGTCTCTAAGGGAGCATTTTTAGAGTTCACCACACTGATATTTCTCTTCTCCAGGCAATGCTGGAATGCTTCACCTACCACTCCCTGTTTTTCAGTAAGTCTGAAGGCATTAAGACCACCAAGGCTTTGTACCTTTCTGAGAGTTGGCTCAGACATTAGTATTATTTGCACCAGGGATTTTGGAAATATTTGTTATCTTCTCTTGGAAGCTTACTTTCCTCTTGATAGTAACATTGGCTAGAAGAATATGGGAACTGCAAGCTTATCATAATTAACTGATCAGTCTGGAGAATTCACACAACAATGAAAAATGCAGCTTTCCATACACCTGGCTTAACTTTATTACCCAGATGTAATATCTCATTTCCATCTAAACCATGCAGCCGTGTTATGGAGACTCTCTGTAATGGGAAGAGGAAGAATATCCTACATGCTGAAGATTGTCTGCTTTGTGTTTTATTGGTGTATTTATAGAGCATTTGGGAATTAGTGAAAATATTGAATACATTCTTTCCTAGTGGATAGATTGGACCTCCTATAATTCCTTATAATTATGGATCCTGATTTTTTTCAAGCTAAAATTCATGTTAGTATTCTCAGAAGTAAGTTTGCCCACTTTATTGTTGTTTTGCAACATCTATCAGAAATCACTGGACAATACCTGTGTTTAAAAATGCTGTCAATTGCTCTGATCTGAGATCAGGGTATCTGTCTTATACAGACTAGACCAAGCTCATCGTAATTGCTTGAAGTTCTCTGTGTGTCTGTTGCCATATCTGAAGCATCTAACTATTGCAGATTAAAAACTGCAGTGGAGAGGATGAGAAATGAGAGCCCCATTTTCCCTCTCAAACGCCAGAGAACTACAAACAAGAGAAAGATCAGTTTGTAGCAGAGTAACCACTGGAGTTACTGAACACCTGAGCTGGAACCAGCAAGCGACTGGGGTGTAGGACAACTGCTGGGGCTTCTTCACCAATGTGCACTTGTGATATAAGCATTCTCTTAGTCATAAACACTCTTTGCCAGGATCTTTACACACCAGCACTAATGAAACTTGAAGTCTTGTGCTCTACTGAACAGACAGAGGCTTCTGGCCATCTGTTTGCCTGTGCAGCTGTATTTAGGCATCTGTGTAATATCCGTGCTACGTTGGTGACGGAGGAACCTAGGATGGGAAGAAATTTCTGGACTCAGTGAGTCCAGTCCTGAGCTAGTTGAGGCTTTCCACAACCCTATTGACACATTTATCATATTCCATTTTAAAACAGGAGAGACTGTTTGCATTCTTTGCTCCCAGGTAAGCCTGTTCCAGAAATTTGTTCCTGTGATGGTTGAAAGCGAGTCTTCTAATTGCCAGCGTAGACGTATTCCTGGCCAATGTTACAACTGATCAGTATCTGCTGGCCTTGACCATTGCTTAAGTAGCTCTAGCTCACAACTACATGTTGTTAACCCCTTCTCCACACTTCCACACTTTTCCTTTTATGTTTCCAACTGATGAGCCACAGCTTACAGAAGGAATTGTTCTTACTGGTCCCTGAAACTTTGTTCTATGTGATTTCATTCTGGGACTGTGGCTCCATCTTCAAGGTCATCCTGCATCTCCTTTATGCATCTCCAGTCATGCTTTTAATTAATGCTGTGTATTAACTTGGAATGATCAAAGAATTTAATCAGAGTACTTCCTATTGTACTTTCTTTGCTGAAACAAATAATGCAAATATGCAGTAAAATTGGTCCCCAAATGCACCTTGGACAAAATCTACCATTAGCCTTTCCCAGGCCTAGAAGTTCATTCAGACCAATCTATTGTTATCTTACCTGCAAGCCAGTTCTGCCTTGTTTTAATTCCTATCCTTTTCATTTTAGTTAATAATTACCCTTGGGATATTATAAAGGTTTCTTTTTTTTCTCTTTTTTTTGTTTTTTAAATAAGTTTCCAGAAGATTGGATTTATTCTGTGTTCCTTGTCTTTAAAAACATCTTTTATCAAAGGCAGATATCAAGTTAGTTTGACACAGTCTGTTTACCCATACTGTATGTATATAATTTTCCATTTATCTCCACATTTTTAATTTTTCTTTCCTTGAATTTATTGTGAGAGCCTTGGGTTACTACGTAGGTCACAGACCTGTCGTTTCCTACATTAGATTTCCCCAATATTCTCATTCCTTCTTTAAACGTAGCTGTTGCCTGTTATTCACCAGCTGCATAGCATCATCCTCTTCCCCATCATCAGTTGAACCATTTATTAAACCCCTTGCTCTTGAGTTTCCATTTCATATGCCAGGTTTTAAATGTTGAGAGCTAAAGAAAGTTTAATCCTCTGCTGAGTTGCATGAGTGCAACTTGGTTTGTACCTACCTCAGACATGGTCATTTTCTAGTCATTAATTGCTATCCTGCCTCACTCTTCCCTGCTGAGGACAGACAGATTTCAGCCTGGATCAGTCATGTCCTACGGGACTAGCTTTACCATGAGCTTTAGAGTCTGAATGGATTTGCTATAGTGAATGTTTGGTGATACGGTAAGTGGATCAGGTGGAATTGGGTATATGAGGAAAGACTTACAGCTACTGGCTGTTAATAAAGCATCTTGCCTTAGCCGAGACAGACCCAGGTTCAGTTTCCTAGCCTGAATCTGACAGAGCAGGAGACTTCATCTCTCTCCTACACCATGGATGAAATATCCTGGTGCCAAGGTACTTCTGTGTGCTCTGTGGTGTCTCTTTCTCAGAGTTTTGGCAAAAAAAAAAAAAAAAAAAAAGTCATCGTGTAAAAGGATATGGTTTCATTCTGATACAAAGCAAACCATTTTTGCAATCTCAGAAATGTTGCAGAATGGAAAGCCGATTTTCCCTATTGGTGTAGTCACTGCATTTTTACTGAGGTCAGGACTGCCTGTGCCTGTTAGAGTGCTTCTTTACTTGCTGAGGATAGTTATCAAGTGATGCACACATCTGCTGCTCCCGCTAGATCTGAAAAGGATGCCCTGCAGTGGTCTCCATTTGTCTTGGAGTGAGAGACTGAGTACATTTGATTTTGCAGTGTTGTCTTCTTGTGTAGAGCTAGAAGGAGTTTTTTGTTCAATTTAACATTGTCAGTAGAGTGGCGGGTGGAAACACACCCTCTTGCTGTAGTTTGAAAAAGGGGGTGGTTACACCACCTACGTAGTGCTTGACATTTGATAACACTTAACATACTTGTGATGATTATTTGGCATTTTTTGAAATGGGTGAGAAAACTCTAAAACAGAACAAATTCTGAAGTATTGTGAAAAAAAGAATTTTAAAAGAAACAGGATCCTCAGTTCCTACTTTCTCCTCATGGTAATTTTGCCTTTGCAGTGAGCAGCTAAAGTGGTAAGAGCAGCGCTGACTAGAAAGTAATTAAGGCTTCTTCATTAATTAAACAGAAGGAAAGAGATAAGTGACATTTGCATTTGTGGATGGCTTCTTTATGGTAAATGAATTGCCGGATGGTCGATGTTGATGTTTTCCAGTTGATTTCCTTTGGTTTCTTGGCTGGGATTGTAGCACAGATTATTATTGTCTCACACATCTGCTAGAGGATGTGTTTCCATTGTACCTCGCCGCTCACAAACATGTGAATAACTTCCATATTGACCACTTGTATGTGTATCACCTCATCGACGTGGGAAGAGACATTCCTGTAGGCGTACAGAGCTCTTGGATATGCTGTATGTGTTTGGTTTTCTCACCGACTGTCCCATCTGTGTGCTCTGTGCCTACTTTTAATTGAATGATGAGTAGCGAGGAGCATGACCTAGGAAGTATCCTTTCTTTCAGTTTTTAGTGGTTACATTATAATTTCTCTAGAATGCCTGTGAGTCAGGTGTCTGCCTGCCAGCAAGGCACAACATTGCAGGAGTAATGTCCTTCTTCTTTGGTGATGCTGTTGGTAGCTGAAGGTGCTGAGCAGGTTCTTAGTACTTGGTCATTCATTCCTAGAAACCAAGCAAAAAGTTTGTTATGCATTTCATATGATGTAGTTAAGCTTTTCATATAATGGCATTTTTCCCCTGTGCTTTTCTGAGAATTTTAGCATTTATCTGAGGTTGTTACCCTTCTTGTTTGCAACAAGCTGACTGTATTGGGTTTGCATGGCAGGGTTTTGCTATCGGGGGGGCTACAGGGGTGGCTTCTGTGAGAAGCTGCTAGAAGCTTCCCCTGTGTCCAACAGGGCCAATGCCAGCCGGCTCCAAGATGGACTCGCTGCTGGCCAAGGCTGAGCCCATCAGCAACGGTGGTAGTGCCTCTGTGATAACGTATTTAAGAAGGGGGAAAAAAACCTGCACAACTGCAGCTGGAGAGAGGAATGAGAATATTTGAGAGAAACAGCTCTGCAGACACCAAGGGCAGTGAAGAAGGAGGGGGAGGAGGTGCTCCAGGCGCCGGAGCAGAGATTCCCCCACAGCCCCTGGTGAAGACCATGGTGAGGCAGGCTGTCCTCCTGAGGCCCATGGAGGTCCACGGTGGAGCAGATATCCACCTGCAGCCTGTGGAGGACCCCAGGCCAGAGCAGGTGGATGCCTGAAGGAGCCTGTGACCCCATGGGAAGCCCGTGCTGGAGCAGGCTCCTGGCAGGACCTGTGGAGGGAGGAGCCCACGCTGGAGCAGGCTGACTGGCAGGACTTGTGACCCCATGGGGGACCCATGGTGGAGCAGTTTGTGAAGAACTGTTGCCTGTGGGAAGGACTGACATTAGAGAAGTTCATGGAGGACTGTCTTCCATGGGAGGGACCCCACGCTGGAGCAGGGGAAGAGTGTGAGGAGTCCTCCCCCTGAGGAGGAAAGAGCGGCAGAAATGTGTGATGAACTGACCGCAACCCCCATTCCCTGTCCCCCTGTGCTGCTGGAGGGGAGGAGGTAGAGAATTCAGGAATAAAGTTAAGCCTGGGAAGAAGGGAGGGGTGGGGGCAGGTGTTTTTAAGATTTAGTTTTATTTCTCATTATCCTACTCTGATTTGATTGATAATAAATTAAATTAATTTCCCCAAGTCGAGTCTGTTTTGACCATGATGGTAATTTGTGAATGATCTCTCCCTGTCCTTATCTTGACCCATGAGACCTTCATTATATTTTCTTTCCCCAGTCCAGCTGAGCGGCTTTGGTGGGCACCTGGTATCCAGCCAGGATCATCCCACCACACTAACTTTGTATTTTAGTGTCTGGAGACACTCCTGTTAGCTAGATCAGAAGAGATCTGCTTAAGAGGTTCCTGTCCTTCCCAGATGGAAGTGATACACATTTCAACTCACCATGTGTGGGTGGGGGGGGGTGTGTGTGTAAACAGGACAGAGAGGTGTGCTGCAGTAGAGAAAAATTATGTTAAAAGATTTAAACCAAGTTTTGTTTAACCCAATATTATCAGTCCCTTTTTTCTCCCAGGCAGGTTTATCACAAGTTTGTCAATAGAATAAATCAAAGCTACTACTGTAATGGAACTGTGTAGGCAGACTTAGTCATGGTATACTCACCATTACTATGCTGGAAAGCCTCTCAAGCGATGTTTCCGGCAAAGTAGTCCATGTTTTCTTTAACTAGTCAGTAATGTAATTGTAGTAAGGTAAGTAACATTAGAGGTAGTTTATTAGTAACAATACTAATAAAAAAAAAATTGCCAGGAAGTGCTGATTTGACCTCGCATTTGGATGATTTTTAGGGATGTAAATCTCCTTGCATACTTTTCTGTACTCATTCCCAGCAAAGATCCAGAACGTTATATACTGGAATGATTTTGTGCTCACACAGCTGTAACATTTCTCTTAATTCTGTGCATGCTCTCTAAAGTTTTATTGCTAGTTTTGCCTGAAAGGATAGTGGTTACCCAGCCTGTAAGATAACAGTTTTACATTACTACTTTTGAACATCTTTGTTAATATGAATCCCATTGTAGAGCTAAATCCAAATTTGGATGTTTAAAGAAAATACATTTTGTATGGTTTGGCTTGTTACTCCCCTTCCATTTAGAAGTAGGGAGAATTTCAATATTAAACTTTGCTGCTGTGTTTATGTCCTTAGGCTTTGCACTTGAAACTACCCGTTCGCTAAGGTAGCACTCATTTTCTTTGCCCCTTGATTTGTTTTTTTTTTTAGCTATGCAGCTTCTATGTTCTTTGGGAGTAGTTTGATGGTTTGTAGGAGCAGATCCAAAGGAAGTCTGCTTCCACAGTAAAAGAAGGAAAGGGAGACAGGATATGGGTGCTAAACTGATCAACAAGCCATACGTCCTTCCTTCCTTCCCTCCCTCCCCCTGTTAGTTTGGCATACAACGTGCAGTAGGATGTCCTTTTTCACCTTGGATCCTTTCCATGTAACTTTTTTTAGTTTTTACTATTGAAAATAACACTTACAGTTGCTTACCGTAACTGCCATCAGCAATACATTCTGCCAATAGCAAATGCTATAAAAATGGGCAAGACTATACAGACCTACCTCCTACAGTCCTATGGACTACAAAGGAAAAACAAAGGTGAGGGTGAAGGGAGGAAAAGATAGGTCGTATGGACAACATGATACGATTTTCTGTTTGCCTACTTTGGGGGTTGTTATCCTGCTTTCTTCTGTTCCTGTTGTCTGCTGATTGTTTTACCTTATTTTCCTCTTCCTGCATTTATGCTTTCTCTTCATTGCTTGCGTAGGTTAGTTTTACTTCCTGTTTTGTAAAGGATAAATATGTTTAATGGTCACTTTGTAAAATCAGGGAAAGGATGTAGGTTTTTTTCTCATTAGCTAGCTACCTGAGATCAAACTCTAGACCCTTTATGCCACTGCAACATCTATCTCAGGTGCATGTTGTTTGGAGGTATGGGGGAGAAGTGCGTTAAAACCAGAAGGCAAGTAAAAAGAGCACACCTGGGAAGCAACAGAAAATAATATCCTCACCCCCAAGAAAATGTTATTTAAAAGTCAGTTCAAGTTTTAGGGGTTGGCTTACCTTTTGGATACCCAGGAATTGACAATGGTGGAAGTCAATAGGCATTCATGTGTACCCATATACAGAAGAGAGACTCAGAATTACTTTAAAAGTCCAGAGGGCAGGAGAAAATTATTCAGGCTCAGTGGAGGAAGAGGGGTAAAAGCATAATAAAATAAATAGACAAGGCAGACTCCTTGTTAAGTTCTTAAAGAAGATGGGTGGCTGTTTGGTGGAGTTGTGTAAAATATAATTTTTCTGCAAAGATGGTAACTCTTGGGGTATTGCATTTATGTAGGTTCTGAGATATCATGAGCCACACCTGTCTCCAGGAGGAAAAGGTAAAAAAGCTTGAGGGGAGAAAAGCGATGGGACCTTGGTTCTGCAAGCATAGGGAAATGACAGAGTAGTCATGTCTTTGGCATCTGGGTGGAAAGTGTCAGCCTCAATGCTAAGCTTGGGCATAGGCACCTTAATAACATAGGGAAAAATAAAGTATCCGGATGACATCATGCTGAGTTACTTGCATCTTTCTCTCTGGCTTTCCTATGGAGTCTGTCTGCCATGTTTTGTCATGGGCTATAAGGTGCTCTTTTGGGCCTAAAATTCCTATTTCCCTCACTGCTTCAGTCCATGTTTGTCAATCCTTGCTGAGAGGAGCTGGTCCTGCTCTGCAGGGACAGGACAACAGCAACACCCGGGTGGAGAGATACTGTTGTCCTTCACAATTGCATTATTGCTAGCTCTCATGATTTTACTGCAAGATGAGACATTTGTTTTAATTACCACCTCAGTTGCTGGAGTCAGTGATTAAATGAGAATCTCAGCTTTCACTTAAAAATAAATCTCCAGCATTTGTAGGTGTTGAGAAAGAGTTTGAAAATGTGGTTATGTGGTGTGAATTATACCCTAGAGGCTTAAAGGCTAGGAAACAAAGCAGCAAATTAAATTTTATTACTATTTATTACATTTTCTTACTATTTTATCATCTGAGGTTGCTAAAAATCCTAATTTTTTTTTTTTTGGTGGCTGCTTTATGATTTTCAGCTACTTGGATTGATAATACTGCAGATCAAAAATCACCTCTTCACTTCTAAGAGTTTTAATTAGAATATCCCTGTAAACATCTCTGGAGATTTTAAGCAGCCAATTGAGGAAATGTAAAGAGAAAAACTATCATTTTCATATGAATGTTCACATTGTTGGATAGATCTTGAGGTTACACATAAATGTTATTGAAAGCTACAGTCTGTCAGTAAGTAGAGCAGGGCAGTGCCTCCTCTGGTTTTTACACTGTGCCAGCTACTATGTACATGGACTCCAAGCTTAGTAAAAGCAGTAAACTATTAGTAATAAGAAGGGATTTTGTGCAAATTACAATGGTGGTGGTTGTTCCAAGGCAAAATTCTCTTTTTCCCCTTAAATCTTGAAGGGATTCAGGACTAAGTCATGTCGAACAACAGTGTGCTCATCTGACAAGAACTACTGAGTGCATTTAATTATCCTCACTGGTTGTCTCAGCACAGAGTGTGCTGATTATAGATAATGCTACCTTCGGAAGCACGCTGTTAGCAAGAGCATTAGTTTTATTTTGGTAGATCAAATATACACGTTGCTTCAGATGGTCTTAGATGTCCAGCTGCTGTTTTGAAAGCAGAGTTTCCAGGCATAGTTGCTTCTTTCTTTGACCTCTTGTGTAATTCTCTGGGGGTGGGGAGGATTGCAAATTTTGTATTCCTTCTCTCCCCCTGTATTACTTCTACTAGACACTGAAAGTATTTGCAGATAAAAGCAAATACTTTTCCTGTTCCTGTCCTATAATCCTCTAATGTGTGTATTTGTTTTCTTTTGAATGCAGATTTTAGTAATGTGCCTGATGTCACATCCAGCTTGAAAAGGAGCAGTACTGATGGCAGTCTGGACCAAGTGCCATACAGGGAGAAGACTGATCCACCTTTCAGGGTAAGAACATGCGTGACATAACAATCCTTATGAACAAAAGGGCAGTGTTGTAGTGCTAACGCTCTGCATTTTGTGGGATAGAATTTAACGTATGGCACTAATTTGAAAATTCTTTATGCATATTAGCTGTACTTAGTGTTTTATTATCTTGAGATCACCCTGACAGGTCAGCATCTGTGGCACAGCTGCTGCATCTCCAAAAGCAGTGTGATGGGGGCAAATGGCAAACAGGTGGAGACTTGCCAAATTCATCTTTCTGTGTTGCTTGAACCCAGTTCTGCAGAGAACAGTAAAGCTGCTACAGCTTTCTAACTGATTCAGTTTGGTTCATGTTTTCTTTTTGCTGATACTTCTAGGGCTTGTTGTTAAGATGGCAGTGACCATAGCAACACTCACTTAACGTCAATAGTTATAGACTGGACCGCAGACTTGGAGAGGTGCAGTGTTTGAGAGCCAGTGATTCCGACTTTCTAATGTGGACAACCTTTATGTGTCTGCAGTTACTGTTTGACTTCAGCTGGAATAATGGATGCTCAGACCATCTCTCAGTCAGGACTTTGGAGGCTGAGGCGGGGACCCCCAGAATTACTGTGCACCTTCGAATGCATTGGTCTTCGAAGAGCAATTTTTCGTCCATTTTGGTCTGAGTCAGTCAAATTGCAACCTGTGTCCAACTCAAGTGCATATTATTTGGAATCCCCCAGCTGCTAGCACGGGTAGTGTTTTCGTGTTGGTGGCCATGATTTTACTAGGCATTGCCATTCTGACAACAGAAGTGTTTTTGCTACTTCTGTTTGTGAGTTGGTTGCATCTCCAAGCAAATTTGTGACAACACTTGCGTTATACTCTTGCATAACAGAAATGAAGTTAAGAGTTTTTATGGTTCTGGAATATATTACTGTCTTGTACTAGGTTGTATGAAAAATCAGTAGAGATAAGGCAGAAAGTAAAAACTCAGAAGACCAGAACAGGGAAGATACATTCTGCCTGTAGCCATACCTACCAAGAGGAGCTCATCCCCTCTGACTTTTGGAATTACTTTGCAATCTACTTCAGTCTAATATAGGTGACTTTATGCAGTTTCCCTAGAGAGTAAGGAGAAGCCCAGTGATTGTGGGTCTTTAGCCCATCTCCTGCTGCACAGGGGATTCCCACAGAGATAATCTATATTCTCCAAGTTGGGAGGGAGTGTTGATCTGCTTGAGGGTAGGAAGGCTCTGCAGAGGGATCTGGACAGGCTGGATCGATGGGCTGAGGCCAACCGGATGAAGTTCAATAAGGCCAAGTGCCGGGTTCTACACTTCGGCCACAACAACCCCAGGCAAAACTACAGGCTTGGGGATGAGTGGCTGGAAAGTTCCCCTGCAGAAAAGGACCTGGGGGTGTTGATCGACACCCGGCTGAATATGAGCCAGCAGTGTGCCCAGGTGGCCAAGAAGGCCAACGGCATCCTGGCTTGCATCAGAAATGGTGTGGCCAGCAGGAGCAGGGAGGTGATCGTGCCCCTGTACTCGGCTCTGGTGAGGCCGCACCTCGAATACTGTGTTCAGTTTTGGGCCCCTCACTACAAGAAGGACATTGAGGTGCTGGAGCGTGTCCAGAGAAGGGCGACGAAGCTGGTGAGGGGTCTGGAACACAAGTCTTATGAGGAGCGGCTGAGGGAGCTGGGGTTGTTTAGCCTGGAGAAGAGGAGGCTGAGGGGAGACCTTATCGCTCTCTACAACTACCTGAAAGGGGGTTGCAGAGAGGTGGGTGTTGGTCTCTTCTCCCAAGTGACTAGTGACAGGACTAGAGGAAATGGCCTCAAGTTGCGACAGGGGAGGTTCAGGCTAGACATTAGGAAAAAGTTCTTCACTGAGAGAGTGGTGAAACACTGGAATAGGCTGCCCAGGGAGGTGGTAGAGTCACCCTCCCTGGAGGTATTCAAGGAGCGTGTGGATGTGGCATTGTGGGATGTAGCTTGATGGACATGGTGCTGTGTGGTGTTGGGTGGGTTGTGGCTTGTTATTGTTGTTGTGTGGCGTGGGTTTTGTGGTGGTTTTTTTTTTTTTTTTTTTTTGGTGGGTTTTTTGATGTTGTGGTTTTTTTTTTGTTTTTTTTTTTTTTTTTTGTTCCCCCCCCCCCCAGGTTGGACTCGATGATCTTACAGGTCTTTTCCAACCGTACTGATTCTGTGATTCTGTGTGTAACACATTGCGTAAGCTCCCAAAAAGTCTTTGCAACCAGACAAGAATAAACTGGATTTTTCTCCCCACACTGTTCCTTTGGAAGGGGTAATGTGGATTTCTCTACTGCCCTGTTTTAGGGGCAGGGATCTTTGTGAGAGCACAGCTGACGTGATCCCAAGACTTAGGATGCCTCGGTGGCTGCCTGCACCAGCAGGCTGGTGCTTGGCCAGGTTTCCCCGCGTGCCCCGGGGTGCCCTGTGCGCCCGGGGTACACGCTGCCCCCCATGCACTGTGTGGACATACACGACTGAGCTCCTGTCCTGCTGGAGGGGAGGAGATTCTGGGGCATCAGCTTTGCTTTAGCACAAAACCAAAGCCAATCCTGATTGTATGTGTGAAATGCGACAGATGACAGAAAATTAGGAAGCGTTTAGGAGGATTTAAATACACAGAGAACAATTCGTGTATGCTAGTTGTTGCTGTGAACACACTAAATTTGCTCCAATGCTCTAAATTATGTGCTGCAATTAAAGCTCAAAAAAGAGGGGAAAACAGACAGGTCTGCTCCCTGCCCTCTCTCCAGCCTCAAATCTCTCACGTCTAGCAGTATTAATGGCTTGTGCACAATTTGCTGAAGTAACTGCCCATGCCACATTGCAGTTCACTGCTTGGTTTGGCGTGCAGGTCTACTAGTGTCATTTTAAAAATTATCTGAAGCTGTCCTGGTTTTGTAGGTACAAGGGGGAAAATGGCTTGGCAATCAGAGGCAGTCTGACTTGAACTGCAGCTGTAAACGAGTCTGTGACAGCTCTACAATTTCTGCAAATGGTTTGTAATTGATTGCTGTCTTTCTGTTGGAGGGTGCCTATTACTGTCAGAGCTTTTTGTCTGACCCTTTTGATTTCTCCAATAGATGTAGAATTAAAAAAACCCAAACCTCACAGTAAATTTAGGTAGCGTATATTGTATGTCCTTTTGTGATTGGGTATAAAAGGAATTAAAATGATTTCTGTTTTTATAGCTGTGATTTGGGACTGCTCTCCAGATGAACAATAGCTATTGCTAATAAAAGCTAGTTTGAGGAAATTGTGCAGCATGAAAAAGCATAGCATCTGGATTTGGGTTTGGGTTTTTTTCCCTTTTGCCTTCTGTTTCCTACATGAGCTAACTTGACCCACGCCTGTGGGAGAGCAGTAGTGCAGACACCTCAGCATTAGGTGATGTCGCAGAAGTGTGGGGGAGAGGAGATCTGTAAGCACAGCTCTGTGGAGAAGACGTTGGTGGCGCTAAGATGTTCTGAGCACAGCCTGGAACAACAGGCAGTTTGGGATTATTTCAAGGGAGAGACAGCTAGAGATGCTCACTTCCCAGTTGACAGCAACTGTAGATGTAATTACTTGGCTCTGAGGGAGCAGACTCCTTTGAAGTTTGGTTGATTTTTGTCCAGTAACATGTAAGTAAATAAGAAACAGTCTTAAAGCTTTGGATTTAATGGCTGCATGTCTGATTTCTAGATTTTGTGTTTCTCGTTTGGAGCATTTTTGTTTGTTTTTCACCATGATATTCTTCGTCTCATACCAAGCTAAGGTTAAGCATCATCTTAACTGAAAGTACAGTGAGGCATTTCAGAAGTGCCTTGTAATCTCAAAGGAATAAGTCTTTTGTTGCATGTGTAGTACATTCAAACATGCGTTCGTTCATTCATTCATTCATTCATTTTATAGTCTGAGAAATGAATGAATTTAGAATAGTTTTATGTTTGTCTTTCATCTGAGAGCTAACAAATTAATTAGAAGGGCGATAGAGGATTGTTTCATTCCAGAAATGGAAGCTGTTCCTTAAGTTATAAAACATTATTAAAAACACATGGACATCAAGAACCATCCATTCCAGATGCTCATTATTTTTGTCAGCTCTGTATTCTCTGGGATGCCCCATTTATACCTTTAATACCTTTAACTTTATCTTCTATTTTATTTAACAAGGATAGATGTTATACTTCTAACATATTCTGCTGCAGTACGTTTTCAAACTGTGTTAAAATACTGTTTATGTGGCAGTGGCATGTTGTCCTTGCAATTGTTGGTTCTGGAGTATGTAGGCGTACCGTTGACAGAAGAACAGAGGACCTCAGAAAATATGGGGATTGAGTATGCCTGTCAGTGCAATTAGGTTTCGTTGTGCTTAATCATTTTGAGAACTAATTGTCTGTGCTCCTGATGCTCAGTTAAATCCTGGTATGTTGACAGTTGCCAAGAATCGAGCTCTCTGTACATCAAAGTAGCACAAAGCTGAATAAATAAAAAAAGGCAACTTTTCCTGTAGCTAGTTGGGATTTCTAATTGCAAACTGTGTTGGTTCGAAATGTTTTCTCTAGCCCATGGTTTCTTTTAAGATGAAGTTTAGTAGTCTGTTACTATCTTGGTTATCTTTACTTTGTATTTTCAATGTACTAAAAATACCCTTTTATGAAAGACGAACATAGCTAAAAGGTGAAATCTTACCACAGAAGTAGCTACTATTCTAAGGTTTCTTGTAAGACTGCTGGATCTGACTTTTGGTTGCTCTGAATCTTTTGAGTATCATCAGACATAAGTATTTCTGAAATCATACTAAATTTTAACAGACTGAAAGAAGGAACTTCATATAAATGCATGTGTGAGAGGGGGAAGATGTATTTTCACTTCAAATATTTTACAGATCATAAGAAAAAACCTTAAAGTAAACTCCATGTAAATATTTCCCATAACTTCATTATATTCTCAGCTGTGTCTTAGAGTTCTTTAAGAAACTTAAGAAACCCAGTAAAAATAGCTAGTGTGATGCTCTGTAATCGCAGTAAAAATAGTCAACGAATGCAGAATGGTTTTATGCTGGCATCTTCAAAAATTAACATTGCAGATGCAGAAACGGAAGCTACTGTGATGAGTAACTTTGAATGTTAATAAGAATTTGCTTTCTAAAGAATGGCCAACTGGCTTGATTTTGTAATGCTTTTGAAGTGGTGCTGTATTTCTTTCAAACAACGAAGTAAAATTGATTCTGGGAATAAGCTGGCTATAGAGACTTAGAGAAATTGCCTTTGCTTTGCTGTTGACTCTTAAAATAGTCAATCTACTTTCAGAACAAGTAATTGATCATACATCAGTATGTGTATATGAGGACAAGTCCACCCCCATCACCTCTTAATAAAAAATAAATAAGAATTACTACACACTGCAGAGAGAGAAAACTAACTTTTTGTCTTGGGAATACCATTCTTAATGCAGTGAACAGAAATTATGGTTAAAAATCCCTGAACACCTTTCCCTAGCATGGGCTGCTTTAGATTAGCTCAACTCACTCCTTCTCCGCTCCTGTTTGACAACCGTGTTCACTTTCCCTCCATCTGGTAAGGAAATGAAGAACTTGCGACAAGTCTGGTCAGCAGAGCGCATGGCACCTTTGGCAAACGCAAATCTGCATCTCCTGTAGGATGGAGCATTGTCATCAAATGCTTTCAGCTTTTTATAGGGATGAGGTGCAGGTCAGTATAATGGCCCTGCTTGAAGCGTCTGTATTTATAGATACAGGGGAAAAAAGAAAGTAGAAAAAATATGTACTTGTGCATTTCAGAAGTCTGCTTTTGGATGCTCGAGTTTCCTATGTTATGTCAAATCATCCTTCCAGTGCTTTTGAAGCTTGCGTATTCTGTTTATTGTGATGCCAATTGTGGAGAGTCCTCCATTTGCCAGAAAGGAGCTTTTGCAAGTGCAGTGAGAAGTAGGTGTTTCCATGAACTCTGCATGTTTGGGACCATGGTGAGAAATCTGGTTTTTGGTCTCCCTGCATACAGTCCCACTTCTCGTGCTCAAGGAGCCAACGTGCAAACATGCCTAACTTGGATAACTGTTGAGGTTTTGCTTCCAACCCATCTAAAGCGTCTGTGCAATTGAGCAGCAGGTTTGCATGTCGGATGGTGCCTGAGCGGTGTGAATGCAGAGACTGAGACTAGGTCAGAAAGCAAACCCATCTTCCCACTTCTGCGTCATCCAACTACCACAACAAGCTTCCCAAAACAGTACTTTCAACAGATGCAAAATACATGTGTCATGATTTCAAAAAGGAAATCCTTGTGTTACCTATTAGCTGATTTCACACGGCTATTTCTGTAACGAAAATCAGCAAGTATTGTAAAGAGTTAGCTGCATTTGTGGTTTTGGCCTCTTGTATATACAGCATAGCCATGTACTGGAGGGATGGTTTTCATAAGCTGAAGAAATTAATATTTTTGTCTTCAAACTGTCTAAAACTGATTTTGAAACACCTTCATTAGAAGTAGCACTAAAGCCATCAACTTCTCATGCAGATAGAGTACTTTAAGGGTAAAAATCCTGAGGTACAATATACATTCAGCTCTGGGTTCAAACCTGAGTGAAATAATGCATATTCCGTTGCTAGTCTGTCTGAATGCTCAATTGTTAAAGAAGAACATGTGGTTTGATTTTGGGGAGAGGAAGGGGGCAACTGTGACAGTTGCCATGGAATAGTAGAGGTGAAAACAGTTAGTAATCATTACTCATATAGTCCAATCCCAGCAGAAAATTAATACAATTGTTCCATGTTTATGGATGATTTGAATGGTATTTTATCTTCCAGAAGAAGGCAAGTGGATGCTAGGAATGATGTATTCCTCTTATTTGTTGCCTAGAAGACATTGTACAAGCATGTGATCTGTAGCATATGTGCAGTGGGATAGTTCAGGGCACCGTTATTCAAAACACACCCAACAGCCATCTATTGGCACTGTCAGTAAATGTAATCCTGTATATTCAGTTGTGGTGCCTCATTTATTTATTTTGATCTGGTGATGACACTCATTCATTCTCAGAGAGGAGATAGGGATCATCAGTCTGAATGTGTGGATATAAGCAGTGGATGATTGTCTTTTAGTGGGTAAATGTCAAGAAATATACATTCTTCCCCACCAAAGTTAAACAGTTTCCTAGCATGACTTTTTGGTGAGAAAGTTAAAGATTTACCAAAATATACTGAATTAGAAGGAAGATTTGCAATGATATGGTGCATAAAACATAAAAACTGACAAGTACAAATCATGTTCTGATTACATTTAGGATGGTGTGGCAGTGTATGTATGTATGTTCACATGTGTCTGATAGATTTCAGAGCCATATTTCTCTCCATTTGTTATAAGTGGCATCCTTTCTTGCTAGTCAGTCAGTGATCCCTATCCCCAGAACATCCCCGAAGAAACATTAACATTGAAATAAAACTGTGGGAAATGTGGGAAAAAAAAAAAAAAAAAAGGTGTGTGTGGAGTAATTTTGTTCAGCAAAGACTGTAAAAATTAAAAATCTTGGAATGTGAATGTTATTACTAATCAAATAAACACCAATTGTTGAGCTACATTGAAAGAAAGCCAAGCAGAAATGACCAGAAGCTCAATAGAAGTCCCTCTGGGAAAAATAAAATAAGAGGAAGAAAAAACTACTGGTATGCCTATATGGCCCCAAACCTATTTCTTGCATGGAGGCAATTCCAGTTAAGTGATGTTCATGGTGATAGCTTCTCATTAGCTCTATTTTGCATTGCCCAGGCAGTTCCCACTTGCACAGCATGTCATTAATTGCAGGAGAGCTGCCTGCCTGAAGGTTTACTCAGCATCCATAGGACATTAAGGATCTTTCCTTTATTTTAATCGTGAGAACTTCTCTTTAGCAGTTGATGAGATCCAAAAGCTTGGGGAGTAGTCTGCAATTAACATCCTTTTTTTCTGTTCTTCATAGGAAAGGGATTAACAATGTAGTCCTCTCAAAATCATGTATACTCCTTTGCAATCCAACTGTCGTTTCCTTCCAGATGTGAGATGCATTTAGAGAGTCTAAGAGCTAACATGGGAAAATAGCATGTTCCTCAGCAGTGGTTTTCCTTGATTCAGTTGTGCCTGGAGGGGACAATTCTGCATCAAAAGCGTGACAGAAGCCCGTGGGGAGCACTGCTAATTATTGTGCTTCCCTTGCAGACAGCCCAGCCTGTGGTGAGCCCAACCAGAGTTGCTGGCTCCAGCAGTGTGGAGCCGCGGCCGGACCCCTGCTGTCATCATGTGCCTTTTGAGAAGGGTATCAGTGATATAAGTGAAATTGGAGCCTGTTAGAAGTCTGTAAGAGTTTTGCTAATTAATTTAGGTTTCAGTATTTTATTCCATCCCTCAGAGAAGGCACCAAAACTGATGGACTAGGTTACGGAAGGCTTGCTGTAAACCTACCAGTGAGTGCTTGCTACTGACCCCAGTGCTGGATTTCACTTTGTTGCATTGATCCTGCAGTTCTTTAAATGCAGCAGAGCCACCCTATGGATGGCCCAAAATTCAAATACAACAGTTGCCTGTCTTGGCTAACATAGTGAGGAGCCTGGAAACCATAAAGCTTAAAGTGGGAAAGGTGCTATATCTAGAGTGAACCTGCAACCAGACATTGGGTCAAGCTCTGGATGGAGACCTGTGTGCGTAGTTACTGATTGGGAGTCGCAAGAATGGCAAGACAGCAGAGCAAAGGGAGACTGCAGTTCTTGCGTGCAGAGGTGCGAACTTGTGTTGCTCTGTTTCGTGCTACTACATTGGGTTGGTGGGGTTTGGGGGGGAGGTGGTATTTGTTGTCTTTCCTCTGACTGAAGGAAGCATCCTCTCAAAAGTACTGTGACAGCTGTCGGTGTTAAATTTGCAGATGGTTTTGATCAGGAGAAGAAATTGTATTGTGTTTATTGTGTTGATGCTTGCAAATGAAAGAAGCCGGTGGGAGATGACTTATAATACAGCTTTTCTTTGTAGTCTTCTGAGAAAAGTCCACAAGGCTTACCTGCAGGTGAAAAGAGAAGCGTATGACAACAGTCCTGGTTCATTGCAACAGGATATGGTTAGCAGTGTCTCTGGAGACGCTTGTGACTTCACCATTGAAGGGCAGGAAGCTGCCTTGGAGTCCACCACCCTGGGCCTCCAAAGGCAACCCGAGTCACCTGCAGTGCAGGATATGACAGCAGCATTTAACTTTGAAATCAAAGGCAGAGGTATCTAATCACACTTCTGACACACTCAGGGAACTGGGTAACCTCTCTGCCAGCAGTAGATTATTTGGTGGGTTTTTTTAAGACCGAGATACTGTTCAGTTACAGTGCTGCAATAATATACATGTTTTTTCTTTGTGATGCAGAAGCATTTAAGCACAATTTTAACGCATGCCGAGGTATGTCATGTGCCCAGAAGTTACCCACAGGACACAAAGTCACTTCAAAGTCGCACAAAGTTGCAGTACAGGATTTCAGACAAATACTGCATCCTGGGTACCATCATACACTTCAATGAGGCTTTGATTCCTATTTTGTCCTGTCAGGAACATGTAAGGCCAAAGGTAGACCTGAAATGCCAAAACTGAAACAATCTGCTCCCTGCAGCAGATTCTGCAACATCAAAGATAGCAAAAAGGTACCTGAAAGGAAGGGAGAGAGAGGAGAATTAAAAAAAGTAGGGGGTCAGTTGAATCAGTTGCACAGGAAAGTTCCAACAGATTTTCATGTTTTGTTACCTGTTGTCCATAGCACTGTGTGCCTCTGTCGCTACTTGTTAACATACTGTGGGCAGACATAGACCTTCACTCACATGGTGATTATTCCCTTCTGAGACAGCAGAATCCTTCTGTAGTGCCTAAACAAAACCCTGCCGAAACCAGGGGAGAAGTTGATGTGGCGTTCAGGGGGTCTTTACAGGGGGTTATTGCATCTTTTAACATTTGAAATGGAGTATGCCTGCTACTAACAAGAAAAGATAAGGGTCACCCTCTCTGCCTCTAAAGAAAGCACAGTGCAAAAATATATTGTGAAAGATGAATGCAACTGCAAAGATAATATCTTGTTGGTGGTTGCCATAGTTTCTAATTCAGCACTTGAGAAAAGTTTTTGCATTCAGCACAAAACATTTTGGATGAGAATGTTACAAAGAGTATTTAAGATGCTTGAAATGAAAAATTAAACAAGAATTAATTTTAAACATTTGGAATGTTAACTAAATTTTTTAGCGCTGGAATTAAAGCAGATGTCTTCACTGTGGTCATTTATGCTTTGAGAAAACATTTTGAAGGCATTTAAAAAACATGTTATTAGAATAATAAGCGCAATATAAAAATAGTCAGAAAAATAATCCACCCACATTTATAAAAAGTAAAAACTGAGTCCCTTCTAGATCACGGTAGAGATCTGGAGACCAGCTGAATTAAGCATGACCTTGTAATGCTTAGAGGCCACTGATGTCACAGAGCTCCTCTTTAGTCCAGGGTATGTATGTACATAGTCAATGTTTTTATGTATATATGTGTGTGTGTGTATATACATACATGTATATACACACACACACTTACATATAAAAAATACGTTATGTATACAAATTATGCTTCTGCTTCACTGGTGGTCCAGACTGATGTCTTAAAGTAGCCCGCAAGTGCTCCGAATTGTCCCAGAGGCAAGCCGCCGTTTCCTTTCATTCAAAGTACAAACAGACAGAGCAAAATTAGCCTTTTATGTTCATGCATTAAGGGCAAAAGCAGAATGGGAAACAAACTTGATGCAGATAAGCGCACCTAGACATATGGGGACAATAGAGGGAAGCCTGTATTACGAAGGATGTCATCGTTATGGTAACTATCAAGCCTGGTGGCACTAAAATGGAAAGATGAAAACCAGATGTCTGTAAAGGGAATGTGTGTTACTCAAAGCACACAGGAATAAACAACAAGGCTATGTAATTTTTCCAGTCGTCTTAAAAGTATTTCAAGGCGATTGATTATTTTATATGTAAATTTTACGTAGGAGACATATTCTTGAGGAGGGCTTGAGTGTCTATTGCCTGCTTCTAGAGAAGAAAGACTAAAGAAAATGCTTTAATCCATTTGGTTTATTTTAGGTTGTGCTTTTCAGTTTTTTGATTTACTCAAGTCCCTCAATAGGATTTGGAAGTATTACTAAAACATCGTTGTTTTTTTTCTAATGAATACACATTAAAGAAAAATCTGTTAATTGGTAACATCTTTTAGCTGGCATATGGCTAGCTAATAACTCAGGCTTAATTAGCAAATCTGGGGAAGAATAACTTCCTAATATGGAATTAAAAAGGCTTGTCATTGTTTTTCATCAAGATGGATGATATTGCTTGGACCTCAAATTTAGCAGCCTTTTTTTTTTCCTGGTCCCAGTGGATGAGCTGTGGTTTAACACATATCTATTACAAAAACAGAGCTTGAAATTGCCACGATTCATGCTGATAGAAAATGGAGAAACAGTACCTTGCCAGAAAGTATAGTTATACACTTAATGAAAGTGGATCTGGGGATCCTGAGCTGTGTTATTTTTTCAATGCCATATGCAGTACTGTAAACATCTCATTTCCACAGACTAGTAATTTTATTTTTTTTCCTCTTCAAACTTGATCTGTGGATCCCTAGGGTCTGTGGACTACTGCAGAGGCAACCACTAATGGTGGATAAGAAAAGTAGCCTTGTACATGCTACACAGTAGTCCATATAATTGGATTTTTAAACCAGGCTGTGCGCCCATTGAAAAATGAAATGTTAGGGAGCAGGCAAAACATCTCTTGCTCCTTCGAGACTATTCCCTCTGTTTTCTGTTATATGGTCTTCTCACCCAGTGAATCTGGTATCTGTCTCCAAAAGAAAGGGCATAGTCCGTTAGCTATCAAGAGGTTCCTACTGCTGTGATGCATTCTGCGAACCTTATCAGCAGCATGTTGTTTCAGGGATCCAGCATCCTTGTTCCTCTGATAGGCGGCCGCTCGGCAACTGAGTTTCACGGTTTGGCAAATGCTGAGCTGTCAAGTTGCGCTAATGATTTGGAAAGAGATGGATGTAAGTTTAATTGCAGTAATTAAAGGAGAGGGCTGTGTTATTCCCTTGCATGTATGAAGGTGAATATCCTTGAAACCTCTGAAGCAGCACACTCATAACCAAGGATATAGATACCAAGGCTTGGTGTATCATTTGGGTTCAAGAAAAGGGTTTGTTAGAGAGCGATAGATGGTGGCAAGGGCAGTGTTGAATGAAGCCTTATAGCTC
Source organism: Gavia stellata (assembly GCF_030936135.1). Classification (NCBI taxonomy): domain Eukaryota; kingdom Metazoa; phylum Chordata; class Aves; order Gaviiformes; family Gaviidae; genus Gavia; species Gavia stellata. The sequence goes on from NC_082595.1 coordinate 43,683,329, forward strand.
AACATCATTGCGCTCACAGTGCTGTGACAGAGGGAACATGGGGGTTACTGTGTTTTATTATGCCACTGGTATAGTTCTCCTTTTATTAATGAATTGCTTGTCAGTTTTGTAACTCTTCCGCTTAGTGGTGTCATGTCCTATAATGTTTTATTTAAAGTTACATTATTTTTAGAATAACCTAGCTGTAGACCTGATTGTTTTTGTGTAAATATATTAACGTGGGGACTTCTACTTTCAAGCCTGAATTTATTACTGAGCGCAGTTTAAATTTCTTTTTATTGATGTAATTACAACTAAAAAGTTCAAACAAAGGACAGGCACAATTATGTAAAGAAATCATCCAGAGAGCTGCTGGTTTTCATTTTATCATTGTAAGAGCATTTGTATGCCACACCATTTAGCGACATATACCCTTGACAGAGCACCAGTACCTTTGATAATTCATGCTGACCTTCAGGGCAGTCAGCACCCTCTAGATATTTTTAGGTATTTGGCTAATTTTCTCAAAGCACCTGATGTTTTGCTTATGCAGTAAATTTCACGGGCACAGAGGCAGGTACGTTTCTGGGGAGATAAAACACATCTTCCCTTGCTATAACTGCACTTTGTCCTGCGTTCACTACAGCAAGCTCTTTACAAAAAAGTCTTCTCATCTGGCACATTTTCCCTGCATTTGTAGTAATAAAGGGAAGCATGGTAGGTCAGTTTGTGCTCTCGTATGCTGCGTAGCCCCCTTGCACTGGGACATTGACGGCGTCTCCGATTTTCGTTAATCGGCGCAAAAGAGAAACTTGTGCAGCTGAGCTCGAGAGAAGGTGTGTTCGTGGGGGATCGCAACGTCCGTGGCTTCCTTCCGTGGGGCCTTTTCCTTTGGCAAAGTTTGTATTCACAAGCCACAATGCCCGCCTTCAGGAGGAGTAAAACCAGAGCTAGGAGTTTAGCGTTGGCTCGCAAAACCCAGCAGCATGCAGCAGCAGCGTACGGCTCCCTGCACAGGATGTTTTCTGTGGTGAGTTCTGCAGTGGCATGGGTTAAGCTGGGGGGGTGTGCTGCTTAATTAGGCTAAGGTAGGTGACGGGACTGAGCGTGCCAGGCTGTCTGTGCTTGATAAATAGCGACTGTCCCAGCATTAATAATCAAATAATGGATTCTGGTAACATGTAGTCAGTGGGTGAGTTTATACCAGTACGCTGCATGGGAAAAAGTTTGGGCTTTTTGAAGTTTGGGGGGAGGTGAGGGTGGGTTGGTTGCCCGCACTGTTTGCTGCCAAGCTCAAGCAAATAGTTATTTCTTGCATCTGTCAGAGAAAGGACTAAGTCATGATCCAGATTTTTGACAAGAAGTGGGATGTTAAAACAAGATTCTTCAGGGAAATTTGGAAATAACTGCAGCACGAATGTTTCAACTATTTCTCTGTTTTTTGACAAATAATCCAGGATTGTGGAAACAAGGAGGAAAAAAATAAGAGCTACAGTCAAGGTACTGCTGGGGGAATATAAGAAGGCTGTAAATACATTACACGGGTGGTAGAAAAATACGTGAGCCTTCTGCATTAGAAATTGATAACATCAGTATAAGGACATGGGGAAGGAAAGAATGACAATATTTTCACAAGATCAGGGTTTGGGAAAATTTGCATTGTGTGCTTTGGTATTACCTGACAAGAGTCTCCTTTTTGTGACCTGGGCTGTCAGGGTTCCTCTCTCTTTGGTTTCCTGATGCTCTCATCTTTACATTTTGCATGTCGGGATTTAACATTCCACAATGGAAGTTACTTCTGTTTTGCCTTAGGCTTTGGTATGCGTTGGGTCAGATGACTTTGGAGACTGATTTTAGAGAAGCTGAGCACAGCATCTATGAACTCAGTGGGAGCTGCTGGTGCTCGGGACCTGGTCAACATAGGCTCTTGGGCCCAGATCCCAGTTACTTGCTTTATAACTGGCATTTCAGTCAAGTACCTACGTCACCAGTTCTTCCTCTACACCCAGGGAGAAAGATGGGCATCTCTCCCTGCATGGCAGCTGAGGTGGAAGATTTGCCACCATGCAATTCATATTAACAGCTCAGGCACCATGTCAGGTGGGTTGCATCTTAGCTGTTTCACACAGCCGTGTGTTCAGCCTTCTTTCAGGTCTTGACCTGTGCTGTCAGGAAGGAGTTACTAGGTCATCAACCCCTCTTCTTACTGTACTTGTGATTTCCAAATAAGGCTGGTTACACCTACTTGTGTTACGGAACAGGCTGACTTTGCTATTGTAAATGTCCCTGAAATTGTGAAATTCTGACTCAGAGACAGAAGTTTACCCTTAACTCCTCCCCTGTTTTCTGGTCTGGTAGTGTCTGGTAGGGCAGCTTTTCAGAATGCAGCATAGAGGGGTTGCTTCTCCCTTCTTAAAGTGTAACTCTAACTATACTTGGCTTATTGCTACGAGGGATCTCAGTGGGCACTTTTAAAAAAATACCTTTCCTTTAGCAATGTTTTAAACATTTTAATTAAAAGACATGCAAGAGACACAGTGAAACAAAACAGACCCCTAAAATTTCAGCAGCGACAGTCAGGAACAGTTTCATGTTCTGAGTAGCCTTGAAGTTGGGGAAAAAAAGGAGAAGGACCAGAAGATCAGTGATGACTGAGGATATTACTTTGTTTTAGCTTCTGTTGCCCAAAGCTGAGTGGCAGTCTTGCCCAGATACCTGTGCTGAAAATCCCACAAGGTATTTTTCAGTAAAATTCTGCTGACATTTTTCAGTCTTAATACGTAATTTAGAGGAGTGCACGTACTGTATTGGTGTGTAACTTCAGGCAACTTTTTTCAGTGGTCTTTAAGGAAGCTAAAGCCTGCAACTTCCTAGTATTTTACATTGCTTGGTTAGAAAGTACTTCCCAGCCTGCGGATGACAGAGGTGTCTGTCAACTGATGGACCCACAAAAAAACGACGGCTATGAGGGCTGCCTTCGTTCTGGAGAGAAGCATCTTCTAACACAAAGGAAAAGTGATGGACATCTCCAAAAGCTTTCCTTTTTTCACAGAGTGAGGGACATAAAGAGGTCTCTGGCCAGTTGTTCATTTCTCAAAATCCCATGTAATTGTATTTCTATTGCTGACTGGTGCATTCAGTCTTCCTGGAAATGCATACATCAGGCAGAGCTGAGCTGTTAGCTGTTTGTTTTTAGAGGGTACAAGACTAATCTGTTTCTGCAGGATGTTTTCTGAGCATGCTTCCTCTTCGGATAAGGAATTCAAAGGATTGGTGATCACTCCGTAGATGTGGTCAGTGTCCTGCACCAGGGTACAGGAATCTGAAAATTCATCAAAGGACATGCATGGTTTTAACCCTCCCAGGGAGTCTTTCTTAGGCTGTAGAGTTCTCTAAGCCTACTCAAAATACTCCTTTCCATCACTTTTTCAAACCCTGACCGACTGATGGAGTACATGAGGTGTATAAATGAGAACAAAATAAACAGTGATGAGCAGAGACACCGTAACACTAATTGACCTTGAGCAGCATCTATGCTCAATCAGTATCATTCAGCAGAAAGTCACAGGGTAGCCATGAAATTGTTGTGTTAATGCTTAACCACTGCTGATTAATGTCTTCTGCTCTCTCATCGATTAATTTTATGGAGATTTTTAACTCTAGCGGGGATAGCACAGCCTCAAATGATGACATGCTTGTCTGCAAGGAGCAAAGAAAATCTGTAAGAGGTTCCTTGTAAGAGTATCCTTTTGTTCAGTTTAAAGGAATGATCTCCATTATTTCTTATCAGGAGTATTACTGAAAATGGGATGTGCTTCATCTCCATCTGACAAGCTGAGCACCACTGTGGTGGTTGACTGCTATGGGTCAAGCTGACAATTACGTGGAACGGAACTTTCCCTTCTATGGTTACTGTGAGCAATCCACATTCACAGGGAGTACTCCATGCCTGACTATGAGTTGCAAACACACAGGGATGAAAAAAAGTTTCTCAAGGCTGTTTCCACATGTCCTTCAGTTTTCTTAGAGGTCAAGAGAGTATGAGGCAGGAGGCTGCTTCCCCTGATTGCTAGGTCTGTAGAAGGGTTTATACAGCTTTGTTGGAAAATCTGTGAAAGCGGCCAATAAAACAGGACAGTGCTGCTTAACTTCATTCTCCCTGGAATGCAAGTATTTGTTTTTTCTATAAACCCTTCGTAAGCACCAGTTGTCTTTCCCAACTGTGCCATTCAAATCTAGCACTGTTAGTCTAAATTTTTGGATTTTCAGCCTCATCTGTCTGCTGTTCAGTGCCAAAGGTAAGCTGAAGCTGCTTGCAGTCTCCTATAAATGTTGCTGAAAGTGGCATACATAAATTCAAGTGATGGATTTTGGAGAAAGTTTGTTGCTTCCACTGTATGCTCTCCTCAGCTTTTCTCTGCACCCAGCTACCTTGCAGCCTTGTCCACAGCCAGTCATCTGGGCTTTTCTTTTCACCAACTTAAATGTTTTTATTCTGATGAGCTGTACACTATAAAGGTTGGCATAAATAATTTTTTTACCATTTGCCAAGTACAGACAGTCTTGGCCTCGTGCAAATAAAAGCAGCTGTGTGCTTAGGGAGTTTATCAGATGTATCTGAGAGTCAAATCTGCCTGTGTTAGTCGTTGCAATGTCGCTGTCAGAGCAAATAGAGGGTTAATTCCCACCTTAATTCAAGGTTATGGTGCGTGTATGTAGTGTCAACTTGGGGCTGCTCTTGAGACCTCTTGGTTTAAGGGCACTGGACTGCCAAACTCTACTTTGACATCCAGAGTGCCCAGGTGGCTTTGAAATCCCATCTGCAATCAGTAACAGGGCAGAGGCTGGCTCCCTCCTGCCCACACATAAAAGATAGAAAAGAGATGTTCGTAGCGGTTGTCACTGGAGCCTTTCTAGAAAAGATCTATTTTAAGCAGCAAAAATAATAAAGAGCAGGATATTGTTTAGTGTGGGAGGCAGAAAGTAGCATCCAGAGCAGTGTGGAAAAAAGATGGAGATCCCAATCCAGGTGGTAAGGCAGTTTTGGGAAGAAATATGAAGCAAGAATAGCTTTTATTCCTCTTTATTTATTCATTATGAAGTTTCTCATGAATACTGGGCTCTTGGTCCAGAATCTAATGTACACTTTGTGGTTTCACTGGCAAAATGTGTTCCTACATCTTCTATGGTCCATGCAATGTGTAGGAGTGAATATGAAATCCTTCTGTCCTGTGGTCAAGTAGCATTTCATGCTTGCTTTGACCCAAATGTAAATACCACAGTGGACACAAAGAGTGAGAATCAGGTCTGAATATTGCACAGTCTGAAAGTCTCCCATAAAGGGAAAGACAGAGAGCAGCAAAGGTGTGGGAAAGGACCAGAGCCTACAAGCAGCACTGCAGGACAAGGGCAATATTTTTAATGCCAGACTTGCGAACGCAAAGTGCTTACATGTTGAGGAACATGCTAAAGTTTATAAAAATCACTATTTGTTGGCAGTATGGCTGAGAGGTACCTTCGATAATCCTGTGCCCTGTGCTTGGGCCAGTTATGCGGAACAATTTCTGACACCAAAATTATGTTGCTTAGGTGCTCAAATAGTATTTATGTTGAGGAGTATCATCTATTTCCATATGCTTTCTTACCCAGTGGTTCTTGGTGGCAGATGCAGCTCTGGCCCCAAAACTGAAGGGTATGGAGAACATAGCATGTTCTCCAATATCTGTCTGCCCTGAGTGTGAAGGTGGTTGAGGAGGAGTAGAGGACTTCAAACTCGTCCTTGTAAAACTGTGCCTGATGATGATGCTTATGACTCGCTTTCAATAGGCTGTCTCATACCCTTGATCCAGTGTCCTTGATCAGGCATCAGGTTGATGTAAATCAAGCTGCCCACGCGCACCTTGAGCTGTAGAGAGCATAAAATCTGAGTCATTCTGATACAAATACAAAACTTTCTGACATCAGAAACAAAGAAAACAAAACTCAAGTACTTTGGCATTCAGCTAGTTAGAAGTTGCTTTAAAATACACCCTCCCCCCCATTTCCTAAATTAAGTTGTGATTTATTTCCAAAACACTAATTAATTTTAGTGGCACAGAGTGACTGTGATTTTAAAATGTATTCCATCAGTGTGCAGCTGTAATTCCAACAAACACCATTCAATTTACATTGCATTTTGTTGGGTCCTAATAAATGTTGTAAATATAAAATGTATTTAAATTTCGTAGTCCTGCAAGCTGTCATTATACAGGATTGTGGAAGATGGTTGCACATATTAGTGACAAAAGTAACAATTTTTTTGTAGAGTGGTGGCATTGTTCAAAACTGGGGGCTGGGAAGCTACAGAATAATATAGACTCCATGGCAAATATTTGACATTTTAACATTTATTTCCATCATATAGGTGTGAGGGATCTACCTGTTTTGTCACATGAATGGTTGAGATTTAATACTGCTAGTGCATTTAGCTTTTGGGCTAGTGCACTTAGGCTTTGTGTAGCTCAGTTAGGTTTCAGAATAACTTTTGCATTTGCTGATTTGATGACCTAGTGTGCTGGTGCTACACAGATAATCAGTGGTGAATCAGGAGATCCAAAAAGGACCACTTGAAACAGCATGTGGAATAAATTAGTGCAGATTAAGACAGTTCTGAAATGCACTCATGTCCTGATTTCACTCATGTCCTGATTTCTTCACTGAAACAAGACTTCCACTTGAAATAAGGCAGCATTCATGTAGTCCTCATTTGAATGCATTCACTGAATAGAAGATAATATATGGCACAGCATATGCAACCGTCCAGTATCTTAGAGAGTGTCTGAAAGACAGAAGCACTGCAGAAGAATTGTTTCATGTAGTGTAAAGAGGTGGATACCGACAGCTGCTAAGGTAGAACTGGGTAATGGTAGTGATATTGTAGCTTAGAGGAAAATGTCATATAAGAAAGACAACAGTGGAATAATTTTCAAATTAAGCATTAAAGATTATTGCCTGTGAAAGTTGTTCTTGGATATTAGTGCTGGTCATGCAAGAGTGAACTACACAACCATTTCATAGTGTCAGAAAAATCTCTCTCTTCCATCTTTGCCTTAGAAGATTAACTGTTGTTGTTCCATCTCCAATTCCTTCCTTGCTTGAAAATTTTCTGGGTTTTTTTCATGTTTATCATTCTTCTAAAGAATCTTGAAGATTTAGGTTTCCATTCACCGTTTCTGAGAGCAAAAAATCTTGATACGTAGTTGTCTGAACCCTCAGCTCCTAATTTCATTGTTTGAAAAAACCACACAACACAGTATAGGTAAAGGTGACAAGTAAAACAGTTATTCTGGATGCTTAAAAGATCTTTATCTACTAATTCTGTCTATTTTGATGCAGTGAGTCTTGCAAAATAAGAAAGATGGAAAACATTGTGATGCTAGTGTCATAAGAATCAAATTATATGATACATCTGAGTGCTGTCTCATCTTTTGCATCCCATGAGCTTGTATCTGAAGACCAAAAATAATTTGCACTGAAAAATCACTAGAAAATTTTCATTTCATTTTACTGCTGTGATCTGGATCTGCTATAAATTGAAGCTGTTCGAAGCTATCAGGATACATTGTTGACAAAAACCAATGGCATGCTCTGGCCCCCTAATTTGGAACAAGAGCAAAATTTGAGGAATTTAAAAATAATTGTAGTACAGCTTGTATTCTAAAACATCGGCGCTTGTCTCTTTCTTCTCATTTAACAGAGCGCAGAACAGATCAGTGCATTGTGCCGAAATTTCCAAGAAGTCCAGGCAAGCGGTATGGAAGGTAACCAGGATCCACCTCCACGGCCACTAGCTCGCCACCTTTCTGATGCAGATAGATTGAGGAAAGTCATCCAAGAACTTATGGACACTGAGAAATCTTACGTCAAGGTAAAAAAAAAAAATCATCTGGCTAGCTACAGCCTTGTTTTTGAGGCTGACGATGATTTGTGGATGGTCTTAACATATTTCATGCTTACCTTTATATAACCATCCCTCTACAAGGGCCATAACCTACAAAGTCCACTTATCTAATTGTTCCTGTTGTTTTCAGTAGGCTTGCTCCTGTAATAGAGGCTGTAGGATTTGACCTAGTAGCTTTCGTTCTAGTCAATTTGTATTTATATTGGAGAGTAAGTAATTTGAGGGGAGTAGATACCCACAATATGTTATCGTAGGGGTTTTCCAGGGTATGTTTCCATAGTTTTCAAGATGAAAATAAATCTGGTAGAAGAACAGAATAGAGTCTCCTACAAATCAGAAAAAAAGTTTTAATTGTGGAAAACAGTGCGTAATTATTTTTGAATCAGCAAAGCTAAAAGGCACAGCTCCAGTTGGTTGTAGCATCACACATATGTTATTTCCTCTCTGACTGTTAAGTTCATAATTTGTTAGATGTACATCTCTTCTTTTTATAAACCCCAAATTCATGTGACTGGATGCCAAAAGAAACATGAAAACATTGATTTCATTGACCTTCAGCAAGGAGGAATCATCTACTTTACTGGATCTCAAAACTCATGCTTACAGATATCAGTACTTGCTGCAATAATGTATATGGAAAAGAAGAGAAAACACTTTCAGTCTGTTGTTAGTACCTCCATCAATACACTAATACAGCCATACATTGTAAAGCTTGAGGAAGCTTTACAGAACACGGACCCCCATGTATGTCCAGCTGATGTTTCTTATAGAGGAATCGCTTAAACAAAGGCGTGACCATGGAGGTCCCTGACATGTGCGAAGTTATGCACCAGGCAAAATCCTGGCACGTTGCACATACTCGTTACGGCGTTCTCAGGGAGATGCTCGTTATTCCTTCTCTATAAGAGTTCCTGCCATTTCTCTTCTCAGGGTCGGAGAGCCCTGCAGTGGGCCCCAGCCCTGCCATCATGCTTTGGTGTGGAACAGTAAGTCTTCAAAAGTGGCACCAATTCTTTGAAGAAGTGACTGAAAAAGCCCCTAATCATGTCCCCCCAACACCATAACTAGACATGTTAATACCTAATAGGATTTTAAAATGTTACATTTCCTTCTGAATATTACTACTGATGTTTAAATGAGTGGCTATTTTTTATGGTTTATCTAACATGCATGATTAAAACATTTGATGCTGTTCATTACATGGACTCTTCAGAAAGCCGTCATTTGTAACATTTTCTCCTCATGCTATACTAAAATATAATTTGTTATAATCAAGCTGTAAAGCCTTAAAGGTGAAACAAAAACATTACACTGAAATCAATTTGCATCTAATTTAGCAGGTAAGTTTGTTACAGAAAAGAAATTGTATCTCTAGTTCATTCCCGAAAATTACCCCTATCCTGCAGTTGTCGTATAAAGATCAATTGCAAACTGTTACATAAAAAGTGAATGAGTTCTGTTTCTTGCAGGACTTGAGCTGCCTCTTTGAGCTATACTTGGAGCCCCTTCAAAATGAAACCTTCCTTACCCAGGATGAGGTGAGGGAATAACTGAAAGATGTGCTTTTCATTCTTTTACGGGTTAAGACCTTGGCATTTGGGTTTTTCATTGCTGAGAACACGACAGAAAAAAGCAAACAGGGAACATAGCAATAGGAATTACACCAGTCAGTGGATTTCTGCCTGGTGCGTGCGTCACTTCTTTTTTTTAAGGGTAATTGTTCTTCTGACTTAACTCTAAGAAATCTTTGCTTTTTTTGTAAGGGTTTTTTAAAATAAAACACGTTTGAAAAGTATTCCCAAAGACACTATTGGCCTTTGCAACCTCTTTGTGTGTCACATCTCCTTAATGGATTGTTTTTGCAAGACCACTGTTAGGTGCATGGAGTGCTGTACTTCATAGCCTGACGTTTTTCACAGATGGAGTCCTTGTTCGGCAGTCTGCCAGAAATGCTGGATTTCCAGAAGGTGTTTTTGGAGACCCTTGAAGATGGAATATCTTCTTCCTCAGATTTTAATACACTGGAAACGCCATCCCAGTTCCGGGTAAATATTTCGTCTTTTAATACTTTGTAGTGTGCCTGCAAATGTTTGTGAAAATCTGGCTTTAAGAGCTCTAAGTTTCATATGTTTGAAGCTTGACTTTGGATTACAAACGTCTATTCAGTAGTGAAAGATAAGTGCTATTTTTCATAGTTTTATCTTCCTCTTTCCCATGGCAGAAGATGCAACATGGAAGATGCAGAGTAGACTTTGACTATACTATAAACTAGCAATGCTGATGATGCAGAGCTCTCTTGTAGAAAGGTTATTATCTCTGTGCTGAATTCTGCCCTGCCTTGTGCTCCTCCCCACTGCGCCCAGTTCACCTGCTACAGACTGGGAGCTTTTCCTGTTAAATGCCGCATGAGTTGCTCATGTTGCGAGGTCCAAGAAGAGGACCTACGAAGTGTAAATGGCTGTAGGCTGTGTCATGGTGGCACCACGCAGTACCTGCCCTAACTGGAGGAAGTAGGTTCCCTGGCAATGGAGTCACTGTCACAGGACCGGACAAGACTGCTGGCAGGTATCCCGGACACTTGCTGCCTTTTGTGGAGCAAACATTGATTAAAAACAGAGGAGAGGGCTGCTCTCCTCCTCCCCCTACTCCTCCCTCACTACTCCTCTTTCTTATCTTTGCTTTGGGAAGCATTTTTCTAAAAACATCTCCCTCATGATTCAGTCCCTCCCACATCTTTCCAAGCGCCCCTTCATCCAAGAACATCAGAGATGCCCTGTAATTACCACCTGCCTGAAAGAAGGAAAACAGTTGGAAAGCAATCCTCTCTGTTTGTTTTACACTGTCTCTTCTGGCTTTGGCACTTTTATGCCTTGCTTCGTATTGCTCATGTTTTTTCCCAGCACAACATACGCTGTTACATGTCTGTTGGGTTTTGTTCCTGTGCTGCCTCAAAGATACAGTAAGACAGAATGGCTGCAGTGGTGTTACCTGTGCAGGGAGAACGAAGAAAATTGTAGGCTTTGCCTAAACAGGCTGAACTCTATACCCAGAGAAATACAGAAACATCACAGAGCTACTACTAGTAGTATATTCATGTTTTTTATATACATATTCTTATATGTATATAGCATATAGGATATGTATAGAAAGACAGCAGATAATGACACTGTTGAGCCTCTGTTATGTGCCTGAACATTTATTTAGGAGTCTAGTAATGAATTAATATTTTGATTGTGTTGATTTCAGAAATTGCTGTTTTCCCTTGGAGGCTCCTTTCTGTATTATGCTGACCACTTTAAACTGTACAGTGGCTTCTGTGCAAACCACATCAAAGTTCAGAAAGTTCTTGAGAGAGGTAATTTATTGTCTTCATTATTGTAATTCATTTCCATTTATTTAAACTGCCGTGAACTACTGTAACAAATCTTGTCGACTTGCAGAGAATATGGGTACAAAGCAAGGACTAAGTGGATATCTTTCAATAGGAATAGCTAAGGTCGGTGCTTCTGCTGAAGTATGATATAGAACTGAAGGGATAAGATTCCTTTTGTAACATCCACGCAGTAGTCTGAATAGCTACAGAAGCATCTTCCACAGGTTTGTGCTGTCTGCAGATCCAGCTCATATTCCAAAAAGCAGTAACAAATGGTAGAATAAGTTAGGAATAACTTCCTCTGCGATCCACTGCAGTGCAGTGGAAAAATTACATTAAAGAATAATCTCACGTTGATAGGATTTCTCTCTTAGCCCTTAGGTATGTTATTTAATGCAGGAAATGATTATGAAATGCATAGTGTAAACTACTTTGTAAACCATCTGTTGAAAAGGGTGAGGCTTTTGGCGCTGGTTACAAGTTGCAATTCTGTGCTTTCAAATTATTGTAGCTTCTATGACTTCCATGCTTAATTGACCAACTCTTTTATTTGCATCCAGCCAAAACAGATAGTGCCTTTAAGGCCTTTCTGGATGCTCGAAATCCCACCAAGCAACACTCTTCTACACTGGAGTCGTATCTCATAAAGCCTGTTCAGAGAGTGCTGAAATATCCTCTGCTTTTAAAAGAGCTGGTGTCTCTGACAGACAACGAGAGTGAGGAGCACTATCATTTGACAGGTAACTTCTTCCTTTCTTCCTCAGGAATGAATATGGGTTAAGTTTTATTTCTGAAGATGCAGGTAGCCATTCTGGTAGATAGCACAGAACTTGTCAAAACCTAGAGAGAATTCCCTCCCTCTCCTTAAAAATAGTAAGTAGCTTTTTTGTGCTTTTAGCAAAAAGTCCTATTTGGTATGTCCAAGTCCCTTTGAGAAGTAGATATACCCAGGATTTGTCATGGCAAATAGGACTGGGGTCTTTCTCCTCAGTTCTTGCACAGGAGCATGTCAGGTCATAGCGTTGCTTTTTTTTTCCCCCCACTTGGGAAACACTGACCAAAGCTCCATCTTGTGGTTATTATTCAGTTCTTGAAATGTGTCAAAGTGTAAGAGCACCATAGAAGGAAATTGTAGTTGTGTGAGGTTTGGCTGTGACTCTTGCTTGCGTGGAAGAGATCTGTGTCAAAGCTTAGCGGTCTTCCCACGTAGAAAGACTTGTCTAACATATATTAGAGTTGATTGCTTTTCTAGGCTCAGATGCTTAGGACTTCACCCTGGCAAATTCCAGTTCAGGTCTGTCAGCACCTGGTGGATGAAAGTCTAGAGATTTATTTTATGGAATGATTGTCATTTTAACAAAATGGATTCAGGCAAAATATATTGTCAGCAAAATGTCAGGAGGCCGTTACTGACTTCAAAGGGAGCTTCTAATACTGTTCCTTTGCCCTTGCAACCAAGCCTGGGGGTGACTTACTTGCAGGTCAGGATGGATGCCAGGCTTCTAAAAGGCTGCACCGTTAAGAGCTGGCAGGACTGGAGAAACTAAGTGCCCTTGTCCAACGCCTTTGTGAATCAACACAAAAGTCTAATGAAATCTAGTGTCATTCTTGCTTAGAAAACAAAATGTAAACAAAACCTGGCCACCAGCATTTAATTTCATGGATACAATCCACGAGGAACTTGTACAACCTAGCACTGTATTTCTTTGTCTGTTCTGTGGTGAGCCAAATGCAATTTGTTTCTGTTAAAGCTCATCAGATGACTTATCCTAGTATGGGTATAGAGTACTCTAGAGATCCTAGAGGCAAAACCTAACCGTGTCTACGATCATGTTGATAGGAATATTCATACATCTAGGGGCTTATTACTGGAGTACTTATTGCAGCCTTTTCAGGCACTTAAGACACCAAATGAGCATTTCTCACTTACTCTAATCAGGATGCATGCCTTCTACCGTTGCTATGAGAAAGCACTGATGTAAAGCTAGAATTCTGTTCACCAAACCTTGGGAACACTGTGTCATTTTTCCTGCCTCAAGTGGAATTCAATAAAAAACATCATGGTTAGAAAATACAGTGGAATTACATAGCTGTCTCTGAAACATTTAAACCTTACAGAAGCGCTGAAGGCAATGGAAAAAGTAGCAAGTCACATCAATGAGATGCAGAAGATATATGAAGATTATGGCACTGTATTTGACCAACTGGTTGCAGATCAAAGTGGAATAGAGAAGGAGGTAAGAGAAGGAACAACATGTTTTATTCACTCCTGAAGCATTATCCTGCTTGCCACTGGGTGTTTTGTGTCTTCCTGAGATATTTTTGGGAACTTATTTGTGCTGGGCTTCCTCCATTCTCCTTTAATATTTTGACTTCCATTTCATATCTGCTTGTCAAGTTTCTTTTTGTCAGTAGGTTACGGTAAAATTTTCAGACAGCTGCCAGAGCTGCCTCCTGCACTGACAGGAATTGCAAGCAGGAATAGATGTAATTCTCAGTAGGAAAAATTCTCCTTTTCTCAAATGTTGCAGAGATTATCCATGCCCCAAGGCATTCAGATTTTATGCTATAGAGTTCTTAAGTTCTTAAGATATTTTTTCACCCATATAAATGAAAATGGCAATTTGAGGGATTTCACATTAAGGTCTGTTATTCTCATTCTCTACACTTCCAGCGCTGAGGCATCCACGGGTATTTGTCAGAGCAAAAACCATTAGTTAAACAGACTGTGTGCACGCATCTCCCAGAACTGGGGCAGCAAGGTCTCAACTTAGCTATTTACATCAAACGAGTACTAAGCAGATCAAATCGGTAAAGGTGAAGATCAGATATGAGAAATGCCAGCTCGGTTGTTTTATTTCCTCCTAGTAAAAGCCAAATCACCCCCATTGGCTGCCTGGTTTCCCATCATTTATGGGGAAACAAAACTTGACAGCCTGGGAGACTCTACACAGTGTCCCACAGAAGAAAGCAGCCTCAGAGTACAAGACCTCCATTAACTCTGCTATTGGCAGTGTCGTTAATACTAATTACTCTATAGAAATTAAAGATACTTACAGCTAATAAATCGGTCAGTTCACAACTGGCTATATGTAAGTGACAGATCATCAGACCAACTTAATATTCTTCTAAGCTATTAATAGTAAGAACTTCTATCCAGCTTCCATAACTTAGGGACTATTGCTTTTTATAGTTGTTACCTATTTTTAAAAGGGGATTACTCACGCTTTTCCTGCCGTAGTGCACATCTCTCTGCCTTTCTCTCTGTACATAGAGTAAATACAGAATACATAGATCCTTAAAGTTATTGATGTGTACTCATTAATGTTTTACTTACATATGTGGATCGCAGCACTGATGTATATATTTATACTATTTATTTATATTATCTACTGTTATAATTTAATACAGGTGACAGAGCTTTCAATGGGAGAACTTCTGATGTACTCTACAGTTTCCTGGCTGAATCCTTTCCCATCACTGGGCAAAGCAAGAAAAGACCTTGAACTTACAGTGTTTGGTAAGTGCCTTCCTTAATGACTCTCTGCTCTTTCAAATCTAAAGATTGCCACATTAAATCTTCTCACAAGGTGAAAGCCACCATCTCCTTTCCCTGTAGCCATGTGATATCTAGGGTAGACTTACATCTGAAAAAATACATAGTTATATTTCATAATATGAGAAGTGAAAAGTTTCCATTCGTTTGTTTGCTGTTGCTGTTTGCTCTGTGAGCCAACCTCATCTGCTCTCCTGCCTATATGTAAACTATGGAATTTCAAGAGTGATTTTCAAGAGACAATAGTCTCTTTAAAATAGTCTGCTAAACCAAGCTTTCAAAAGAGGCTGGTAGGAAAATGGTGATTTATTCCACTCTTGGGAATGGAGGCTAACCTCTGCTTTACAGCTACTGCATCGAAATCCCCATCTGGATTATTTTAACCTGAGAAATGAATGTGGAAATTAGAGAATACAATCAAGAGTTTTATTTAATAGTATGTATACAATTAATCATTTAATAATTACCTAAGTAATTAAATCTTCCAGTGAAACATCTTATGCACTTGTCCATTTCTTTAAAAACTATTTCTTTAAAATGTCATTGGATAAACACCTACAGAACAACTCAGGTTGACGAGAGACAAGTTTCTCTTTCTCAGGGCTGTCATGCACTCCTTCTCTGGGAAGCAGGACAGGTTAGGGGAAGGGATGCTTCTAACAAAAGAACAAACAGGAGCTACCTCCCAGGTTCCTTGGATGAGCTCTGCAGTGATCCACATATGCCAGACACTTCCCAGCAGGACATGTATGAATGGATGGCAAACTACTCGTTTGCCACTTGGGAAACCAACTTTTATTCTCACTTGAAACGCTATGTGGGTAGCTTAGAAAATGCACCTAATATGTGGAACTGAGGGAAACTACCAAGCTCTGGGGTAAATGCTGTGCTCGCTATGCTATCCTGGCTTCATGTAGGGATGAGACGCAACTGCATACCATTGCCCCTCTCTCCTCTTCCACTGGAAGGAAACGTGGATGCATGAGCAGGGATAGAGCTGTACTGCCCTTGAGTTCGATGTGGCTGCTGGTAGTTTCAGAATAAAGGTGCAGAATGGCTTCATCCTAAACGTTCGGAACAAAATCGGAGGAAAAAATACTGACATTGCATGAACAAGTGTAGCATAAAAACCCCAGTTGTCATCTTAATACAGGGCAGGTGCTTTTCAATCAGTTTGCCTATCTTCACATTCCTGTGACTACAATCATCAGCTTCTCCAGGATAATATTTTCATTGAATATTACACCTGTAATTAACAGTTTTCCTTTTTTCTTTCTTTTTTAGTTTTTAAGAGGGCTGTAATACTGGTGTACAAGGAGAACTACAAACTGAAAAAGAAAATGGTAAGTCTGGTATCAGTGGAGGTGGTGGGTATTTATGCACAGGATCCTACTGCAGTGTGAGATGGACCATACTGGTGTTGAAGGGGGAGTGACTGAGGTGAAACGCCACCTTCCCTCGCTAGGCTGGAATTCTAGCTGTCACAGCTAAAACAAGTGCTCAGTATCTGTGTAGCAGTAAATATTTTTTGTTATTTAGTAAACAGCAGCATCTTCTCTGTGTGAGCCCCATGTTTATTCCATCAGGTAGAGTATGAAACATTGCCATGTAGGAATCATTAATTCTTCCAGATGGCATTTACAATGGCCTACATTAACACAGTGTGTAGGTTAAAGACCTCTGTTTATAGGCCCTTGATCACCCTGGAAGGAAAGGAGAAGGGGCATTATAAACATAACCTCCTCTGCCCCCATTTACAAAACTGGAATGCTGAAGCCAAGTAGCAAGTTGTAAATCCTGAGTACCAGTGGTGAAGTACTGCACCATGTTTATCATAACAGATGGAGGGGCTCTAAAAGTAGCAGCAGCAGCTGCATGATTAATGTATTCTGCTTATCAACAGTCTGTGGGGTTCCTTCATGGGAAACTTGTTTCCTAGTAGTACTTATGTACAAAGTATTATTTTTATCCATTAGAAAGAAGTGCTTTTAAAAGTTGAAGCAATTACAAATTCTAAAGGTTGTGTCTATCACCATTTCAACTACATTTACAAGCACATATTAGGGTACCGAAGGAAAAAGTCTAATGAATTTAGTTTCTCTTCAGAGGCAGGTCTTTTAAGAGTAACACAAAAAAACCCCACTTTTTTTACTTTTGCTTCTTAGAAATATCCTTGTTGGTTTTCTTTTTGCAGCCTACTAATGTTCGTGCTGCACATAATTATGGTGACTTGGATCCATTTAAATTTCGTTGGCTGATTCCTTTATCTGCTCTTCAAGTTCGACTGGGGAACACAGCAGGTAATTCCCTTGAACTGAATACTTTAGGATTGAATGCTTTTCTGGGATTCTGTAATACTGCTTCTCCCACATCTTTCTGGAGCCTCTGGAAACAGGCAGGTGTAGAGAATATAGTATCTACTGTTGTCTGTACACTCAGGGGGTACAGGCTTGATACATTAAGAGACTTTCTTCATTTGGTATGTTGGCTGCTTCTGCAAGTTCAGGAAGTTGCAACATGATGTGAAGGAATGACAGAATGGAAATCCCCAATGAAAAGACACTATGAACAGGAAGGTGATTTACCATGGCTGACATCCTGGTGACGCCCTTAGGCAGTGTGTGTGCTGACCCTTGTGTTTTTCCAAATGTGGGAAAGTTGACTGCGTAATTTGTGGTAGTAGAGGGCTGTGTTTTCATTTTCCCTTTGAGTTGATCTTTATGATCCTATCCAGTTCTATATCTAATGTAAAGTGTCACTAGGTGTTTAGAGCAAGTAAATGCTTTGCACACCTGGGAGAAGGCCTTTTAAGGCTGGAAGGCAGCGAGAAGTGAGAAGAATGGGGGAAAGCAACTCTCCAAGAGAGAGGTTATCAAAGGCAGCATTAGGCTGCTGCAAGAGGAGAGTTCAGGGGACTTTCCTTTGCGTTCCATCTCAGGTGACATCTTCTGTAGATCCACCCGTGGTTGTGTTAACACTGCTTTCAGGAGTGGAGGAGGTCTACACTGGTCTTTCTGATGCCGAAGGTTTTGTGAAGTGTATACAAAAATAACGTTTCCTTCCATGCACAGGAACAGAGAACAGCTGTATCTGGGAACTGATTCACACAAAGTCAGAATTGGAAGGCAGGCCAGAAACAATTTTTCAGTTGTGCAGCAGGTAAGCTTTATACGTGGAGGTTGTATTTGACAAATCACATTAATGGAATTAAAAAAAAATTTTCCCCTGCATGACCTTTGCATCAGCACTTCTAACGTGGCTCTCATTGTTTGAGTCCAGGCACTATGCCAGTGTTTAACTGCATAAAGTATACAATTTGAAATCGGAGTGAATTTGGCTCAGTGATCCAGTATTAGAAATCTGCACAGATATATGTTCATAAGTTCCAGTATGATATGGGCAAAGTAACTGATTTTATCAGACTTTCAGTTCGTTAGCAGAAATTACTTTTGGATAAAGACTACTTAAGGGGTGATCCCTTGGTACAGAAGTCACCTTTCAGGCCATTTTTCTAAGGGAAAGTAACCAAGATCTCAAAACACAAAGTGTGTGAAATGCCTAACAACACATAAAGATGTTAGCTGCAAAACCACTACCTAAAGCAAGCTACTGAAAAAACCCCACTGCATTAAAGCACATCAGCAGAAAGGAGGCAGGCAATAGTGTCTTACTTCAGAGGGGAAAACTATGTTACCTGTTTTCTTAAACTTGCAGTGACTGTGAGAACAAGACTAACATCGTGAAGGTGATCCGTTCTATTTTGCGGGAGAATTTCAGACGTCACATAAAATGTGAGCTACCGCTGGAGAAAACATGTAAAGATCGCCTTGTCCCACTCAAGAACCGTGTACCTGCAACAGCCAAACTGGGTAAGAAACACACTGTCAAAGTGAAAAATGGAGCCCGGACTCCCGTGCTGGCAGAAGGTTCACAATTATTACCATGACTGTGGTGTGTCATGTGCCAGACCCACAAATCGCATTTCTTTCTTGGGCTGGGGAGGTGGTAGTTTCTCCACAACTCAGTGCATGACAAGGGCTAGAGGAGATAAGCAAGCTTGCCATCCCACCCACACTGTGATGTGTCATTAGTTCTCTTCAGGGAAGACTTAATAAGGCCCAAATTAATTTTGCTGGGAAGAAACAGACTCCCTTTGGCCTGCAGTATTAGTGTTCTTTCCTCTGGGTTCCCTTGAGTAACTCGGCCCTAATAACATTTAAAGCGAAAACAACTTGCAAAAGGCAGGAGTCTTGCTTCTTTCAGTGCACTAAGTTCACATCCCAGCAGATACCCTAATCAAGTACAGGCTTCAGACATTTTAGTTAAATGAGTAGCTACTATTATTTCAAGTTCTCCATCTGATCAGTTGTCTGTAAAGTCCCCTTAACATCAACAGGAACTGGGACAGTTCAACTCCTGCCTACAACCTGGCCCTCCAGTGCTTGAGGTGCCTGAATAAGAAGTCTTGCTTTCCTGCGGATGTGTGTAAATCATTACTACAATTCTTGGAGGGTTTTGTATATATTACACATTAAGGCAAGCATATAGCCATCCGGTAGGTGGAATGACAACTCTGACACAGGATTGCACTGTCGGTATCAGAATGCTGACACATCTGACCTGGGATGATTATCAAATGAGACTCCATACAGTGTAATTACAAGTGGGCTATTGAGACAGTATAACCAGCTGATGTTTTGCTGACAAAATAAAACTGCCTTTTTCCTCTGCACAGCTTCCACGAGGTCCTTGAAGGTACTGAAGAATTCATCCAGTAGTGAGTGGAATGGTGACCCAGGGAAAGGCACCTTCCAGGACTCTGATGAGTGCAGCCTGAGCAGCAGTACTCAGAGCAGCAGCTGCCACACTGCTGAGAGCATACAGGAGCCCAAAAATTCATCTCCCGATAAACACGTACAGAGTTGTGCATCTGAATTTTCTAATGTTCTTGTCAAAGAGTCTGATATTCTCAGTGATGATGACGATGACGATGACTATCAGAGCCTAAAGAAGGGCAGCCCTACGAAAGACATTGAAATACAGTTCCAACGGCTGAAGATTTCAGAGGAACCGAGTACTGACTCTGAACGGGATCAGGCTGCTGAAAATGACGAAGGGGATGGCTTCAAGACAAGAGAGCATCCAAAGCTGGTGCGTGGCCATTTCTGCCCAGTGAAGAGAAAAGTAAACAGCACAAAGCGTAACAGGGGAACTTTAATGGCAATGCAAGAACATCACCAGTCCCTTGACAGTCACTCTGATGCTGCAAACCTGGATCTGAACTCGATTTTAGAGAGAGAATTTAGTGTCCAGAGTTTAACATCTGTAGTTAATGAGGACTGTTTTTATGAAGCTGTGGAGAGGCATGGAAAATCCTAGCTTTCTAAGCACTATATTTAAAATATTCATTTGAAGTCCACATAAAATTCAGCAAACTTATTTTGCTTTAAAACTAGTAAATTCATGGAAGCTGCAGGAAAACTACTATCTGATTTTGTGCACTAATACATTTTTTCCACAAAAACAGCTGTAAAGGATTCTTAAGTTATTTTAATTTATTGTGGATCAAAAATAGATTAAGTTGGCCAAGGTCTGTAAATTAGTTCATCCCTTTCAAGCAGTTATTAAGATGACGTAGTGTTCTTGGGGAGGGGAAGGGAATGGAAGGATGGCTTTGTTAGTATGTTAAGTAATGTGGAAAAGGTGCTAGTGAGTGGCAGAGGGGATTACAATGGAAAGCAGCATTGCAAAATGAATTTTTCAATACCTTGGGCATTTTATTTCTTTGGTTCTCATTTTTGCTTTATTTAAAGCAGAATTAAGTTATTTTATTGTGTTTTAGTGCACAATAGTGCAGAAATTTCATTTTTGTAAGTTTCAAGATGCTGTTTATACTTTATACATATGTGTAAATACAAAAACAAAGCTTGGCCTGTAATCTTTTATTTGACTGTATTTTTTATTTTCTCTACCAGCCTGTACAGTAAAAGACAAATAAGTATTGTACTTAGCCATGTTTTCTCCTTTTTATCATGCTGCTTTTCTCTAGTTGCAGCTTTAAATCCCAAAGTCTTTGCTTTTGCATAAATGAGAATATTAGCAGACCATGAGGCAATCTGTGCACTTTATCCTCCCTTAAGCCAGTCACTTGAGTATATTTATAAAGAGTTTTACCTTTTGGTTTTGAAATTACTCTGCACAGTAATATGTTTCAGGATAAAAAGAGCACAAAAACCCAAACACCATCTTACATGCTGAAATATGAAAAGTCTTTTTTCTTATGTTTCAATAATGCACTTTCATTCATACAAAACTCAAATTACTTCAGAAGTTTCCCAACTTAATTACATGTTTCACAACATCCCCTATTCTTGGTATGTGTTCTAGCCATTCCCCTGAAGTACAAAGAACCTGTAGGCACCTTGTAACTGTCTTTTTACTTTTGTCTGCAGCTGAATGGAATGAATAAATAAAATGGGAAAGCCTTCTCTCTCCACTACTTTCTCAAAAGTAGTTGTGCTGTACCTGCACAGATGTAGGAATATATAAGCCTCCTTTTACTGCATCAACACCTCTAGATCAAGGAGTTAAAACTACCAGAAAAATCAGTCTGCTGCAATTACAGCTGTTACAGCTGATTTTCCTCTTCAGTCTGTTCAGGTTGACTGGTACTTTTAAGTAAATTCCTCGTCGTCTTCTTTTGCCTTAGTTCTTCTCTGTAATTGTACACAAAAAGGCTTGGGTCTTCATCACACATTTTCCTGTATGTATTGCAGAGATTTCTAAAGTGTGACATGGAGAGTTGAAAAGGACGCAGAGTTGGATCAACATTTGCTGTCATCATCAGCTGTTCTGTTCTTTTCAAACGTCCACTTTCAGGAAACAAGGTCCTAAAAGGTGTGGGGAGAAGACAAACAAATTCAAAAAATTCAGACAGACAATTCCATTTCCCTTAAGAGTAACAGGATCCTCTTAGGAATTTACTTAATATAGGTTTACTATTAAGGATGTCATTATTTTAGCTCTGGCCCTTTTAATATAGCTCATTATCTAAGCAAACGGAAACATATATATAAGGGCCCTTTTTCTGCAAATGCAAATTATGACAACACAGAAAAGCATATACATACATTGTACATTAAACACACACATGTATGTTCATGTTTGCTAACGTGAGAAGAGCTTTGGGTATGGATACAGTCACAGAGCCTTCTTAGAATTAGCCTCATATTTAGAGAGCAACAACAGATTAAACTGTGCAAAACAGATGAGATCCAAACCATATGACTTTCAGGCTGTTTCATTCCAATGGGAAAGATATTGTTATCACTTGTCATTAATTCTAATGCCAGAAAAAAAGCCAAGAAGGAAGAAAGGAGTATTTAATTATCTGTCACTTTTTAATATTTAAAACATGGAGAATATGCCCGGAGTCCTAGATTTTGTTTTCAGCTCTATCATTGTTTATAGATAGTCGTATCAGTTCATTTACTCTGTGGCCAAATGCATTAGCACCCCTCTCTCACAAGTTCCCCACATTTTAAGGAATAGTATTGGTTCAAGTGATTTTTAATGTCTCACAAAAACGCATACTACAAAGTGCAAACTATTGAAAGGACTAGCTCTTATTAGCAGTAGTTCTCAGTCTACAATGGGTCAGGAAGGCAGAAAATTTGCACATGGCTGATGCGCATGTCTCCATTTTCAAATGATTTGCCTCTGTCACACATACGTAAGACCTAAAAAATGCTGTGCATCTAATACAGTAACACCCCCAGCTGTGTTTTGCAGGTTGGCTGGACAAGCTAGTGAGAAGGCTTTGTATAAGTAAGTGATAGTTGGCTCTTGGACATACAGAATACAAAATTAAGAAAGGGTTTAAAATAAGAGAAGGATGGAACTTCTGGGAACAACCTGGTTTAAAGTAAGTGCTACTCCAGGCCTTGGTCAAAAACGTCCCCATTAGTTCAGCGTCTATGTCAGCAAGGTTAAAATGGATCAATTCTTATTTTGATATCCCTCCTGAAATTATTCTCTCCTTTGATTTGGTAGTTAAAAGACGTACCTGGAGCCAAAAATGTTTAATCACCTTTTTTATACAGACTATGAACCATCTTATAAACGTCCATGAACAGCAACTCAAACTACAATATTTTTCTTCATGGACTTAATAGCTTAATCTTATATGCCATGTCTCTCTCACATCCCAGAATTTACACACAAATGTAAACTGATTCTATTACCTTGTTTTTATACAGTATATGCAATAGACAGATAGATAGATACCTTATAATGAACTTAATAGCCTTATTATACACCAAAATTTGCTATTTTTTTCAGGTCAGCTAAAGAATAAGAGGATTCTGTTTCTTAGCTGCACGCTAGGGCTAAAGTATGATAAGCTGCTAGGGAAAATGTGACGTCCAAAAGTTCAGATTCCCCCCCTTGCCTCAAAAGAACGTAGAGCAGTTGTTAGCAATTTGAGATTTTGGGGTTTTTTTTTTTTAAACTTTGGCAAAAGTATTCTACATAATATAGATATGCTGACTGCACATGCCTTCTGCTTACATTGTCATCTGAAACCCTTCTTTCACAAAAAAACCACCCACCACCCTGTAAATCAAATACAAATCGATCTAGAGTTTGGATACCTCATTTTCTAACCACCTCCAAATGCACACTCAAACCTTAACACAGGCAAATCAGTACTTGTTTTAGATCCAATGTCTGCATCAATGGCATTCACTGCCTCAAGGAAAAAACAACAAAACTAGAGGCAAAATTCTATGTTCACCTTTAAAATAGTGACATACAAGGCTTGCAGTTCAGTAAGGTGGCATCCACTCTAATTCTACAGTGCATCAGGGCCAAAACCGTGTCCAGCAAAATTCAGCTAGCCCAAGCTGCAGCAGCATGCCTCTAGTCGTAACAGCAGCTCTGTCACATGTTCTACAATACTGAATGCTGGGTTTCCCCCACACCAAGTCAGACACATGGCTATGTTGGAGTTTTAACAGGATCCTTGGCAAACAGACTGCAGGTTTCTTGCATCAGTTAGAGAACCTTATAAATTCCCTCAGTAAGACATGGGGATTTTTAAAGTCAGTAAGAACTCCATAAAAGGGCAAACACAGAAACAAGAATTTAACCTTTTGACATTATCCCCAAATAAGTAAAATTTCCCACAGATGACGCTCTCCCTCCTTCTCCCCGCCATCTTTGGTTCTGAATTTTGAGACTTTCATTTTTTAACTCAACCAACAAATGCTGTAGTTTTTGTGACTGGTGGTGGGTTCTTTTTGTTTCTGAGACAGACAAACTATTGGAAAGCTCACTGATTTATTCTAGTAATTTTAACAGCTTCAACTGCTCTAACAAAAATGCACAGTAATTATTATATAATTACAGCAGAAAGAGATTCATCTCAGTTTTGTCTCCAGAAACCATTCTGAAATGGAAAGATCTGATGAACTATGATGACAAATTTAAAAAGGGAGAAGTAAAATCAAATTCATAGCTACAAGCATTTCTCAACTGATTTAGTAGCTGACGCATTTACAAAAACAGTGTCTGAGAATTTTTCGTTAAAGATCCTTACTCAATTCCGCGGAAGCAGTATTTTCTTCTAAACTGAAAAACACTCCGAACTACTTTTTCTACTAGCTCGAACGGCTGCTGTATCTTTGGTTGCACCAATGGAGTGAAATGCACCACAGCCACATCCACCTATAAGGAAAAGAAAGATAAATCTGAGTAGATATGTTCCTCTGAGACACATCAATTCTAAATCAACTGGTCAGACATCAGGAAACAGGCAGAACACAGGAAGACATTATTGTGACTGATAACGTAGCTGTGCAGTGACTAATGTCATAGTATTTGAATATAAAGATTTGGCTTAACTTTCAAGGCCCTATAGAATTTTAGTCTGTCTTAGTTATCTACATATTTCCAATTAGTTCACATGCCATTAGCACTTAGTACTTTTTTCCCCCATGGCACTTCCTCCATCTAGAGCAACTTCCATGTAATCTGTAAAGTAATTAGCACTTCTTTCTTCAGATCCTTCCACAAGACAATTCTGACATGATACACAAATTAGACAATATTCAATATACAGGCTGAAGGGCAGCTGGAGAAAATTGGTATTATAATTAGAAATCAGACTCATTCCCTATATGTTTTCTGTTGCTCTAGGGCTTTTCTAAAATGTAAGCCAAGGAATTACTTTTCAACATATTAAGATTTTAAAATTCTAGTCTATTTAAAGGAATGGGAGGCAGAAATAAGTTTGCATTCAGTTTAAGTGACCATACAACTCTGTATTTACACTGTGTATCACAGTTCATCCAAAGTTGTATTTGAATGCTTCTACAAAGATCTCTTTCAAGCTTGTTTTATTCTTTTATTTTATAGTTCTAAAATCAGCTTCGTTCACAGAACGGTCACTTTCCCTGTGTCTGAAAACAGAATGATGTAACACCATTCCTTCAATGTACACATATATACATATAAATGTAATATGCTAATATGATGGACAATCACCCATCTTTTTAAAAGGTCTGAAAGTCAATACTGGCATTCATAGAAGAGATTCTATGTGACATTAAATTGAAGACGTGCTAGTTCTGACTGAAATAAAAGATACACTCAGACCAAAGGACAGCTTCTGTTCTAAACACATTCTCAGTGTACCAATTGCTTGAGAAAACCCAAAAAACTTCAAAAAAGAGAGGATTTTTTTCTACTGCTCTAACCAAAACTGCTCTAAGCTTGTGGGTTTCTTTAAAAATCAATTAAATCATAGTAACCTCGGATGCGGACATATTCTTCTGGCACAAAGGTGCCATCCATCCATGTTGTACTTTCAGTGGGAACAGCTCAGCTGTCAAGTACATCTATATAGTACTACTGCTTCAGCAGCAGAGGTACTGTATTTGCTTTCAACAGAAATGATGAAATTCAAACAACATAAGTTTTTCATGTAGACAGAACTTACGAAGCTGAACAAAAATACTGGCTAGACAAAGGAAAGAAAATACTGATTAATGGTGCTGATGAAAAAAAAAAACCCAAAATGCAGCAAGTTTCCAGTAGTAGCATTGGTGATCTCAAGTATATGTTACAGATAGTGTTTCTTCTCTACTTTCCTACCTTTTCTGGAAGCTAGAGTCAAGTAAAAAAAAAATTTAAATTACTAAAATGTAAAGACACAAGAACTTATTTAAAAATGAGGTGACAAAGAAAATTTGACATATAGAATCTGCAGTGAAATGCACATAAATGTATTTTCCAAAGCAGTTTCTGAATTTCTCAAACATTGATAGAGTCTGCTTTTGCCACAGGTTGCTTGCTCCCTGTCAGGAAGACCACAGGAACACAGCGAAAACTTGCGTTCACACTGAGCATCAGAAAAGTTTATGGTTTTGAACAGGGCAAATACATACTTCACATGACCAACCAGCTTCTTGTACAGAAATACTAAGGGCTTATTTACACATGTATATGTTTACCTACATTTTTGTCAACAAATAAAACAAGGTATTTCCCCCACAACATTAGGGATAAGAAAACCACCAGAGAGCATTAGAGATCTCCTAGTAGACTCAATTTTGCAGAACTGCTTTTAAGTGAGATATGAGGTCTTTTGGGGAGTTGAAGCTGCATCTTTAAGAAAAGTTTTGGAGGGAAAAGGAAAAAAGAACACAATCTAGATGCAGTGTACAGTTTAAGAGAAAAACAGCTCAATTTGCAATCTCAGGGCCAGTGGGCATTAATTTCTGCTTCTGAAACAAAACACAGCACTTCTCAGCATTTGTTCCATTATAAATGCTGTTTTCTTTGGACCCCAGGAAAGCTGCCTGGTTACTATAGCAACAGATACAGGGGAAAGCTTTTCACTTTTAATTGGCCACTCCTTGAAAATTTTACATGCTATTTTTCCCTAACCTTTTTAATATGCATAAAATAGAGAGTAGAATTATGAAAGCCAATAGAGTACACAAGAGCACTTAAAGTACACAAATTAATTTGGTGATAATTTTATTAGTAACACTTCTTCCCCCCCCAAGTATGTTAGAAATATTTACAAAATAATACTCAATTCTTACAAAATAATGAATATGAAAATTATTCAACTGATACATCCTGAACTGTCAACAGTACAAGAATTATTCACCCCTTGCTGTTTTAGTGTATCTGTACAATGAAGGTTTATGTTCTGGCAGGGTAGGAGGAACACATGACAAAATACAATTTAATTCGGAGAAGTCTGCTGCCTTGCTGATGAAATCAACGCTCTAAATCAGAATAAGCTTAAATGAGACAACTTTTTCTAATTGTTGACAGTAAAGGTCTCATGACGTGCAATACGTGTATCTTGCAAAAAGGCTGTACTAAAAGCAAACCCACATATCCTTTTTCAAGCTGCAGTTTACTCATAGGGAACTGAAACCTAAGCAGAACATACTACAACTTCATTAAAACAGACTGCTTGAGATCCTACTAAGATAGTTCTAAGCCAGCACTTTCACCAACCAAGCGTGCAGCACCAGCATTTTATCTGTCTACTACAGACAAATGTTAGGTCTAACACCAGATACGTGTATCTCACAGCAATCTTGTCACGATACAAGGGTTTCGTTTTGGTTCACTTACAGCAGAAAATAACTGTGCCACTGCACTAATAGCAATAATCTAATTCCTGTGTAAGAACAGCTTTGTAATAACTTAACTCCATTCGCACTAGGCTCACAAACAGGATCACAGGAAACCAAACGTCAGGTACAGAACCTATGGGTATATCACTGCTGCAATCATCAAGACTTTTCTCCTAATTTCTTGATTTCACACACCAAATTATTAAGGCCACTCCTCCTGTGTGCTGCAGTTACCATATAAGCTTTATTAGTAGCTTTATTCCTTCATTCTTTTATACAGACTCATACAAAGGTAACAAGTTATAGGATGACCCACAGAAGGCTAAGGCTATCAAGAAGAGAGAAGCAAAGCCTGTAGTTGAATAGAAATGTCCTGCTGTTCCAGTTACGAATTAAAATAAATTGCATAGTTCTTTCCTAGGAAATTTAAACTCTTAATAAGATTATCTGTGATGGAAAAAAAAGAACACAAAACCACCAACAACCCACAAACAACAATATCCTCTGGCTCTCAGTCCAACTTAAATGAATCCTACCCTCCCACACCCTCCCTCCCCCAATCTGTAAGTCTACAGAGTTTCTGGATTCTCAAGATTTTACTCCTTTTAATCACTGTTCACAGTTTTCATCACAGAAACTGGGTATCATTATGTATTTAGGACTAAGGGCCTCCATGTGTTTTTCTCCATAATCTCTTTGCTTTCCCTTACTGAGTGTTTGTCAAACAAAACTCATTAAACAAAGTACTCCTTTATTCTCGGGTAGATGGAACTAAGAGAGGGAACAAACAGCAGTAATACACTTGCTGTAGAGAAGAGAAAAACACCCCAACATTCCAAGAAATTTTGTTAATACATGCCAATGCAGTTTTATATGAGAAGGGATAGTTGCATTCAAGAGAAACTGCATTTTTCCAGGACATCTACAGTGAAGAAAACATCTCAGACCTCACATCCAGCAGTAAGTGCTATGTAAACAGGAATGAAACAGAACTGTATTTTTTTATTACACTTGCAGTGCTTATACTTGAATTTATCATGCCTTTAATTTGGTTCATCCCATTAAATGTAATGCATGACTACCATTTGCAGTGGTTTGGATTTATGTTTGGATGTTTGTATATGCTGAAATTTTAAAAAGGAAACAATGAAAAAAATCTAACTCAAGATCCTAATTAGCTGTTCCACAATACGCTTTTGAATGAGTTTTGAGCTTATCCAGACATGTCAGTTCCTTCTGTAGAAGGAAGTTAAGCCATTTTTCCCATGAGCCTGATACAGCAAATGATACGTATTTGCCAAAGCAACTCTTCACAGTCTGAACAAACTGAAGGGGTTTGGAAATAGGCAGGTCTTTGAAATAAAATTTTAAAAATTAGTAGCTGTTAATAGTCTCACCTTAACTATAAGCATTTTTAATATATATACGCTGGACAGAGTTAGCACATCCTTGAACAAATACCTGAACTAATTACAATATATAAATTAGAGGATTACTTGTTATATAATGCCACTAAAGACTGATCAAATACATACTGATCAAAACCTTGTTCTCTTATGTGTAATGAATTGAAATAAGAGTACAATGCTACAGGTTTTTTGTGTTCCACTTATTTCAACGTTATCCCCTATTATTATGGCTTTTCAAAAAAGTGCTAATGGTAAAGACCTATTTTAATCTTATTGTTCATATTGACATAGAATGTCTTAGAAAGCATAATGCAGACTGAGAACCGCCCTGTCTCTATCACTCTGATAAAAAGACAAAACCTGCCAATTATGCAGCCCCACTCAAAAGGCAGGACCACCATTTCTAATCCTCGTTACAGACGTTTCAAACGATTTTTCTTCATCTGCTATCCCAACAGTCCAGCTGATGTAACAGCAACAGTTCTGTCTTCCCAGGCACACAGTTATCATACTGCCTAAAATGTTCTCATCTGTCAAATGATATTTGAGTCTTTATGCAAGAATAGCAGGGAGGTTTTCTAATGAATTTTTTAAATTGCCACTTCGTGGCAAATTTGCAAATGATTTCAGACAGGTAAGTGACTGATTAAAAAAATGCACTTACACAACTGAGTTGTTCCATATGACTGTTAAAAACAATATTTTATTTTACAGACAAAAGCGGATCATATTCACTCTTTTGACTTGCTCAATACTGCTGCTCCAAGTTAAGGACTGAGAATCACTGACTGAAAATAAAATATTTATTTATAAAAGTCGCATATGACTTAATTGTGAAAGTGCTGCAAAAAAATAAATTCAATCCTATTCTCCTTTAAAAACATGAAAGTTCGTAACAGTTATTAAACAAAAGAACAGACAATATTTAAATAATGGAAATAAAGGGTAACCTTTAACCGTACTTTAAACAAAAGATAATATTAATGTTTGTTGTTATAAAATAGTCAACAGGAGCTGACTACAGCCATCAACACACTTAAAGAAGGTACTTGAAGAATACAATGTATTTTCTACCACAGCGTTTTTCCTCAATGACTTCTAATCTGCAAGTTTCTAATGTTCCACTTACAATGTATATTTGTCTAGTAAGCCTGCAATCTGTACACTATTACCAAAACCAACTTCAGTAAAATAAGTTTTGCCTGATGGCTTGCAAATCATGTATGAAAGGGCAGCAGCTCCTTACAAGCAATTCTAAAACACTGTCCATTTGCCATCATCTATGTTCAAGTACCTTGTGTACAGCTGCTCAGCTGCTCTCATCTGCTGCAGGGTCATGTTCAGACATTCATTCAGATAGCTCTAATTTTAAATGCAAGCTTTTTTTGTTTGCTGATTTCTTTTTCTTTCGTCCTCGCACTTCTCCTCCTCGCCCCCCCCCCCTTCCTCCCTATTACACAGAGGGCTACAGCCTTGGCTACGAAGCTACGAACCAGTTACACTCATTTACGAGGGAGAAACAGGCAGACAAAAGGTGACAGCAGATAATCATCATGGCATCAGCAAGTCTGCAGTTCTTTGCTTTTATTCTGGCTTTGTTTGGTGTTTTGGGAGATATCACAGCCACCTTGCTACCAAACTGGAAGGTAAATGCAGATGTTGGTTCAAATATCATAACAGCTATAACACAGATGCAAGGACTTTGGATGGACTGCACATGGTACAGCACTGGGATGTTTAGCTGTATCCTGAAATACTCCGTTCTCTCTCTCCCTGTCTACATCCAGGCTGCACGGACCACTATGGTACTGTCTTGCATCCTATCAGCCTTTGGGATCTGCATCACTACAGTTGGAATGAAATGCACAAAGTTGGGAGGGGACACTGACAGCAAAAGTCATGCTTGTTTTGCTGGAGGAGTCTGCTTCATTCTTGCAGGAACCTTTGGATTAGTACCAACATCCTGGTACACGAGAGAAATTATTTCAAATTTTCTGGACCAGACCATTCCAGAGAGCAGTAAACATGAACCAGGAGGAGCGGTTTATACAGGATTCGTTTCAGCAGGGTTTCTGCTTATCGCAGGTTTGATCTTCTGCACTTCCTGTTTTAAAAAGCAGCAAGGAGCATGGATTTACCCTCCAAAGCAGCACCATTTCCCATCCACAGAGCGGGAGAGCAACACTGGTTACAACCTGAAGGACTATGTGTAAATACAGTTATTTCTATCCATTGAGGCTTTTTTTGTGCTAAGTGTCGTTTGATTATTTCAAAGAATGTATAACATAGCACTTAACTTTTCTTACATCTGGGTTGCAGTTATGTTTAAGCAAGGTATTTCATTTATAGCAGCATCCACAAAAAGAATGCAGTAGGAAATGCTTAAATCTGCTACAAGAGTACTTTTTTTTTTGTTGATTTTTCAAACCATTCTTTTTGACTTACCAAGTAACATTTATTAAAGAAAAAGGAACTATTTTAAAACATAACTGACAGTACAATTAATGTACTGATGGCTTGTTACAGCAAAGATGCTTAAAAACTAACTGCTTTCTATCTAGCAAATCAGGCTATCAATAACATATAATGTTTTATAGTGTATTTTACATTTTTATCTTTATTTTAATTATGCTGCAAGGAAAAAAACCTCACCACTCTCTGTCCAGGAAGCCCAATTCAATGTTTTTTAAGTAACAGACACATCTGCCTTTCCTTTGTTCAAGGAACGTGTGGACGTGGCATTGTGGGACATGGTTTAGTGGGCATGGTGGTGTTGGTTGATGGTTGGACTTGATGATCTTACAGGTCTTTTCCAACCTTAGTGATTCTGTGATTCATTTTCAGTTCTAAATTGCCTTGGTAACTAGATTTGTTTTTTAAAAAAACCCAAAGCCAAACAAAAACCACACACATACACAAAAAACAAACCAAAACAGAAAACCACAACAAAACCCCATAGCCCCAAACCTTAGCTGCATTGTATATTCTGCATATCAGGCTGAAGAATCAGCAGTACCATTCAGATCTTGCCAAAAATGGCTCTCCCGCCCCAAACTGACACCTGCTGCGGGTTTCATTTATTATTGTTAAAGAAATGTCTACTGGGCATTCACCAGTTGCTTCTAATCTATCACTACACAATGAATGCTAGATTTGAGGAGCAATGCAACAACAGAAATGTAACCATGACTATGAAAACACCTGCAAACTGTAACACACAGGATACAAACTAAGTATCTATGTTCCAGAAAAATCTGGAAGCGTTATGGCTTACACTTGCTCAAGGTAGCTTTTAACAGCTCAAATAATACAGCTACCATTTATTGTCTTCTATGCTTCTGACCTTCTAAAAGAACTTTATAAGTCTTTTTAATTATTCCAGTGGGGTCTGTTTCAGGCCCAATCCCATGTATTCCATTACTGTAAAATGTAATATACAATGGTGATAAAGAGACAGCTTCTTCATTTAAATTTATTTTCTTAATCCCCTTATTTTGATTAATAATCTTAGATCCTTTAACCTTTTCATTGAACACACAGTTTTTGTTATGTATTGGTCATTGGCAGAGCATGTTCTATCTAAATGCTTCCCTAAACGAGAATCAAATTGATGTTAATTTGCTAGCATAGCTAAGGGAATGAAAAGGGGATATGATACAGGCCTTTAAATTTAGGAATATGATAATGCTGGATGAGTCTTTTGACAAAACCAACTGCTATTTATTTTGCATATTTATATACAACTTTCATTTCCCATATTATTAGCCCGAAATTCACTAAAACAGTATGAAGTGGCCTGAACATTTTATGTATAGTTTGTTGGAAAAAGTAAGATCTTCTGTTATAGCATTTGAGAATTTATGCGTCTAATATGTAAAGAGTCTTTATTCTAATACATAGAATGAAATTACATCTTGTTTGTACTACTACTGTTACGTAGCCGTTTTGAGTTTCCTATGTATTCATCACGGAGCTTGTTTTGTACTATTCCTAATGCTAGTATCAGCAGTTATTCAGTACCGCAGAGACTTAACTATGACCAAAAGCCAAGTTTTCTTTGCTTAGACACAATGCTGTCCAGCACCATTCCATCCCATAAACCAAGGTTCTTTTACATCTCAACATTCATAGGTATTGTTGAAATAATATTCATTCATCGAATAAAAGAGGTAAACAACTCATTCCCCAAAACCAGCATCTCCACCTTTAGTAAGGGGTTTGACATGACACTAAGCTCTGATCATTGCTAGGTATGCAAATTAAAACTAACATTTGTAAAATAAGAACCAAAGGCATTTTTACAGGAGGGCATAAGGAAAAGGTAGTAATTGCATACTATGAGCAAAATGAAGTATTCATCGGTTACATAAGCAGCAAATTTTTCTTCCTAGAACTTTATACAGAAGTACCTGAACTTCTTTGTATACCTATGAAACAAAAATCAAGCACTGAGCCACTTCATTCTCAATATGCTGCAAAAGCTCTCCAAGAAAACAAAGTTTCTATCATCAGAAATGGTAGTATCTAAAACCGCAAGCCAGTCTACTGCTAAAAGAACAGGGACAAAACAGAAGATCAGTCTACAACAGGAGTTTGAAGGAAACAAAATATAGTGAAAACAGGTGCCAGGTCTGTCTGAAAAAATTGTACTTTCTGCTTTTGCAATATAAGCAATACTTGTTTTAACTCAAAGAAATATATTAAATAAAAATATGCTTGCCTTTAGCCATACTGCCCTTTTTATTTAACAGAGCACCAACTGACTGTAGGATTTGCTTACACTAAGACATTTGTCACAACTCTGAGTTACCTCTCTCTCAGTCAACTATGGTCTTTTCAGTACAGGAAAATGGGAGTATCAGTTATAGCTTCCCAATTCTGAGACAACAGTCTGCACAAGGCTTTTGACTATACTAGCTCTACTATGCCCTCAAATTGTATCCACCATTAAGAAACCACCACTGCAGAATTGGAATTTTGGCCTTACTGAACACTATTTCACATATTTAACAGCGAGATGATATCCTGAAATTATTTTTCATTCAGCTAGGAGACAGGAAAAAGAAACAACCACCCAAAAACACAAAGCAAAAAATAAGATGTCTTAAGCGCGGTCATTTTTCTTCACAACAGACTGCTGTCACGACTAATAATTTAACATGTTCGAACAGTTACTTGCTCAAAAAATAGTAACAGAATTCTAAATCTTCATCAGAATATGCCCAGATAGAGGCCTTAATTGTGATAAAAGAGAATGAATTACCTTCCAAAGGTTCTCAAGCAATAAGCCTCAAGAGTAAAAAGACCAACAGATAGACTGTGATAAGGGGGAAGGGACATGTATTGATGAGCTGAACCAGCTAGTTTAAGAGGAACTTTCAGAAGCTGCAAGTTCATTTCTGAAACGGAACAGTAGATTTCCACGTACATTCAGGGGAAACAGACCCCACTTAGTGTCAGGCACATATTTTTACAAAACAAAACAAAATTATAAAAAGATACATTCTTGGCCAAAATGCAGTTTAATTTATTAATGCTTGATTGCTGTAATCATAATGGCTATTAATCAAAACCAGAGGCAGTAGATAAGAGGACAGCAGAGAGACTGTTCTCCTCTACTTACTCAAGAGCAGATCGGAGGGAGAAAAGATTGTTATTTTTAAACAGGCAGTGGGATGTAGGTGACAAAGTGCTATAGCGAATAGGAGGAAGTTAAATATGCTAAAGATGAGTAGGGTGAAACGTAAAGATTAAGGACATGGTAAAATTCTTTGACAAAGATGACAAATGAAAAGCATTTATTTATCAGAGTCTTTTAAAAGACCCATCAAATTTTCTAGGCACAATTCCCAAACTGTTTATAAATGCAAACTGTAAAGCAGCAGGCTTTCCAAAGATGCTACAATCCTAGCAGACTATCCTGTCATTAAATCCTAATCTCCCTCTCCAGAAACACCCAAAGAAGTACGCTGATTTTGCAGATAGGCTTGAAGGTCAAAGCCAAGTTCTGAGGAACCAAAAAGAAAAGCATCTTTTTGAAGCAAGTATGCTTTGTTTACAGGAATATCACATCACTCCACTTTGTAGTATGGAGATGTTGAACTAGAGCATTGAACTGCGTTCCTTACTCAAAATCAGATATATTGCTTGACTGACAAATTAACAAAAACCCCAAATAAATACATCAAAACTTACCTCTGGCTTTGGAACAAAGGCTTGACCTGGAATTACGAAACAGTTTTCAACACTGCAGAGATGCTGAGACATGATGGACAGCCTGCTACGTTGCTTACCTCCTGGATTAGCTGTAAGCCTCTATCGAAGAATCAAAACATGTACATCAGTGAAACTGAATTGACCAAGGGGTCAGTTACATTACGAACTTGATTTTCAGTATAAACAAGGGCAAAGACAAATTAAAAAAACCAATTGTTAAGAACTCTTATCAGAGTTTATGCCCAGTTCATCTAGAATTTTTTTCTCCAATGTAGCAGCATTTCACTAACATACCATGCTAATTTACAACCTCAATCCTGCAGTCAAATGCACATGAAAAGGAGCTCCTTGAACTTCTGCAGAACTTCATGAACGTCAAAAGAATTTTGTATGAGCAAAAGAGAAAACTAAATCTATTCTGACTGCAGGATTCAAAACAAAGAGAACAACAGCTGACATAATTTCCTTCCACTGTTTCTGTATCAAATATTACTATTTTTTCTCCTTCAAGATGAAACAAAGCTCCATAAACTCAAAATCAGATAGAAACCAAAATTTCTTCATTATTAACTGGTCTACACTTACAATATATGCAAGGAAACTGGATCTACTTTACATAAATTTAGAATACCACACAGTAAGAGCATTTAATACTTAAAGCTCAATTTAGTAATTCTCTGATTTTCCTAAGAATTTCTTAGAAAGATCATAAAAAAAAAAGTAGCCTGGACAGAGGTTTTCTACACTTTCATGACCTGGCAAGAAACACGTTCTGTGTGTTTTGCTAGCACAAACAAGATTTAAACGAAAAAAAGCATCCAGCAAAACAAGTCCTAAATGGTAAAAGGTATGACACTAACTGCAGAAATATAATTTTGAAGATTCCCGTTCTTATTTAGCGCTACCTTAACAAAAAATAAAAGATGAAAAACAATTTGCATATCTGGTAACGTGTACATCATGTAGCTTCAGATGAGAAGCCTACTCATAAAATGCTGCCATGCTTATTAAAACCATCCCAGAAAAATAAAATTAAACCTATTGCTGACTTTTTGATTTTCTTTTTTTAAACAACTCTCCTGAAAGGCAGTTTAAGTATCAGCATAGAGCAAATAAAATACTTTTAAATGACTTTTCAGAAAGAAAGCTCAGTGATTCGTTTTGCCTACATCAGCATTTAAAACTACCTTCATTATTGTTTCAGAGGAAACCTATTGAAAAAAAAAAATCTATTCACCATCATTATAATTCAGCGAAAAAAACCAGGCTGCAAAGTCTAACAATGCAATCAGATATGCACTTCCTTAACCTCTGCAGTGGAAATGAAACAGACCTAATGACAACACTTGTAGTCCTTCCAATGCCAATTCAAACAAGCCAGTCTTTACTTCCCACAAAAACAATCTAACAAGTCTCAGGCAGTTAGTTCCTGCTTCTCAGCTACAGAAGGGATTACTTAACGACATCCACCTCTAGGCAGTAACATCTTAAACCACCTTCAACCACATCAGCAGGAACATACCTGTGTATGGCACTGCTCAAGGAACACAAAAATGCTGAAAATATACTTACAGAATAGAATCATAGAATAGTTTGGGTTGGAAGGGACCTTTAAAGGTCATCTAGTCCAACCCCCCTGCAATGAGCAGGGACATCTTCAACTAGATCAGGTTGCTCAGAGCCCCGTTCAACCTGACCTTGAATGTTTCCAGGGTTGGGGCATCTACCACCTCTCTGGGCAACCTGTTCCAGTGATTCACCACCCTCATTGTAAAAAATGTCTTCCTTACATCTAGTCTAAATGTACTCTCTTTTAGTTTAAAACCATTACCCCTTGTCTTATCGCAACAGGCCCTGCTAAAAAGTTTGTCCCCAGCTAAAAAGTTTGTTCCCATACCTCCGTAACCTGACTTATTTTTGTAGGGTTTTTTCCCCCTCAGTTCTCAAAATTTTCTTTGTTCCTACTTTTAAAGTATGGATAGTATCTGAAACTGCACTAAGTAAACCATGATGGAGTTCAGCTAACTAGGTAAAATGTTTGGATCCGCTACTAAAATTTTAGCAAGCCACGAAGCAAAACAAAGACTCTGAAGCCTAACCTGGAATACAATCAAGGTGGTACTTGACATCTCCTCTAATGCTGCTCACTATCAACCACCGTCAATGACTACCTCAGGAACAACTGTTTGTTTTGTTCTTCAGTAAGCTATACCATACAATTGTGCTCTTCATAAACTCGTATTAAAACCCCATTACCAATGAATCTGCAGAATCTGTCACAGGAATTAACCTACATGAAGAATTAGACTGGCAAAGCTGACCATATAAAGGACTATTAAATGTATTTTAGTACACAAGCCACTTTCTGCAAAACAACTTTTTTTTTTTTTAGAACGTCAGTATTTATATTTAATCTATATCAGTTATGAGAACATAATGGTAATTTTTCTTCTGTTCGCTGCTCAAAAATCCAAATTATTTTCCACTTTATTAGCACCTTTTGCCTAGTGTTCCAAATAGACAGCCGTGTTAGATACAAAATGATTAAGTATTCTGCTCTTCTAACATGCCTGTCTTCTAGATATCTAACAGTTTAGCACCTCGTCTCCCAGCCTGCAGATCGTGTTGGCAGAGCAGTTCAGGCGAACTACTCTCTCTGCCCAGTTTTCTCAAAATTAGAGACTGACAAAGAGCCTTCTATTAAAACTGAAATATGACTCATTTTAATGGAAGTGGGCCAGGAAGTACCCAGCCCAGATGGCAGATTTGAGGTAAAGCACTGAGGAATTTGGGGCAAGCTGAAAATTCTTATCCACAAAGTAAGTAACAATTTTACAAATTTAAACTACAGAGAGACAAAATGATCTGCTCGACACTTAAAAGTGTCATTTTTACTGCTGTGGATATCTGGCTTTATCCTCCTTAATAGGCCTCAGAATTCAGTATATAATATAACTACTGGTTCTTATCAGCAGTTTTAATCAATGAATCAAACCATATCAGACCAGAGTGGTCTGTAGTAGTAGGTCTATACTGACATAACTCATGCCAACGTAGCTGTGCTACAAGGAAACAGAAAAGCAGGAAACTACCACCCGCAAGAAAGGCAAAGGTAGTTTCTACACCAGCAAAAACAAGCTTGACCACAAATAACAGTGTGTTGCTTTATTGTCTTACTGTTAACATCAAGTTATCTTAATTGATAATAAAGCACATGGCTCCATTCTATGACAGCATCTTACCCTTCTGCTGAGCTTATGGCATGTACAGAGACTTTATTTGATGTTTAGGCTCTTAGCTTAGAAACATCCAGTGAGGTCATCAAACTTTTGAGTATAAGACATTTTCCTTTCAAGAATATAAATCCACAGATACATAAAATATCAGTAGCAAGTTATTATCTGCATTGCACTGCTCTCTCTTTCCTGGTATTGAATATGCCTGTCTATGCAAATTACAATGGTTAACTTAAGCAACTCCAGAGGGCCAGAAAAAAGATGCAGATTTTGATTATCATCCTTTCTCCTAATCATAAAACAAAATAGTCTCTCTCAAACGACTTTTTCATTATGTCAAATCAATTATGGGAATGCAAACCACAAACTATGAACAATTTTGTCTTCAGTGGAAGATCTGTGTTTGAACAAATGTAAGAACAAGAATCAAGAGATCCCAGAATGTAAACTCAACAACTGTTAACACTGATTCACTGCATGACCTTGGACGACATACTCAATATCCTAGTGTTTCTAACTTCTCAGCATTCTAAGTACAAGGAACTTAAGAGTGCATGGTATTTTGCATCTCATTGAGCTATGCTGGGTGCAGAAGCACTATAATCTGCATGTCACCAATGGCATATGCAGCTGGTTACAGCTATATAAAGTACAGAGTGCATTTATGCTCTCACTCAGTGCTAGGCCAATTTTTTCACTGCTGTCACAAAACTTTGCATCTTAACCATCGTCACTTTGCATTTTACATCATAGTCCATTAGCCATATTTTGCAACAAGGTCTAATCTCAAATGACATGAAGTCCTTCTGGAAAACAGACCTGGATTTTTTAACGCCTGAAACCACATGAGCTCAGAAATGAATTAAGAAATCTAGTTTATTTCATACTAAGTGTTTGTCCCTGGTGTTCTCTAGAGCCACCTACTGGAAATACTTCAGTACTTGTCTTGCCTCGATTGCAGGGCTGGAGTAATGACAGCAAAACATGGGTTTCTATGACCCTAAAAAATGACAGCAGACATGCCACTTGCATATATAATTATTACTAATTTATGTACCAAAAAAAACACAGCAAAATTTTCCTATTAGAATTTTTACTTTGAAAGATTAAAATTAAAGCAACACATTTAGGTTGCACACAGAAAACCAGATATTTACAAACAC
Organism: Gavia stellata; assembly: GCF_030936135.1. NCBI lineage: Eukaryota > Metazoa > Chordata > Aves > Gaviiformes > Gaviidae > Gavia > Gavia stellata. The sequence continues at coordinate 43,722,859 of NC_082595.1, forward strand.
TGGAGTAATTAGATGGAAATCCAGTTTTCAGACTGATGTGCAATTTCTTTTTCTTTTTTTTTTTTAAAGCAAGTGCGATGCGTCTAAGAAGCCATACTGAGATGTTGGTAAGAAGCCATACCGCTTTCAAAAATACAAAGCAAAAAGTCTTCCAGTCTCTATGTTATGATACGTTTCATGCAATGGCAACAGAAATAAACCGTTTGGTCTGAAAGCCTTGTGCAGTAAGTCAACCTAATATAAACTGATCTATAGCAGATCAGTTTGGCCTTCTTTGAGAATCTAACTATTGAGACAAAGTAAAATCTCAATTTGCTCTTGCACTTGCTGTGACAGATCTCAAATGATGCCTTTTTACACACACAAGACTGGCAGCAGTCCATTAATAATTCTGATATCAAGTCTCATTCAAAAAAGCCAGTCAGTCTCCATGGTCTTGACAAACACTCCCTGTGTTTAATCACAACTGGAAATAATGCTAACCTTCCATTTTAACTTATTTCAAGGAAGGTGCATTTTTAAAAAATTATTTTTAATTAAGAGAGCAAAGAAAATAACTATGAGTGTATTTCTTGAGATGATTGAAAAGTAAGGAAAAACAGACTGATGAAATGCTGCATGAATGACTGTGAGAGAAGAAAGATATTTAAAAAACAGAAGAGTTCTGTGGAATCTATTCATGTTGAAGAAATCAGACTTTAGAAAAGAACAGGTATGTACCTCAAGTAAATACATCCTTCCATAAGAAATTAAAAAAAAAAAAAAAAGTATGTGCTGTGAAAGGATCAGAGCAGAGGATTAACTCAACATTAAAATTCATATTTTACAGACACACAAACTAAAAATTGAACCAACTCCTTCCTGCCTTTTTAAAGCCAACTAAGGTTGGTATTGTACTTTTAAACAAAAGGTCGCATGTAAACAAATTTTTGTTCAACTCAGCATCCGTAAAATTTTGGGAAAACACTAACATCTTACCTCCGCAACTTCCTTCTGAAAAGTCAACGTCATCTGTGTCCTGCCATAAATAAAAGGTCCATCCTTTTTGGAAACATTTTCAAGCCATTTGATGATTAGAGGAGTTGAAACACTGAAGGGCAGATTCCCAATGATATGTATATCTGGTGGCTCTGTTAACATTTGATGGAAGAAAAACAACTGTCAAAAAGTTTTGGGTAAGATTTTGTCATGAAAGAACACGTAAGTAAGAAAGATACACGCGTATCAACTTAGACTTCAAATATGAAAATAATTTTTATCATGCCACGCGAAAATTATGTCTTTCCATTTATACTTGTCTTACACTGACAAAACTGTGTTACTACTCTCAGTAATTAGTTGGAAAAAAAGTGGTTAGGTTTGGTTCTCATTTACATTTGAATAAATCAGTAGCTTTCAGCTGATCAGTAGACTTCAGCTGAGCTACTCCAGAATAGCAAAACTGTAACAACAGCAAAACTACAACAGTGTTTCCATGACTTTAAACCATAACTATTAGGTACAGAGTAAATAGCCACACTCATCCTTCTGTCCAACACATTCCTCCCAGAAGCATTTTACTGAGTCTTCATAATCCCCAAAACAATCACCTAGCTCAAACTGGACAGAGCTCTCCTTTCGTATAGAGTCCTCTGAAATAAAAAGGTCTTAGAGCAAGTACAAGACTTAGCCGTAAGAAGTTATATGTATTGTTCAATTATGTATCATATCAGCATACATGTGTTGTACAACACAAAGCAGGCATTTCACTAGAGAGGCTCCTTATGTCTAAGCAGGAGTGCAATAGAAGTGGACAAAACAAAAACAAGTGTGTTGTTTCTTAGATGCTACAGCATTTAATAACATGAATAAGAGATGATAATAAAAAATTCAACCTGGTTTTCTGGCACACTTTACTTACTATGCACTTTCAAGGCTGTGATATTTCTAGCATATTCGTGATATTACACATATATCAGAGATGGCCAAGTATCTTTCTGAAACCCACCAGCCTTTCAGATTTTCATACAGCAATAATACAGAAAAAGTGTATCTTACCTCTAATGAGTTAGCTCCAAAGACAGCAATGACTTATATGTATGTTCAAGAAAGGTAAATTTTTAAAAACTGCACTACATCTTCATACATTCATTTGCTCTAGTTTTGTTTTGTAAAGCCCCTACCTTTAGCAATGAAGCAAATACAGCATAGAATTTTTCAAGGTGAACATAATGTGGCATAGTCCTTTATGTCCTAAGTCAGAAAGCAGTTTACTGTTCTTCAGGCACTGCAGACAGTGACTGTACCTTAAATTAAGAAATTTGGAAAAGGGGCCTGGGAGGTCATCTCTGATTTAACTAATAATATTGCATGTTTTAAAAGGGAGGTGAAATCTGAGTCTTATGAGAACCTCCGATATGGAAAAAAATCCCAAAACTCTGATTAGATTCTACTTTTGCCAAAGATATCCAGCTGAAACCAAAGCAATGAGAAAACTAAATTTTTGAGGACAAATTTCCTAAAAGTTTCTACTAAAGAAATTTCTGTAACTTGCTTTGAATGACAGCAGTGGTGGTTTCTGGCTTCTTCAAAAAGAGGAAGAAGCTGGGAAGAAAGTATACCATTTGATTTGCTTTTATACTTTCCAAGGGTCATTATTGCACAGTCAAGACACCCTAAGGTTAGTAACTGTAAAGCTCCTCAATATTGACTAAGGTGAGTGTCACATAAATTCCACCGTTTTGTCTTAGAAGAGGAAGATGATTCTCTGTTTCCTTCTAGAAAGGAAGTTAGCTTGTCTCTTTCTTCTTACCTTCGAAATGTACCAGAAGAGAGTAACACCTGTACTGAGTAAACTCCAACTGTATCATCACCACACTTAAGACTAACTCAGAAGCCTTAAAAATGAAATAAACCAAATCTAAATACTAACCGTCCTCCCAGTTCTTTTTTAAGTGCTTTGGAAAAGCCTTCTCCATCTTATATGTCAGAATATCTCCATGAACAATGCGCACTTTTCCTGGAGCTGCTTCGGATAACATCTGTTCGTAAGCAAGCAAGCAGAATCCCCAGTGAGTATTAACCAAACTGATTTCCAGTTTCAGCCACAGCAGGAATGAAACCATTGCTATATATTTATCTTCAATACACAAAAAAGCACAATAGCAGTTAAAACTGAGCACTGCTATGACTATTTACTTCCAAAAAGCAAACACTAATGAAAAAAGTTTAATGTGTGATTCTGTAAACACATACTATTCACAGCTGTAGAATTCTTAATAGGGAATTTAAACCTGAAAAGACTGCTAAGAGTCTCTTCAACAAGCACAATTAACACAACCCGGCCCACTAACAGGACCCCACCTGATTTAAGTAATAATGCAAGCAGCAGGTTTTGAAAAGTTTTTAGATCCATCACCTATGGAAACAAGGCTCATGTTGTTTATTCTGTGTCCCCTGCAGCTGTAGGGTCTATTATCCAATTTTAGCCATATGTGATACAAGGCTGCAGAAGTATTCAGTCGTTTTTAATTTTACATAAAAAAGGGGGAAAAGATTCTCTTAATAATCACTGTAGTAGTCTGAACTCACACCATTAGAAACCAAGGGGTTCCCAAAATGAGGGAATGAGTACCAGCAGTAGTAGAGAAAATCTCAAAAATTTTTATCTTTTTAAACATTACAAAATCTACTCTGTTGCCAACTTCTCTATCCCACTTCTGCAGCTTATCTAGTATTTAATAAAGGCTGAAATGCAAACTCAGAACTAGCTGTAGTTTGATGACCAATTCTTTCATTTCTGGTGTCAGTTTACACAATCAAAATTACTTAAGCTTTTTAGCATTGTACTAATCTTTTCTCTTACAGTATGAAACTATGCACAAACAGCACAATTCAAAAGCAAAGTCAAATTTTACAAAGATGACATTTAGGTATATTTATTGTTCCTAAGTTGGAATAATGAAAAATGGCTTAAAGAACAATTTTGCTTTTGCACAGAAATCCAAATCCATAAACAGTTAAGTGCTAGTGGCTTCACTGCTGAAATAAACTGCTCGCCATTGTTAGTTCCATCTTCAATCTGAATCATGTTTATATGCTCAGGGGCACAAACAGCTTTTACAGGTCTCTGAGCCAAAGGGAAGTGCTGCTTTCTCACACTGTTCACAGAATATTTGCACAAAATTTTTTTGAGTAAAAGGTTTTTTTACCATTAAAACAGCTAAATTTTGTGTAGAGTACAAAAAAAAAGCTTAACTAAAAGCTAAGTGTTCCTACATGTTTTAAGTATAATTATTTCCAAATAGAAAAAATAAATCTAACCCCAACTCCAAACCACTTAATGGCTTTTTCAGCATTACACTAGCAATTATATGGCATATAAATTCACTAATCTGCCATGATTTGTCAAATCTTTCTTTGAAGCTGTTACAAATGCTATAAGAGGATGAAAGATAATGTATGATCAAGTTAGAAAATAGCCTAAGAGGAAGCAGACAGCTGCCTACACAATAATGGATTATTAACAAATGTTATAGTGTTTTTTAATAATAGTTTTCATGTCAAGAGGAGTTTGGGGGTTTTTGAGTATCACACTTCACATAATTGAGAACTGCATTTAATTTGTGAACAGAAAATCAGCTGTATATTTCCAATTTGAAACAAAGACTCAGAAACCCACTGAAACTTTCTCCATTTTAACGCCAATGTGTGCAGCTAACACAGCTACAGGAGCTCTTGTGCACCAAGCACACAAGCCAAGCGATTCTCCATCATACAGATCCTCTTGTTCTTCACACACAATGAAAAGGGCATGAAGAAAACATAAAGGGCATAGTTTAAAAAATGAAATTATGTTCCTGGAAGAATTCTATATTCAATCCATTCTGGCTGAGAGCGCCCTTTCTCTCCTCATAAATCTTTCCAGCCTAACAACTATTAGGGCATATGGCATAAGGAGGCTGTGATTCTTTAAGCACAAGACAGAACTGACAGACTCTCAGCTTGTGTAAACTGTTACTCTGTACATGTAGGTTCTTCACTATATTCCAGTTTTGCAGTAAAGAGGATCCTAACTTCATTTTTGTGATAGAGACCACAGCGTGAAAAAGTTAATGAAAAATGTACACTTTACATCAGTGATTTTGTAAGTATCCAAAAAGACATTTTTAAGTAATAGTCCCCAATTGTTATTTTAATCTCTGACATTTTCTGTTATTCAAATCTCAACCCTTTTATAAGCATTTGGTTTTGATAGAGCTTTTAATGGGAAACCAAAATAAAAAAGATATTACAACCCATATTATCACAAAAGACTCATTCTGTTATGTATCATCTTACTTGGAGGGAAAAAACAATAGCAAACTTAACAGTAATGGATGCAACATATTTCTTGTTCATCCACATACACTGTTAACTGAGTTATAGCACCTTTATATTCAATAACCTCATTCAGACATATTTATTTCTACTGTGAGGAGGTTGCTAATTAGAACTAATGACTAACATTAATTCACTTGAATAGTAAATATAATTACATATCAAAAGCTCATAACAAACCCTGAAAAGTATACTTTTATTCAGAGAAATCTGTTGTAGTGGCTGTGTTTTAGAAGACCAGAAGAATTGCCTAAGTACTTAAAAAACTCTGTTAACTGAAGTAAGTATCATTTAATCTCGAATTCTCTCCAATCCCAAAACAGTTCTTAAAATCTAAAACAAAAATGCAGATTTGCCACCACTCAAGAAAAATGAAAACATTAAGTTTCATACTTCATAAGGTAAAGATGGCATACTGTAAATTATCAATGGCTAACCTTACAAAGACATAGTTACATGCAGTTTAAGGACATGCGCAGTTTCATTCGTATCTTACATTACTATTGTCCTACAAAGAGATGGTACTAGTTCTCAAGTGAACTATCTATTTATTTTCATTGCTGATTTACTACAGAAGACACAGTGCAATGTAACAAAAGCCCGTTGAATTGCTATGATTTGAGGTTGTAGAGGCACAAGGCAACAGGCAAATCTAAAGAGATTTTGGATTGTTTTTCTTGCTAGTTTTATGCAGCCAAATTCCATAAACATGGAAACTTATTAGCAACACAAGTAGATGATATCTGAAAAATGCCACAATGACTTTTGAACTTATACCAACTTCAAAAGAAAGGAACAAAAGTTTAAGAGTGTTTTTTTTAAAATGTAAAATAAATGCTTGCTTTATTCTTCTATATCTGGATGTTAATCCACCTTGAGATATATTAACTGGAGATATACGTTCACAATTTTGTAACCTTTAAAGCATAAATATTAGGATTAAATTCAAAAATAAGACCAAAGGACGTTACATTCACCCTTCCAACTACTATTTCACCTGCATGGACAGACCTTTAAAGTGCCTGAAACATCTCAACCTGAAAAAACCAGGCAGGCCTCATCCTTAATTCAGTTGCAGGATCAGGTCCTGAAGAGACAATGGGTGTTTAAATGAAAAGGCATATGAGAAAGCAGGACCAATTCATTGCTATACTGTGTATTTTCATGTTCAAGTAAATGATAGCTCTGATTTAAGCCAAAGAAGCAAACCTATTTTCAGTGCTGAGATCTCAACAAGACACTTGGAACCTTTCTATGTTCTTAAAATGTTCTTATTCAATATTGTGGATACATTTATACAAACTATTCTCCAGATGGTACCTGCAATCCTGGAATAAATCGAGCATCTTTTTCAACTAAAAGGAGTTGTTCAACACCAGCCCTGAGAATGGATCTGGTAATTCCTCCTGGCCCAGGGCCCACTTCGCAAACATAGGCATTTTTCAGCTGGCCAGCTTGTCTCACTATCTTGTCTGCAAGACACAAAGAACATACTAAGCCTTTATTCTCCAAAAGATTCAGCCCACTAAGATAAACTCATTGTTTATTGTCAAAGCACAGGTGTGCTTATCTCAGAACAGACACAAACAGTGACACATCTCAGTTAAATGATCACACGCCTTCTAGACTGCACAGAATTCAGATTTGTTTCATACAAGATACGAGCAATTGTTTAAAAAACACTATTTTCAGTTTAATATACGTTGTTGCTCATTACAGAATCAAATAAAGAGACAATATTATTTCTCATCTGTAAACTAGCAGTACTATCCTCCTCCTGCAAGTAAGCACTCGTATTCAACATCCTAAAGTCTGACAACTTATCCTTATAAAAGTATTTCACTATAGCACCTCTGTTTCAAGGAAATTTAAGAAGGAAAAAAGATACAGTGAAGCTCTACCAAGACTACAATATGGATAGAGCAATTTTATGAGGGAGGAGCTGGAGTAAAGTAAGGGCTGGAATACAGGCAACTTGTAGTTATAGAAAGTGGGGCAGTTGAAAGATGAGGAAAAATACCTGTACACAAGTGGAAGGATACAACACTGGAAGGCATTACAGCCAGGAAAGAAAACAGATTAAGGATTGAAAAAAGAATTTAAAATGTAGCTAATAAAACCAAGAGATCCTTAGGAAGCATGGAGAGAAGGATGCTGAGAGAAATTATGCTGCGCACTGCATAACTTCTTAAGTAGGCAATAAAAGTAAGAAATATCTAAAGACTTGTCTACTTGTAAGGTTTTACTAAATGCATGCAGACATTTTTATTCCAGGGTAAGAGTCTAGTTACTCAGGAAGCGGAACTGAGTTTCATGTTCACATCCTAAATCTTTATCAACCTGAATCTTCAAATATAATCAAATCATCACCTACATGAAACTGGCATTGCATTTATTACTGCAAAACCCAGACACCACTAGGACAGTAAAGAAACTCAATACGGATTGAAGAGTGCCAGCTTTGTCACCCATTGCTGACATGAAGCTGGAGAAAACAGAATTGTTCAGAACAATGTAACTGGTCCAAATAAGCCAAAACATTTCTGATAAACTGAGACAAATGACCTTCCTAACCACAGTATATAGTAAATTAAACTGCACAATGAGTTACCCTACTTTCTACGATAGATAATAATCTGAAAAAAATACTCATTTTTGAATCAAACTTATAAACTATAATAGTACTTGGATGGTAAAAGTACTACTAAGGCTTGGATTTTTCTATTTCAATCAATAACCCATATTTTATATAGGAATATAGTTTCTACCTAAACATTGCTCTATAATTTATAAAGGAAGACATTTTCTAGGAATTTGCAATTCAAACCAATTTGTCTAAGCTAAAACTACTTTTAAAAGAAGTCTTTAAACTTTTACCATTGAGCTGCCATTATTTTGACAGATGTCATCATGCAAACATCATCTCCTTAGCTAGAATCTGGATTCTGAAGAAAACCAGGATACATGTTTTATAGTAGCTAAAAATATTAGAATAAAATCTTTAACCTGTCAATCGCAAATCCAGTAGAAAGTTCTGGGAAAGTTGTTTCTGTGCTTTCAGGCGAAAGAGTTTAATAATCTCTCCAACAGTTGGCAGGGGAGGCAGATGGAAAGCTGCCACCTTTCCTGGAACAGCCATAAGACAAAACTCTTGTTCCTTTCTCCTAGAAAGACATTGAAAAGATGATTCTAGTGCATGCAATAAATTCTAATATACTTAATATTAAAAATGCTACTAAGTGTACAAACCAAGACATGAGTTACAAATCATTACACAAGTACTAAATTCGAAACATCAGTTTTTTGACTGTTGTATGCAGTGCTTATGCTCAGCATGTATTTGTGGGATTTGGGCAAGTCTTGTTTTGTAGCTTCGCCAAAACATCAGGTAAAACAAAACCCTCTAATGGTTGTTCAATGTCAATCCTGAATTACTTTAGAAAAGAATCAATAAGGATAATCTGCTTGAATTGATGGCATCACATGAAGACAGAATATATTCTAATTAAAGTGTCCCTGAAGAAGAACTAAAAGATTTCTTTATTACTCATCACCTGCTTTTCTAAGCAGAGATAATGATAGGAATCCCAAGTGTAAACAATGGCATTAACTAATTAAAAAAGAAAATAAAATTACAGAATCACAGAATCACTAAGATTGGAAAAGACCTGTAAGATCATCAAGTCCAACCATCAACTAACACCACCATGCTGACTAAACCATGTCCCACAATGCCTCGTCCACACATTCCTTGAACACCTCCAGTGATGGTGACTCTACCACTTCCCTGGGCAGCTTATTCCAGTGTCTCACCACTCTCTCAGTAAAGAAATTTTTCCTAATATCGAGTCTAAACCTCCCCTGGCACAACTTGAGGCCATTTCCTCTTGTCCTGTCCCTCGTCACTTGGGAAAAGAGGCCAACACCCACCTCTCTGCAACCCCCTTTCAGGTAATTGTAGAGAGCAATGAGGTCTCCCCTCAGCCTCCTCTTCTCCACACTGAACAACCCCAGTTCCCTCAGCCACTCCTCATAAGACTTGTGCTCCAGACCCCTCACCACCTTCATCGCCCTTCTCTGGACACGCTCCAGCACCTCAATGTCCTTCTTGTAGTGAGGGGCCCAAAACCGAACACAGGATTTGAGGTGCGGCCTCACCAGAGCCGAGTACAGGGGCACGATCACCTCCCTACTCCTGCTGGCCACACTATTTCTGATACAGGCCAGGATGCCGTTGGCCTTCTTGGCCACCTGGGCACACTGCTGGCTCATAGTCAGCTGGCTGTCGATCAACACCCCCAGGTCCATTTCTGCAGGGCAGCTTTCCAGCCACTCATCCCCAAGCCTGTAGCGTTGCATGGGGTTCTTGTGACCCAAGTACAGGACCCGGCACTTGGCCTTGTTGAACCTCAGTCAGCCTCGGCCCATCGATCCAGCCTGTCCAGATCCCTCTGCAGAGCCTTCCTACCCTCGAGCAGATCAACACTCCCGCCCAACTTGGTGTCGTCTGCAAACTTGCTGAGGGTGCACTCAATCCCCTCATCCAGATCATCGATAAAGATATTAAACAAGACCGGTCCCAAAACTGAGCCCTGGGGGACTCTGCTTGTGACTGGCCGCCAACTGGATTTCACTCCATTCACCACAACTCTCTGGGCTTGGCCATCCAGCCAGTTTTTTACCCAGCGAAGAGTGCACCTGTCTAACCCACGAGCCTCCAGCTCCTCCAGGAGAATACTGTGGGAGACAGTGTCGAAGGCTTTGCTGAAGTCCAGGCAGACAACATCGACAGCCTCTCCCTCACCCACTAGGCGGGTCACCTGCTCATACAGGATCAGGTTGGTCAAGCAATTCTTTCAACTTTCAGCATAACAGGACAACACACGTCACCTCTCTCTGCTCGCACCCGCCAGCCCCAGCCCCACCGTTACAGACCTCGGGGCCAACTCGTTTCAGCACCACGTGCTCACCGTTTGGGAGCGGGGCCCGCCACACGGCGCTGCTGCTTTCTGAGCTACAGCCCGACCCGCAGCGGACTGTCTGAGGAGAGGCCGCCTTCTGCACTTTAGGTCTTAGTGCCCTCACTGACAGGGACCGATGAGGGCAAAGCCGTGGAGTGGCGAGACCAGCGGGCAGGAGGCGCGGGTCAGCGTTTATCGCACACGCCATTTGACAGCGGCTGATGCGCCGGGGGCAGCGCAGGGCCCCCTGCTACGGGGAGCAGTGTCACCAGCGGCGCTCACACCGAACGGAGCAGGAGCCCCGCCTCTCACTCAGGCAGCAGGGGCGGCCCGGCCATCCCCCTGGCGGCAGGAGGGCCGCCCCCCCTCGCAGGGGGCCGAACCCCACCGCCCTGCCCGGCGGCCTCAGCCGTGGTGGCCCACGACCCCGCCAGCGCTCTCGCCTCGCCCGCCCCGGGCTGGGGTTCGGGGAGGCCCCGCCCCATGCCCCACCCATTGGCCCCTCCCCCCCCGGACCGGCGCCGTAGCGCGCATGCTCCCAGTGACGCCGACCGGCTACGCAGGCGCAGAAGCTGTCAGTGTGGCTGGAGAAGTGGGGACGCGCAAGGTCTAGGGGAGGGGAGGAGCTGAGCCGGGCGCCGCGCGGAGCTGCCGCAGGGGCCGTGGCGGAGGCGCCATGCGGCCGCACACACTACTCCCTCTGCTTTTGCGAAAAGGAAACCTCCGAGTAACACCCCAGCAGCGGCGCCGTTCCTTACGGTGTAGAGTGGGAGCTAACCCGGAAAAGGAAGTGCTTCTCCTCTGCCCTGGCGCGTCCCCTAAAAGGAGCATGCGTTTGTTCAGCGCCTTCATTGGCTCAGTGTCCGAGGGAGGGAGGGCCACGCATGCGCCAAGGGATGGGTAGGGCTCCCACCGCCGTTCCGCGTGCGCATGCGCGGTCGGAGGGTGGGGGTGATGTTCTGGGTGGTGTTGACGCGGTCTCTGCCTCCTTGCAGTTCCAGGGGTTAAGGGAGCAGCGCTGCCAGCTCGGGTCGGCTTCAGAGGCTTTTCCGCGCACACAGTATAAACCTTGCAGAAAGTTTTCACTTGCCTGCTGCTCCCGTGGCTGCCAAGGAGGGTCCCTGCGGCGTCCACGCGGGAGGCCCCAGAGCAAGGCCCCAGTGGAGCTGTAGGCGCTGCTGGTGGGGATGGGCCGCAGTTGCGGGTCTGAAGCGGCAGTGACTGGGTGTGTGTTACCACGCAAAGATGATTATAGGCAATTAAAAAAAAAAAAAACCTGTTGGCAGTCATCATTGTGGGTTAAAGTGTAGTTTACCTATTCCTGTGGTAACCTGATTTGTTTGATGCTCTTTCAGATAGGTAGAACTGTTACCTGCAGGCTCCAGGAACAGGCATGGGGGTGTTGATGGTATGTTTTCAAAACATGTGGGGTAGAACGGGAATGCAGGTTCACAGATTCACACATCGGTCTGGGATTGAATTAGACTACAATGGAGATGTGGTTTGGTGGTTTTTTTTTTTTTTAATGTAAGCCAATTTCTAGGCCATATTTCAGCTAATCTGGATACTGCACAAATGTCTGGTTCTGCTCATTTTTTTGTATCTAGAGGTGAATTTTAGAGTGTGATCAGAACCTGTATTTCATTTCCTTTGGAAATATGAATGCTTTTATGTTTCTGTATATCTAAGCTTTTCCAACTGGAGTCATACAACACATATGTCTTGATCTGACTGGGAAATTAGTGTTGAAGAAACCGATTTAATGATAGTGTTCTTATGAGTAATTACATTATATAAACTTAGCAATTGCATGTTGCAACAGAATTTTAGCCACAATATACTGTACCAACGTATAAGTGCATGTGTTCATATATATGTGCATGTATATTTATATCTATGTATATATTCTTAAAACATTGTCCAGTTTTACTCATCCTAAAATTCACTGGTAGCATCAGAAGCCATTTTGGCAGAGTATTTCTGCAGTATCTTTTGTCACAGTGGATTAAGGAAGTTCCCTTCTCCACAGCACTTTTGAACTACTGTTGGATTTTAAGGTTCTTTTTCCATTTTGCCTTTATAATTCTGTGCTTGATGATTATTTTGACAGTGCAAGTGAATGCTAAGAAGATGTTTCCAGAAAGCTAAACAGTTGCTAAAAAGCCACAGATAATCAAGGGTACTGTGAAGTAGATGAAAGAAAATGAAGACATTAAAGGATTTGCAAAAAGTAATTCCTCACTCAGGATAAATAACGGGTGTAATTCTAAATAGCTTTGTGCATTAGACGTAGCTTCTGCTATCAGTAGCCTGTTCTAGTTAAATAATAACAGCAGATGCTGTAATATATTGTAGTGTTGTCCTGTGAAGAATTATGTGGAAGAAGGTTAATACATAATATCTGCATTAATATCTCTTTACAGATGTGGGTTCAGTCGTGTTCTGAGATCAATCAAGTTTATCACACTTGAAACCTATGCATGTGAGATAAATAATACATGTGTGAATGTTAGTGGAGTCAACAGGAGAGAGAATATAATGCGAAGGGGCCACATTTAAAGAAAAATGAAAATGGATCGAATTATGCAGTCATTGAAAACATAGGGAACTTTGCAATTGGTGTCAGTAAGAAAGGGAGCTGGCCTAGGGTTTATTGTTTACATACAGTGGAATATTGGAATAAAATGTCATGGTCTTAGTCTTATCTGAAACACCGGAGTTTTGAGTTTGTGAGGTCTTAATATATATATTGTCTTAATATATATATAGTTTGAATTTTAAGTAATGATAAATGAAATATAAAATACAAGCTCCACCTGTTGGTGAAAATGCGGGATTTCAAATTATATTTTGTTACTTCACCCAATTCCAAAAGGGCTTTATGAGAAAGTTATATAATGATGCTTTTTCTACTTAAAATCTGAAGAAATTTGGAGGAATGTGGACTGGGTCTTAGGAGGAGCAATTGTTAAAATGGCATCGAATGAATCAGCTTTATGACCGGCTGAGGCATCCAGGCTATTTTAACTGTAAAGCTAAAAAAGATGCCAGTTTAAAAGTTTTTCTCAGCACATAAAAAAATGTTATGTCAGAGCATTGTTTTAATAATGCATTTCATACTTGATTGTCACCAAGGCTGAGCTTTTTCATCTCGCAACCTCAAGTCTGCTCAGTCTTTGTATACAAATATTGTTCTGTCATAGTTAAAGTACAAGCTCTTTCTTGATTAGATGCACATACAGAAGTTATCAGGTATTTCATGTGGCCATAACTCTTACTGTAATAAGAAGAAGATATAATAGTTTTATACTTAAGTACTTGAAAGAAATGCAGCAATCTGTGCTAATAGGTCTACTTGTAGAAAAATTTTGGTAGAAAAATCACTTGGTAAAATAATAATTTCAGTTTATAGTTGAAACGTTTTCCAGACTCCTGAAGTTGCTATAGGGGTAGTAGTGTATGGGTTGGAGGGTCAAGGTGGCCCCTAAAACTCATGAAGGGAAAATGGATGAGTTAAGCCTTAACTCATCACATCATCTGGTCATTACTAGAAGGTGTTTCCAACTAAGTCTTACATATTCCGCAAGAGGAAAAGTGAGCCTTCCCACCTTTCATCTGCCTATCCCAGCCCTTTTGTTCCTCTGCAAGTTATGTAGGGCCTGCAGGAAGAGGACTTCCTTCTTAAGGTCCTAGCAAAGTTCACAGAAGAAATGTGAGAAAAAGAAACTGGAAGGAATTTTTCCGTTCCAGTGAATGCCTGACACCCACTCTGTGACTCTCCAGCCTCTTAATGGAAAATGTTTTCTCCGTTGATATGTTGGAATTGTCACTGGAAGATGTTTCTGATTATGTAACTTAAGGTCTGCAAGAAGACGAATAAGCTACTGGAAGATCTTTTGCATTACTGTAGCTATCATGACATCTCTCAAGCACTGCCATTGTTAAGAAGGTGGCCTTCTAATGGCCTACATGCTATATGTGGCAGGTTTGGTTTCCAGAGTTCAGTGTCCAGAGGAGAACCTTGAGGATTTATTGTCGTGCCACAGACAAGGCAGTGACCTGTAAGTGGGGAGATAAAGATTTTGTTCCCAGCTGTCCCAGTGATCTGCTGTGTGATCGTTGGAAGATACTGTGCATGCCTCTGTACATTCACTGCCTTATAGCTGTCTTACCTGCTTTGAATGTAAGGTCTTTGGTGACAGGACTGACTTTCTGGTATTTGTGTAACAGCAAAGGGTTATGAACACCACGGTCAGGACAGTCCTTAAGTATGTAGGAAGCTGCTGGAATATGGAGAGCACTACCATAAAGAGCAATAATAAAACTTTAATGACCCCTCAAGTTAGATTTTGGGCAACTACATTTTGATGCTGGAGCTCGGCCCAGGAATCTATTAAAGAAGTTTTTAACCTATTTTCTTTCCTTCCTCCAGGGTGAGAGCACTTGACAAAAAATAAACAAAATAACACAGAATTTTGGAATGCTGGTGAAGTACTTTATTTTGAGAACGGCAGGAATCCACCATCTGACTTATTTCATCATTCAATTGTGTCTTGACCTTAAGGACAGAGCCTGCTAATTTTGAAACCAATGAAATGTTCAGCACATTTTCCACAGATCAGGTAGATGCCAGGGAAAGATAAACAGGGCATCTGAAGCAGCTCAGGTTCAGGTCCTGAGATCGGTTGTGCAGAAACACCCTTATGGGATCACTTGGAGTTCTTTTCTTGACTGCAGCTTAGGTTCAGGTTCAGCTGCCAGCATTGCAAGGGTTGAAACCAAAGTTGCGGACATAATTTTGAAAAAGCATGTGCACCAGTGGAAAGTTTCTACAGTAATCGTGGAATTTCAGTGGGAATTTCAGTTTTTAATTTTACAGACTTGCTGAGCTCATTCATAGATACTAATTATTTACTGGTTCTATGTTCAGGTTGTTACATCTTAAAAATAACCCCTTCTAAAAGGAAGTATAATACCACTGACCTAAAATGATTGTGTTGCTTGGGGTTGTTGTTACTAGTTTTATGTTATGGCATCGTGTTGTAAAAAACAGGGTTCACGCCATGCTTTTGAAATGCCACACGCCACTCAAATTCTGAGACAGAAAAATCTATGTGACAATTATTTTACACCAACTTCAGGTAAATAAGATGACAAGTTGTAAATGGCCAGATTGCTTTGGAAAATGATAAGGAAATGTAACCCCCAAAAGAGGTTAGATACAGAAAATTTTTCATTTTCTACCCTGCTGGAAGTATTTTCATACCACAAGGCCTCTATTCTTCACTTGTTCTCAAAGACACTGTTTTCTATTGTTTGTTAAAATAAAATGTTTATTATTTCTATTGCACTACCTCATAAGGATCCTAAATAGATTGTAGGAGCCCATTGCACCAGGCACCGCACAAACAACACAGTGACTGCCCTCCCTCAGGAAAACTTCTGTGACCAAATAAAATGCTGAAGAAAATAAATTAGCAAATGGGAAAAAGTTTAAGTAAGATAACAGCAGAGAGATGTACATTTACACAGTCACAGCAATTTTAGAAGTCGCAGGCTGCAGAAAAGAGCAAAATTGTCATGAAACATCTTCAGTATTAACTCTGTAAGAGGATCTGTAGGATGTTTTCTTGGTCTTTGATGGTGGAGGCAATGCATTTTAGAATACCTTTTTTGAACTAATGTTCTGCTCAGTGCAATGGTTACATTCAGTGTGAAATAAAACAGAGTATTACTACATCCATTTCTTCCCCTAGAGCAAAACAATACAGTTATGGGGAAAATCTTCCTACTTTTGTCAGTCTACCACTGTGGATTCATCAGGCCACATTATGATCAAGAACAGTATTTTCCTTGTTACCACTTCAGTAATGTGTAGCAAAAACTAAACACTCAAGGAACAAAGACTTCCCATTAACAGAAAATCTGGCAGAAATTTCTGTCCAGACTGCTGAGTTCTTTACTAACATAACTCAGGAAGTACAAAGATCCATGGCTTTCAGTATTGCCACAGCAGATGTCTAAAAATTATTACATTTATTTTAAAACATTAGAATTTCTTTTAATGCTTCATTCTTCTGATGTGCCTTTTGATTTGTGAGCCATTTAATCTATTCGGGTCACATTGTCAAGCTCTAGTCATAGCCATCCACAATAGAAAGTTTATTTTTAGTTGACAATTTCGATTTCCAGTTGATCATACCATTCTAGGTGCTAAGGCATTTAGAAGAAATATCAGTTAATGCAAAGTTCGGGGTAAAATTTTAGGACTGCCAGGAATTAGGAAAATAGAGACTACTCTCACTTAAGTTATCTGCTGGCCTTTGTAGAAACGGGGATTTTCACGCTGCGAGTGCGACCCAAAACCACAAACCCTGACTCAGCACTGCAAGTCACTGCACCATTATCACCCATTTATCATTGGGAATTTTACAGCATTGTGACACATTGGTGTTTTAGTGAGCTTGGTCTTGTTCACCCAACACCCAAGTCTCCAC
The DNA here is from genome assembly GCF_030936135.1 of Gavia stellata. Taxonomy (NCBI): domain Eukaryota; kingdom Metazoa; phylum Chordata; class Aves; order Gaviiformes; family Gaviidae; genus Gavia; species Gavia stellata. Next base: position 43,739,675 of record NC_082595.1, read on the forward strand.
CTTGGAGAATGTTCCCATGAGTGTAACAGTTGTTTGCATCTTAATTAGTCTCTCTGGCAGAGTGTTTTCAGAATTGATGTTCCAGTGTTAAGCATTAAGTATCCCTAAGTTAGAAATTGAGAGTAAAAGCTTTCTCACTACTTGCAACAGCTCCCACAAAGAATTTCATTAAAGGTATAGCATACCATATCAACTGAAACCCAGACTTTCATACTCGATTGTGTATCATGAAAAATGAACACAAAATTGCATGAACTTCTGAGAAGCATATGAAAGACTTACTATCACACAGGTAACGGTGTTCATCACCACACTGTGTCACCATCTATGCCTCCTGTGCAACAATCTAATTTATGGTCTTGTAAAATGCAGCCACGGACAGGAGAGCAGCACAGAGCCTTTGTGTTCCCCATGGGGGGAGATCACAAAGCAGGCTCTGTCCCTGGGTTTTCCTTTCCTGCTGCCACATTTTCTGCGGGGCAGTTTGAAAGACGTATGTTTACCTCATCTGGACTTACTGGACAATGTGTTAGAGTTAGATGAGGTCCTTGAAATCCTCCTTCTTCTGTGCTTCCGTCAGGCAAAACAGTCGCTGCCTGATCCTTCAGAAATAAGCGGCACGCTGTTGTAAGTGCCTAATACCTGTGGTGGGTTATTTATGCTCTCAGAAGAAGTGATATTCAAAAAGAGTGCAGAGAGGAAACCTTTTAGCTTCAGTTCTCTAGCTTCTGTCTTTCAAGTACAGAGGTGGGAGAGGAGTCTGCGAGCTTGAGCACAGAGGGATTTCTGTCTTCAAACTGCTGGAAGGGGGTTTATAAAATGCAGAAGGCAGAAATTTCAGGGCATGAGTGTTGGACCAAGCTCTCTGGCCACTGGGTGCCACTCTTGTTCCACGGCGAGTGAGCTGCACAGTCTTTAGCAAGGAACAAAAAGTTTACTGTATGTCCTTATGTCGAGTCAGGCTGCCAGAATACGAATGCTGTATATTCCGCCCAGCAGAAGTAAAAAGCAGAAGGTCAATGATAGACGCTTACAGTAAACAAGAAGGGAAGATTTAGCAAGCAATATCCAAGCCGCAAAACCTGGAGGTTCAGGTTTACTGAATATAACACATGAAAGGGTAGGTTGTTAATCATAGTTGCTCTGCTTTTTGGGAGCTAGGTCAGAATTTGTGTTTTGCTAAGAAAAGGGTAAGAAGACTGATTCAAAAATCTATTTTGAAAAGAAAGCATTTCATTAACTGTTAGATTTTAAGTGAGCTCTTCCGTCTAATGCAGCTGGTACAATAAAATGTAGTGCCTCTGTTTGAACCTTGGCTTATCTATATCGTTAGGGTGCTGAGCTACCACAGCATTCTGCCCATGCATTTCTGAGGTGGCAAACGACCACCACTGCAGTAGTGATGAGTATGGGAATGTAAAGCTAACTGGAATGACTTCTCTGTCCAGACTAAGGGAAGTGCTAAACTGAAATTAAAAATCATCAGCAAGAAATTGCTCCCCTAATCAGCAGTGTGAGTTTTTTCTTAATATTTTGTGCTTAGGCTTTACCTGCTATAAATTGCTACAGTTCTGTTAAAGTTGTGGTAACTGTGCTGATTTCTAACAGGTGGGAATGCTTTTTAATTCTTTTATGTCTTGTTAGTTTGATTTGGTTTTAAACCAAAATATTCTAACATCTTTGAAAATACAACAGTGATTTGCTCACTTCCAGATATAGTCTGTCATACTGTGATCTGAAAATGGAGGTAGATGGGGGATAAACTCATTTCAGGGTCTTCACTTGTGAAACTCTTGTTTGAAGTTAATTTGGAGCCACAGCTCTGCTCAGACAGGTAATGAATGTGTCTGTTTAGCCGTGTGTATTAAATAGACACTGTTCAATGTTGTTTTCAAAGCTTAGAATGGATTTTTTTTTTTTTAATTGTAGTTACACCCAGAGGCCCCCAATAGAACTCCAGCATGCCAGAAATTGTACTAACACAGCAGAAGTTACGACCTCTGTCAGGAAAACCTTGCCACGTGAGTCTAAAAGAATAGGGAAAAGTAGACTCTGACAGATGGAGAGAATAAGGAGGCACTGAGTTAGTACTGGTCAGCATGACAAGCTGTGCTCTCAGCAAGGCAGCATTTTTCCTATAGCATCACAAAAGTAGGATCTGAAGGGCACAATAAGGGAACTTTGTGTATGTTTACAGGGAAAACATCAAGGTGCTTCTTTGAAACATGGGCTGCTCTTATGAACCAGCTGGCCTCTCAACAATGGGTACGTTTTCAGGAAGCAGACTCAGAAATCTTTGTATAGGGGCAAGTGAATGTGAGGGTTTGTGGCATGTGTTGCAATATAAAAGGGGAAGCAGTGGAAGATGTAAAGAGAGGAGGGATCTGGTCAAACTGAGAGGTAGATAGATACATGATGAAGGATGTGTGATTTTTGCTGGATACGACAAGTGGGACAAGGAAGCATTTATGAAGGCCAGAGGGGAGGTGGTTTCAGTGTGCAAGGTATGAAAAGTTGAGAATTGGATGAGAATTTTAACTACATGAGTGGAAAAGTATCTTACAGAAGTTGTGCAGAAAGATCTGGAAGACAAAGGTTGGGAATGAGGCCCAGTTAGAGGTCCAAGGTGATAATGATAGTCTGATTATATGAGTAGATGGGAGCACAGTGGTAATATTGTTGACAGTGATCAGAAAAAGTATTGCTAGGAATGTGCAGGAAGAACATTTTATGGTGTTTTTTTGTCCAGACCGTGCCATCCCAGGCCTCATTCTGGGCACACAGGTACACACTGGAAGCTTTAGTTCTTGCCCCCTACTCTTAGCACATGCTAAGGGTGAAGTGAGAAGGTCAAGATGAGAAAGCACTTGTGACAAACTCCATATACTTGATAGCAGGAAGAATTTAGGAAAGTATTTGAAGGATAGGAGGAGTCTACGAGGACTGAAGCTGTAAATGAGAAGGATAAGAAAGCTTGGATCTGGCTCTGATCCAGAAGGACAGCTGAGCATTAGAGAAGGAGACCTAACCAAGACTCTGAAGGTTTGTTGCTCTAAATACCTCAGAAACTTTTGTTTCTGTGTTAAATAAAAGTCCTTAAAGCAGGAATCCAAGGTATGACTTCACCTGGATAAGTAACACACTGGCTTGTAGAGTCACACTACTGAACAAAAGATCATAAGAAGAGTGGAAATAGGGCATTGGGGGACTTTGGGGTGAAGATAAGTGGCTTATATTTGATGTGAGAGAAATGGAGACTTCCTTCGATTAAACCCACAGTAACTAGGCTGCACAGGGTCTAAATACCTTATTAGATATTACTAAAATCTGCAGTCAGTTATGTGACACTGTTAGAGAAAAAGTCCTTAGAGACTTGAGGAGCTTTCTATGCAAGGACTCAGTTCGCAAGGTGGTGTATCAAAACATATGTCTGAATATCCATGGTATCAAAGTACCTCATCCACAAGTTATCAAACCATTCTATCTAACCCTAGCAGCAGGATGTGGAACAGGTACAGCTGATATAGGGACTAGAAAGGCAGTTAATGTAACTTTTGGTTTTCAGGCATAACAGAGCTTGCCAATATCCGTTCATTAACTCAGGATTGTTTTTTCAATGGCCGTTCCCCAAGTCTCTTGCATTTCATCATTTCAAAGCATCAGATTGGGCCAAATTCAGCCACTTCATTTTTTAGTACACTTCTAGAAATCAATACAAAATGCAGCTACTACAAGCTAAAACAATTGGGACTTCTCAAAGATGCTTAAATGAACTATTTTCTGCAACTATGTCTTGATTGTCTTTGATTTCTGCAACTATGTCTTGATTGTCTTTGATAACCACCTCACAAAGTGTTTTCTTACACTTAGGCAGTGATTCCATATAGTTAAAAAGGTGCTCAGCCGACCTGGTTGTAAACACATCTGACAACTGCTTAACCAGTCATGTAGCTTCCTCTTTGAGATCTGTGATAGGTTTTCTTTGAGTAGTCCTTTAGGTCCTCTGCCAAGACACATATTTGAATTGTTAAGGTTGGTTTGGACAGTGCAACCTTGAATTTAACACATCTCCCCTGTTTTCCAAAATTGCAGTAGACTGTCACGGCCACGTTTCCCCACTAAACAAATGATATTTTCTGCTTCCCAGCTCACCTTGGTATCTCAAATGAGACGTGACAATTTGGTGTTGCTTTTCATCAGAAAGCAAAATCTGATCAGCTTTTTGGTAAGTAACACTCAACACTGAATTACATTACTGCTGAGAATACTGTGTGGCATGTATGTTCTTGGCAAAGGATCCAACTCCATGCAACCTCTCCTTCAGACTGAGGATATGTCAGATCACATTTTTACTTCTGGTCCCTGTTTTTTTTCTGCAGGTTCAATATTCCCTGGTGCTACGTTATGTATAATAATGGAAAGGGAGAAAAGTCCATAGATTACTCTAAGACTTGTTAAATTGCAAACAAGGAATACAGCAATGTCTTTAAAGAATCACAGAATTGTTTAGGTTGGAAGGGAGCTCTTAAGATAATCTAGTCCTGTGTTTCAGTTTGTGCCCATTTCCTCTGGTTCTGTCACTAGGAACCACTAAGACTTGGGATGTCTTTTCTTCATTTTCTCCCATCAGGTTCTTACACAAGCTGATAAGATCCCCCTGAGCTTTCTTTTCTCCAAGCTGAACAGTCCCAGCTCTCTCAGCCGCTCCTCTCATGAAAGATGCTCCAGTCGCATAATTATTTTTGTGGCACTTTGCTGGACTCACTCCAGTAAGTCCATATCTTTCTTTTACTGGGTAGCCCAGCACTGGACCCAGCACTCCAAATGTGTCTCATCAGCACTGAGTAGAGGGGAAGGATCACCTCCCTCGAACTGCACTTCCTAATGCAGCCTGGGATGCTGTTGCTATTGAATGATCTTGTCTTACAGGGAATCAAGATCTAGGGCTGGGAAGCCCTGATCCCTTCATTCTGTGCTATCCTTATTAGGACATCTACCTGTGGTACTGGGAATCCTGTATGTGATAAATTGGCATCTCACTTGCCAGTCATCCGTAGAGTGAACTGAACAACCTGGTCACCTCTCTTGGAATTTTGCCTGCCTCAGAAACACAGGTGTTTTTTCCAGTCAACCTGCAGGGGCTGTTTTTCTGGGGTACACTATTATCCTCCAATGATCCACCATTCTGGACATGATTTTCATTGGTTTGAAGTGATACGAGGAAAGTATGGTTTCTTCTAGGCAGTTACACAAATGTACAGAGCTTGATTTATGATCCATAGCAGAGATCAGTCTCCCAGGTCCCAGTTTCAAGCCTAAACATATATGCAGCAGGGTCACAGCCATTTGCCATCATCACCTTACCTGACTTCAGTACCAGTGTCTCTTTGGCCACATGGTAGGGTCCACAGCTGCATCCCATAAACATGCTTTGGGCCTGTTACTCAGCTTTGGGAGATCAGAGCTGTCTGCTGTGTCCTTCCCATTGTAGTTCTAGAAGCTCTCCAGCAAACTTTGAGATACAGCTACAGGTACTCAACGTGAGGGAACCATAGACATTAGGAGTGTGACTTGTTCACAGTGAAATAAATTAAGGACCTCTCCTTTCTGCTAAGGTGCTCACCTCTTCTAAATCACTTCTGTTATCTACCATGATTCCCAGTATATGTGGACAGAGAAAACTAGATCCAGCTCAGAACAGGGGGCAGCGTAGAAGTTCGGGAGGAGTTGACAAACTTAAGAACGCGAGACTTCAGGCTTTTGGCTTTTTTGGATGTCTAAAGTCCAAGTCAAAATTCCTATCAGTTTTCTGCACGTTATATAATTTCCTCAGGGCTAGAGACATTGCTGGAAGCAAAACTTTTCTTTGTATGGTGCCAGATAGAAAGCTATTGCAAAATCAATGATTCAACAGGGGAACACGCTTCTGGGTAAGCTGCACAAACTCCTGAGCTGCAGTGATGCTGTCCTGGATATGAGTCTGAAAAGAACATTTCCTGCCTAAATCATCATCAGTAGACATCTTCGCTCACATTGCTACAGTCAGGGATGGCAGCTCTATGCCCTGCGCCACGTACCATGTCAGTCACACAAAGACAACCCATACACGCTTGGGGCATTTTTGGGCCTCACAGATCACTCTGAAACATCTTTAAAGGAGCCGCTGCCGTAGTAGCATTCCCTCTCCTTGTGTGACACTACCTTGTGTGGCATATCTGAGCCCAGTCCAACAGCTAGAATAAGAGTAGTTGCTGGGCCTCCACAAGCTTTACGGCCTCCTGCAGCTCCTGCTGCCCTACCATCCATTCTGCCACTGACCGTGGCCTCATTGTCCATGTTTGCCCCACTATAGGACTGGTCTTCTTATCTTCTGAGCATGACAAGGGATTGCCAAAGCCATGTTGGTTTGAATCTCACAAGCTGGCTTAGTTTGCGTAAATCACAACAAATCCAAACACCAGACAGAAGATGACACTACTGCTACTTCAGAGCAGCATGAGCACGCCTTCCAGCTATTCCTGGTTGAGGGCAAAACCGTGTTTCACTGAACAACGGTCACTACAAATGCTGTGCTCCTTGTTCCGCTTCCTCTGCCCCTCCCTTTCCTGAAGGCCTTTGGCTTCTTCCCAATTACAATGTGCTGTTTCCCAACTCAGCGAAAGGCCTCATACCTTTGACATGAGTTAGTATTGAAAACGCTAATCTATATATGTCACATATTTATGTCACATAGATGCCTGCATTGTACTGAAAGTCAATGTGATTTAGTCACCTAACTCAATTCCTTTTGAAATGTTACCTTTGATAATCTCATGTATTTGATGAAGAATCCAGTTGTAAATAATTTTGATTTAGTTGATAACCTAGGCAAGTAAATGTTATGATTTTCAGCAGCTGTAGCATCATTTAGAGACATTAGCAGATGTGGTTTTATAGCCATATACATCTGATCATTCTCTCCCAGCCTAAACACACATTGAAATCTCATTCTTGCCTATTTCAGAAAGCAAAGCATCCAGACAAGAGCAGCTAGGAATGCAAATAAACTGGAAGCGCTTGAAAGCATCGTCATGGACAATGTCCCGAGTTAAAGTCATTTTGCAAAATGTGAAAGTAACTTGCAAATATTCCAGATTCATAATCTTTGTATGAATGCTCTGTGCTGTTTCCCATTTCTAAGGTAAAGGGATCTGCTCAATCTACCCTTGGTTTTTATTTTCATATTCTTCCAGACATGTCCATGGACAAATTGTTCTGGTTGAAAATTGCATAGTTCACACTGTTAACGTCATTGTTGTGCTTTGATACTAGGATATTCAACTCCTTTACTGAAGCAGCTATGTAAGACAGAGCTGACAAAGGTAACTTTTCTAGAGCTTCCGAACAGAGCTGTGCAAGGAATAACTCTGTGCAGATAATTAAATGACGCTTTTTTTCAGAAAGCTTTTTTGCAATATAAAGTCGTTCTGTATTTAAATGTCTTAGGTCATCTTTGGTTTTTAGGAGATTTTCACTTTAATTGTTCATCTTTTCCCTTCCCGTAGCACAATTTAATCGTGTGCTCCATCCTTTTAAAGTGGCTGGGTGGAATTTTAAGTGGCAGCATGCTACAAAAGTAATTCAGCTGTGGAGCTGCTATCATTCTGATGGTTTGGGTTCAACCCTACATGAGACCATTAATTAGCTTCAGTTCATGAAGCAGGCTCTCAATGACTGAATTTCTAGATTGATACTGTCTTTTAGAGTAGTTTTCATTCCTCTGCTTAGCAGTATGTCCCAGTGCTTTGTGGTGTTGGCAGCTAGTGGAGTTGAACTTTTACACAATAAGGTATGAATTACTTTTTCCCCCCTCAAATTTATTTTATTGACAGGGAATTTTGAAAATTCATAGATCCATTTTCTCCAATGAGCTTTGGATTTTTGTACACTAGTTAACACCAGTCAAAAGAAATAAGACAAAATCAGCGTAATAAAATGCCTTCTGTTCTGTTCCTCCCATCACAACTGCAATGTTCATAAATGTTTTCTGATTACTTCTGCAGGAAGTGAAGTGTACTAAATCCTTCCTCCCCTAGCATTATTTAATAGAAAATATTAGTGAATGGAATGAGAAGGAATGAATTTACTCTTGTAAATAGTATTGCAGACACAGCTTTAATGTACCTTTAAGCAGGGCAATAAACAAATACCATTAGTCTGGATTACTATGGAGCCAATAACAGAGGTGATAAAGAGTCGGGATGAAGACTTCATATCTGGTTCTCTTAGAATTTATTTTAAGCTGTTAATGGAGGCTAGACATAAGAAATAACTGAGTCCACCTTTGCAATCTTAGAAAATTCTCTAAGTACAAGCAAGGTGTCAGAAATCAGAAAGCAAACAAATGCAGTGTAGCCTCAAATGGTCATAAAGGGGATAAGTGCATCCCAGGAAACTGAAGCAGAATGTTATTTATTTACCTAGATTTATTATTTGTTATTCTATATTCTTTACATGAAATATTTAAAGAGGAGCTTTAATACACTTGAAAATTTTCTGATCTGTCCTACATGAAAATGAAATCTTTGCTCTCCTGACAGCACATTGCTGTGTTATGTGGTGTTTAGCTGGATCCTGTTACTACGTGAGGCAGCAAGCATTTTCCTGTGCTCTTTGCTCAGAGTAGGATCGGGCTTGAGTCCAGCATCAAAATCTGTACTCAGATATTTGAATAATATCACTTAGTAGAAAACCCCAAATCTTGTTTCTTTTCTGATGCGTATTATTTTTCTGTTTTAAACCTCCTATTTTATCACAGAAATCACTCATTGTATGCCAGAGGACCTACTTTTCATGTAAATGCTTTATATGATGCATATAATTCTAAGACTGAGCAAACACGTATCATGCTGGTTCTGGGAATCAAAGTACTTGCCTTTCAAACCATGCTGCCTAATAACAATGTTAACTATTGCCACTAAACAGAAAATAATTCAGTTCAGCTTTATGTTCATTCAGACAGCTCACAGATATTTTTAAGGGCCATGTCAAATATACGTAATACAGTTTATGAGAGAGGAAGATTGCTGTAGCAGTTCAAGCAGTAGTCTTGGTCCTGAAAGGCTATGGTTTAATCCTTGTTCTGCCATTCCTTTGAGAGCTTGAGGCAAACCACTTAGCATTTATATGTCTCAGTTCCCCATCTAAAACTGGAAGTAATAAATTTTCCACCTGACAAGGATATTATGAGAAAACATACATTCAAAGCATTTTGAACCCAAAGAGACCACCCTTAATGTTTAAGTGGCGGCAGCCAATAATTTGAACCCAGTTACCCAGCTGCACCAGTAACTTCCACTGAACTGGGCCAAACTTGTGTCTGGCTAGCATGGATCTTCCAGAGTAGCACCCAGGCTTGACTGGATGACAGCAAGAGGTACAGGTTTTACCATTTCCGATGCGGCCTTCCAGTAGTTAATCACCTCCTCTGTTAAAAGTGGGAGCCTTATTTCCTATTTGAAATTGTTCTTGTTATCTTTTAATATGCTAGATTAAAGAGCCTGCTAGTACCTAGATTTTCTCCGCATGAAGGTACTTGTATGCTATTATAGAGTCATCTTTTAATCTAATTTTTGATATGCTAAGCTGATTGAGCCCTTTAATTGCAAGGTATTTTCTTGAATACGTTTGTGGCTCTTTTCTCTACTCTAATTTCTTAACATCCTAAGATGTACAACAGAACAATTTGCAATATACCTGTATTAGTCTCATCCCTCCCATGTACAAAGGAACAATTATCTCTTTTCCTGCATTATTTTACTGAGTGCGTGTGATGAGATATTTGTCTAGTAAAGCCTCAGTGTCTTCTTCAGCGTCACTAATTTCCAAGGTGCAGCAGTATGCTCTGAGTTTGGCATGCCTTCGATACCCTGAGCATGTGCAGCTTCTCAGCTGCGTGTGTTCAGACAGTTTTTGTTTGAGTGACTGCTCTGTGACATTGCCCACTTGTTAAAGCTTTTGAAGTATTCAGACCTTTTTTTGGTGATAAGGGCTATATAAGAGTTTAGAATAAGATTATCTACCTCATATGTTAGTTAAAATTGGTTGGCAAATTAAGCAAGATTTGCTGAGAAGTAGAGGGGCAGAAAAGAGAAACCAGCAGACAGATAGATGTCATAATTGCATAAGTCTTATTTCTTTAGGAAACCACGTTACAACCAGTTATTATGGCAAATGCAAATCTAAGAATTGAGATTGGTCTTACTTGGCTCCCCAGAAAAAAGGACAACCAATTTGATATCCCTATGTAAGACAAGATTTATTTGGAGAGCAAAGCGAAGGAGATTCCCAGTTTCTTCACTAACCCTGTGAGAAAAGTCTCTTCTAATTTAGGAAAAAATTCCTTGTGTAGGCATTTGGTGTCTCGCTTGAACAAAGCTTTCAAGATACGGACTGACCTTGAGCGTGTGTCTAACCCCGTTGAAACAAAACCCCCATCTTATATGCTTTCAACTAAGCATAAGCACAAATGCTCTGCTGAACTGGAGCCTGATGTAGCAACATTAATAATATAATATATGTATATAATATATATGGATATAATTGCATCCATCCCCAAAAAGGTGTCTCCCCACTTACAGACTTCATTATTGATGGCTATCTACATATACAGCAATAAGACAATCAGCATGTAGTAAAGCACTGGCTATTTCATTATAAACAAGTCAGACAATCTGAAGTGAATTAATTTTTTTCCTTTAAAGTTCAGTGTTCGATATTTGCAATATATCATTCTGCACTGACATTGACTAACTGAGCCAAATTCTACTGTCCTCATTTTGGCAAAACTCCAGTTAATTCTGTTGTCTGGACTCCAAAGGTCTGGTTCTGCAGAATGCCAAGCAGATAGTTTCTTTTGGTTTCACTAAAAGCTCCTTCAACTCAGCACCTTCCAGCATCAGGCCTTTTTTAAAGTGTTTCAGGCTCCTTTTTGAATGCACAATGTTGTAGAAGGATGAGGTACTTGCTGTAATATACTTAGGATGGCCAGCATTTGCATTCTGCTTGATGTCTTGTAATATAGATACCTCTTTGTAATGATGACCACAGTTTCCATTAAATAATAAAATAGTTGATGTACATTCCTGTCAGAAAAATTGTAGTTGGGCATGTTTGTATTACACAAGGTCCAGTTCAGTCAAATCTAGCTGTTCTCCAAACGATTTATATTTAAAGTAACTTCTGTATTGACCAGTATCACAGCATACATTTGTTTGTTTCATCCTCGCACCTTTGATACTACATTCAAAGTTGTCCAACTGTGCCTCTTAACTATCTTCCTCTTGCCAGCATGGTAAGGAATCTAAAAAAGAGTGATCTTAAATGGCTAGCTCTGCGTTGGTATGCGTTCTGCGTAGCCCTCTGAATTTCCTTAGGACCATGCAAACTCAGAAAACTACATGGATATTCTACTAATATTAATGAGCAAATGGTGGGCATTCTTCAATCTAAATATTTTTATCTAAATGTAATTGTATAGTAATGTATGATTAATGAGTGTGATGTGTTGCAGGTTGATTAGGTGCCCGTGACCTTTTGAATTCAAAGTTTGTCTTTCATTTTTTTAACCTTGACCAATTCTTGGAAACATGAGAATAAATGCATTGTGCTTGTTACAGTAAGAGGGAATTGTGGACACCAGCTTCTGTGAGATCTAAAGCAGATAGGTTTCTGCAAATTTCCTGTGTGCATCCATGCCACAACTACCGTGTGTTAGTTTGGGCTTGTGCGTGCTTCCTTGTCTTTGTTCACAAAGTCCCACTTAGTTCAGATTTTTGACAGTGATGATTTCTGTGAGGGTTTTTGCAGCCTTGGACAGCAGCAGGATGAACGATATTGCTTCTGTGCAGAGAACCCTTCTCTCAAGCAAGGGCACAGGCTATTGCATGGGACAGGAGATTTAACGTTTAAGGCAGCGATGCTGGGGAATGATCAGCAGTAGGCTGGAGACCAGGACTTCTGTCTCAGAGGACAGGCTCATATCTGCCTTCTCTCCTGCTTATTTGCATATATCCATGGAATAAAATGTTCAGATCTGCGTATTCAACATTTGGCAAAAATAAAAAAAGAGCAAAGCTCTTCCCAAACCCACATTTTTTGCTTAACAGTAGCTGTAAGACCACTGAAAACCAGGCCTTTTATTAAAGTGCATAAGTGCGATCTTATCTGTGTACCTTAAGGCGAGCGTGACTGTAAATTTTCTTTCATATTCAGAGTTACTGTACCAGAGAAACGGTCTCTAGACAAGAATCAAGACAGTCCAGTAGTTTAATAGCTGAATAATACAGATCAGCCTTCAGGACCCAACCTTGAGCCTGACATCAGTCTTCTGTGCATAAGCTTCAAAGGAAACCATATTTAGTCCTCTAGGACAGTAAAAAGATTGTTTGAAGTTAGTAAAGCACATGTGTAAGTATTGGCAGGCTCAGGGCTTTTATCCTCAATGAATACAAATGTCTTAACACGTTAGAAGTCATTATTGTTTAGAAATAATAGTTGCAAATATTTGAAGCAGATAGCCTTTGAAATATGCTGGTTTGAGTGGTTCCTTATACTATACAACTTTTGTTTGTTTCTATGTATTCTGAAAGGATATTAATATATCTTTTAAAGAGTTTAAGCCTTTTCATCTTTTTTTGCTTTTGAAAGGGAAAAAAGTGTGTTTCCATGTCCATATATTAAGACCATTGTGTAAATGAGATTTTTTTTCACTGTAAGACATGATTTGTTGAAGGTCAAGAAGACTCCTGTTGAATAGACTTAACTGGCTAGAGTTTTCAAATGCAAATCATCAGTCCACTTTCGTTCAGACATGTTCAGTAACATGCAAGTAGACATTCCTGGAAAATTATTCTTTTTGTGGCTGCAGTTTTAATGAAATGGACACCTGATTTTATTCCACAGAAATGCAGAATTTCTCAGACAACTAAGTGATCCCACATGAGGAGTTGGAGTTGCTGTTGCACCTGACTGAGGTGAGAAAGCCTCAGCCCAGCTGTTTTCCAGCACTCAGAAGGTTTAGGTCAGCCAGTCCTTGGTAGAGCACTGTCCACCTTGTAAGTGGTCACCAAGGTGACTTCACGCCTGGTGTTTGATTGCCTGAGAAGTGTCAGGAGAAGAGATGAAGGCCTAGGGACACTTCTCCTCTGCTGCACACAGTACTGCACCTTCCAGTCCATCACCTGCTATGCTGCTTTGACCATCATGGGTTTGCATTCCTCATTACTTTACTGACTATTCATGTTTCATTTTAGCTTTTGGTTTTCATAGGGCAAGCTGGGTGGAAGCATTGTCACATTTTTCTTTTCCTTTTCTCTCTTCCTGAAGAAATTCAGGTGATTTTCCCTCAAAAAAAAAAAAAAAAAAAAAAAAAAAAATCACTGAAATTGTTGACCAGTTGAGATTATAAACCTCCCGTGTCATTTAGTTTATTACTTTTCCATAGTGGCTGAGCTGCCTTTAAGGCAGTTCTTATAAAATCTGCTGTTAATTAGGAGTACTCAAACATTTGAAAAGTTTCTCACTTTTTTGCAGTATTTCCTCTTAACCATTTTATTATATCTAAAACCAGGAAGGAAGCAGGAAAGTCCTTATAATAATGGTGATATGGTACACGCACTGTATGATGGACATTGTGTTAAGAGTGGTAGTTCCTTTTTAATCTTTCAGTGTAAATTAAGGAGCAAACTTACTTAACTGATTTCTACTACATGCATAACTTGGGGGGAGGGGGAGAGGGAGGAAGCACAGTACATATAAATCCGTGTATTTCAATGTGCACTTACTAGTGAATAAACTTAAATTATCGTAACAGAACTTCAATCGTTATAATACCACTTTCTTTATTGTAAGAGCCAAAGTAATTAACCCGTATATTTATGATCCTTGTCTATGATTAGTTTTCTGTCACAGGATGTGGTGAGTCTGTGCTGTTATGACTATATTTTATTTACTAATATTTTCCTACACAGTGCTGAACACTTCCTGCTGAAGAAGCTGAATGGACAAATCCATGAAGATATCTTTCATTTTCCCTGACAGTGAATGATGTTTCCATATATAAACATAATAATAGAGTCATTACATATGCACTCACATTATCATAGCTGCTGTGTGCTCAGTATTATTCAAAACAAGGCAGGAAGCCAAATCTTCCTAGTTCCCATTTTGATTTAAATTGTATTTGTAATAAAGGGATTTTCATTCAACCTAAATGCAGTTTCATCCTAGTCCAACAAACCTCCCCACTTCTTTTTTTTTTATTATTATTATTTTTCCTTTATTCTAGGTCACTCAGTCCTGATACAAGTGAAATTCTCCTCTGGTGGTGATAACAGCAGTGCTACTCAATGAACTATAACAAGGGCTTTAAATGCATCTCCTGTAGCATACCACAGTGATTTGCAAAAGTGGGAATAAATCAAAGCAGTGAAGAGATGCCATGTTGAGCCAGAAGCTAAATGTTACATCTTGTTGCAGGAGGCTAGGGGGAGAACAGATCCTGTTTTTCTGGCAGCACATTATCTTTGTGCTTGTTACCTCCGATCCAACCCCATTAAAACAATCACTCAGAATCTGCAGGAAATTGTCACCTCTTTCTTTCATGCAATGGCAGCTGGTATTGGTGCCTACACACATTTCTCATTTCCTTCAAGATTTTCAACACACATAAAAAAAAGAAGCTTAATTTATATTAAAAAATGTGTCAGCTTACCCTGAGGCTCAGCACGGGCACCAGGGAAAAAAATAAAAGATAAATGCCTCTAGGTGAACAGGCAGAGGCTCTAATTCTCCACTCACTCTACTGCTACACAGTATGCACCGCATTAATCATTTCACATAGGCAGGCGTTTAAAAAAACTTGAACAATTTTAAAACAAAGATGCATTGCCCTAAACTTAATAATAATACAACTGTATCTTGTAGAACAATCTCAGTTCACACATACTGTATCCCCTAATAGAAGAGGTATAAAATAATATTGGAGTCTTCTCTGACATAATTTTTATTATTCTGTTTCTTTTGTCTATGCAGTTATGTCCCCTCTAGTGGGCATTTTTGTGTGTGTGTATAAGCATACATATATAATGTTGTCATTTATCTTACTCGAGTGCTGACATACACAGGATGTTTTCTACCTCCCATTTTTATTGTGTGGCTGGGTAAATGCGTTGCGTGATCCTAGTGAACTCTGTTATGCCTCAGTCCAACTCAAATATAGTTTTTCTTTAATGTTCTGTGCTGGGGAATAGAGAAATATTTTTCTCACTTTTCTAGCATATGTGAGTGTTAGAACATTCTCATGTTTTTTTATTTTGTTTCTCCCTCATTCTGGAATTATCCTGTGCTCCACGTGCTTAACAGTGCTAAAGTCACAAAGATAAGTACAAATAATACTTGAAGGTGGAAGACAGCATCAGGGCTAGGAAGATGGCAATGGTATACTCAGACGTCAAAGGTGTGCAATACAAAGCTGTGAGGGAAGGACTGCTTTAGGGGATAGGACCTATAGCTATGGCAGCTCTAGTGCCAGTGAGAGGTACGAGAAGATGAGGGAAGATTTGGGTTGGATAAAGGCCATTGTTTCATTGCTTTGATATACAAGGTGCTGCAAGGCTGGCTGACCTAACCAGCTGGAGACAGTCCTCCCTTGGAGAAAGCATCAGCGATTGTACAGATGGGATGTATAGCTTTATGTTAGTCCCAGCATGTCAGAAGATGTGGCTCCAGGGAACACTCCATGGGCCCTCGATGGGTTGTTTGAAACACAGTTGTCGGACAACAGCGTTTCCAGCAGCTCTGCAGCTGGCCTCAGTTGTATTTCAGGACTCCCAGCAGCTGCCTGAGAAGGTTTGCAGAGCTGAAAAGATGGCTTACTGTTTTGTACCTACCTCTCAGTGCTATGTGAGTATAGCAGAGAACAGATAAATAGTCTGAGTAACATAGTCTGTGACCCAGGAGGAAAGGCTGGATCAGTTACAAGGCAGATTTAAAAACAAGAAATACAGATATGAATTAGGCTTTGTTAAGAATGCTAAGCAGTGATACATGTATGGGTGCATTTTACACCCATACACCATTCTTTGAGGCTGTCAGCTTGGCATACGACAAAATGGCAGGCAAACACAGTTCCTCTCGCACTGGCAGGGATTATTGAACAACCAACCAACCAAAAGGCTTTTTTGTATGATGGAAAACTTGGTGGGCATGGATCCTGCAAGTCAAGAACTGGTTGTGCAGCTGGTATTGACAACAGGGATCTGACTTCTACAACCATGAGACCCACTCTGAGGATCGAGGACTGTTAGGGAGAGATGGGGTCCACTGAAGTGGGATAAAGGCTGTCCAGTCTGTGACGAGCCAGTCTAGCACCTCTTCTGGAAAACCCACATGACTGGATGCCTCTCTGAAGTGTACACTAACACGTGGCATCGGGAGGACGTAGGAGGAATTCCATGCTTGGAAGGATCCCATGCAATATGGTCCTAGAGGGAAGAGGGGTCCAGGAGAACTGGATGATTTTCAAGAATTGCCTCCTCCAAGTTGAAAAATGATCCCTCTTACTGTGGAGTAAGTCAAGCAAAGGTGGTAGGCATGTATGAACAAATCCCTCCTGACAAAACTCAAGCACAAAAGGAGTCGTACAAGAGGTGGAAGAAGGGACAGGTGGTGTGGGAGGAATATAGAGACACTGAGTGTGCAGGGATGGGATTAGGGAACCCAAAGCCCATTGGGAATTCAATCTGGTGAGAGAATTGAAGGGCAAGAAGAAGGGCTGCTATGCATGAATAGCAAAAGGACGACTAGTAAAATGTTGATCCGCTGCTGAATGGGGTGGGGGACTTGGTGCCCAACGCCGTAGAGAAGATAGAGGTACTCAATACCTTTTTCACCTCAGTCTTTACAGGTAAGGCTGACCTTCAGAGATTCCAGGCTCCTGAGGCAAGTGGGAAAATCTGAAGCAATTCAGACTTACCCTCAGTGAAGGAGGATCAGGTTAGGGAGCTTTTAAACACGTCTATGGGAACTGGTGGGATGCACCCACAAAGTGCTGAGGGAGCTGGGCTTTCTTCATTACCTTTGAATGGTCATGGCAATGGGAGGCAGTTCCTGAGGACTGGAAGAATGCAAATGTTGCTCCTGTCTTCAGAGAATCAGCTCTGATCAGGGGGTTTGGAGTAGGTCATCTCCAGGGGTGCTTTCCCACCTCAGTCACTCTGTCTTGTGTCTGTGATTCTGTATCTTTTAAAGCCTGTTCTTCAGTGCCTGTGAAGCTATGTGACATTTAAAGGACACCTGAAACTTTTTTCCACAGTTTCAGTTGCCTGTCTCAGGGGATCCATTTGCTGAGTGCAAAAATTTCTGGAGTCTCCTTAACATATTAACACTCAGAACATATTAGCTTATGGATGCACAGCCACCATCACTGCAGAAATGGCAGATTTAAATGGTGCATAGTTTGGTAGGGCAAAAGGAATTTGTTGGACAGTGTGTATATGAACAGTATTGCTATGGCACAAAAGGTGATGTGGATGTGGATGTGTGCGCAGTGGGAGGCTGTAAGAAGTGCAAAATCAGAACACCAGAAAAGAAAATGCGTTGAATCTCTGGGCACAATTTGAACAGCAGGAATGCGAGTATTGCCTGTGGTAGCAGTTTGATCATACACAACAGTGAGGTACAGTTTTAAATGTCCATTTTACTCAGGCCTTTTTCTTCAAAGGTTAGTGGTTTGTGCTTGTTTTCACACACATGCAGATGAATTGACAGCATCATTAAGTAAGCAATGGAGAATTGGCCCATCAGTTCTTTGAAGGAAAGGCTAAGGTTGGGGTCCAAATCTTTAGCTGGCATAGAATGGCATTTTTCTACTGAAGTCAATGTGCACCTACTTCAGTTTACAACTCCTAATATGTGGCCTGAATGCTGCAGAATGAGTAGAGGACAGGAGAAGGTGAGGAAAAAATACCCAATTTGGTAATACCTATTACATAGTTAAGAAGTACAGCCTAGAAGCTTTCTTTGTTATAGTGAAACTGAACTCCTCTTGGATCAACTGATGAATGTGAGTTGCATGTCTTTTGAAGGATCTTGGAGAGATTCTTGGGTCCACAGAAGAATACTCCTATACTGTTTCTGTAATCGCAATAACAACAAAAACGTGAGAGTAGCAGAGTAAATAGATAAACTGTACCTTTTGGCTGTCTCCAGCTTTGCATCTTTTGAAATGGCTTTTTGAGAAATACATTTGAAAAAAGTTGTGTTACTGTCACAAAGTATTACAGTATAATCATTTTAATGCTTTAGTGTTTATTATGTCTTACTGCATCATTTATTTGGATTGCTATATTAGAGGTCACAGACTATTTTAAATGCAAAACCAAATTTTCTTTGGTTTTGATTGTCATAACTTTTTAAATTAGAGAAGCAAACATGCTGCTTGGGCTGAAAATTTTCAATGCTTTTTCTCCAGCCAAGTTGAATTTTTTTTCTAAAAAATACACAAAATTCTCAGTTCTGAGTTTTCTTCTTTACCCCCCCCCATTTTAACACTTTTCTGCCTATGAACAATTTTTAAATGGCTGATTTAATAACAAAATTTGTAAGTAAGTAGTTCTTATAGAATAAGAACATGACCAACATAACAAAGGATTGTTCATAAGTGCACAAGTCTGTTACAGGGAGCTGGAAACCTGGTTACTTGCTGCAAAGTGCCTTAAAAGGTTTGCTTCCAAGTACACAGCACATATTGCTTTAAAACATATATATGTACATACAGATACACACACATGCTGTGCTACTGGGGAAAGCTCAATCTACATAAATGCAGTGAAAGTGACAAGTGACAGCATGAGTTTCAAAAAGTTTGCTCCTGTAAAGGAGGGGCTGTAGATATGATTTGGGTGCCCAAGCCGTAGTCCCCAGAAGTAGTGCCCCTATTGCTCTGGTGCTCAATTGCACTGGGTTTAACCTGGAGTGCTATATTCCTGGTAATCTGCTAAAAGGCACTGTTGCAGCCAAGGGAAAGTCTGTGGACCTAAGTGCAGGGACCCAAAATTTAGTCAGTTTGTAAAAGCTGGTTGTTCCATCACACAATAGAAACTTTTGAATTTCTTTGCCTCTTGAACTTTCTGTAACTCAGAGCAAGAGAAGGTAGGGTATTTTTTCCCATAAGGAATGCTTGTTTCATGCAAGGTTTTCTTTAGAATATTCAAAATTGATCATAAACATGGGCATCTAGGTTCAGAAGCAAATACAGATTTTTCTGTCACTTTAGCACTGGCTTTCCAAGGAAATACCACAAGATACAGTGTAGAAAGTTAATGCCCATCTCCTTCCCTGAGCATCAGAAAACTGTATTTTTCTCAGCTGCACTTAACAAAAGCAACAAAAGATAATGTTCCTACTATAACTTTAAAAGCTCTGTTTATGCAGTAGAATCACTATGAAAGGTCTTTCAAAAATAATACTTTCTACTCTTGGCCTTTTTCTATTTTTAATCTTTCATATTTCCTGATTGTATTTATTTTGACCTCCATCAAGTGGTTTCTCTATTACTGTTTTTGTTGGAATTTTATGGTATTCTTGTAGCTTACTGTATTCTCTTTGATCTCGTCCCTTTCAGCTTTTTCTTGGGTCTTTTTCATCTTTAAAAAAAGTTTTCTTCTTTTTCTTTTTGTATCTCTGTCTCCTAAGTGCAAGCCTTTATTTTGCATTAGCATCTACATGTTTGGAAATCATAAAGAGTCACAAAGATTCTGGAATTTTCTACTGCTGAACACAAAATATTTCAAATTCTTGCTTCAAAGGCTTTCAGGAACAAAGAAGCTTTTCTCAGACCACTAGCGAATCCACCAAGTTCAAATGAACTGTCTTTGCCAGCAGAGATGAACTAATAACAGAACAGCATGGTCTTGCAAGAGTAGCCAAATATGTTAAGGGGAACAAACATATCCTTGACATCATAAGAAAAAAATCACAGTTTATCTCTTTAATAACCATCTTCAAGGGAAATTAATGCCACTTTGTCCTTTGTGCAGAACAGTAATTGGATTGTGTGTTTCAATTATATCTGGACAAAGGCCAGGATATTGAAATACTTCTAAATATTAGATTTTCTTGTCCAAAAATTAGATTTTATTGGCATTCTCTTTCCGAGATTTCTTCATTAAAAGCTTCATTAAGCATGAATCTTCTTTCCACACAGCAAAAAACCTAAATTATTTTAAAAGGGTCATTTAGAGAGGTTTGTCCTCCCCTTCTCCCACTGTTTATGCTGAGAAGAGTTACCTAACAAGGTTAGCAGACAACCTGCCTTACCTAGGATGGTTTTCGGCTAGCTGCTTGAACTCATTGTCCCAGTTTGGCCTTCCATAGCAGGTCTTCTGTCTCAAACCAGTAATTACATCCATCTTGTCATCATAATGTAGGGCTATGTGAGTAGCCTAAAGGCAAATTTACAAGATAATAATTTTAGAGTCAACAATGTATACTCCAAGTAAAAGGAGAAATCAATAATGCTGCTTCATGGTGAAAGACTGAAGTATTAATGAGGAAAGGAAACTGTGTAATTATCAAATGGAAGGAGGAGAGAGGAGAGGAGAGGAGAGGAGAGGAGAGGAGAGGAGAGGAGAGGAGAGGAGAGGAGAGGAGAGGAGAGGAGAGGAGAGGAGAGGAGAGGAGAGGAGAGGAGAGGAGAGGAGAGGAGAGGAGAGGAGGAGGAGTACTCAAGAGTTCACACAATTATTAGAAGTGTAAAAACCACTTCCAAAAGTGCCCGAGACCTCAAAGGAGCTTAGCTTCTTGAGATGAAACATTTGAAATTAGTGGGAATTAAATACCTGTCTTTACTGGCCGGCCTAAGTGCCTCAGTCACTTTTGCAGGCAGGTCTTAGATTCCTAAACCTCTTCTCAGCTTTTGAATATCTCACCCTACACTTCCTTCATTGCAGATCCTGAAGTGACAGTCATCATTTTAAAGGCTGAGTTGGAGTTTAGGAAAGGGAACAAAGTGTGCTGTAACAGAGTTTGACAATAAATATTAGCATTCACATGCACCTTAAGTAAGTCCAGAGCATTCTGCTGCCGATGGAAAAGATAGCGGATGTACCAGCTCGGCAGGGGTAAAACCCTGAGTGGTTTGACTCTTCTCGTCAGGTGGAGGCAGGTGCAGAAAGTGGATCAGCTCAGGTGAAGCACTGAACTAAGTGAGCTGCACAGCTCACAGTGCCAAGAAAACAAATCCTGATTTTCATGGGCATTTACTGTCTCTCAGCTCCTATGCTATGCCCATTACCATGCTGAGTACTTCCCAGGTGCATTTAAAAACAAAACCACTGTCTCTCCTAATTGTGCTGCTGTTGTGTAGGAGTAATACACTTGTTTTCACTACAGACTATCATTGCTATCACTGTCAAGAAATTACCAGAGGAAAGCTAAGTTAAAATACGGGCTTTGCATTTAGTTCAGGCCCTAACATGGCATCATTATCATCTCTTGTAGAAATGGTTGCTGAAATTTAGATCCATTTCCTGGGAATATTGTATATTTCTCGTGCTAATGAGTCTTCCATATTGCTTAACAACTCAATTATCCTGGTCAAGCACAGCTGTCACAAGAGGTCATGTTTCTAAAAGGTTCTTCTTGTTAGTTTGGGCCAAGGTCATGGAGGACTTGGAACAGTCTAAGAAAGAACATAAAGTGTTTGGTGGGAGTGGGAGGTGGGGAACTGCAAGATTTTTTAATTGTTTACAGCAAAATTGTGCCACTGAGCAAATGGGCTATTTCTGTTCACATTAAGTGGAACTTTTCCAGGATTTTTGGTGTTAGCCTTTGCTATAGCTCACAGCATTAAAGTTGCCTAGGAATCTCAGGGGCATTGCAAGGACCAATAGGCTGAAACATGATTTCTTGTCCAAGGAGAAGCACACATGTGCCGTATCTGTTTGACCATCTGGTGCCAACATGGAATCTACAAAGAGCTTGAAGCATTAAACAAACATTATGTCCGAGGAGTAAACACCTGCCAGTAGTGGAGAGCGCACTAGAAGTTATGAATTGCCCATCCTGCTTGGGTTCAGCTTCACCCAACTACTGGTCATCAGGGAGAGAATGGGGAGAATGTTTGTTTTGTTGTTTGCTAAGGGAGAAGTAAAGTAAAGCATCATGCAAATGTTACTGGTGCTGAAACTCAAATTTTGAGGAGTGATGAACTGGAATTTACTGAAGATAAGTAAGACCTATAAGATGAGGGAGCTTTGTGGATGTCTGAAGAAGGTGGAGCTGTTACCCAGCACAGTTCCCTGGGCTTGGTCAGAGTAGGAGAAGCAGCTACTGAAAAGCATTCCTCTTCCGCCAAAGCCCTTTAGAGGTGGGATGCTGGAGGGCTCGAGGAGCAAGAGCAGTACCAGTGTAGGCAGGGAGGGCACACAGCTTCAGGGATGCTCCTTTGTCACCTAAGCAGCAGCACAGGATAATGAAGCAGTCCTGACAGGAGACTGGACAGCAGCGTTTGAAGAGAAGAAGGATGCACTTCAGAAAAGTGCAGGGCACACAAGTGGAGAAAGTCAGACATCCCAGCAAGAATAGTTGTCTCCCTACCTGACTTCTGGCCTGAGGTTTGCCCAAGAGGGAAGTGGGATGATGACAGTTGAGAGATGAGAGCAACTTTGTGTTTTGTCAGGTTCCTCAATAGTTTCTTTCAAAACAGGTTTTAGGTAATACCCTGTGATATTGCTAATGCACAGTGGTGGTTTCTATGACTGCCATATACTTCATGGTGGGAGTAGATTTTTCTGAATACAGCTTTATGCACATACCTCATTACTTGACAGAAGCCCTAAGGAAAGCAGAAAGAAAGAATGTTTTTTTGTGGAACCAGAGGCAGGAAGTGAAAAGCTCTATGAAATCTATTGTTTTAATCTCTGCTAGACAGTCCTTCATTCAACAGAGACAGCAGGAAATAAAACAGTACAGCAAAGACTTTCCTGTGAGAGTTTTTCTGGCAGGTGCCTAACTGATTGCAGTGTCATCTGAATGATCCATTAAAAATAAGAGGGAGAGAAAATCAACTTGTCTTGGCCTAGGTAAAGACTAAAGGAGTTGAATAAAATTGACCCAGTCTAAGGATGAAGTGCTTCAAGTTGGGATGATCCAATGAAATTGTCAGATGGCAAATTTGAAGTCAACCGGAGAAAATATATTTTCAAACAACGTGAATTAGTCCATAGAGTTTGTTGCCAAAATGTTCTAAGCACAGCAGGGTTCAAAAGTGTACTGGACATATACGTGAACAACAAAAATTATACTAAATGATAAAAGTAAACGAAACCAACACTTTTTATACAACCCTCTGTTTGGAGGATGTGGACAAAATGTCCCTTCACAAGCTCCTGAAAGGGTCTCTGCACTTTTCTGCAAAAAGCCTGGTAGTCAGTGCTGCCCAAGCCAAGATACAGGACTGGAAGGATCACTGGCTTGATTTCTCCATTCCTGTTTTCCTAAATGTGAGATGGAAACAGACAGCTTGGTGTCTTTATATTTACGGTTCTTTGTCTCTCTGCTTCATCCATCATTTATTCAGCTGTTCCTGTTCCATATGTTACCATACTGAAAAAGCAAGGTACATTAACTCAGACTCGTAAGAGTTTCATTATTACCTGACTTTCATCCCAGGCAGTAAGAAATATATGATAACTTAGAAAATCATTTTTCCCTTTTTCAGCCATTTTTGTTTCCAAATGGAACAGAAGATCAGCAAACCACTCAAATGCTGATGGGTCTCGACAAATCCAGTAAAAATAAACCTGTCAGATAAAAAAAAGTAAAGGGATTTAATAAGAAGCAAAATTTCAATAAAACTTCCTAATGATTGGCTCAACTCATTAACTACAGAGTGTGTGACTCTTCTCCACTGTAAATTTAAACATAATTACACATAATTTTGATTATATAGTTTCTATCTTTTAAAAATTTCATTTTCTTCTTAAACATTGAGTCTCTATATTAATGTGCTAGTGAAGATAGGCAATGTACAAGTTTCCCATCTACCCCTACCAGTGCATCTCAGCTTTGACTTATAATACCTAACCCTGCATTTCTTGCAAGTAGCTTGATTATTCTTTGAAATTTTGGATTTATTTTCAGTTATGTTTAAAATGGAATTTCAGTTTCATTCAGCACTGAAGCAAGGAATTCCTGTTTCTCAAGACCTTATGCCATGGGTTAACAGTTAATGTGGTCAAAAGATATAGTTATGTTCTTGAAGTCAGATACCCTGTGTAAAAGAGGCTACAGAAAGCCCCTACTTCTCTTTTAATGTATTTCTTGTTTAAATTGAAGCATATAATTTTCAGAGAAACATGAAAATGTAATTTAAAGGTCGCCAAAGGGGTAAAATGAACCACTATCCCATGATTAGTTTTCCATTGGTCGAAAACCTCCTCTCTATGAAAAATGTACACAGTTTTTCTCATCCAGATTTCTCTAGCTTCATCTTCCATATGCTGGATCTTGTTTTCATTGTCTATTGGATTGGAGAGCCTGTTATTAAAGTTTTGCTTCCCAGGTAGAAATTAGAGGCTGGGATCAAGTCATCCTATAATCCTCTCTATGGTAAACTAAACATTCCTGGGATCTGTCACTGAGAGGTTAATTTTCCATCCTTTAATCATTCCTATGGCTTATTTCTGTCTATTCCTCCTCTACTGCAGCCAATCACAAACAGAACAGAGAGTTTGTTTAAAAAAAAAGGCTAATTTATTAGGATCTTGGCATAGGGTAATGCTTGCATAGGGAATAAAACCTTTCAAAGAAGATGATGATGGGAGTTCCTATTTCAAGAGTCCTTGCTCTGGCATCTTCAGCTGGATCAGGTGAGACTCCCCAAACCCCTTTTTCTGCTCAGTTCTTATAGCCAGCTGGCTCAGGGACTGTTGTGACCGCTCCAGCATGTGCATAATCTATTGTGATCTATTGTGATCTATTGTCTTAACTACATACAAAGCATCTTCTAACTAATTAACTATGTATAAAAGACTGTTCTGTGTGACCACTTCTGCAGGAACAGTTTCTGCTGACCCTTTACAAATGTCTTATCTGTGTACAAGTTAATCAATTTTGCAGCAGAAGCTGCCTATGGAGTCTCGGGACTGGTGAGATTCCCCTCCCAGAATCTTAATCAACACACTGAGACATACGGTTGGCCTAGGCAGAGCAGGAGCTGCTTTAGGGAGTCTTCAGGATAGTTGGAAATTCCCACCTGGAAACCTCCTCCACCAATGCTGTGCTGCAAAGGGGCTTGGGAGTACAGCTCGTTCCCTGGTTTTAGCTCAATCCAACTGTGTAGATGACTAGACTGGGAGCTCCTGCACCACCCAGGGGATGAAAGTCTGAAGTGCCTGGGTGTCTGCCCAGGCACTACCCTGATGCCTGGCTGAACCACAATTAGAAGACGAATCTGATTGCAACTCTTTTAACTCGAGTTCTGTAGCTCTTGCCACACAATCCATCATTACTTTTGAACAGAGGGCAGTAGACCTCGAATGGCCCTCTGTGGGCAGTGTAATTTTGAGTGTAGTTATTTTTATAGTGCCTCCAAAGAAATAATTCATAAACATGGAGGAAGCCTAAAAATGCACAATTTCAGATGAAAAAGGAACAGCATTCAAGACAATATATGAGCTTATAACAAAGGGATGGCTGGAACTTGTTTTATTGTGACTGTGATTTTTATTTTGTTGCAAAATCCCTTAATTTCCTCCAACCCATCTCTCTTTGTGTTCACCAGCCCCTCTGTCTTTTATTATACCTCAGTATCAAAGGTAATCTGGAAGGTCTCTCCCCAAGGCAATCGTTGTGGGAGCTCTGACGATTTGGAAATTGTAGCCCTTTTCCATGGGTTAAATGAGATAAAGATGCATGTTAGACACTTCTGAAGTGAAAAATCAGAGAAGAAACCAGAAAGCTATAAAGAGACTTCCCAAAGATTTAATATACTAGGTTGTCAGGCTTCTGGTAAGGTGGTGGGAGAAAAATGTGGTAACACCATGCTTCACTGGAGATTTGGTGAAAGAGACTAAAAGTAGTTTGAGATGTTTCCTAGATCTGAGTGTACTGTAAAGGACCATCTGTGGTTTCTGTAAGAAATATAACTGAAGTATGATCCCAGGAAACAGAGATAAAGCATTCAGGGTTAAGTAGGGTATTTTTACAGCCTAGGAATAGGACTGTCTGCAGAACTTTAGTACCAACCATCTTGGCTGTTTGCTTTTTCCCCTTCTGTTTCAATGTTTTGCCTTAAATATAACCTCATTGCTTTCAAAGGGGGTTGCTGCTGATTTACACTGGCATAGATTATGAGGAAAAAGCAAGCCCACTGACTTTATAGCATTTCATTTTTGTGACCGATAACAGCATTATTTTAAATTACCAAAACTAGGTAAGATTTATAGCCTTAACCTTTATGTAGTTTTTTGTGTCTGAATCCTGAAGTCCCCGCTTCTTCCACATCCTCAG
Organism: Gavia stellata; assembly: GCF_030936135.1. Lineage (NCBI taxonomy): Eukaryota > Metazoa > Chordata > Aves > Gaviiformes > Gaviidae > Gavia > Gavia stellata. Next base: position 43,766,228 of record NC_082595.1, read on the forward strand.
CACCTCGAAAATCAGGCCACTGAGTGCTGTCAGTCTGTATCACACCATGGCTGTTGATTTGTAGTGAGAAATTTCTTCCCCCAACCTCTACTTGATAATCTTATTTCTCAAGTCTTTTCAGCAGTTCATTTTATGGACATGTATATTTAGTACCCGTGTGTGGAGAGGAGGCATGTGCTTCTAAATGAATAATGAATTGTGCATGGGGTAGCAACTGGGAGCATGTGGGCAGGACAGGGAGCCAAGCACATTCAGGGAAGGAGGAAGAAAAGCTAGCCAATGAGATGTGATCTTGGAAATGGGGGACTGGTTTCCAGAATATCAGGCTATGGAGCTTGAAGGAGTACTTTTAGCTGGTTGCAGACCTAGCTTCACGGTAACAGCCAGCCCAACCGAGTTGGGTCAAGCCACCTCTGGCACAGTCCTCTTGAGAAAGGATGTAGCTTTCTGAAGCTGCAGAAATTCCTTAAACTCGTCCCTAGTGTGGTTCCGCTGAAGCACTACCCATGCACTGCCTCTAATTTTCACATGTTAGAGGTGGAGACCATTTGGTAATGAAGAAAGATTGTCATTGTAAGAAGTGGTTTTGGCCATGCTTATAATCTTAGAAAGAAAAGAGGTAGTGAAGAAGGATGGCCTATGGGTAAAAGGTCTCCTTTGCCCTTAGATCAAAGAGGACTTCTAGTATAATATGTTAAAATAAATGGTGTTTACAAAGAAGCTTTCCTTTCTTTACACTGACTGCCCATAGCATAGCACAACATATTACATGTATAATTAAAATACAATAAATGTGCAATAAAATTAATCCTTATTAAAACTGTAGAATAAAGCCAGCATCAGTGCATTTCTATAATTAAACAATTATTCTGAATCCTATATTTTTTTCTTGTAAGCCTCATACTATTAACTGACTGCAATTATTTAGGACCCTTAAAAATCTGTTTTAGATTTATGTTTCATTAGTCTCCACCCACCCTATCCCCATTGACTACATTCATCAGATTGATGGTTTGCCCAAGTAAACTGTCTTAAATTTTCCAAGTGCTCTTTTTGCAAATCGAGTTAGATGCAGTATTGCTATTAATCAGATCTGTAATGTAGGGTTTTGAGTAGTCACTTATTTCTGTAATACTCTGCTCCCTTGCAATGCATGCATTTTTATCATTCAGTTTCCCACATCCTGAATTTTGTACAACTGACAAGAGCAAGAGCTCCGATACCTCTTTCCTGTAAGGTGAAAGAACATACTTTGTAAATCAGCTTCCATCATGTGGAAAGTCATTAATAATTATCTGTTGATGACCATCCTTCTGTTTCTCCCTGCTCCCTGAAGACAGAGGTGGAGCTGCAGCTCTGGGCAAAGCCAGCTTTTCACCAAAGGGGTGTAAAAGGGGATGAAGCAGGGGATGCTCAGGGAGGCACCTTCATCCCTGACTCATGCTGCTTCCCCTTAGACATGACTAGTCCCTGCAAAACCCTCTTACACCTGCAGCTGGGCACCTCCCTGCAAAACCCTAGTCCTTCCTGCTCCTGAGTATACCACACCTGTAGTATACCAAAAAGGATCAGAGATCTTCCTCAGCCTAATTAATTGATCCAGCGGGCCACTCCAGGTAAGGTGCAGCAGTGCCTGCAGCCCAGGGCATGCAGAGGACTGGGGTTTAGCAGCCTGCACAAGGCACTGACTTAGAGCTACGGTGACAGCAAGCAGCCTTTCGTATAAATCCAGAACACGGCTCGAATTCATACCCCTAAATTTGAAGCAAGAGGCCTAAACTCTTTCTCAAACACAGCTCAGAAAGATGGTTATGTTTGACAGCAAAAAGAGCCCAGGCTTTTAGGTCTTTGGGAGAAGATGTTTTGCGGAGAAGACTGTGGGCTGGGGTAGAGCTCGAAGCAGAAGGTTACCTCAGGCAGGGATGGTCGGTCTCAAGGCATATGGAAGAGGGTGGTTTTGTTTTCCTACTGTACGTAGCTGAACTTATTGCCATGACTTGCTGTGGCTGTCAAAGGTCTGCATGGGTTCAAAAAGAAATTAGACAAATTCATGGAAAAAAAATCTACTAAGGGATATTAAACACAGAGATGCAGCTCTTGTATCAAGACATTACTGAACTGCAAGTTGCTCAAAGGTGAGAAGGTGTCCACTAAAGACATACCGCCGTATGATTTTCTGGTCTGTATACTTTTCCCTAGGTGTTCATGAACAGCCACGGTTGGAGACAGGATACTGGGCTAGATGGATCTTTAGTGACGGGCAGTAGGACCTTTCTTATGTCCTTGTGCAGGATAAAAGAGAAAGTGGATGTTTGCTAATATTATCATCTGATGGATCAGTACAATTTTATCAATTTCAGCAGCAATTGATCTGAAAAATGAGATGACTAATGTGAAAAAAAGATCATTTTATGCATAACTAAAGCCAGTAGAAACTTTCCAGCCATGACTAGTAGTAGCGCCCTTCCTCATCACAAAAAAATGATAGGGAAATGAAGGCTCTAAGGCTATTTAATTGTGAAGAATCAATTAGATAAATGTGTACTCCTTTTGATTTGCTGGGTTTTTAAAATTATACAGCTGCAGACATTATGGAAGCTATGAGTATTTATATCTCAACTGTATGTGGGCAACACTAAGAAATATTAGTTCAATAAGCGTAATGATAGCTGTACTCAAATCAAAACGAAGTTGTTAAAAAAAGAAAAACCTCTTATTTATTTCCTTAATAGACATTTCTATGGTACTCATCATGGCAGAAAGAGAGTGCTGAATACTTTGAGGAAGATTAAATTATTTGTAATTATACCACAAGTGGAAGCTTTTAACCAATGGAAAAAAAATGTGGAACTACCCTGAGATTAATCGTTCTCACTAAGACGACTGCTAAATTTTTTAAGTAATGCTGTGAACTTCCCCAGCACCTTTCATCCAGGCTTTCAAAATATTTTACGAACACCGATGAAGTTTAGCATCATAACACCTGTGAAAAATAAGCATCACTGTTCCCACTGCACCAGTAAGGAAGCCAAGATATAGAGAAAGGACATACAGAAATCATGATACTTTTATATTTCACAGGAATTCAGAAAAACTGAACTCTATAGCAGAAAACCATGGCAGAAGGCACCATGCACTTATCTTTGCAGGCACACTTACCTGAGATTCAACCTAAGCTATGGATGAGTACTCTGAGATGTACTATACTCTCAATCCATAGTTAAATTCTGTTCTTTTTCCCTTAAGATAACAACAGCAATGGCAATAATAACAATTTTACTTCTATACATGTAGACTATAGATAGTATACATATATAACATGTATATACATATATGTAACTCTCCTTCCAGTGGAAAAGATCATTCTGGTACAATCGTAGTGTTTGCAAATATGCTTCTTTCCACATCTAGCCCATATTTTCATCTTTATTTCCCTCCCTTCTCAGTGCTTTTTCTGCCTCCAAGATCCCTCCTGGCAATTTGAACCTGTCCTCCACTCCTCAGTTACTAAAATCCCAGATGCTTTTTCAGTGGCAGCTTGTCATTAAGATGCCAGTTTTAACACTCTTTCATTTAAAAAGATCAGCCCCTTGGTCCTGCAATCAGCTCCATATGTACTGACCCTCTCAGAGATCTGTCCACTCCAATGCAATTTCAACATCTGTCCTTAAATGTGAAATGTTGAACAGTTCCTGATTCAGCTTTTACATTGGAAAATGAGCTAAAAGAAGCTGTAAGGTCCACAATCTACCACTTGCCATGATGGATAGGGAAGAGAATGTTTAATGTTGATTTTTTTCTCTGTTACCTTCTTACCACTCACCGTACTTCAGCCATTATCTCTTCTTCACCTATCCTTCCCCAGTGCTACCACACATATCCTTAGCAGAAGATGTATAACAGGTTAGCAGATCGAGAATATGTTAACTTAATTGGTGCCATCCATGCCTTACAGACCCCAATATATTTTTTCAACAAAATAATTAAAGTGGTTTGAGGCAGTAATATGCATCTTGATATATGCATCTCATCCAGAGCCTAAATGCCTTTTTTTATTCCTTCTATGCTGGCTAATATCCTGATTTTGCAAGGTGAGAAAAGCAGCTAATTGTTGCTAAATGCAGCACTTTGGACCAGGACACACAGCCAAAGGGCCCTCACGAAAGCCGCAGCTGGACAGGGAGCGAGTGCTGCCCTTCACTTCTGTCTGAGATGACCTTGCAATATTTTTTTTTTTTGGTGGGAAAGAGGACAAATTTCTCCTCTAGCTCTCTAACTATCTGTCTAGCTATGAAAGACATTCCATGTTTATCTCCAGTTGCTATTGAAAATCTGATTCTTCAGCTTTTACTAAAAACACTGCAGCTAGGGATACCTTCTTCCTCTGGAAATGACAGTGAATTCAAGAGACGCTACCACACAACAGCTTCTGAGACAGCTGCAAAGCAAGTGACTGCTTCTGAGAGGGAGTTAAAGCACTCAAGTGAGTCTCTAGCTTTGAACTGTCTCTCTAACCTGGCAAAATAGGCTCATTTGTGAAACTTTTTGATGGAGCAATAAACTTTCCCACCTACCTTCTGCAGTGCCAGTACTGTGTTAGGGTTGCAGCATTTGTACCAAATGGATTTTAAAATAGAGGCGAACGGCGTGACTCCGATTCCTGCTGCAATGCACACACTCACTCGGTAGTGAAAGACGTCTGTGGTTGCAGATCCGTATGGTCCATCCACGGCCACTCTACAGCAACAAGACATTTAGTCAAGGGTCAGCAACATATAAAATGACAGAAAGGTTAAAATTTGTTGGGCTGCATATTTTCAAAACTGAACTTCCGTTGAAATAAAAGAGAAAAGACATGTCTAAGCTGGCACACAAATTACCCATACAAACACATTTAATTTTCAGTGGGTGCCATTTAATAGCAAAGCAACTGTTTCTCCTGAAATGAGAGAACAAGAGCACCCATGTGGGTTTGGGGCCTGGCCATCTATTTAAGCATGCAATTGCAATTTTCTGGCTTTCTGAAATGTGATTAGTCATATAATTGCATGTCCAAATTTAGCTGTGGAATTTGCATATTTAATTGTGAAATACTGAAAGGCATCCTGTTTTAGAGCTTTATTTTCTGTATTGTACATGTCAAAGTAAAGAGGAACAGATTATATTAATAATTTTGAAAAGTTTTCTATATGTGTTAAAGTAATGAAAGAGAAAGCAAGAAAGAGGTCATCATATGCAAGGAAACTACTATTTTCTCAGCTCTTTCTGAAAAAACAGTATTTCAGAAATACATTTTTGGCAATAATACTGTACTTAGTATCTGACATAAAGGCAAAATGTGTAAGGAGAAATGCTTGTTTATGTTACTACCTCCTCTAATCAATGTTGCTGACACTGAGGCATTCATTTTGGTCAAAATTAGAGATGAAAAGGATTATTAAATAATCATATTCATTCCTCTAGCAACATGGAATGTAAATACACACAGTACTTTGGAGTGCTCTTTCCAGTCTGTCTTTAAATAACGGAAGTGCTCTGGAAGATGGTTTTACTATCTAACACCCAGTCCTTAGGAAAAATGAGTTTTTTACTTGTTTCAGATTTTCTGTTGTTTTGTGCTTTTTATTGTATGAATCATCTTTAAAATTCAGCCTAAATACTACAAACAAATATGCATACATAGGAAGAATGAAATGTTTTAACAGGAAAAGAAAGGGCAATCACCAAGCAATAGTACACACAAATATAGGGACACAACATGCTTGAAACCCTATTGTTGCTTTCTTAAAGTGTACCTGAAGTCCTAACAAACATTTTCCCTTTCATTTGTACGTGTCACATGGTTCATTTTTATTTCAATATTCCAAATGATCTGCAAGTGCAGTAGCAAATGAAAGAGCTACTCAGGGATAACTTTTGGAAATCTGGCCTCAGATGAAATAAACTTTTTTAAAAATATGTATTGTTATTCAGATTATTGCCCAGCCCTTTACTATTTGAGCACTCAAAACTTCCTGTAAAATACAGTTAATTTAGGGTATTTATGTAAAGTGCCTATGAATTGCTTTCAGGTAAGCTTTCTGTGAAGTTCAATGTGGGCTTGGGAGCAATTCTCATTATTGTTAGTAGGTTGAGAAAAAAATTATCTGGAAGGAATTTCAAGAAATTCTTTAATCTGTCTCTGTGCTACAAGACCGGATCAATTACTTCTGAATCATTCCTTACAGAGATTTGTCCTGTCAGTCTGCTCCTAAATCCCCAGGTGACAGATCCCATCAGTGATCTGAATGCCTTGCTCAGCCATAGCTACAGAGCTTAGCCAAATACAAAGACTCAAACAAATAGGGAGGAGAAAGCGGAGAAAACTGAGCTATACAGCCCATTCATTTGATCTAGAGAGGGTAGAAGAAAGTAGGATGATAGTAAACAAAGTGAGAAAAAATATTACATTTGCATTTGCCAAGGGAGGAGTAGAAAATCGGGCTATAGACTGTTTCTAGCTATGGCTTGGATTGTCCATATTCTTTGTGTCCATCTACACAGTCTGATTAGAAAGAAGCATTATACTTTTGGGGAAGGCAGGGAAAGTATTTAGTTTTGGAAAAGCAACATTAGCAGACTCTTGTATTATTTTTAGAATTTAAACATTTGCTGATCAGCATGATTATGTAGTATTCCTGACTGCAAGAGAAGTGAGATTTTGGGATAATATGCTAAAACAGCAATTAAGTGAGTCAAAATCCCGAAAAGGCATAATATGGAACTTTATTACAGGAATAGTCTATTCTATGGTCTTATCTCTCAAATTGTCCAGAAATCACAACTAACTGTCTTTGCTACCTGTATAAATGCACGTACATTTTATTTTAATCTTCCTTTATTAGTTACAATATACATAATTTATTTTTAGAACCTTACCCTATCATTCAGTTGCTACATGGCTCCTGTCTTCTGCTCAGTTTCTGCTGTATGTTATGTTTTAATATAGTCACCAATCCAGTGTTTATATATTGAAACCTGTGAAAAAGACTTGTTTTTCACTTTATTGCTAGCTTAACTATTGAAATATTCTTTTTAATATATTGCAAGAAAGCAACTGAATGATGGCATTAGGCACTCTAACAAGATTAAAAAGAAGAGTCTCTATATATGACAGCGCTGCCAATTTCAACCCTGGATTGTGGCCAGCAAGGTTTGATAACATTTTTCTCTTTCTCTTTCTTTATACTGGCTGTCAATTGCTTCGGACCATTTTTGCTCCAGTTCTGCTGAAGCAGCATACTTCTCATTCCAGTAGCCTTCTACAAAGACACGGCTTTCATTTCTAATTCTTCTTAACTGATATAATGCAAAGACTGGACCAGACTTTCTTTTCTGCCCCTACCTTCTAGTATGCCTCTGTAGCTCAGTGGTGTCTAAAAGCTTTTTAGGAGAATGTTCTTTAGCATCCAAGTCCCATTAAATTATATAAATGTAGTTAAACAAGTGTCTTTTGCTGTTCAGTTTTACTACAACTCTCTCATCAAAAGCAATTTTCCAGGGGGAAAATTGTCCCTTCAGTCCCAGGCCCTTCACACTCCTCCAGAATTGAAATGATCCTGTGCTGGGGTCTTCTTTTTGCTGAAAATCTCCACTATGCCTGCAAGAAGCTACATGGTTTGAATCCATTACATATAGAGCCAGATGCTTAGTTGATGTAAGTCAGGATGGCCCCATTAATTTCAGCGGAGCCCTGCTGACTTGCAACAATGAAGCATCAACCTTTTCCTTGGATTAAGATGCCACAGATACAGAATTTGAACACCAATAACCTTTATAAAGTGGAGCAGGGTTTGGACACGGAAGACAGAGTTGAGGGAGGCTGCTGAAATGAAGTAAGGTTCAGGCAGAAGTTTCTGGGGCCACAAAATACCTAAGTAACTGAAAGGGAAAAGCTAGAAGCTGGGATGGCAGGTGATGGGTGCCATCAGAGCATAAGCACACAGGCACAAAGCTAGCAGACAGCTTCCAGTGTCGTTTTAATTCAGTTCTTAAGCACCTATCTGTCAAAATGGATACATTTAGGTGTAGATATAGCTGTTAGAGGTTTAGATGACAGCGACAGAAATGTAAATCACAGAATCACAGAATCATAGAATGATAGGGGTTGGAAGGGAGCTCTGGAGATCACCTAGTCCAACCCCCCTGCCAGAGCAGGTTCACCTAGAGCAGGTTGCACAGGAATGCGCCCAGGCGAGTTTTGAATATCTCCAGAGAAGGAGACTCCACAGCCTCTCTGGGCAGCTTGTTTCAGTGCTCTACCACCCTCAAAGTAAAGAAGTTCCTCCTCATGTTTAGATGGAACTTCCTATGACCAAGTTTGTGCTCATTAGCTCTTGTCCTGTCACTGGGCACCACTGAAAAAAGACTGGCCCCATCCTCCTGGCACCCACCCCTTCAGTATTTATAAGCATTGATAAGATCCCCCCTCAGTCTTCTCTTCTCCAGACTAAAAAGACCTGAGTCCCTCAGCCTTTCCTCGTAAGAAAGATAGATATTGATATGGACTTTAAATCTTGGATTAGTCATCACGTCTTCTTAGTAGCTGTTGGCCTAAGTTCATGACTGTGTTTATTTGTGGGGTTTTTTTAGCGTAATGTTTTTTTTGTGGATCCAGAACTATGATCTAATACTGTATCATAAAGAACACACACAAAATTAAATTGTTAACATGTATTTTAAAATGTAGAATTAACATTTTAAAATGTATTGTTTGTTGTTCAAACCTTGGTAACATCCACAATTCCTTGAAAGCTTTTTCCTCAGCTCCGAAGGCCTTGAAGAGGGCTGCAGTCCAATCCCCGACAACCCGTATGTGAACACTGAAGAAGTCCTCCTCAGGAGCTGAGGTGAGGGTAAAAGGGTGCCACTCCAGCTGTGAGACAGATGGGCACTGTAGAAAGATATATTGACCAGGTCCCATTTTAAAGCCACATTTCTTCATGTGAAGCTCAAGGACTCCAGAGGAATGCGTCACCACCTAAACAATAATAAAAGGACCTGGTTTATTTTCCTTCAGAAGAGTAACTATCTGTTTCCATAAGGTTACATGTGGCTTTGCAATCATTTCTACTTGAGTTCAACCACAAGTTAATGCAAATTGGGATGCAGAGTAATTTTTAAATGTCTTGTGGATTATGGCCTAAACTGCATGTTGCAGAGCTGTTGCTGCCCAACAGCTTGAGAGACAGTACAGCATGTATCATGGGGCAGCTTGCTGTGTGAGTGTAAGAGGCAGAGGAAAGGCTGTAACAATTCAACAGTTTGTCAACTTTCTATCTTAGTAGAGTCTATGCGCAAAAGTATTCCTTAATAGACTGGAATAATTTCCCAGTTTTACTCTTATGTAACACAATTAACATGTATGGGATTATTGTTGGTTTGGCAAGAAGAAAAAAGCCCAGTGAGCTCAATTCTAATATACTTTTATTAAGAGGTAATCTCAGTTAAGCAGCCAGTTTAATATATCACACATAGTATACTGAGATTCTCAGATCACAGCCACTCTGTGAAATCAGCAGCAAGACTTATCCGACATGCTTTTCCCTCACACAAGATAAGCCTGTTTCTGATTGCCAGCTTGATACGTGTGGACTCGGCTGCTTCAATAGCGACATTCCCCATCCATTCTGCTGTGACTTAAATAGGCCCTTAGCACACAGTGATATTTACAACTGGGATAAATTGTTACAGTGGTATTAATGAAGCTTCGACTATTTATGCTAATTGATAATATAACCTTAGTCTCCTTAGAAGCCTCCAGATTTGAAAGTAAAACCCATGTCCTACTGAAGTCAAGGGTGTTTCCAGCATTTACTGCAGTGGAACATGGTTTCAGTTCATTAAAAAGAGAGACCGACCCCCTGTGCAGATGTTTTTGTTATGGTGCTGTAAAGTCTGGTACTTCATTAGTCAAGTTTGGTCCCATATGGAATATTCTTATGGACTTGCTATTGGAATAAATGCAAAACCTAAAATCAATACTTGGCTGGAACCATGGTAATGATGAAAGAGCTGCTGAAGCTACGAGTGAAAAATGAGGTCATAATATAGAGAAGTTGTCCGTAAAAGCTAAAAAAAGTTATTGCCATAACATTTTTTTTACGCAGACATGCAAATTATGTTACATACCTTAGTAATGACCACCTCCTGTTGAAATCTCCAAAATCTAACAATTCTTTCACAGATGTACAGCACCATAGGACTTACAACCCACTTCCAAGCCTGTAGAAAGTTGCATATTAAAAAACAACATTTATTTTAATGTCTACAGAAATATTTTGCATTTCTGGTTTAAATCAGCAGGTAGCGTAAAATGAAATTATTTTATTTCTCTTCTGTGATTTTTGGTTCGCCTTTCTCAAGAGAGTATTTCTGTTGCTACTGTAGTAGTTCTGCCTTTCTTGTGGAACAGACATATGGGGCTCCTTCACAGATGTACTCCAAAAGCGGTACTAATATCTATCTGCATTCTGGCCAAGAAGAGTCCTGTAAAATCTTTTCCTACTAAAAGGCAAAAGGATTAATCTATTTATGTGTTACATACAGATGTCATTGGACCTGATGATGTATAGATGCATACATTTCTACAATATTACCCATAGACTTACTATTTTTTTGCTCTTCAAAGTCTAAAATATTTCAGAGGATCAGATAGGAGTAGCCCTTATTGTCAGCTGTGAGTTTTCTGATGCTGCATGAGAAAGCAGTAAGTCCCAAATATTCAGTTAGAGGAATGTGATATATTTCCATTTAATCCATTAGTCGGCTCTGTATCAATAAATGTGGTTTTTTGATCTAGGATACTAAGCTGGTCATACTTTAAGTATTGCAGATGATTCCTGTGCTCTTACTTGCTAATCGTATGTACTGATCACTATAACAATCAAAGATACTTGGCTATTCAAGTATAGTAGCTGATGATTTCACTGAGTTGCACTGATAGGAAAGATAATTAGATGTAATTGAATCTTCATGATTAAAAAAAATCTTTTTTTTTCTATAGGAGATACTGTTTTATTTCCAGTTTTGTTAATTACACAGCTCATTCTAGCAAACTGAAGACTCCACAATCATGTGGCTTTTAAAATCTCCAAAGAGTAACTTTACTTGCCGAAACATTGACTTTGCTCCACAAGCTGGGAAACAGGGGTTATAAAGTATCTTTTATGAGAAGCAAGCCACAAAATTATGTGGCTTCTTTAGAAAGTGCTAAGAGGATGGAGTGGCAATTTCCCAAGGTTAAGTCTTGAAAATTAAATTTAAAAAATGCGTGATTTAATAATGGGAAGAAACCAGCATAAACCAGAAGATTCTCAGTTAAAGCAGAAACTCAACACATCCGTTGTCCCTAAATACTACAGGTGTCTCTGCACAGAGGGTGATTTCACATGTCTTGAATATATTTGCATATATCAAGCCACAATAATGATGAGACCTGTTTTTCCTCCCTTCCATTTGTGCTACCTGTAAATAAAAGCATGTGACAGGAATGTTAAGGCTGCAGGCTACCCTGTGCGAGAGCTCAGCTGAGATTTCAAATGTGCCATTGCTCCAGTGCAACGAAGCATTCAATCCAAAATATCTTTTGGCTGGGTTGGAACAACAGGGTATGCACAAGGAGGGATGGGCTGCCAGGCAACATGACTCCTGGCCGGCTAATCAGGGCATAGGTATTCTTGCCCAAGGGGTGTTTCCTCCTGTAATGAGAATGAACCGAGGTGAGGCACTGATGGCTCAGGAGAGACTGTGAGGATAAAAGTCCGGACGCCCCAGGTGCAACAGAAGTGCTTCATCGTCCTCAGTGGGAGCCAGATCAGGCTCCTACCTGCTGAAATATGGAGCAGGGGAGCAGATGTGGTATGACTGAGAGAGGGGCTCTGCCATGGTAGCCTCCCCCAGGAGCTGTGGCCGGCGGGGCGTGCATTCTGGTGTCACCTCACACAATCCCAGCTGTGCACAAGGCTGTCCCCTCCCTGCTCAGTCCCATCAGCATCTGCCCCTGCCAGTGCTGTGCAGCCTCACCATGGCTTCTTAGCCTCTGATGAATTTGTGGTAACTGCAGGTATCACACCATAGCACATTACCCATCCAGTAAAGCAGTGTTGTTATAGATGATCTATATGCCATATGGTATTATCACAATTCATTTAAAGTAATATGACTTTGCAAGTATGGCCTTGGGTATGCAGGAGAGTGTGGCAAAATAGGTTTGACACGGAGAAATGCAAGTTCTCTCCGGTTAGCTTTATGATAATGAATGTGAAGACATGCTGTTGGAAGCAAGCTTGTGTCTGTATTCATGGTGCGTAGCCATGTATTGATTTTTATGGCGACATTATAGCTGAAATTTTTAGAGAAGCATTCATTTTCTCATTAATATGCAGGTTGGATAGTGGCTAACAATAGTTTAGTTTAAGAAAAATCTATGTCAGCCATTAAAAGAGCTACAAGAAACTGAATGCTGATTTTTCTCCTTTACTATAAGATTTCCTTTGGTGTGTTTTCTCTTTTTGGAAGAAACAACAAAAACTTGCATATGAGCAAACTGAATCTTGAGCTGTAAATGTTAAATGATTTTGTTTGGATGCTAGACATCTGACATACTGTACAAGTCTGCTACTTAATTACCCCCTGTGGATTCGCAATCTTGTTGCAGCAAAACCACCCTTCCGTGGGACATTTTTCCTGCCTTTTGCCTTTTGTTTTCATAAGTTATTGTTTCAAATTCTCTCCTTTTTACCTAACTTAAGACATCAAGGCTGGACTATATGAAGCACGTGCCCTAAAGCAAGGACATAATTTTATCTCCAACTTATTCTCCCTTGGTATTTAGACTATCCATATTAAAGTACTATTAGTTAACATAATGATATTAATTTGCATCCCTAGCTTTACTGTTCCATTGTATTTTCTGTATCTCTACCCTCATAAGGTTTTCATTTGGAGGCTCTGTTTGTGCAATGTACACATAAAGGATATTGGTGATACTGAATAATTAAAAGTAAACGTACACAACAGATTTAAATAGAGTACAATCCTGAAATTCATACCCTTCAAAGGGAGTGTTGCCTAACTAAAGGATCTTCCAGAAATAAAAATTTTTATTAATAGCACTAAAATTTTACACATCACTCTTCATCTGTACCTGTCTGTACTGATTATATAGGAGGTCAGGATCAATATCTTAATGCACAGGGAGGGGTCATGGAACAGAAATGTGAAACTACTCTCTAAACATGGCACTAAGAGCCAGTCACTAGCATACTCTCCAGCCCCCTACTTCATAAGATATTTGGTCTTCCAAGGAAGGACACTAAGTTAAAAACAGAAGACAAACATCACTCTTACCACAGGTTTGTTGCCAGAAAACTGCGGCAAAGGGCACTGAGTGGCGTTCTCCCATTCCAAGTAGTGATCCTTGCAGTAAGTGACATTGTGAAGCAGCAGGCTCTGAGGTGTCTGACCTCGGACAAGCTGACTTAAAACAAAAATGTTCATCAGTGATATGCTTCTTTGAAAGGTTTCTGTGCATTTGTAGGTTTTGCACTAGTAGTCCAATACAGATTTGGAGAAAATGGAAAGTTCAAGAACGGTCCATTTCAACCCTATTCTACTCTCTTGTTCAAATTACCTTTCCTTTAGCTTTGACGTGACTTTTTGACCAAATGCAAGAAGTGTGTTATAGTACTGGTATACATCAATGCAGCTGAAGTGTGGAGAGTCCTTGCATAGGAAATGCACATTTTGCTGTTTGTGGTAAAATGAGAATGATTTCCAAGCTCTTTGGAGCAGACACTTTGACCTCCTCTGTATATGAGCATCTGGTATTGTTTAGAAAAATAATAAAATTTAATAGTGACAGACCTTCTCTTTCCTTTGCTGCTTTCTAAATGCATTTTTTAAAGCTGCAAATAAAGTTGGAGGACTGTAATTTCATGTGTACTCTCTAAACGTATTAAATTCTAGCTTCTTTACTTCAGAGAATGTTAATGATGTGAATTTTCCCAAACATATCACTCCTGACTGTTCAGTTTAAATGGGTTTCAGCTGGTGTTGATTATGGGTAGAGAAGGAAGATTTTTTGGCGAAACCCTGTTTGTTTCATATTGTTTCTCTGAATTTTCCCTTCCGTACTTACTTTGGCTCTACAATGTTAGCCTGTCCTGCCCACTAGTCCAACAAGAGACAAGGAGATAGGAAGTGCTGCCGCCTTCTACATGGCAGTGTCATTGCCTGCCACCAGTTCAGACAGAAGACAGAAAAGGAGGTAGGCTGGAGTGAGTTTTGTTCAGTCACCTGGGAAGGAGAAAGAGGTGGGAAGTGACTGAAACCTTGGGTTTTGGCTCCTTTTCATAAATGGGGTAGTGGTAGGGGTGTGCTGGGGCAGCAGGGAGCTGCTCTGTAGCACCGCACTCCCTGCCTGGAGCAAGCAGCGTGCTATCGACAGGGCTCTTAAATAAGCGTCCCCTTTTCGGGGAAGTCTCTTGCTGAGGAGTGTCGATCAGCTGGCTAGGTAGGGGGAGCTTACAAAGCTGAAGGTTTAAAGGGTTCATTACAGTTGTTTGAAATTGGATTCTAAAAGATTTGCTGGAGAGAGAGGGGAAGGGGGGCATTTTAATCAGGCCAGGATACAGTTTACAGCATTTGCAGCTGTGCCTCTGAAACTTGGGGCTAATTAATTGGGCCAATTTCAGGAACGCTCAAAGCCAAACTGAATGTGGCAGCTCTCAAATCGCAAGGAAAGAGGTGAGAAAAGTAACACACCAGAAAACATTGTACCGGCCTGTTCCCTTCCCTGTGGCGATGCCATGTACCTCCAGGGAACAGGCAAAATCTCACGCTGCTGTGGGCTAGGAGGTTCCTCTGTGTCAATGAGTAGTGGTCTGTACGTACTTTAGCGGTGGGCAATACCATCGGAATGTTTTACGAAATGGACGTAAAAAGTGTTTTATGATAACACCAAGTGACTCTGTCCTTAGATCTGAAAAGCTTTACAACAGCTCAAGGCCATGTGTACGCTAGATAGTCAGCAGGCAAAGATCTGTGGAGCAAAGCAGTCTTTGTTGAGGGCCTTGCACTGTACACGTTTGAGGGTTACCTAGGGCTTAGGACTAGGTCTGGTTTGATCCTGTGAACAGATCACTTGTTAGTGCTTGGCACAGAGAAATGCGGTCCTGTCAGTGTAGTTTCATCCCAAAACACTGTTATGCAGCCCGAGGTTGCGCCATGGTATGAGCCAAAACATAGGAGGTGAGGAGGACCACAAGGTTTGCATCAAAACTGCACTCCCGATCTGAATTAAAATGTGAATGTAGATGCACTGCTGTAGATTCACATTAATACTATTGCAAAGAAATGAGAAAAGGAAATGGGGGGAAGCACACAAGGGAGAAGAAGCAGAAGATGTCAGTGGAGCTGGAAAGAGAAGATGGAAATGTTTTCAGCAGTAGGCAACTTTTTGCTCTCACTCTGCATCAACAGGGGATTTATCAGCCCCTGAGCTTCTCAGGGAGGCTCCCTCAACCCTGTTGTCCCTCAGTGTGAGAACCGGAGCCCTGTACCAACAGGATGGACCTTCCTCTTGTGCTGAGGAACAGGGAGACAACGAGTGACGTGGCAGTCATCCCTCTCTATCACGCTCTATAAACGCCACCTGACTGGGCTAGTCATGAACTTGAGTTGTTTGTTACTGTAGTCATTTAAACCTGGTTCATAATATAGTGCCTATTTCTCTATGGTGAGGAAATCTGGGGTTCTTTTCCTCACAGAGAAAGAAGGGCAAAACCACTTTACATTTATCGACATACAGGGGAATGTGCACAGGGACATTCACCACCAGGTAGCTGACATGCTGAAAGCTTGTCAAGCTTGTACAAGGTCCCTCACAAAATGCCTTACAAGAGCTATGAACATAAGGTCTATCCCTTATTAATTTGAACCCACAAAGGTCTGATTCCTAATCTGCAACGTCCTCAGTTCTCAGGGATGATGGTTCATTTCGACTGATGCATTGATAAAGTGCAGGTTGTAAGGTGGTATAAGAGTGGTTGAAAAAACTAAACCACACTGTTATTCCTCAGAAAAGTGGTGTGTTTTAATTTCAAAATGTTTTCATTTTGCAATCTGTCTCCAAGCAAAGATCCCAGCAGTTTGTTAATAGAAAAGCACAGGATTATAGATTTGAATTGTTTCATCTCAAGATGTCCTACACTTGGGTCACAACAACCCCATGCAACGCTACAGTCTTGGGGATGAGTGGCTGGAAAGCTCCCCTGCAGAAAAGGAGCTGGGGGTACTGATCGACAGCCGGCTGAATATGAGCCAGCAGTGTGCCCAGGTGGCCAAGAAGGCCAATGGCATCCTGGCCTGTATCAGAAATAGTGTGGCCAGCAGGAGTAGGGAGGTGATCGTGCCCCTGTACTCGGCACTGGTGAGGCCGCACCTCCAATACTGTGTTCAGTTTTGGGCCCCTCACTGCAAGAAGGACATTGAGGTGCTGGAGCGTGTCCAGAGAAGGGCGACGAAGCTGGTGAGGGGTCTGGAGCACAAGTCTTATGAGGAGCGGCTGAGGGAGCTGGGGTTGTTTAGCCTGGAGAGGAGGAGGCTGAGGGGAGACCTTATCGCTCTCTACAACTACCTGAAAGGGGGTTGCAGAGAGGTGGGTGTTGGTCCCTTCTCCCAAGTGACAAGTGATAGGACAAGAGGAAATGGCCTCAAGTTGCGCCAGGGGAGGTTTAGACTGGATATTAGGAAAAACTTCTTCACTGAGAGGGTTGTCAGACATTGGAAGAGGCTGCCCAGGGAGATGGTTGATTCACCATCCCTGGAGGTTTTTAAAAGGCGTGTGGATGAGGTGCTTAGGGACATGGTTTAGTAGTGGACTTAGCAGGGTTAGGTTTATGGTTGGACTTGATGTTCTTACAGGTCTTTTCCAACCTAAATGATTCTATGATTCTATGATCCAAATTGTGTACATATACCCCATGTATTTTATGCAGACACTTACCCCATACCATGGATTATTAAACCAATAAAGAAAACCACAAAGAGGTGATGGGTGTACCAGAACACCTCATAGCATGACCTTCTGATGAGCTCAGTGGATGAAGTCATGATCAGAATTAAAGCCACAGTTATCACAACTCCAGTTACTCCAGCTATGGTGTTTAGCACCTCTCTTGTTGTGTTCTAGAATAAGAATATATTATTCGTATTAATATTAGTATTAGTATTAACATTAGCATTAATTTGCATTAGTATTTGCATTACTATTAGAAGCTGTTGTTATAATTGTTTTTTTAATAACTCCTCCTGTTAGTGTTACTGTTGTTACTGTTGCTGCTATTACATATGAAGCCAAAATCTAAGCTATATTTTCAGCATAGGAACAAAACCAGAACAAGACATGGAGGCAAGGCAAACCTCCGTTTTACCACAGAAGACCATGGAAGAACATCCCTCTGTTCTGTTTCCATCCAGGCTTATCCCAGACAGATGTGTAAATGTTTGCTGCCACTTACTTGTTTCAGGAATTGAAAGGAGGAAATTAGACAGTCTCATTACTTTTATTTATTTTGCTTATGTAAAAGTGTCTCAGAGAAAAAGGAAAATTATTAGAGAAATGAGAAGATTAAACCTAGAGATGTAATAAGCAAAGCAGCACTAGAAAACAGCTTATTCATATGAGGGTGATCAAGTGAGGTGCTAAGACACCTGCAACCATAAAGGTGTGTGGCTCTTTTGTGCTTACTTTACTTTAAAGTTTGTGGGTTTTTATCAGCCCTGTAATAGTGTATAAAAATGGCATGTTCTCATTTACCTAAGCAGCATATCTCATTTACCTGTTCCTTACATCTACCTGGAGATACATTGGATAATACTTTGGTTTATTTTTTTAAAAGACATATTTATATTTACATTTTTATGCTTATCAGTGATGAAACATTAATATGCTGGGCTTGAACATGTTTCTTCTTGTTCATGACTCGCAGACATCAGCACAGGTCTGTTACATCTGTCTAAATTTACCAAAATAAACTGAAGTGAGAATGAAGATGTATTTTGAACACAGCAGTCAGATGCTGGTCTCAGTTATAAAGTGCAAACCATGAAGAAGAGCAGTAAAAATCTCACACGCAAGATGAGACTCAGGCTAAATATGCCAGCAGAGTGTAAATGAAGTCCCCATTTGGCCTGCAAAGCATATCTATCTGTTTTCCTGATGCTGATGCGCAGGAATGAAAGCGCTCAGCATGCCTTCTGGATCTTGAGTTGGTTCTACAGCTTAATACACTAGGAGAAAAAAACTCTATATTGTACTTGTAAAGTGCACTCATTTGATATGGAAGTCCTAGAGGTGATAAAATTCCACAATGCCATTTTTACAGTCACTTTTTACAGTAAAATCATTCTTTCAAATGTTCACACTTGACAGCACACAGTACATTTTCAAATTGGTGCCTGTGAAGAGTGTGTTCAGATCCTATTACATATTAACAGGATTGATCTAGGTGATATTTTGAACATTTCCATTACAGTGGCTAGTTTGAATGGTGAGATGAAACAAGGAAAAATGTCAAAGACACTTAGTGCACTGCTGCTACAGGGGTAGGATGAAACTGAAAAGAACACCTGAATTGTTGTTCTCAGAACTTTCTTCTCTGAAGTTAGAAGCAATCTTTTATTTGCTTTCCTTCACAATTTGTTAATTCTGAGTGTAGCTACTGAGACACAAGTGGGTGATAAAAGAAATATAAATACTAGAGGTTAGAGTAAAATCTAGGCTGGTAATTGTGGGGCATATTACTGTGAGAAATCTGGGAAAGGGTCTCAGAAAATGCTAGCCTTCCTCCTCAGTGTTGGAGGCCTACCTCACAATTATATCACCATGGGAAGGCTTAGTGGATTAAAAAATGCATGTTGAAAGATGGTAGGTTCCTGTTCAGAGCTGTGAGCTCTGTTCTGTTCTTGGGGAACATCTCACGTGCATGTGGTGAGAGTGGGCACCAGGTGTACAGAAAGACTGGGCAGCTTAGTCCGTGCTTGCTGTCCTGTTCTGAGAAACCTAACTACTTTGTCAACACTAACATCAAGGCTTTTGTGTTTACACCATTGAGACCATTCATTTGCTTGGTTTTCTTCTAACTTGAGAATTGTTCACTTGTTTGTTTTGAAAGATGCAAAAATCACATTATCTAAACTGGAAAGGAACTGAGAAATGACGGGACAAAATGCCTTGTAACTGAAAAGCACTACTGAATCCTACTGATGGTTGTCCAGCCATTATCTCACTTTGTTTCTTGTTTCAGTGGAGCACACCACTGACTGAAAGAGCCCCACACCATGTTCATGCAGCCTTTATTGCGTGCTGGCTATGTGGGAAATTTCTAAAGAGCAGAAACAATATGTGTGGGAGTCTCACCAGGGCCATTTCAACCCAGAAGTATACAGGAGTATACATAAGCAAACAAATAACATCTATGTGATGTACAGTATGACGGAATAAGGTAAAAAGCTGATTACTTTTTGCATGTTTTACATGCATGCATTGCAGAAAGGATCTGTTTTTCTTTATGAGTATTGTAAAGAATAGCTTCTCTACCCATGGTGTTTTGAGGTAGCCAAGGAAGTGGACAGGAGACACAGTCACTTTTCTTCCCCGAAGCTAGCAGAACCATTTATTTGCAAGGCTGAGGTGCGCATAGTCCTGCTTGTCTCTAAAGAGCACACACCAGCACTAGCTTCCCACTGCACTCACTCCTACATGCAGCAATCCTCTGGGTGGTTTTACATGTGCTCTTTCCTGAGCAGCCACATTCGAAAGGTAACAGGGCAGAATCAATCCCTAGATTGGGAAGATACTGCGCAACCATGGGGAGAGACAAATAGCAACTGTGAAAGAAATGTTATGTGATATTGTTTTTTTTTCTTTCTGGAAAGAAGTTGTGTTTGTTCCATACATTGATAGTTTAGTTTAGTTTTTTAAAATTCTTTACAGGTTCATTTCATTGTCTACTATTCACAATATTCCTTACCCCCTCCCCCCCCAACCTGTTTCCTGACAAACTAATTAAAATACTGTAGACAATTCTTTGAGCTTAGTAACCTGAAAATTGCAGCTCTGAGTAAGTGTTTTCAGCTGAAATTGAGGTTAACCTTTGGCAGCACCTTCTCACTCTGCTTAAAAGACTTTGAAATACAGTTTTGCTGACAATAGAATCCACAGAGGAAAACTTTTTAGATGAGGAAAACCAAAAAGTGACAGCTTACCGTTTCATAGGTCCTGATTGGGTTCAAGTAGCTCTCATCTGGGCTTTTGCCAAGGCCAGAAAGTTTATTCTGTAATGCCCCAGCTTCCTTCGACTGGCTGGTATGATACCGCTCAATGTTGATCAAGTGGGCAACAATATGGATGGCTGCATGAGAGAAAGAGTGGTGTGAAATTACAGACACACTTGTACGTGTCCACAGTCCCAGAAAGAACTTCATTAAGCACACTACGAGCTATTTGAAAAGCCTGGGCATAAAGTGAGAGCTTTGCATGGGTTAAGCTGTCAATAAAAGGAAAATTTTATCGAATACGTGTCTAATATGAAGCAACTGCTTCACAGTGGAGAGGAACAGCTCCAGGATCACCTTCCATGTTTACAGTCAAATGCCCTGCAGTCTTCAATGTCATCGAAGGAGAACCTCTTGAGAGATGATATAAAGGTGTTTGCCTCCGACTTTACATTGTTCAAAATGAGGTAAACTGATTAAAATCCCCTTTTTTTTTTTATGTACTAGGATGTGTCATGGTCTAATATTGCTATGCAGGACACTAACTTGTTTGTTTTAGGCATAGACCAGTTTGCAACTTGCAGCAGAGTTATTTAAGAGATGCATCAAAAATCTGTGCCCTATTAACAAGTAGCTATAGCATTACTTTATGCAGGTGAAGCCTGGGGAAGCCACAGGAACTACGGTTTTAAGGGAGAAGTCTGAACCAGTGTTAGATCTGATTTGCCCTGAGCATCATATATCACCTCCACTTCTGGCCTGCTCCCAAAAGGTATGTGAAATGGTCAGTTTAGAAAAATGCCTTAGAGTGAAGTAAGAACTCCCCTGTAATTCTCTTCCTGAGTGAAAAGATGATAATTTCAAAAGAGGGAAAAAGGAAGTACTTTGTTTTATTATTGGCTAACATAAAGTCGTAATCATGCTAGGTGCAGAGTTTCAGTTTTCAGTATGAGAAATTCTCAAATCCATTACAGGAAAGTTGTAATTAATGCAAAATACTAAACACCAAAGGATGAAAAAGTGTCAATGAAAAACAATTATGTTTACAGTAGAGCTATTAGCATATGCTATTTCTAGTTTTTATAATTAGCTTCGCGTTGTCATCTCTCCTTCAGTGTGTATCTGTTCCTGTTCCTGACCATTTAAAAAACCTTTCTAAAAGGCAGTATTTGTAGTAAACCAAATATGATCTGCTTCCCTGAACAATAATCTCTCAAAAGAAGAATCTTTTTTCCTTTTTTCTTCTTTTTTCCTTTTTTCTCTTTTTTCTCTTTTCATTTTTCTTCTTTTCTCTCTTCTCTTCATTTCTCTTCTCTCTTTTTTTCTCTCTTCTTTCTTCTTTCTTCTTTCTTATTCCTTTTTTCTTCTTCCTTCTTTCTTCTTTCCTCTGTCTTCTTCCTTCTTTCCTCTGTCTTCTTCCTTCTTTCTTATTCCTTCTTCCTTCTTTCTTCTTTCCTCTTTCTTCTTTCTTTTTTTTCCTTTTTTTAGTTGTAACTATTTGCACAAAAGTAATGTCTTATTGTGCTAGTCACTGTGTAATCATAGATGAAAACACAGGATTAAATGCATAAGGACTTTGGTATTGCTAAGTCTTTTAGGTGACTTTACGTGACTACTAGTCCACTTAGTGAGCTCCCTCACTCCGCATGCCGGAGTTCAGCTCCTGTGCAGCGCCTGGGGAGAGCTGTGGTCATAGGCATATGAGTTAAGGTAGGATGCTGGCCGTGGAAGTGCTTAAAGCAGCCAGTGCAACAAGGTAGAAGATTGCACTTTTCCCCCCAACAGTAGGTTAGTCCATGTGTCCAGGCTGGAGTGAGGTTATTTTCATTCAGTTCTTCTGAGGTGATCCTTCTAGAGCAGTAGATGTGCTGTAGTTGGTTGACTGTCAGGTTGCACTTCATTCAAAACTTAATGTTAGCTTAGGGACTCCACCCTGCCATTCCCAAACACCTGCTTCACCTCATTGCCCCATGCTTAGTTACTCACTGGGAGATGAAAGACCTTTTTTAAAATCCTTGTTACATTAAATTTAAAGTAGGGCTTTAAACTAAACCACATGTCCTAGCACTGGGTTGACTGGTTATTCTCTTGTGAGCTGTCTCCTGATGAAACCCTTAATAAAAATAATCAAATATTTATTGACACAGGCATCCCAAGTGAATATCCTGAGCACCCAAACTGCAAAATCAAGCTCCCATTTTTTCTGAATCTTTGGCCCAATGAATAATAAATTATTTATACAAGCTGGAATAGCTTCAGCAGAATGGAGACTGAATCCAAATGGGTATGAACTGTGCAGAGATAAAATGAACCTGGAAATTAGAAGACAGATTCAAGCCATCAGAGGAATGAGACTTTAAAATAACCTTTCAATAAATGGGATAATGGGATCAAGCAATCTAAGCAGCTTTCAGCTGAAGGTTGGTCATTTTATGAAATAGCGTATATGATGTGACTGTGAGCATTTAAGGGTATTGGACTCAGTGACCCAGCATGTCCTGCATACGTTGTTATGGATTAGGTGCTGCATGTGAAGCAACCTGGCCAGCATCAGGAGGGAGACGCTCCCCAGAGCTTGCATGTGAGAGGGTGCTCCCAGCACCTCAGCAGCATTGGGATGCTGGAAGGAAGGTTACACTAGACCTCAAGCAGCGAGTGAGATGTGTGGATTCAGACTGTCAAAACCCAAAAGCCCGAGAGGCTCTGAGCTGATGGGTTTAGGTGGCAGCTGTGTGGGGCCTGCGACAATCTGTTCCCCAGCGTACAACCGATGTATAAGCAGTATATAAACACTGTTTATATATTTAAGTGTAACAGCACTTTTAAGTGCTGAGTGGGAAGAGGGGGAACTGTTCCTACAAGGGGCTTCTTTCAGAACAGATGTTTTGGTCTGGTAAGGGTGTTATCAGATCCAGCTGGAAGGGAACCAAGTCATTGCTTGATGAGGACCTGATTTCTCTGACATCTGAAAGAGCTCACTCAGAGGACGGGAGTGTGGGGTAACGGACCGCTGTCTGCGGTAGGTTGTGGAGTTACATGCTGCATGTAGTCTGGTACCAGACTAAGGGAAAGAGGAGAGAAAACTTTCAAAGGATGGAAAGCCCTGACAATGAATTTCTGAGTGGAATTCCACTGAGCGGTTGGATCTCGGCATCTGCTAGTGATTACTGGTGCAACCCGTAATGGTACTTTGGCCTCTTTTCCTCTGTACCTGTGGGATGCTCTTAATAACTCTGATGTGATGTAATAGTCACCATAGCCTTGGGACCACACAGTCGTGATCCATAGTGGTGTTTAACCAAGGGTTTCCTGCAGCATATAAACTGCAGGTTTTGGACTATCTTTGCTCACTTAAAACAGCAACATTGTCTAGAGGTGGAGGTTTGAATCTGTGTTCGTAGCATAACACACTTTGTCTCTTTCGCTTTCAAAACACATAGATTTTTTAAAAAGCGATATTGCAGACTGTGAAGTCTTCACGTGAAGTGATGACATTTCTGTTGTTTAGAAGGCTACAAAATCTCGCGCTTTCCTCAAAGTGCAGGATTGTACGTAATTTGTACAAATTCTAGTCATGACAGCAGCAACAGGAAACCTAGTGCTATCTGGTATATGCTGAGTGTTGAGAGTGAAATGAGGTGGTAGTTTCTTCCAGACAGAGGTCCACGTTTCCTAACAGAGTATTTCTGGTCTTGAACAGGAAAAAACTGGGTTGAATAGATATAGCTTCCCAAGAAGGTCTCGAGCCTAAGGTTTAATGAAGAGCAGTCACATTGCAACTTTTCCCTGGAAGAAGAGATCTGCTTTCTGCAACTTAACCTAGTAAGATTTTTCTGCAAGCTATTAAAGGGCACCATTTTGTCCATCTGCATATTGTTCTGCTTTACTGTAAGTGTTACTGTTAATGGAAACATCATCATACCTTCTTCTTTGGGATTTACCACATCTTCCCTTCTGGGTGACATTCCCTCCAGCTTTCATCTAATAAGTAGAGGATATTATAAGTGTAGAAGACTTCCAGAATGAACAGGAGAGGGTTTTTTTCTGCAAGCTATTCTGTGGTAGCTCTTAATGTACAGAGTATAATGATACACTGGAAAATATTAACATTCAAACTAATGATGTACTGAGTATGTTGGTTTACCTGAGTCTCCCATGATCTTAACTATTGCCTAGAGTGTTATTAGATTAATATTTCCGATGTTTTTTTGTGTGCTGCTAGGAAAAAATGATGCAATCTAAAAATGAATTATAGCTGCATGGTAAGAGTAATGCAAAGATCTAATTCCATTTTCAGTGTGGTTCATTTAATGTACAATAGTTGTAGCAGACTAAAAAGTCTGGCACTGGGTACGTTGCCATTAGCTAAAGTATTTCACATCCCTAAAGTGCATCTTCTGAAGGTCTTTGCATCTGCAGTGTATAGAATTTACTAAGCAATTCCAAAATTAGTATGCAGATTTCTGAAATCTGAGCTTAAAACAGTTGGGTATTTTTCCCTGCACCACTTAGATAAGTTAACCACGAAGGCAAATTTTAAGGTACTGCATCTCAGGCTTTTCTGTTCCATTTTTTCCTCATTCTGCATGACCAAATATAAAGTACTGAATAAATCAGGCACTCTTTTAAACAAAGTTCCTTTTTATAACTGTGCATGAAGACTGAAGGATTTTGACTGTTGTTTTTAACAACATCTGGAACCTCTGGAGCACTTAACATACATTGATTTGTATTTGACCCCAAGATGTTCTATCTAGTCCACCTCTGAGATCAAATAAAAGGTTTTATTGGAAGGAGGGAGGGAGGAAAAGGGTTGCTATTAGAGTATGGTGTTTACTGTACATATTCTTAAATACAAAGAGGTGTAATTAAATTATCTTGAAAGTCTGGTCAATTTAGCTAGTCTTATTCAGCCAATTGTGCCTTCAGTGAAGCATGCACAACTCTCATTGAACTAAACAGAAATTGCATGTGTTTATCTGAGGACAAGGTTTCACTCTCTCTTTTTCTGCATGCCTGTACAGGATAACAATCAAATTGGAGCTTGCTGCTAGCAGTTAAGTGTTTTGGTTAACCAACCCATCGTGATAAAATCAGAGAGTCAAATCCTGGCCTTTCTGCCCTCAGTGAAGAGAACGGCTTTGCAAGCAGCTAACCCAGGCACGGGGAATTCTGCCCCTGAACAAGCCCGGGTTCTTTTGGCAACCACTGCCTTGTGCCATTTCTAGTTACACAGAACACTTAATTCAGCTTCAGGCTGTCTTTGTGGACTAAAAAAGTGCAGGTTATGTGAAAATTACAACAATAGTGACCATACACATACTTGCATTGGATTTTATTTTTTTTTTAGAATGGTTATAAACATCAAAGAAGAACATGCCTTGGACCTTTTTTTTATCCTAGCTGGAAGCTTATAATATTTAATTTAATGTAGTTTCCTTCCTAGTACTTGCACTAAGTCTGGATTTAAACAATCTGACTGAAAAAAAAATGCAGTTTAATGGAAATTTGATTTTCTGTGGTTTCTGGAAGTACAACACTGAGATATCAGCTAAACCTCTTTTGAAGATAAGCATCTGCTTCCCTGAAAACTTCATCGCTTACACAAAAAAGTGACTCAGATCACCAAAGCCCTTCACATAGCCACCACTACCAAAACGTGGTTGAAAACGGAAAGGTTTTCTAGTATTCTTAGTTATAAATTTTTCAGTGCTTGTCAGAAGCCAAACACACCTGGCATCACTATACTTCTGCCTGCATTTTGCATGATTTTAAAGAAAATTGCACTTCTGGAATTTTTAAGGAGCAGGAAACAGTCTAACTATGAAGAACCTCACCGTCCTTCCCCTACTTTTCCTTAATTGTTTAAGTTTTATTAATATCATAATTCAAAGACTGTTGGATCAATATATCTATATAACCTTTCTACAACCATCAAAACAACACAAGAAGCAGTCTGTATGTGCACAATATGCACTGTATGTCAAAGTAAAAAAAAATATATCCCCCACAACACTCCCCACTTCAGGAAATGTATAAATGTACTTTCTGAAGAGGGTAGAAACAATACAGTAAGAGGGAGGAGTTGTACAAAATGTTATTAGCTATCTCTTGTAGATATCTTTAGGTTTCAGGCAACTGCCTCTCAACTGAAAAGTCTCTTTTGCATTAGAAAGCATAGAATGATTTGCACTGATCAAACTGAGAGTGCATGAAACTATGATTTTATTCTAGCAGAGTTACGGGTCTATAAGGAAGATTTATTAGTGGGTGAATAACTCCCAGACAGCTCTTATCACAGACAAGCATGCAGAATGCAGGAAGCCAAACTAAGCAGAATTCCCTTTACTGAATTTTCAATGACGCCCTTGATTATAGATAGCATTGTTTACTCTCTCCCTTTCCTCCAGCTTCCCTCTTCCACTAGTCTCTAATTATATCCCTTTATGACCTGACCAATTAAAGCCTGCTTTTGAATTTGTATTCGGGCTGATGAAAAATTAAAGGTACAGATATACTTTTTCCAAGGCCATGCGCACCTCAGTTGAGCTGGCTGCCTGTTAGAAGCCAGACAATACTAATGTTGCGCTGACTATTTTTAGCACGCTATTAAATAAATATGCTGGAATATCACCACCTGGCAAGCGGATATGAATACATGTTACTTTGATAATAAAGGAGTCCACAATTTTATATTGTGAGGCTAAGCTTACTGATCTGATCTGCAAATTGGTTTAACTTCTTGCTGCCACATTTAGGCTATTGATCATACAGGGGAGAACATTCATTTAACTAAGAATTACTAAATTGCAATAGACTAATAGGAGTTGACTATGCTTTTGTGTAACAAAAGGCAATATATGTAGTACTTGGATAAATAATGTGTCAGTTGAGAGGAAAATGGCATCTATTTACACATCATTTTAACACTGAGATTTTATAAAAAGGGACTCAGTATACTTGTGGGTACCTCTTTACTCTGAAACATTTCTGTCACAATATGTGCTGTAGATTGTATTTTTTTTATGAATTTGAAATTTAATTTCAGGCAACTGAGTTTCTGGCCATTCTTTACGCAAGTGTGACTATACAGTGATGTAATGTTTTCCCAAATATGATAGTTGTTTCTCACTTGTCTGTTAGGGAAGCATGAGTTCATAAATTGTCATGTTTTGTTCATTAGACTTCCCTGTATTTTGTTTTCTTTTTCAAATACCTCATCAGCTATTTGTCCATTTTGTATTCTGGGAAAAGAACCTAACCCAAATAATAACCCAGCAACAAACCCATATTTTCTCCCTAAAGAATGACAGAATTAAATAATGGTGCTTTCTGTCATTTCACATCAGCTCCTGTGTCTTTTTCCTTGGAATTATTGAAGCCATAAAGTAATCACTTTTCTGATAGACTTGCACTTCCCAAACTGTCCACCTTAATGCACTAGCAAACATTTTTATATGAATGTAAAAACCCAAAACATATAAGGTTTGACTGTGCAGTTTTGCTTTCTTTTTGGAGCATGACAAATTATACACCAAGTAGAATTTGGCTAATTTACATTCCTGGGTTGATTTGTTAATTAAAGAAGCAATGTTGCGTTCTGTAGGATTCTGCTTTATGCTAAAACTGAACTCTGATAAATGAATGGACATGACAGATAAGTAAATCATCATAATACACTATAAGATGCATGTTCTCATCCCCCAGCGTTCCCCTCTGAATTCTTTAGCACTACATCCAAAGGACAAATTTTAGCTATTGATTCCTGATGGCAATCCTGACTTCATATTCTTGTCTTACTGCATGGGGACATTAACAGCTTATGCACACAAAAGCAGCTCCCTTATGTAGACTGAAAAAAATATTGGGACCAAGATCCACCCTGAGAGCATGGGGGTAGAATTGTTACCCTGCAATGTCTTATGCTTGCAAATAACCCCAATTAACTCCTGTGTATCCTTCATCTTTTCTAAGAGAACTATCTGCCCCAGATACCTCTCCATCTCTTTGTGCTTATGTCCTTCCTCATATTGCCTTTTGTTCTTCCTCTCTGCACATCCCTCTTCCCCACACTATCTCCTGTTCTCCTCAAGTCCTCTGAATTCCTACAAGCTTCAGTCTTCTCCAGGTTCTTTAACCACTTGGGGAACAGGAAGGTGCCATGTCTTCTTCCCAGCCAGGCAAACGAACACTTAAAGCTCAGTAAGTCACTAGGACCAGCAGAACAGATAACTTTTGATCTCAAGATGCAGTTTTTCCCTCAAGGGGGCCATTAGTTCCCTGTACCCATCACCTTTTTTTAAAAAAAAATGTTTAGGAATTTATTGTTTTTGAGACAGCTGCTTGTCTCAAATTTACATTAAATTTATTACCTGGTTGAAAAATTATTGAAGAAGATGCAGCGGTGGACATCTGAGTGGTGTGACCCATAAGCACTATTTCCTTAGGAAATCAAACTGTAATGCTATGTCATCTCCCCAAATATCTACTCTCAGGGATTTAATGAAAGTTATTTACACTAAATGTTAAAAGCATACAAGTCGGTCACATTAACTAAATGGCGACTAGTAGTTACTATCCAGGTTGAAAGTTTATTGACTTAATAGTCAAGCTTTTCTCAAGCTAAAAAGGTTACAAATGGTTAATCAGATGGGACTCCTACACCTATTTAAAGCTGCAGTCACCACATGATTGCACTAAAATAGCATGTCTCGGAGCTGATGGGGATTACAGCATTAGGCAGAATCACTGTGGAATTCAAAACAGTTCAAAGGCAAAGAAGGAAAAAAATAAAAAAGCTTACTTGCATTTACAGCTATTCCATAGGCAACCATCTTGTGAAATGTGATGTTTTTGTCAAGCTGTCTCTTCAGTGCTCCTCCACAGCACTTGGTGAAAAAGCAGATCTTGTTTTATGTCATTCCTATTACTATTTACAACTCCAATTTTGGAGAGGAGAAGAGAGGAGTTCAGTACACTTAAAAATGGAATGTTGAAGGAATTCAGTAGAAGTTTTGGGTTAGCCTTAACTTCGGGGCTCAGGTATCTTTTCGGCATAGTGACACTCCAGGATTTCTTAAGCTATTCAGCCTATGTAGGGGCTCAAAAACAGGTTTGATAAAACTCTGCCACATTTAGCTGTGATTTGTGAGTGGTTTATCTGGGCAGGTGATTAACTCATTTGCTGGTATAAGGACACCAGGCTGGGCCATCACTGCTTTGCAAGCTCAGGTTTAGCTGCATGAACGCAGCTGAACTGCTGGCAAAGCCAGCTTGCAGTGAAAACGTTTTCGCTGCTTTCATGAAATGCACACCCGAGGAGGGTGAGGCTGTCTAGACCTCAGGTGGCTGCACGCTTATGTGTTACTGAGCTATCTTCCCATTACTGGAAGTGCTCGACGGTGGTGTGCTCATGGCCAGCTGGGTGCCTCTGCGCAGAGCCAGCCTGGGGCTGAGCCGGGCTGCAGTGCCAAAACTAACATGCTCTGCTGGAACCTAGACAGCCCTCATGGACCTAATTCAGTCTCTGAATGGTGTGGTGGGTGTCTGGATTGCGCATGTGACCTGGCACAGTGCCATGCCAAAGATGCTGGCATTTATCCACGCTGTTCCCCAGCTAATAAGTCTTCCAAAAATCTGGAGCACCACGGGGAGCAATGCCAAGACACAGCACCTCCTCGGGGAGTCACTGGATCCAGCCCTGTGCTGACCGTGCTGGAGCCAGTCCAGTTGCTCTGTACCATGCTCCTCAAGAGCAGAATATTGTCCAGAAGAGCAAAATATTGATTATCTGTGAGAAGAGTTCCCGTTCTCTGAGCTCTTACTCAGCATCTAAGTGGGCATGCACATGTTTTATGTTAATTCACAAGCTGATTCCGAAGTCCAACAAGGCTTTTTTTCTTAAATGCTCAGCTCCTGGACTCAAACAATTATAAAACAGTGTTGATTCCCAGCCTAAAGACTGCTTGAAATGTAACTCTAACTCTGAAGAAAATAAAAGGCAGAACTGAAATAAGAACCAGCTCACAATAAAATAAATTAATGTTACAATTTCTAAATTCCTGTTGTTCTTGGAGTCATGAAGTGACCAGTGATTTTTTACCCAAACGTGGTAGTGGAATTGCTCTGACTATACTAATTCACTGCAAATTGAAGCTATAGCTAGTAGAGCTAAAGCCTTAAGTACTTCCTGTACATGATGCTGAGGTTAATGTAAATGCCTCTGAGCAGAGGACCACTCCTTTACAAAAACATGTTTACAAGAAAGGAAGACCTGAACAGTGGCCACTCAGACAGAAAGGTTGAAACATGTTCCTTATTATCCTTATGACACTTTTATATCTCTCTGTGCATTTTCTCTCTCTCCAATTTTCATTTTGCAGCTACACAGGTTACACATGATGGACTTGTATTTTCTCCATTTGCCCAAGTTGCATTATTATGTCCCTTTTTTGTAGCTCCTCACTCTTCACTTCATGACACCATGCTATGCAGTGGCTGCCAAAGTCAGTGTTGCATTTAGAGCACTGTGTTAAACAAGCCATTTGTTTCTCTTTAACCATGAATAGTGACAATTTAAATGATAACAACTAGGCAATAGTGTACAGACTTCTCTATCAAAAATTAAAATTCCTTCAAAAATGTTTGATATGGATAATACTGCTGAACTATGGAAATAAAAAAAGGAGGATAATATGGCTATTTGAGAAATGGTACTTACAATGCTTGCTCCTCTTAAGAATGAAATAAGGTTTCTACAGACTGGTAACAGGATTAGCATGCAGTTAAAATTAAGGCACGTTGCAGAAGCTCTTGCCCAAGCCAGGGTTGACTGTACATATAACAGTATAAAGAAATGAAATTACAAGCTTGGTATAGGAGGAGCAAAAGAAAGAAAATACTGTATTAACATAATTCTCTTATATGGGAAAAGCATTAAAAATATTATTATGAAGGATGTATATAAAATCAGACTATGCATACTTTCTTCTCATGGAGCCCTCTAACAATCAAACTCCTACTTACTCCCAGCATAATCCGTGTATAAATGTAAGCATCTTCATCTTCATACCAGTGGAAGGTATCAATAAACAAACAGAAATTCAGTCCCAGCCACACCAGCTACAAAGCAGACAGGATACAGATTAGTGACACTTACTTACAGTATTTTTTAATGCATATAAAATTGGTTATGGTTATAGTTTTAAAAACATCTGAGACATACTTCAAAATCAGTGTGCAATGCAGTTCTTGATCACAGATGATAGAAATCACAAATGCCTGCTGGAATGAGGCTGTCTTTTAGCAAATGCAGGATTACAGTTCTATCCCCACATCCCCAGTAGAGGATCTAGATGACATTTACTGTGTGATGGTAAACTTGATCTTAAACACAGGGCTTAGCCTGGTCTCTAAAAAGGCCATACAAGCTAAAATTAAAGAATTCCAGAAATGGAGGGAGTTAGGAGCTGAGGAAATTCCTTTCTCTGCCCCCCATACTCAATTCACCAAAGCCTCTGAAAATAATTCAGAATGTAATTTCAATTACAGTTGCAAACCCCTGTTCCTTTTATCTGAGGACTAAAGTACACGGACTTAAAAATAATTAAAAATAAAACAGTAAGACTTTAAATTGTTTTTAAGACTACTTATAAAAAGGCTGCTGAATATTTTATAGCAAGTTTTACATTAAGCTTGGGAGTATTACTGTAAGCAAACCATAAAATGTCTTTTAAACAAGCTTAAAATATTTATATATATCCAATTAGAATTTTTAATGCTAAAAATACTCACTAATAACAGCACTGAGAGTTTTTCATTCAAAATCCAGCATCCCATCCTGAGTGCCTCTCCCTATGTTAGCAGCAGCTGACTCTTGCCTTCCAGTGTAACCTGAGTTCTCCATCCATTCCTCAGGCTTTTCTACTAACTCCTTTTGTCCTTAGATTTTAATAAGCACCTAGTGGGAGCAGGAGCTCTCTCTAGGAATTTTCTAATTAAGGACTGCCTGACAAGAACAGATCACCCAAGTGACATGTCTCATGACCTGTGTAAATAAAATGCTGGTCATTGTCCAGTCCTTTCTCTCTCCAGAGTTATTTCTCAGCAAATGAGAGATGCTGTCACTAAATTGGCCTCTTGTACTAGCATGTATTTGGGTGGGGTTTTTTTTGCTTTGTCTTTGCAGTTTGAACAGAGTGCGACATTTCTTCATGATTTGTCTTTCGATTTAGCAGCAAATGGGAGCATCCCTTATGTGTGTATAAGACCGGAGCATTGGTAAAATGTCTTGGGAGTGGCAAAGTCACTCAGTCAGAAGTTGGGAATTGTCAGAATAAAGGGTGCCCCTCTAACATTCATCTGGATTTCTTGCGAATATAGATTATGACAACGTTAAAATGCATGATAGTTTTTCATTCATTTGGCTGCAGTCATAAAATAAGCAGTTACTTTCTCTTCCACCTATTTACATTGTTTGGTGTAAGGACATGAATCCTATTTCCTTCCCTCCGTGCTAGGAGGAAAGAAGTAACAATTAATTTCCTCCTGGGCTTCTCTGTCAAGCCTCACAAACATCAGCTGCCTTCACCCATGACCTGTGAGGTGAGGACTCCTATTTCAGAGGTCTGAGCACAAAGGCATCGTTAGGAAAAACCTTGTCCCTTACTTGTGCATGTGGCTTGAGCAGCCCGACAGGTGCTGTGGCTCTCCATGTGCTCTGGACCCTGCTCCCACATTTTGTCTGCAAAGTGATGTTGCTTTGGCAGGACTTAAGGTACTCAGGAAGTATAAGCCTCTTCCAAATATAATCCACAAACACTGTCCAGGGCTAGAGCTTACCCATTTTTTTTCAGGATTTGTTTTTATTTATAAAACCAGATGTTCCTGTTCCTCTGGGTTTGTCCGGAGGACTGTTCAGCCTACTTCCTTCCCCTCGGAGGTTTACTTCTGTGAGGATCTAATGAGCCATCTGCAAAAATGAGTCAGCAGGATTCAGTACCCCTCAGCATGATCAAAACCTTTTGACAGGCCAGTATAACAGAGAATGCTGTTAGTCTGTTTAAGACTTTTCTTTAGTAGGTGGTTATTTGAACAGCCAGCACCATGATTATATTCAACATGAAGAGCAGATTTTCTGATTTGCCTTTACTAAGAGAGAAGAGTAATTTATTGACTGTTCTGCACTTCTCCAGAGGGAAATCCCTTCTCCTTGGCCTCCCTTACATCGTGGAACTAGCAACAATTGGGGTAAGAAGAGGTTGCTCTGAAACATGGTCAACTCCACTCTAGGAAGGTCCTCCTGGCCGACCAGGTCTTAGCTTCTCTTTTGTCCTGTCCTGGTAAGCGCACCGCATTTACCTTTGGCTCCCCTTGCCAGAAGCCATGCAAACTCTGCCTGTAGTAATCTCGCTCCTTCCCTAGTAAAACCATTTTCTAAAGGCCTTCTTGACTTGGCTGTGAAGAAGACCTTTCTGTGACAAAATAGCTTAAAATTTCTTGAAGTTGAAATGTTATTAAGCTCATCTAGTTTTTAAACCAGTGTTAATGGACATTAATATGAGTTAGCAGAACCATGGAAATGTGGTTATGAATACTCTGAATGCAAGCATTTATAGGGGATTTATTTGGAGCTTTATTTTTCTTGGATGGTAAAATTAAGCATTATTTATTAACAAACTTTATGACAAGCCATGTGCAGTAATTGGCTACTGTCCATTATGTGACTTGATATAGGCTATTCCCACAACCACCCTCTTTATAGTAGCTTTGGTAATGCAGGAGCTAACATGATAGTGAGGATAGCTGTATTTTTCAGAGAGGTCAAAAGAAGAGGAAATAAGGGAGAAGGGAAGGAGAATGTGCAGAGGGTGAGGAGAAATACTGGTAAGGTCAGATGCCAATTTTAACTACTTGAAAAAAAAGGGAGGAGAGAAAACCTACTATCTGGATTAGCTGCACTTCAAAGGGAAATGCTGCACTGCGATATTCTGCTTTGAAGTTCAGCCGATCCAGACAGCAATTTTCTAAAATGAGTCAAAACTGGCATCTGAAATAGATTTTTTTTCAGAGTACAGCAGATTCATATGCTGGTTTAGGCTCCAAAATTTGTCTGGATCAGCAGCTGTACTTCAAAGCAGCACATCTCAGTACAGCATTTGACTTTGAAGTGCATGTGGTCCAGATGCCAGTCCCCTTAAAGGAGCCGATGAATCAACTGCACTTTATTTTTTGTCTGTTGAAACAGCTATGTTTTTTCTCATATATAACAGTAATGTGTGTGGTCTCCAGTGTGGTATCTATCAATAAAAACATAAAGATTACACAAAAGCTCTTTATTGCTTTATTTTCTACAAAGGAGCTGGTCATCATTTTATTATACTGATACGCAGTGATCTCAGCCAATTTCTAGCACAAACTATTCAGACAAGAGTCAGGAAAGTACATTTTATTGATTAAAGAACTAACTGTATTCCATTTTATTATTGTTTTATCATTATCATGAGCTGCAACTGTCTTAAAAAGGATATAGAATAAGGATGAAAGGGGATTTGTTCTGGCAGTTGGAGAAAAAGCAGTGATGCGCATGCTGAGTTCCCATGCAAGAGGCAGGCAACTCTGTCATTAGCTTAAAAGGTCAGTTTTTTCATGGTAAGAGGTTTATGAGGTGCTGAATTCTTCCATGTAAGTATCTCAGCATTGATGTCAATGTTTATATCAGTTACTGCTACAGATCTCAATCTCAGTTGGTTCTATTCTATTTGACAACAACCTCTATCTGAGGTTGTTAGTACTTTCTTTAAAGTACTTTCAACACTGCTTACCCTTTACAAGTCAGATTAATTATTAGCATGAGACTGTATACATATACCTCTATATATTTCTTCTTGCTAGGCTACCCTAATTTTACTATTTGCCTTTCTCAAAGGCAAAAATAATTTCACTTGACCCTGAATTCTGCCCTAGCTCTTTCTTAGTTTTCCTGTGTGCTTGACTTTATGTCTGTTAGTAACCTGAATGAACCTGATAAGCTTCACTATGCAACACATACAGATGGATACAGGTAAACAAGTGATCCAGAGGATCAGAGTGCTTTAATTTTGCAGACCATCTGACAGCCATTTAATTGCTGACTGTATCAGATGGTACACTTTGTATTAGAACATACAAAATGGTGGCACTCCTGTGTTCTCTAATTTTTACATTATTTCTACATAATATTTCCCAATAGCGTTTAAGAAGTGAGAGGCAGATTTGTCTCTGTTAAATGGATGAAAAAGCTGAACAATATATTTGATAAACCATTCAGCTTTTGTGGAGAGAGAAGCTGCTGAAGGTGATTAGAGTGCAAACCTTTTCCTTTTTTTTCCTCTTTTTTTCTTTCAAAGACAATTCTGAAGGAACAGAGGCCAAGGTTCAGCTTTGGTTGTTCTTCAATGCTCTGATTCTAGCTTTATAAAAGAAACTTACTGAATTTCTATAAACAGTGTCTGAGTGACCAGTAGCAGAAAAACAGCTATATAATTTTTAGAGATTTTCTTATAGTGTGGGTTTTTTTATTTAACTACCTCATTAATGTTAATGGATTTATTTTTTTTTATGAACTGTACTCACATTACATATGGGGGAACTGTTTTGCAGTTTGAGAACCTTAAAAAAATCCCTAAAGCTCTAAAAGACTAATGTAATATCAGCCTTGTCAGTGCCAAAGATTCAAAAATCATCAGATTGTTCTAAAATTTATGAAATTAAAAAAAAAAGAGTTTGCAGTTTGGGGGAGAGTGCTGACAGTACTGAGACTTCAAGGGCATCTGGCTTCTCATTTACAGCTTTTTTTCAGTAACAATGTGTTTATTTTTTAATAAAATATTAAAAATCTTGGCCAGAAGTGGGCTTAAACAACAAAAAAAATCATGCAGTTATCAAAACACTTATGATGCAGCTGGCAGAATTAGCAATGGCATAGCAAGTATTCACTACGTCCACAAACCCAGCCATTGGTCACAAGGCACAAAATGGGGAGAAAAACTTCAGTCTCTATCCAGAAAAACAGAATAAAGTTTCAGAACCCCTTTAAAAAGAAGAAAAGTCTTTTGGTTGTAGGTCCAGCTCCTCTTCAACTCCACAAGCCAGTGCAATAAAACAGACAAAGCACAATAAAACACTTCCTTTCCCTGTGTTAGCAGACCTGATACTGGTATCAGGAATATCTCAACCGACAGGCAATGCCAGGATCTGGAATCACAGTGTACAGCAGCGATGCCTACAGGAGTCAAGAAAAGGAGTCGAAAGAACAGCGAAATGCAAAGGGTCTGGGATCAAAATCAAAAGTCATGTTGGTGGCTAAAAGAGAGATTGTCACTGACCAGTGTGGGAACAACTGTTGTTTCTGCCTGAAGCAGGGCTTGACACCCTGTTTGCAGAAAGCAACCCCAATTCTGACTTTTTCAAGCCAGCAGAAAGGTTTATCAGTGAGAAACCTAACAGCTGTAGCTTGGGAGATAATCAGTTTCCAGCCAAACGATATTAATATTTGAATCCAAATATTTTCTCTCTCAAGGGGCTCCTTTATTACCATGCTCACACTGTAACCAAAATATATTCAGGAGCAATTTCAGATGTTCAAAAGCTATTTGTTTCAGTAAGTGCCAAAATCTTCCAGCTCTTGACTGTGCATGTGCAGAAATAGAGTATCCTACCTTCCTAATTGTATGTGCAAAATGCTGGTTTTCCTACACAAGCTGTTTTCCAGCTTAATGAAACAAAACAACCCCTCAAAGCAGCTGAAGTCTTGTACAAATAGATGCGTCCACAGGTTACCCAGATGAATTTTCCCTTTAGCTGTTTTGTAGGAAGAAAGCTGTGGAAAACAGCTTAAAGATGAGCTGAGAAATGGGAATAACAAGGAGCAGGAGGAAAAAGGGATGACAGTAGCATCCATGATGATTTCTCTGTGTCGCCAGACCAGAAAAATCCCATAATAGATGAGATATTTTTCATCTGGCCCTGTCTCATATGTTCCTAATACAGTACAAGCAAGTTGTGCATCAGCTGGCCTCCCTCCAGCTCTTCATCTCCTGTACCAGGTGCCACTACTAAGTCCACGGATCTGCAATCTGTAACACTTTCTTGCAGGATTGTGCTCACAGGATACCCCTATGGGAGCAGGCTCTGCCAGGCTGGCGATAACACACGATAAGGGGGAAGCAAGGGCTGTGCGCTGGCGGGTGAGGTGACGGAGGGGGAAGATGGCTGCCAGCTGGCTTTTCACCTCCCCCAGAACCAGGGCATCACCAACACAATGGAGAAAGTATTGAGAGAGGCTCAATATGGCTATGAAAGGGTTGTTCAGCTTCCACACCAGCACACAACCAATTCCCCTACACTACTGCACATACCTAATCCTCTCCATGCTCTCCAGGGCTGACCAGATCAGGGATGCGACCTGGTGACAAAGGACATGGCAAAGCTGAGGTACTCAATCCCTTTTTCACTTCAGTCTTTACTGGTAAGACTGTCCTTCAGTTATTCCAGGCCCCTGAGGCAAGCGGGAAAGTCTGGAGCAAGGAAGACGTACCCTTGGTGGAGGCAGATCAGGTTAGGGAACATTTAAACAAACTGGACATACACAAAAGCATGGGACCTGATGGGACACACCCACGAGTACTGACCTGGCTGGTGTCACTGCAAGGCCACTCAATCATCTTGGAAAGGTCATGGCAGTTGGGGGAGCCTCCTGAGGACTGGAAGAAAGCAAGTGTCACTCCTGTCTTCAAGAAGGGCAAGAAGGAGGATCTGGGGAACCTGAAGTGGTCAGCCTCAGCTCAATCCCTGGGAAGGTGATGGACCAAATCTTCCTGGAAACCATTTCCAGACACCTGAAGAACATGAAGGTGATCAGGAGCAGTCAGCATGGTTTTACAAAGAGGAAATTTTGGTTAACCAACCTGATAGCCTTCTATGATGAGATGACAGGTTTGGTGTTGAGCAGGTGGAAAAAATGAGCTGACAGGAATCCAATAAATTCAACAAGGTGAAATGCCAAGTCCTGCATCTGTGGAGGAATAAGCCCAGACACCAGTGCAAGCTGGGGGCTGACTGCTGGAAAATAGCTCTACAGAGAAGACCCTGGCAGTCATGGTGGACAACATGCTAACCATGAGCCAGCAATGCACCCTCAGGGTATAGAAGGCCAACAGCCTCCTGGGCTGCATTAAGAAAGCGCATTGCCACCAGGACAAGGGAGGTGGATCCTTCCCCTCTGCTCAGTGCTGGTGAGACACATCTGGAGTCCTGGGTCCACTGCTGGGCTACCCAATACACAAAAGATACGTACTTACTGAAATGATTCCGGTCAGGGCCACAAAGATGGTTAAGGGACTGGAGCAACTTTCATGAGGGGACGAGCTGAAGAACTGTCGAGCCCGGAGAAGAACAGACTCAGGGGGATCTTGTCAATGTATATAAATACATGATGGGAGGGTCCAAAGAAGATGGAGCCAGACTCTTCCCAGTGGTGCCCAGTGGCAGGACCAGAGGCAATGGGCACAAACTGAAACACAGAAGGTTCTGACTGAACATCAGGAAACAGTTTCTTACTGTGAGGGTAACTGGCACAGGTTGCCCAAAGAGGGTGTGGAGTCTCCCTCCTTGGAGATATCCAAAACCCATCTGAGCAGCCTGGTGTAGGTGACCTAGCTGTGAGCAGGGAGGTTGGACTGGGTGATGTCCAGTGGTCCTTTTCAACCTCAGGCATTTTGTGATGTCTGTGATTCTCACTTAGTTTACTAGAACAAAGTGAATGGAGCATTCTGAAGTTTCTTACCGTAGACTATGAGCACACTTAATTTAACTAAATTGATTTGCCTTTTGTTAAAATTTTCATGAAGAAGTTATTAGCTTAGTCTGATTTTATTTCTGGCTTTTATTCAGAACTTTGTGATCCCATTATCAGTCCGTTTTTATGAGGATGAAATGTTTTGGAGTGCCAGATTGAATATTTTCGGTGGAATATTTTATAGCAATTTTAGTTGATGCGGTCTTAAATTCTTTCACTGGATACACCAAAAACAATGATAAGAAGGAAACATAGGTATTTAAGTGACTTCATATACCCTTAAAATGAGGAGCAATGACATGAATAAGGACTTGTATATAGGTATGTTTCTAAGACTGTGTGCAACAAATCATTTTTCCAAAAAAACACATCACCATGCAAATTTCTCATTTGCATAGTAGTAAAATTACCAGAGTTGATAAAACTGCATGTTATCTGAATCGTTTTCAGTGAATGAATACTCCTCATTTAGACTTTATATTCCTTCCCAAATTCATTCTGAGATTATTATTAAATCCTATTCCATATGAAATTAAAAATGAAATACAGTTTGCCCAGCATAGGAGCATTAAAAGGTCACTCCTATGTAGTCCATGGTGTCAGTAATCATATGCACATGCAGGAAGAGTAGCAATACATGCAACCTTTCTAGATGGCTATTCACAACTGTGCGCAAGAACAGAGGTCAAGAGCTAAGAGTTCACCTAGTAGAAAGCATTTTCTAGCATGTTCAAAGTGGAAATTGTATTTTAAAGTAATTACAGGCCATAATTTTTAACACTGCAGTATAGCAATATATAAAAGCATAAGCTGTAAGTGTTCTGGACTCACTTCTCTGCCACTAAAATGTTATTTGCTTCCATTACCTTAAATTCAAATAAGCTGGTGGCACTGTCTATAAAGTATATCTCTGTTGTGAGAAGAAGCCATGAAGAGGCATAGGCGTGGGGGAGAATAAAGATTGAATACACCAAGAAGAGGTGAAGATACAATGAATAAAGGCAAAGTGGGAGGATGACAGACATTTAAACAGTATTTTCATAGTCTAAGCAATAGTACCCTTGTGAGCAAAGGTTTCCAAGTGATGCCTGATTCTATCTATTTCTCCTTTCAACATTTTCTCCCCACATCTTTATCCCCTCCCCTAAACTTTTTCTAAAAGTCCTTTAAGTTTTAGCATCTAAAAATAATTAGTCCTATGTCAGACTTCTCCAACACCTCATGGCAATAGTGTGCATAGGTAAAAAGTACTTTACTTACAATTTGTGACACATTAGATTTAACATGCTGTGGACAATGAAGTTTTAGGACGTCGGATCCATCCCAAAGGGCCAAGTGGTTGCACATGTTTAGCACATCTCATGATTTGGTCCTCGCGGTTGAAATTAAGTTTTGAGTGATTCCTTTCTAATAAGACCCCAATTTCATTCATTCTCACCTGTAGTGGAGTAATTCCCAATCAACGGGGGGCTGAGCATGGAGAACAAAGCAGAAGACCAGCTCATGCTCTTTTCTTATCTCTCCTCCCCTTTGGGCAAGGCACGGGGACTTCCTCCTCTCCCCACCATGTGTGGTTTGGTGTCCTGCCATGGGGCTTTCTTAAGAAAGCAGCATGAGCAGCACAATCAGCTCCCATCTCCTCCAGCCAGGCAGTGACCAGCAATGTCCTTGCTGACCCATCACCACCACAAGCACCACCACATTGCCCTGGCCCCATGGCCTTACCCCAGCCATGCCTCCTCTCCACAGGCATCACCCCTCACCAGGGCGCCAGGAAGTCAGCTCTTAAATAATTTTGCTCTAAATTTATGTTAATATTGCAAGTGTTTCAAGGCTTTGAGCTGCCTGCAATTTCTGTGGAGCTGTAAATTTACCTTATTGTAAGTATGAACATAAAGGTAACTGCAAGGACGTGGTGATTATAGTATTTAATGTGTGCCTGTTTATATTGTAGTTACAACGTAAGCTAATGAATTCAATTTTGTTAAAGCTTTTCCCAATATAGTGCTTTAAACCAGAAGAGATTAAAGTTGGTTTATATTCAAACACTGCTCATTTCAGATCTTGTAAAAGTTCTAACAACTGCCTATGGTTTGAGAATGAAGAAATTAAAAGACACTTAAAGGACTCTGAGTAAAATGCTATTAATTCAGAAGTTGAACAACATTTTTAAAATTTAGGTTTTAGAAATAAAACCTTGATGGAAGCCTATTTACAAATCATGCTAATATTTATATTGTTTTAACAGAAATTCAGTTAAAATGTTCTGTTTCATTTACTTCAATACTCAGTTGATAGTATTTGTATTATATGCATTTTATTATATAATTATATAATTTTATAATCATATATTTCTTTCAAAAAATACACTCTTCTTTTGGTATCTCTTGCCATACTTAAAGTACTGTACAAACATTTCTATTTAGTCTTTACATCAAACACTGTAAGAGAAAGATAAGTTATTATAAAAAGGAACATCAGGAGGGGAGATTAAGTGACTTGCCGAAGAGTGACAACAACTGTTAACAGGTTGTGTCTCATAAGCAGTTCACAAGACTTTTACTATTTTTTCTGTTGTTTTGAAAAAAGCTGAGAACACTAAAACTGCACTGTTAATTGTTATTATAGTGGAGAAGATGATAATGTGTGATCACTAGACCCAAATGTTTTTACTGTGATTTGATAGATTACTTGAGAGAATGGCAGCGAGAAACAAAAAGAAAGGTGACAAGAGATTTATTGCTTAATTCATTATTTGTCTTCTAACATCTTTTTTGCCCACATATTATTAATACTTGCTAAATGGGAAACTGCTACTATACCTTGTGAGACCTGCTCCAGCATCCCTGTCCTGCCATTACGGCTTATGCTGGCTTTGGTGACTGGGACCTGTCCCTGGGGCAGGGTCCGATGTGTAGGAGGCAGCTCTGTCCCCTGCCCAGCCTGGGGGAGGATGCACCAGCCACGCTTGCACACTGGTTCATCGTGCATCCTTGGCCATTTCAAACAAAATGGACTTTGAATGCTAATCTGTATATTTAAGAATAAAATTGTGTGCACAGGATGAAGCTTTGTTTCCTGGCAAGCAGTAACTTCAGAAAGGTTCATGGTTTTGAGCAGAAAACTGACTCATTCTGAATTCCTATTACAGTGAGTTGGCTGAGTGACACAATGGCTATATGGTTGTGGGAGTCCTGAGTAGGAGTAGGAATACAACATGCTTTATAGCGTTGGTAAAATCAATATAAGAAAATGCATCCAGAGCTGGTAGTCAAAAATGATGTAGAAAAATTGATAATGATAAAGAACATGGCCACAAAGATCAGGTCTGAAGATAATGCCGTCCTTTGAAAAACTTTTGCACATAGTCAGTCTCAAATATTTTTCACCCCTTGCCCAGGAACAGTGCTCAAGAATCTCAGCTTTCAGCTGACAAATGAATACACAACATCCTAGACCTTGTTGTTGTGGTGACAGCCTTGAAAATATAAATCACATGTAAACCGATCTAGTGATGCTTTCCAGACCTTAAAGACATCACGGGATGATTGCTGAGGAACATGAAGTGTCCTGCACATACGAATGAACTATTAACTCAAACCTGCAAGTGACAGCCTATGGTACATTGAAAGCTGAAATGGCATGGACAGTATGAAATAAATGTAATATCGGACACACCATCTAAATCATGCTGTGTGCAACAGTATGCACTGTTGTATTTAATCAAATAAAATAATCCTTAAAAATAAATATTTGCTGCCATAAAATTTCCACTGTAGTTCCACAAAACTTAAGGAGCTTGCCTCAGATGATGCTTCCAAGACAGATAAATCAGGTCTGTGGTAAGTGAGCAAATCTTCCATCAAAGCTGGCCTAACTTTAGCAACATCATAAAGAGTGACAATCTGTAGACTGAGCCTGTCAGAGAATGGGTGTATTTATTAAAACACGCAATTTATCCCTGAATTTAGGTGCTGCACTAGACTCGTGTCGATCGAATGAGGTGGGGCAGAAGTGCCTATAAGAGAAAAGCAATGATGAGGGTGGCTAATTAAAGTTCTAAGGGAACAGATTTTGACTTACACTGTCCCATAATTTGCTTTTCCTTTAATGATTTCCCTCTGTTTCCTGTATGTGTAAATTACACTGTCTGAACATCCACTGAATGCCAATTTGTGCAATTTTTTTCTACTTCCATTCTCTTTCATCCAATTTCTGATCCTCAAAGCCATTAGAAAATTTGTTGATATTCAGTTTTCCACCAGAGAATACTATTTGGTCCAATTTGTATTGGTCAAAGTTATGATATTAAATTTGGCAATATCTGTTTATACTGGTATTTTATACTCAAAACATGTTAAAACAACATTTTATATTTTTTAATTTTTATTTTTCTCTTTGAAAAGAAAAATTATCAGGAATTACATTAAAATAGTCAAACCCAGCTGCTTATAGTTTATATAATCAAAGTAGTTTAACTGTCCTAAGTAGCTTTGGAGATGAGTATCATTCAAACTGTTTCCTCACTCAATTTTGAATAGCAAGCAATTCACAATCTGAATTTTTCGTTGAATAGAAAATTCTTTTTTCTGAATAACAATGTTCTTTATGTCCAAAGACTAAATGATCATTTGATGTGTTTGATAAATGTGACACATCTCACCAAAACTGTGTAGCACCTACAGTCATATGCCTGATAAAGATTCCAGAATTGTGACTACGTATTTGCTTATTGCTTTTGGCTTTTGTCCTAGATGTTTATGTATACTTTGATTTTTTTCTTTTTATGTGAAGAGTGCATGCAAGAAGTCAAGGTAAGAGGTTTTTGTGCCTGGTGTTGATTGCTTTCCTGTTGATATTGAACTGGTCTTAGAATTTCTGCCTAAAGTTTTCTTTCTTTTGAAAGAATCTATAATTTTCCAAGTATTTATTAGATTCAGTGTGAGTACATTTAATCTGAATACATACTGAAATTACTACAAAATGAAGTTTTTTTATTATTACAGGAGATGGACTGAGCGTGAGCTGTTTTGTACCTGATCTACTCTTTGCCCAGAGGACAGTGAAGGTTGTGAATCTGACCTTGCCCTGACCTGATCAATGATCAGTTTGGGACAATGATTTAAGGAACCTGTCTATATAGTTTAGGAGGTAAGGCTGACATTAAGAAATGTTCAACATATTAACTTGAACATAAAGCCAGGTTTTTGTCCTGGGGAATTAAAATCGGAAAGATACAGCTCACGCTGTATTTGTGAACAACAGCCTAAGGGCTATTTGTCTGCATAGGTCCTCTATGAGCCAAAATGTCATAGTGAGAGGAGGAACCCAAGTAGTATGAATTTTCTTTAGCCTCCTACTTACCTGGCACCTACCTGCTGGAGGAGGACAGGGGATGGAGTCAGACTACAGGGGAAGTGGGCTGTGCAGTGGCACAGGAAGAGTGCTTATGTAAAGGAGGGACACAGACAGTTTCATTTTTTAATTTTTTTTTTTTTTTTTTTTTACTCTTGCTCTTTGGACAGAGAGGATTGCCTTAGATTCAAAATCGCCTTGTATTTGAGCAAAAGAGTATGCAGCTAATAGGCTTAAAATTGTTGTGCAAATGAATGCCCCTATCTGCGTATCCACCATGAGCTGGAAGTGCTCCATCATGTCTTAGGCAAAGCTGGGTGTATCTTATTGGCTTCCTGCAATGGAAAGAGGTGCTTTTGCATCCAGTCTAAAGAAAAGTGCCTTAAAGTGACTGGATTGAAAAACAGAACTAC
Source organism: Gavia stellata (assembly GCF_030936135.1). Classification (NCBI taxonomy): domain Eukaryota; kingdom Metazoa; phylum Chordata; class Aves; order Gaviiformes; family Gaviidae; genus Gavia; species Gavia stellata. The sequence continues at coordinate 43,811,150 of NC_082595.1, forward strand.
ATGCAATAATTTGAAAAATAGTCTCAAGGTGGCAGGGGGTGTGTGTGTGTGTGAAATAGGTTGGAGAACAGGCCATGCAGGAAGAGTTTGACCTTTCTTTTATGCGTGTTTGTTAAATTGCAGGTCTCTTCAAAGACAAGGCAGACAAGCCATGAATTTCTTACATGTATTCCTAAGCATGAATGGCTAAATTGAGAAGGCTAAAATAGCCTAAGTGGCACTGTTTTCTGGAAGTTTGTTTTTGAATGACTTGGCAGCTTTATCTTTCTGAATAAAAAGTAATGATGCAAGCAAATGTAATCCATTATGGCAATCTATGGTGCATCTGTATCTACCTCTAGCTTCGTTTCCCTATTCACTGCATGTTTATGGTGTGCCTTCTAGAGAGCTGAAGTGGAAACCAGGCAGCATGCAGGTTTGACAGGAATAACAGGAAAGGACAAATTTGTATTACGGTGGAAGAGCGATAAAAACAACTGGGTGATAGGAACAAGACAGGAAAGCAAAGTGCCTCGTGAGAGGAAACTTGAGGGAAGATCCTAACCAGCACAGCAGCATCCCCTTAGTGAGCAGGGGCAGTAAAACACAGCCAGTGTTTGGGCTCTGTTGAAGCTCTTGAGGCTTAAAATATTGGGGTGATCCAGTAGCTGGTCTCCCTGACAGTAACCTGGTGACTAGATGACAAGGAGTGCTAAGCCAGATGGTCTCACAGAGGCATATTTTCAACATAACAGCTAGAATTGTGCATATATTTAATTAATGGGAACTGCTTCCAAGTTTGACAAGGTTTACTTCTATGCCTTTCATAAATATATTGTGAAAAACTTGCCATAGTTTTTTTTCTTTTTTTTTTTTTCAGATTAAGGATGGCTTTTGCAACTTGCTTTTTAAAACTACTGTCTTCTCATGGGAAATTCTGAAAAAAATTTATATAGAAATAATTCTGTTTCTAGAGCATATATGTTTTTTTATTGCTTTTCCCTATTGATTACTAGAGATATTTGCATAAAAATACGCACATAGGAATTTATCAGCTGCTGCTGCTTTTTTCTGACTTGAAATAAAAATCCCTGTGGAAAAAATGTACTCCTAAGCAAAAGAAATTTTCATATGAGTATTTCTTTTTAGATAAAAACAAGCAGAGGAAAAAACCCCTGAAAATATTACTTACTACTTTTGGAAAATAGTTTTTACTAATGGCTTCCACAAAGCTCTTAATACAATAAACATGCTTTTAAAGCTCTCTCCTAATTTAGTTGCAACCAGTGTAGTTTAATGCAGAAAAATTGATAGCCTGCCCCACATTAGTATTGTTGTGGTCTGTTCTGGAAAATCTTTCTCTACTTGCCAAGATGCTCTTGAAATTAAATTTTTGTCTTACATCTAAATCTGGTCAAAAGAGTAATTTTGCAAAACTGCCCATGCTGGGTGGAAAAATGGAGCTATGTTTTATGAATATTTCCCATGATATATTTTTGTATTCTCATGTAATCCATAAAGGAAAAACATTAAGTTCATGTAAAATCATTTTCTTGTTTGAGTGGCCCCAGGTCTTTCTAGTTATTTTACTTTTGTTTCTTTAATGATGACTAGCACAATAGGACACTCCTAACTAGCTAAGGTATTTTCAAATCCTTTTTCCTTGTCCTCTGTTAAAAGTATTTGTTGGGTTTTTTCGGTATCCTAAACAGCATGATTCTTATTCATGGTCCTAGACACACAAGCAAAAAAAACCATCCAGACAACATTCCATCTAAGACTTTAAAAAGAGGGCTAGACAATATAGGACTTCTCACTTCATGTAACCTGGCTGACTTTGCACTGGCAAGGATTTTGCTCACTGTCATGTTTAGTGGTGACAGTTTGAAGAGTTGTTCCTTCTTCCCTCCACCCAAGCTCCTGTGTGATTTCTTTGCCAGCCCACCCTCAGGGCTGCTTCAGGAGCAGCCCGCAGGCACAATTAGCGGACAAAATGCAAACATTGCCTTCTGACAGTGTGTGTGATGGGGGAATTAACACCAGTTTGGCACAACTTCTCTGGTGAACTTCCATTGATTAGAAATGAAAGCTGAATCAATATAACACTCCCTAACTACCACAGACAGGGTGAAATTTTGATCTTAGCAGAAAATTCATGTGTCTTTGGGAAATTCTAAAGACTAGAGCACACCACAAAACAAATAACATATCCTGAGAAAGGTCTTTTTACAAAAAAAAGCAAAAGGAATGGTAATGACAAGTGAGCCCTCTTCGAGTTTATTTCTAGGCTCCAGAAATCTGAAGTAAGAGCAATTGGAAATCATTTAGCTGCATAATGTCAGGTGACATCTTGAACAGCTTATCAGAGTGATACAGAAAAGGAATGTCAGAATTTTTTTCTGTTTAAAATTTTTACTTTAAAAAAAACCTTTTGTGTTATTTACTGGTTTGTGGTCTATTATGCCAAGTTTAAAAGAGTATGTTCTTCTTCATTTTTTTGTTTTAGAGTATGAAATTTATTTATTTGATTTGGATACTAACAGACTAATCAAGAAGTTTCTTGTGAAGGTGGAAGATGTATGACACCATAAATTCAACAAGCTTAAGGTAGAGCTGCATAGCTGGCGGCTTATCCTCTGATTATCTTTGAAAGTAGTCTCTAGCAAGGAGAAGAAACCAGCTGTGTTGTCCTAGTAAGGGACAGTTCCTCTGGAGTGTGTCTCTGCCAACAGAACCTGCACCAGAACCATTTCTTGTGTTTGCTCTAGAGTGGTGGCATTCATATTCAGCTCATCCTTGCTTTGGAAGGACTGATCATGACATTATCCTACTTCCAACTGTTTGATGTGCAGGGTAAAAAGTAAAGTAAAGAAAGTGAAAAGGAAAGAAAATCTGCCCAAACTTTGTCCAGAAGCACAGAACAAGGTTGATGATGATTCATCCCCCCAGCTATACTGTAGCTGATGAAACCACTTGGAGAAATCCCCTGGGTTAGGGCTCTAGAGGGTAGGGGGGCTCAAGAGAGCTGGGTGATATTTAAGTCCCACTTCCTCCAAGCTCAGGATTGATGTATCCCTAAGAGCAAGAATTCAGGCAAGGGAAGCAGGAGACCTGCATGGTTGAGCAAGGAGCTTCTGAAAAAGCTCGAGTGGAAGAAGGAATTTTACAGTACATGGAAGAAGGGACTGACCACTTGGGAAGATTACAAGAATGCTGTCAGAGTATGCAGGGATGAAACGAGGAAAGCCAAGGTCTCCTTGGAATTAAACCTGGCAAGGGATGTCAAGGTCAACAGGAAGGGTTTCTTCAAGTACATCGGAGGCAAAAGGAAAACTAGAGAAAATGTGGGCCCACTGTTGAATGAGACAGGTGCCATGGTGACAGAGGATGCAGAGGAGGTGGAGTTACTGAATGCCTTCTTTGCTTCAGTCTTTACTGCTCCAGCCAGCCCTCAGGAGTCCCAGACTTTGGAGATAACAGAGACAGTCTGGAAGAAGGAAGACTTTCCCTTGGTTGAGGATGACCAAATTAGAGACAAATTAAATGAACTGGACATGCACAAGTCCATGGTTCCTGAGGGCATGCACCCGTGCGTGCTGAGGGAGCTGGCAGAAGTCATTGCTGGGCCACTCTCCATCATCTTTGAAAGGTCCTGGAGAACAGGCGAGGTGCCTGAGGACTGGAGGAAAGCCAATGTCACTCCAGTCTTCAAAAAGGGGCAAGAAGGAAGACCCAGGAAACTACAGGCCAGTCAGCCTCACCTCCATCCCTGGAAAGATGATGGAACAGCTCATTCTGGGTGTCATCTCAAAGCACCCGGAGGAAAAGAAGGTTATCGGAAGTAGTCAATATGGATTCACCAAGAGGAAGTCATGTCTAACCAATCTGATAGCCTTCTACGATGGCAGGACTGGATGGATAGATGAGGGGAGGGCAGTAGATCTTGTCTACCTTGACTTCAGCAAGGCTTTCGACACCGTCTCCCACATCATCCTCATAGGCAAGCTTAGGAAGTGTGGGTTAGATGAATGGACAGGGGGATGGATTGAAAACTAGCTGATTGATAGAGCTCAGAGGGTTGTGACTGGTGGCACAGAGTCTAGTTGGAGGTCTGGAACAAGTGGTGTTCCCCAGGGGTCAGTACTGGGTCCAGTCCTGTTCAATATATTCATCAATGACCTGGATGAAGGGATAGAGTGTGCCCTCAGCAAGTTTGCTGATGACATAAAACCGGGAGGAGTGGCGGACACACCGGAAGGCTACACTGCCATTCAGCGTGACCTGGACAGGCTGGAGAGTTGGGCAGAAAGGAACCTTATGAAACTCAACAAAGGCAAGTGTAGGGTACTGCACCTGGGGTAGAATAACCCCATGCATCAGTACAGGTTAGGGGCTGACCTGCTGGAGAGCAGCTCTGTGGAAAGGGACCTGGGAATTCTGGTGGACAACAGGATGACCACGAGCCAGCAATGTGCCCTTGGGGCCAAGAAGGCCAATGGCATCCTGGGGTGCATCAAGAAGAATGTGGCTAGCAGGTCGAGGGAGGTTATCCTCCCCCTCTACTCTGCCCTGCTGAGGCCACATCTGTAGTACTGTGTCCAGTTCTGGGCTCCCCGGTTCAAGAAGGACAGAGAACTGCTGGAGAGGGTACAGCAAAGGGCTACAAAGATGATTAGGGGTTAGGGACTAATTAGGGAACATCTTTCTTATGAGGAAAAGCTGAGGGACTTGGGTCTTTTTAGTCTGGAGAAGAGAAGACTGAGGGGGGATCTTATCAATGCTTATAAATACTGAAGGGGTGGGTGCCAGGAGGATGGGGCCAGTCTTTTTTCAGTGGTGCCCAGTGACAGGACAAGAGCTAATGAGCACAAACTTGGTCATGGGAAGTTCCATCTAAACATGAGGAGGAACTTCTTTACTTTGAGGGTGGTAGAGCACTGGAACAAGCTGCCCAGCGAGGTTGTGGAGTTTCCTTCTCTGGAGATATTCAAAACTCGCCTGGGCGCATTCCTGTGCAATCTGCTCTAGGTGAACCTGCTCTGGCAGATGGTCTCCAGAGGTCCTTTCCAACCCCTATCATTCTATGATTCTGTGAAACCAAACTACGTCAGGTCCTTGAACTGTTAAAAATGCTTGTTGCGCCACTCATTTACTCCCATAAATGTCTCTGTCTCTGAAGGAATGATAGCCCATGGATACTTCTCCATGTGCACCCCAGCTGGTAACAGCAGCTAGGGCGGAAATTAGTTCCTTGCAAGGAAGCACCTGTACTCTGGAAGATGGAAAGGTATCAAAGTTGTTCTCTAATTAGTATGCTGATATAACTTTTAAAAAGCTGTTTTAAGGCTATTAAATGAACTTTTCTATTTTATAGGAAAAGATTATAGAGGTCATAACACTTGAGAACAATATAGGAACTCTTATTTACAATGAATTCTAATAGGAACATTGAATCTTTTAGTTCCACTTACTATCAAATTATCCAGAAGATTTTTATATGATTATTAATTATACCTAAAACAAAGTGTAATTACACTTTGCAATTAGATATAGCAATAAGAAAATCTTAATTTCATGAATTTCTTTAAAAAGATAATACGTAATCTTATTCTATTCGAGCGAGTAGTAATGGGCATCTCTGGATATCATTCTTTAGTTTAAAGCCAGCTGACAGTATATACAGGTAATATATGAACTCATATATTATTTTTATCAGAACAGAACCTCAACATGGTATGTTTGGTGAATTAGTGAATGAAATAATTTAATCCAATTTTCCAATATTCTACAAAGTGAAAGTAGAATATGTAGTCCTCGATATGATACAAATATCTGGTACTCCTGAGGTGGTTTTTGTATTCTGTGGCAGCTGAAAACAAATAAAACCTGGAATATTGGAATTCTGCAAGACATCTTATGGAATTTCTTGGCACTCCACACAATAGTCCACTACATCTGTGGCAGTGAGATGTCCACAAGAGGTCTCTTCCCCCACATTTTTTTTTCACAGCTCTGGAGTTGGTCATACACTAGCACAGGACTCACTGCCTCAGTTTAATCATCTAAAGTGATCTTCAATTTCTGTAAGTGCCTAATATAAATTCAAAAGTTTAGAAATACAAAGATGTTTCTCCCTCTTCGTGAAACTAATACGTAATTCTTTAATGGCTAAAGTCAGATGGGAATGAACACACCTATAGTTTTTGCCACTATACATGTAACTGGGAATTTTTTGCCCAGTGATATAATCTGGTTTTATAATAATTGAAGGATCTCTCAGTCTTTGTACATTGTGATAAAGAGCACATAGTAAATTCTCTAATGAATTAACAGTATAGAAGGTGCAAATACACACTACTGACTTTGCTGGTTTCTGGTACCATTTGTACAGTTTAGCAGCCCACGTTACAGTCACAGTACTTTATCTAGTTTGGGTACTGAATTGCTCAAAACTTATTTCATTATGATAGCTTCAAACTTGGGGACTTTTGAAATAAAAGAATGGAACCATACCTTTTAATTCACAATTTAACTTCATTATGAAGTGGTTAGGGAAAGATTTGTAGTTAATGATGGTCCAAATATATGAATTAAATTATTAACTTAAAGCTACAAGTCTAGTTAATGAGTTTTCACATAGAGAAAGGTACTTGAAGCTGGAGTTAAGAAGTTATTTCTATCAGTATAAAGGATCATAAATTTGTGTCACAACCTTTCAACAATTTAGTTGTGTAGTGGGTCTTCAAGACACACTCTGTATTGACATGTGTAGTATTATATCACTATCACCATGATTTATACACCTAGCTAGTAGTTCTGCTAGCTACTCAGTATAAACATTGACTTTAAAAGCATGCCCCTACACATAGTGATTGAAATTCTGTTAACTTTATCATTGACTTAAGCAGAGCAAATTTATCACCCAGTGGCTTTCAACTTGCCAGGAAGGTATCTGTGCTTTAAGAGAAAACAGAATTATATAAAGCTGGTGAAGAAATTGCATACAAACCAGCAACTATTTCACTATCCATTATAAAAAATGACAATAAAGAAAAGGCAAAATGTAAGCAGCAACATTTTTAAGACTCTTAATTGCTGAATTGTAAATTCTTTAAAGAAAATAGGTAACCTCAGTAAGATTAAAAGGTACTTGAGAGCATCTCTTGAAATCTGATACTTAAGTAATTCAATTGCATTCTGTTTCACAGAACAAATCTGGTGGATAAAGCTATGCCTGTATTCTTTCTGCTTCATACTATGTGTCACATGTTATGCTTTGGCTCTGGCATTTCTAGTATTCCAAAATGCAATATATCTTTAGATTAAATTATGTCCTTCTGAGATTAAAAAAAAAAAAAAATTAAGAAACCCAAAACAGTAAGACATACACATCTAGCTATAACACTGCCTTTAATGCAATATGGAGACTTTGATTGTACCACTGAGTTTATTCCTGAATACTTTTGTATGCTTTTTTGTTTAATATTAATATTGTGGTAAAGTTAATCTGTATAAACATTTAACTACATGTAAATCAGTTAGGATAATATTCAGATCTTTAGTTTGAAATTAATTCTATGTGTGCTATTTGGCTAAACGTGTATACTTGCTATCTTGATGTCATCTTACATGAACTGAGCAGTGGGAACTTGATAGAATTTGTCCAGGCAGGCTTTTTTCCCTCTCAGTATGTAGAAATGTGATAATGGCAAATGTTTTCTAGTAGCAGAAGCACTTTGGGAACTTCCAGGGGGACACTGCTCTGTCTGGAAAATAGCAAGGTTTTGTGGTGCTCCAGGAGCTGGTTGTGCTCTTTACAAAGGTTTGGGGATGCTAAAATGAGGTTCAGAGAGGTTTCTCATCTTGTGGAGGGAAAAGAGGAGGAAGGAGAGGAAGTTAGGATTGTTGCTAGCAGAACAGTGTTCACCAATTTGAGAAAAAAATATTTTCAGACTGGGGCTTTGCTGTAAAGTAAGTGTTAAACTGGGCTCCTCAGCCTTAGGTTTTGAGTCAGATGCCATGATATATCTGAGATCTAGAAATAAATGTTTTATGTGGGAGCCTCTGAGATCTTTTCCCTCATGAAAGTTAACCCATTAAAAAGGAAAACCACATACTGATGGAAGAAGATACAAAACACTGAGAGATTTATCTCCTTTTGCTTTTCATCAGCCTCATTGTCTTTAGCTGTTCACTCTAAGTGACATCAGTGCTTTTGAGAAATTATTAACAATGCCAGACTCTGTTCATTGTCATCAGCATGGTGTAAGAAAAGGAGTACAGACATACTTTGCAGACAGCCTCATTGATGGGTAAAACTTCTGAGTTTCTCAGAAATTACTAAGAATCATTACAGGTACCTCAAAAGGTGCAGATCAGGAGAATAAAGGTCTACCCAGCACCTTTCTACCAAGCTTGTGCTTCCTCTGACTTGTAGTGTATAGCCTGTGACAGAGGCAGCAGCCTGTTACAGCATGCCCAAAGGAGAAGGAATCTGGCTGGTGTATCATTGATGTTGGAAGATGCGCATTTCCACTAACTGGAAAAGTTAATATTTGCTGTGATAAGCTGCCTCTAGGAATAAGTCTATGTGAAGTGGAATTAAATGGTTAATTATACTGATAATGTGTCTGCTATAAACTTTAAGTCTATTTGTTTAAAGGGCAGCTGATTACAGAAGCACATCTCTGGCTTGCACCACATGGTTCAAATTAAGAGTAAGATCAGTGCCAAATATAATGATAAGTGATTTTGAATTTCTGTATCATTGATACCTAGAAAAAAAGAGACTGTGGTTTATGCAGTTTAACTTTGGTGGTAAAGAGCACTTTTGTGAATAAGCTTGAGACTTCTTGCTGCCTGAAAAAAAAATATCTGTCTTTAGGGGTCCATCTTTATACATGCAGTCATTTAGAAATAAATGTTTTACCTCTCAAGTGTCTTCGGAACAAAAGATCAGGAACATAAGCTCAATGCAGAGGGTTTCAGGTAAGAGAGACTACTTCATCTGCTTCTCCCACTTCAAAAGTAGGTCCTCTTAGACATCAGGTTATGACTGAGAATCTTGCAGAGATCTGTGGAGAGCTTTATTCTGGTTTCTTACTTTCTTTTTCAAGCACATCTGGAGAGGAATTGCAATAGATGAGTGGGTATTAAAAATAATCCATAATACTTGTAAATTGAGTCACAGCTTCTGCCTCCTCTCCCTCTAACTTCATCCCCAGTACAGAACATGCGTATGAACCTCCCCCATGTAGGAATAGATTTGCTATTTCTACTAATAGCTCAGAAAGAGTTGCCACTGCTTCCTCCTTCTCAGCCATCCTCCTCTCTACTTAAAAAAAGAAGAAAAAAGTGAACTGAAAGCATATATCGCTCACTGATGACCTACATATATTTAATTATTTAAATAAAATACCTTGGCTTCCACATGGTGACTTCTGTTTCAGTAATGACCGATCTATATCCCATGGATCCATTGATACCAGCAACTCATTCACAGCCTCTTGTTAATAACAACTCATTTGCTTAAACTGGAGTTATAGTATACCTTTAACTCACACTTTGGCTGATTTGTGAAAAAACCACAATTTCTTTATAGTCTAAATGGTGCTGTTTTCTTTGCTAGGATTTAAAGTCAATATGAACAAATCACATATAATGCCTTACAAACTAATCCAATCTGTAAAATGATTATAAATTCCATTGGCAAAATTTTCACGTTCACAGAACAGATTTCAGACCATATGTCTGTTGGTGATCCAACTGAGAATTCATCCTTAGTTCTCAGACAAGGTATGTTTAAAACTCCTGTGTCATATGGCTTTGTATGTTAGGCATTTCCATAACAGCATTGTCATGCCATCATTTCAGATGCTTTCAGTCATAGGTCAAATTCATCTACTGACCATGCATTCACAGCAAGACATTTAGCTGCAAGAATCGCAAGCTGGAATCCTACATTTCTGTAAATATTCTGTGTGGAAAAATGTGCAAAAAAAAGACAAATCAGGTCTATCAAAAATCTTGGTGCTTCTAAATAAGGATTGCACAGAGATGAGGGCAGAGGGATATTGGGATTAGCCCGAGGAAACAGACCACTGAAGTAGTTGAGCAGTGGTAATTTAACTCCATTTTGTTGCTCTAATTGGGAAAACAATTCAAGTACTTAAATAATATAGTAATGAGCTGTATAAGCATACAAAGAAAGGTGAAATCTTTTGGTTTACTAAACCAATCTACTGGGGGAGTAGTAAGGATAAGAAAGTCTTTCCATCGGCAGAAAAGCTACTAGGGTCCCTACTAGAGTCTTTAAGGAGAGAAGCATTCTTGAGATGTCTTTGAAATAATAAAAAGTATTTTCTTACAGTGGAGAGCAGTTCAGATTTCACTGAAACCTACTGCTAAATGCCTTGCATGTTACTTTTGTTGGGGAAGAGGAAATGCATCTTTCCCATTGTTTCCACTTCCTTTGTGTTTCATGGAAGATGAGATACAGTAGTGAACTCTTCTGCCCCAAAATAGCCTCATCGATTTAGATTTTCAGAGCTCCCACATTTGTCCAGTCCTAATTCTACTGCAACAAAAAGAAGTCATCTTGGAGACCTGGGAGATAATTCTGTGCTTGCAACCAAGTTTTACACATCTGTCTATAGAGACACTGTGTGGTTAGGATGTGAGCTATGCAAATTTTAGCCAAATTGGATGAGGCTTTCTAGCACCTTAATTTTCCTGGCAGCTGGGAGAAATCTGATTCTGATACCTAGCAGTCTGATCTTCCTTCTTCTAAAGCTGCTAGTGATGCTGTCAATTTTATCAAATGCAGATCACATCCTAGAAGTTAGCCATCATCTCTCAGCATTTAATTTTGTATATTCTTGTGTGCAGTATACTGTAAAATGTTTAATGTGAAAACAAATTCCTGTGTTGGTCCAATGAAAAAGTAAAGGATTAAACTGGTGCATATTTCTGATTTTTCACATTTTTCTATAATCCTATTTACCTAACATTTGCTTCACAATTGTTTCTAAATACATGTATTTGGAATGTCATAAAAACTAGTTATCACCAGCTCACTAACAAAGGTAAAAGATTACTTTTCTATTTTTCCTGTTAATTATTAGCAATTCATAGTCATTTTACTAGCATGCATTTTAACTTAAATAGTACAGCTATTACTGGGTAAGTGTACTCAAAATAACCACATTTGAAAACTGGTAATTTATTTCAACTTAATAACTGCTTTGCTTGATCGCTGAAAAGGAGCTAAAACTAAAATGTTCTAAGCTCTATTTATAGTTGCAGCTTCGTAACTTCTTTATTTATTCGCTAAATATTTTTCCTAGTAGTTTCTGAAATATGGCATTTTGTCTGAATGTTCTGTTAGGGACACTGTGTGTCTTCTGGTGCTAATGAGTCCCAAGAAGTCCCTGCTACCTCAGAGTGAGGTAGTTCCATGCGTGTAGTTACACTACATGGTAAAATATAAAAGTAATCTTTTACCTTTGCTAGTGAGCTGATGATAACTAGTTTTTTCAGTCTATCTATCTAAAATCTATGCATAGGTCTATTGAGTCCTTTTCCTATTTAATTTATTTTGAAGATTTATCATGGCATCTCTACACAGAACATGCTAGATGTGCTAGAAAATTATTTCTGCCCTTTGTATAAAAATGGATTGATGCCTTTAATTTTCTCTGTTACACAGAGAATTTCTGTTAGAACAGAACACTAGTAAAAAGTGATTTTATTTGGTTACATATGGCTGTCTATCAAGCAACCATGTCCATTCCCTATTCTGGAAATTTTTGCTTTAATAAGGAAACACTGATTTAAATAACTTCAAATCTTCTGCATACACTAAAAGCCTCCTTCTGTCACTTGCACAAGGAGAGGCAAAATGAATCTAGATCCCGTTGTACAGAAAAAATCTAGCACTGTCATCCCTGTAACCACTTTCCACTGCTGACTGTGAGTGCTCAGTGACAAGTTTGGGCTTGGGACACCTGTCCTGAAGGGTTCTGCTACCATTGCTTCTCTAAGAGATGAAACTTTACACCCAAGAGTCTCCATTTTTGCAATGAGCAGTAATAACCGATGGTGGAGAGGTACATTTGAACAGTCACTTTCTCGTGAGGACTGAGATGAAGTAAAAAAAGAAGTCTCTCTAACCATATCTTCATATTTAGGTCACTGAAGCCTTTGGGTTTCAATGGAAGTTCAGGAGCTTGGTATCTTTGAAGATCCAGGGATTAGTTTATATCTGGATGGCCATTGATTACAAATTTCTGTATGTATTCCAGCATTTACAGAGACAGAGGATCTGGGCGAAAACTTTTTTGACTTTAAAGGAAAAGTGTTATGAAAGTTTCCTGACTCCGCCTTGTTTAATGAAGGACATTGCTGTGTGTTTTGACATAGCTCCAGGAAATAAAATGAATTAGCTTCTGGATATCAAGACTCCTGTAGCTCTTCAGTTTAAGTTGAACAGATGCATGAACTTAAGAAGTGTTTCAGCTTTTTGATTTTCAACTGGAATTTAAATTAAACAAGTTTGGTAAAAACACCATGATCTATCCTGAAAGTCATACAGGTCAAATATTAAGAGTTAGAAATTTTGGACATAAGCTGGGTGGCGATTCAATGTACAGACATATTTAGCAATCCAGAGTAACTAGCAAGTCTACTAAAAAGGGAAGATTTAAACAAACATCATCTAAGAATAGTTTCAGCACTCGGATAGAAACATTCTGTCATGCAGGTGCTCATCCAAAGGTTGGCAGACATTCAGTTCAGCACCAGAGGAAGCCTGAGAAGTAAAAAATATCAAGATCCCACCCACCTATCTAATACTGTGTAGTTTTTACTGTGTAACTTGCTCAGGCTACAAGCTCTTTGAGGCAGAGAGAGTCCCCCAGAGGTTGGGAAAGGAATGATGGCCCCCCCCCCCCCCCCCATTGTTTAAGAAGTGGTTTGGGTTTTCTAAGTAAAAAATACGTGCGCTAACAATGCCTTATTGAAAGCATTGTTAATGCTAGCAGAGTTCCCAAAGTCTCATTTTGTTACATTTAAATCAGCAATATTTATCCATACTATTTTTGTACCTTGTGTTACAACACTGCTGATGTCCAGGATGTATGCAGGTACAGCGTAGGTTTGTATTCTCTGACTTGGTTCAGCTGCATTCAGTGCACAGTGGAGGATGCAAATATCCCTTTCCTGCTGTGCCCACAACCCTGAAACAAGCCGCCACTGCATTGCTTCACCCAGCTGCGGAGCTTTCTCCTGGAAACATCCACTGCAGGGGGCTGCGGAAGGAGCCCTCGCCGTCACTAGATACAGCTGGCGGCTTTCTGCTTTCTGTACGAGCAGGGCAAGCAGCTAGAACAAGCGCCACAAATGGTTCTGTGGAGCCCAATTTCTGATCCATAAATTAAAAACACTTAATATGAACGGGTCCCCTCAGGTTTAAATTACAAACTGTTTGCAAATCTTGTCCATTTTCAGCCATCCTCAGAAATGAAAAGCTTTTGTCCTCTAATAGGCAGCCTTCGTCTGTGAAAGTGTCCTGAATACTGATTTCACAGGGCATATAAAATCAAAGAGCTTGATTCATCTTAGGATGGTATAACTGATGAAGTCTGATTCGAACTTGCTATAAACCAGGAAAGAGAAGGGTTAAATCAGTCTACCGTTAGTGTGACAACAGAGAATCTGGGCCGTGCTAGCTAACATTTTATAGCAGGGAAACAACTTGTTCTGTGGAAATAATAACCTAATTAGCCCTTTTTTTAACCTTAGGATCTTCCATAAATTGTTACTGAATATCTCCCTGCACTTCTTGTATTAAAGTCCATATTCCAAGATGTGCTAAATCTTTTTCCATTTTGCAGCAACACCGAAAACTCAACATTCAAGTTACAATTGCTAACCCTGTTAAGTCCACATTAACTAAGATTAATGTTTGACAGTGTACAGTTAATGTATTTGCTGAGTACTACCTTTATATTCTTTTCCACATTTTAAAGCACATTCACTCCTTTCTGTTGACTGAAATTATTAATTTGTATAGAACTACAATTATAAGAAAATCAGAGCTATTTAGGGATATAAGTCTGAAATAAATGAAATACACAGCAGTGGTCTAAAATGAGTTTAAAACCTGATATTGAACTCAATAAAAGTCAGGATATTTTAAGTAAAACAAAAAGCACTTACTGGTAGATCAATTTATTTGGGCATTAATAATTGCAAATCACAGGTTGTATATCATACTAGTCCAAAATAGTTGACAAGTCAGAAATGAGCTCATATATGTTTTTCTAATTTTCTTCTGTGATGAATTTTTGCTTTTTGCAGTATTACTAAAAAGATTTCTTCAGCATTCAAAAGCCTTAGTATTACAGTTTTGAAAACATCTGTTTTTCAGATTTCTAAACAGTGTTTGTGTGTACTTACATACATTTTGGCTTGCAGAAAAGATAGAAGTGACTTCAAGAGCTAGCATTAAGTTTCAGGAAGCAACAGGAGCCTTTTGGAGAAATTTAATTCTTATCAGAACAGATTTGTCTGGTTTATAATTTCTCAAATTTTAGCCTTGTATTGTTTTAAAATATTTACTGTCTTAACTCTTATTTAAGCTGCACTAGCAGTTGATGAAGATTTTTACTCTCTCTAAGCTTTTGTTTCAAGTGCCAATTACATTTCAGCTAACATTTTGAAAAATGTATAATGTGTGCCTGTATAAAATGAGATAGTAGTGAGTCAGGGTATATAAATCTGTAAGTTTCCATACATTTTAACATATGACCGTGAATTATTCAGTATACTAATTACTCTTTAACATCTTTATCTTGCCTCTTAGGTATAAGGAGTATCTTTTACAACTGAAACGGTGCCGCCTTCTGCTTGGCTTTCAGAAACAGGTTCTGCAATACTTTGAAAACAAACATGAAAGGAACTGTTCTAATGAAAAATTGGTTGGAGAATATCTACAACGGCTTAGCTATGGAACGCACTGTTTACTTTGTACCGGGGTATTTTTAAGTCTCGAATTAGAATTTGTTTGTGTAGAGTGGGACTGTCTGCCAACAAAATGCTCTGTATAGAAAAGCATTAATAGGACAGATCAAATGTTTAAGTGCATTTGTGTTTTGAATACTGTAAGCTTCCATTATTTCATAACTCAATGTATAAATCTGTATCAGATGAGCTAAAATGGCAAGAATGTTTTAATTTCCCCACGAGTTTGCACTGCTTTATTAGAATTTAGTTTGCATTGTGGTGTAAATAACTCTTCCTAGCTTACTGTTCCTAAGAACTGTTAAGTATTTTAATGTCATTGAAATAAAAAAGCATTTATCACCGATAGAAGACTACTTGAGCATCTCATAACTTTGCTGTAGTTTGCTTGCATGTAACTTGTATTTCATACAGAGAATGGTGCTAAGAGAAAGATACCTCTGAAAATATAAAGTGTTCAGAAATTAGCAAGTACAACTTTGGCCATGCAGTCATATTGCAAATCCTTTTTTATCTGCCTTCTGATAGCCATCACATATGCAATCTGTGATAGAACCATGGCTGCATCCGGCTTTCCTGGGCTTTCATCCTGTGCTGTAACAGAAGGTGCTTTTTTCCCTACTGTAAAACATTCTTCCTTTAATCACAGTACATTCTGCACACTTAATGAGGTAGGGGTATGTTATCATGTCATAAAAGACTATATCATGTTATATAATAAATGGGAGCTGATTTAAGGGTGCGACATCTTTGATGTGCTCAAATTTGCAACTGTAATTTTCTTCTTTTTGTATGTTGTTTACAGTGATTATAAAACCAAATTCTATTATATGCAACTATATTGAAACTGCATAGATCACTGCCTGATTTACTCAGGCCATCTACTTTCATGGCTCTTCAGAGCCTTTGGAATTTCATAGGTTTGTAAATTGATTTAACTCTATGTAACTTCTTATAGATATCATCCCAAAAATTTGTCCTGTCAGCTTAGTGAATTTCAACTGTGTGCTAAAAAGCTCAGAAATTTTATAGCTCATCAAGTAAATAATAGTTATAAATAAGGCAAAGTTACACTTTCCTATTTAGTGTTAAGTAATTATTTTAATCATTAATCTGTATTCACCTTGCTGCCTCTCTCCTAGTTCCAGGTAGGCAGCATCTCATAACTGAGAACATGTCAAGTACTAAAATTATCGAAACACCCAAATTTATTTGGGGGCCAGTGTATTAACACAGAGAGAGAATTGAGAAAAAAACAGGTCTTGAAATTTCCACTGTCCAGGCATACACACTTAGAGTGACTATCTGTCTAGATTCTGCAGTACATTTTTGATAGCTTGGTGTCAGCCTTTTTTAAATATAATAATTTCTGAGGTAGCAAGCCAAGATAAACAATGGCAGCAATGCAATACCAAATTGCCTGTAATGTTTGAGTCAACAGCATCAATTCCTTAGTGGCCCTAAGGGGAAAAGAAGCTTAATTAGAATGATGGACAGATTTTGGCACTTGCAGAGGCATACTTTCCTATGGGGAGGTCCTTCTCAAAAGATTGCCTTGAAGATCGTGTGTAGACACTCAGGGAACTATTTTAATGCTGAAAGGGCACACACACAGGCATGGGGGGCAGGTACATCCTACTGTAACCTGCAGAGAAAAACAGCTTAAAGTTAGGTCTGCTAATCTTGTGTTGAACCTTGACCACCATGCATAAGGATTGTTTTTTGAAATTACTTAGAGTTACTACTTTAAAAAAATTAACTCAAAAAAAAGGGGTGGAGGGGAACGAAGAGGAGGAAAGGAGAATTTGTTTAATAGGTCGAAGTGATTCTACATTGTTCTCATATAAATCATTATTTCTCTCTTTCATTGCCAAAGCAAATATGTGCAGAACAAGAAATGGCCAATGAGGTCTCTTCCTCCTCACTCCAGTCCTAAATCTTCAAGAAGTAGTTTTCCCAGCCAACTAAAAACAAGTTTCAGGATTAAGAGGGGAGAAAATTCTGAGTCCAGGGATCAGAAAGACTTCTAGCAACAAGTTAGAATTTGGAATAGTGAATTATTCAGACCCCAAACAGTTGAACAGAGTACTAGACATGGAGGTACACGGAAGAACAGTGTTAGTAAAACAATAAAGCTACAAAGCAATCCTGCATTCTTTAGATCTTATCAATATGTTTCTTATAAATGGAAACCAGTTATTAAAACAGGTTGTCATACTTTTGCTACCACCATTTAACTCTTCTATTTTGAAATGAGCTGCTTTTAAACCACTGTTTAGCCCTACATACTTTTCATCTCTAAAATAATATCAATAAACAATGCACCAAATATACCTCAATCACTCTCATTTCATTTTATCCCATCTTCCCCTTTCAAACTTTCACTTATGTTATTTCTAGAAAGAACCTGTCTTCCAGTTTGTCCACAGTCTAGCTTTGATACCATACTTACAGTAATTGTTTTATTTCTGAATCTGTATCGTCAAAAAATGACCACCCATGCATTCTTGTGTACATTTGACCTATTGATCCGGATATCAGAGGCACAGTGACAATCTTATTACTTTTTTGGCATTGAGTTTTTTATTAAAAATGGACAGTGTACTCCACATGTCATTTTGGGCAGGAGCTTAATACGAATTCTCCAGTCAAAGAACTTAATTCCCATATTAGTGGAAAACAGCTATATCACACAAAGCTGTCTAATGATGCATGCTCCTCAGAGGTAGCTTCATGCTATTTCCCTCCCTTGTTTTGACAGGCACAGCTGTAGTCTGTCCATCTCCAGAAATAGGTCTGCCAGTGCAAGCATAACTTTCCTGTGCTTGACATACCCACCTGTACCTGTATCTGCTGCCTCTATTGCCTGACACAGATCAGTGACCACAGACACCTTTCCTTCTCCCTCCAGGAGGAGAGTGCCCTGGGGGAGCCACCTGCCTCCCCTCATCCTCCTGCACATGGGCATGGAGATCAGGTGGATGCTCAGGAAGAGCTGCCTGAACCATAAGTTCTCCAGGCTGAATTGCTTGGTGAGTTTTAGGACACAATAAACTGAGCTGATGCTTTGAAGATGTCTTTACAGCATTGTAGTAGAAGCAAGTTCTCTGAAATGGACTGAAACAGCTTGGGAAAAATCTTTTTTAAGAGTGGAAGCATTATTCCCAATTTCACTGAGGATGTTGTCAGCACTTTTATGCATGATGTAGAAATAATACTTGGATGACTTTGAAAATAGCTCTCAATATTTTGCACCATGGCATTTCAAGAAATAGTTTTAAGTAAGGCTAATTAACTTCAAAGAAAGGGGGAGTAAAAAGGGTTTTCTTTTTTATTTATTTTTTAGCTAAGTGCTGTCTTAAATTAAATGAATCATGAAAAATTAAAATTATTACAGTGCCACCCCTATAATTTGATCACTGTTTAATTTGATTTTTTGTTTTATTTAATCAGAGCCACAGGAACCAGCTCATTTGTATTGTAAATTACACAACTTCTGCCCTTTATTTCATATACGGTTGATCACTTTTGGCAGATAAGATTGGATTATCTAATCATTGGCTATATGAAATTGCCATTTAATCAATAGGGAAGGTCAAAATTTCTAAATGTGATCCAGAAACAAAGTATCTAAGGAAGTTAAGGCTGGTGAAATCCAACTAAACTTTTATACGTTTGAGACATTATTATTGACTACAGGGTCATTATTACTGTAACAAATGGCTGCTTTTATCTTCTCTTGCCACTTACGGTTTGATGGCCAAACCTATGGCTCTGTTTATTGATTATAGCTACTGATGACTTGATAGAATTTGCTCTTTTGCTTATCAGTGTCTTTGATTATTGTTTGAGTCAAGAGATAATGAGTTTTGTAATGCCTGTTCTGCAAATATGTAGTTAATGGATAGACATCTTCAGTCACCAAAAATGTCACTGTAAATACAAAGCTTATTTCTTACTGTTTCAAAAACATATCCACACTTACTATTTGATAGTCTGCAGATAGTGACAGACTGGCAAAATATATTTCATCCTTACTGCCTCATCAGCAGTCAGGTAAGACAAGCAATAATACAATGCCCGAAGCCCTGCCTTTTGAGTTGTGGACTTTTTTCTGGATGACTGTTATTGTTCTCAGGTTACGCTGGGGTTCATGACCACACTAATGACTTGCTCTAACTTCTATCACACATCCACTGCTTTGCCAAATTTTTGAAATGTATGTTGTGATGTATAGTTTGAATGGCTTCTACTGTGCGCTCCTCCCACCCTGATGGCATTTATTTCATACCCTTTTTCCCATATTCCCAGATAAGTAAGTCTTGGTAGTCCATTCTCTGCATTTTATTTCAGCTATTCATTTCAGCTGGTTTTTTTTTAAAAATTATTTTGTACAGTATATTCGTTTATAAGAAGGTCCGTTAATGCCACATTGGCATAGCAAGGTGAATAGGTGTCTGAAAGCTTAATTATCACAACAAATACATCTGAAAACAAGGAAGGCTAGTGCTGGCTACCCATGCAGAGGATTTTGCTGGGTTATAGAGATAGAGCAGGAAGCTTTACTGAACTACTGGTAGGGAAATATGTTGGTTGGGGAAGAGTCTGTTCCTGGCACATATGATGTTCAGTAGGGTGGAGGATTAGGAACAGAGACTGTTGGTTGGTTTTTGACAGTAAATGTAAGAGACACATGGTAGCAATCCAAAGCTGAGGTGAGCAGAAATTATCTGTATCTGGCCTTCCCTGGAATTTTTTGGAGAAGGGTTTGCTATTAAAGTACAACCCAAGATCCTCATGCATCCTACAACTCTTTGTGGAGTTATGGAGAGAAGGAACAGAAAAGGGTCTTATAGGCAATGCTGAGAAAGAGTCTTACGCGAGCAGTTCTTGCTGAGGCTTCATCTGCCTTATTTGGAATTTCCTGTGTAAACTGATATTCTGAAAGCAGCAGATTAAATGAGTCAGCAGAGCAGGACCATCCTGTAGAAGAGAAAGGTGATGACAACAGACCACTGATGGTAGTAGGAGGCAATGATAGACGGATCATAGCAAGTATGTGCTCTGCTCTATGGCTATCCTTAAGAGACCTCCATATCAGAAACTGTTTCCAAATTCATGGCTAAAATGGCAATAAACAGCTGTATCAGAAGGCTTTGGGTCTGTGTTCAGACAACACCTGATCCTTCTGCTGGCACAGGAATTACTACTCCCACCTCTATGGACCTCACAAAGTGATCAAGGGTTGGTAGGAGTGTGTGAAGCTGAGCCAAATGGCAATTGAGTAGGATAACAGGAAGACAAGTCATGGGACTCAGACATGCATGTTTCATGTTTTAACTCTCTTAACATACTGCCTCAGCTCCCCATTGATCAAAGCAGATTTCTCAGTAACTGCTTATGTTCCTTTCACTCTAGAACATGTTTTCTCACTTGCATGGGTTTTCACTGGTAGGAACCGTGTTAGTATCCAAATACCTCAATTTCTAAATCACAGGCATGTACAGGGAAATGTTTCAGGTTTTCTTTCCAAATTAACTGTACTCCAAAGTGGTTAAATGTAAATAATTACCTGCTGACCTCATATGCAATCAGACACCTGCTGTGTTCATTCTGGACCAAATTCAGTCACAACATAGTAACGCCTTTTTGACCTCAGTGAATCCAGCATTTACTGCTTTTGTAGTAATTTTTTCTTCAACTACTTTTCCTAGTGTGAATTTGGTTGTCTTCAGAGTATATGACAGGATAAGCAAAGAACAAAAAAAAAAAGATCTTTTTTTAAAACACTCTGACATATACAACATTACTAAAGTCACCTTGCTAAAATTTGTGTGTCTCATCTTATTTATCTTAGTGGTAATTTACTGGGTTCTTGTCAAAAGAACTGTAAAACTACAAAAAAACCCACAAGCCAATGAACTTCTCCCAGTCTTCAAGTCATAAAAATAGACTGAAAAAAAAGCACATATATATTTTCTACAAAAGTTTAAAAGATGAAACAACAGGTCAAAATCATGTTGCAAACCTCTCAAGAATAATAAGACAGTAAACTTGACGTTGCATGATATTTGACATACAGCAAATCACTATTTACATTTTATCCCAAAACATTTACCTGAGAAAAGGTCACGGCGTTAAATTTGGAGACATTTACAGCAATTGCCAAATGTTTACTATCTACATGAATGTCATGCTTCTTAGTCAAAAGAGGGGTGATGTGCTAAATGTCAATTATTTCAAGTTGTTTGATGGCAGCACAGATTTCCAAGCAATATAAAAAGAGGTTTAATAAATATTATATACACTGTTAACCATTAATCTTGCCTAGCAGAGGTTAGAGTTTCACATAGAGAGGATTTATGACAAACAACAGTGCAGGATATTAAAACTCAATTATTGCTGTCCTGGATGAAGGCATTATCATTAAGTTGTGGAAGCAGTACCTTGTTTTTTCTGATACTACTGTCAAACTTGGGAAAGCATCAGGGACAATTAAATTACTTAGGAAATCATGCCATTATGCTTCTCCTTGCGATATTTTGTCCTTTTTTAGAATACGAAATGAAAGGACTAGTCAGTAGCCTTTGCAAGAAATCTAGAAATTCAAACTGTATCTGCTATTGAACTGTGAACAAATTTTTGCTAGGACCTCAGGTGTTTGGAGGTAACCCAAAAGTTATGCCTATAGGAATAGAGGTTAATGACATCAGAATTTCGTGTCCGTGAAGTACATGTAAGCTATGCATATCTAATAACCTACACATCCACCTATTCCAGAGAAAATATTAGCAGAAAACATTGCTCAGAGGGGAGCACCTGGTCAAGTCAAACTCCTTGAAAAGTTCCTTTTCAAGGAAAAGTTCCTCTTTTCAAGGAAACTCCTTGAAAAGATTTGTAGAAACAAAGCGATTGGGACTTCAACCTTAGAGTCTGATTTCTATGCACAAAGTTCGGAACATTTAATTGACCTACTACACAAGTCTGAAGTCCTGGCTGATTCCTGGTGGAGTTAGAAAACACCATTCCAGAAAGTCCAGACAGAGTATTTAAAATATATGTCTTTGGAAAAATTGGGTTCCTTTATTAAAAAAGTGACATGGTGAATTGTAACATTCCCTGTGATAATGTAACTGTTGCAGTGGTATGTTTGGTTTTCATCTTTGAGTCATGTTTTTTCATGTTTTGCTCTGAGTGTCTCTGAGGAAGTCAGCTTGTTGCAGGTGATAACCGCAACCACTGCAAAGCTCTTTCAGACCTCCTACTTCCAAGGCAGGCATTCAAACATTCTTGCAAGCCCCTACACAAATAATAAGGTGCTTCTCTGGGCATATCTGAACTTTTGGCTGCCGAAATATAGATTTCTTAAGAACGTATATATTGCTAGTCTGATTAAAAAAAAATCTGATGTGAAATGTTGACTGCTCAATTTTAGCTGGAAGCTCTTTGTCCTTTTATCTCAATACATGTACTATAGGTAGTCATATAAACTCTATCTGTAGATAATTCTTGTAGGTCATCAGTTTACTTGCATAACCTAGAGACCGCAAACCTTTTTTTTCAAAGCTGTAAAATGATCATTGCTTCAAATCCTCAATCTAATTGTGGTACCTCACCTTTCTTACATTTTTTCCTGGAAATTTAATCCAGTTGCAAATAACTGAGCAGAATGCTCAGCACCAGTGCTCTGCGATGAATTAGGAATTTTCTGTAAGATACAATAAGCAAAGACAAAAGGAAAATAAATTTTGCTGCACAGTGCATAAATCTCTGACCTCCTTTCTGTGTTCTTGAACACACCCCAGATTCACAAACATTGTGAAAGCCCTCAGTGTTAGTGCCTCTGAAAAGAATGTTTCTACTCTGTTGGAACATAGAATAACCATCAGAAAATAGTCTTGACTTCTTCACTGTCACTGTGGGTAAAGCTGCCACTGTGATCTTAGCACCACAGCTAAACAAATTCAGGATTCAGGATCGCAATGTTTACCTAAAAATTTATATTCTCTCTTTTACCATTGAATAATTGAGCAGGTATCAAATAGCAATGTTTCAATTATTCATTAAGTTATTTCACTTACTAGAAAGATGGCCGTAGGCAAGTAAGTGTCACTTGTATTAAACTGTGAACATCTCCATGAGGTTTGCTAATCAGATCTTCACTGCTTAGACCACAGAGTATCTTTATTCATATATGGAAACACAGTGAATTTACTCAGTATTGGCCACAGAACAATTCTGATAGCAAGGAGGATGGTTTCCTCTTTCTTCCCTCTCTGTCTTCTGGCAGATGAACTTAAAAGTCTAGTTTATTTGATGAGATTACAATAATAATTTTAATGGGTATGAACCTTTCCATAACAGGTGATAAACTTTCCATCCTCTCCCTTCCCCAACAACCAAGCCCTTTAGCGTAGGGCACCTATAGTAGGGTGTAAAAACATTTTTCTACATGAGAGCAAAAGGACCATTCCACTATGTCCACTTGTGGCCTTATCTATACTAACTAATAAACAACAGTGACCAGAGTCTGTTCTCGAGCCCTCAGGGCAACTGCATGTCCTGGCTTACATCTGTCCAGCTAAACTCCCTCCTCCCTGCTTCAAACCAGATGCCCCCATCCGTACTGCTTACTGGAATCACTTCCTAGCCCAAGCTATCCAGCAGTTCATGCCAGGGCACTGTCTGGGAAAATGGTAGCTGGCTCTGCCACAACCATGATACAGAGTCTGCTACAAATTAAGCACTGAGCGATTACATGGCAGTGAGCAAGCCTTGGTCCTACAGTTCAGTTTTCTGCAATACATGCAGTCTCTATGTCCACTCTTCTCTTCTATGGAATGCCTTCTCTACTTCTCCATTACTAAACAGTATAAGCCCACTTCTCTTCTGGGTTTTGTCTTCTGTTATATTTTTATATTTTACAGCATTGTTTGCAGACTGAGTGAAGACTTTTGATTTTCTCCTTCTTTGCCCTGTATAAATAGCCACACAATGTGATAGGCTGTAGATAATCAGGCTCCTTTTCCAATGAGTTTCTTCCACTACATAAAAAATGCATTCTCTCATAGCTCAAGTCAGGACACTGTTGGAAAAGTCAAGCTACAACTGGTGTAGTTGAAGCTGAACGTCTTTCCCCTGCTTTAATGCATTCAGAGGACCTTTCTTAAATTTCCACTACAGCATATGCTGTGGGAGGGCTGGCAGAAAGTTAAATAAGAATGACCCAGGACTGCAAAGATAAATCAGATCCAGGCAAGCAAGTAATTTCCATGTCTGAGTTAAATCTTTGTTGCAAGTTTCATTGCATGAGCTATCACAGTGATAGGCTCGCTGTAGGATCCTGAACAGAAATCTTTGAGCTTCTGTGTTTGGTGAAATTGTTTATGGCTTTTCCCTAATTATATTAGCAAACACCTACATTAAAAGGTAGTAGATCAAAGCATTCAAGAGTGTGAAAATGTAAGTCAAGATGCTCCACAGTCTTAACTCTACTGTCTTATTTATATGCATGAACACATGCTATTGTTTCTGAAGGATGCCTTTCTTCTTGGGTGGGATTTATTTCTGTGTAAAGATTTTGGGTTTACCTGTTTTATGAAAGTTAGTACGAGAAGCCTAGACTTCAGGAAGACAAAGACTTAATTGTTTTCTACTGAACTAAAGTCTTTAAGGACTGTGGGATGAAATAGAATACAGATGATTTACCCTTGACTTAAAAGCCACCTTCTTTTGTTAATTAGAGTAGTAAACATGATGTGTTGATTTGTTAGGACTGGAATGTGTTTTGACTAAGTCAAGAGAAATATTGTTTTGACAGTGATAAAATATGATGTAAACTCTTGAATCTAATATGTCTGCTGTATACATACAATGGTCAATAAAGATAATGCTATGATTTTAATGATTCTGTGCTGAAAGTGCAAAATGAAACTGTGCTTTACAAATACAATACTGTAACTCAGTTTATTATGGAGTCATGCATATCATATATACTTAAGTATTGAACAGCTCATTTAGCTGGTTTGGAGATGAAAATAGTAGTTCTTTGGAAATATTTCCAAAGTTGGCAAGTTAATACCTGACCTCCATGCTAGATGCATTTAAATAGCATGTAAAGTGCAGAAATTGCACAGCAAAAAGAAAAGTGTTAGTTAAAAAATCTTTATAACTAAAATCAAAATTCTAACAAATCCCTCAGTTTCTCCTCACAATCCTGGCTTGACAGAAGAAAGATGTAGGTCATGTATCAATAATCACAAAAAAATTAAAAACTGTAGTGAATTCTTACACAAATAACGAGGTAAGTCTACTTCTAAGCAGATCGTCTAGATCTTTTTACAGTCAAAAAGGCACCTCTAAAATATGACCCTTCTGAAGCGGACTTCCAAATTAGTTCAAATGAACTGTTCTTTACAACACTTTTTTTTCTCTCCATCAGCTATAAAGGGAGTGAATAGTGACTAGCTCATGATGCTGTAGACTTGTAAATTTGGTGAGATAAATTTGCCTTCAATAAGTGGGAAATAACTGTTCCATATTTATTATTTCCTTAGTACTGTTGCAGTTTAACAAAGGATGCTGCTGTATAATAAACCATCTGCACTGAATAAGGCAGCTTTTTTTGTGTGTGCCCTAAAGGAAGGGGAGACTACTGTACCGGTGAATGCGTGTAGGCACCAATTTACAATCCTTCAAAGTATCACACTAGTGTTTCTATGAACTGCACAGTGCACTCGGTCCACCAGGAATTCAGACATCCTTTGTAAATGCACTGGCAGAGTCTTTACAGCAACTTTAAATGAAGTTAGCCAGAGGGCCTCGCTCCTCACCAAAGGCAAGCCAAGAGCAATTCTGCCCTACGGCTCTCCCCAGCTAGCAGGAGGATCTTCTCCCCAAGTCAGGGAAGCCAAAGAGCTGTTTGAGAAAGTATTCTGTTATCTCTTTTTCACATGCCTAATCTTCTGAAAAGTGTTTCCATCAAGGTTTATATTTCCTTCCTGCTTTCTCCCCACCACCCTGCCCCCGCCCTTTAACTTCTTACTGTTCCCTATCCAGATGGACATGCATTAGAGAAGAAACTTCCTAACTGAAAGTCATAAACCAAGTATATGCAAACTAAGCCAAAGCAAATTGCTCATTTTTCAAGAGCTCACCTTTGTCAGAAGCATAGAAAAAAAAGAAAAAGTGTCATTCGTTGGAAGATGGGGGATTTTAATACCAAGATCTTTTTGCTGTTTATCTAGCCAGGAATTGCACTGATTCCAGCTTAAATATTTAAGTCCTTCTTAGTAAAAAATCCCACTGACTTAAAACAGAGTTTGGAAGAAGTGAGGACTTCATGATCTGGCAGTTGCAGTGTCTTGGTTTAAGCAACTCAGTGGAATGAAGATCCGCTCAGGATCGGCAAACTAAACACACCATCTATTACTGAGTTTTTTCAAATTTGCTCTCTGCTCTCACCTCAGCACGGTCATCTCTGTTTGTGTATATGCATGTATGCACACACACACAAGGGAATCAGGAGGACCTTGCTGTCATTTCCTGGGCATCCCTTAAATCTATGTCACTGTTCCCTCTAAATTAAGATTGAACAGTGCTGATGCTAATTCTTTTCTTATCCCAGTGTTAGAATATCTCTGTCCTGCCACATTTGGGGTTTAAAGTTTCCCCATACATGGGGTTAGTGTGGCTCTTTATACTTTCCTACGTACGGTCCTGGTGGCATCAAGGGTTGTGCCTGTAACAATTTTAAAAGAGCTGTTTCTCTTTGCTCTTGGCAAATTGCTCTCAAAGGCTGTTGAGATCATGGTTGTCCTACCACATGCTGTTTTTGAACCAAAGCTAGTGTCATCTGCTGCATGGCTAGTAATAGGAGAATTTGTTAATCTACAAGTCTAATTCCTACGTTGGAGTGTCTTGTGAAGAACTTCAATGTTTAGGCTTTTATGATTTAGTGGCATTTCTATCCTTTTCTATGTATTCACATGGGTTTTGTTCATTTGTTTTGTCATGGTTTGCACAGCTTAGAGCATTAGGCAACACTGTTTAATGGGTTTGCTGATTTAGGCCGTCTACTTATATATCTGTGTAGGTGAAGCCTGTGGTTCTGTAGATGTCTTTCTGTAGGCTAGCAAGCTCAACTAAGCCTCTTAACTGTTCTCATTTGCTTTGGCTTGTACTAGTCCAGACGGCTAGTCATAGGCATTAAATCCCAATTCTTTGCAAACCAATAGAGTTCCTTGATTACATATGGTGAGCCATTAGCTGAAACAAGCTCATCATGAAGAGAAAATCTGATGCACATTGCCATGCTGTGATTAATTCCAGTGCTGAATAACACAGTTGAATTACTTCAAAACTGAATTTTTAATAACCAACTAACAGTAATAGTAGTTTCCCTTTGTTCAGATAGGTCAATCTAGGGTCAGTTGTCACAAGGCTCTGCTAGATTCATTACAAACTATCTAAGGTCCATTGCAGCTTTGTTCTGATATTTTGCACAAATGAAAGAGTCTATGACTAGTTCTTCTGACAGTACATTCATGCTGCCAGTAAGATGTTTGTCTTGTCCATCTTTTACTTAGCAGTATGCACAGGGATTCAAAGGCATTTTCTTTGGGATCACTGTTTAATCTTGCATAAATAATAGTCCCTTTTACACAGTAAATCTGTTTTTCATTTGAACATGTTTTAAATGCCAAGAGAACCTGTTTTAGGGCAGAGAAGCATGGTTGTGCAAGCCTTTTTATTTTCTTCAAAGAGATTAAATTTTTCTTTTTTTCCTGATTTTTTATTTCTTTCTGATTCCATCATTTATGCTTCTGGTTTATGTACAGATACACAAACATTTTGTAGGATCATGCGACCCTTTTCCTCCCAAAGTCTTCCTCCACTTTTCAAAATGTCTTGTCCTCCCATTAAACTTCCAGAAAAATATCTGTTAAAGAACTGTTTCTTTCTGTTTTGTTACGCTTGCCATTCCTTATTGAGATGCTTTTTACATCGTTATCATACTTTCAGCACACCTTTTCCAAACATTGAAAGTATTGAAAGAATAACCCATTGCAGTCATTCCAGCTGATCTGCTGATGTAGGACTGAATATACTTGCTGTAAAAATCCTGTCAATGATACCACTGCAAGTGGGGAGGCTCAAGCTTTGGCTACATTGGACCAGAACCCCTTGTTGCATCTCTATATTCATCTTCCCCATGACCTTCCAAAAGATCTTTTCCAATGCTGTGGATCTTCCTGTTGATGGCAGTCATCCTGGCTCACATGCCATGGTACTATGTTTGAAAATAGATGTTAGCCCAGACAAAACCCAGGTGTGCTTTTGAGTTGTATCAGCCACACACAGATGACTGTAGATTTTCTACAAATTTCATTATTTTAATTCATGATGTTATTTTTGCTTAATACACTGGGACAGGGATTTTCATAGAGGATTTTTGTACTCATACTTAATATTTTCTCCACTCTGTGGAGTGGAGTTCTTATGTTGTCTCCCAGTCTCTCTGATGAAAGTGATGTTAATGATGTGGTATGAATATGTGGCATAGAACTTTATATTTTCTCTGAAATGCATCTTAATGGCATGAACAAGACAATAGATTTTGTGGAATTCTATTCTGGTTTTCTTCTGAACCTATGAAGTTAGGCTGTCTTGAATGTCTGTAGTGCAATAGGAAGACTATATATTTAGTTTTAGTTTTGTCCCATTAAGGACAAACCTCTCTGTATATATGTTATTGTTGTCTTCAAAATCACACTTTATTATTGTCAACTCTCATTGGGTCCTTCCTCCAGCCATTCTCCTGGTAGATCCATTCTCCAGGTGGGTTCTTGGTTTATCATACATAATTTCAATTTCACAGGGAAAGTTGCTCAGAAAACAATTGGCTCAGTTACCTCAAATAGCCCATGAGGATTTCTTTCTCATCTGTATCAATCTGCAAATACCATGCCAGGAGAGATATATATTGGAAATGAAAGCCCAGAAGGGCTTCATATCACCTTTCTGCTGAGGATTTGGAAAAGGACAGTTTCATTAACATTTGCTTAGTTTTGTGCTCAGCAATGTAATCCAAAGCCCATAGGCAGTATGTTATTTCCTTTGTAATTCTGATACCATGTTTAAACTGCCCACATGAATGGATATCTACACAGGACAGGGTAAATGAAACAAGCCTTTTGTTTAAGACTTCTCAAACATAATCTTCAGTCTCAACCATTTAGTGCCATGCGTTTGCAGGCACACATTCATGCAAAGTGGTAACATCCAAGAGTCATTTCCTGTGCATCTGTTAAGGTATAATAATACATCAATTTTCTAACCTGCCTGTGTTTAATAGAACAGTTACAACATTTCGTTCAATAGAAGGGGAATCTTCACAAAGCTGAATGCATATGTGTGTGCTTGAGGATTTCAGTGAAAATCGTATTAAAAAAACCTGAAAGATTTCAATACCTTGATTTTATAGATTTTCAGATACTGAAATATATACAGCAATTATGTTAAAGAATATTATTCTGAGGCTCCATAAGTTCTCACATAGCAAAACTGAACACTCATCAAGCAAAATACGTCAAACTTCCTTTTAAAAACAAAGTATCATCTGATGTTTTTATAAGCTACTGTTCAGGACTTGATGGTTTTAATGAAACTTTGGCTGTCTGAACTCCTCTTGAACCCATTGGTAAGCACTGATACAAAAACTTTTCTCCTTTGTGTTAATATAAAGGTCTGGGCCATCTTCCAAATCAAATTAAATATGTCCTGGGAATTGGGTCTGAAATTTAAACCTCAGCACCTAATATTAGGAGTAGATAAATGACACACCAAACCCAATATTTTTGTTTGTTTGCCTAATAATGGCACACTATATCTACTCACTGGGAAACTGTTTCAGAGCAAAATGTGATAGACCACAACATTGTGCCAGTATAGGCTGAATTATATTTTTAGGCACCTGAATTTGAACTAGTCTATTTTTCTGTGACAACGTGTAATTCCCATTGTTACTAATTAGGACACATACTTGATAGTACATTTTGTGAAAGTTTTTTAAAAACACTTCATTAGACACTTCTACCGAAGATGTATAACAACTTGTTGCTAATGACCAGTTGTTATTCCATGTTATTTATGTAAAGTTTGCACAAGAACTTTTTTAAGATGCAGTTTCTGTTTAGATAATCAATGAAATCCAAATGCTAGCCATTACGATATCTCACAGTTCAGCTTATAGAAACAAGACAGTAATTTTCACCCCTATAAGCTAAACTTCTGGCAAAGGTGACGTCAGAAATTCCATTCCAAATAAAGCGATCAATATTCCTCCTCTATTTACTCTCTAATCTTTAGAACTGATGGTTACACTGGCTAGATGGATTTACTTAGAACAGTGAAAGACATTCAGAAAGTCCATCCAATTTCTTGATTTATTTGCTATTGATGCATAAAATAAGCTTGTCTGTGAAATAGCCATGTTGAAATTGCTGTTCTCATGCATTTTTCATTGTTATTATTCAGCAAGACTGACTCTTGAGGGTCAGATTAAAATTCATTCATCTAAAGCTGCGCTGGTGACAGTAGATAGCCTCAAATTAGGTCTTCCAGTTAATATCTCTACCAGTATTTGTAAAACCATTAGTACTGAGAATATTCTCATTGGGCAGTGCAAGTTTTAACAGAAACTCTTTTAACCTTCTGTGCAATGAAAACTTAAAAAGCACTGCTTGATATTCTTGACATTTAATTCAGCCTATGCCAGCACAACATTGTGGTCTTCACAGAGTCTTTTATTGCTGGTGATGAGAGGTCATTGCTTGTTAGATAATCACATCCCTTCCCTGCAATACTGGGCATACACATTTAATACAATTATAATGCTTAACACTTATATAGTGCTTTTCTTCCAATTGCTTTACAGACATTATGTAATTAAATTCTCAGCATTCTTGGGAAATAAGCTAACTCCTTATTACAAACAGGGATATTGGGCCAGAGGCAATAGCAGCATTTTCAAATATAGTCTTTAATTTTCAAGCTGGAAATTGGACCTGAGCATGTCTGAAGATCAGGCCGTATGGCACCAAAATTACCAGTCATTTTGAGCTGTGGTATAAAAATCTGCTACCATAGGTCACTGAAGGAGCTGGGGTGAGAAAAAGGATTGAAAATCCAGTCTTGATTCTTCGGGCTTAGAGTGAGGTACTGAAACCTTTCTTTCATTTAGATGGATTCTGCAATCTGTATTGAGGCAAAATGCCAGCTGCCTTTGACTGAGTATACACAGGCAGGCACTGTAGAGCCGATCCATCGCTTCTCATCTTCGTATGACACAAGAATGTTTCTGATAAATAGTCTTAATGTACAATCATGCTTAGGCTATAAGTCAACTTACTCTGAACCTCACTGAATCTTTTGCTGTGCAGCAGCGTACTAGAGAGCACGAAGGAGGGCAGCAGGAGAGCAAGCTAATGCCCCACATATGGAGCGAGGCTGCTCCATAGGAAGCAAGAGGAGGCAACAGCTGTCTGGAAGCCCAGTCTCCACCTGCAGTCACCGTCCCTCAGCATCACCAGTTTTGACAGCAGCAAGCACAGGAGAAATCATTGCCTTTTGTGGGAGCACCAGGACAGGGTGGCACCTTCCTCCTCCACTTCCTCTGAGGAAAACTGATGAACTAGACTGAAACATTTCATGGGCCAGATTGACATTGCTGGCTGCCAGCTGAGCTGCACAGTATCCCTCCACCTCCCTCTCCCTTTTCCCCAACAGCTCCATTTCCAGTGCCCTCTGTCTGCTCTCATGCTCTTTATAGTCTTCTTGTTCCCATCGCAGCCCACCACTTCACAACGCACACCCTATGTTTCCTGACACTGTTGTTCCCAACTCCCTATTCAACACCTGCCTCTCTCTGAGCTGTCGCTGCCCTTTGTTCTTCTCTTGCTTCTTTGGAGTCCTTCTTGAGACCTTTTCCATAATGCTAAAACTGGTTATAGTTAAGTAACTAATGCCATCTTTGTAGTCAAATGCCACCTTCATCCTCCTTGACTTCTCCTTGGATTTCAACATTACCATAACTGCCCTGAAATATTACCTTCCCTTTGTTTTCACATCTCAGTCCTCTACTGTCTTGTCGCCTACCTCTCAATATTTATTTAGGTCTCTATTCAGAAAACTGATTAAATGCATTTCTGTTCAGGGCAACAATGAATCATACCCTCATATGCTTAAATAATGTATTGAATAAAGATGCCTTTCTGATCCAGAGCCCAAGCAGCTGTTTGGATGTTCCTCTTTGCCATTGTTGCCTTTGGGATCAATAATCCATTGCTCTGCACAATACCTCCCAGTATTTCATCTTTAAGAGATCTCCTTCTCCGCTCCCATCCTGCTTCTCTCTGCGCAATGCAAGTGTCAGAGATAGACTCGCTCGTACATCTTTGTGAGTTTCCATTGTTGACTTAATCTTCTAATGGCCAAAATTGAACTAGGCCTTCTTCCTTAAGATCTCATTTTGTCCCCTTTGCTTTCCTGTGTGAAGAGTGTTTTCATGTTCCTAAGTCACCCTGTGGGTGCATTCTCAGTCTGAAATCATTACTTACTATACTTGAGATTATAATAAAACAGACAAGATGATGTTCATCAGTGTTGATTATTGTGAGGCTGTTTATCATATTCTAGTGTTTCTGTATTGTATTACTCATTTCTGTCAGGTGCTGTACTGTATGCATGTTTTAGGCAAAAAATAAGAACAAATATTCCCTGGCCTAAAATCTTATACTCCAAATTGAAGCACGTCATTAAATAAACTAACTCCTAAGCTCCATGCTGCGGGATGTAATGCAGTTACAATTGCACTGTTAGGAGTCTGCTTTGATGATCCTGTATTTGTTCTGCTGTTCCTTTTTGGTTTTTCTGCTGTGGGTTTTAATATGCATATATACATACATATAAATATAAAAATCATGGTGGATGGCAGTAATAGCACAGGGAGGAACTATATGTCGGGAGTTTCAAATCCTGCTGAAATCAGGTAGTGGTTCTGCTCCCTTCAGTATGCTTTAGATCGTGTCTCAAGAGAGAGAGGCAAGCACCTTGGGACAGAAAGTCCACTAACCAACCAAGCCAGCCAGTTTGCCAGCAACTGTAAAGGACATGGAGGACTAAACTTTCAGAGGTGGTTAATGATGGATATTAGGATGCTACTGGAGAAATTAAATCCATGTTAGTAAATGAGCATCCCTGGGAAAAAAATGTTTGGATCTGAAGCAGCCCACACTACAAGCCGTAGGTGTGTGTGAGGCAGTTGGTGTTTCCTTGCCTGAGCTTGGGAGAAGGAGTGGAAAGGGCTATGGACCCAAGCAGGGGGACCAGGGAGCAGCTCTGGGCGCATGGAAACTTGTTATGTGTCATCGCAGAATTTTGCAAGGGGTTTCTTGGCTTTGCTTTCTGTGAGGCATCCAATGTATGTCTATCCATCATAAAGCAATGATGTATAGATACTCTTGGTGGGTGCACCCGGGACAGAAAGTCCATCTGCATGGGAAAGCACAATGCCAAGCAGACCAGTAGGTCTGTGGTAGTTCGAATGTAGTCCAATGAATTGTGGCCCTTGGACTCAAGCTGTCTTGCAATGGGCCAGCTAATGCCTCTCTGCACCGCAGTGTCATCCTGCCTTCCTTTGCCTTGAGAATGGTGATTGACAGAGGTAGAGGTAGAGGGATGGCTTCCATAGTGTGACTCATTGAGTGTTCCTCAGTGGTGTGAAGGCCATGGCTAAAGTTTTAGATATATGGTTAGAGATTTAAAGATGCCACTCTGGAGTGAAATCTCAATTATTTTTTAACATAAACCAAAGTGCAGGTTATATAACAGAACATAATCTAAGTGCTTATAAAAAATGTAAGCACCATTGCCATCTTGTGGCTTAAAGTTGCTTCAACAGACTTTTACGAATGGATTATATACTCCTGCTGATGTTCTGTAAACATAACACATCTTCAATTAAATAGGTGAATCAAAGTGGCACAACACAGAAACAATGTCCAGACCTGCACATCAGGATCAATTACAGGAGTGGAGAAACAATCCTATTTGTCTAGAAGGACTAATCACGTGGCCAGCCGTCGGGAGCTGGGAGCGCACAGATCATTATTGAATGAAATTACACTAGGCATATTTTGCTCTGTTGAAATTACAGCACATTCTGCAAGAATAAAACTTTTGGGTGATTCTCCATTTTTTGAGAAAAAATTACTTGTGTATAAAGTATGAGCCTGTGACGTTTAAAGCAAATACTACTTAGACTCCAACAGAGAAAATTGTGCTGCTTTTTAAAATAAGTTCTATATTATATAATATTAGATGGAGTGCTACAGTTATATGCATATCTGCAGGAATTATGTTTTGATTTTTTGTTTTCCAGTTTCATGGCTGCCCCTGCAACTGGTCCTCTGAGCACTGTTAGAAATAGGATATAGTATGAAATAGGGAATGCTGTTCTAGATCAGATGAGTGGTCTCTGTGTTTTACACATGAAGCTCATTGGAAACTTAATGTTGAATGATTATTTTACAAATAATTTAATTTTTGTAAATTGTTTAGCCAATTAAATTTTAGGTAACTATGTCAGAGCACCAGACTTCATTTTCTTTTTCTATATTCAGTGTTCAATAGCTAATGAATAGAACTGGGCAGGAAACAATGTCTTTGTCCCACTAAATTGTGATTTTTCAAGACTTCTCCTGCTCTGTGCTTGTCAGACTTCAGACCCACAGGTTTTTTTCAGACTTAGAGGGAGACATTGGCTGTAGGATGGCTGGTAGCCTTGTGTTTATGGCACTTGATCAAGATGCTTACAGCCAAGATGACAGTCCTCAATTGCTGTTCTCATACCCCTGTATGCGGTATAACATTGGTCATTGCTACATAGTTCACTCTTACAGGATTTTTACCTCTGTCTGCTCTTGACCAGAAAGTCCAGCCTAGACAGAAAAAGCTTCTGCCAGTAAGACATTCTCTGTTTTTCCCCATGCAAACTTTGTCTTGGTTTGGGTTTTTCATTAACTGTTTTCTTATGTTTTTATTTAAGAAAACTTCTCAGCTTTAACAGAAATATTGTAAGAAACAACATGTGAACAATTTAAATATGACACAAAAGACTGATGACCAATGACCCGAAATTATAGAGTTCAAATATGAGACATTTTGATCTGTTTACATTTCTGCAGTCTTTTAGTTTGGGAAAACATTAAAACCCCATTCAGGGTTAATTTAATTTTATGCACATTCTGAACTCTCTCTCATATAGATGTCTCATGTTTGTATGTATGATTTCTTAGAACCTATCAAAGCCCAAATTCTATAGATCACACCCATTTGATTAATGTACAGCCATGAATTTACCTTATTCTTCCGAGACAA
Organism: Gavia stellata; assembly: GCF_030936135.1. Classification (NCBI taxonomy): domain Eukaryota; kingdom Metazoa; phylum Chordata; class Aves; order Gaviiformes; family Gaviidae; genus Gavia; species Gavia stellata. Next base: position 43,846,589 of record NC_082595.1, read on the forward strand.
ATGCTGCGATTGTATAACATAGTAATAACATCTGTGATTTTGAGCCTAATGAAGAAAAGAGTATAGCATCTAAAATGTGTAATATTCCTTGAGAGTTTTCTTTTAGAAAATATTTACATTGGTGGGATAGGCTGCACCTCGAACACTGTGTTCAGTTTTGGGCCCCTCACTACAAGAAGGACATTGAGGTGCTGGAGCGTGTCCAGAGAAGGGCGACGAAGCTGATGAGGGGTCTGGAACACAAGTCTTATGAGGAGCGGCTGAGGGAGCTGGGGTTGTTTAGCCTGGAGAAGAGGAGGCTGAGGGGAGACCTTATCGCTCTCTACAAATACCTGAAAGGGGGTTGCAGAGAGGTGGGTGTTGGTCTCTTCTCCCAAGTGACGAGTGACAGGACAAGAGGAAATGGCCTCAAGTTGCACCAGGGGAGGTTCAGGCTGGATATTAGGAAAAAGTTCTTTACTGAGAGAGTAGTGAAACATTGGAATAGGCTGCCCAGGGAGGTGGTAGAGTCACCCTCCCTGGAGGTATTCAAGGAGCGTGTGGATGTGGCATTGTGGGATGTGGCTTGATGGGCATGGAGCTGTGTGGTGTTGGGTGGGTTGGTTTTTGGTGTGTTGTGTGGTTTTTTTGGGTTTTTTGTTTGTTTGTTTGTTTGGTTTGTTTTGGGTTTTTTTTGTTGTTTTGTTTTTTTGGGGGTTTTTGTTTTTTTTTTTTTTGGTTGGACTTGATGATCTTACAGGTCTTTTCCAACCTTAGTGATTCTGTGATTCTGTGATACTGTGATTAATTTAACTGTGAATGCTACAGGGATTCTTGCTACGGGCACCAGTTGCATACTTTTCTGTGAAGGTGACGTTTAGGTTACTTGTAAGGTATAGGTTACATTTTTGTTTTACAATGCCCTATTGAGGATGCAGCCACCATGGCAGGCAAACAGTATACTGTCTGGATTGAACCAAATTGTAATCAATATCTAAATCCAAATATAAAATTGTGCCTATGATTACAGCACCTGCTGCCCCTGGTGTGACACTTAAACATAAGGTACAAGGATGCCAGACCTTCAGTAAGGGGGCCACTTAAGCCAGCTGCTAGGAAACATCACGAAGGATGCCGCTGCCCTCCTGGCAAACAGGAGCTTCTCCCTCCATGTCAGGTTCATTGTAATAAATAAATCTTCTTCCTTTGGCTAGGGAGAAGGAAAAATGGCTTGCTTGCTAGCTAGTGCGCTTCTGTGGGAGGCCCAAGTTATAGATCCTGCCGTAGTAAATATTTGTGTCTCCTACATAGAGTAAACCAGCTTTTATGAGAAAATTTGAGAGTGATTACTGCATAGCGCATCAGAAGCTAGTGGTCAGAATGTGCTCCTAGGAGTTAGATGTTGTAAATCAACATAAGGAAGGATATAAATAAATGTGAGTCTCTCTCATCCCAGGCTTTCTCTCTTCTGCTTTGCTGTGTTTAAGGGCTGATCTGTCAGACACCTAGGAGGTAAAGTAGGCAGCCCTTGTTGATGAACTCTCCTGAGGTCAAAGCTTCTGGTCTTTGAGTGCACTAAGAAGGACGAATGCCAGAAATTTACTTCCTTGGGATTGAGACCTTCTAGTGCAAAGCAGACACTGATTGCAGGTTTGGAGAATCTTTAATTTTTTTCTTCCTTTATCAGTTAGTTCCTTCACAGACCACCTCTACCTAAACAAATATATAGATCTTTAAAAAATGCATCTTGCTGAATTTTACCAATCCCCATTGTGAAATTTCAAGTCTTTTCATCAGTCTCACTAAGACTACAAATAATGCACATACAGTTTGGTCATGTACACAGGAGCCAGTTTACCAAAACTCACACTGAAGTTATGGATATAAAGCTTTAATGGATATTTCCTGACATCCCAATATTCATTGCTAACAGATACTACACATACAAATCCAAAAACAGATGAAAAATTACAGGTTATGGATTAGGCTGTTAAACTGCAAATGTGTGATCTAGACTATAGCCTACAGCCTACAATTTTTGGTCCAACTTTTGAAAGTAGCACATAGCTATAGCGTCGCATGAGCGGATTGGAAAAGAGACTGTAATTCAGAGCCACGCTCATGCTCTGGTTTTTTTCTTAATCTCCTTTCAGTCTCAGCTCTGTTGGCTGGTGTACAGAAGGGGAGATAGAGCTACTCCATATCTCTCACCAATTGCAGGGGACCCCTCGTATATTGTAATACGATGGTGCATTTATACCAACCCTCAGTCACTTCACTGGCTCCCTGCCTTTTGATCGCTTTGCTTAAGCAGAGCCTGGGAAGGTGGAGTCTGTAACATGACAGCATAACGAGTCGCCTGGCCGCAGGAGACGGATGCCAATATGTTTTCTAGGGTATGACATCAGTATCGGTAAATTTTCAAACATCACCCATTGTTATCTTGCGTTCGTTTAGCGATATATTAACTCCAACGCAAGCTGCCATAGATCTAACCCTAGGAGTCTGATTGTGGGTTTGCACCCCATGCTTATTTAACATGCATTTGCTATGTGTCTTCAGATAAAGCCATTAGGCAAAAAAAAAGCCTCTTGGGGAATTGTGCTTTTTTTGTCTGAAGTGCTGCCCAGTTTCCTAGGAAAAGATCCTTGAAAAACATAGGATTATGTAAACATTTCTGTAGTATGTACACATCTGTGTAGTAACTTAGTATTTCAGAACATATCAATATTCTTTACACTTCTCTTTAATGTTTTCCTTTTTTCAGGTGAACAAATGTCATGCTCTGCATTTGTTGGTTAGATATAATTCTGTTGCTAATCCAGTGCCAGAAATTTTTGATGGTTTCCTTGGGAAAAACAGCTACTTGGTATAGTCAAGGCAATAAGGATTTTGGTCCCATTTTTCAGCATCTGATAGTTCATTGCTGTAGAATATGAAGTATCTTCCATTATTTCCCACATTAATATGCCAGTTAGAGGAACAGAAACATTATTGGTTGTTTTCAATATAATCTCATCTATCTATGGCAAAAATATGGCAATGCCAATTCACCTTGTAACACTTAGAAGCTAGTGATTCACCACTGATATATGCGGAAATAAAAAGTGGCTTCAGTTTTGAGGGCAAACAGAATGGGCCATTCTAGCTACTGGCAATCCAGCACACATGAAATATATTAATTGAAATGTCATTATTATTTTTAGAGTTCAAAGGACATTATCTTGCACTGGTGGAACGAAGCTCAAACTGAAGCTCTGATGACATTTTAATCCCTGTGCTACTTATAATATTACTGGGGAATAAGGATTATTTTTTTGTTTTAGCTTAAAACAAATGGGATATTTTAAAAATAAAATTATTCAAATGTGTTAAGTACTGATGCCCATAACCATAATACTGGCCTAGCAGTTTGCTGCAGTCTTAAGAATTCAAATAACTATGTACATAATGCTCATGAGAATTACAGTAACACACACTTTTGTAGGAAAATGGCTAAAAATAAAATTATTAAAAATGTTATTGTAACTGGTCTGTACAGGGGAAAAGGGTTTTAAGTAGCTGTGCATGAGTTACTTTAGAGAAAGGTAGTTATATGCAACAGGATTGAAAAGAATCAGTCAGTGATCTCTGATTCAGATTAGAGAGGAATTATGCCTTCGCTGCAGGTGATGCATTCAGGTCTAGTAAATATAGGCTTCCTTTTAAACTAGGACAACAGGAGCTCCTCCAAAATGCAGAGAAAAAATATTAAAAAAGCTAGCAGTGTATAAGCATTCCATTGTGCATTTTAGAAACCTACAAAACTTAATTTCTTCCTCAAAAGATAACAGATTTTTCATCAGGTTCCTGGAAAGGTGCCATTTTGGAGTCCACATGCTTTTTCTTCCCTCTTTATATCAGAAAAATAATTAAATATTTTTCTTCCCTCCCCCATCCCATCCAGGATAGTGCAGAATTTTGTTGAGTAAAATATGGTCAATTCTGTGCCAATTTGAAAAAAATCCAGTTTTGACATTACCAGGGGTTTTTTTTTGGTTTGGGGTTTTTTTTGTCTCATCTGGGCCTGCCATAAAATTTGGAAATGTGTGAACTTGTCTTTCCAATGAAGTAAGTTGGGGTTTTTTTCCTAATTGGGACACCAGTGTGGATATGGCTACCACTTAAATAGCAAGCAGACCCATTGATATCTTCCTTATAGGGTTCATAACCAGATGGTGGCAAATACCCCACTTCACTCAGATTTCAATAGCTAATCTGTTTCATAAGCCTCAGGATGCATTTTTCAGTGAGCTAAAGATGTTCATAGTTTGATTGAAAAGAAATTAAAGTGCCCTTGCTGAATCAAAGGGCTATTTTTTTACATTTCAAGACTCTCCCACCCAAAAAGCAATACAAATGTGTATACCTGGCCAGATACGATTCTTGTGACAACTGCCTCTCACACATACTGTATTTCACAGAGTCACAGAATCACTACAGTTGGAAAAGACCTGTAAGATCATCAAGTCCAACCATCAACTAACACCACCATGCCCATTAAACCACGTCCCACAACGCCACGTCCACACGTTCCTTGAACACCTCCAGTGATGGTGACTCCACCACTTCCCTGGACAGCTTATTCCAGTGTCTCACCACTCTCTCAGTAAAGAACTTTTTCCTAATATCCAGCCTGAACTTCCCCTGGCACAACTTGAGGCCATTTCCTCTTGTCCTGTCACTTGTCACTTGGGAGAAGAGACCAACACCCACCTCTCTGCAACCCCCTTTCAGGTAGTTGTAGAGAGTGATAAGGTCTCCCCTCAGCCTCCTCTTCTCCAGGCTGAACAACCCCAGTTCCCTCAGCCGCTCCTCATAAGACTTGTGCTCCAGACCCCTCACCAGCTTCGTTGCCCTTCTCTGGACACGCTCCAGCACCTCAATGTCCTTCTTGTAGTGAGGGGCCCAAAACTGAACACAGGATTCGAGGTGAAGCCTCAGCAGTGCCAAGTACGGGGGCACGATCACCTCCCTGCTCCTGCTGGCCACACTATTTCTGATACAGGCCAGGATGCTGTTGGCCTTCTTGGCCACCTGGGCACACTGCTGGCTCATATTCAGCTGGCTGTCAATCAACACCCCCAGGTCCATTTCTGCAGGGCAGCTTTCCAGCCACTCGTCCCCAAGCCTGTAATGTTGCATGGGGTTGTTGTGACCAGAGTACAGGACCCAGCACTTGGCCTTGTTGAACCTCATACAATTGGCCTCAGCCCATCGATCCAGCCTGTCCAGATCCCTCTGCAGAGCCTTCCGACCCTCGAGCAGATCAACACTCCCGCCCAACTTGGTGTCATCTGCAAACTTACTGAGGGAGCACTCTATCCCCTCATCCAGATCATCAATAAATATATTAAGCAAGACCAGTCCCGAAACTGAGCCCTGGGGGACTCCGCTTGTGACCGGCCGCCAACTGGATTTCACTCCATTCACCACAACTCTCTTTCTTATTTCACAGAGTTAAAGCAGGCTTTCACTAGCAATTTGAAAGGGAGTTGCTACTGCCTCACAAGAAAACCTGCCACTACCTTTTCTGAAGTTACAAAAATAAAAGTAGACCATCTTTAAAATGAGGCATCTATTAAGTGGAGAAATGTAGGGTGAATTCTTAATCCCGAAAACAAGGAAGATTTCCAGCAATTTTTAGATAATCGTATTTTCTCAGAGGTGTGCTCTGAAAAATTTCTTTCTATACTGAGGACTACATCTTAAACAGAGAGTGATATGCTGGTGCATGCTATATTAACTCTCAGTTCTGTGGGTTAACTTCCTTCTTGTTTGTTTTTCCTAGTGAACACAAGACATTGCAGGATGCTGAATATTGCCCAAGTATGCACAAATTACTGAAAATCTCAATCCGATAGATTTAGAAATTGACACAAAATTGTTCTTCTGTAAATAGGGTTTGGGATCACAAGTGATACAAAAAGAAACTACCACTTTGCTTAGAAAAAAGTCCATTTATAGTCCATGAAAAATATGCTTTATTGAAAGGGTTCAGCTGCTGAGACAGAGCAGAACACCAAATTACCTCGATCATTTACCATTGCAGACCTTCCTGAAAGGCTGCTACAAACAAAACAGAAGTCTCCTCCCATTTCTTTGTTAATGTCTGCAAGAAACTAAGTCACAATTTGGGTAAGGGACTTCCAGAAACAACTGGTGTAAATGCATTTAATTTGAAATGCAGTTTCAACTATCAACTTGTACCTTTTTCAAAAGCAGTTTTTTACCTTAAAATGTACATTGTTTTGCTGCTCTGACAACTGGAGTCTTTACTTGCAGTGCATATTAAGAATTCAGATAGCAGATATGTAATGTTCCCAGGCATATTTTTAATGGAAAGTGAAATGTTTTACTTGGCCGAGCTTTGGATGAACTATATCAGTTTTGGCAGGCTGATGACACCAAAGAATTCTGAGTCAATATACAAAGAAATAATTGGGGGAAATATAACTTATGAGCAACTTACTGTCACACTGATTTTCTTGTGTCTCTTTGGTTCAATAATTTGCCAAATTTAAGAATTACTTTCCTTTTTATCTCCATGTGATTGTAAGGGTATGTGTGATAGTCACCCATGTCCTCTCAGCCACAACTTTTGTGAAAATGTATTACTACAGTGGGATCAGGTCATCATCCATCCAAGAAGTCTTAAACATCTATTCATTGACATATTTTAGACCATTTTGAACCCATTCTGTTTGAAGTGTTACTCCCTGGTAATTTCTCCTATTTACAAGTATAAATTGGGTCATTGGCTGTTTCATATTGCCCACTGAAAGATGCTTAGTACCGTAAGTTTTATAAAGTTAATGTCTTTGCTGTAAAACAAATAACTTGTATTCACTTTTGATAGGGAAAATTTTCCAACAATTATAGTATTAAGTGCTTTAACTTCATTGCCTTTATTTAACTGACTCAGAGGCAGTTCACTTGAAGAATGAACACTGATTTCATCACCACTGCTGGAGGTATAAGCTTGAATGAACCCTTAGAGTAAGAGCTGAGCCAAAACACTGGACTATGCATGTGAAACAGTTTAACAATGCTTATTAGGAGGATGCATTTTGTCTCTTTATCTAAATAATGCTAGTGAGGAAGAAATACATCATGGCTTGGCATGTATAAGATTTTAGGGAAATAATTTACCCTTAGTGTGCGGAAGCCATGAGAAAACTATGCAGCCTGTCACAAGACATTGCCAATAAACCATTAAGCTATGTTATACCATCATTTATTCTATGAATGATATTTATTCTACCTACCTCCAAAAACATTTTAAAGGCAGAAAATGTGTCTCAGTGCTAAGTGTCTTCTTGTACTTGAAGACATGGACTTGCTTCCTATTTTGCCCCAGGTTTGCTGTCTGATCTTGGGAAAGTCATTTAGGCTCTGTGGCTTAGTCTTCCACCTTTAACAGTTCCTAAGTCCCAAGAGGTGATGAAAGGTGTTTGCATTTAGTGCTTAGAATCGCAATGGGTGGCACCTTTGTCATGCTGTGGCATGTCTAAACCTTATCTTGGTCCTTGAGCTAGCATTGGAGTTATATATTTACCATAGCCTAAAATAGGAGGTCTGAATATGCTCTTTTCTACCTGCTCCCCCTTTAGAAGATCTCCATAAGGGCCCATCTTTGGACTAGCAAAGCAGCAAGAAAAAAATGAAATTTTTTTTTGTCCATTTGCTTATAAATTGAAGCTCTCTTGGGAAAGCTTTTCAGTTGAAAGGGAAAAGAAATGGTAACAAATATATTGAAAATGCTTCTAAACCTGGTCTATGCATAGAAGTACCTTAGATTAAACTGCAATGTTATCAGCCTTTACTGAACAAGAAACAGCGCTGTGCATCTCATCAGTGGACTGGCAGTCTCCTCTTTCTGATGACAGATATTTCTTGTTTCCAAATCAACAAGATGAGAATGCCACTAATGAGGAAACACTGTTCTTGCAGGTTGGCTTTTGTAAACGTGAGAGTAGTTATTTGCATGAAGCAGCAAAAAGAAACTGAAGAAGAGATGAGTAAACGAGGCAGAGTGTACAGACACAACCTATGTGGAGCTGTGTATTTTGTAATACTAAGTGAATATTAATATCTGTTGTGTATTTCTCTGTGGTTGAGAAATGCTTGTAGTTGAAGACATGGCTGCATTACCTGTTCCATGGATATCACTAGTACATATATTTATTTGCACGTAGCAACTCTAAGGATTGTTTCTTAAGATATATTTTGATTGTCTTTTGGTCATGCTAATAAGTAGCTGCCTCTTCCTACTTTTAAATGTCTAGATCAAATGAAGGTAGTAGATTAAGCATCGCCACTCTGATCTTAATGCAATTTTTGTACATGTACTTCTGCAAATTTTAGTTCAGAAATTGTCAAAAGAAACTTTTTTAACATTTCTTCTGGATCTGTTTCTGAAATACATTAGTGTGAAAAAGAGGGGGCAGCAGATTAATTAGGGAGTAAGTGAACCAGTTAATTAATGTTACAATTAAATCTGCCTGAGGTATGCTTATAGCATCCATGGTACTTTTCAAGTAATGCAAAAGTGTTTGCTCTCTCCCCCCTTCTCAAAGCTCCACTGAAAACATGACTTGTCTGAAACAATGCTCATGTGAAGTTGGTCAGAATGAGGTAGCCGAGTGAGTTACCATGGTGTCAGAATTTTTTTGCATCCTATGATAGGGCTATTCTACTGTTCACGGGACTGAAACAAAATAGAAAATTTGTAATTATATACAATATGCTGCCAAGAGATCAACTTTGTTGCTTTTGGCAATCACTAATGATTTTTTATTTTGCAAGAGCAGCATAATGTTTTATTTCTGCCCCCATTTTTCATAAAAAGTTAATTTGCATACATTTCTGCAAGAGTGAACCATGTTACTATGGGAAAAAAAACCTCTAAGAATCATCTGAAACAGAGAGAATTTACCATAAGTAAAAAAAAAGGACAGAAAATGTGAAATACAATCATATAATACATTTCAGGCCCAAGCCTTCATGCTGAAAAAAAGGTTTTTCTTTTCTCTGATGGTAAATCAGGGTCCTGTTTTGAGTGTCTGGTCATCACAATGTCGTCTGGGGACTAAATCCACATAGATGAGCTAGGATCAGTACTGAGCTCCGAACACATGCTCCCCATGGCTGGTGATGTCCCCAACATGGTCCACAAGCTCCACGTCCAGCACAACCTGACCCTGGGATTTACTGAGGCCAGAGAAGCAATGCAGCAGCAAATATTGGAAAGAGTGCTCTTAGATCCTTCTCTTCCAAAAATAGTCACTTCAAGCTCTGGGCTGGGAGCAGCCGCCCTCCTGGTCCTGGATTTCAGCACTTTAATCAGACCCTGTCATCGCCACACAAACCTCAGGAGGCAGCAGCAGCAGCAATCCTTCCTAACTCTGTACTGATGGGATTACAACAGTCATGAGCCTGACCATTGTACTCCGCATTTCTTATCAGGGTCAGAGCCATACCTTTGTTTCTGGACATTCAGAAGGATACAACCTGGGCTCGAAGGGATTCCTATTTATTTATTTATTTATTTATGGTCTAAAGATGAATGCAATGAGTTGGAGTAAAAATCACTGGAGGGAGGGAGGGAGAACAATAGGCTTGGCAGCCTCAGGAAGGTTACAGTATTTCACATCTCTCCATGGCAGTACATTTTAACAAGCAAATGAAGATACCCACTTCTGTCTGTTCATTTGAGAAATGGGGTAAAGGGAGAGCAAGTCCATTTTTCTTTTTTTTTTTTTTTTTTTAAACAGAAGCAAATGCAGTATGTGTTTCTGTTGGTATTGGTCAGTGCCCAGGTAGAGATTTGTGAAGCACATTGGTGAACCCACCAACCAGCACAGTCTGCTCCAGCACATGCACTCCCACTGGTGTGATGTGGGAGAGGTCACAGAACTGCAGAACATCCACTCAGGAGCCGTGTCCCAGTATGCTATAACACTGACACAGCATAACTGCATCTACCCCCATCCAGGATGGCCTGGCACAGGAGCTTCAGAGCTGCAAAATCTGCTTAAGCCTTGGGCCTGTACCAGTGTCCAGGCAGTAACTTGGACAGGGTTTTACAGCTGAAGGGCCTGAGCCCCTCTTCTCTCCAAACAGTAAAGAGATCCTGCTCACAAAACGTGTTTCCAAATTTGCCCTTCTTTCTTATATTCTTCACAATGTTTACTTAAAAAAGATAAGCGGATGTCTTAATGTGGGCCTTAAACTATTGTAATACCATAACCATGATTATTTGCGATGCTTTTGTCAGAGGTGACAGTTTTACTCTGTAGGAATGTCTAAAATATAGATACGAACAATTGGGTAGAGCAAGAATGAATTTCACTCATTTCACTAATCTCCCTTCCACTGCACCTAAAAGGTTGCCACAACTGTTGCCAGAACGATGCATAAGTCACAAGAGAACTAAAGGCAGCTACATAAGAAAAGATCAAAAAGACCAAAATACTAATATTTAAAGGGAATTTGAAAAACTATTAAAAAACCAAAATCCTTGAAATTGCTATACTTTGTGCTTTCATCATTTAGAGCAAAATTTTAATTGCCTACTTACAGTCTCCAGGTCATTTCCCCGCTGTTTAAGCCTGTGATCCAGATCATTTTCCCCCTGCTGATCCCTTTCTCTTTCCACTGGGAACTAGGGCTGTAACTCACCCTGACCAGTACAACAAAGCAGCTTGTCTTTCGAATGGTGAACCAGGCGGTGGTGATATGGCCATATTTTAGCAAGGCTTTCCCTGCAAAGTTCCCATTTGATTGGGATCCCAGAGCATGAAAGAGCCTGTAGAAAGGAGAAGCAGAGCCTGCAGAAATAATTTCTGTCCGAGCACAGCCCCTTCACGTGCCTTTCCTGGGTTCATCTATGCGGAGAGGGCAGAGCAGCCCCACGAGCTGCCCCCGGGACCGTCAGTTCCCAAGGGCCCGTGTGTCCCCTCACCACTGTCCCAGACCACCATGAGCGCAGGGCAGGCACAGCGGCCCCACTTCAGCGGATGTGGAGACTGAATGGGCTGTCTTCAGTTTTATTGCCAGTTCTGCCACCTGCCTTTTGTAATCTGAAATTACTTCTATGGATATCTGCTCTGTCTGCTCTCATCTGCCTCTTCTGCATGCATTGCAAGGTCGTTGGGCCAGGGCGTGATCTGCAGATGTTTGGGCTACACTCAGCATGTTGGGGACACTTGGGCTGCTATAATAAAATTCTTCTCATCCTAGCTTTGCCCTTGCTTCAGTAAGGAATTTTGAGATTTGCCTTCCAGTCGGGTTTTCCACAACCCTGGGTTTAAACAGATATACTCATAAAACTGGTTTTCAGAATTTTTTTTTTCTAGATTGATACAGACTGAATGGACTTATCCTTCTCCCTTAGGCAACTATCAGAGTAAGCAGGAACTGGTTGTTTGGAAACTGAATCCTTACAGCTTGTATTCAACACGTTATATTTCATGTATTCCCACTACTTGGCTATTGTTTTTCATATTTTAACACTATTTTAAAAGGAAATGTGCGTTTTATGACAAGTAAAAGGTGTGAATGACTGAATCAATGCCATCATTGATTTCACTGAAAACAGAATCAAATGCTCAATCAAACTGAAGGCCTTGGAACCTAATCCTGCAGACTTCATTCAGATTAAATCCCTGTTGAAAACACTAGGGAATTTGGCGTAAGCCTTTCATTATCAGAAACTTAGATTTACATTGCAAAAGCCATTGCAAGACTGCTACTGGCAATTAAATCTGCTCTTTGCCTGGGATAAAGTCTTAATACAAATTGTTTAAACTGAACCTGTTTTAAATATATGTTAGGAGGGATTAGGACAGGTTTGATTATGTACCTAAAGAACAGATAGGGTGCATCTCATACAATTTTGTGCTATGTCAACAAAATAGTACAACTAGAATTTGTGCAAAATATAATTCACAACTAAGGTAACAATTCATTTTGTGGGTCAGTGTAGCCATATTTTATTTTCAGATCCACCAGTCCATGCGACATTAACGATTAACTTAATGAATCTGTAAACTGGATCTTTTACTCATACATGTTCCATAGGAGAGTTTTTGTATATTCAAGGTACTTTTTGTTAATTATTTGTTTATGTTCTTGGAAGTATAATTACATTACAAAAATATAAGATGGCTATAAATCTTATTTGATTTAGGTAAGGAGGAAATGGCTAGTTAGTTGAAAATAGGTTTTACTTAAGCAACAGCTCTGAAAGAAGTAATTTTTGATTACACAAATGGCACAAAGCAATCTGAATGTTGTTCCTCTATTGTAAATCACAAACTATTGCAACTACCTATACAGATTGTAACACACCCTTAGTGTATGCACACTGATGAGAAGCATTTTTGCAATAAATACACTTTGCATATGACATTTAAAGCAGTTGATTAAGGGAAAGAGATAATTAAAAGTTGATAGAAGTGTTGGATTTCCATTTATGCACTTTCTATGTTTTATAATTACATTAGTGTTATACAAATGTATTCTACCATTCCTGCAAGTATTAGGACTGACTTACTAGATTACTTGGAGTGAAAATATTTTAAACTATCTCTTGAAGCATGTTTCTTGATATGAAAGCCTAAATATTTTCAGAGGTAGTTTTATTTGTTAGTGAGTGCACTTGCCAGCATAGACTTAGAACATGACTAAAGGGTATCTATGAAAAAGACATGGTCAGGTGCGTCCTGGTGCAGTGAATGCTAATATGCCTTCAGTAGAAGCACATTATGCTTTTATTTCTGACTTTACACTGAATTATTTACACCTTCAAGGCAGCTGATTGAACTGCAGCATCAGTCAATTAGCAAATCAAAAATTTATATGATTCCAATTTAGCATGGAGTCCTTCTCTCTTTTTTTTTCTTTTTAGATTTTCACCCTGACAGTGACAAATTACTCCTCTGCTGGCTGAGATTGGAAATTAAAAGCATTTAGAGTTGCTCATGCATTTATGCTAATGAGAACTTCTGATATGATTTGCATGCAAAAGAGGACAATCTGAAAGCTCATCAGTTTTTCATGCTTCTGCATTTTGATGTAGTAGGATTTTTTTCTGTTTTCTGCAGAGCAGAAAAATTTTTCTTGGGGAAACAATACTCTATGTGAACAAAAAGAATTTTTCTTTTAAGTCAGAAAGTTCCTATTTTTTTTTTACCCTCCAGATTCTTGTCAAATCATTTGCTTTGCTGTTTCAGAACTGCAGCCCACATTCATTAGCATTTTAGATGTTTATCAAAGGAACGATCCAGTATCTGCCATGCAAGATTATAGCTCAAGCTTCATTTTAAATTCAGCAAGAAAAAAAGACCCGAGGACAGATGAGAAGAGGGACGTGCACTCTGACAATCTTCTTCACAGATACACTCGAATTAATCCTATTTAGAGCAAAATTTGATTAATCACCAGAGGTGGCAGCTTTAAGTTTAGTGAAATAGTTAACTCTGACAAATTTTGGGGACTTCTTTGGCACAGCCTTTCTGGAATGCAAATAAAGAAGCCAGGCAACACAAATGAGACAGCAGATACCTTCAAAATTAATTTTTTAAAAAGCTCTTGTTTAGTAAAGAGATTGCTGGCATTTTTAGGTGTTTAATTTTGCTCTCCAATTTGCCATAACAAAAGACAACATGGCAAAGAAGGGTCTGGAGGTAACAGAAAACATCAGTGTATTTATTTTGCTTTTGCCGTACATGATTTTTTATATTGCAGGTAGTATAATTAAAATAATCTGCTAAGTAAAGGACGAGAATTGTTTCCTGATTGTCTGCCTTGCTTGAGAAGGTAGACCAGGTTATGTCTGTGTATGTTTGAGTTTTTGTGAATGTACAGAGTTTTTGTTTCAGAAATGATCTTTTTGACACTGGTAATTTGAAAGCTCCTAACCATTTTCCTGTGTTTACAAAAATTTTTGGTACTGTAGTACTTGCTGAATGTTAGCATAATCCAATAATTCTTTGAGCCCCCAAAAGCTACTATTTAGAGTTTTAATTGTAATTATTCATTCTATCTTATCGTTCAGTTGATCAAGTTGCAATGTATTGTTTAGTAGAACAAAGGCAAAATATATGTGATATGTCTGTTTCACATCTGAGTCAAAATTAAGAAATGAAATTCAGATCATAACATCTTCAAACCATCTTCCAGAATACACTTTACACTTTGGATCATTTTTTACCCCAAGATACATGCAGCAGCACTGAAGACTTGCTGGGTTTCAGAGGTGTCACAGAATAGAATTTCACCCATTGACTTCACTGGCATTGCAGTGAGGTACTTCACAACCAGCGCATTGTATGCTCAAAGACAGTTAACAGGTGTATACTATGCTTTGATAACATCTCCTGTCTTAAGGCAGTATTCTTGCTTCATGTACTTGAAAATAAAATGCCCATTTCATCTATAACTGCAGCAGTTCCCCTTTTTCTTCTGCTTCATTGATCCCTGGTTCATGGAGTAGGTATCTTACTTCATCCCTTGATGAGAAAGAGAGGGGTGTGGTAGGGTAATCATAAAAGGGGAAGCAGAATGAAGAGTCAAGAAAGGAGATTAGGACAGAAAGGGCCATGCAATATCACAACTCGGCCTTGCCTGTCCTCTTTGGCACGCTAGAAGTTATGGTACAGTGGAAAGAACGGAGCTACCTAAAATCTCCCCAGCCCTTAAAGCCAAGTTTGCCTGCAACCACCACCATTAAATCAAATAAATGGCTTCTTGTCCTTGCTTCAGACCGGCATCTCGGTATCACCATTCAGCCCTGCTTCTTTCAACAGCCAGCTAAATGGCTTTCTCATTTCACAACTCTAGAGGTGCCAGGCCAAAATATTTCACTGGAAGTTCTTCCTCCAAGTCAGGCGCTTTGCAGCTGCAGCTTCTGATTTTAACTCTCTGAGGTTTTGAACTTTTCAAACAGTTGATGTGCCTTACACAATAGATAGAAGTCCGTCTTTCTTCTCCCTCACCCATTTCTGAGCTATGCAAGTGACATGTCCTTGGCCATTAAGATTAGATCTCAATGACAGTGACTGTCTTTCCACTTTCTTTCCACATCCATAGGAAGCCCTCAGGCTCTGTGGAGGCTTCTCTGTTACAGTAGATGCACACAAATGGCTCAGAGGCAGTATCAGCAGGGAAGCAGAAAAATCTCTGCTTGCCAATATCTATTAAGACAGGGAACCTTGAAAACTCCATGAATATGATGTAAGGCTTACATGAAGTTCTTCCTTCACCAAAGTCTTCATGTAACACAGGCTAAAAGACAGTGCCAGAAGAATGAATTATTTTTTCCCTTTCTTCTCTCACAACTAGATTTCATTTGTCAGGGTTATGTTACTTCTTACTGAATGACTCTTGGATTGCACAGACTGAACACTTTCATGTGTCTTGCTTTGCTATCCTTCCTGAAAAGCCCTGCTAAGATAACCTACCAAAATACTAAGTGAAGAACATGACACCTAACTTGACACCTCATGCAATGTGAGTTGTCTCGAGCCTGTTTCCTAACCTCTGCTGAAATTCTCTTTGTCTGAACATAGAATCAAAGATCTCCTGAACCGAAAATCTACTTTTTATGTTCCCCAAAAGAATTTATAAGCCCAGAATTTTCTTTTATCCTTGCAAAGATAGGCGCATTGCCTATTCTGAATACACTTCTCTTCAGCAAGAGGATTTGCAAAGGCTTCCATTTGAAGACATTCTCAAGTTGTAATTGCCTTGGTTTTGAGTGAGGTGTTTTTGCTTCATCATCCTCAATGATCATTGCCTGTGGTAAGGACAAGTTTTAGCTCTTCAGATTTCTTTTTCTAAATTGCTCCTCCTTGATTCCAATTGAATAGCTGAGATCCTTGAAACCAAAGATTACAACAAACAAAAATAATAATTTTGGAATAATTTAGATGCCATCTTAGTGTCCCAACATAATGCAGTTAGTTTCTCATCAATGGTAAGAAAACGTCAGTCTTTATAATTTACAGTTCATGTATATTAAGCTCTATCTCTTTCACTCTAATGGCAAAACATCATTTTCATAGGCTCCTCATGACCTATTTTTGGAGGCAAGTCACCTTTGTAAATCACCTTTTGTCCTTCAGGGAAATAGGCTATCAAAATGTATTGTAAAAGAATTCAGAAGCCTCTGATCTGGAGGTGTCATTCATCTTGCATTATTTTGGGAATGATCTTCTATCTTCCTCCTGGTCACCTCTTTGTCAGTACAGATTCTAGCTTGGCAGGCTGATGAGTTCAACTGGGACATCTTTTGAGCCCTGAAGTTGATTCTCTTCATACGTTCATATGCTGGTGGACAGCCTTCCTTAAAGTTAGTTCAATGATCTACCATATTTGTTTCCAAATGCAGCAAATGAGCCATAATTACCTTTGTGAACAGAGAGTGCTTCAACCATTAAAACTGCTGTCCAATGCTCTAATTGTAGCCATCATCCTATGTTCAGCAGGGAGCTGGGAATATTTGACTATAAATTTACCTGTCTGCTTGCAACATACCATCAGAAATTTGCTCTACAGTCACTTACTCTTCCCGGAGATTTCCAAGCACTTGCCATTTCCCATTTATAGACCAATTTAGGTCAGTTATTGCTGAATTTTATGTGTGCCAAAAACTCTGTATATAGATTTCTATCTGGTCTGCTTCTGTAGTGGACTTAACTGCCAAATTATTTGCTTTCTTCTCTTCTGGTAGGAACCACAATGTTGCAAATCCTTATTGTCTTCGCAACACACAAAAGTAGAGTATGACAAAAGGAATTACTGGGAATAATTTTCCATTCTTCAGTTTACATCTTAACACCAATGTAGACAAAGTCATGAATAGTTATAGGAAGTACTTTAGAAGTGTTGCATTATATTGCCATGTTCTCTGTGTGAAACTCCCCTTGAAGTCAATAAGAGTTGTGTATGCTATTCAGTGGCATAATCAGGCGATAAATTATGAAAGCTCTGCAAACACCAAACATAACAAGCCACAAAAACCCGACATTAACAAGTGACAAAAATACCCAGTGTTATGCTAGTAAAAGACTTAAAGCTAATAGTTGTGAATGTGATAAAATTCTTATGGCTGGTATGATTTGGCAACCACTAGCAAACACGTTAGGAGGAGAAGCACACCTTGCACACCTGCCTATTGCAGAGTTTCCAGCCTCTTCCACTCAGACAGTGAATCTCAATTGCAACTGTGATGGAAAACAGGGCTGAAAAAAGATTTGCATGCTCCAGCATTGCAGCACTATTCTGCTCCAGGACTCCTCATACATGGCTTTCTTGGGGCTCAATTTTAATTTTCAAAAGTGTCTAAAACAGATCTAACATAAGATAATATTTTAAGTCAGCGGTAACACTACATGTTTGAAATGTCCTTCCAGAAACTTCGCTTCAGGAAAAGCTGGTTACAAAAAGTGCCTTTGAAAGTATACTTTTTTTCACAGTACGTATTAAATAAAATGTTGAAATAGATTTTTCCAAAATGACCGCTATAAGCCTGTAATCCAAAATGGAATTTACTAAAAAATTCAGAAGATCTTGACACTTACAAAAGGGACTGAGAAATGTGAGCCTTCTGTTGACTAAAAGTGACATTCTGAAATTGTTCTCTCAGATCTTAAAAGCCAATTAAGAATAAACAAAGGATCCCAGAGGTCTGAGATTGCTCTAGGCTTTGGAGCTGAGTCTAACTTACAAGAAACAAGATCTTTGTCGAATACAGCCCTGCTTGTCCTTGGAGTATTTATAATGGCAAGATGAATGTGTGCTGAGATGCTGCAGCTGTTATCAGAAGCAAGCAGTTTATCACAAAGCAAAGGAAAAACGCTGTCATTGCAATGGTTCTTCCACCTTCCTGTTCAGGGGATGCACTCATGGTGCTCCTTGGACAGTAAAGGTTTCTGACTGTCACTATGAAAGCGTCCTTCACCGTTTACTGAGTAATTCTGAAGCCCAGGCTATAAAAGGGTGTGTGGAACTCCAGCCGCCCCTGCTTTTAGAGCAGTGGCAGACTGGCCAAAAATCAATTGGGATGATTCAGCCTCTTCCGACACTTGCTATTTTTATTTGGTTTTGGCTAGAATTAGTTGAGGCTACTTTCAGGTTGTTTTATTTGAAAAAAGACTAATGTCCACTTCCTGCTCACTCTTCCTTATTGCGAAAAAGAAATAACATTGCAGAACAGGTTTCAGTTTTCCAATATCCTCCACTCCTTCCCCAACAACAGTAATTGAATTACCAGGGAGGCGCTAAGTTCTCTTGTCAGGGTTAAGGATGGATGGCCAGTGGTTTCCCCATTAGCTCCTGCCGCATCTCAATGAGTCAGCTTGCTCTAGGTTTGAATACCACTTGGAGAGGAAGAGTGCTCAACAGAAACAGAGGAGGAAGGGCTCCATGGAAAGGGCAAATAAATCCTATCTGGGCTTGTTTTAAACTGTAGCTGGTGCCATAGATACCATGTAAGACTTCAGATCTGAAAGCCAGATGCAGCCAGCATCCCGTTCTGCGCCAAGTGGGCTGTCACTCCAGACCAATGAATTGTGCCACCAAAGGACACAAGGCTTGACCTCCCTCCTTCCAGGCCTTCTTGCTCCTCCTTCCTCCAGGGGAGCAAAGGAAAGGGTCGTTTTGGGAACAGTGAGCAGGGAAAAAGCTAACAGGAGGCAGGGGTGAGCCCCCGCCATTTGTGGGTAAAGGTATGCTCTCTTGTTGGGAAGGTCCTTCTACGCATCTGAAATTCTTCTCTCCCCTCTTTGGCCTCACTGTCGCACGGTTGAGCTCTCTGTTTGCAGGAGCTGTCACTCCCATGATATTTTGGTTTCACTTTAAAAATGTGATTTTGTAGGCAGATGATAAGTATTTTTCATTTCTGGCAAAATCAAGGGCTCTTATGGAAAGAAAGCACTGTAGTAAATACTGGTTTCTGATCATTTATCTTTTGTGTGCAGAAAAAAACATAGAAGTGTATGTGTTCTTCATTGATATTCATTTGGTCTTTCATGAGTTACTTAATTTTCTTCAAAAAAATAAAAGGAAGATGGAGGGAGAAGGGAGATAAATTATATAATTTTCACAAAATATTTCATAGATGGGGATTTTTTTCCAAAATTCAGTGGTGTGGACAGCAAGAAAATGTCTATTACTGTGTTAGCAATTACAGAAGCACTCTCCTTCAGCCTACATTTTCAAAAAGACAGTGTACATTTTTCATGTCTGAAGAAAATTATTGTGGACATTTAGACAGCAATAGACTTAGACTTATAAGCAGGTTCTACATTTACTTGAATTACTTTTATGTGTGCCAAGACAAATATGGCTTACCTCTGTATTTCTGTTTACCATTTACTGGTTTATACTGTCACAGTAGTTGTTTTATGTGGAAGGGAACATGGAGCATTTTTTCCTGTTCCGCTGCATGTGCGTAGTTGGCCACAGCTTTAATGCATGTACTTCATAAGCGCTCCTGAACAGACTGGAAGGCCAGAAATGTAATACAGCACTAGAACTGGACACATGTGTGACTGCTTATATTTCTCAAAATGTACTTCATATCTCCTCCAAGGTAACTTCAAGCCTACTCCAAGATACCACTTTTTATCATCCTATTTCCAGGACATGTAGATTCATCTCAGCATTTGGTGTTAGGTGCTGCGTGTCCAAGCTGTCCAGAAAACAAAAATTCCGTTTTATGAAAAAAGCGAGGCTTTTGAAGTTGGTTTTGTTCAATATTTGGATAAAAACGAGATCTTCAGAAATTTCTTACAAAAATGGGATGGCAAGTCTGGGCCATCATTCAGTTGCCAACAGTTCAATGGTTAGCCCACTCACCTACTTAGAGCATTGACATTACTTTTGCCCTCTCCCACCCCATGGAAGGGTTGCTTGATGTTTGCTCTCGGACTGGTGGATGCTCTCCTCCCAAGTAGGGCCTGAAAAACTTTACAGAGGTTTCATTTTGTTACAATGTCCCGGCCAACTCTACATCATTAGCTCCAGGCTCATTGCTCTGACTTTTGGAGGGTCTTCCACAGACATCCTCACAAAGGTATTTCATACATGTGTATTCTCAGAAAGAGTCTTTTATGAAACTTCTGATGAAAGCTTCCTAGAGCTACTCAAGATCTTGGTTTTGCTTAGTACAGTTTAGATTCGATTCTTCCCCAATCGTTTTCTAGGTGTCCCCATAGAATAATCTTTCGAAGGCATGCTCAGAGCATGATTTGTCATCTGGTTTCTAAATCACTCCAGCAAAGCTCCTCTGCTCTTCGTGAAGTTGACGAGTCATTTTGCACATGTTCTTTACCTAAATGAGATATATTACTCTGAATCAGGCTCATTGTCCCCAGTAAAGGGGTAGGAGTGCTCATTTTATATATTCCCTTCTTGAATTTATGTAACTCTATAGCTGAATACAAGTTGTTGGTTAGTTTGTAGGGACTATTTAATGAGTAAATAGAATAACGGTGAGAGAGATACGCTTCATCTGTATTTATTTTCTGACATAGCTGACAGCTAGAGTGATATCTTCTCCTTCTTTCTTCTTTTGTTACAGCAGTACTAATCATACCACACAGAGACACATTTGTCATTATATGTAATTATGTGCAATGTGTTTACATTATAATATTTTATATTGGAGAGGCATAGGTTTCATAATGTTTCTACTCCCAGTTCCTTTCTGCTACAGATTATTTCGGTTTATGCATATTTATAAATGATATTTAAAAGTACAATAGCACATTAATTTTAATAAAATCGTGATTTGGAAATAGGAGCAACTAGAGAACTGATCTAGATGACTACCTAACTTCTGACAGAGGGGCAGCATTTTGTTAGTGCATGGGAAGCTTTCCTTTGGCTCCTTTAAAGTACAGAGAGCAACCACAAGTTATTAGGAAAGGCTGCTGTTTCTTATGTGATTAAATCAGGTCTGATCAAACCTTGATCTTTCAGAAACCTCTTGAAAGACCTGTTCCTCTGTGGACCTGTTACTAATCCCGACAGCAATGTGGTTTTACCCCCCTCTCATCACCTCCCTTTTTTCCACTTCCTCCCCCTTTTTCTCCGACCCAATTAGCAGATTAGCCAGCAGGCTGTGAAGCCTGAAGAAGTAGAAATTAAATGGACTTTTATCACATGCCAAACTAACTAACTGTGGAGTTATCCAAGAGCACAGCCATACCCACAGAGAGTCCCATCCTTAAGGACCCCCAAGGGTGGGTCAGGAAATCAAAGGTGCCATCAAAGACTCCTTTCGAAGTTATGACACTATCCTCCACAAAATTACTTCCCAGTGGCGTATGGATGAGGCCCTGATGGAGTGGTTAGGTGACATGCTGTGGGTCCAGCAGCAATGGGAAAGTGAGGGGCTGTGTTAGTGTAGCCGACCTAATGAGAGTGCGTTACAGGGCTGAGCAGCGCAGGTGAGAGGCAGAAACCAGTAATAACCACAAGTCAAGCACAGTTCCTACACGTGCTGCCATCAGCAGAAGAGAGAAGATATTTAATTGTGGGGTTTTTTAGCTGTGTAGTTGCAAGTGGGGGTCATATGACAGTGCTGACAAAGAAGACGTAGTTAGTAGGTTTTAGCAGGTTGAGGTAAACTTCATTATTTAGGCAATAAACGTATGTTCTAACTAGAGCCATTTTTCTATGTTGCTATGTTACCACACATTAATTACCATTCTTTTAGTAGCACATTGTGATAAATATTTTATCTACATGTGAAAGCATCTTCAGAGGTCACTTTTGTACAATTCAGGCAACTTGTAGAAGATGTACAAAGGTGAAAGATCTGCACCACTTTAGCCAGGTCTCAGTAGTTGTTTCAGATCTTATTTTGTATAAAATACAATACGTGATTATTGTAAAGAGGGTAAAATGGTGGACCAGGCTGATATACACTACATGAGCTACTCTTAACGGTAAAGAACAGTTCTTAAGGTTGCTGAACTGTTTGGGTTTGAAAAGATTTTGGGATGTACTGTATAAAGTACAACTCCATAAGGTTGCTTAAAACAAGCTATTTCTGCACTTGAAGAAATGATTGTGACTGGGGAAAGCAAACATTTTGCCTGCACAAAAGAGGATCAAGGAAAGGGGGGGGCACACCAGCTATTGGACTGCCATGGAGCTGCTCACCCCACACCTTCTGGACTCTGGCATAGCCCTATGATCCATCACACACTTTGAATATTTTCACCTCAACTTTAGAAGATCAAATGTCTGCCCGCATACAGAGAATTGTACCAATGTGAAGTTTGTTTCTGCACACACAACAACTGACAGACCTGCTCTATCTGTCCCATTGGTTTCCTCTGACTGTTAGCTCTGAATCTTAATGATGACACCATCTGTAAAAAAAAAAAAAAAAAAAAAAAATTGTAGCACAAATACTTTGCTAATGAACTTTATTATTAATCCAATCATGCTGATAAAGAGCATTCAGTGTGAATATCTTGCCAAATTAATTAAGGTTTGAGGCTTTCTTTTTCCTTATCTTCATGAAATCAGAGAAACAGAGAAGATCCAAGAGTTGAAAAGATCTCTGAGGAGCAGAGCAGAAAAGCTGAATCACAAAAAGAGAAGACAACCAAAAAACATTTTGGAAGAGCAGGAAGGTAAAGGAAACATTCAACAAAAAATAATTTTCATAGTAGGTAAGAGAGGGAGAATTTTAAAATGCAACTATTCATATTTATAGTCCACTGCACATTTTTCTGTTTTGGTTTTGCATTAATTTACATTAAAATTATTGTACATATTTTGACTGTATGTTTTCCAAATAAGTTTGAAGAACATGTGGCAAAATTCAGTTAAGCAACAATCTTCTGTAAAATTTCCAATGGTCCAAATGATCAACACACAGAAGGTCAAGATAAATACATATAGAAACATGGAATAATTTGCCATAAATAGTAATAATGCTGTGTCATCCCATTCCAGCTATGGAGAACGTGCCACCAAAGTCTGGGAACTGGCTCATTTTTAAGCTTCAGGGAAAAATCCATTTTTATATATCTACCCAACTACATACTGTGTCATGTTCTACCTCTTCTGCTTCAGACAGCCTGCTGTGGCAAATTATTTTATGTATGCTATACAGAGAAAGCTTACTTTTTAAATATATGGATAGGTTATAAAAATTAACTTTTAATGGGACACTTATGTTAATCATGTCTAAATGATAACAGAGTTCTGTGGTACAAAGAAAATATAAAAGGAGAGGATGGTAAGGGGTGATTGAATTTGTACCATTCTCCTTCTATATTCCACTTGTTCTTTTCATTTCCTTAACACAATTATTTAGTAGCAGCCTCTGGTAAAGTTTTACACCTAAAGCGTTGTCATAAAATATTCAGAAGTTACTATATTTTAATATTGCTGAGTAAGTACTTTATTTTTTCTCTGGTGATTATAGTATGGAGCTGTATTCCTGTATGAAAGGCTAAACAACAGTACAAAAATACAGACTTTATGCTTAAAGTTTAGCAACAACATGCACACACACTTTCGAGGGCATGTAAGGCTTCAAAGGCCAGGTACCGTCAGCAGGTATTCTGGCAGGTTGAAGTCTCCAGGGAATGGCCCACTGCAGAACAGAGAAAGTGAAAAAATGTGCAGCTCTGCCACTTTATAACAAGAAGTGCTGTATGTGTCTGCTCAAGGAAGAGTTGCTCTTGCTGATTACCTCCTCAACATCTTTACCCTGGCAGACCTCAGCTGTAGGTCCAGTCCCTTCCATGTGCAAATGACACTGCCTGGGTATGAGGATGACATGCTGCTTAATATTTGTATAGGTACTTTTAAACACTAATCTGCAGGAGAGCTCCCTGCATCTCTGCCCCCCGCAGAGGGGCACGAGGTGGGAATTGCCTGCTAGTTTTCAACAGACAAACACAACTCCCAGAGATCCATTTCTCTCTTTTGTTATGCCTCTGAATGCTGCTGCCTAGAGGACGTTTCCAGACTTCTCCTTTATTTATATCAGCTAATCCTTTTCTGCCAGTAAGCAAAGAATTCCTCATGATACAACAAATATTAGCCACAGTTTTTTCTGTGGCAGGTTGCACCAGTCATACGGAGAAGAATCCATCTTCAGTGCTCAGACTATGGAAAGCACAAAGTGGTTCCAATTTTATGTGCCTTGTCTAGCTAACGGCGTGCTCAAGTTCACATGATGTTAGGCTGAGATCTGATTTGTTAAGAGAGTCATGTATGGAAACAAATGAATCAGGGGGTTCCCACCCCAAGGTCTTGGTGATATACAAATGCCTAAGTAGAAACTGTTCCTCCCATCAGGACATCAGGACAAATCTGGAAAATCGAGTGCTTCTGTCCCCCAGCCAATGAAGAGGACACAACACTATTAGCTCTTCTGCATGGGAACAGGGAAATTTCCCAATTGGTTCAGACAGAGAGGTCACCTCCAAACTGCCATAGGGGACCTGAGGCTCAGAGAGATGCTTCAGACACTAGGAGGGAGAAGCATAATAAAGCTTATTGGGAGAAAACAAGTAGATTTCAGATATTAATAGGAGTTTTGAGAACTGAGTGATCACACAACCTCTTTCACCCAAGTCACCTCTAGTTCTCGTGGCTGGTATTGAGCTTCTGAGGCTGGAAGACTGCTCTGGTTTCCATGAAATTTCAAATTACAATGAAATATTCTGGATAGAGGATTTAATGAGACTCCTCAGAGTTTCTTGTGGTCCTCAGAAATGATGTCCAGATCAGTTTTAAACAGAATAACTTTCTCTGGAAGGCAGTAGTAGGTGACCTGCAGAGATATGTCAAAGCCTGTGAAGTTCCCCAGTCCCCCGAATCCTAGGAAATAAGCAAACAAAATCTGTGATGAGGAGCAGTCAGGGTTGGGACAGAGCACAGCACCAGCCACGCAGTGCTTCCTCTCTCCATTACCCTGACATTAAGGGGACAGACATCTGCAGTCCTTCCTTTTAACCTCTTAGCTCTCACCATGCTATCAACAGCGCCTGTCAGCAGTCCACAGGCCTTTGATTTCCAGCAGATGCCGGACACAAACGTATTCCTTTTGTTCTTAACCCAGCACAATAGTTTAAACCCTTCACCTTGACATCAGCAATGTTAAAGCAGAATAACTTCCCATGGAAAGTATGATATTCAGATGTGCTGACACCTTGAAATAGTTTTCAAAGAGCACATCAAATCATTATCCAGCTGCATCTTGATTGTCATTAAATGTGGTTATTATTATTATGTTTTTCAGCAAGAAAAGGATTTTACAGTGGCAAAGACATCTCTCCTAAATCATATTTTGATTACATGTCATTATAAACTTAGGTAATTATGGTTCTTTGAAATGAATGCAAGTGTATATTTTTTAATATATTTTGTTTTTACCATAGCCCTCCAGCCCGTCCTGTTGTAGGCTGCTAGGACAGAACTGCTGCAAAGATTTTTTTTTCCTAGCCTTTTAAGGTTTGCTGCTTTATATCATCAGCACCTTTCAGTCAAATGCATAAAGAAGTTGGCACTAGCAACTGGAATGTTTAGGCAGTCTAGAAATCAGAATATTAGAAAAAAATGAAATTAGTTCTCAAACAGTATTATCTTTCTTTTTAGTTTATAAAGTATTTTGAAAAAGCATATTATTTTTCGCACAACACGTATCAAGTGCTCTAGTTTCCAAACTGAACTACAAAATAAAAAAATAATTTTCAAGTTTGGACCAAAATAAGCCATTTCACATATTTGTCAATATTATAACTACTGAGAGATCTTTATTTCAAATGGAATTTTTACAAGATTTGTGCAAATAATTAAATTTTCCATTCATGTCCATTATGAAAAAAACATCCTGTTCAGAGACAGTACTATTTGCAGATTTTTTTTCTTTTGCCCAGCCTTTTAAGTGCCCCAGGAATTGGTGCTCAGGGTTTTCATCCTCTGTTGACTGTAAAGGAGCTACCACCAAATTACAGAAGCATAAATAAAATTAATTATGTTCTTTGGGCTCTAACCTTGTTGCTCAAGGAAAGAAGAAAACGGAAACCCTCCCAGCCCTGGAAAGGTGATGTTTCTGTGCTGCATGTCTACTCAAACCTTGGAAAGAGTGATACGTACAGGGCACCATTGGCCGGAGCTGCTAGCAATGAGGCAGGATGCCGAACCACCACGCTGCGGTGATTCTGCCCCTCCTTGCAGGGGGCTTCACGCAGAGTGCCTGGAGCAGCTCAGCAGGACCCCTTCTCCCGCTGTGGTTCTGCAGGCTGTGCGAAGCAGCAGGCTCCAGGTCTGCTCCTCTCCCAGCCTCACTGTAGGGCCCATTGCACCTCGCTGAGCTCGGCGGCGTGCTGCTGTGGGCCAAGTCTCTGCCGCTCCAGCGTGGCAAGGTTACGGAGGGAGCGGTGACCCAGGAGCCTCTGCCTGTCACCAGAGAAAATCCAGCCCCTTCTGCAAACCAGAGTCTCTGCCTCTCAGATAGGTGGGACTTTTTCTTTCTCTGAGAAGGCAGCTGCTCCTGGCTCCTTGCTTCTGCCGAGTTCAGCAGGAACCCTGCGCCCAGCCAAAATATTGCCCAGCAGCCTCAGCCCAATGGCAAGCACTAGGCTGCACAAAAGAAAGCCATAGTATTTACCTGGAAAAAGTTGAGGTGAAATAACTATTATATTTTCCTCAGATAAACAGAGTAAAAAATCATTTTTCATTCACTTTTTGGGAATGAGGCATTCAAACGCAAAATTACTATTTCCATGATGGAAGATTGCAGGAATGTCTGAGGAAGATCATGTTGATGCGACTGGCAGAATTAGCTCTGCCAGACCTCATCCTCTGCAGAAGGAGAAGCCATCCTCCTTGCAGAACGGATTCAATATTTAATGACCATCAAGGCATCTTTGTTGAAAGTGAAGTTTAAAAATTGAGTGCTAGGACTTAGAATAAAGTAAGGAAATGAAAGTACATAGCCAGTCATTCTGTTCAGGTATGTGACATATTTATTTCTGACATCATCTTTATTTCTTTCACTCCTGAAATGCATTTTTATTGTGTGGGTATAACCATTGTGCATGTACATTTGTTTGTGACACTGATCAAAGCATATGCCATAAATGGGCTTGCTGAGTTTAATTGGAGGATTTATGATGAATGTGTTCAGATCTTGTTTTCCTTCTTCTTTAAGACCTGAGATCTATAAAAGAAGCAGCAGCAATGTTTTAAAAAGCAGCTGTTGCAGTACATAGGGCTGTTTTTCAGAAAATCCTGCTTTCCAGCGCTGTGCCTGTCCTACTACCGCATGGACAAGTAAATATGGCTGATCTGCACATAATCCCAGAGCCCTTCTCGTGCCTTCTGATAATTGTGCCTTCGTGTGTTTCAGCAACTGTGTAGCAGTGTAAAGTAGCAGTTATTACTCAAAAAATGCTTGGGATTATTTCCTAGAGATTTGTGGCTGGTAATTTAGCTGTGGTGAGTACCTTTGAATAAAATCATTAGTCAACATGACTTTGCATGTCAATCAAAGCCTGGATGAGCGTAAACTAATTTGTGTGTGTGTATAGCTACAGTTTTTCCACTTAACTCAATCACCTTCAACTGTTAAAAAAAATCAGATAATCTTATTGGTGAAACTGTATTTTAAAGTGAAGTAAATAGTAGATAAAAAGAATCTCCAGGGACATAAAAAAATCACAAAATATTTTCCATAGACCTACATATGAGACTGTTTATTTTGTGGAAAGCTCTGAAGTGGATTACTGCCCTATTGTGTTCAGCCATAGAGAAATAAGAAAAGAGAAGGTTAAAAATAGATAACAATTTCAAAGAAGAATTTTTAATAGGCACAAGATGGCAAAGGGCAATGGATTAGTACAACATATTTTGTCATCTTAGAAGACATCACAGGGAAATAAATCATATATGTATTGGACAAAGAGATTTAAGACAGGTTCCAGATAAATGCGTGGCCACCATAGCTAGAATAGAAGGACTGCAAAGTGTTAGATGCTTCAAAAATTGTGCATAAACCAGTCTTAAAAGGCCCACATAGAAATGACGCAGGACTGCCTCAAGTGATTCTTTGTGATGAAAGAGGACTTTTCTGCCGTACAGGCATAATATTCAGCTGAGGGCTCCAGGCATACTGGTGTAAGGGAACCCCCCTGTTAATTCCACAATAAGGGTGTCCACATGAAGAGACATAGACCCACAACTGTAAGTAGCACTGATGAGCTAGAACTCTTTGAAACTTGTTTTTTGATTATATCCTCTTGAGAGAGGAGATGCAACTCTAACTAAGTCAAGTACAAGACCAGTCCAGCAACTGGGATGATTACAGTGAAGTTTCCCAGGAAGGTGAAAGGTTGGAGCCTTCTGTGCTGACTGAAATGTGTGATTCTCTCTGCAACTACTATTCCCTGAATATCTCATTTCAAAATGGCTTTATTTTTCTTAAACCACTCTACATCTTTCTTCCAATTGCAGTTTTGCAAATACATTGTCCAGAATTTCCTAGTCTGCTCTTAATTATCAATCAGCCAGCTTCCCCCTTATTAATTAATGCTCAAGTTTTAGCAGCAGCTTGAACCGGGTCACTGTTCACACGTTGAAACAACAGATGCAAAGGGTTTTGTGAGTGACAGGATAAAAATCAGGCACCATCTTGGCATGAAGCTTCAGAAAGATGTTAAGAAACCTCTCTGCATTTCACATTGGCATCTATTCCACATCTCCAAGTACTGTATATACTGTACAAATGCTTCATTTTAAGTCTGCCAATATTGCCACTCCAATTTGTCAATCCTGGAATTCTTTTTAGTAAGTGCTACAAATGTACGACTCATCGTTGTTATTATGTTCCATTAGAACATTTGCCAGTTTTGAGTTCTGTCAGATATATGCGATAGCATTTGATGAATCACTGCTGAAATGATCCACTACAAACATCATCCAATTTCTTGGAGTGCTTTCTACCAGTATTGATAAGTATCTGGGGTTTAAATGTAATGCTGCCTCTACACACTCAGTCATATTGCTTATTGCAAACATTTGGAATTAGTTTGGTATCGACTACTTAATTAATTGTCTTGGCTCATACCTTCTTCTGTCAGTCAAAGATTCACCAGTCTAATTCCACAATGATGTTTTGTTAGGGAAAAGCTGGCACATTCAGTTGCGTGACTGATTTGGTAACCTGTTTCCAGCATCACGGTGCTCCAACTAGAGCGAACCTTCATTTGAACTTGAGGCTTGCAGTTCTTTCATTTGTAGAGTACGTTCAGCATCTGGGTTGCTGCAGCAGACAGGACATGACTTCGTAAATATGCACACAGACTCTCTTGAGCAAGTCATTGATCCTGAAAATGTCCTGTGGAGCAAAATCTGCAAAGCAGAATGCCTCACCCTGTAAATGTAACTCCTCAGATACAGCCTTGTTAAGTCTTGAGGGAGGGAAAGAAGCAAAAAATTAAAAACAAAAAAGAGGGGAAGGTACAGCTTTGGAAAAACTTTGGGGTATCTCTGTATTCTACTTTTCAGTAGAGCTGAAAATATTTCAACTAAAAAGTAGCAGGATGTTTGGAAGGAT
Source organism: Gavia stellata (assembly GCF_030936135.1). Taxonomy (NCBI): domain Eukaryota; kingdom Metazoa; phylum Chordata; class Aves; order Gaviiformes; family Gaviidae; genus Gavia; species Gavia stellata. Next base: position 43,876,209 of record NC_082595.1, read on the forward strand.
TTCTATAAATCACATCATCTTCTTTATCATAAAAATTTAGTTGAGTAGCAAGCAGTTAGAGCCTTCTAAGGCATATATAAAGATGAAGTCAATAAAGAGTTATATTCTACAATATATTCCAAAGGCAGTATTTTCACCTGGTTCTACTCATAATTACACAGTCAATACACTTTTTTTGTCTCTTCCTTGTTACTAGGGAGGGTTGTCTTATCTTCAGGTGAGCATTTACTCATGTGTACTCATTTCCCTTCCCTGTGGACTGGAAAAGTCCTTAGACTTATGATTGTTGTTAATTCATTGTATTACCAAAGCGCCTGAGAAATTTGGTGAAGGATCTGCCTCCCTCAGTGAGGCCCTGCCCAAGAGCAGGTGAAAAGATGGACTCTGACCCAAAAGGCTTACTCTCTGAATTTAAGGCAGCACCAGTGCAAGGACAGAAAATGATGACAGACAAGGGAATCAGCTTTGTTTTCTATAAGAGAGAGGGAAGAACCAATCAAGGGATGAATAAGAATTTTGGCAGCTCTTTGAGAGACAGATCTTAGAGAGGTAGGAGAGCAATCATGAGAGGTTCAAGAGGTCAAGAAAAATGGCATTTTAAGAGTATGATCAGCTGTGCTGAGAGCACCTCAGCTCATAGAGAATAAAGACAGACTGAAAAAATAAAACATTGAGGCTAAAACGGCACCATTTTTTAGTGACTGTGTTAATTCAGTGCTCTATGAAGCATGGTAGGGCTAACAGGTGTAAAAGAATAACAAGATATCAGCCACATCCGTCAAAATCAGATTTTTCCTTAACATTCATTATGAAAACATCTGATAACTTTCTGCTTGTTTTAAATGCCAGTGCCTTATTTGGACAGCTGGAAATCCAGCAAAATGAGAGATATTTGACTTAGATGTTGGGGACATTACAGATCTTATTAAAACACTAAATGCCCTTCTGTCCTTTCATTACTTAAAAAAAAAAAGTCCTGTCTTAAATCTCTAAGCTGTCTTGTTACTCTTTCTGTCATTAGTTGTTTCTATCACCCATCATAGTGTTATTCTAGGTAGCAAGCCTCCCAGGAGCAAGCCCATTTCTTCTACCATTCTATTGCCTCCTTTCTGGGAACAAAACTGCTCAGTTTTCTGCATTATGGAAGAAACTACTTCTGTTTTAAAGGTCTTGAACTGACATATAAATAAATTTGCCATATATCTGTGGTGAAATTCAGATCAGGATCAGGAACACCTCTTCTAAAAAACATTTTTTTCCCAGGTTCGAGCTTTAACCTCATAAGCTTTTTTTTTTTCCTCAAAGGGCAGCTCTACTGCCAAGGAGTACTCACAATCTGTTCCAAGTCCTGTGTCGTGATTTAACCCTAACCAGCAACTAAGCGCCACACGGCCGCTTGCTTACTCCCTGCCCCAATAGGATGGAGGAGATAATCGGATTAGTAAAAGTGAGAAAACTCGTGGGTTGAGATAAAGACAGTTTAATAGGTAAAGCAAAAGCCACCCACACAAGCAAAGCAAAACAAGGAATTCATTCACCACTTCCCATCAGCAGGCAGGTGTTCAGCCATCTCCAGGAAAGCAGGGCTCCATCACGCATAACGGTTACTTGGGAAGACAAATGCCATCACTCTGAACGTCCCCCACTTCCTTCTTCTTCCCCCAGCTTTACATGCTGAGCATGACATCATATGGAACCAGCACATCCTGTCTAGCAAAGAGTATGAAATAGAAATGTAGACTGCAAAGGAAATGTCTCCAACAAAGCAATAAAACATCTCTTGTACAGCTACTTTAGACTACTAAAATATACCACTCTCTTGTCCAAACAGTTCTAGCAGATTTTAAAGCTACAGCCTACCGCAATTCAGCTTTGAGAAATTTCGCTTCAACAATCAAATTATACCTCCTTTCTCACACAAGAAGGTATAATTTTCACTCCCATGCCCTGATGTAGCTTAGTCATGCTGTGCACTCATCCAAATCACATCTGAAGTGCTGTAACTTGTTGAAAAAAAATACAAAACTAAGAGTTCTTACTCACTGGTAAAATGTCTCAAGGCAACCAGAAGTTCCCCAGCCATGTTTTCGCCTTTATCCAAGCCTCTCGCTGGCTACGGTTCTCTCATTGATAAATGGTATGTTTAAAACAGACACAGATCATTCAGTCACCTAACAGTCACACAATCCCGTTCAGAACCACAGAACCACAATCCCGTTCAATTGATGTTCCATCCCTTAGTTAAATATTTCTGGCTTTTACTTGCAGCTTTTGCTTCTGCTTGGGGTTTTTGCCTTTTGAATCATCTTTTACCTGCTTTTTCTTTTTTCAAAATTTTTTCCTCCTATTTTCCAGTCTGCCACCCAACAGCCTGCTGCTCACTCCTTTGGGTGAGGCAGTTACGGTACAACAGTAAGTCAGCAAGTAAGTGTGATGTAATCAGTAAGGTTAGCAATAGATGCACCCTTGGAAATCAGAGTAACTGGCCCTTAGTTACCCAGGTCCCTGAGTCTCTTCAGCCAGAGCAGCATACAGTCCTTACCAGTGGAAAGGACCATAGACAAGACTTTTGAAAAGGGAGGGAGGGAAAAAGAAAGAAACCGCATTTTTCTGGATTTTAACTCAGGACAATTGTGACTCTGTCTCCAACTCTGATCTAATCCAAGATGATAGGTCATTCCGTGGGACCTTTCAATCAGCCAGAGATACCCAATTGTTGGTTTTGATTTCACGCACTTTCACTCAGCAGGTACTACTCTCTCTTGCTTTAGCTTTTTCCCTGCGTTAAGCAAGACAGACAATGTTGTTTCAAATCCACAGAGGCAAATGCACTTTCCACCTGCTTATAATTATGGCAAAGGGAAGAGGAGCTAAATTAGATGCAACAAGTGCAATGGGAAATATAGCAGAGGTATAGTTAAGAGTGCATCATTTTCAAGTAAATGAAGTAATATTGTCAAATCTGCATAAAGTCCAAAGGTTGGGAGATCATGGGCCATATCTCAGAAAAATCAGTAATTATATCTAAAGTATCATCTTCCCCTGCCTTGTATAGGCTTTTAGCACTGTAAAGACTTGACATAGCAGCCTATATTAGTTTTTGAAGGAGGTCTTAATATCCTTCTCCAGCTGACCGAGGTTTTGGACTTGTCTGCCTATTTAGCTGCTGCAAGAAAACCTTGCAGCATGGAAACACACCTTATGCTTGCAAAAGACCACTTATACTATTCCAGTGGCAGTGTAACACACAGCAGTTCCCCCCCAAAATGTGAAAAGATCATATACTTCACCAATATGAGGGCTTCAAAACTTTCAAGCACAGATAAAAGAAGGAAAAAAGTACTCTTTGAGCTAGGTAAAGGAATGATCAAAGTTCCCTGAACATAGAAGTGGTTCTGTCATAACCTCAATCTCAGACTGAAAAGATCTGAAGGTAACAATCACCTATATCTGCGCACAGGTTTACATGGTATGTTCCATACAAATACGCTATCTTCAAAGAACATTGAGTAACAAGACAGAGCATTTAAGAATCAGAAAATGTCAATATAGTAGAATTATTGTTGTAAACCAACAGAAGATATAGCTTTTATTGAATAATTCATGCAATAATTAAATTAGTTGAAGGACTAAAATTGTCTCCGGTATCTTATTAAATACACTGCAATCAAGCAATCTTGTCTTGACAAAATGTGATCACAATTTAAAATTCAGCCAAAGGTAATATGTGGAAGATGCCTGGGGGAAAAAAAAAAATTGATTATGACAAGGTTAATAACTTATTTTTTTCATATGGTGCTGAAGATCAACCACAGAAGAATAGGAGTACAACCATCCAGGAAAGATTTCAGTTGGAAGAAGCTTTGGATCCCATCTCCCAGAAGGAACCAACTCCCTGTGAAAGATAAAAATAGAGAGGAGAATTTGCCTTCTGAAATCCAAATCTGTTGCTAAAATGTGAATAAACAAAATGGTCTGCCAATTTTATCACCCAAAAGAAAGTAAAAGAAAAAAAAAAGGAAGAAATCTGAAAGGTGAGGTGAAATGTGCCTAATAATTAATTAGCTGATTGATGATGTCTGAATATGCTGTACACTCAAGCTACTGCCTCGCTAACAACATGCTTTATAAACAGACCAGTTTGCAATAAAAATATATCTTCACTTATCTGTTCCTTCAGATTCATCTTTAAAAGCATTAATTTTTCATTATAATGAAGTATTTCACTGAAAAAATTCTCAGGTGGAAAAAAGAGGCTTCCATGCATAGTGCTTGATTCAGATTAATATTCATCAAGTTTTATCGTTTATGCAACCTTGGTTGTTCACGCAGCATTAAGCTGGACTACTGACATTTCAAAGGATTTGCCAAGTTTTCATAAACTGACTAGAAGTTTAAAGAAGCTGTTTTCCTCTCTTTAACCGCGTTTAATATCCTATAAGATTCCTTGCAGAATCAGATCAGATTGTTTGCTAATTGCAGTACAGTTTCAGTTGCAGTGGATGATGCAGAAGAGTGATATATGGATGATCAAGGTCCACAGACTTTTTTTCTTTTCAAAGGAAACTGTTCACAATCTATTTCTTTCAGAGATGAACACAGACCCCAGACATCTAATGTAATGCCAAAGACCAAAACAACAACAACAAAAAATCCTCATAAAACTTGGCTTGGTTTGAAAAATGCTTAATGCATTGAGCATTTTCAGATTGAAACCTGATTGCAATGTATTTTGGTTTACACCACTTGTATTTCAGAACTGCAGTAATCCTACTTTAAAGAATGCAAGGCTTGTAGCAACAACAGCCCATCTTCAGCAGTCAGGAAACAGGGAGCAGACCGTCTCTATTTCAAGAAAGACAGGCAGAGGAAGAATGAACTGTATTTAACTGAATTCTATTATTAGCCAGTTTATCACATTTAGAGAAGATATTGGCAATTCCCAACCTGTAAGATACAAATAGACCAGGGTAATTTATTTATATTTTGGAAAAAAGGAATTTATCATTTTTCTGGCTCTGAGCCACACACAAATGAGAGTCATATTTAATTAAAAGTCTCTACCAAAAGCAAACGAAACCCTGCATTCCTATGTCAGAACAGTTCATCTTGATATTTCTTAAATTTTTAAAACCTTTGGATTCAGGGGCTAAGAACTGGATGTATATTTTGGTGCCAAGCAGGAAACTGAAAGGATGTTTACTTTTCACCCCATTAAATAAAAGAATACATTGCTTCAGGGACAGGAACATGGCCGCCCCACTTCTCTCAGAGTGGTTTTGCTCAGAAGCTTTATAGCCAGCTTGTTACTGTCTTTTTAAGCCCTTGAGTATTTCACAAGATATTCAAAGCAGAAAACTTTCAGACAGTACCTGCAGAGAGGAGGACCTCAGCATAGGTCTCCTCCATCTCAGGTGAGTGTCTTGAGTACTTGGTCTATTAGATGTCTGGTCTCACATCTTATATTCTTTTCCATCTTGCAGATAGTATTTAGGTAAACTTTTTGTGCCACAAATCCTTTCACCCTCCCAAAAAGTAGCAAAACCCACACCAATCATAATGAAATATTTTATTTTCAGACTAGATATTAGGAAACATTTCTTTACCAAGAGGGTGGTCAAACACTAGAACAGACTTCCTAGAGAGGTGGTCGATGCTCCAAGCCTGTCAGTGTTTAAAAGCCATTTGGACAATGCCCAAACATGCTTTAACTTTTGGTCAGCTCTGAAGTGGTCAGGCAGTTGGACTAGATGATCATTGTAGGGCCCTTCCAATTGAAATATTCTATTCTATTGTGCTCTGTTCTGTTCTGTTCTGTTCTAATCTGAGATCAGCTTGTTTGGTTTTTCAATTTGCTTAAATGGTTCAAAATTACAATTCTTTTCAAGACTGCCAGGGAATTTTTACAACTCTAGGTGCAAGTGACCTGCACTGAAGCTTTATATCTTCCTCAGTACTCAATGATGCATTAGGGTTTTTTTGGTTTGTTGGGGTTTTTTTCCACTAAAAGCAAAAAGAGCCTACAAGTGTGGAACTGCATACTTCAAATTTTAGGTCTGCATGGTGACATGATACTGACTTCCCCCATTGCGTGCTGGTGAAACAATGCAGTGTCAGGCTGATATATCAACTTCCAGCAGTCAAAAATCCAACATCTGTGGGTTTGCAGTGTTTGCGAATACGTAAAATATGATAACACTTGTACTCAAGTGTAAAATTTTGGCTTACTGAAATTAAGTATAATGAGTAAACTTTGGCAGCCTTATTAAAATTACAGTAGCACCAGTAAACTGAAAAAGCCTGAAAAATGAAAATGAGTAAAAGTCCAGAAGAGTTTGATACAGTATGTTACATTTTTATTATTGAAGAACTGCTCTCATATTTATGTATTTCTTTAAATCCTTTCTTAAAGTCAGGCACTTATTTTTAGATCATATCAACTGTGTGATCCTTAATTTATATTTAAAAAGGAATTACTTTCTGGGGACTTGTCCTATCTGAAATGTAGATGCTTAATTTTAAATTAATAATATTGTAATGAAAAGGTAATCTATTTTTATTGATATAACATGTTTCTTCAGCAACAGCTGTTACTTGTTAACTTTCTCAACTAAATTTAGAAGTTTTATTAATCAAGAATACCATTCACCACTGAGTTCCCTTATGCCTTTATGCACAATAAGCGATGACAATTTCTTCAGTGACAAAATATATAAGCAAAACAACTCAAAACTTGTATTCATTTGCACCAGAACTAATATGGCTTTGCAATACATTTTACCATGGCAACTAATGGCATTAAAATATCCTGCAAGCTATGCAGAACAGGAAAGCTAACTGCCAACAACAACAAAAAATTATTGCCTGAAATTAGTTGTAGTGTATTTTAAGCAACCTCTTGTGTATTTGAAAATATTAAAAATCGTTGTTTATTCCCAATTACCATAAACTGAATGGTCTAAAATTCACCCATAGTTAGAGTTCATTAATTCAAATACTGGAGTGTTAACTCAATTTATACTTGCATGATTGTTTAAGATAATTGTAACTTGAACATGTTAAAATTATTTCACTCTGTTGTAATTTGAGCTGAGTTTGACTAAAATAAGATCTTTTTTTGGTGGAAAAATAGTTGGTTTACTTATCTTGTACACTTGCTTCCAGTCTGCTTCAGACTGCCATTTTTCCTTTTACCTAACTAATGCCAAGACCCATGTGTTTTCCTACACACTCCCTTACCCTTTCATTCTCCATGCTCATTTTCATAAGCTACTATTGGCTTTTTCATACCTGATGCATATTTTAGAACTCGCTCCAACTCTGCAAAAAACAGAGCCCAGGAAGCCATTGATCACGGAGGTTGTACCTGCAACCAACATCCTCAGGAAAAGGCTGGTACAGCTCTACCTTCCCATTTCCATTCCAGATTGCAGGATTCCTGCACCTTCTCTAAGCAAAGCTGATGTGATTCTTCTCAGCTTCTCCTTTAGGACCCAGTAGCTGAGGAGGACCCACCAATTTTCTTTATCCCCAGGCAGGTCTGCCATGCAAAGGGACACTGAGCCACCTGGCTCAAGAGTCTGCGTGCTTCAGGGCTTCCTTAGAAATACAGGTCCCGGATGTCTGTGCTAGAGGTTTCAGGTTCCTACTTCATCAAGACCAGTCCTTCTGCAAACAGGGGGTTTTTTTGTTTGACAGTTTTTTTTAAAAAAAAACATTCAAGTCTGTCACCGTACTTTGGTACTTTCACTACCCCTCCAAGCTTAATGTCAAACACTTCTGCACATTGGAATTAAAAGCCAAAGACAAAGATTTTCACAATGCTCTCAGAGTAGTTCCATGGGAGGTTGGGTTGATTGCAATTCTTTTCCTGCCTAATCATGGTTTTTTTATGCCTGAAGTGCTTCTAACATAGAAGATTATGTTTAAGCCAGAGTACATGGAATAATGCTCGGAAAGCCCCACAGAAACATAAAAGACAACTGTTCAGTGAGCAAGAGGGGAAGGCATGAAAAAGCTTGGTAGAGACATGAATTCCTGACCAAATGATTCTATGTGTCTGGTATGTCTGGAATGCTTAATATCCAATACACTGGGCGACGGCCTCTTAGGGAAACATCTTAAACCGTGAACATCTTTATTACGATAACTGACCTTTCTCCAGATTCTAGTAGAACTATGCACAGCAAAAATAAGGTTCAATGTTTATTTCTGTATTTATATCCCTAACATTATTATAGTGCATGTATTTAGAAGCAAAGCATGCCCTGAAAATTCTTTTTATTTTACAATGCAGACATTTCATTTTCTCTCTATCCAAGGTATGTTCAAGGTATTGTCTGTACATTTACTGGGAACCTCAGCATTGTTTTATCATATCCAATGTATATGCGGTAGAAATCTATTCGGCTACCCAGTATTACATAAAATGCATAGTTGGCTCATATGCTTTTGCTCTATTTAAACATTGATAATACACATACACACTATGGGTCCCATATCAAATATGGATGTTTTAATGGGATGTCTAAATCTCAGACATGAATGCTCAAATCAGCACTTAGATCCACAGAGTGAGCATTTACACATCTAAGTGTCCATGTAAGTACCCAAATGTGCAATTTGGATATCCTATTAAGATGCCTGTATTTGAAAATTAGGCTGACTTCCCGGCATTTTTGGCAACATGTTGCACAGTGATTCTGGCAAAAATGCAGGTTTTTAATTCAACTGCATTGAGGGGGGTTTGATTGTAAAAAAATAAATAAATAAATGAAAAATTTGCAGTTCTAGAAGTAGATTTTGCTCTACTTTTACTTCCAGTATTTTATATGGTCTTGTAATTGGGTACTGAGATACCAGCTGAACGTTGCTGCGTGAAGTCCAGTATCCTCATGAAAAAGAAGTTCTAATGTCATAGGGCATATATTAAGGTTTGTCACATTTTAGTCTGAAGAATCATAAAATGCAATATCACAGGGTGCTGCAAGTTCAGTACCCACTGAAGCAAAGGAGTTAAATAAGCTCTCTGTTTTATGGACCTTTAAATTGTAAGTGATGTTCTGTGTTGCACATTGTGAGTACAGCTATGAAACAATAGATGTAATATTTTTCTAATTCTCTGCAGAATCTGAGTAGAAATCTGAAAGCCCCGTAACCTCAGTGGAGCAAGAGCACCATAAAAGCATCTGCCAGATGACTGTAGTCAAAGTAGATGCATTAAGATTATCCACCACTTTGGAATATTTACAGGAACAACCACAAAAGTAACTTGAGCCATTTTAAAAAGGTCTCCCAACCTTATTATTTTATAAGGGAATAACATCTTTTTTGGCCACGAAATCTAAAGCTTCTCCCCTTTCTTAAAATAAGGAAAACAACTCAAAATAATCCGAAGCCAAACCAGAAAGCATAAAGAAAAGAAAGTCTGATAGTTTATAATTAAATGTATTTTGATGCTTCCATTTTATTTATAAAAACAGAAGTACCTGCTCTGTGACAGCCATGCCAAGATTTAGCTAGATTTCAGCTGCTTTTAAAGCAAACCTCAGCCAATGTGCCTTTTTGGGGCTTGACATTTTTAACACAGGCCACCGAATTATTACTGCAAACTATTGGTTTAAGCTTCTGTTTCAGTCCTGATGACGTACTTATGTGCTTGAGAGAGGTTATTTCTTTTTTCCCCATATCATAAGGGGATAAAATATATTATTCCTCCTCACAAGCCTTGCCTTACTAGAACTGTGTATTTCACAGCTTCTGTCTTGTCAGTCTAATAGGCGTCTATAAGGTAAAGCCTCCATCTCAGATTTTGCATGTTTTTCTATGTATGTCCTACATTCTATATCGTCTTTGTCAGGTTCCAGGTGTTTTCATCTCTCATTTATGAGATCATGTCATGCCTTTTGTAAGAGAATAGTGGCTTTATCATTTATTTTGCTTTAGATAGAATTTCCCTTTTCAATTTAAAAGTCATTCTCTCCCACTGCTTGAAACAGCTCCACTCTCAGCATTTGTTAAATGTGTTTCTTTCCTTCTTTATCATACACTACAAATGCACAGTTTCTATAGTATTTCTCTCCGCTTTGACTTTCAAACCTCCTCCCTGTCTTATATCAGGGTTGCACTTATCCATATCCCAATGAAGATTGTGTGCTGTATGTAATGTTGATTTTTCCTTCTCCCATATTTGTGAAGTTTCACCTAGACTTACAGTACGATGCAAACTAAAACAAAAATCATAACAAAGAGAATGCTGACATAGATATGAAAGCTGTAAGTGAGTCAAACTGATAGTCAGATTTCAGAGGGCTAAAGCACAGTCCTTCTGTGTCACCTTCTCTACGGTTTCTGTTTGCATAAAACGTATCTCATTCAAACATATTATTACAATTCAGCTTTTTTGGTTCTAGTGTTAAACTGTAAAAAGAATTAAGTTGACAGGAAAAAATACTTTGTGTTCCAAACCAAGGTTGCTGTGATCATAAATTTGAAGATACCATCCTATGCTGATATGCAAACCCAGCTTCTTCCTAAGGTTTCTCTATATTTGTAATGTAACCGCTCTGAAAAACACTGGATTTTGTTCTGAATTTGGCACATTCCTAAGGTGTCCGCCTGTAAAACCTTATTTTCACTTCTCCCATTTCCTTTAGTTTATAGAATGATACAAATCGTTGATACAAATCTTCATTGCTTGTTTTGTGTGGGTTTTTTAAACTCTTCACTTAGAGCAAAAAGGACTTAGCTACTCCAACAAGAAATAACTTCTCCATGAAGGGTGAGGATGAACAAATTTGAAAGGTCCTTGCACCTCTCTCCGGTTTATAGGGCCAGGTAGCATCAGCTTGTGCTGTGGTCTTGCCAGGCGGGGCAAGCTACACGGGCACATGGCTGGCCAGCGCCCGAACAGGAGCACTGCCACAGCGCACACATATGAGTCCTGTTAGTGCCATGGTGAGTAAAGAGCCAAGTTCTCCAGCTGCCTTCGACACGGACAGCAGTACCCTTTGTGCTGGATATGCTGCAAAACCAAGTCCTCCTGCTTATGGCCATTAACGATCCCGTGGCACTTCCTAGGAGGCACCTACAGTTTCCATCCCAGATTATGGGCTCTATCCATTTCAGTGCTCTGCAGTTCACTTTAAGGTAGGCATATGCTTTCAGATACAATAAAGATGCCATTTAAAATGCTATGTTGTTGAATGACAACTCTGCTTTAGGAATTTTCTCAGTCTTCGTCTTCTGAGTGTAAAACAGAGTAACGCACCACAGGGAGGAACAATGAAACATGCAAACATTTGACCTAAGGAAAGCGTTCATGTTGCAACAAAATGTCCTCAAATCCCTCAGAGGTTCCCCTTTTCAGTCAAATTATTAGGCAAAAATAACCTTGAATGACTTCAGTTAATTACAATAAAGTTATGATGAATGTGCCCCATTATGAAGACAGAACTAGTAAATGAAAATAATTTCTGCTTAAACCCCAGCTTTTCTGTATATTAGTTTTTCCAAAAATACTATTGAATAGAAAAAAGCCACACCCTTTTCCAGAGATTCCTCTATCTCTGTTTCCTGGATTTTGGTTGTGTGCACATATATATATATGCAGTTTTGAATAGTTCTTTTTAAAAGCCTGGTTGGAATTTTGTTGAAGAAATCCTGCAGTTCTTTAACGTCTTTTCACTCATTAAGCTGTTAGTAATGGTACCCCTTATTCTAATTTCCTGGTATAAAATAGGATATTCTGCTGCAAGAATGCTATCTCAGAGATGATCAAATAACTTGTCACACTGATACTTTTCCTCTGTATAACATCATCATGAGGTGAGTGCAGACTAAAATTCTACATCATAATTAATAATTGGATTGACTCACTTAAATCTTTTTTGCACATTGCCAGTCAAGACTTATGTTCGTTGATGCCTATTTCACTTAGCCAAACATATTCCATGTAAGTTTTATTCTCCACTGCATGTAGTGTCAATTACTGCTCTGTGACTTTTCCTAACTTCAGTTCATGCTAAAGCTACTTGGAACAGTATTCTGTTTTACTATTTGTTAAATTGTAGATAAAATCCTTTATTCTAATCGTAATCAGAGGTAAGCAAATAATCTTTCTTCACCACCTCCAACTACATATTTGTTAAAATGTGTTGACAATCATAGTCAAACAATTTCGAATTTCCTTTCCTGAGTAGTTTCTCAGGTACTTCTGAAAACTAGAAAAACTATTTTAAAGCAATTGCTGCAAAATATTAATGGAGACCCTGGCCTAGCAAAAGTACATGCATAGGCTGCAGGCAATTTCTCTGAACTCCATGCAGTGACGTAGAACAAATTAAGTAGATGCTTTGGTCTTTGCAAAACTGGGGTTAAAATACATATTTTAAATTAATTAATATTCCCAATGGGTGTATTTAAAACTTACACTGTGCCCTACTATATGATTGACACCTTATAAACATGGAGTTTACATACCATCAGACTTAGGGAATGAAACCTCATAGTAAATTTAGTGCAATGGGTTTAAGTAACTCAATGAAAAAATCATGTAGTTGTTCAGTCCACCCATCACTTGCATCTAGTCCTTGTTTCAGACTCATAGTGAACTGCAAAAGGAAATCCATAAATATGGAAATATATCAATAACTGTGAACTACCACAAGAAATACATTGCAATGTGCTCATAGATCTCTGTGAGAAGAAAACTGAACATTCCCTAATACATTAAGGCCCAGTATAAAATTAGAAAAAAATAATTTTCATAATTCTAGGCCCATTTCATTGTAGTCCCATACCCCCCATTGGCAACTTGAAATACCTCTAATTTTCCAGCTTGCTTTGTCATGTCCTTTCTTCTACATTCACTACAGCATGTCATAACAGAGAGGAAAAAGGTAAATACTGTTACGGAAAACAACATTCTAAAAATAGAGGCTGTTTCTAGTATTTTGGAACATTTTCCTTACGTGGAAAATAATTCAGCATTTATTACATTTGCTGTAGCATAATGTCAGATTAGCTGCATTGGAGAAAAAAAAATAGAATAAAGCACCAGAGAAATATCTTCTCCTTAAATGAAAACCGCAGCTTGCATCTCCCTCTGTGGTTCATACATGCTTTCTCCTCCTCACAGGCCATTTCTTTTTCCCATTCTACCTCACTGTCTGCAGAAACTGAGAGTAGGAGAGAAAGGACACTTTGCAGGGCAGGAGATTATAAGCTGAGTTCCCGATGCTTACAGGATTACCACAAGTGTGACAACTGCCTTTGTTTCCTTAAAACTTACTTCCTGAAGTAGGATTTACTAAAAAGCCATTTTCTCCCACTGCTCTGAATACAGCTGTAGCTGGAGTACTTGCTACGAATATGGTCACTACCTCTCTGAAGTCTTTGCAGGCAAATATTACATTGCCCCCAGTAAAAAAGATTAACTTTTAGTTTCTGCATTCCATAAATGTGGCTGTAGTAGAAAATGGGGAAATAGAGCAGAAAAGCAGGCTAGAAGAGAAGAAGCAGGGAATAGTGTAATTGGGTAAGGTGCCATGGGAAAAAAAGAGAAGAACAACATGTGGAAAAGGAACTGAAGGATAATGAAGGATGTAGTGAGTAAGTAAGAAACAGAAAACTGGGAAGCAAGGAAGAAGAGAGTTGAAAACTGGAATGGAGGAGGGTGAGAGGAGGAAAAAAATGCCAGCTCCTAGTTTTACCACAGAGAAGTTAATGGGTAGATTTGTCTAATGTTGGTTGGGATTTTTTTGACAGCCAGAGGGACTCCTGACTTTTAAGTCAATTTAAGACTGAAGTTAGCATTACTACGAGAGAAGACTCAGAAAGTCCAAGTACCATCAAAGAGCAAGACTTAATGCTTCCTTTTATACCCAAAGCTAATATTAAAGAAAATTGGGAAGTACAAAAAATTTAGACGCAAATATACAGTGAAATCAATATTAAGACTAAGAAAGTTCAGTTCTGTACAAAACACATTATAGGCTGAAAAATCAATTTTGGAACTTTCAAATACACTGTAATGAAATATTGCAGACAAATGGAAGAATACTCCCAACCGTGGAAGTGTGAAATACCTCCTTTATATATATAAAGAGATACAGTATTGCAATAACTGAGAAATACTTACTTTATCAACTAACATTAGGAAGACAATAAAATACCTCTATACCATATCTAGAAATATTACAGAGACTGGTAAATATGTGCTTAGAGAGTATTCTATGAAATACCTACAGAAGAAAGAGAAATAAAATTGCCAGAACTGGAAAAAAACATATACTTTATTAACTAGCACTAGGAAAATTGTGAAATACAGTAGTACACATACAGAAACACAATGAACTGAAAGACATACAGAACCTAATCCTGCTTTCCCTTATGCTGAAGTGATACAGTTCAAGAGAATGGAGTTATTCTGGATCCACTCAGTGGTAAGCAAAACAAGAATTTCTCCCATTGAGTACATATTATTTAGTCTTTGAGAAACAATAAAAATAGTTTTGGAAGCTAAAAATACCTTCTAAGCATACAATAGAGTTCACTTTTGAAATATTAAATTTTAATGGCCTTTCCATGAGTCTTCCTCTGACAGCTAGACTGTGAAAAGTCTGTGGAGTAGCTGAACTTATTCCAAATAGCAATTGTTTTTCTTAAGGAAAAGTTACTATTGTAGACCAAACACAGACATTGTGAGACTGTTTTGTGCAATCCGTACAATGAATTAAAGTGTCATATTTTGCTGCAGTGCAAATGGAAGTGACAATAAATAGTTTTCTTGTCCTAGTTAGGAAAGAACTCATGCATTCAAGAGGGACAAATTTTTGTGACTATTTTGTATGCCGGATTTGAACTCTGGATGTTCTTCTATCAGGATAGAAACCCGCAGTGAAAAAAATGATAGTTTGGAGGCTGTATTGTCAATTCTTGCAATTTTTATTGAGAGCTTTGTGCTATGTGGTGATTTTCCTAGATCTCATCTCCTGAATTGAAGGTATTATGTGAAAATCTGTTTTCTTTTTGCTTTTTAAAAAATGCCTGTCCTTACTGTGATATAAATGCTTAAAGCACGAACCCTAATATACAAAAAAACAGATCAAATATAAAAAATCTGAATAGACTCTTTTTAAGAAGACCTTATGATTTTGGGGGAACAGACTAATAATTATCCTGACTGCCTATTTTTGGCATCATGCTTTCCTTCCCTCAGCATGTTATAAAAATTCTTACTTAGAGAACTTCTTATGATCGATAACTGGACTCAAATTATAGGAAGCACTTGTGGGGAGGCGAAGTTGTAGCAGTTTCTGTAACACTTTATTTCTTATTAAATGCAGGTTTTGCTACTTGCACTCAATGGCTAAACAGTCCATGTTGCTGCCTATGTATAAATAATATGATCTATCCTCTATTTATATATTTTGCCTGTTGTTGAGGTCCAATCATGGGGAAAAAATATAAAACAAGTGGCAAAAAGTCTTGCTCACAATACAACGCCTAGTTAGACATGGATGTAGGCAAATCTATTTGACCTTCAAGAAAGAAAAAGTTCAGTGTCAGACACACTTTCCATCTCCTTACGCAACCCCAAACTGTTGTGATTGAGAAATTCTGTGTTACAGTTCAGTTCTCCAACCAGACTAAAGGATAGCTGAGACTGCAAGGGCAGCAATGTTCATTTGAATACATATTAGGGTTAATACAATCCACAAAATTCAACTGTGTTTGAATAGACTATTCAAAAACTTTTTTTTTTCTATATTCATGAAACACGATTCTGATTATAGAACAGAAAGAAGCAGCAGCGATCTGGACAAAGGAGAAAAGATTTTCCAAAGAGAGAAGTGATATCAGTACCTTAAGAGAGAAAATAGCTTTTTCAGGAGCTAACAGAAGAAACAAAAAGGAAAGGTTTTGTGATTAAGAAGAGAGCTGCAAGAAACAGTGCAGGCAATGCTTAAATTAAAATGCATCTAATCTAGAATTGCTTTGCCTGAGCTTCCCAGTGCTGATGCTGGCAACAGAACTCAGCTCTCCCAGGAGCACTCACATACCTATTTCTTTCGCTCAGGGCATCCTCACCCAAGGGAGTAAAGCAGCTTCAGAAAGAAATATTTCCTTTCTGGCATAGGCAGCAACAGGTTGTTTGTCACCTGAAGCATTTCCTCGCAGGCATGGTAACACAATACATCCAGGTTTCTTGGAGAATGTATCTTGTGGTAGAGCTTGGGAGCAAAGAGACGCATGTTAACCAGATACTGAAAAATAGAAGCATGTGATAAAGACTAGCAGGGGGCAGGAAATTCCCATCTCAATCTCTCCAGCAGGAGGGGGAAAGAAGATGGGAAGGAAGCTGATGGTTTCACCTGGGCACGGGAGCTCCTCATTCTGCTGTTTCTCCTGAGTGCAAATGACCAAGTCCATTGCTCAGCGATCTTGCTGGAGTTGCTCCCTTTCAAGCAGCTCAGCAGCCAGTGTGCCATCACAGGGTGAAACCGCTGTATATTGTAGTGCAGGAGAAGTCACCAGGAGCATGAAAGACCAAGGCACATGTCCCTGCTTCACAGTATTTTAATTGGCACAAACCAGAACAGGTCCCCTGAAGGAGAAAGATATTTCTCCGGAGAAAAGTCAGGATATGCGAGGGACATTCGGAAGGTCAAGAACTGAGTCTCCAGACTGAACCAGGCCAGGCATTTTTGATGAACTCCTTCGTCGTAGCACTTAGCTTCCTGACTTTTGTCATTATTTCTACCCTGAGCCTGCAAAATCTTTCTCCAAAAGGTAGGATGGAAGAGAAAGTTTCTACTGAAAGTTTTAGGTTTGATGAATCATTTTTCTATGATGAAAAGCCATTTTGTCTCAAAATTCCTGGCTAGCTGTAGTGGCAATACTATTGTCTAGTATATCTGTCTGACAGCCCTCCTAATTAAGCTATTTTTGTACAAGATTCTGGGTATAGTTTGTGAATCACAAAGCTTATGACTCTAGTTCCATATCACCACAGGAAAATTCTCCCAGAGGGAAATCATAATGCTGTGCTCCACAACCCAAAATTGTTATATAAAGCATCTACTCTTCCATACTGGAACAGACTGTCCTACTATCCTAGCAGCCTTTCAATTCCCTCAAAACATGGAACAAAAAGGAGAGGTCTTTGTATGAACAGAGAGACATTTGATCAAAGCTTTTGATGTGTTGCTGGACCTAGAAGTATTTCATAACATAGCGGTTAGACATATTCATGTCAAACTTCAGAAAAGGAAAAGGTAAAATGAAAAGTAAGGAAGTCTATGTTTATTTGAAGTACACACAACAGATGTAAAACCATGTCAAACCATCATGTCAGTACTGCCCGGGGGGTTGAATTGTTCCCTGACTTCTATGCCATTTCTGCTCCATTAACAAAACTTAATAGGGTGATGAAATAGGTTAAAAAATTTTAGTCAAAACTGAAGTACAGTTTTGCAAGAAGAGCCTTCTAAAGCTCACACAGAAATTTGTAAAAATATAGAATGACAGCAGTTACAGTCATACCTGCTTAGAGTCTCACTGTAGAATAACAATTTTCACCATCAAAGTGGAAGAAGGGTGTTGGATGAAACTAATGTTACGCTCCAACTCTGGCACACATCATCAGGAACCAGTGTTGGTTTGCCATAATATCATCTTCTCTAGATTTGATTCTTGCCTTAGGTTTGTTCCAGCTTCCAAAGTGGGTGCCAACAATAATTTTATAGTACTATTACCATTTTTACCATTACCATTACTGTCTTTCCCTTCCCAGCTCATTTCCAGGGTCTCCTTCAGCCACTGTATAGGTCACCCACTTATTTGCTCATGTTTTAGAGTGCAAGGTTTATGGGACCACCACTATTTTATTTTTTCTCTATTCTTTTTTTTTAAAGCATGGCATGCGCCTCAAGGAAGTAAATAATCAAAGCTCATAAGAGGAGAAAACCACTTAAACAGACCTCTGGACAGATATGTCTGTACTGTTTTTGTTTATTACTAAATCTTGTTGAGTTCTGTTTAGCTGTGCAGCCAAGCCAGTACCAGGAACACAATCAACAGAATGGCAGAAGCAGGTGCATTACAGCAACAAGTCCTTTTGCATGTTGTGCCTGAAGACTGCTCAAGAATTGATCAAAATCAAGACAAATCACTTGACTCATACTCATTCCTTTCTCTTCTTACTATCTCTTTCAAATCCTGCTCTGTTGGACAGAATAGGACAACACAAAGCTAATAATCTGAGATGCCCAACTTGTCATGCAGAAAATCGTTCCTTGAAAATACTTACTCATCATGTAGCTCCCTCTGAACCTTTTATTTCCTCTTCCTCACAGAGCTACTGGGTCGGAGGGAAGTGATGAGAGCAACTTGATAAAAAAGGCCACAACATTTGGCATCCAATAGTGTGTGCTGGGCTTGATACTCACCAAGGAGGAGAAAAATACTGTAGACATGCAACCTTAACATGTATTTCCAGGGGAGCTATACACAACATTTTATGGAAACTGTTCATAAGAAGATAATGACGTACGATGCCTAGCTTCCAATTAAATAAAACTGCTTGAAATCTATAGCCTGAAAACTTGAACTTTTAAATGAAAAAATGCAAGTGTGGGAATCTGAAGTTATGAACATGACAGATCTTCAGATGTTCAACATCTCAGAGAGCCTCTTTAGTAAAGAAGCAACTGAGGATACTAGTGAGGACAGAGGACATTAATCGAGCTCTCCTCTTGACAGTTTCTGCCACTGTGTTTTTCTCCTGTAACAATAAGTTTACTTTTCAAATATGTATATGCCATTTCAGTTCTATAGCTGAAAAAAATGCATATATTCGCTGAAAGCTATCCGTGAGTAAAAGATGTCCTGGGCTGTGCATTTGGATATACACAATATATTAAATTACGTCAATATAGCTTTTTTTTGCCACAGTAGCAGATATTTGTGATGAGAACAGCAGGTATCATTCCATGGTGCATCAAAAGTTATATTGCATTTTTAAGGATCTCTGTTTCTATTTGCTCTCATTATAAGGAAAAACATACTTTCTACAACACTTGCTGTTGGTGTGCAGTTGCTGAAACTGTTATAAGTATACAACAAATATTAGAAAATTTTAGGAATGGAAGAAGCACTTAAGTTTGGAGCTGGAGTTTGAAACTCCTTAAAGCTGGAGGAAAATCTTCCTGGAATTTCAGAATCATCTCTAAAGTTGGCAATAAAACTTGATTGTAAGTCACTGTCTGGATACTAGGTTCTCCTACACATGGGTTTCTCTGGACCTGGGTCTGTGTATAGCTAATAACATTAACAACATCTGCCACCCTTTGATTCCATACAGATTTCACTTTCACTGTACAGCTTTTTAAAGGAACTTAAATTGACACCTTACATTCAATACATTGAAGTATCAGGTTGCAATTTCTGCTTTCAGTTTTCGTCTCTACAATTAAACTTATTTTGAAAGAAAATAAGATGAGATTAATACAAACAGGTGTTATTTGAAGGCTCTGAAGTTCTCTTGAAAATGCAGTATTATCACAATTTCAAGCACTCTTTCATAAATGTTACCTAATTATCTCCTGCCAGCCGATTTTAACTCAATTTTTTGCATGCTTGTCTCAGAAGAGCAAAGTGAAACCTGAAATCAGAGAACCTGGCTACTTTCAGATGCCACTATAATAATGAAATACATAGTCTATGTGCTTTTAGAGAATCATCAGAAGCCATAAAACTTAAGAGGCAGCCTGGGCATCTTTTTAACTTTGCACTGAATCAATGTGCCTAATCAGTGCCATTGTAGTGGTGGTACCAGGAGAATTTTGGTTGCTTTGACTGAGGGTTTTTGTTTTCAGATTTGGTGCTCATTCCTCAGTGAATCTCAGGGGGAGGAGTGGGATGCAGATTCACATAGACTACAGATATATGTATTTGTACATGCACTTGCAAATGTAAAATCTTGAAGTTTTGCAATACCACAAGTAAGGCTTACTTCACAGATTTCCCTAATGTATGGTTTAATGTAAATCCCAGCTGCTGCAGAATATAAACCAATGAAGTTCCTTCCCTGATACAGTCAACACTATTTAATGCTATACAGGAGACATTACTTCTCCTACATCATCTTCCTCCCTGCAGCACTACACTTCTATAGACTTAGTGGTTAGAGCATTTTAGCTGTAAGTCTCTAATTTGTTTATTAAGATTCCTTCATTCTGTGCTGTGGAACTTCTGCAGTACAGTTCTCTAAGCTAGACTTTGTAAGTTTGTCTCCCATAGCTGATGCCACTTCGCCTGCTGCAAATTGATGTGGATGGCTCTCTTGCTTTCGAGACTGAACATTTTCACCTTCACAGTACACTCAGCTTTCACTGGCCTGGGGCTTAGGAACCTGAGATACATTCTTAACTAGGAAATACCGCTTTGCATTGCAACATGCTATAATCATACTAGTGGACTGAAATTTCAAGTATCCTAGAAAATTCCACCTTGTCACTCTTCAGAAGGGCAATGGTTCCAAGAATTAGCACATTTCCCTCATCCCCACTTCATATTAACACTTGAAACTAAGTGCAGACTCTAGTTCAACCAATGAAAGTCAAACAAGTCAAGTACAGCAGTAGCTTGGGCATCTTTTCTGTTATTGTATTAATTATATGCATAATAATACTGTATTTATGTGATCATTTTCACACACCTCTTTGGCACTGCTGAATGCTTATCAATGTTAACATCATGACAAAAATGACAAAAGCTAGGAAATTCAATGGTAGGAGTGAACTTTGCTGCCTTCTTGCGCTACTGTGAAGAAAAATGCAGGCTATGACCTACATCGCATTTTCAGCCTCTTGGGTTTTGTCAGTTGATGTTACACTCTTCTAAACTATGTTTTTATCTGTGGATCCTTTTGATTTTTCTCTTAAAGACAATTTAGAAAACAGGTTTTTGGAAAATATCATTTCTGGTGAAAAGATGACACCATTTAATGCTCTGAGAGATGCTAAGACAGGATGATCAGACACCTTATATGTCTGGTAGCTACCCTGGAGTGCTTTATGACCTCCTAGAAAAAAAAAAAATATATTTATCATTAACCTAGGACCAGTTATTGACCCCCTTAACCTACAAGTATTGCTTTGTACACAGTTGACATCAATGCAGTATAAATTACTGAAGCCTCTCCCCAAAGGATTTGTAAATGGCATCGTTCCTTTCAATATCTAGATGACAGTTATCAGGGAAATTCATGTGAGAGTTAAAAAACACGAGGTTAATTGAAATTAGCCCTCAACTAAAAAAGGAAACTTGAAGGAATTTTGAAGTTCCATTAAGTATGAAAATAATATTTATTCCCATGTGGGAGGCAGAAATTAATCTCAGATAAAGAGCTGTGACTATATTTCTGTTCTTCACTTCTCTTACTGCCTTGGTTTTCCTTCAACACCCTTACCACATCCTGGGATTTGTTTCTGTGCTGCTTTCCAGTGTATTTCTTTTTTCACTTTCCTTCGATGGTGGATTCCTTGCAGCGTCCTGTGAAGAAGACTTTTGTTCTGACAGCCTTCTCCAACAGCCTTTCTGAGGTCTGTCTTTCTATCTGCTCAGTGATTAAAAAAATGCTTCAGTCTTCTGCTGGACACAAAGCTTGCTTTACCATCACCCGTGTGCAGACAAATGTAGACTGGCCTTTCTAAAGCAAACACTGAAATTTATGTTTAAAAAACCTTCATGGAAAAAGTTTATGTACTGTAAGATCAAGATCCATGACAGCTGACAGGCAGTGGTACAAAATGCTTGTGATTATAGATTTGTGTGGAGGACATTCACACCTGGGAGAGCAGGAATTGGTATTCACTAGACCTCTGCCACCAGCTTCACTTCTGAAACAAACTTCTAAATTCCTCATGGAGCTTTATGTCCAAGAGCAGCTGCAGACAACACATCTCTCTTTATAGTGCGCACTCCTAGAGTGTGGTTCCCAAACTGGTTTCTGTGGACCACGATGATACATGCTGCTTGTCATCAGGACAGTGGCAAATCACATGAGTCTGCTTTTCCTCTTTCTAGCTGCTAAATTACATTAGATGACAGAGAAAAAAAAAAAATCAATTGCTCTTCCTTAACATTATGTTTCCATATAATCAGCTGCTTTAAATACCACTGGGATGCTACTCAGTCAGCAAAGAAAGGAAAAGACAATCCATGAAATCTTCTCTCTTTTAACATGCCATCCAAGCAATCGAAATATTTGAAAACACATGTTTGAGGAATAGCAGTAATCACGGCTCACTACAGGCAGCAGGGTTTTCACGGGGGCTTGGGTACTGGGGTAACAGGCACCTCATGCCCATTCAGTGGAACAAGTAATCTGCTGTAACTCTACAAACCTCACTTCTCCATAATCACAAGAAATTCATCTGCACTGCCATGTGATATTTTAACATAAACTAAAGACTGTGCTTTATATTATTGTTCCCTTTGTACTTACTAACAGCGTACTTCATGATTCACAGATCTGGAAAGACAAAATGGATAGGAAGAGATGCAATTACAGATGGGAGACATATATTTTTGGGTGGGTAAAAGCACTAAAAGGTGCTCTGATGAGCAATGTACGGAAGAGCTGGGCCACTGTAATGTTAAAAACAAGAATGGTGTAAACACCAGCAATGCATTAATGCCTTCTTGATATAACCTTTGAATAGTGTATCATCCAGGGAAATCTGTCTCTGGGATTTCTGATAGGAAGGGAACTACAAATAAAGGTCAAGCAAAATTATACTGAGATATCCTAAAACTATCTTCAAGCATGTTAAGGTTGTTAAAGTATTTTTACACTGTTTACTGGAGGTGACTTAATGGAGATTTCCACTGTTGTATAAAGCTATGTTCCCTTTTCATTACAACATCGCTTTTTTCCTCCTCTGCTCCATACTGTACTGTCAGTTCTCTGTTCATCCTTTTAAGTCATCCTCTCTCTCACTATATATACATCCTGATTTGTCTCCTGCTCAGTAACCTACCTCTTTGTTTCCATCCTTTGTTCCATTTGTCTTTCTGATGGCTGACATGATAGAATTTGACAAGACTGACATAATCCACAGTGGGATTCATCTTAATATTATAAAAAAAATTCAAGTGAAAAGTACAATCCCAGGATATTTTAATCACAATATTTTAAACAATGCTTTACTCTGAAGGCAAAAAATCTAAGGCTATAAAAGTTCATATGTTTAGTCTTAAATTACCTAACAATTAGTACCATAACCAGATAAGAAAGTGGCACAGTATCACAAACATGAGTAATTGGTTTGTATTGCAAATAATCATTCCCTTCAGAACAAACATACAGGCAGTTTAACTTCCATTTTCAGGTGGGGTTGCTTCTTTGCTGTGCTATTATTTTTCATCCTTCAGTCACAGTATCCTAGCTCTGGTCTTACAGCATTTGAAATCTTGTAGCCAGCCTGCTTTTGCCTATATACCAAGGCAGGAAATGTCTTATCAGCATTCACGTGACTGACCTACCATCTTGTGATCACAAAACAAAGTTTTCTGATGGCTTAAATCAAAAGTTTTGGAAATACTCAGAATTCAGCAGTACTTCTGAATGAATGGGTGGACCAGTGTAGTGGGAAGTATGACATTTATGCCATTGCCAGGCATGTGAGACTAATTTATTTTGCTTATAGCTCTTGAGCTTGGGTTTAGGAAGCCTTCGAATGTTTTCTTATGATGGGAGAGTCAGGGAACATGAAATCTGTGAGAACGTTTTGGTAATGCCAATATGGACTTGTCAAGCTGCCAAGGCAATGTTAGCAGTTTGGAGGAAAAAAGCATTGAACAGAAGGATCTCAATCCAAGAAAAACATCTCAATTAGATATAGAAAGTGTGTTTATTTTAATTTTTGTGCACTGGTAATGGAATTTGTGAAGATCAGTATTCTTTGTTATCAACAACTTCATTACTAACAAAGAACTAAATAATGTAACTCTTCTGTCAATAGGCTATCAAATTGCTATATCTCTACTTTTCCTCCTGATTGTTTCAGGACCAGATCTGATATAAAGTAAAATTAGAAGCCTAAGAAATCAGTTGTTATGAGAGGGCTTTGCTGGCTTTGAAGGGTGCAGGATCATGAATCAGCTGTTCTAAAAACTGATCCAGTGCCTACTCAAGACACCAGTTACCTCAAAATGTAATAAAGCAGTACCCTATCCCACAGTTCAACAAAGCACATAGTGTCTGAAATTCAAATACATCATTAATCTCTATCAAATCCCATTGAATCTATTGGTACTCAAGTTCACAGCTACGCATTTTGAGAAATAAAGCCTAACTTTGTGCCAAAATTCTTTAATAGCTGTTACCCCAAAGCCTTTCTACTTGTCTTACCTAGATGCTAGATATGCCTAAATATGATAGATATTCTATGGTAGATCTTAATATTTCTGTAAGGAATATTATAAGTCAAAACAAAACAGTTGGCAAAACTCCTTAAACATATATTGTCTATGACAGAGAATAAGAAGAATGCAGACTTTGATTCTTTTCTATTAGAAGCAGCCATTTCGTCATCTTTTTTATTAATGCTTTCCAGATTTTATAGTACTTTTTATTAGCCAAGCATCTGATTTCTCACAAATCAGTATGTTCTGATAACCAGAAGAACCATGTTGGCAATACTGAAGAAGTTAAAACAAAAAAGATGTTTTTAAACTTCAGTATTACCTCCAGTTTCTGAGTAACTTTCATACAGGCACAACAGACATATCACTCAAAAAGAAAAATTATAGTCAAGGAGTTAAAAAGGGTTTTAAAATATATCCAGCTCCTGGGCATTATCCAACACAAAACTATAAATATAACTATCAAATAAGAATAATTTGATGACAATGGGTACTTTTATCATTATTCTTCTCACAAAATTCTCACCTATTACTTAATTCTCAAAATCCTATCTTTAATCTGCTGGATTTAAGTGTTAAAAGAGGTTGAAAACAATGGATAGCTGCTGATTACAGTGGAGGGGGTTAAGTAGCACCGCTTTAGTCCTGCCTGAGTTCTGTGATTTGTGACTTTAAGTAAAACCTTTTAACATTATTTGAATATACCAGGTTGATTCTTTCTTTTTCTTCAGTTAAATTGCTAACCAACTTGCTGAATCTCAAATTGCTTCCATTTTTACAGGAACCATGCCAGGGTATTACAGACAAAATGGTTAAATTGGTTCTGGAGGGGACCATAAGCTGTTTAAAATAAGATTACATTTATTTTTTTAAACATCTTGTTTGTATGTATGTATGCATGATTTAGAGTGTTGGTATTCTGTAATTTAACTGTATGATTTTATGCCTGCTGAACTTTAGGACGCTCCTGAAAATTAGGTGGCTGTTTCTCTTGTCCCTCTGATGAATGAAATTTCAGTAAGTATTGTCTTATCCCCTTTTTGCCTGCCTTGTGCTTTCATGCTAACCATTTTCAATCACGGCCTGCTATCTTATTTTTTGCTATTTAATTCTCCTATTTGCATGCATCTTTAGACCCTTTCTTGCAACGCTCTCTCTCTTAATCTCTGCATTATAGTGCCTATTTCTCTTCCCTTACTTATTTTCTGTATGATACCTGTTAGAACACCCTTAACCTTTACCCTTTTTGTATCAGCATCTCCACAAACTGCTGTAATGCACATTCAAAAATTGCAAAGGACAGCATAATTCCCCAGGAACAGAGGGTAGGTATTTGTGAGAGTCCAGGAGTGACTGGAAAACAAACTCTTCACTGTGGGCCTGGTTCGCCTCCAAAAAGTACGTGCTGGTGGAGATTTTCTTTTTTACATCACTGTGCATGTTTGAGGGAAAGCAGAATCAGTCCCCTTGTCTTCTCAGCTTTAAAGACAAGCAAGGTCAGGTAACACCTCTTATAGCACAAACACAATAGCACCTGCCAGAATTATGCTGCACCACATCTATGTTTAACTTGGAAACCGCATTTATCTACAGAAATTTTAGGCCAGATAAGACATGAAACAGGAAACAGTGAAATCAGAGACGATAACTAGTAATCTTGTGCTTCCTGCCTAGCATTACAATGTTGAAAATATTATAGTTACAGACAGCAAAACATGATTTTAGCAGCAAGGTAGCAAATAGCCCCTCTCTCTAAAAGGCTTCTTAACTTTCTGATCCTGACAAGCAAATGGAGGGTATGCTCTATTTGATCTTTAAAATGAATAGGGGGAAAAAATACCTTTTCCAAACAATTGGAGAATTCCTTTAGTTGTGATGATAGAGTAAACAGTTATTTGACACACAAGCAGATTTTTCCCTTGCTATAGTTATGTATTTAAGATGCATAATTAACCAGTTTGTAAACTGATGTCTTAGCTGAAGATCATACTCACTGAATTGATATCCTTGTTTTGATATACAGTTTAAATGAGGACCCTGATATGTATTCAGTTAATTCAAAAGATACACATTTCCTTTTCAAGCATTATATTTTAGAATCAAGGACTGTAAATTCAATGCCCTGGGTAACTAGACTGTTGAAAAAAAAAACCCCTACACTGGGCTACACAAGCTTATGTGAATCAGCTTACCTGCCACAAGGAATTAATTCTGCCAGACTAGAACACAAAAACCCGTATTCACTGGTAAGTAAGAAAGCAAACAAACAAACAAACAATGAAAAAAAACCCAACCAGAATTAAACTGTGTACAGGATCTGTTCACGAAATCCATACTGCCGCT
Source organism: Gavia stellata (assembly GCF_030936135.1). Classification (NCBI taxonomy): domain Eukaryota; kingdom Metazoa; phylum Chordata; class Aves; order Gaviiformes; family Gaviidae; genus Gavia; species Gavia stellata. The sequence goes on from NC_082595.1 coordinate 43,902,987, forward strand.
TACTTTCTAATGAAAAGTATGGATTCAGCTATTGGGTTTAAATCATGCCTTTTCTAGATGGAATATTTTTCAGTATGAAGTTCCATTATCACTGCAATCCAGGAGCAACTCACAACAGTGGAATGAAAGTAAGGTTTTGCCCCTTGATAAAGCCTGGCTTTTTCATTATTCAACATGAGTAGGACAATTTTGAGGCTAAGGCACCGGGCATCTGACATATCAGCCCAACAACAAAATTCCTATGATAACTTCAGTAGTTCTTTTGGATCAGAACCTCCAGTGATATAAGTGGTCATTGGTCCAGTAACTTAATGCTATCAGTCAAATTCATGGCAAAGATGTAGTAACACGAAGCAGAGACACTCTCAGGTATGAGGCAGGACTATATCTGTGGTAGAGCCAAAACCACAGATCACATCTCTTGAACCCTCATCATGCAATTTGTCCTTCTTTCCAACTTGTTGAAAAAAAATCAGCATAGTGTCTGAATGAAACTGTCAACAAGTTAACCATTCTTCTCTACTGAAACGTTTAAGAGATTTGTTAAGATCAAGAGCATCAGCTAAAATTGCAAAGTGAGGGTTTTTCCACAGGAGAACTTTGTATCTACCTATTATCCTTAGGCCCTGAAGCAGGGGCTCACCTCAAACAGTGAAAGGAAGCAGAAGGGGCTGGGAAGGCAGTGGGTGATGAGTGCTGGATAGGGGCAGCAGTTACTGAAGGCACAAACGACCCATAAAGGGCACATCAGCATACAAATATGACACTCTACGTGTGTCCCGTCAGTGTGTGTCGTCGTCCCCCCCCCACTGTTACCTGCATTCGATTAGAATTGGTTTTGTGTCAAAATGCACATCTAGATAGTGGTGATCTCATCCTAAGAAGCAGGTTTTTTCACCTTACTCAGAAATATTTTTAAAGCTATGTCATTATTTTGAACTAATTAAAAATGGTTTTGAACTATGCACGCAATAAAAAGCCCAGATCCTTATTTACCAAAACACCAGCAGTTTAGCATTCTAAATCCCAGTTTTCTTCAGAAAGATCTTTCCGTACAAAATTATGGTTTTCACCAGCTATTCTGTCTAAGCACTTCCTTTCATGTTTTTTTACATTGCCCAGTCACCCTGTTTGGTATGACTATATTGATATAAATTGTAACATATGCATATTTCATAGTACCTAGGCGTCCCTCAAATGTATCAGAAAACCCCAACCTCCTTAACCTAGTCCTCGTCTATACAGATAAACATCACCAAATGCCAGCAGTGAGATCAGTTAATAGAACAGTATTTGAAGAGTAGAGGACAATATATTAAAACAAAATTGCACACAAAATATACCAACAAAAGCTTCCTCCAAGTAGGTTTGTTATTGGTTATAATTAAGACTAGTAATGTTATAAAAACATCAAGACTTGTTCGTAAACCCTCTATCTCACCACCTAGCAGGGTATGAAGATGCTCGGTCCTACCCTCACTAGATTCACTCTCTCACTGCTGGTGTCACAGAGGTGTTTCAGCCCCTTGCAGATCACCTGCCCATCCAGCTACCACATAGCTTGCGAACCAAGCCAGCATTGTGCAGGCTGGCTGGAAATCAAGGCCTTCATACACCATCTGTGTGCAAAATAGACATCTCATGGCATTAACAAGACTAAGTCTTAAATTTCAGCAGTCACTTGAGAGGCATCATACACCACATTGTCAGTGGAGTCTTTGATCTATTGCGGTTGAGAAGTCAATAACTCTTTCTTCTCCACCACCCCGGGAGGCATGCTCAGAGGGGGCAGCAGATGCATACCTAGACAGTGACTTAGAGAATAAATCAGGAGAATGGGCTTCTCAGCCTACCCATGGCCAGCACGTCGTGTTTGCACCATCTCTATCCCTCTGGCCATTTCCCAGGCACTCATTCTTTTCCTTAAACTGGTGTGTTGCTGTGGATAAGCATGTCAGAAAGCGTTTTAAATTAGATCAATATGGAGCAAACTACGAAGCCGCTTCTACACTATGTATGTAAAGTGGACTCCTCCCTCAGCAACAATACAGGTGGAGTTATGTGAGTAGGCTAACTTTAGCTTCCTCAACACTCAGGGCTCTGGGAAAACTCTGTCACAGGTCCCCTTCCTCTCTCAGAAACACGGAAGTGTTCTCGGTGAAGATCATTTACAAAGGAAACTTAGCACCAAGGAAACACAAACTTGATTGTGCCCAAAAAGGTGCTGTGAATCATAGCAGCAGAACTGTAGAAGTAGTTCAGATTCACACGCATGAGTGTCAGCCAGCCTGAATGTCTCTCCTGGAGCTCCAGCATTAGTACCAAGTGATAGAACAGAGGAAATTTCGTACAAGCCCCCTTTCTTGATTGCTCATTACTACACAAAATTGTCTCTGACAGAGCATGTAGCAGACCAGGAACAACAAAAAACCCTAAATGGCTGTATCTCAGTTGTATGATAGACTTAGATCTTGACAGAGTGTTCATGCTGAGCTGTTAAACAATTTTACAAATCAACAAAGGACAGGAATTGTCAGAGTCATTTATTAAGGCTGGAAACAGAAACTCATTTGGCCATTTTTCACTCATTGACCATTCTTTTATGCTGATTTTTTTTTGTTCCAGGATATATATGTGCTTTCTTAGAATCTTTCTTTTTGCTGTTGTGCGAGTAATCCAATATTTTACACACTTACTGATGATTATCATTCATGCATCTCAATAAATGGCAGACTTACTACGTATCTTAAAGGATTTCCAGTTTTGTTTGTGCAAATAGCTTACTCTTCATTGTTGAGTTTTAGGGTATGAGGAATGGATTTGTTCAAAGAGACCAGAAGATCTTTATCCTTTGACAGTGTAGCAAATCCTTTATTCTCAAATTACTCAGCAGGCATGGTTTCCCTAATACTTCCACCTGGTGATCCATAACATGCTGGATAGATGTGAGGAGCATTTTCATTTCAAACATGTTTTCTTTGTCCTGTTCTAGTGTGCTCAAGAGCAAATAGCTTGTGGTTTCCCTAAACTTTTCAGTGAACTTCAAAGTGAAAAATGCTCAGGCATACCTTATCTAGGACTGAATCCTGTAGGTCTGATCAGCATTTGTAGCAGAACTTTGTCAGCAACTGATCCCATGACCTTTCAGGGGTCTAAGAAACATTGTGAAATATCACTGGTGTGGTAACTCCATGCATAACATATCAACAGTAAGTGAGAAAATCAGCAATGCTTGTGTGAACTAAAATGAGTTTTTCACAGCTTAAACAATCCATAAACCTTTCTCTTTGATGTTTTAAGAACTTTTCACCTCTTTAGTAAAATAAAGGCTCAAAATGGAAGAAACTGAATTCCCTCTTTTCTGTCTTCATATTTTTACACCTATGTGCTCTGCCAAAGCATTTTTGCACTGTGAGATATAATCCTGAACTCTCTAACACTCTGCCCACCTCATACCTTTGCCCACGCTTCCATCTTGTTTTCTCTTCATAGTCAACGTATTAGATCAAACAAGCAATCCTTTTATCTGGAATTGAGAAAATACCCATTCTCTCATTGGACATCACTGCAGTATTTGTTTATGTGAGTGTGAGTGTGTTTGTGTACTATATATGTGTGTATAAGTCTTGTCTACGCCTGTGTACATGTGTATGTGTCATTACATATGCTTTTTGCGTGCTCTTTGCCGTCCCTCTGAAATCACCAGCATTTTCATCGCACAGTTCAGTGACTCAGAAATATGTTAGCATTGACCTCCTTCTATAGAAAGTCAACCACCATTCCTGCTTGTCTCAGTTGTTTGTCTCTCTCTCACAGTGCATTTAAACAAAGGGAGGAACAGCTAGAGAGAAAACAGATGAAAATGGGGTAGATGAGCCCTGCCACTTAAAGGCCAGCAATCCCTTAACTCACAAGTGTCTATGCAAAAACTCATAAAGTTTTTATCATTTTCTTTATAACCATTGAAACAGAACAGCTGATAATCTGTTTCTTCATCAAAACAGAGTGAGATCTGCAGTTCTTGTCAGTCTGTTTTCAAGTGCAGTGATCTTAGTCAGTCTGTGAGGATCCTAATCCCCATCGACAATGGGATACACCTGGGCTGCACCTTCTCAGCACTGAAACCTCCAGGGCTGAAGCAGGGATGGGGGCAGAGCTGGGAAGAGGGAGGACTTGTGTTGGGAACCAAACTGAGGGGAGACTCAGAAAGTCAGAGGAAGCAAACAAAGGTTACCACACCCCTAACCTCAAATGGTAAATGGAAATAAGCCAATGCAGATTTAGTCGTGTGTATAACCCCTCCTGTTTTGCAGGGCAACTCTGTAAAGCGTCAAAGGATAATTGCCATATCTGTTAATCTTAAAACAATGAAGTGATCTGTAACTACCACATTCTGCTTTTGGCTTTGACCTCTCTAATCTCTGTCTCTCTCTCCCCAGCTGTTTGTTGTATGTTGCTGTGACTTAACTAAATCTCTGGGCTACTTGAGACAGGACGATGCCTATTGGTCACTGCCTTGCAGCAAATGCTAAATAGCAGAGTAGTGATGCTCACATACTGACCAGGATCTCTGGGCAGCACCAGGCAACAAAAGTTCAGCTCAGTTTCAGCAACATTAATTGGCTGTTATTAATTTCACAATGAACAGCAGAGGATAGTGGCAAGGGACAGGATCACTTTCCTAAAAATAAAAGTGAAATAAAAAAAGGCATGTTTGCAAAATAATGGCAAGCACTACAATCAGACCAAAGATTAAATCAGTCCTGGGATTTTTTTGGCTTTGCATTTTTCCTCCATTTATTTTAACAGTAACTCTCTATTTAGCATCGGACATAGAATTGTAAGCATATGAACTTATCTTGGACTATTTCAGTATCTGACAGACAAGTTTTCCTGTTATACCGAAAGCTGTTTGGTGTTTTCCAGTCTCAAAGAAAATGCAAAAGCCCCTTCCACATCTGAGGTGCATGGGACAACCTATCTGCCTGGTTGTATGAACACTAATTCCTATCTGACACTCTTCCCTTATAGTCTTGTGAGGTGGCTCTGAGCTCTTTCTCAGCTCCTGACAGAACTCTTATAAAAATGCACTGCTGGGATGGATGTTTTAATTGTCTTGTTATGCCAGGCAACTTGTTTCTACGTAAATTACTTTTTGGAAGTTTCTTCCCTGCCCATTTTCAATCCTTCAGGCTTTATAAGAATTTAGAGAATTTGGACTTCCCCTGGTCAGTATTTAGTCATCCCATTCCTCAGCCAGGGAAGTATGAGTCTCAAAGCTGATGAGTAAGAATGTAACAGAGAAATAATTTCCTGGAGACTAAGGCACAGGAGAGGTCAAGAGCTGCAGCCACTGGCAGACTCAAGGGTTGTGCCCTGGGGAGCCATCTGAGAGGTCCTAGGTCTCGCCAACAGCATCACAGACTGCAGAGCCCAGTCTCCAAATGTATCATCTTCTGGCCTGCTGTGGCACTGCAGTCCCCTTTCAATACCAGCAGGACTCAGAGCATCTAAAATGAAGCCTTGTATCCTGTGGCACATAGCAGTTATGATGTACCTCTTTATTGCATCCTAAGTGAAGTTCCCCATAAAGAAATATTGATTGAAGAAAAAACTCATAAGGATCAATGGCTTATGTTCCAGCTGTGTTTTATGTTACAATAACAGCTCTTTGGAGAGTTGGTGCTGAGCGAGTGCAAAGTAATACCAGTAATTCCCCCCCTCTTGGATCATCCCATACCAAATTCTTCACCGTTCTCACCATTGACTCATGGGCAGAAAATAGCTACTGTGGTCTCAGGGGATACTGTAAAAAGAAAAGAGGGGGGAGGTAGGGGGTGGAAAATGAAAAGTAAATCTGCTCCAAAGAATAAATGCTCCAGGAGTAAGTGCCAGGGTGTGCTGAGGGAGGCAGTGCCAGTCTGTCCCCAGACACTCAAATCCAAAGTTCAGTAGTTGGTAGTTAAAACACTACTGACCTAACTCATCATTGCATGGTAGATGTTGCAGAAGGGTACACGCCTAGGTGACGGTGGGAACCCGAAACTCCATTGCTGACATGCTTGCGAAACAGCATCACCTCTGTAGGTGTTTCTACAGCAGCAGCAACTTCCTCCATTGTAAGTACGTGAGTACAGAGCTAGTAATGAGTTGTTTACAAAAGAGTTTAATTTGTATGTCTCCACTATTAAATATTATCCATATAAAATGCACACGGTCTTTTCTACCTGGGGAACAATAGGATTTTTTTCCCTTCTGCAAGAAACAGTTTTCTTTTCAAAATCTTAGTCTCCTTTCCCAAGCACCTCTCCCAGCATCTGTCCCTGGTCATTCCCTCCCAGACACTTGTCCTTCCCTGAGGTCTCCTTCTACATGCCACCTCCTGCTCAGACCAGTTTCCGCTGCCCCAAACAGTGGTTTTCATCCTCACCCACTTCTAGCTGCTGTCTACTGCCTGGTGAAAAAAGTCCCAGTGTGAGTCCTCCCCATCTTCTCACCTGCTGTGCAGCACAGGCATGTCCTACCACTGCACTCACCAGCTTTTCCTGTGGGCTAGCTGCATTTCTGATGATCACGCAAAGCCTCTTCATTATCATCAGTTATGTACATGCAGCCTTGCCACCTCATTTGGGCCAAGAAACACCACAAGGTAGCCAGGCACAGAAGGGTTAAAGAAAACCTCAATATGCCCAGTGAAGCAAGCCCAAACCCCCTAAAGGATCTTGCAGTCTTAAAGGAGTGACCCTCCAGATCAGGGGTGATGGAAGGACTTTGGTCTGCTGTATCCATTCTGTAGAGATGATTATGACTCTGACACTGAATGCATTCACAAAAACCACAATTCGAACACTTTTTTAAAATGTGTCAAGGATTTATAGACTACTGTGTGAGAGAGCTTCAAAACTGGGAAAAAGCAGGACTATTTTTAATGTAAAGCCACTGCTACCTAGTAAGAAAACGCTTTTGTATTCATATAAAGTATTTATTAGGTGTGAGGTTTTATAAATTGTTTAGTCCTGCAGCCTTTAAAAAAAAAACAAAAAAACAGGTTACTTTGAATGCATTACCGAGTATCCTGTGGAATATTTCACATAAAAGGAAACAGAAGATGTATAAATGTAAACAGGCTAATTGTATGCAGATATAAATTATGCATGTTGGTCTTATGAAAAAGCATCCTTTATTTGCAGGGGTCTTACTCAGCAGCTTTGTGTCTTGTCTAAAGGGATATTCAGTATGGCTGTGATGTGCAGAATTTAAAACAAAACTTTGAATTCTGCAGAAGAAAAATATAGCCCAACTGTGATAAGACTGCACTGTTGGGAACAGGAGGGGTTTATTTCATTCTATTTTACTTTATTTTATTGACTGTTCTGCTCATTAGCCCTGTTAACATGTGTGTATGCCTGCCCACAGATACAGTGCCAAGTAAAAGATTGTGTTAAGACTTAACGTTTGCAAAGGGATTAGGGTTATTTTGATGTTTCTTAACAGGGATATATAAAATATTCTCAAAGTCACAAACCTTTTCATGGTTGAAGCATCTCGATTAGTCCCAGACATAAGCAGCCTGCCCTGCAAAGGTGCCAAGCAGCTGCAGTCCCCACCAGCCGCCCTGGGGACTGCATGGGGCCAGCACCTGCGAGAAGCCTGGCTAATTGGGACAAATTCTAGGAAGTGGTTGAAATGGGTCCCTGCTCAGACAAAACTACATCACTCGCCATCTTTTCCCCTCAGTCCTGCAGAGTCCCTCTCCTCCAAATAATAGCAGCAGCGTACTTGAACTCAGGTTGCGAGGGAGCCTTCATAGCACGGGTAGGATTATGTATCCCTTGGATGCCCCCCTGTGGGTATGACTCACGCCCATGTTTCCTGTCTTTCTGGCATGGATTAGTGAAATGATGCTGAAAGTGGAGGTACAGGCAAGAAGGTTAATGGAAACAAGTCTGTGGAAACACAAAGTCATACAGCTGAGGTGGAACCAAAACTCAAGGAGCTCACTGCGGTCAGGTCAGGGCAACCTGGTAATCCTCATCCTAAATTTCTAAAAGAACTGGCACATGTAATAAAAAGGCCTGGAGCTATGATTTTTAATGAATCTATCAAGCCAGGGGTGATACTGCATGATTAGGGAACAGTAAGTGTGGAGGGCGAAAACATACTGATCCAGGCAATGACAGCCCCATCCATTTGCTCCGTCCTGCTTGGGATATGTCTATTAAATAAAAGATATAAGGGTCCTTCAGTGTTAAGTGGCAGTACAAAAGCATCAAGACAAGTTATAAACACAGGGAAAGGAATTCTTTCTTTTGGAAAAAAAAGTCACAAAACAAAATGCACTCTTCATTACCACTTCTGGCATAATAGATGCACAGTGAATGGTCCAGTAATAAAGCACCAACAGCTTCTGACAGTGTGTGGTGGTACACAGCTCCATTAAGAGGAGCTGCTGTACCTAGATATTCCAGCCGTGCAGACATATGATGTTGCTGTTTCAGAAAGCTGGAAAAAAAGAAGAGAGCTATTTCCCACTCGTTGTCTAATGCTTCTTCTGCTACATTGTGCGATGGGGCAAGAGGCACAGCTTGCATATTCACCTGCCATGATAAATTACATCAATTTCAGTCCCTCAAGACGGAGCTACTGGTGCAGAGAGCCACTAAACACTACCAGTTGCTTTATGACACTACAGACATCAGACAGAAAAAGGTACACTGTGCAAGTGAAAAAGAACCCTGTATCCTGGGACAGGCTGGACACAAATGTGAGCGGGAACGTGGGATATTTCCTTCACTCATACATTGTAAATACATCCTCATCATGATGTGTCCTTTGCTAAAAATCTGTAGTCTATTAGCTCAAATTAGAATAAGCCTTAAAGACAGCCATTGCCATCTCTGACCCTGTCAGCTTTTCTGTCTCCGGCAACGGCCAGTACCAGCTGCTCTAAAAGAGAACGAAAAAAGTCTACAGCCAGCAGCTATTCAATAACAAGCCCTTAGGGGAAGTTCTTCCCAAGCCTCATTAAATGTTGGCTTCATTCTTAAATTCCTTCTAAACTTCTCAGATTCTATTCTGGCCTCCTCGTCTGGTATCTGCACTGGGGATTGGGCTTTCCACCGAGGGTTTTCCTTGGCTGGCCCCAGCTCCTTCAGTGCCCGCACTCGCGGCTGGCTCTGGCAGTGAGCAGAGGCTGTGCTCCTTGCTTGCTCCAAGCAACTGGTGGGGACAGGCACCACAATGCAGATCATGGCTCCTCTGCTTAAATGCAAGCAAAAGAGGATTTCCCTTACCTGGGTGCTACTGACTGCTGCAGGAATTTTCTCTTTTTCTTTGGGATTAGATTTCTTCGGGATTAGATTTCTTCTTGGGGTTCCGGGGAGTGTGCATTTTCAAAGCCCTCCTCAGACCCTATCTAAAGCACTCTGTTGTGTGGCAAAGAGAGTGAGTGCATGTCACCAATTATCACTTCACTGTACATTTCACAGCAGAGTGCACCTGGGCATTCAGGAGACAGAAACGACACCCACATATAGGGTGGACCATAAATTGCTAGCGAATTAAGGCCCTAAGGGTTGTTTAAATATTGCAGTAATCATCTTGTCAGGCAAAGTCCCACGTTCTGCTAAGATTAACCTGATATTCGTCAGGAATGGCACAATAGAAGGTTATTTAATTTGGATCACACTGGACTGGAAAACTGGCAGGAGGACAGAAATGACCCAAATTGGAAACATTCTGCAGAGAGTTAGCCAGTCAAAAAAGCAAGCAGAGAGCAAAAAAGTGTGTATGCGTTTATTGGACTCAGATACCTTAATTAAAATACATACATAAACTTAAATCTCTGCACACAAACATACAGGACGGTGGAAATTTAAGAGGATTCAGTATTGATCTAACTTTGTTTTGATATCAACTCTTTGGGATTCTGCTTCAGACTTAAATGAGAGTAGAGTGGGACTACTGGTGATAGCTTTTGAAACACCTCTCCCAGTATCTCTTCTCCCCATTTTTTTCCTCCCTCCCAAAACTGATAAGAGAAATAACCCCAAATGTTTTGCATATAACTTGGAATAAACACCAGCCATTGGGTGAATTACTTTCAGGACACAAGTGCTCTCTGGATAGCAAATTTTTAATCACTGAACATTTAAGTAGTGCAAGAAATGTATCTCCTCTTTTGGCAACTTCACTTATAAATCCTCTCTATAGCTTTCCCAACCATTACAGAGTTTTTCCATATTGCTGTAGTCTTTCTATAAGTTCAAAACAATGACAAATCTGGTAACAGCTGGATACACATTAGTGCCCTTCAACCCTCGGAAAATAAAAAATAAAAACACATTCCCCTGGAACATTGCCGGTTTTTACTGAAGAAGTTACTTAGCTTATTAAACTTGTCAAACAGCAAATACAAATAAAATGATGGTTTATCTTGCTGATTATTCAGCCACTGCACACTGGTGTGGGTAAATGCATGACTGAAACATTCATCACTGTTCACAAAATGTCTATACTCTGTTTTCCCTTCTTGCTTTACCATTACCAGGGAATGCAATGTCCCCCCACTCTGCCCCCGTTCCCCATAAAGAAGTTGGAGTTCTTTAAAGAGGAGAAGTTTTAAATAAAATGTAAAACATTAATTGTGCAGCAGTCAAATGGGCATATTTACAATGGGTTTCAAATTCCCTAACAGTTATCTACTGTATTTATAAGCTAGCAAACAGCGAAGATAATTTAGGGCTTTGAATACCAGTGCTAAGTATAATCAATGTGAATCAGATGCACATTACCAAATTGAAGACATTTTATCTATGCATTATGTCAGATCATGAATCAGATTTGTGTAAACTGAAATCCTGGAATACAAAACCATTTGCAAATTCAGCTACAGTCACACCAGTATATAATTATGTTACATATCAAACAGAGATACAATGGAGCAAACTATCATATTGAGAGACCTTTACTGCTTTCAGGACATCTACAGAGCCAGGTTTATATGGCACATTACTGCCAATCCATCTATACCCATCTGAGTAAATCGGTTGGCAGAGAGGGGCAGATTACCACTAATGGCTCTATTATGGAAAGAAGCTGCAACCATTAGCTATTTTACATATGGACAAAAGAGAATTTAATTGATGGCCCATCGCCCAGCAGACAGAGAGAAATGATGATTTTCACCTTAATGCCAGGCATTAAAAATTCACAGGGCTGTGGAAGAAAGAGATGTTCATCCAGTCTCACCCTGCTTATGGGTCATTTTAAGCATAACTTGAGGAGAGAAATACAGCACAAGGCGAGCTGTTCTGCTTTGAGAAAGCTTGAGTCCTCTGGGAAAAAAATTCACAGGTTGCAGTGTTATGATGTTAAAAAGCCAAGACCACAACCCTCTTGTTTTCCTTAGCTACAATTTATTGTTCCCAAATAGTATCCAAGCATTCAGCACAACACATTTTGTGAGTGTTTATATTTGCAAATGAGGGAAAAAAGGAGCATTTTCGGAGAAATAGTACATCATAATAATAATGCAATGTATTTTCACATATTTAGATATAACATTTACTTAATTTAGCATATGTGATAGGCTTGTGTGTACTTGTATGTCTTCAGTTATTCATTTACACCTATGTAAAAAGACATTGCACTGTAGTGCTGTGTTCAGTATTTGTATTATTCTGGTAGGGCCAGTTTTGCCTTCCATGTTCAACCGAGAAGCTTTTTCTTATCCCCCTCCTCCTGGAAGACCCCTACAGACTTTGCTGTCTCCAGGATATCTGCAGTTCTCACTTCATGACCTACGAAATGGTGAAGCGTGAAGTTACAGGGGACTCCAAACAGGATCTCACAAGAGAGGCACTCACCCTGGGCTGCATCCCGGATTTTGATGCTGGGGCTTCTCTCTTGCCTCCTAACTCCTCTTACTCCACCGGGGGAATTTTGCTGTAGAGGTAAGGACCGCCCAGTCTGCAGTAATTTCTAAGATCTTCTAAGATCACCTTCTCCCTCCAGTCTGAAAGCACTGCAGGTTATTAATAAACTTTGAGATTGTTATGGTGGTAGCAAACTATATGTTCTGCAGGGCAGAGACTATCCAAATGGAAAACAGAGCTGCTGAGTTGGAGAAAGGGACAAACATACAAGTCGTGTACGGTGGCAGGAACTTTTTACATCCCCAATTGATTTAACAGGATAATGTTAATCTGTCGTGTCTGTAATTTATATTTTATATGAGCAGAGAGGGAATTGTAAGAATATATGAGCCTTGTCTCTTTTATGCTCAGATAGCTAGAGTCAGGCTGAAAATCTCTAGCCAGGTTGGTCTGCATACAAAAACCAACTTGTCAGGCTAGAACAAAGAGCAGACGGCTTTTTGAATTGGAGACACAAGAACAGAAATAAGATCTGAAGCGATGCTGGAAGACACTACTTACTGTTGTAAAAACTGGACAAGGTAAATAAGGAAGGGAAGGTGTCTGTATACAATGCTGGACACAATATTGGATGGATTTTTTGAAACATGCACAGCATGCATATGATAAGACATTAAAATATCCTTGGAGAGGAAGATTTGGGGGAAACAGAGGGGTGCTAAGCCATTCAAAGTAAGTTCAGAAGGCATTGTTTGCAGATGTTGCAGAAAAGTGAGGGGAAGTGGTGGGGCAGAGAAAAGGTGGCTAACAACAGGCTCTTCCAATTTGTTTTTCTTTTCCAACATTTTTCCACAGCAGCAGGTCCTGGAAGCAGAAGTTGCCTTCTTTAGTCTGGACTGCATTGCACTCACAGGCCAAAAGCAGGCAACGGTGGCTGTCAGCCAACTTTGTTCCTGGCTCTTCCAAGAAGCCAGAACAGCCTCAAGCACTGCGTAGGCTATGGTGGTGATCCAGCACAGGTTTGTGGCAAAAGCAGTGCTTGGAACCTCCGCAGTGCAGCTTGCAGGGGGTTCAGTGCCCTCCACACTCCACTCCTAACAACTGTTTGCAAACAGATCCTCTGGGGATAGTTTTATAGGATGTTTATGCAGGGTCTGTTGCTATGAACCTCCAGTGGCAGAAACCAGAGTTCTCTCAGTTCTTTTTAATCACTCTGGTCCTTTGACAGTAAAAAAGGGTTTAGATCAAGGTGAAGATTTCACCTCAGAAGAAAGAAAAATTGTACTTATTCCTTTTACGTAGTCAGCTATTGCTAACCCCAATCACCTGCAGTAGAGACTGAGATGATGGGTGCCTTTGTCGGAACTGATCTCTACCCAAGTTTATGTGCACATTCATACAGACATGTAATAGGTGGGTAGATATTTGCATGACAGGATCAAACATCTATTAATCCTTTAGACTTTCTGGTAAGGAGGGCCGCATCCACGCTGCATCCAGCAAGAACTAGATACAGATGGAAGTGAGGAGAACAACTTCTTTCTAAAGAACCAAGGCACACATGAAAAGTGAATCTGTGTATTCATTTTAAAAACACTGATGTCTCTAGAGATTTTTGACATGTCAGCATCGGAAACAGGAAGGCTGGAGAGAACAGCCAGCAGTAACAAGGAGCAATAACCATGTGGCCTTCTCCTTCTACTCTTCCTTTCTTCCCCTAAATGAGACATCTGATCAAAGGCTCTTGCAGAAATGCTAATGAAGCCTCATTTTGTTATTTCCATGGAATCCAACACCCAGGGGAGGGATAGATGGGCAAGAAGGGTAAATCTGTGCTTGCAAGATGATGTAGGAGCCAGAGTTTGCTGTGAGAGCAGTGCTGGGAAAGCGTCTGCCACAAGTCAATATACTGCGATTTTTTTCAGCTGTTCAAGTTTCAAACTTCAAGACTTGCCTTTTGCACATTTTCTCAAGGCAAAATTCCTTCAGGAGCTAGTGGAGCTATCTAGGGGCTACCCCTAAAATAATTGTAAGGAACGTGAAACTTAAAAACTTTTAAAGTCACCCTGGTCAAAGGGAGAATATTCTCACGAAAAAATGTTAGCTAACGTTATATTCCTACTGTAAGCAAGACAGATGCAGTTCACTTGTATGATTTTACTTCTTTACCCTTGGCCTTGGATGCTGCCATCAAGAAGAATGGAAATCACCTATGTTCTTAATAAAAAAGCTAAAGGACAAGGACTTGCCTTATTACACCCAAGGCTGTGTTCCTCAGAATGTATAAAAACTACTCCTAATTTTCTACATGTTTAAGCGTAGGCTCATGAGAAGCCCTACTGAAGTGGATAAGACTATATTGGTACACAGATAAGAGGTACTAATATCAGAATTTCTGCATTCATGGAAAAATGAACCTTTTTAGGGTATGCAAAATGCAAGTGTTCTGTGTTATCGTTCATTTGTCTTTTTAATAATAAGGGCAGGGAAGTGGAATTAAATGTTTCTGACTTGATACCAAGGTTATGCAGGTTAAACTGAAAAACATTAATTCATTCCTATAGGCAGTTAATGGACAGTTTGTGCAACTATTGTTTGATATGAAACTGTACTGTTTCTCTCTCTGCAATGTTTCGCTTGACTTTTAGGGATATCAGCTGATTACATCTATCTTAGGTAGAGTAGTTCTGTTGCTTATTCTTCCGATTTAACTGTTTATTCCCTCATGCAAAAGATACATTCATATGATATTTCATCCAAAATAAAATGAATTTTCACCCTGTCTTTTAAGTATTACAACAAGACCTGCAATGAAAAGTACTTAAAAAAATATCAGCATGAAGTCTGTTTAAGTCGATACTGGTTTTAGATTAAAATTTCCTAAGTGTGTCCAGCACTGAATTGTACAACATTGCATAATATGGTTTCAAACTGCCTATTACAGGTTTCTTTAAAGCACATAGAGATAGCTAGTCATTAAAGGCTTTTTGTTCAGGTGCCCCATTGGTTTAGAAAACTGCGGAAAAAGAAGCATTTTCAAGAAACATTAGTCTGAGAATGCAATGCTGATAGATATTCCTGAAGCAAAATTCATGCTGAGTTTTTGTAGGATGCAGCTCACGCACAAATATTCTCATACCCATTGTATGAGTTTTAGAAAGCTTCATACTCCACAGGGTCAACCAATCCCTAGTCAGGGAGTTGGGATGAAACTTTTCACACCCACTGGCTCATTTCATGTGCTGCCCACTGCAGGGATGCTTTCCTTTCCTCTAGAAAGTTGACATGTGCTGGATAGACCAAGGCAGAGCCAGTTGCCTCAGAATGGACCAGTAAGGCACAATTCTGCTTCGTAACTAATGCAAAAGACTAATTTCCGATTAACTTCTCAAATCTCCTTCACTGAAGAAAATTACACCAGTTCTACATTTTTCTTCCATGAATGCATAAAACTTACGGTTTTCTGGAAAAAAATATGCTGACTTTCAATGAGCTCTGTTTGAGAAAACCTGAGTGCAGAATAGGGTCAGATGTCCTTAAACAATGATCACCTTTACAACTTTAGTGACATGCCAAAAGGCACCAGACCTGAAGGAAAATTCAAGCTGCCACCATTATTTTTAAGTGTTCCTGTTTAAGTAGGCCATCTGCACAAAAATATGTGGCTCCCAAAGCCACAGGTTCTCCTGCAGGCCTCCTTTCCAAGGACACCAGGGAACAACTGACAGGGCATATTTGTCTCCTCCATCCTGACAGCTGGTAGTACCAGCTCTCACATCCCTTCTAGCAGACAGGGACCCCCAAGTTTGCCTGTATCTCAAAATGTAAGCCTTTGTCTATAATGCTGCCTTATGCAAACCCCTTAACTCTGGGGAAATTAAAAAGCGTGTTAATTTGTCAGGCCTATTGAATTAATTTGTTAAAAATAAACATGGTTAAAAATGGAAAAAGCATGTTACTTCCAGCAAGGCAAGGGTAAGTTTGTGATTGCAACCCGGGAAAGACAGCCCACCAGCAGCATGCAGTCAAGGGAGCGCAACCCTACAGCACCCCTCGCATCAGTCCCTTGTTCTCACTGTCTCCCTAGGACTTGCTGTACACTGCTTCTTGCCTCAGTGCCTCCAGAGTTTGGCTTTTCTGGGTGTTGTTAAATGCAAAAGAACGTTTTCATTGTCATAGTTCCTTTCAAAATCCGTGCATTTCTCTAATGATCAGTGTGTTTCACTCTGGTGTACCTTGAATCAGCCTCTTTTGCATCTGTGTGAACCTGAAACCCTTAAAGCTTCTCTGATATTGCCCCCTTTTATGCAAAGAAGAGATCTTGGAAGAGCTAATTTCCCTATTCGCATTTACTTTTCCTCTTGAAAATCAAAAAAGCTGTAGTTATCAACTCACACTGTATTTTTTTTCAGTGTTTTTTTGGTTTTTTTCCTCAATGTGAAGAAGATTCAGCAGAATAAGCTGGTGTTTTATGTGGATTACACACAACATCTTAAAACCCATTGTTAGTTTGAGGTTTAGTCACACCTAATTAGAGCGAATGCCGCAACTCCTAATATAATGCTAAAAAGTAGAGGTTTTCCTGCCTGCTTGTTTCTTAGAGTGAAAAGATATGTGAAAACTGAGTCTGAGCTTTTTTAACAAAACAGGCATTTGTCCTACCTCTTTAAGATAAAAGCATCCAAAACAAATTGAGGGGAAGTTAGAGATAAAGTGATCTTTATATCCTCTCATAACATCTGAAGAACCCCTGACAATTTAGGCAGGGTGTTTGCAACTCAAATGCTGATTAAAAAGAAATTACAGAACATATGCTTACAGGAATGAAGTTATCAGGATTGCCAGTATAAGTAGGAAGCATATTATCTGCCTACAAAAAAAGTTGTGTTTTGGAACTTCACCACACCGTTCTAACACTACAGCTATCAGGATTAACTCTCGTTACAATTACATGTGGTCCATAGCCATAGCAAAAAGTGAAATAATTCAGTTCAGCAAAGGCTTCCAGTCTATTAAATAAAGGCCAACGTTGCAAGATGAACACTACGCTGCACTTATCAGTTTTAAAGGTTCTGGCTACTGTTTAAAATATCATGTAGTACAAGATAATCTAGTACACCCATCCACTAGATTCTTAAACCTGAGGGAAAGGAAAACATCACCCCATATATTTATCTGTAAAAGTTTGTTCTGTCTTTTCTTCCATGCTTTTGTTTTCCTGTGAAATCAACAGCAGCTGTGCACACAGGGCCAGGGAAGTTGCCTTAGTGATTTTGTGGATCATCTTTTCCTTACAGATGAAAAGATACTAACACTTCCTTGCATGTAGTGTCTTTTTAAACTGTCATAGATGCTTGATTAATCCTTGTTCAGTGAAAAAACCTTCATGCTCTGCTCGTTCCTGTGGAAGCTAGCTTTCTGCCTCAGCTCCTCTTTTATTAACCCTGATCTCACCGTGCAAACAATACAAGTTTTCACACTTCTGGAACTCTCAAATTATATCCTATATTTGCGTACTGTGAGAAAGCTTTCATGCATGATTGAGCCTGTTTAAATTTCCCCCTTCTGATTCGAACAGCTCAGATTTTATAGGTGCCTCTGACTCAGCTGAGTAAGATAGCTTGTCTCTGCCCAATTAAGGCTTTCAGAGTAGCCAGAAGTACCAAGAGAATGAAAGGGAAAGCAGAGGGAGCTCCAAAGGACAGATTTCTACTTAAACAATTGAGTTAAATTTCTTTCAAAGGTGTCATACAAATGAAAACAAAATCGACCTGTGTCTATATTTCTTTCTTTATTACATATCTCATAAAGGTCCCCGAATATTTGCTATTTTTTAAATTCACATATTTTGTTTTGGGCCTCTATTTTTTATTTCTAGAATTTAGAGTTGCAATTCACATTTCTTGTAATAGATTTTTTGTTTTGTCTTGTTTTTATCTTGGAAGTCTTAAAACCAGGAGAAGAATCAATCTTGTTATGGCAGTAAAACTCAAAAAGGTAATGGAAACTGGTTGATTGAAACATTCTAACCTATCTAACCATATTGTCCAAAATATTTAGTTTTACTGAGGCCAAAGAAAAATAAAATATCGTCTCCATTGATGACTAGCACCTTCTATAGAGAAAGCGCACTAATGTATACCAAATATTTGAAAGTCTATTATGTTCACGGTTCTAAAAACATTTAAACACAACATATTTTAATCATAAACAATGTTACACTGAATGTTTCCCAAGTTAACCAACATCATGTGAGGCCAAGTCAAAACATTTTCTGCCAGGCTGATGAAATTGCAAAGGAATTTTGTTTCCCCTTCTTAAATCAAACACACTGATTCAACAGTTCTACCTAAAAAACTTGGTGAGAAAACATTCCTTTGTTTAAGATTTAAAACCCACAGAGCTTTTAAGAGCAAATAAAGATTGTGCCAGATGCTGTACGAATCACACACGCACAGTGCAGCGCTGATCCCTGCTCAGCCATACCTCGGTACAAATAAATAATACGTGGAGATGAAGCCTCCAGAGAGTTCCCTAGTAAAACCAGGAAATGCTTGATTTTATATTTCTGATATTTCTAAGCACATCACTTAAATAAAATAAACTCAGACTCAAAAGGTGAAAGTTTTCTAGCCCGTCTTCCACATCATGAAGAAGCAGAAAGGGCAAAATTCCAGTTTTCCATCCCACTGCAACTCACCTTTAAAAGTGCATGCTTTTCCACAGCCTCAACTCCTGTTCGTTTAATTAAGAATGGCAGATGCTCAACATCTGGAGAAAATAAGGTCTGATTTAGTGGCCACGTTGCACTGGTGGAAACTTCAGACTGCAGGTTTGGAGTTACAGAAAGTTTGAAGTAGATATTTAAGCCAGTTGAGCTGCTGAAAGAAATCATATGAAGTGATGCCTAAAGGAACAACATGAGAAGAAGCCTTGCTTTCACTTAAATGGTATATTTCCATTTTTCATAGTTGTATGTAACCAGCCAGCCTGGTCATCCCTCTGTTTCTCCCCTGTCTTCTACGCCTGCCCTATGTTGTACTTGTTAGCGCAGGGCAGCCGCAGTTAACTTAGTTAACTGACCTTTTGCCATTGCTCATTTAGTGCATCTCACCATCGTATTTTCATGCATAGTTCAGTGGCAGAGTAAAAAAAAGAGAAGAAAAACTCATACACTTCAAGAGAGTAAATTAAATAAAGAAGCATCATGCTGACCAAAAGTGGTTCATCACTCTTTGGATGTGAGCTTAGGAAACATCAAGTCCTATATTGTAGCCATCTTACGGTGTGGCCCTCACGCTGCCACTGTAGGCTTCCTTCCCTTGCGCTTATGAGGACACCCTGCTGCCAGCTATTCTCACACAGGCTTGCAACGACGTCTTCTCTCGATATGGTCCCCAGTCCCTAGTGTGGGCTCACCTATAAATGGAGCTGTGACTAATTTAGTGTTTCTAGTGAAACTCAGGAAAATCACAAACTCTGAAGAGATCATAGATACTGCAGTACTGCAAATGCTACACCAGTGTTTAGGAACTCAGCTCAGGATCTTGTGAGTAGAGTGCTGCTTAAAAACTATTTGCAGGTCAGTTTAAAGGCTAAAATATGGACTTGGCTGCTTAATTTTCTGCATTTGAAAATTGTCCCTGTGTTATCAATGATGTCGTATGCTTAATCACCTGAGACTCCTCATTCTAAGGAAATGGGAGCTCAAGGGTCTTCAATGTAAAGAGACTTCCAATTTCTCTGCTAGGGGGACACTTTGCCAGTACCTGTATATTGGATGCAGGTAGCCAGGTGTTGGAAGCTGGGAGTCAGAGGTGGGATGGGGGGCCTGTAGGGCTGCACCATGCCAGATACAGTTCCCCATTGTCAACACTTGGCCACCTACACCCAATACACATATACTGATACTTTCCACAAGTCAAGTCTGTTTTTTGCCTGTGATGGTAATTGGTAAGTGATCTCCCTGTCTTTATCTCAACCCAGGAGCTTTTCCATCATTTTCTCCCCCGTCTTGTTGAGGAGAGAGAGTAAGAAAACAGCTGTGTAGGAGTCTGGCAGACAGCCAAGGTCAACCCACCACAGCATGTAAATAATGTACTGTATCATCTAATTGAAAGGTAGCCAAGGTGCCATGATGCCTCCAGTGGTTATTCTGTTTTAGTCTGCTTTCTCCACAGAAAAAAAACCCCCAAAACAAAAAAACCACTAACCATTCTAGCAAACTGGTTCACAAAAATGTGTTGTAGACACATGTTTAGCTTCCATATAATAAAATACATTGAATAAATATAACAGAAGACATTTAGCCACAGGGCATTATCTACAACAAGTTACTGGCAATAGATTTTGTGGGACTGTCCAACATTTTGAAAAATAGAGAACTAACTTTATTCAGGCAAAATTTTTCACTAGTGTATAAAACTAAGCCAAAAATAAAGCCTTTTATAAAATATGCACATAGTCCATTCTCTCCCCTAGACTCTTCTGCCTTACTGTGAAGTATTTCTTGTGTGCCTTTTTCCATCTTGGTCTAGAAATAAGGGTATGGAAGCAGCACTGGAAAAAAATAATCTTCTGGTACTTCCAACCTAAGTACTAGTCCAGGTCTCTGGCCCAGTCATTATCTGAACCTGTCCTCCTGCTGTGAATATATAATTTTTGATTTAACGAGGGAGCCTGGGACCATTGCAGGTGCCAGGAAAAGCGTTTTGTGTCCCCCCAAGCTCAACAGCAAGCACAGAGGCTGCAGGGAGGAGGTATAGCTCAACAGCAAGCACAGAGGCTGTGGGGAGGAGGTATACATATATTGCTTTCAACATTATGTCCGCATGTAAACCAGCATTCTCTATATACTGAGATGAAAATGATTGGTCCAGAGGAAAATGAAACATCTCAGCCCTTTTGGAATAGATCTTGCTGAAAAATTAAAACAAGCATAATTGGCACAGATTTGTCTGCTGACAGTATTAAGGTCATGGATTTTAATTGAAATTTCCTTCCACTGCTGGTAATTTCTATTTAATCTGAGATTTGGGAGGTGGAATTTTCTCAGTAGCAAGCATAGTCCAGCAGTAGAATGAGTCCTGAGAATGCCATGGAACAAATTTGAGCTTTTACTCTTTCTGGGATTATGCATTGTTGTTCATAAAGAGGGGAAATTGTGGGGTTAAGTATTTTATTTAACATTCTTCCTGTTTCTGACAATTGCAAGGTTTGTTTTCCCCAAACCAGGTGCTTTAAAAGGCAACCTCTCCAGACCAGTTATACTGCATAATATCCATCTAGATTTTAAATGTTAACTGTATTCCTATTAAGAAAAGTCTAATATTCAGTTTCTTTAAATTTCTCTGATTCAGTGAAGGCAAAGTACTTTGTTACCAAAATTTAAAATGTTCTCCCCTTGCCAAAAGAGCAGTGACAATTTGTAAGCACAACTTGTTTTGCTAGACCAATTTATAACATATATGTTGAATAAGAAAGAGCAAGACAGAAAAGAAAAATTACTCTTTGGGAAAAACCTAAAATATGATAGGTGTGTCAAAAAGCTTTGAAGCAAAACTTGGTTATATAGGAAAGCTATTTAACCCAAATTAGATAGCTTTGAATAAGTTAAGTTAATAGAATCAGGGGGAAAAAAGAAAAAGGTTGGACAATTTTGTATAGATAAAGTTTTCAACCTGAACAGTGAGGAAGTTGGGAGATTTTTTGAGGGAAAAAATCCTTAATGTCAATAACTTGGTTTTTTTCCATGAAGGCTAGTGTTTGAGCCTTATTCTCAAATTTCAGCTTTCTTTGCAATCCATTTGAGGCCCTAACTGTCTTCACAAATATAATTTCCCCCCTATATTTTAATCTTTTTATAATTTTAATCTTTTGTGCAACTTAAACTAATTTCCCCTTGTCCTACTCAGAGAGAATATGAAGCACTGTTTATTCTTCTTCACAACAAGGTCTTTTGCACGTCAAGCTGACTGTCCCCAGAGATACCCTTCTTTTCTAGATTATTTGAACCCCTGCTTTAATTTTTTCCCAAGGTCATGGGTTTTTGTAGTCTTTTAGGTTTATTCTGCTTTCTCTCACTTTTTATTCCTAAGAATTGTGCCCTCTGTTATTTCACAACTGCTCTCACACAAGCTGCCTTTCTGCAATGCACTGCTGATAAGCTCTTTGAAGGTAGGGTAGGATCTGCTTGACAGGCTGTTTGTCACCATACCAGTTTTACAAAAGATGCTTGGGTATTTAAAGTCCTCCATCAACACCAAGTCCTTTATCCCACCTGATCTCCCAGGCTGGGTGTTCAATGGCAGACTTCAGCATCAGATCACTCCTTCCAACTTTCTGTCATTGCCCAGAGATTTCAACGGGTCTGTCAACCCTTCCATTTCAGACTTCAGAGCATGCATTCATGACCATGACACTGCCAGATTTGTAAAAACATGCTAAACCAGTACCAGAAAGGACTAGCATTTGTCAGGGCCATCATCCTAACATAAATGGATGTAGCTGCAGTGTTGATGCCAGCCAGGTTTGGGATTGTATCAAGATAAGTCAAAATAGGATACATCTGTCACAGACTCTTGTTTGCTGTTTGACTGCTATCCAGCTTCCAGCTCCCAGGTACCACACTGCCTGCCATGTTTATGTGACACCTTTACATACCAAAGGCTGTTACTTTGGTGTAATTTATATATCATCTGTTCTACAAGCTCACAAAGTGCCCCATTAGGTGGAAGTCCTGCTGCCTTGCATTTGGATCATTTTCTGACTCATGTGCATCTGTGTAATGTATTCCTTTCCAGCACTGCTGAACTGTGCTTAGCCATCAGAATGGTGCTTGTTCCAGGTCATCTTATTCTACAATTCAGTTTTTTTATATTGACAAAACTCAAATCAGATAAATATTTAAATCAGATAAATATTTAAGCAACACTTCTTTCTTCATTATAATCACATAGAAACATGAGCTCTACCTTTCTTCCCTCTTGCTTAGCACACTAAAAGCATACATTTCAGCACACTGAAAAACTGAAAAATTTCTTTATTCTCCCTAACGATACCACAGTAATGTCTGTTATCTGTAAGCATGTTCATGTCCCTGCTGGTTTGTGTGGCTGCACAGTAAAGCGCTGTTCTTCCTTCAGAGAGGTAGTGATTTACAGACCGTACCACGCTCTCTTTTAACGCCCTGTTTGCACAAGACAGAACCCAGACGGGGGTCACTGAAGTCTGGCAGGATTGTGTCCATGCAAAGGGCTGGCAGAAGAGACCCCATCACAAGAGCAGATTTTATTTAAAGAACTGATCAATTCAAAATATTTTTACTGCAACTTTTCTGTGCACAAAGACCCTTTGCCCTTTGAAACAGAGTGTATGATATAAATTGAAAATCTCCATTCCCACAATGAGGGTATTTCTTTTTTTAAAAATAAGATCATTTGTAAGACAATCTTGTTCAGTCATTTATAAATAGTCACCTCTGTAAACCAAGAAATAACCTTGTTTAAAAAAGTACCAATGTTGTTGTTCTGTTGTCACCCACTGGTAATTGAAAATGTGTTTCTGTCAGTTCCTCCTAAGACAGAATGTAATTCTTTCTAAGATCTTGATCTTAAATTGGCAAAAAAAAAAAGTCAGTGATAAAGCAGCCAGAAGTTGCTACTTGTTTTTTGCACTGGTGATATTGCTACTGCCCTTTCTTATAATCTAAGACATTATTCTTACTGGCTCCTGGAAGGCAGCAGTACAGTCCTATTTTTTCATTGTTTTTTTCTCCTGAATTAGTATTGAACAGTGCTTTGTACTGAAATGAGAGTACCTGCATTACAAAACAAACAAACAAACAAAACCCCAAAACACCCAAAATCATATGGGGCCAAATCTTGAAGTCTTGCCTTAGCTTTTAGTTTTGTCATTACTCATAGTAATTCAAAAAGGACTTTACCTAAGTAGATCAGATGAAGAATTAAGAAAAGCTCTTTGATCAAGGCAGGGCTTTATAGTTAAAGAAATAACGAACCCTCTGTTCATCTGCTTGTGCTTCACAGAGTTAATCTGATTTTTCTTCATCCGGACTTGTGGAATAAAATAATAAGAATATTCCTCACACTGTCTGATTGATCTGCTGTCTTGAGAAAACAAACAGGCCTGTAAAAGGAGAACTGGAGATGAGTTGTGGCAGCATTGAGAAATACTGCTTAGTAGCTTCTGGACTTGAGGTGCCTCACGCCTGATGGAGGAAAAGTGGTGTTGTAGGCATGGACGTTTGCATTCAGTCGTGCCCGTATGCCCCTTGTGGACCACTATTAACCAGTTCAGGTAACAGTAAAAAAGATGGTTTATTCCCACAACAACCCCATAGATCCCAAACAGCTATATAACGCCTCCTAAAAATAGTGGTTCCTCCCTCTGGTGTAAATACAGACCCTCTTCTCCAGGCACGTTCCTCTTGAGTTACAGACAGTGTCTAACAGGCAGCCACGTAGTTCAATCCAAAAGAAGTAAGAGAAGGGAAGCCAAGGGAAGGATCTTAGTTAAACTGCATCAGTTAGAGAAGCTGAGATTCGTCACTAAAAACCCATCCTAAAAGGGCTGGTTTTGCTGGACAATTTGTAGTATGTGGTACAGGTATGTGGTACATTAGCCAAGTTACGAATTCTTGGCCAATAACGTCATGGTTTCAATTATTTTTTGTTTCTGTATGACCATCACCTCTGCCTTTGTTTTCTCCCACTCCCCTTCAGTCCTCACACACACTTTCTAATTTTTTTCAGGATCCTTAAATCTTTGCTAAAAGTTTTTCTTGATTGGTACTGCAGGTTAGACAGTCACTCCCAAAATACTTCAACTCTCTTAGAAAGTTTAGCACTCAAAAACGTGTGACCTCAGCTGACTTGGAGGCTTGGTTTGCTATCTCTCTGCAAAGTATCATGCAGGCAATAAAAGTTTCTCCATAACTCTACCAGTATATCTCACTCTGTGAAAAGGCTACCTTTGGGTCATGGGGGTAATGCAATTCATTCACTATCGCCCATTCCACCCTGATCCTCTCTTTGCTGCAAGTGTAAAGAGGCTAACTGCAATCCGAAGGAAGATTTTTGATGTGGACACACGTCCTTTATGCTCTAGACTAGGACCAATGGTTCATATCCATTAGGCCAGCAAAAGAAAGCAATCAGATGGCAATGATTTTCAATCAGTACTGGTTCAGGGTTAGATTCAAACAAGTGACCTGGAGGTGAAATGTTCCACATCCCATTACTGATCCTCTAAATTATTCTTCCCCCACAGATGAGACCTGACACACATAAAAAAGTAACTTGTGAGGAATTACAATAGAAAAACTAAGGCAGTAGTTCATAATAGATGCGGATTTTGTTAGCCCTTTATGCCTAGGCAATATTGTTATAGTACAATGACAGGGCAGAATTATTGATTGTATCTAGTGGCTCATAACTGAGTAACTACACACAGCATATCCAGTTTATGAACTAATTCAACTGCTTTACAGTGTACAGCAATTTATTTTTCTTTATATGAAGAAGTAGCTTACTAGAATTTCTGTATTTTGGAACTATTTAAAAATAAGGAATACCTGACAAACTCTTCTTCCTCAAAGCAGAATTTATTCCTGATCTTTTTCTGTCCTTATCCACTTTCTCCAATAACTTACCAATAGCTAGAAACATTTTTTATAAAATTTGTCTCTGGGGTGCGACCAAATCTGAAGGGGAGAAAAAGTGCTGTATCTCATGGAGGATTTTGAAGGAGAAAAAGAATGGAAGAAAATTAAATTCCAAAACAAACCCTGCTATAACAGATACTTTGGGGGACTGGGTTTAGTAAAAGAGGTAGGAAAAAAACTTTACTTAGTTTCCTTTGCTCACTAGCCAGATTTCTGCCTCATTGGAGAGGGATATAAACATTAAATGTGAGATCTGAGGCAAGAAAAACCACTCCAAAGGACTTGCATCATTCTCCCTCTTCCCCTTCTATCTGCCTTTCTGATGCTATGAGACATCCAGGGCTCAGGCCTTCCGACCCAGCAGCCTTGACTCCTGCACATGCACACGGACACCAAAGGTACCACCGGCACACGATCATGACAGACCGGTCTGGCTTCAAACAGGAGTCAGTAGATTCGTGTTTGTCCAAGCTTGAAATAGTTTGAAACTCTGAGGGTCTGAGTGGAGTAACTTTTTGCAGATTTGTGGGGTTTTTTGCTTGCCTAACAGCCAAACAGAACTTTATTTAGTGCCGCCTTTTTGTTCTCAGGGAGTGGGCGATCGCAAGGCAAAGAAGTGAAGATCTGGCAAAGGGCTTTTACTCTACAATTCCCACCTCTGGCAAATAGCTTGGTGCAGCAAAGAGAAGGAGCTGGAGGAGCAAAAGTGATCTCCTCTAAAAATATGTGACAGTGAGTGATGCAAAAGGAGGTAGGCAGGGAAGTGAGTGCTAGTAACACTTTCAAGGATCAATCAAGTGCTCGTCTTTTTGCTATCAGTTGAATTGTGGTGCCACTCTTACAGGACTTTAGACAACTGTTTGCTGAAGTGGTTACAAAATCCAGCAGCTCCTTTTTGCAGGGATGCATGGAAAATAGCAAACAGAGGGAAAATAAATTGCTTATTCCAAATAAGAAAGGCTGGCTGAGTCTGGCATGAAATAAAACTTCCTTAGCACAATGTAAGATTGCTAGTGCACCGAGAAACCAGGCGGGCTGTCAGAATTTAGATCCAGACTGACTTTGAGGTGTATTGGGATCTTGATTGTATAATTAAGTCAGAGGGAGCAGACTTCTTCACAGTATTAACGGGCCCATATATAACTTGCAGTTTGTCCTCAAATACTTATCTAGGATGGGGTAAACCATTTATCTTTCCACTGACTACAGAAGGAACCTCGACAGCTAACTTGAAGTAGTCAATCATTTTTTCGATAGCTTACATTAGGGGAGGTGGAACCAACCTGTATTACCTTTCATATAACCAGTATCCTACTAAAACTTATTTTACAGAATTAAATTTAAAGAGCAGAGGGGGAGAATTTTGCCGGTAAGGTTTGCAAGTAGATGGATACTTAGCAGGACAGAGACAAAAAATGCTGTTGCAGACTGAAGGTGACCCAGGGGAGAACGCTTGCATTCAACAGCAGCCAGACTGCATTCTGGGGGAGAAAAACAGGCTTTTAAAAATGTTATTCCATATGTGACTGAATAGAAGAAAGTATGTCAAAAAAAAAAAACCTACTGTTTTGACTGTGTTATTTGCAATATCATTATTTAAGAGCCAGTGTGGAGGCTGTGAGGGAGGGGAAGACGTTAACAGAGAATTTAAAGAGATGCAGTTGCTGCTGTGGACAGGAGATACTTTCCCCTGTGTGACTGTACTCTCCAGCTGACTCAGCAAGGCACTGGGACCGTTTTTTAAGCCCAGTTTGCAAAGATTCAGCACACCACATCTTGGACAGATTCACAGTAAGGAGTTTACGTCTCTCATCTCTAAGCTAAGCTTAAGTCTGGCATACACATGCTAGTGTTTGTCACTCAAGTGCTGCCACTATTAGTGCTTCTCCTACTAGTATAGGATCTATGGTGTTATTCAGCATCACTGTTTATCAAGAAAGTAATGAGGATGATTAAAGGGTAGGAAAGGAAAAAAGTGGATGAAAAGCACTATTTAATAAACTCAGTCACTCAGGGGATAAAAATACCTAAATGTCCAGAAGACAGCTATATTGCACCATTGGTTTAATTGGTATGCATATCAGAAAATTCTCATTTACTCAGTAGGGAAGTGTTTATATGTCAGAAGCAGGATATGACTTGGGCTGACAGTATGGAGAAAGAAAGGTGTAAGGAAGAGCCACAGGAAAGCAGACTGAGAATAAGAAAGCAGATTAAGCTTTTGCAACCCGGAAACTGTCTGCCAGCTACAAAACACCGTTGCCTTGAAACAACACTACACAGTGACGGTCCTTGTTTTCTGGAGACTCAGGCTTCACTCATGGCTGCAGGAGGGAAAATGCACCAACAGAAATCCACCTGTGATACACAGGGTAGAAGACACTACTTAGCTGCTGTGCTCCCGACTCTATTCCTGCCGAAGTGTTGCAGAGTTGGACTGGGAGGTTCTACTAACAACTTTAGAATAGGTCCAGCTTTTCCCTCCTTACTGCAGAGTCTGATAGTGATCTTGGCACTTCTATGCCTGGCTGGACAGGTTTTGTGGAGGGGGAAGGAGACAAGTTTGACAACTTTCAGGCTTCATTCAGTTCAAAGATTAAACTATGTGCAAATCTACAGACACTGTGGCTGAACCTGGCCCTGCATGTGTGTATTGGCGTTGCTGTTTGTAGTCAGTCAGCTTCAGAACAGTCTATTCAAATTCCCCTGAGGAATCTGCTCAAGAAACACCTCAGAACAAGGGGAAAAAGCTAAATACTTGAAGTCAAATCTAATTCCCTCTGTGCAGGGTGGCTATCTGGCCAGCAGTGTCCATTTTTGGTCCATCTTGGACATTGTCACACCATTTATTTAAGTGCCTAAGAGCGAATTGATGAAATATGCAAAAGCAGGGAGATTAAAGCGTATGTTAAAGATGTTATACATCATGTGCTTGCCATTGACAGCTTTAATTTTCATGTCTGTGAATTTTGTGATCTCGTTCACCATAACCAGCATACAGATATATGAAGAGGAACTAATGCATGTTTATTTCCAGCTGGTGTACTATAGCTGAATTAATACAAGTAAGCACCAAAAATCATCCCATTAGAACATCAAATCACACACAAGTGTGACATGAAAGCAGCAAGTGCAAGCACAGACCAGTTTTGTGTAATCCTATATAGGGGTGTACTCCGTTAGCCCTGCTGTTTTTCAGCAGAAACTGGGGCGGGGGGGGGAGGGTGGGGGAGTGGGGTGTCTGCTGGAATACAAGCAGTGTGAGCAACTGAGGAGAATTTTTCAAGGCCAGCAGTTGAGATGTACTACATGATCGCATCTTTGCTTAATTCTGGCTCACAGAGCTAACACAATATTTGCCAAGATCATGAAGTGCCCAGAACTTAACAGCTTAGAAGTCCCTAAGTCCAGCCTCCCCCCTCCTCTGCCATGCTCCTTGCTGTGAAAAGAAAAATATTGGAAGGTTTTGAGAGGCTCCCCAGATTGACATCTGCTGTTCGATACCCACCTAATGAGCTGCTTAACAACTGTTACCAAAATTAATGAGTCAAGTCACAGTTGTAATTACCATATTGCAGATCACAGTATTGTATTAGATTACCATGGACTTCTATTTAGGAATATTTACACCATGACGACTGTTTAAAATGTGCACCAATGTTACAGCAGATTGCATTGCCTCATAGCCCATATTTATTAGGCTAGGCAGGAGTTATAGGAGTCTTATCATGAATTCTTTGGTTCCAGCTTGTGGCGATCGATAAAGAGCCAATCTTAATGTAAGAATATCCAGGTATTGGAAAAATGCACAAATGTTAAAAAAACCTTAATAGCATGTGTAAGCACACCAACGGAACAAGGATCTGGAGATGAAAACCATAATCTGGGGCCAGAGGCAAACGCTTCACTATCACGATATATTAGTGTAACTGGGCATATATTACTCTGATTTAACTCCTACTTTAAGAGAAAAGTGGAATACCCAGAATACAATGCTCCAGGTTTTTAGGACAACCGAACATAATTTCCTTATTTAGAGCTATGCTTTCTTCTGTGTAGAAAGAGGTAAGAAACAGAGTTCTACAGAACAGATTCCTGTATATTAACTTGAAAAGACTGTAATTTTACCTTCCTCCTATTCTGCTGTCTCTAGTAATGAACAAATCTTCTCCGCTTCATGAAATCAGATGATGTGGAAATAGTCAGGGGTTTTCTGCATTTGGGTTCAGCTCTTATTTGTTTATCACTAACAATGCTTCAGTAAGCAGTGATACATATATACATGTGTGTGGATGCATATATATATATACACACACAAGGCACCAAAGCCAGCTGTTCAAGGGCTGCCACTGCCCCCCAGAGCCAGATACCACATCAGGAAGGCACTGCCTGGAGCCTCTTCTCCATCTGCCCACTCCCATTCCCCTTTCTGCACCCCTCAGCACCTCACAACATTTGTGGAAGAGGGCTCACCCACGCAGGTCATCAGCAAGCTACCAAAACCAGGAGGTGCGTACATCGTGTGATGAATAACTTAGACTTGCAATGACTGAGCGTTTGGCATACTTATCTTTGAAACTTGCAAGGACAGTTTCAGAATGGTTTGTCTCACTTCCCCCATTTCCTTCTCCAAAGAGAGCCTGTTAGCACAGACAAATGAGGCAAGTCAATAACATCCACCCGGACAGGATATATTGAGCCAATTCAAGGGTAGGTGGATAGCAGCTGCGGTCCCGCCTGTGAAATACTATAGTTGTTGCCATCGTGCAGTGAGTCATCAAGCCCCTTGTATTTACACTTTCATATAAGTGCTGGCAAACACTGATTTATGTGCTGAAAGCTGGGAAATGGGGTATGGGCATGTTAAGGAAAGAAATACACACACATGTATCCACAGACCAGCAACCCATCTTCAGTCAGTCCAGGAGAATTTTAAGCCACATAGACCTGAAACAGATTGACCTTTTATTACTTTTGAATTGAGGACAGATTTCCCCTTTAAATGCTCAATTATATCGCTGGGCTTGTTTGCTTTTTATGATTTCAGAAGATGCCATGGTAACTTGGGCAATGAATCCGAGCTTAGGCTGTTTCATGGGCTGAATTTCAAGCTCTGAATTGTAGTTTGCAATTTTAATCAATCTGGTGCCTGGAAAATCATTCTATTATATTTAGTCTCAAAGAACATTTATGGCAGCCAAGTTATAAGGACTGATATTTGCCAACATGGTTCAGATTCATGCCTGGTTTTGCCCATCGGAGAACATGGAGTTACTCTGGGAAGCATGCGATTCCTGGCCTTTTTGGAGAGCTTGATAGATTAATAATATCTGAAGTTCAACTATAAAGAGCTGCTCTTCTGTCAAATTCATTCTATTAAGCATTCTTGAGTGGGATATAATTTCTGATTTTTCTAGGAGAAATTTATTTATTTGGACAACTAGACAGACACTTTTATTCGTTTTCTCTCTATGTGCAGAATTGCTTGTTTTAGTTGCCTAGTGCTTTAATAATCTATTGACCTGCTCAGGAAAGAGGCATCTTGGTGCTAAAGATCATTCACGGTGTGGTTATTGGAAGGTTCTGAGGCAGATACTTTACGTGAGGCAGTGCCAGGGTGCAGTGATTGTGTGCATGATGGAATCGTTGTTTACCACTTTCTGTGTTTTCTGGAAATGTAGAAAAGAATGAGTAAACATTATGTATCCAAGTCTGCATTTGAAACCATGACTATCCAGGTAATAAGCTTTTCCTAACTGAGGAGCTTTCAGAGCACTGATTAACATATGGGCCCTTTGAATGCTGAATGGGAGAAATCAGATTTCTTTCAAAGTATTATTTAGTAGATTGCTATGAAAAGAGGCAGAGAGGGAGGGAGGGGAGGAGGAAGGGAGGGATGGGAGAAAGGGAGGAAGGGAGGAAGGGAGGAGGTAGGGGAGGAAGGAAGGGAGAGTGGGAGGAAGAAAGAAAGGGAGGGAAGCAAGCAAGCAAGTAAAGGTCCATATAACCCATAGTCAATGGGTGTTATATCCTCATTTTCATCAGTTTCTCCACCATCACCATATAGAAGATGGGGGGTTTTAACATTTTTGTGTTAGGATATGAATCTATCGATTGAGTCAGAGAAATCTCTGGTGTTTTCCTATGTGACAGCAAGTGCACAATGAGATTTAAGAAACTGGAGCGGCAGATGCTCTAAAATACATTGTCTGTACAGATTCTACAAGGCTGCCTCTCTGGTTTATGGCTGTTTAAAAAAATCACCCCATTTTTTCTTATTTAGGGAGAAAAGGTTAACAATTATCTGACCAGTCATTCTGTGTCACTGAGTACAAGCAAATCTGGCATGTGAATCCTTATCCTTAATTTTATTTTTAGGAACCTAATTTGTTTTCCCATTTGATGATATCTTCAGCTGAAATCGTAGGCTGCTGATCTCTTGTTTTTTTCTCCTGCAGTGAATGTAATTGGACACTCTTAACCATAGCGCAACTGTTCTAAATGACACAGAAAGTAAACGAAGGCTGCTAGATTAAAGAGAAGTCTCTCAATAGATTTGTGATTAACTTGCAACTATAATAAGAAATTACATGAAAATAGAAATGAGTAGGAAAGGTTAACCAGCTAAGACAGGAAATTATTTCAACAGCAGGGGGAAAAAAAAGAAAGGAAAGATAGTCTCTTTACAGATACACTTCTGACATCAGCTGTTTCTCAAGAGCAATAGACTAGAGCTAAGAAGAAGCCTCTACGGCTAAAAGATACAGTAAAGATTAAAGATCAGGATTTGAGTCGTGATTCTCATCACTAGCTTGCCTCCTAGCTCACACAAGCCCAATGCCTCAATTTCTCTTCCTTTCTGTTTAGCCTATAAACTCATTGAGAGTTTGTATAGTGCTTAATGCCAGGTTCGCCAGCCTGGAAGCTATACATGTAACTGGACAATAGATAAAGTTTTCCATTCTCACACATCTCGGCCTTGTAGTCACTTTGACAGTGATTGCTCAGTATGGCAAAACGTATCAAAGATGAAGTCTATGCCCAGTTGTTATGAACACAAGGCTACATGTGACTCTTAATTAAGAGCAGAACATATGCCCACGGACAGTTAAGAGTAATTCAATGTTTCAGTAGGGAGCTCCCATGTGATAAAGAAGGAGAGATGAAAAGTGAAACAAATAATTCTTTGACTAGCAGAACTAATGAACCAAATCTCTTTCTTAGGTAGATCATCTGTTACTGTAACAAAAGGTCAGATTATCGGTCTTTCCACTGGTAAAGGCAGTAAGAAGGGCCTCTCTCAGTTTTCACAAAATTTGTAGAAACAAACTAATTTCTTCATCTCTGTTCAGTTGTTAAATTTGCTTGAAAATAGTCAATAGATTTAAAAGTTATCAGGAAACAACCTCCATTGAGACAATACAGTCAGCCAGGGTGCCTGTATAAGGCTCATTTTCTTGGGAAATCAGGTAAAAAAACCCCACACTCATTATTTCCATTAACTTAGCTGGCACAGTTTGTAGCATGCATTCCCAGTCAGCACAATACATGGCCAGTTCCTGCTCTATGAAGGCAACAATTCCAAAATGAAGAACAATTTATTTTAAGACTTTGGACATCCCTCTTTTATAGCAAGGTGACCCATATAAGTCAAGTTTATACCTACTGTAGCTCTACTAAAGGGAAAGGAATTGTTTCAGGATGAGTTTGCCCTATAAGCTCTCTCTTGTGCTTGTCTCCGTGTGGGTCAGCTACCTTCTTTGCCCCGAGTGGTTTTGATTTCTTAAATCAATTCAGGATGCCCTCTTTTAATGGCTTAATTATTTCTTTTCTCATACCATTCTCTCATCACAACACTGGCAGCACAGCATTCTCCTTTCCTGGGCTGAATATAACCCGAGTCAGTAACAGGAATCCAAAATAAGTGGTCATTGCCCTACAGTAAGTATTAAGTGTACACATTCTATTTCAGCCAGTCACATGAAGTCAGACAGCTACTCTTTACCCCTCACAGCCCCCATGAACTCCAGGAGGTCACAAAGGGATAACAAAGCAGTATTTAGCCTGTACTGTTTTACTGGTTTACATTAACAAGTACAATAATGTTGGGCTGCAGCCTGCAGGCATGTTGCTATTGTACCCAATTCTCCATGGTTAAAAATAAATAAATATTTTTAAAAAGAGCAAGCTATTTTGTATGATCTAAAAAACAGAAAAATGAAGTGAAAGTAGCCAGGGCATGGCTACCGTCTGCACAAAATAGGTCTGCAATGCCCTTAAGTTTGTTCTTCACTTTTTTGTATACTTCAGTTCTTATGTCCTATCAAAGAGATCAATATAAGCATCATTTTGTTTAAGAAAAATGGATTTCAATTATTTGCATTAGAGCAAATTAGACATCAGGTTTCCACCATGCATTACAGAGAAGAAGGACCATAATGTAGGGGTCATATCAAGGAGGGGAACAAATGGTTCCTAAATCCCTCTGGATTATAGCAGGGATTTTCTTGCACAGACACTGTTCTACCTACTAATCTCCACCTTTTAATCACCTCTTCATCTGGCGCATGCATGAGGTCCTTCCTATGAAAAATCAGAAATCTTTGCCAAAAAAAGCTATTGTAGTACTCAGGTGTATAATTGAAGCAGGTGTCTCTGGGGCTGGGCTCAGTCAAGAGGTCCTGTATGGAACAGGCATGAAGACTAAACTCTTCTCACCCTAAAACAGACCCTGTGGCCAAGCTGGAGTCAATACAACCCTCACTCTACCAAGAAAAGAACAGTATAAGATCTGAGAACTTCAGCCTATGGGCCAACCTGAGGGGGACCCAGCAGTCCAGATGTGTCTCAGCAGGACTGAGTAGAGGGGAAGAATCACCTCTCTCAAACTGATGGCAATGCTCTTCCTAATGCAGCCCAGGACGGTGTTGGCCTTCTTTGCCACAAGGACACATTGCTGGCTCATGGTCAGCTTGTTGTCCACCAGGACCCTCAGGTCCTTCTCTGCAGAGCTGCTTCCCAGCCAGTCAGCACCCAGCCCATACTGGTGCATGGGGTTATTCCTCCCCAGAAGCAGGACTTTGCACTTTCCTTTGTGGAACTTCATGAGGTTCCTCTGTGCTCATTTCTCCAGCCTGTTGAGATCACTCTGAATGGCAGCCATCCACTGTATCAATAACTCCTCCCAGATTTGTATCATCAGCAAACCAACTGAGGGTGCACTTCGTCCTATCATTCGCATCATTAATGAAGATGTTAAACAGTACTGACCCCAGTATCAACCCCTGGGATGCGCCACAAGTGACTTGTCTCCAATTTGACTTTGCCCTGCTGATTACAACCCTCTGGGCCCAGCTGTTCAACCATGTTTCAACCCACGTCACTGTCCACTTCTCTAATCCGTACTTTGTTAGCTAGCCTATAAAGTTGTTACCAGAGACAGTGTCAAAAGCCTTACTAAGGTTGCAGTAAACAGCATCCACTGCTCTCCCCTCATCCACTGAGCTAGTCAACTCTTTGTAGCAGACTGTTGGGTTGATTAAGTGTGACTTCCCCTTCATCATTCCATGCTGACTACTTCTGATCACCTTCTTGTCCTGCACGTGCCTGGAAATGGTTCCCAGGATGAGCTGCTCCACCACATTCCCAGGAATCAAGATGAGGCTGACCAGCCTGTAGTTCCCCAGGTCCTCTTTCTTGCCCTTCATGAACAGAGGAGTGGCATTTTCTCTCCTCCAGTCTTCAGGAACCTCTCCCAGTTGCCACAGCCTTTCAAAGATAATAGAGAGCGGCCTCTCAGTGACACCAGCCAGCTCCCTCAGGACTTGTGAGTGCAACTCATAAGGCCCTGTAGACTTATGTGTGTCCAGTCTGTTTACATGTTCCCTAACCTGTTCTTTATCCACCAAGACGGTAAGTCTTTCTTGCTCCAGATTTTCTGTCTGGTCTAGGGCCTGGGATCCTGAAGGCCAGTCTTACCACTAAAGACTGAGGTGAAGGTGGCATTGAGGCAATCATCACTGGACCTCAAAGCAGGTGCTATAAACAGCTTTCTCCAACCAGATGAATGCCTATCTCTGGGTCACTGTTTATGACTGTCTGTGGGATCAGGCAGATCTTGCTCTATGCATCAAACATTGATCACCTTGAGCTATCACTGCAGCCAGAAACATACAAGAAATGTGGTAAAAAAATCAAACAAAAGAAGCTTCCGGAGTATCTGAATGTGCCATCTAGACCATATGAACGTATCCTGAAGTTTGCATTTGACTTCAGACCATTCAACTCACCTGCTAAAGCATCTGTCAGTCTCCAGAACTGTCTAGCAAACACCTTCCATGAGCATGGTAGGTATGCAAGACATGTAACACAAGTATAGAGGAACTGAAATAAAACGATGTTAACTTAAAGCAACAGGCGGTTGCTTGCATAGTATACCTGTATCATGCTGGGAATGAACAACGGCCCCAGTAGGAACCAGTGTCCTTCCATGGAACTCTGAATCTGCAGGAGAGACCCCAGCTGAATGGAGGATTAGAAAAAACTAGCTAAACATCAGGATTTTAAGGCAGTACAAGATGGACATTGTGTAAAAACAAAAGTAGATGGAAAACCCTGATTCTACTTTTACAAGCTGCATCACTCCCTACTCAGGTCAGATTAGCACATTCATGCAGGGGAGAATACAATCCTTTGAAACATCTCAAAGCTTCAAGAGTTTTTTGCAGTCTCACAGTCATCTTCCTGCCGTTCACAGGCATCCTGTGCCTGTAGACTTCTCAAATGTTGCTCCTCAGAGACACTTGCCTGGCTCTTGGCTAGAGCATCTCGGCATTGCTAATGAGCAGGCTTCCTTCCATACAAGGTGCTGTACTCTCATCTGATCCTATTTCCTACTACCCATCCATTCAATCATATCCCGCTTTGAACTTTTGCCCTTTTTAACTCTCTATGCAGGCTTACAATCCTTAGACATAAAAATACATAGATATACTTAACGTTTATCTACCACAGCCAGAGCAGCCTCAGGGATAGTGATTTAATGGCTCCTATTCTGAGGATAAAGTTGTTTATAAATATGGATGTAACTGGGCATACCAGTGGGAGGCAACTACACATTATCCCCAGGTGTCTCTCTAGGAGATCCAATTCATTTAGTAAAGCATCCTTCTAAATGCATGTACACACACACACACACACACACACACGCACACACAGCAGCTGTTTAGATGGGTACAAACCATGGATCTTTTCCATTGATATGAAAAGTTGTTAGAATGGTGTAAGAGTCATAGATCCTGATTCATTTGGTCTGTGCTGCTATGTTCCTTCCATAGGAATATAAATAAACACAAAGAGAGGACCATTTTCTCCCAAAAGCTTGTTCCTTGTGAAATGGGAAGCCTGCATCTTTGGACGAGGCTGCCTGGACAAAGCTGCTTCCTCCAGTCAGTTCTCAGAGGTTTGTTGTGTGACCTGGTGGAACGGGACACCCTGGAAGTTCAGCCAGGCAAACCACCCAGTCCAGTATACAAAACAAACAACAATAACATAAGAGCACTGTTTCTCGAACAGATTTTTTTCTTTTTTCTCTGAGACTGCAGTTAATATCTTCTGCTAATACTACAGCATTCCTCTAGGCTGCATGTCAGAACTGGGAATGCCACTTTGCTCTTAATCCATGAGACAGCGGGCAAAGTTCATGCTGGCTGCTCCAGGGGGGGTCTGGTGGGGTTGCAGGCAGCAGGAGCAGCTATCAGTGCAGAACGCAAACCTTAGCCTGCAACTCTTGCTTAAGCGGGATACTTTGGTGGTGTGCTAAAGGGCTTTGCATCCTAGTGTATAGTTGTGAATGCCACTGAGCGGTCAGATTAAACAAACACCACTATAAAAACTTCAAAGACAACCAATGGATAAGAAACCAGCTAGTGACATAACCTTTCAAATTATCTAAATACCCGATCAAGTACAGAGAGGAATTACCTTTTAAAATCATTAGAATTGTAAGCAGATGTACAAATAATTAACTTCAAATTTTGCAGTCAGGGAATAATGTAGATTGCAGATTTCAAAGTCAGAACAACTGTAGTTGCAAAGGCAAGCAAGTGTTGCTTAAAGAAGGCAGACATCTTCTATTGATTTTCAGGTAAGCTAGTCAGAGCCAGACCAGCATGTTCTACTTCTTGTAACGATAAGACACTGAAAAACAGCAGGACCAGTACTTTACCTTTCTCCTTCCATTCTGGGAATGCTCCTCCTCTGAGCTTCTGAATCACTGGCTTTATTGCTGTTTATATGATAGTAGTTCCCTAGACAATGCAAGGCAGTTTGCAGGCACTGGAAGTCAAGTCCCAATCATCTCAGCTTTTTATTTGCATTTATAAAGGGCAATATTAAAATGATCCTAGAGACAAAGGGGAAAATTGATGAGAAGTCATATTATTTTCTTTTACAAAGGGCAATAGGCACGTACAGACACAAATGAAAGGAGGCAAACCTGAAAAGATTTCTCAAATCAAAAGAGGGTGCTAACACTTGTATATGAGGCAAAGGGGATGGGAGGAACCACATCCTTTGTGCAAAACAATGCTACATGGACAAACCAATGCTGAAGAAACCCTTTCTTTCTGGTAGGGGAATCCATAAGGGAAACAGTCAAAGATGGATGAGGAGACAAAGGGCACGAAAAAGGGCCAGGTAGAGAAGCTGAATGAGTAAAAACCAGCAGTTGGGAAAAATAGACCTCCTGAAAGTGGCCTTTACCAATAGAGAAGCAAACTGCAAGGTATTTTTCTCAGTTTCGCTTATGGGTTGACACTGTGGAAATGTTCCCATTCCTGGCTTAGCTGAGATGACCTCTGCCCAGTGATAAAAGGTTGCTCACTCCACTGTCTCATCTGGCTTGCAGAGTGAGAAGGATGGAGACTCCATATGAGGTTTCAGATTCTTCCGCACTACTAGAAAGCAATTTAAGACTTAAAAAAAAAGAAAAGAAAGGTAGAGGAGTTCTTCACTTCCCTCCTATCAATTGCCTTGGTATCTAAATTATCTTCTAGGCTCTGTGCCCAAAATCTTTATGTGGTGCTATAGAAATGCAGAGTAATCTTTTTTCACCTGAGAGCGAGAAGTGGTGTTAGTATAAAGAGAACAACCCCTCCAGGATTTACTGTACTCGAAGGACTTGGTCAGCTGTGGCAATTTGTTCCATTATGACTAGTTTCTGTATCACTGCAATACGCTGATGGATATGTCTCTAAGATTAAAATCTGCTGTTACATCAGTGCAAAGCTAGCACAAGGTAGAATTTGGTATCAAAAATGTTTCTGCATTTAAAACATTTCTTGCAGTATGCCAGTATCTATTTTGGGCTGTATTTACATGGAGGGCTTAACAGGCTCTTAAATTTCAGAAGAGGTCTTAAAAAGGCATGTGGCTACCTACAAGCTTTTTAGCTGACTTAAAGCTTGAGTGCAATGCCTGAAACCTAGCATTCCTTGACAGATGGACCAGGACTCATGTGTCAAGTCCTGGCTTTCCA
Source organism: Gavia stellata (assembly GCF_030936135.1). Classification (NCBI taxonomy): domain Eukaryota; kingdom Metazoa; phylum Chordata; class Aves; order Gaviiformes; family Gaviidae; genus Gavia; species Gavia stellata. The sequence continues at coordinate 43,942,084 of NC_082595.1, forward strand.
AATCATCCCACGTGGATCACTGTGACCTGAAGTAGGGTGGAGTTTCTCCGGATCATACTCTTACTACATGAAGGTGAGCTCTGAAAACAAAACTTCCATGCACAAACTGCTCTACTTGTCCTTCTGCCCACCTTGTCCAACCCTGTAAATGATACAGACCCCCAGAAGATTTCTAGGGCTTGTTCTGTTCATCTGCAGCCTTTCTCTCCAAAAGTGGTCAAAGGCAATTCTCGTAAACTTTTGATACTATCTGCGCCCAAGGCCAGCACAGACAACGAGAGGAAGATCTGCCAAATAGCATATTTTACAGCACCTTAATCCACACTCTGTAATAATGCTGTCAACATTTTTTTTTAATAATGAACCATTTAATTTTTTTTTATCATCTTCATTGTTTTTAAAAGACCATTAGGGAGCTTGCCTGCATTTTATGTGGAGATTAGAGGGAGGGGAAAGGTGGATGTTTATCATCCACCACCTGGAGAAGCTAAATGCACAAAAAGATATAAAGTTTAGACGTAAACTTGTAAGGCTTGATTCCCTGCCAAAGCAGAGCTTGAGCTCAATTACTCAAAGTTATGCTGAAGTTGGCTAACCAGCTGCTAGGGTATAAGCTAGAAATGGAAGCAACACCTGCAAGGTAAGACAAGGGTGGTGGCAAGGAGGAAGTCATCCTTGAAAGGGAAGTAACAGAAAGAGGAAGCAAAAGACTATGCAGAGAACTAATATTTTCCAATAAATTAGCCTCAAAGCCATCTCAGTTCAGCAAGCAAGAAGCTACTTACAAAAAAACCAAGCTGGCGAACCACACCACAGTCAAGGTGGTTGATTGTGGTTCTCCTCAGGCTGATGGTTTGATGTTTGGATTTCATTCAGGATTTCTGAAGATGGAAAAACAGCAGTAATGAATTCTAGCTGCCCTACTTATTTCCAGATGCTGTCATATTTCATGAATATTTTCTCCTTCACTAACAGTTCAGGTAAAACATAAGCTACAAGTCCAAAATGCCATGGAGTTAACTAATCTCTAAGAAATTGTATGCTTTGGTATCCATGCAGCAGTTTCTCCTGAGTCCCTCTTCTACCTAATATTTTTCATTGATTCATTTATTGTGTAGACAACTCACCAGTATGTGCTCAGAAATGTTTCTAGACAGACTGTCTGAGATTGTAATAATGAAAAAAGATAGTCAGCTGGTTTACCAGTACAGTGTTATTTATTACTTGCAAATAACAAAAACATCATTCAGACTATAGGCTCACCACATCTGTATTTGTTAGCAGAAATCTACCTCTCAGGTTCTTTTTTAAACAAAGCTGAACTCCCTAGTCTTATATAAGTTATTCCTGAGAATTAGAATTGAGGTACCAGGTTGAAGTACCCATTAACCAAGCTTAGTGTGCTATGGAGATAAAGTGCAATTCAGAAAGAAATGACTGATGATGAGAATAGTCTTCCCTTACTATGTTGTTCTGCAATACAGAAGCAGAGGTGAAGTAAATATAACAGCAAACACCGGAACATCTTACTCAAAAAATAGACAAAAGAGCAACTCGGTGTCAACACTGGATAAGCACTGGCTGCTCTGCAATTTCTGTAGAAGCTCTTCTCCAGAGAAAATAATCCCACCTAAAAACAGATACGTAAATGCTAGGGATGCAGAAGTAGGTCTATAGCAAGTCCCCTGAATCTCTCAGAGGAGGGCTTGCATTTGAATTAATCTCCATAAAACTGATATTGCTGATTCTGTTACTATTTATATTTCCTTAGCACTTAGAAGTCTGACTAGACCCTCATTTTAGCAGGCATCAATAAATTCTGCTTGTATCAAGAAATGACCATCTCTAACACCTTTCTTGAATGATGCAACATTGGAGACAATTTGAATGTGAAAGTTTCTCTGTTCCACAGAAAGGACAGTCAAAATGGTAGTACTTCATAGCAGGCAACAGATAAAATCCATTGCCCAATGCATGTTATAGTCCCCACCTTCTCCTTAGTCTGAAACTGAATGCCTGAAACAGTATTTCTGCGAAGGCTGGCCACTTGAACTGCAAGAAGTTCCACCATCTAATCATTATATTAAAATTCATGGTGTAAAAACCCTAATGTATGCATATTATGTTCTGTAAGGAGGCTGAGTAAAACCAATTCTGCAAGTAACATTTTTTACCTTCTCTTTCAGCCTTCTTTACTTTCTTTATACTTACCTCCTTTTCTTATTTCACACTTAATTGCAACAAATGGCTCTTGAATTAGTGCAGATAGATAAGTGTCTGATAAGGTTTGATTCTATACCTGACTGACACTAATGCTGGCTAGACTTTGGGGAAAAGGGTGCATCAGTGTTACGTATATGTTTTATTTACATTTCTAAGAGAGGCGAGAAACAAAAAAACATAGTTTGAGCTTTCCTGCACAGCCTTTGCAATGGGTTCAACTTCGATGGTATATGTCTCCTGAGCCAATTTCAAGACTGCACAGTCCCCTTCCCTTTATCTTCATGAACTGTGTCCTAGTGGGCTGAACGACATGGTGATTTTTGCTATTTGTCACATTTCTAGATGAACCCTTTCTTCAATCAAAGATGATGAAGTGAAATGAAATTATGAAAGGCAGAAAACATAGAGCCCAAAGTGTGACCTAGGAATCTTAATTTTCCTCAATCATTGCTGTAACGGAATGCAAGTCTGCAGCAGCGGGGGTGAAATTATAGTACAAATTACCATGCTATGCCAGATAAATTATTCTCTGCAGCATGGTTATTAAGTGATAGATAAATAACTAACACTGTAGGACTGATTGACAAAATATAAGTGACCTGGAGCTAAGCAGGGCACCATGGAAATAACATTGCAGAGACACTAATATTTTAACACTGAAATGAGATTTTCCAAAGCAGAAAAATCTTAAAATAGTACATGACTAAGCCAGCTGCAAGTTAAACACGTACTAAAAGCTCTTCAGCTGAGAACCCCTAGCTTTGTGACATGTCTCATGTAAACATTTCTTAAATGCAAAACCGAGTACTGGTGCATGTTCTCTGTCTGTGGAGGACACAAAACTAAGCTTTAGACTCCTGCTATGAGAGAGTGACTGGATTTTTTCCCTTCAGATAGATGTTAGTAGATGGCTATCTTCTTCAACAACAGCTTCAAAGAGAATGTGGGACGTGGGCTCAGAGGTTATTCAGTGACACGGTGTCCTTGAGGTTTAGAAGCAGAGCTAATAAAGAGAGAAATTATTCAGACTATTGTCAGAGTGAACCCAAGAAATCACTGACCACATGGATTCTCTGGAGAATTATCTCTATTAGTTCTACAGCTGGGACCTGCTACAGCTGGAACACTTCTGTGCAAAAGGCTGTTGTAGTAAAACAACTTCTGTCTCACTATTTGCGATTTCCCAAATTTACTCAATGCTTTCTACCAGAACTTATGACTTGTTTATTCAAAGGATTTTCTTTCAAGGCTTGCCTTGACAGAAAACAGTTCTGCCCAGGTCATCCCTAGGAAAGAAGAAAATTCCTATACAACCAAATATAAGGACACAACTCTCAGAGTAGGATTTTCGACAAACAAAGCAAGCTAGATTAACAGCAAGGAGAAGACCACCAGCTTTTTAGAAACTGAATATCCATCTGACATTGAGCAAAATCTGACTGGGAAAGAGACAACATACACCATGTTCCAGACAGAATGTCATGATTGAGTGCAATCATGAAAGTGTATTATTGCACCAGAAAAAAACATATCATAAAATAAAAGTGGTGAAAAGCATGCATGTCGTTAACCCAGATTTTTGTATTTTTTCTGCTGACTAGAAAAATTTGTTCTGAAACATTTGCATACGGTCTTTCATCCATAATGTGCTGTAGAAGCAGCAAACTGTCTATCTGAGTCCCTATGAAGCTGAAGTATGGGAAAGTGAATTACTGTGGAGACAGACAGAAGCACCCAACTGTCAGGCTGGAGACAGCTGAAGAGGTCTCTGGCCTCGTAAAGGTATGCTACACACTGGATCTGATACAGAGGTAAGTGCTCCAAATAGCATTCTGGCCCCAGGCCGGGTGAGGAAGCGTGACTAGTGTATAGCTATAATAGGTGTGACTAGTGTATAGCTATAATAGATGAGGATATGAGCCAATATTTTGACACTGCTTTTTATTTCAGTGAAACACCTACTGTCTGAGGATCTCAAAATATTTCATAAAACAGCACTGACATGATGCTTAGAATGACACAGAGACATCTTTTGCCTGTGTGTGTGTCACTACCCTCATCAGACAGAGTATATCATAGGTAGAGGGAAGTTACACAAGGCTGAATAATAATTGCACAAGTCATGTGGATATTTAAAATGAAATTAAGTCTGTCCAATTAAGTATCCATGTGGTTTAATACAGAACTCCAGCAGAAATAAGGGGTTCCTACTACAGATTAGGAGTGAGTATCTCACTAGAGAAGGCTCCTGTGTGACGCCCCACATATAGTCATGGCCTCTAATCTTTCACAAACGGAGAGCAAACTGAAAAAGAAAGTAGAGAGAAAGGCAGAAAAAAATACAGGCAATTAAAGAGACCCACCCATGAAATAATATGAATGTTCTGGACATAGACAAGAAATCAGAGCAATCCATAGGGATCAGGCTGAAGACGAGATTCAAATACATCCAGTAGGAAGCTGGCCTGTGGGTAGAAGAAGCCACAAAAAGGAAGCAGCATAGCTAGCTTACTGTCTCCTTAACGCAGAACAAAATGCTGGCAGGTGACAGTAAACACAAAGAGATTGAAGAAGATGGCTCTCTGGAGAAAGGCCCTTGTCAGAACTTTTAGAACACAAGAAAAAGAAAGGCAGATTTTTGTTTTCTTGTTTTCAAGTCAATTTTTAAACTGAGTGTAGCTCTGTAGGGAAGAGAATTGTTCCCTAGGGGAATTAGGGAAGTTGTAGAGTTCAAACAGAATGAAGAACAGAGGAGAAATCGATATTTTTTCTCTAGAGGACTGCTTTCAGTAGTTGGTGCTCTCTAGAATCAAGGCAAAAATTAAAAAAAAAACAAAACCAAAAATCCCCCACCTCTAAATTCTTAATTATTGCAAAAAATTACTAAGGCTCAATCATTTGGCTGTGACTTCTGGAGTCTTGGACAAACCTTGCTGTCTAATATTTCATGACAAATGTGGGGAACACCTAGGAACAGAAACTCCTTGAGGGGATGCTCCTTCTTTCCCTGCACCTTGCCTCATCATCCATCAGTTTGCTTATTTGCTCTCTGAACATTTCCTGTGCCCACAGAAAAATACTGCAAGGTCATGTAATCAGCTGGTATCCTAATATGTGCATATTCTATCTAGGATAACAGGGATGATTTAAAGCTGGATGGCATTTCCTGACCTTTAGAATGGAAGATGCTTTTATCCTAACCAGTGAGACCCCAATATAAATAATCCAGATGCTAAAACCTGACCATTTAATACTTTCCCTTTCGACCTATTTCAGTAGCTACATTTTCTTGCATCAGCCATCTAGGTGGTATTCTACTCTCTGTCTAGCACTGCAAAGTACAGAGTTTACAGCCCTGCCCTTAACTGGTAGTGGCATATTGAGAAACACTGATGGTTCTGTAAAGTCTTGCATGCATAAGAAGGTCACTGTTGTCTTTAATGTTTAGGTCTCCTGAAATGGCAGGTGTTTGCCTTTCTCTCTTCCCCTCCTCCCTTCTTCATATCCCTCTCCCCAAATAAGATCCTCACAGTGAAAAAAAATTCAGCTGGGAGCAGGTGGTTTTAAGCAAAGCAAATTATGTTTTCTGCTTCACTGGACTATCTGCTGCCCTGCAGTATGGGAGACATCCCAGAATGTGCATGCCGGACCCAGGGAACTTCCATCAACCAGGGACGTTTCTGAAAGAGAGCAAGTTGCTGAATGTACCAAGATGAAAGCTTAGTGGGCTAACTTGAATTTAATGGGATATATTGCACCCTAGACTGTTGCCATGTTGGTTTAGTGCTGTTCTGGGCAGACAGCTCCAAAATCTCATTGAAGCAGCTTCTGCCATGACAATGATACATAGTTGGTTTCTTTTGACACTGAAGGAGGAAATGAAACTGGAATAAGAAAACGGCATTATTCCTCAAGCTCCCTTTGATATGTTTTACAACAAATCTTTGGTGTAGACAATCCTCCAGACCAATTTCTACAGCCATTCATTGAAAGGAACTGTAAGTGGACTCACAGAGACAGAATTGCTTTAATAGGAATACTCATCCTGAAGTCCCTACTGATCCATATGCATCTTCAGTGATCCATGCATCCTTAGTGATACGCAGGCTTTTGCCTGAGCTGCCATACAGACTCACTACAGCCACTGTATCCCATTTGTACAGTACAGGACCTTACCATACTGAGCAGAATCTATATGCTGCTGTTGAGTCTCCTGGGAAAGATGCCAATATTTGGTAAAGGGCCAAACCCCTTTTCTTTCCCCTGCAGCATCAGCTCTCAGTTACCACTATGGCCAGGAGGAGAGCTGCACGCTGGACCTTCTTGTACCGTTCCCATGGACATGTTCCCTGCAGACATGTCCTTGGTGTCCTTGGGAGGGCCTTGAAGTGCAGCCAGGGCTGTCCTCTTGCTGGTGTCATGACGGACTGTAACAGTGAGAAGGAGAGGGAAGGAAAAGACAAAATTTGGGATGACCATTTACTTGAGGGCGGGGAAGATACCCTACATGATGGCAGGATGTGCATGCTGACTCAGTTTCTGTTTAAGAGAATGTCTTGTGCTGTTGGGGAGAGAAGAAATACTACTTTCTCAGAAAGCTGCAGTAGTTCAGAACAGCATCAGAGAGCTGAGGCCTTATCCTCAATGGCAGCTTTAGGACTGGGCCACAGCAAGAGCTCTAGGGGGAAAACTGAGTTGGCCAAAGTTCCTTCTGGAAGCACATGTGGCAAATCAGCAGCTGGGATGCATTTTGGAAGTTTATGGTTCATTTTCACTCAAAACAGGTAAAATCAGTCGCATGTCCAAATGTCCACAGGAAGTCTGTAGTTATGAAAAAAGCTGAACGCACGTCAGCCTTCTCCAAAACACTTGGTACGTGAAGTCTTCCACCTGAACTCCTCAGAATGGTTTACCAATGTTGTTTCTCACAGCCCATACGCCGATGCTGTAATAATGTTATCTATCCAAGCACACATTTCCCATGCAACTAACTACTTCAGTTCTCCTACTTGCTTGTCAGAAAAGCTCTATGTGCTGGTGCTTGCTGGTGCTTGCAACAGAATTTCATCATCCTTACTTGAGTCTTACAAAAGGGTGGAGGCTAAGCAACCTTTTCTTTTCTGGCAGGTGCTGGGAATTGCCTCTGGGGATGAATCTACGCATTGCAGAAATAATAAGTTCTTTCTTTCTCAAGGCTCAGGTTTTTGCTCTCATCTCTGCTGCCAAGGGTCTACCCAGCATCAGTCCAATTCCTGCCTAAATACCTAAAGTTTTCCATGCTCTCTGAACGTTTCAGAACCAGGATGACCTGAACCCTAATATTTTTCCTGTATATATCATAAACCTGGGCAACATTTAAGCTAATTACTTGAATATAAGATTTGTTCTAGGTCAATGTCTTAAAGAGATGATGAATTTAGGGGTTGTTTCCAGTGGGACGGGGTTCTTGTATTACCAAACACTTCATGAAACATCTCCTTGCAAACAAAAGCATTGAGGGAAGCACAGATACTTCTATAACCTTGTGCGGTTACTGTCTATTGCCCTGCAGTTCAAAACTGGTCCTGACACTAGCAATTTATGAAGGTGGATTCTGTGGTCAAAGGCACAGAGACTTGGAGGATTCAAGACAAGCCCATGTCCAGGTCCCAACCTAGAAATGGGTCAGCTCCAAGCCCTAAGGAAACAGGCACACTCTGTGCCATCCAATTGACTGCAGTACAACTCCAGGGCTTGACATCTGCGTTCAGGCTTCTCTACCCAAAATCCATTTGCTTTAGAAGGTGGGATGTTGGGGAGGAGGGAGAGGAGCCGTAAGAAACAAATGACTAACTGCAAGAGGCAGCAATTGGACTCAGCATGTTCTGCTAATACACACCTGATAAAAAGCATTTTTTTCTCCTCACTGCAAGCAACCAGTTTTATTAACATTGAACGATAATGTGGAATGACTGTTGGGGGAAAAATGTTTAAAATAATAAAAAGAAACCCTGCAGGTAAGCAAGATTGATTTTAATAAAAGCAACAGAAGAAATATATCTCTGGGACATTTTCTCCCCCCACCCCTCCTCTTTGGAGGGTAATATGTGCCAAGTCTGGCGTTGTCAGTCTTACCAGCAGGAGGCCAGTGACAGGTTGAGCAGTGTGGCTGACAGGACTGAAGTCAAATCTCCAAGAGAGGCAGCACAGCGCAGGATGGCCAATATTACAGATTATGTGGGGGAGAAGGGATGCACCAGGGTTATTCAGGCATCATTACACACAGCAAAAAAAAACCCTGAAACAAAAACAACCCACAAACAAATCAGAATGACAGCTCTGCAAAAAACCAGCAAGAACTGAACTCCATCAGGTTAAAATCATACTGAATTACAAAGAAAAATATCAGTAGCAACAGACATGCATTCCATCTCACACTCCTTGAAGGGGGCAGATAGAGTTGCAAAAGGCTCATATTCTTATAAAAATACAAGTCTTTGTGCCTTAAGATTACACCCAGGCTGAAAGTGATGGATGCAGTCCAACATGATACCTTCTCGATACTGCATTCTGCAGTGACCACGTAGCTCCCTCTAGTTTAACTGTCCAAGACTTATCGGGTAACGGCAGTGTCACTCCCACAGTAATTACTCACTCAAGTAACATCTACATGGACGTGTAGCACAGTAGATTTTCACAGTATGTGACATTTTTGCTGGTACGGTGAAAAATCAGCATTTGTGCTTAAAACTTTGAAGTTGTTTCTCTGCAACATGTTGTGCTAAGCTTTTTTTTTTCTCCCACTTGTCTTCAGAAGCCATCTCCTCATGCCACTCACTCTTCAGGATGGCAATGAACCACCTGCTGAGCTATGAAGTCCTATTATTCAGAGGAAATCTTGTAGTTTTTATCACTGTTCTGCAGCAGCTCGTCTTATCTAAAACACTTCTTGTTGGAAAAAGAGAGCTTGAAGGCTTTCGCAACTTTGCATCTTGCAGGTTTGTCTACCCTCTTAGGCTCTAACGGTCTTTTGGACTATTGCACATCATCTGCACCAACTAAGTGCTTTCTCACAGTCCCTATCAAACCTGGGAAGCTTCTGTCCCCAAAAGAGAGTAAGTGGGAAAAGGATTCTTTGATATTGCATCCTGTGAACATCCTATTTTTGAGAAATAAACATGAAGTGTCAGCATGGATCCCCTTTCCAGAAGACAGCTGCATCCTATCTAATCACTCTAGTAGACTGGTCATTGGGATAATGGGATCCCAAGGGCAGAGCTGGGTGAAAAGTGTTCAATGTCCATTTACTCACTACAAAAAAAAAGAAAAAGAAAAGAAAAGAAAAAAAAAAGAAAAGAAAACAAAAAGAAAGAAGAAAAGAAAAGCAGGAGAGACTGACAGAGAGAGATCAAGAAGTGACAGCAGATTTGGGGCAGGAGAGGGAGATCAGTCCTATTTGCAAAAGTTGATCGCATTTGGTGGTTAGTCTCAGCCAAGAAAAATGAAGGAGGTTTTTTTGGTAAGATTTCAAAACAAATTTGGATTTCTGTTCTGAAATAGGATTTTTCTGTGGAAAAATAGAGCTAAATAAAAAGACTATGAAAAAGGTCTAGCCTCAAATAGCAAATGGGAACACTTGGTGTCAGGCTGAATGCAATGTTTCAGTTCAACATCTCCTCCCCCCCTTCCGTCTCCCCCCTTTACTTTGAATCTCATAGATACAATGTTCTGTTTTATTTTAAAACACATCTCCTGTTCAGTTGTATAAATAAATAAATAAATGAGTTGTTATTCACAAAGCTCTGCTTAAGGGAGCTACAGCCGGGTCTGACAGAATTGTTCCAAATGTACATGACAAATCATGGCTGGGTGCCCTTCCAGGTAATCCAGGGGTGAGCTTACCCAGGGAAGAGGGGGGAAGAAGAGAGGAAGAGGAAGTGGAGAAAGAGGTTGCATTTCCTATCCTTGCCTTGCATGGGCGGCTGCCCAAGGCAGGTAATCCACTGCCCCGTGGTAGACCACGTTCATAGAGACAAGTTCGTGAACTCTCGTGTGACGCACCTGTAAGTTGCCAATAAAGTCCGCTGTCTGGTGAGAGTAGCTTTAATACTGCTAGTTTATGGTTTTCCCTCTCAGCAGTAACGGAATTTATCTTAACAGGCTGTTTTACATATATGGCTGACATTGCAATTTATTGTATCCCACACATTATACCCAAGCATATGTCCCTATGTGAAATGCTGTTTTACTTACTCAGTGTTCATGCGTGGATGATTTCTTGTACCTAAAGTATTTAATCTAATGGGCACTTTTAGCATACACAACTACAAGCACTAAGATTAAGGATTTAAAATACTAGACCAATATATTATATAAATGAAAATCTCTTTGGCACCCACAGATATAATATAGTATTTGGGCTTTCTGACCTTGAGTACAATTTCCATACACTCATAAAAAATTGATAGCGCTTCTCATTATCCATTCCCCTCTCCTCAGCCCGCCTGCCCTCCTCTCCTACATCACAGCCACCACCTCTGATTGCCCAGTCCTGTACATCTCTGGGGGCAACTCTCTCCGGCTCTGTAAGGAGGCTGCTGTGCTCTGTAATACTCAGGAGCACGCTTCTTCACTCTCAGTCAAGAAATCGACACACACTTATTCCCAAACATGAGATGCAAAGAAAGCTTTCCACAGCTACATGTGTCTTTAAGTCACCTACAGCACGTTTCTCAGAAAACTGCTTCTCCAAGACATCCGTCAAGCAACAGCTCAGGTTCTAGCCATCCGGTTCTTCAGGCATCAGCACAATAGTTCATTCCTAGTATTTTGGGGGGTTTATTATTCCTGCTTTAAAAAAGGCTTATCCATTCTATGATTGAATTAATAAGAAAAAAAGCTTTAATGGGGAATAATGTGTATCTAATTATTAATGTACTATAGAACTTAGCTTTTATATTGCAATTTATATTGCAATTACCTTCTTTGTGATATAAAGCAGAACAATACAGAGGAAGAACTTCTTTATTAATGCCTAATAGCATGGTAATTTAAAATATTCGAGTTTCTTTAATAAGGGGCTGTATGAAATGTTACCTAATTTGACAAGATTAATTATACAATTAATTTGAGACTGCTCTCAATTAAATTAGTAAAAATTCTTAAGAATACAGGAACCTAACACGAAGTGAGATACCTATTAAACAGGATATTAATTAGACAGAGATGAAATAATGCATGCTTTGTTAATATAAAGGGCATTGAGGAGTTGGTAAAGATGTATTATTTCATTACTTTAATAAGATAAAGGTAGTCTAGGTACAAAATAATTTCAGAGAATCCTTCTGAAGACTGTGTAATAGAAGTCAGCATCAGTTCTGCTGCCAGGACTGAGGGGTCTGGTTCTTACCTCAGGCCAGATTTATTCCAAGTCATTTGAACGTGTAGAACTACTCCAGTGTTACTGCAGGATAAATTCACATACAGTCCCAATGGGGCAGTGGGAGCAGTAGGTGGAGGTCAGTCTTTGATTAGAAAATATGCTCCAGCTAAATTTGTGTAAAAAGGCAGAAAAAAAAATGATGCACCACAACATCATAAGTTCATAAAATCAGACGGGGTAGCATTCAGGATGCTGGTAGGAGGGAACAAGGCAAATGGCAGGATCACAACCATGGACTTCAGAAGAGAGGACTTTGTTCAGAGACCTGCTTGGAAGCACCATATGGGATACAGTCCCTGAGAGAAGAGGGGTCCAGGAGAGCTGATTGATTTTCAGGGATCACCTCTTCCAAGACCTAGAATGTCCATCCTGCCCTGCCAAGCAAACGTGGTAGGAGGCCTTGCATGGATGAACAAGGAGCTCCTGACAAAATATAAAAAGGAAGTGTACAAGAGATGGAAAATGGGGGTCAGGCAACCGAGAAGGAATATAGACACTGTCTGAGTGTGCAGGGATGAGGTCAGGGAAGTCAAAGCCCACTGGTAGCTGAATCTGGCAAAGGACATGAAGGGCAAAACGAAGAGCTGCTACAGGTACAACAGCTACAAAAGGAAGACTAAGGAAAATGCGGGCCTGCTGCTTAATGGGAATGGGGACCTCTACAAAAAGCCATGGAGAAGACCAAGGTCACCATGACTTCTGCACCTCTATTTTTACTGGTAAGACCAGTCTTCAGTATCCCAGGCACCAAAGACCAGGGAGAAGGTCTGGAGCAAAGAAAACTTACTCTTTGTGAAGGAGGTAGGGCATACACTAGTCCCTGGGACCTGATGGGAGGCACCCACAAGTGCTGAGGAAGCTGGCCAGTGTCATTGTGAGGCCAGTCTCAATTATCTTTGAAAGATCATGGTGATCAGGGGGGGTTTCCATCTTAAGTTAAAGGCAACAGCGGGTGCTAACTTTTCCAAAGGATAGACCACTTTCCTTCCCTCCATTCTGAGATGGCACATAGGGCATATCTCAGACACAGTTTCAAGAATTCTTGCTGAGTCAGAGAGCCTGTGTGGTCATCTGTTTCCATGGCACACATGTGTAAGCCTGGTTTATCATGTGATCTAGAAAGCAAAAATCTTACATCAGCTGCGGCTTCTTCACAATTCCCCATATCAGTTTTGACACTAAGTTCTTTTTGTCACATGAATAGTTGGGGTAAAATATTCTCCTCCTATGGATTGGTCTTTTTATCTCAGACAGTGAAAAGTTCCACACAAAGAAGGACTAGCTCATTTTCCCTTGTGAAGCAAATCTTTTTAACTCCATAAACATCTGTGAATTTTAAAAAAGAATCTGCTCTGAGTTATCTAAATAGGAAGTTAGGTAAATATATCCCCTCACAGCCTCCATTGTATTAATTGCAACAAAGCTCTTGTGAGAGAGAGGCTTTGTTAAACACTTCTTCCTTTCAGGGAAACTGACTTCATATGACCTGCCTGAGGTCAGAGAAGAAATCTACAACTTCACTTGAACTCAGCCCTGCTGAGTGTTAGGCTATCACCCATCACTGGAGAGTTGTTCCTCTGCTATCCACCAGTTCACATTTCCATCATGTTCAGCTGTTAAGAACAATAAAGGTCCTGGCAAAATAATTTTAGAGCACTCTATAGTATGAATATAATAAAAATTTGTACCCTTCAAGAGTGGGATTCCTCTCAGCTAGCTTCAGACTTCCACAATATGGACATCAACATCCAAGCTAGTCACCCTGTGATTCCTTTGTAGCTAAAGGAGAAAAGCAGACTGTGGTAGATGTGAATAACCTGATGTAGTTTAGATATCTGTTTTAGGAGGTCATGTTTCATATTCCCAAAGTGTCTATATCTGTGTAGAAAGGGAGCCTAGCATGACTAGCTCAGATGAATTTAATCCCAAGGATCTCAGATAAAATTTGCTAGTTCATTTCATCTGGGAAATAGAATACACGATATCACTGATACGACCAATGAGAATGAAACCTCCAATTGCAAATGTCAAATATTTGGAAGTTATCCACAGAGTGAGCTTTAGTGAGATATTCTTCAAATAAACTGCAAGAGCAAATAAAATCAAAACAGGCATTCCAAGAACAGGAAGAATCTTAATTATTAGATAGCTTCTTCCTGTGAACATCTACCTTCTCTCTATTTCAAACCCAGACAGACAACAGGAGTTTAGATATTTGAATCCAACCAAAACAGTATTAGTTTGTACTAATACTATTATTAGTACATTATGTATATTAGTACATATTATTGTCATAGACTCTTCTCTGCTATGACAAGTTAGTCATCATTGCTTTGAAGATATTTTAAGGAATTGCTGTATATGTGCTGAACTGCTTAATTGTATGAGTTAGACTTAGACTGCACTACACAATTAGACAAATTTAAGGAGATCTGAAATTCTCAGGGTTCCAAGTTTACCCCGAATTTCTCATTTGTAGCATGGCGAGTTTGAAGTGTCTTCTCTGAAGCATGTTTTTAACTAGCAGAAACATGCAAAGTTTTGTGATCTTAGAATGAAACATAAGCAGCCCCTCTGCTCACTCGTCCAGACGGAGCACTTATGACACATAAGATGCATTCAACTATTGCATTCCAGACTTAAAAGCAATGAGAATTTCTTTTTGAAAATGAGAATTGTTCTGTTTCTTAGCAAAGCAGTTTTGCTGCTACATGATTTACTGTAGTGGTTTGATAGATAGTCCATCATCACAGCTTCAGCCTTTCTAATATGACACCTAGCAAATACAGTGAAAATACGGGGAAGACAGCCATTCCTTTGCATAGCATGCCAGCAATTCCCATTCCTATCAGTGTCTGCTGCGTGCCCAGATATAAACGTCAGCTGAGCACGGTGCTCCTAAGAAGTGTCTTCAAAACCGTAAAAGGTATTCTGCAAAGCTCCATCTCTTTGATCTGACTGCAAGAAACCTTGAGTAGATGATTGAAGAGAGCATGGCTAGAGGCAAGCATTCAAACCAATTGTTCTGCTGTGTCAGAACAAGGGCAGAAGGGATGACACATTAGAAGGGTCCATTTTGAAACAGAGTATCTCAACATCTCAACAACAGAGGGTAAGAATCCAAGTTTTTCTAGCTTCCTAAAGCAGTAATACCTATTCATGCCACTCCAAAAGAAAGCTGCAAAAGCATAGGCAAAGAAAGGATGCATTTATTACACTCCACAACTTTCCAGGGACTTGTGCTCCTTCATCATCTTTATCCTGTTCTGTAGGCCAAAGACTTTGCATGAAAACATATCAATTTGTTTTATTTTGACTTGAAATGCCAAATCTGTGGCTGTCACAAATCTGCTACGTGCCAATGACAGCCACAGGCTCTGCTTACTCTGCTTTTGTGTGAAACACTTAACTAGACCTCACTAGAGTGAAGGTGTGGGGTGAAGTAGAAAGCTTGTGTGCCCAGACCCACACCAGCAGAACAAGAGAACAACCAGAAGTTTGTTTCAATGTCGTCAGTCAGAGGTGGGGGCAGTTCTAAACTAAATGAGAACTTGCCAGCCATAACTGAGCCATGGGAATGGGGAATGTGCTTCAAAAGAGCCCGTTTAAATGGCAGAGCTCTCCTCCTGACACATCAGTGTCTTTCAGTTGTCACGCAGTACCTTTCACTCTCCATGAAAGCCCTGCTTGTTCACCTTCTTCCAGTTCAGTGGCCTCAGAGGCCACAGGTCCACCCCAGAAGCTGTGATCTACTCATTCCTACGTTTCTGCAAGTTATCTCTAACCTTGAATTTGGCTCAAACAGCTGTCACTTCAGAGAAATGTGTGAAAGGACGAGACTGTATCTCTGACTACAGTCTATGGAGTATAGCAAATACCACTGCAGAACTCCTCATCTTCCTACTCTGACATGTGTAGTTAATGAAGTGCAGGCTAAAATCTTGCAGTAAGTTGCTTTATAAATATCCTGTATTACTTCATTTCAAAACAGAGATTTTGCTTGCTGGGAAAACTTTCACTTGGGAACATGTTGCCCAGTCAGCCTAGCAACATGCCCCTCAATCTGAAGTATGTGCTGGTCTCCAAAGGCAGTACTTTGGGACTGTCTGTCAAAAAAGCAGCGTCCCATTCAAGAGACAAAGTGTTAAATTCATCTCATGGCTTTTACAGAATTACATGAAAGCTAGGACTTTTCTTTTAATGAAGCTTGCTGATCAAGGTTATCAAGTCAGGTAGTCAATAGCACGAACCCTTTCATCAGCTCTTCTTAATAATCATAAATTATTCGCCATTAGACAGTATGCTAATTCTTAGACTCCTACAAAGAACTTAATCAATTGAGTGCATTTTATTATTTTCTAGTCTGAACATCATGGATTCATCTAAAGTATCCAATAACAGTAAATTACTCTAGACAGTTAAACTGATGTTAAACCAATCAGAAATTTTATTTGAATTTATAGTCCTCCTGCATTATTTTGCCAGCACAATGAGAACAACAGAAACAAAATACACCCAAGAGGTGAAGTGCAAACTGTGTAAGGAATGAGGCTCTGAAGTTATGGTATAGAAAAATGAGACAAAATGTGTGATTAACTTTCAGGAGGGAGAGGGCAGGAAATGTGCAATAGGCAGGTCTGTGCTGTGCATTCTTCTTTGGGTCACATTATTGCTAATTTGGACCTGCACAGGCATGTTCATCCTGAGGAACACTTCTTTATCTGAGGTTGGCTTGCCCATATCAAGACCTTTCTAGTTATTGTCTTGCAGTTTTAGGAACACAACCAACATAGCTACCTAATACCTGTCCAAAGGCAGGTATTTGAATTCAGACATCTGATCCTGAAAATGTCCAACTTTCACCTAATTCTTGCCCTCTCCTCTCGTCTCCTCTCGTCTCCTCTCGTCTCCTCTCGTCTCCTCTCGTCTCCTCTCGTCTCCTCTCCTCTCCTCTCCTCTCCTCTCCTCTCCTCTCCTCTCCTCTCCTCTCCTCTCCTCTCCTCTCCTCTCTTCCTATACCCTGCAAATGATCTAACAAACCCTTTCCCCTCAGAATATCTGTTACAAAAATAATCATTAATCCAGATGGCTGCTTCCTGTATTTTCTTACAGATGTAGTTACCCCCCTTTAAGTTGCCACTGCTTTGTGTGGCTGGCACAAAGCACTCACAGACCTCCTCACTGGAGCCCCACAAACAAGCAGATGATAGGTGTTATTGTAAGCTACAACTGAAAGCGTTTTCCACAACCCTGGCTTTCCCATGAAACCCTGGCACCGTGATAAAAAAGCATTATGTTGAATTCCTTCTGGAGTCCTTATTATCCTCCTGCCAAAAACCTGCTCAGTCTTTAAAAAGAAAAAAAAAACCCAACACAAAACTCCATAGGTCCAAAAAAAGGATATTTGTTTAAATAGTGTGTAATAGCAGTGTGTAATACTTCACCTTTCCCTTTTTGCCTGCATTAGCACAGCCTCTGAAGCAGGAAGCATTTTGGCGTAAGTAGATATGGCCTTCAAAAAAGAATGTCCCATGCAGGAAAAGACTCATTCTGGGCAACCAGAGTTAGCTGCTCCTCTGGGAAAGCGTGGCCTTTAATTTAAGCTGAGGCTACTTTTAGCTGCTGTATGTGTAATTTAAGACTGCATTTGCTTTTAAGTGAGTTGCAACATGTTCTTTTAACTGGGTAATGGATCAGGCTACGGACTCTTCCACTGCTGAGATGTGGCTCTAAACAAAACTGAAAGAACTGCCCTATAGGGTCAGACCGGAGGTTCATTTAACTTAATAGCCTGTCTCCAACACCTGCCAGTAACTGCTGCCTGGTGAAAGAATATAGAAGCCACATATAGGAGGACTGAGTGATTCTCTCCTCTGTGGATTGTCCCAGCTCCTGGCAATCAGCAGCTTAAAAGCACTGCTGAAATTAACTAACAAAGTTGACTCTGACACATAGATTTCAGATCCAGAGACCTTTTCCAAAGTTGTTCCCACCTATAACATTTGTCAAGTAGCAAAATAACTCCTCCACCCTCATTGCTGACTTGAGAGAAGGTGGAGTGAAAGTAAAACGGTGCTGATAATCCCGTCATCCAACATTCAACAGAGGCTGTCCTGTATAGGAGATGCAAAGCGGTAAAAGCAGGCTAGCTAAATCTAAATGTTTAGGTAATAAGGGAAAATACCCATAATTCACTAGAAATACCTATAAAATATACAGCAAGTTCTTCTATTATTGCCTGTTATTTGAATCTCTATATTTTGTAGTTTTGCAGCAAAGAGTCTTTTTCCAGTCAATCCATTTCTTGCTGTTTTGAATGCATGCATGCATGCTTATACCTTAAGAACTTTATATTAATTCTGTTTGAATATGGACTGAAGTTATTGAAGAACACTTTTTGCAATACTGGCAAAGCAATAAACACGAATGGTCCCAGATTTGCTTAGAAATTCCTGTCTAAAGCTGTTCCGGTTTGCTTTCTCTGCTAGCAGCGTTTAAACAGAATCAATCCTGCACACCCCTGTCACGCTGCTGACTGAACAATCCTTGTTGGCCACAGCACCTTAAGAGGAGTTTCTATACTCTCTGCACTGACACGCATAATGCAGCCAGCCAAAGACTCCCTACACAGACACTAATTCACCATAGCATCCTCATTATTTTTATTTACTTACAGAATGCCAAGCTTGATGCAATACTAAACAAAATGGACAGGGTCCTGCCTCAAGGAGTTGCTATGCTTTCAGATCTACCAGCTCTGGTGCCACAAAATGACTTAAGCCTCTATAGCTCCCTTGAACTTTCTGTTTCTACTTCAGGTGACAAGTTCATGCAGAAATGTCTGCGCCAATATGAGACAGTATTACCCTACAGGTGTCTGTCGCTGTCCTTTTGCTGGTGCACACTGGTTGGATGTTTCTCACTGAGTTCAGTGCCAAAGTCAGCTGTAAAACCCACCCTGGGAAGCTGGCCAGGCACAGGTATTGAAGGTAAGAGATAGGCCTGAGATTTTATATGTTATTTAGCTCAAGTGGTTTCCACATAATATGTGAAAAAACATTGACATTAACCTGGGAGAAGATGTGCACTACCTTTTCCAAAATCAACTGTAATTTTCAGCAAATGGATTCCACACAGGCTACAAAAAAGAAACTCTTCGAAAGTTAAGATGACTCGTAGGAGAGAACTGGGGACTGTTTCTGGTTGCTAAGAAGTTGTTTCTGGTTGCTAAGGAGTAATACAAATTAGAAGTAGGGCCTAAAGCTGGAGCAGATGTCTCCCAGATGTCAGCTGGAAGAGAGACATGTCTCTCATGTCCCCTCCACATGGTGGGTGTGCACAAAGGAGCAGAGCTAGCGGTGGGGACAAGAAGCAAACTCTCTGAGTGCCCCAACTTCTCCCTCTCTGTCTGCCTTTGAAATGCAGCACAGGGACTCAGAAATAATCTGCAGCACTGCGCTGGGAAAACGTGTGCTGTGGATGCCATGGAAGGGAAGTGTGAGTCAAGGGCTGAAAGTGAGGAAGATTAAGTTGTCTTTCTATCCCCCATAAATCTGCACCTGCCAGAGGCAAATCGACCTGCAGACAGGGTGCCAGTGAAGGAGCGGGCAGGTTGCAAAACATATATCATAAAATGAATGCATTGCATAGCACATAAGCTTCACCACTTAGTGCATGAACACTTCCACCTTCAAAGCAAGTAGTTAAGCATATAAAGAATGATAACTCTTCTTTGGCTGTATTTTGGCTACAGAAAATTAAAAGCAATACCAGGTTTTGGTGTTTAGAAAGCAAAAGTTAAAAGACAGACGTCAGCTAAATATTAAAGTCTACATTTTTGTGAATAAAAGGCTGCTATACAGCGGCTCATAGCTCCTCTCCTAACAATAAGTTTTTTTTCTTAGGTGCACATTCGGTTGCCATGAACAAGAGTCAGACTGGGGAGCAGTTCTTTGGATGATGTTAGTGAAGACAGAGGACTGAGTGCATCATAATTAGCCAGTAAGGTTTCATAAAAATGTTGCAGAAAACCCTTGAGGATGAGGGCCCCCAGCTTTGACGTCCATCTTTACAGGCTGCTGATGAGTTTTCTGAAGCTGCAGGACATTATTTATGCAGGACTATGCTGGATGGACGTAGAGCTGCAATGAAGTTTTCGTTAAGGCAGAGGATGGGCAAAGCATAGGTTTTCCTCTCTCTAGTCAATTTCTTGATGGATATCAAATATCAGGTGAAATATTATGGAGAATAATGACGTTCCTACTAGTGATAACTCTGCAGATTTTTTTTCTAAATAATAAAGATAAAATCCTGTGGATTTGAAGGAAGATATGATTTTTGCCTTTATTTTTTTCTCAGAAGTCTTACTAGCAGTGATAGCTTGGACACTGGCTCCTCCCTTACTCACACAGAATAATGTGAACACCATCTCTTATGGCTATGGCAATCTAACCCGCTGTGCATTGAGAAGGGGGACCCATCACTGAAATTAAGAAAACAGAGCTTATCCACTGGCACTGAGAAAAACAACTGCCACTCCACGACACGACACCACCTTGTCCTTTGTACAATTACAGACACTTGTTCAGTCTTCTTCTAGCCCCCTTATAGTGGTTTGCATTACCAATAAAACATGCATATCTGTTGGCTCACCATATCCTCAACACCACTGGGAGCTGGACAGTCATTGATGTCCCTATCTTAGGGAGAAAAAACAAAGAATGCAGAACATCAAATTGCATAACTCTTGGCTCTTCATCCCATGTTTATGCTAGAAAGCCATGACACTGCTTTGTACATACAATTGCAATTTTTCTTTTTCTGGTTATTCATGATTTGCAGAATGCTGCTTTAGGCAGTCAATAGCAATTATACTTGGTGAAAAGAACATACAATGCGTATTAGAGCAATATAGATTTTCCCCCCTGTTACTTTAATGTTTAGTTACCCTGTTAGATTTAAACTGAGTACATAATGTTTAATAAATTGCTTTCACTAAAACCCATTAACTGACACTTAGAAATAGCATTTTAATCCAAAGGAGTGCAGCAAAACGTTACTGCAATTAATAGGTACATTGGAGCAGTGAAAAATCCACTCTAAAACAAAGTGTATCCATGGTGGCAGGTTGTTTATATCCAATACTTAAAAACATCTTGAAAACTGAGGGCAAGAGCCTTAGCCAGCTCCAGCAAACACCATGGAGTTACTCCCATTTACATTCAATGAGGGCTTGGCCCTGTGGTTTAAACTCATATTTCATTCCCTTGGCAAAACTCACTGCCTTGCTGGTGGCTGGGCACAGGATGAGGAAGAGGTTTAGGGCAAGGGCTTTATGGAGCCATGTGCCAAGCCGACTGAGGGGCAGGAGAAGCTGGGCTATGGCTCGTCCTCTCGATTACTCCTTCCCTTTGCGCTCTTCTTCCCTTCTGCACCTCTTCCTGGCAAAGGCAGCATCTTCTTCCTGTGGCTTGTTTCTTCCCTCTCTCTCAGTTTGGGCAGCAGCAGGAGTGACAGTACTACTTTCCTCTTCAGAGGCTGGACACTTGAACCAGGACTTTCTGATGCAGGTGGGTCCTACCAAGCAAGCTCCTCTGAGAGGAACCTTGTATCTGGTTGACTTGTTTCTTCATGGTAACTTCTCTCTGACTGGAATTGTTTTGGACTTTTTTAAAGATGAAGTGAACCAAAATTCCTTTCCCTGTATGACTGTCACAAATCAACATTTCTCCAGTTTCACACTGAGCACAAGTATTCCTTTCGCCAATAGCTGCACGTGGTGCGTTGTTTGCAGGGAGAGGGCATAAAAGGTTTCCAGCAACATAGCTAAAGCTCATGTGTTTGACCAGTAGTGTAGTTTTTTGTGATGTGTGCAGGGCTAAATGTGCTTCTCTCCTTCATGCCCATCCTCAATGTGTCCTCAGGTGTCAGCCCTACTGCTTATGTTGCCCAACAGGACAAGCTTCTGTCCCACCACACTTACCTGTCCCACCACATTTACCTCCTAGCACCCTCGTCCTGCTTTGGCACCCACAGTTCCCTCTGCTACCTAAAACAGTCTCTTAAACCAGAGGTAGGCAACTCAGCAACTGTCCAATATATTTGCCTTTCCCAGTTCCTGAGCTTTTGCCCTGTTTATCCAAAACACATTACTTATTGGGCAAAGCTCTTCAGATGTAGTGATTTTACTCACATCTTGTAGTAACCCTGAAATGTTAACAGGAGCATAGCTTTTCTTGATCCATTTTTCCTTCTTCTTAGCTGTTTTTCTTTCTCTTCCTTTGGTTTAGTTGAATATACTTACTCCAGCATATATTATTCAAATTTATTATGAAGCAACTCCTTAGCCTTCCATACATCCTTCTTTGGCTACAACTGAGGAAACACCTTTGTTTAAACAGCAACATGAAGAGATTTTTGTAATCTGTCATTTCTATACTGAAAGCACATGCACTGCCAGTGCCTGGAATTTGAGAAAACTTTTCTGCTGAGAGGCTCTGCTAAAATAATATCTGAATATTGCTTGCCAAGAAATGTCGATAAGGATATTTTATATTTTTAAATAAAAACACAATAATCGGGTTTGATTCTAGAAATTCTCATCTGTAATGCAAACTCGGTAGTTTAGCCGAAACACATTCTACAGAATTTTTTATGGCATCAGTAAAGACGCTATTTTTCACTGTAAAGATTCATCCATCATTCTGTTTCTCTTGAAAAATTTTTTTTATGAATGTGCTAGAAGTACTAACGAAATAGGAGACTGCCTCACTGCAATCAGGTGGAGGAAGAAAGTATATGTTTTATTAATGCACAAAAAGTTCTTGAATCCTGTAAGCAGGGGTCAGCTGTGGCATGTTCATTCCTGGGATGCTTTGTGAATTCCCAAAATGATGTGGGACACTTTATTGGTATTTATTACCTTACTGATGACTGACGGCCATTCTGTTGGCACATGCGCTTGTATCAGCGTTTGCACTCATGAAAAAAGCCACCAAATCACTAGGGGTTTCTCCAATAGCTGGGATGACCAACTTCATGATTTTCTTATGGAGAGCAAACCTCTCTCTGTTCAGACTGAAAAACTCAACAGTTAGGAACAGATCAGTGTCTAGTTATAGCTGGCCACCATGATGTCAGCTGAAGGATTTTAAATTAGCTATGCTTGGACAGTTTTTATGAACTGCTCTTCAAGGATGATGAAGATACTTACCCAGAACAATGGTTCTTATACCCCCAGGAGGCAGTCCACCTCTACTAAAAGTTTATCCTTCCTCTAAAAATCAAGTTTCATCTCCTGAGTAATTTCACGTTTGTACTGTTAGCCATTTAATTTAAAGCATGGAACTTTATATAGCAACTAATCTCTGTGTGGCCTGGCAGAGTTGGTTGATTGTCACAGATAATTGGTTGATTTGGACAGTATTCAAGCTAGTGGCCTTCTGTATCCAGGATAGTCTCTCTTCAGAATATACTGTGCACCCTTTTAAAGGTAGCATGGAAAGACCATCATCATTAGCAATTTTGCTGAAGAGCAATATTTAATAACCGACTAACAGGCCATTACTTGAATTGCCTACCTCTGTCATTTCAGCATGGCTAAAATAGGAATTCCCTCTCAGTCTTCCAGAACATAAGAGGTTTGTAATCAACTATTTGTGTAAATCTGAGGGCATGTAGGTAGTCATGAATTGTCTGCTTTCCAAATAAAGAACATGTTTAATTAGTGTCAGTAAGCTTCTTGTACAAACAAAAGGTTCTCCCTGGCTACATCTGCACTTGACAGAACCCCTTTCAATCCAAACAGAACTGCGCTGACAGTGAATGGCACATGCTTATCCAGCCTGCAGCATGCAAGGCATACACAGTAGCTGTGGGCAAATAGTGTATTTGATGACTTGCCTTTACTTACGTGCACGAGTTTCTCCAGAACAGATAATGTAAAACTTGTTCTCCGTCCAAAAGAGTGTTCAAATCATATTTTTGTTCTGGTCTTGAATGGCAGCTAAGACATCAGGGCCCAGTCCATAATTAGGGTTCCTGGTCACATTTGCACACATCAGTTACAACAGCAGCAGCAACCCCATTATTCTTGCACTTACTTATTTGTAAACATCTGGAAATACCTTCCGATCTTTATATGTTCTGCCAGCACTTCATGTAAAATTGCAACTTTACCCAGTGTAACAACTACAAGGACTTACTTGTAGAGTAAGGGGATAAAAACTACGGTGGCAACTTTTGCTGTGAAGAATGCAGTTTTATAGCATTGGAACACATCTTCAGCCACTATAAACCTCCAATGAACTACTTTATATTACACCAGATGAAGGTTCAGCCTAGAGCCATTTAGGTAAATTTTACAGAGGTCTGCAAGAAAATTTTACTGAGGCCTCTAATTTTTATCAGTATCAGCTGGATAATTTGATTGAGATCTGTTAAAAGGGATGGTGAATCAGTGCCAGTTCTGCCAGGCCCTTCATGTTGTCTCTGTAGCTGCAAAGTGTGGGGGTACAAGACACACAATGGCTAAGGGACCCACAGAGTGGTTCAAATCAAGTAGTCCTTCAAAAATGCGGAAGATCCCACATATCTTAGAGTTTGGGAATGACTGGGCAAAGTCTGCCTCCAGACTGCAAGCCATCAGTGAGGCCAGCAAACAGAGAGACAAGAAGGGAAAGCCTGCCATCCCAAAGATCAGCAATTACTGTTTGCATTCCCTCCAAGGCTCCAACTGTTTAATATTTTTGCGGTTTTTAGTAGCAAAGGATCATTAATCCTCAACTCCTAATCAGTACAGACATTAATGTGTAGTAAGTACCATTTACTTGGTTTGGTAAGTGTGGTTGTCTGTGTGGAATCGTTCCCATCAATTATGGAAATACGTATTTTGCACGCCCCACCTTTGTTAGACATGTCATGGATCTAGGATTCAATAGTCCATCATTTAATATTTTCCATGTATATAGATCATTGATTTCAAAGAACAAGACTGACTCCATCTTGTATGTAGAGTATGTACTCATACTCTATACCAAAGTAACATTAAAAACACGGATTCAAAATGCTCAGCAAAACAGGTTCCTTAAGAAGATGGCTTAATCACTGCAAATTTCTACAGACCCAAAGGCACTACCTGACATTCAGCCAAATTGCAGTTTACTATTAGGCCATTCTTCAGTTTTACTGAGCTCATTTCAAACCAAGTTAAAAAAGGAGTGACTGACAACAATACTAACTCACACAGCATCACTACTACTGCTCTCATGCTGCATTAGGAAGGGACTGCCACAGTTCCTGCTAGCATCGGTGCATCCACCCGCAGCTTCTGCTACGCAGATGGCTGACACAAAACTTCGCAAAAACATAGGCAAAGCCAACAGGACCAAAACCAAGCTGCTCCCCAAGTGAGAGGTACAGGAGGGAGTAGAAGAGCTGAGACTTGGAGGAAGACCTTGAAAAGCCAGATTGCCTCTTCCTGCTACAGGGGGTAGAGAGCAGGTGAGGAGGTGCCCCCAGCTCCTGGGGTGCCAGCCCTGGTCACAGCCAGCCACCGCCAACCCTGTGTCCTTGGGGACGGCAGGGGCCTGCCTGGCCCTCCCAGCTTCTGCTGTAGGAAATGCGTGTCGTTTCACTGCCGGCGGTGGGTAATGCCACACTGCAGAGCTCCAAGACTTTCAGGGGTGTGGGATGGCTGGGGAGGAAAGCGTCCGCACCCCACTCATATCACCATGGGGTGGGCTTTGAGGGGCAGCTGGGTGCCCCATTCGTAAGGCTGGGCACTGTCTCTCCCACCACTGACCATGTTTCCTCCCTTACCTGCTGCTTTTTGAATCAGGATGGCAAAGGCTGGAGCAGAGAAGGAGGCAGCAATCTCCCGCAGGCCGCTCCTTGCTCGGAAGCAAGCTTGTACCATCAGGGACAGAGCACAAGGACTTGCATTTGGACACAAGGAATCCATCCCCAGCAACATCTTTCTCGTGCTCTCCCCACCCATTTAGGGTGGATGCCTACTCAGGTCTGAACTTTTTAATGCTGGAAGTTAAAAAAGTGGCCACCCCCTGGCCCTCCATCTAGCTTTCCATAATTGCCTGACAGACATCATGGCAGGGATGAGTCTTGAGGAGGGGTATAAAGCAGAAGAGAGAAGTAGCATTACAGCTAGGCTCAAGCAGGTTTTTGGTAACATTGAACTGTGCTATTTCCATTTGCTGCATGGAATTTTGATGATGTAATACAGCCAATGCCAATATGAAACAAAATGGAATAATAGTTCCAAATATCTCATTCTGATTTCCTTTCCAGTGTTTTGGGTAGACCTGAGAGAGCAGGTACTGCAGATCGTCTTGACCACCTGGCAGACTGTGAAAGGCTGAACCATTTGATTTTGCAAAAGGGGGAAAAAGTGAAAAGCCTGGAAGTATGTAGTGCTTGGCCAAATAAAATAGAAGGGGGACAGTTTTGTCATACAGTGTATATTTTAAAGGATTTTTTCAGTGGCCTTTGCTTATAAGGTTTTGTCCGTCAATCATATATCGGGAATGAAACCCATAGAACAGGTGAAAAAATAAGGAAAAGCTGTTGACATAGTTGGATTTTTATCTTTTTTAAGAAAAAGGCCATAGAAAAGACACAGTTTTGTGGAAAGACACTGTGATAAGTTGTTCATACCTTCTCGCTGATGGCTTGGAGATTCCACACTGGCAGAGGCAAAGCAGCTCTGCAGCAACATTCAAACTGAACCAACTGAACCAGCTCGATAGAGAGTACAGAACATGAAAAGCTTTCTTAATACATAAAACCCAAAGACTCTTTCTTGTGTCCAAACAAATAAGTTTCCCTCCAAATAAGCATCTCCTTTTCCTGTGGTAGACAAATCCATGTGCCTTCATCTCACCATCCCAACCACACTGAAGACTCCAAGGAAATATCCGAGAACTGGAAAAGAAGCGAGAGAAATTTTCAGAAGATGACCGGACTCTGGGCTTAACTTTACTTTATCTTTTCTTCTGAGCCAAGCATCAGCTCTGCTGAGGGCATTTTTGACCCCTGGGAGTCCTGAGAAGTGCAGCTGTTGTTATGGCATATTTCTAGGAAACTGTACATAGGGAGAGATTATGGGACCATAACGATGCAGAGACATATGGTTTCCCGCAACAGTGGCACTGGACTCAGGAGGAAAAGTCTTGGGAAGCTCAGACTTTCACAGTCTTTCACAGTGTCTAATCACCAGACCTCTGCTATTTAGAAGAGATTTTCATCTACTTTACAGGTAGCTAAATGCTAAGCAGAGCAGTTCGGCTTAAGTCTGGTTCTCCTGTGTTTCACATGACTGCATTAACCATGGGAGTATAAAGCTAGGTTCTTGAAATGCTTGAATGTTTAACAATTTAAGTTTGAGTGGTTCAACTGCTGAAATCAAAGACAGCCTCAGTTCAGACCCCTAACAGTACCATCCTTCTGACATTCACTTGAAATGTGAAAAACTCAGATTCAAGTGTCTTTTCAGAAGGCTGGGAGCAAACAGGCACTCCTTCTGCAAATGGGTGGAAAGAGGAGAAACACCTCTTTACCCTGGGGAAAGTGTCAGCTAGAAGAGAAATAGCTTAGACATGAGGACATGTATGCAGTAAATGAGAAGATTTCTGAGCATTACTGGAGAGTGGTTCTCAAGCAAGTCTTCTGCTGGTGTAACAGGGACACGACTTAAGAGGGAGTCTTGATCAATTTATGAAAGTCTATGAATGGCAGCATTAGCAGGAGACTGGACTGATGATAAAGGCAGGTCTTCTATGATCTGTCTCCAGCAAGTGAAGCAAAAATCTATACGAAATCAGTTTGTGTGATTATGAAGGTCAGTCCTCAGAGGGTTCACAGTGCTAACTAATTATAAGAAATAACACATGTAATGAAGTGATGTCCTAACTTCTGTGAGTTGTCTATGCATCAAGAAGAACATCAGGACATGCCAAATATGCCCTGTCTGTGCCCACGTCCTAAAAAGCATGTAGTTGCTGTAGAAAGCAGCTCTTCCTCACTGGCTTACTTAGAACATGAACTCTGCACCTTATCCTTGGCTCAATGCTGCTTCCTCAGCAGTTACCTTTTTTTTAATGTCCTGTTTATTGCCACAGGCTATATTTGTTAGTGTTTAGTCAAAGAGCTTATGTCTCGACCATAAATGCAGTGCACCAACAGGCAAGGCTCTTAAAATGCCACATTCATGTTCAAATAGGCAGATGCTGAAAGGATTTCTATCATCTCTTAAATAGATGGCACCAAGTAGGCAGTCTCACTAAAGTTCACTAAAAATGACAGTTCTTCACTTCCAAAATCAAGACCACATCCTGAACCAGAACCTTGGAGGAAACAAAGAGGATTTAACCAGGAGAGTGCTAAAATCAACCTAGATGTATAACAGTTAAGGCATCCTGCAGGGCGCAGTGACAACGGCAGCTAGATGGGAATCTGGCACTCAGCCATGAGCTGGCAGTACAAGCAGCCTGTTTCTTGGTGTGAACCTCCTAACTCTTTTCCATGCCACCTCCCAGAAACGTCTCACAGGCTTAAAGTGCACACATAATTACAGAGCCTGGACTTCTTTTTATCTTTCCAGCCACCAAATTCCTAGCTACTTTCTTCTCCTTTTGCCTCCTGTGGTCTCTCTTTCTGACTTCTTCTCTCATTGGTGTGCACACAAAAATCTTTATACCAATCCACTTCTTCAGAACAAATGTCCCTCTGCTGTAGCCAGGACGAGCCCTCCTTCTCCAGGTAGAAGGTGCCGGTAGTCACTTTTCAGGGATGCCGAGAGGAACTGACAGCAGAGGAGCACATATGAGGAAGGAACATGGCTGTGAAGTTGAAAGTTCACCAGCCACCACATGCCACAGATGTCAGAACACATCTCCCTCTACCTTCTCTGCTCTGCCAAAAATAAAGGCTAGGGGCAGAATGCTGGTCTCCAATCTGTCTGATTGCCCTCTGCCATGACTCAAGGACAAATGTTTGCCTTTAAAGCAGCAGGAAAAAAATCAACAGAGAGAGAAAGTTCATCTACCTGTAAAATGACTTTAGCACAAGCAGGCAGATAAAGCTGGTCAGCACTTGGAGGTTTCAAACTATCTGAAATTGCCACAATCTTGGGTTTGTTTTTGTTCCAAATTCCAAATGGAAAAATAAGGTTTTTCTGACATAACATTACAAGAAAACGAAGAATCATGATTTCAGGTGTCCTGATTTTGATCCTTTCAATTTCACATTATGGAAACATAACAGGAAGCTGTAATGATAAAGGTGACTTTCTCTATTATAAATGATACATTGAATTAAATCAGATAAATTTCACAAACCAATAAAGTGGTTTGTGCCAGTAAGATCACTATCTGGTGCTTAGACCTTAGATGCTCTTTCATGAAAAGAAAACGTAATTGACATTTTTCACATGAAAAATTTAGATTTTGGTGAAACAGGCTTTTCCAGCTCAAAAATAAGTTATTGGAAAAATGTTGCCAATTTTGAACACCCCCAAGGGTGTTTTAATCTTGGGGTTAAAATCTGCAGGCATGACTCAAAGCCCCGGTGAATTAACGGACAGAGTGGGTGCTGATCACCTGGTGACTGCACTGTTACCAATGGTGCACAACCCTGCTGGAAACCAGGTCACTCCAGTGATTAAACTCATTTACAATACTTCGAACAGGAGAGTTGTTCTGAAAGGATCACAGCAATATTGACTAAAAAGTCAATGAGATGCTGGGGAAATTAACGTTGCACACTTGATACACTTAGAAATGCCATTAGCTGGAAACTCTGCTAATCCTACAGAATGGGGGCATGGAGACAGTGTGAGTGAGGAACAAAGAAGGCATTCGACAAGGTGGGTGAGTAACTCCAGCTGCTGACGGATTTTGCATGATGCACGGACACTGAGGCAGTCTGGTGATGAGCCCCAGTTTTGCAATATGATTTCTGTGAGTGGAACAAACTGCACAACTGGAGCACTCACTCTTTAAAAAGAAATGATTGGAGGGATCATTGATTGCTCTCAGGTTTACTTGGCAATGCTGTTCTTTTCTCCGATCTCCTGATATATTTCATAGCAGATGCAAACCTAGATGACAACCCCTTACAAAAACAAGCTTAGGAATGAAGAAGCTGTCCCCACTCCTATTTTTCTTTTCTCTTTTTTCTTCCTCCCTTTTTCTTTTTCCTTCTTTCTTTTTTTTTCTTTTTTAACTGGAAGTTCTTCTTCGGAAAAGCTATTTCATAGCTGTCTACTGTTTTTCAGGGGAGTTTATAACTGATCTCAGGAGATGTGTGGGATCTAATTTATCTGGATCGGAAAAAACTGTAACTAAACAATACAATAGTAATCCATTCTCCATCAGAAGAAACACTTTCAAGGTAAAGAAAAATCCTTTCACTCATTTTAAATACGTCTCAGTGATGGAGGCAAAACTAAAGATATAGAGCTTACAATGAATACCTCAGATCTATTTGCTGGTGTATGAAGAAGGGTACTGCCTTTATGCAGTGACTGCATGCACATGGGATGATTTTTCTGTAGTACTTTTATGTAGGGAGTTTGGGCCAAGGTGGATCCCTCTCAGGTTTTTTGTAGGCCAGCTGTCAATATTTTGTCTTTGGAGCAGCTCCTCTCACCTTGTGCTTTTCCAGCCTTCTCTCTTTCCTCTGCAGCACAATTACTCGTGTGTCAGGGCAGTCAACAGGCTGAGCCACTGTGATTTTTTTCTAAGCCTCTCTCTTTTCTCGTTTTCTGTCAGTCCTAGCATGAATAGGTGCGCTAAGATAATTACGCTAATCCATCTAGCAAAACACCCAACTTATACATTCGAAGCTAATTAGATAAACTTCAAAATGGGTCATTTTTCAGCCCCTCATCCTCCCCCTACTTATGAGCATTACCCCTGAGGGGACTCTTTCTCAATCAGGTA
The DNA here is from genome assembly GCF_030936135.1 of Gavia stellata. Lineage (NCBI taxonomy): Eukaryota > Metazoa > Chordata > Aves > Gaviiformes > Gaviidae > Gavia > Gavia stellata. The sequence continues at coordinate 43,972,684 of NC_082595.1, forward strand.
GACATTTCTGGGAATGAGATCTAATGAATCCCTTTACCTCGTGAACTGAAAACCTCTTTTCATTGAGACTTAAGCAACTGAGGACAAATTCAGGCATGGCAGAAGTAGGAGTTCTCCCAAGGCAACAGTACTGCTTCTTTCTGCCTAAATTAGGTTTGACCCAATCTACTGACAGAAGGCCAGAAGCTTTCTGTGAGCAAAAGTGTTGCAGGATTCTTTCTTCTCTGGTAAAGAAAGGCAAGGTAAGGCTATAGCAATCAGTTCACCTCACTGACATTAGTGCTACATACAGATAAGATCTTTCAAATGAATAGTAAAGACCCTTGCCAGAAATGGGTCTGTTCTCTGGATCTTGGAGCTGGATTGAATTTCACTAGCAGCAGGGCCTTTTTTTCCCCCAGATTTTTCAAAATGTTTCAGCCTGATGCTGTCAAACTAATGCTTTGTGCTCTTTCAACATGAAATGGTATTTTGTGTTTTTAAAACTTATGAAAAATTATTTAAAAATATATATTATTTTTCTTTTTCCATTAATGGGGGTTGACAACAGTATTTTTATTGATTTCCAACTGGAGTCACATTCCCGTAAGCCCTTGCCAAGTGCCTGGTAAGAAACAATTCTGACCTCCACAGAACATGCTGCTTAACTGAGAGAGACCAACAAAAGGCAGCAGGGGAACCAGAAGCACTGAGTTGCAGCAGGTTGAACAAAATCAAACAACTCAGTGACAAATCTAGGATTCAGTCAAAACATTTAAATGACTCAGAGTCATGCTTCTCCTTTTACATCAGCAACATTACAGCAGACTTTCAGGCTTTTGACAAAGAAAGGAGTGCCTGAGTATACTGCATTTTTGGGCATCAGTGGGAAAAAAAGACAGACTTTGGGGGGGAACAGAGAAAAGGACAAAACAGGCACAAGTGTAAAGCATTACTCATAGCCAATATAACGGGTGAAGTACACAGCCACAAACCTGTGCTACTCTGTATTTTCTAGCTTTTGTGGCCTCTGCCAACTTAAAAGAAAAAACAATGAAACCGCCCTCTAAAAATGTTTTTTTACACCAATGTGGTGCTATGTGCATTTCCAAAGCACTAAATGTGAGTCTTACCAGGAAGCGTCTTACTTTATTATCTAATATGGGAGATGCAATATATTTGGCCTCAACAACCCTCAGCTAGAGCAGACTTGCCTTTTTCTTCCGGACCTTCCCACATCTCCGAAGCAGAAGAGAGGAAATGCTGCCCTGAACTGCACCGTGCTGAGCTCGGACATGCAGCCCTGCAACACGGAGCTGTAAGGCTGCTGGCCAGGCTGCAGAGGAGCCGGCCTTGCTGCTGCTGCTGGGACTGCACAGGAACAGATTTGCCATAAAGTTGGGTGTGTGAGGCAAAAAAATCATTGAACCAGTATAACTGATGCAGGCCTTTTGTTTTGTCTCACTCCAGAAGAAAAGGGTAACACATGCTGGCTGTGTGCAACCCACTGAGGCTCAATTGTTCCCTGAGACAAGAACACAGACGAGATTCCCGTGCTTCCCCCCATCTCTTTCCCTGTTCTGCTGCTGTAATTTTAGAGGTAGAAGCAGATGAAAAAAGGTTTTTGCATTGTAATATAAGGTCTTTTCTTCTACTGCCTGCCACAAGTGTAATGCCTTGTTATTTTCTGTTCCTTTTGCTTCCAGAATGAGCTCTGACGGAGCTCCCTAATGATAACAAACCATCACTGCAAGTAATATTGATACCTGTTGTAATCACTGGCATTCTGGCTTTTCAATTTTCACTATTTGCCTTGGATCAAGTAGCTCTGTGCTAATGCAACAGAAGGTCACCAGATGAAGGGGCTGATAACAGAGAGGGACTGTTCTACTTAACATGCATGGAGGATTATGCTTTTCAGTCGTCCTCAAGCTAATCTTTCAAGTTGTCCTTTTTTGACTTTCTCAGTTTAATCAGTTTAATCTCATCTTCCCTCTTTTCTGATTACAAGGATTTTCTGTAGAAACCTTGCCTCCACAATAAGGACCACGTGGCAATTTATTCTTATATTGATTTCAACATCTCTTTTCCACTACCAGGGCTCTGATGCAAGGAGGGAGGGCGGGAGCCAGAGGGGAAGCAGAGGGTCCCTCTAGTGCCTCCTGCCTAGCAAATCCTCACACTTGTTATCTGGGAATCTGAATACTCCTTTAATACACATGAAGTCAGAAATGGCAGCCAGATTGGAAATACTCAACTGTGATTAAAAGTTAGTGGAGACAGTAGGAGCAATAAAGCATAACTACAAGACAAGCTAAATCTGGGACACCAGTAATCAAATTGTTCAGGCCACATTTTCCAAGGGGCTCTTTCATGGTTGCCATCACAACTGCTTACCCAGCAGAACATAGCAGTTCTTGCCCCTCAGGTGGGGAAAGCAGATGCAAGGTCCAGGGAGTTAGAGTGGCCGGTCTGCATGGACGGGTTTGTGCATGCATTTGCACATGCATTTGTGCATGCAGATTTGACTGCCCAGGCAAACTTCTCTTGTGATTTTGTATATCTCTCCAGGACAGGAGGCGTTCCTGCAACTACGGATTTTTTCAGGTAGGAAGGATGAGGCCTGCTTAGCACTGGATTGGCATTTTACATATTTATATCTGCAACATACAGTAAGAAAATAGAAAAGAAAGCAACAGGCAATACACTTTTCCACTGTACACACTACGTAACCCCTGAGTCAGGATGCTCAGGCAGCTATAGGGAATAGCCAAGCAGGGAACGGGCAGCCCCACTCCAAGAATGAGCTGACCTTTTCCAAAAAGCAAGTAAGAGGTCCAAGAGATGATTGCCACCTTGCTGTTGCACCAAATAAGTAATGGAGGAGTTGTCCCAACCTCCCACCCATTTGGTTGCTTCTGCTTTAGACACTACCTCTTCATCACATCTTCATAGTCTCTCATTCCACAGACATCTGAAATGTTTATCTGTAGTGTCACTCTCCCCCAGACACACACACTTCTTGACCTGTGAGTAACACAACAGCAGCGAGATGGGATCCAATGCAGTGGGCTGGTCTGTCTGTTTAGCCCTGTACGCCTGCTCTATTTTTCCTACAAGTAATGAAGGATTTTGCTTTCTCTTCAGGGTTCCTGGAGATAATGATATACCATAGCCAGCGGAGGTGAACATCTGTTTTAAGAACTGTGAACTTACAGAGCCCATTTGTCTATCTGATCTTCCTTTCTTGTTTTTCAGTGTGCCCTATCCATTTCTCTGTTAATTAAATAGATGTGAAATCACTAAACCACTGGGTCGAAGAAACAATTAAACAACAACTGAAATAAAAAAGTGGGAGGGAGGAGACTCTCTTTTCTTTTTCTCCTCTCAGCTGATTCTGTTTGGTAGAAATTGCCCTACTTTTTGAGTGTGTACTTTCTTTTCCTTTCACAGAAAGAAGACTTGGATACATGAGGGCGTATCCACCTAATGACAATATGGTGGAGTTAACCCAAGAGAACAATGCATCCCATTAATCTGCTCATGCTTAATTGGTAAGTACAGTATGGGGCTGGCATTTCAAAGGCAGACTGTAAATGTACTTGAATTGGTTGCTATTTAATTGATGCAACTGGCACACACATGCACGTACCCTAACAAAGAGAGCGAGAGAAAGCAACAAGAAGTTATTATGAGTCATTTTTTTCCTTTTTAGTATTACCTTTAGCAGGTATAGGCAAAAAATAATAAGCATGAAGCTACTGTCATCAGCCTCTGCACATGCTGTCTGAGGAGAAAAGATCATCCCCCACTGCACCCCTGCCTCTGCTCACTGCCGCACAGGAGGAAGAGCAGCAGGCACAGCAGGGCAGCCCCGAGACCCAAGGGTTTCCCAGGAACAGCAGCAGGGAGCGAGGGCGGAAAGCGCGAAGACTGATGAGAGACAATGGGCTACTGCATTGCAGAGACTGACAGAAGCAGAATCACAAGGACACTCTGGTCACTATAGACAGGAGCACAGACCGGGGTTGCTTTCCAGAACAGCAGAGGGCAAGCGACATATTTTTGTTTCACTAACTGTACTCACCTTTAAACAATACTGGAGGATGTGGGATGGCTTTGCAGGTAGTTGAAAATCACATTTTCATAAAGCAGAGCGCACCTTCCCCTACATGCATGAGAAAAGGGAAGACTGCTAGAATACAAGTTCTTTGGCAACCCAATAGAGACTCGTATGACTAGAATATTGCCTGTATGAAATTACTTCCCACAAAACCATAAACTTCTTTGCTAAAAAGTGAAGAGTCCCACATTGTTAACAAGACTATCACAAAAGCAAAGTGAAAAAAAGCTAAGCTTTTTTCTCTCGTGTCCTACCTACCCTACTGCCACCACCACTCCATATCATCTGCACATAAAAATGTTACCTTTACCCTTCCAGAAACCTCTTTACTAAGTGGTTCCCTGTAAATATGATTAATTCTTGAGCCTTCTGACTGAATTATTTTTCCCACCCCAACACTATCCATTGTGTGGCTTCTGCAGTCATAATCTGTGAAATGAATAATATTTGTTATAGTTCTTACAAATAATCTTATCACATGAATATAGCAGAAATCTGCCCAGTTGAGACATACAGCTCATGAGACTAAATTCTTGCAAAATAGTATCCTCCTGAAAAAGGGTTTCAGCAGTGTGAAAAAAATAGAAATAAGCAAAGGGAAAATGACAGTTAGCCCTAAAATTCCTTGTGTCTGCACTTTTCTGTTGGATGTGACAAGGGAGTAGCCATCTTCACTTTTCTACAATCACATCACAGCTGGTCTATCCCTTATCTGGAAAAGACCAGCAGATCTCCAGATGTGTCTTGCACTCTGTAAATTCAAAAGCAGTGTTTTGCACCTGGAGCCTGGAAGGGAAGGTGGAGGTGGCAGGAACACACGGATGCAACTTGTGTGCAGTGGGGACATGGTAGATGTGTAGATGATAGTTTGGAATGGAGATGGGAGGAGAGAATGAGGTGGAGCAATCAGAGCACAAATGACACATTTCTGTTGTTTCCAGACCGTTACTATCACATCATTAATTGCCTGGCATATGTCCTCTGTATCTGAATACTAAGAGTTGGACCTACACATTTTTCTGGTCAGGTCTTTGTCTTTTCAAGTGAGATCTCCACCTCTACTCAGCTGAAAGGGTCAGGAGAAGGTATCCGTAAGCCTACAGCAGCTGGAACCCAGAAGACCCTGACAGGAGAAGGCAGTGACCACAGCACCAGGAGAGGCAAGAGCAGAGGGCTGTGTGCAGAAAGCAGCACAGCAGTTTTGGAAGGGAAAGAAGCAGGGAACTTCTAAATTGCTGAGCACGAACTAGTTCTTTCCAGAAAACTGGATTACAAATAATCCTGTCTGTAAAATTACTAGGAAAAAAATAAATAAAATAGCTGACCTCAGTTGATCTCTCCCTTTCGAGGAGAAAAAGAGCCTTGAACAGTTCTAAGACATGCATTTCTGTTCACAAAAGGTCCTGATGCAACATCTGCACCAGTGTCCAATCTGGATTTTCGAGTGAAATCAGCTTTGTGGGCGCATTTGTGCACTCACAGTATTGGCAAATCAAGGCAATATCATGTAACACAAAGCCATACACTTTTCCCTAGTTGCCCTAATTGTATTCTGCTATTAAATGATCATCATGCAAATGCTGAAAGGGGAAGAACTTGCATGGTAATGGAAATCCTCTCTGTTCCTGTAATCTATTTATTGAGGCTTTTCCAATTATTTTTATATTAAAAAAAAAAAAGAGTAAGAAATATGAGTACAAAGAAACTACAGAGAAAAGGCATTTGTGATTGGATTAGTGAATCCAGAACAAAATCATCAATAGATGTCTTTGTTATTAAAATAGAGTAGCAATTTTGGCTGAATGATTAGCCAAAGTTTCAAAGCCTTGCAGAGTTGTTTCTATTAGCATAAGAAATCAGCAGCGTAAGTCAATTGTACTCTTGGAGTGATCTTAAAATAATCTTGTTTACTTACCCCCCTAAAAAGGGAGGAAAAATTTCACCCAAAGCCCATTTTCCTGAATGCAATAAAAGAGAAAGCATCAGCAGAGACTGTTACTCCTGTTCAGGAATTCCCAGATCTGCCACCCTAGAGAGCTTAACATCCAAGCCCTGCTGGCTGGCTGCTCCCTCTCCACAGCACACAGCCAACTATTCTTGCAAGACTTCTGCTCTCTCACTAGCAGGCTTCAGCCAAAACCCCCTGTGTTTGCAGCAATTAGATGCTCACGCCATCGCCTTAGCTCTGATACTCCATAGTTCTTCATTGCACTGGCCCTCCACCAGGAGGGACCCAATAATTCCCGAGGAAGTCTGAAGGACATCGCAGGCTTACCCGCGTCTGCAGTTTGGGGAAGTGGGGAGGACCAGAGACCACGCAGCAAGCCGTCTTCAGCAGTTTTTAGCTTGAGAAGGATACAAAAGCTGCCAACAGCAGAGCTGATTCACTGCAGGCTTTGCCTGGGTGCTATCAAGTCCTTCCCTCCCAGACAGAAAGGTTCCAAGGTTTGCTTGTTGCATAACACATCAGCCACGGCACCGGGCCAAGCATTTCACCTCGGAGCTGGGGATCTCTCTGTGTTCATAGTGGATCTGCTACTTTTTACATTAAAATCTCCAGTCAGCTGGTGCTGCTCCTCTGTTCTTTCAAGGATCCTTTTTCTCATGTCTTGCATTGCTTCAGTGACATCTCCCAGTGAATGTTTGCTAATCTTTTATTTCTAATAACATGGATAAGGCATAAGATTTATACAGGCTCTGTCTCTTAACTTGCTTCCTTCCCATTTATTTATTTTTTCTTTCTTTTTCCTGAAGTAAGAGCACCACATAAAATTTCTTTTGTCGCAGCACAGCAATTGGGTGTAACCTTTTATTCTGATTTGTCATTTCATTCCCATATTAATTGTGTTGTGAAGACCTGTCAATTCCATTTATTGAACACCTTTAAAATCTGTGCTTGGTTAATGACTGAGGCAACTAAAACTCTGGTGCATGCCTTGCTTCTTTCTCAGCTTGAATATTTAAATGGGTTTCTTGCTGGTCTTAGTGCATTTATTCTATCTAAATTGCAATCTGTGCAGTCATTTGCCTGGTCTGATTCCTTTTTTTTTTTCCTTTTTCTTTTTTTTTTGCGTGCTTCACATTCTCCTCATGAAACTCTGTTACTTGGGTCACTCCTGTTTTATTATTCTTATTTTGCATATTCCATTTAAGATTTTGACACAGGCCTTGTTTTATTTAAACCATTTTCTTATAGGGTCTGGGGAGGAGACTGTTGTGTGAGGACAGGGTGGGGGTCTAACACCACAAGACCCTTTCCTCCTGAACCAGTCTAAGGTTTGTCTGTCACATCTCATACTGTCCTGACCCAAAGGTTTCATCTACAAATAGAAGTTGGAGGGCTAAGCCATTGCATGTGATTTGTCCCTTGCCACAAGATGTAATCCGTAGGAGTGCAGCGTAACATTTCAAACATGCCCAGAGATAACAGTCATTTTGCAACAGGTGCTACCACGTGTCTGATGAAAGCTGCAGAGTATGTACAGGGAAATCCTGTTGCTGGTACAAATCTGGTGCATCTTTATTTCCAGCTCCACTCTTCTTACAAAGGCATTTTTTGGGATAGATATATTAAACCATATCTCCCCATTACAACAGCAGTACTTTTCCATCACCTTTAATTATGTCAGATGCAGCATGTGGCTCAAGCTCACCTCCATTTACCTGATGCATTACTGTCATTTTGAAGGGCAGATGTTCTTACATCCCATGCTTCAACAAGCTCAGCTCTTTTCTATTGCTTTACAGAGACGTGGCTCCAACAAGAGGTACCGCTTGTGTGTGACACACCGACTGGATCTGTACTCCACACCACCACGCACACAGATGCTTCCCTTAAACTACTGCAGTTTGTCACCATTCTGCTCCAACACATCCACTGTACATTGGTTTTACGGCTCTACTCGGGATTGCTATTGCAATATTCTGGAGTATTCATCTGTTTTTTTGTAAGGGAGATGCTCATTATGTACTGCTATCTGGAGACCAGCAATTCCAGTTCATAAGCTTTCAAACTTGTTTTCATTCTGTAATGGAGTGAAAAGCCCATCTTTTGAGAGGCTTCACAGAATCATATTTTGCAAAATTCTTTACTTGCAGAATAAAGAAACCCCCAGGCTTTGGCTTAGAAAACTGGAGATTTTTACACCCTTGAGAGACAAGGAGTTTTGGCCCTCAGAAGTGCTCTTCTTCACACTTTCCTTCAAATGGGCATTCCCTGGCAAAGCATTTCTGGGAGAAGGAAAAAGCACATTCGATGAAAATCCAAATAAGATCCAGCCAGCTCTCCTCACGCTCTTTACACTGAATCCGCAGACCCAAGCCATTCACAATGCCCTTCAAAATATGTTTACCATACGGTGTGCTTTTCAGCCTCCTTGTTTGCTCTCCACCACAAGCAACTGGTCAAGCGGGCAATAGCAGACAGCACGCAAGCATCATAAATCTTTAAGAGACCTGATAAAACTTTTGAGGCAGCTCCTACCTCCCCAGCCTGGCAGAAGGTGTGATGCGGGACATGTGGTTGCTCTGGTAACGTCACACAGTCCCTCTGGTGACTGTAGCACCAAGGTGTCAGCACAGCACGCCTCAGTGGCTTCACCATCCTCAGATGCAGAGAGGGAGATGGCAATATTATCTCCAGTAATTCTCACCTCTCTTAGCGCAAGGGCCCCCTGGGAGTACAGGCGGCTCGAAGGCTGGCCTTTCACTTCTTCCTACAAGAGCAAAGGAAGTATTTTTTTTCTCAGACCTCTAAAGAAAGTTTACACCTTTATTTCTGAAACACCAAGGAAGGAAGGCTTTAAATAATACATTTCCAGAGTGCTTGTGTGCAAGTGTCAAGGATAGATGAACTCATTTGAACCGCAGAGCAGTTGGAAAAGTGGTATTCAAACAGCATACCTGAAGTCAGCTGTGAAACTGCTCTGCCACTACAAAAAAGCCACCGAAGAGCACGAAAGGTGCCTCGGGAAGTGAACTGCCACCACCAGCAGCTCCTGATCATGGTGCCGAAGCTCCAGTACCCGGTGAGAGACACAACTCCTGGCAGAGGGAGAGGGGCAACAACTACCTCCTCCTCGTCCCCTTTTGAAAATGAGGAAGAAACTAGCAGTTTGTTTGAAAGAAACAAGACCACAGCAGCCCTTTGACCAGTCATTGGCAAGCAATTAATGAGTTATTACAGGTAGTGTATTTTGATGAATTTGAAAAGAAAGTGGTTAGGACAACACACTAAGAAGAGTCATCAGTTTTGCAACAGAAGTGTTATATTTGTAGTAACGACCTGAAGAAGACTATCCAAAATATTTTTCCTTTTTACCTATTGCAAACAAAAGATACAGTGTTTGTGAGTCTAGGCACAGACTGAGAAGAAAGAGGAGAAATTAGTGAAGCTAAGTGTTACACCTTGCTTATAGATGGGAAACTAAAAGACCTTCTCACATGACCATATGGAAGGAAACAAGAGCCCTCACAATATATGCTCCCAGGCTAGAACCTGAAGCTTATGTTTTCATAAGTCATTGGGACTTCATAGCCTGTCCAGGCATCAGTGAAGACAATTAAATGAGCAAACATCCTTTCTTGTTGTTCTCAGTGCGAATTCTTGGTGCTAACCATTCTGAAATTATACCCTTAATATGCTGATTTCAGAGCATTTACATCCCGCAGAAGTTTTGTCCTCTGACTGTGTCAACTCTAACTATAGTGGATGGAAAACTGAGCGAGTTGTAATTGGTTTTATCAACTGGACAGCAGAAACAGGTGGATGAAAAAAATCACAGATGATCTTCATCAGAAAATGTCATGCTCTACAGCATTCTGGGACTATGTGGACTTCTCTAGGACCATATGTGTCTTTTCCAGACACACAGGGCAACGCAAGTATAATGTGCTCAAATGTTTGAAACTGATCCTGTATATTAAAAAAACTGAACAGAAAAATCCAATTCCCTTTCAGAATCTTACTATTCCAGAGCGTCTGCAGCTTGAGCATAAAAATGCCAACAAAACCAACGAGATCTGTTTCCTCCTCCCTGAAAGTTAATCTGTTGGTACACTGAATGTTATCACCACAGAAGGAAAAATTCAGCATCTGACATTACTCTGGAGTGAGGTTTCTCTATGATTTTCAGAAGAAATCCCACTCTACAGGATCAAATGCCTTTCTGTTGAGGTTATTAATACTCTGTTGAGTTTTGTATTTTGCTTTGATTAAAGCCATTAAATTAACTTCTCTGTATCAGAAGATATAAAATACTTCCCAGCTTCAAAATCCACCTCACCTATGTAGTACTGCAGATGATATTTATTCAGGCATTCTGGCTGAAAAACTGAGGCCTTGGTCTTGGGAATCTTTAGATATGGAAGTAACCTGAGAGCTATGAAACACTAACAAAGACCAGTTTGACATTGCTAGTGGTTGGCTTCTGCTTCTGGACATTGTACGTTTTTCTTAGATGAATACCACCATTTGTTTATGTATGAAATGTATTTAAAAGAGCAATGTTTAAGAGAGTTGTTTAAGAGAGTTACTAGAAATAACAGAGCTAATTTTTAGTGACGTGATGTTAAGGCAGAAACATTGTCCTTAGTATTTGAAGAGCACTCAGAAGATGTTTACTGGCAATTCTGGAGGTAAAATAATGGGATTTTTGGGGTTTTGTTTTCCATTTGCTGCTATCTCTAGCTTAAATGCTATTTAGAATTAAAAATTTGGTATCTTTCATGTTTTCTTAAAAGCTGAACAAGACACAGTCCTCAGATGAGGCCTTTATGACTATTGCTACCGTTTGGGAAGCAGTAGCTTCCCACTTCTATGTTTTGAGATTTTTGGGGGGAACTATTTTCTCTTAATTCTGTCACAATTACTTTCCACTAATTTTGTCTCAGCTAATAATAACCAAGAACTTGGCTTAGCTTTGCAGCTTAAAAATTTGGAGTGTCTTCTTCTCATAATATGCTTTTTAAATCAGTCCCTTCTCACTTTCAGTCTGACTACGTGAAAATGATCCTCTCAACATCAAGAAAATGATTAGAAACCTGGGAATTTCACTATTCTTACCACAGATTTCTCAACACAATTTTAACATGGAAAAGTTCATTTTTCACTATTGTTTCGTGGCAGCTTTTTATAAGAGTACAAGGAATAATCAGAACTGCAAACCCGTGTGTTATAAAAAATCAGTGGGTGTAAATTCCAACTGGCATTGGTCAGAGTCCATCCCAAGAAGATTTTTCCTGCATTTAAAATTATAAAGAGTGAAAAATATTCCAACAATTGAAAGGGGGCAATAAAAAAGAGCCCAAACATCTTATACAGTAGGTACAAGCACAATAAAAATATGGATTTAGCAGAGATTTGGGTAATGCCAAACTCCAGTTACATAACCACAAAGCAAGAACAGGTCTCAGAAGATCTCTTCTGTATCCAAAGCAAAGGTTTATCTGTAATTGGAATATATCCTAGAGCGGAAGGGCTAGACATTAGTGTGAATTTTTGCTTCCTTTTAATGGGAAAGAGGACTAAAATATGCATGTGTGTGCATGTGAAAGGTGTACAGTTTCTTGTTTTCTCCACCTGAGAAAAAGCTGGAAAGGCAGGTCTTCTTGGTCCCCTCCTTTTTTCTTGAGGGAAATCACTGGCAGACATGACAACCAGGTGGAAGCTGCTCTTGCTTAATGCGGTGGAGATCAGGACTGATTCACTGGCTTTGTCCCTGTGAGAACAGAATCAGCAATGAGTGTTTGAAAGCTGTCAGTAGGGGGAAGGCCTATGGAAACATTTCACAGGTGCATTTTCAGGGCTGCAGAATGAAATTGGGTTTAACAAAGCCAAGCAAAAAAGGCCTAAATAGGACTTCAGCGATGCACAAGACTTCAGCAGTCCTCTGCCCAAGGGTGTCTTTCTCTCTATATGTAGTACCCTGTCACCGGGCCAGATTTTAATTACACAAGCTATGGGCAAAACTAAGTTTGCTTTCTAATATCATTTTGATGTGGTATTCCCTGTATCTCTAGGAAATCAAGGTGCCTGCTATGCTCATCCTCTCTCGAGCATTAATCAGCAAGTGTCATTGTCAAAGACAAGAGGTATGCTTTATACTGGTAGTGGGAAAAAAGCTGACTTCCTCCATTTCAGTAAAGGATTTAAATTCCCTACACACCTCCAGGAACTCTCAGAGATAAAACTTACCACTTGTGCCATGACAATTAAAAGACATTAACCCCAGGACATACCAGACACCAGTTGCCAAAATACCTTCCTATTAATTAGTGCAGCACTTAATTCAGATCTCCAGTTCTTTTTTGGAGTGTAACACCTGCAATATCACACCACAGGACAAATTTGCTGCTACATCTGCAACACTCGAGTCTGTCGTGACCTCCTAGTTCAGAGTCACACCACCACGGCTCCCTGAAATGACCAGATATAATTGGGTTCAGTGGAATTCAAAGCTATGGTCCAGCTTCCTCATATCAAAGTCCATTGATGCGGTGGCAGCCGAAGCCCATTGAAATGCTGGAAGAGTGGGAAGGAAGTTACGAGCAGAGCACATTCAGGTCTGTCCTGTTAGATGCCAGGATGCAGTACACAACAGGCTTTTGGTTGAGCATTCAAGAACTCAGGTGTGGTCCCCTGGAGAAGACTTCATCTCCTCTTCTAATTGCTGCAAAACATGTCTCACTTGCTAATGTACTTTGCCTATTTCATGGCTTGATACTTCTGAGATTCATTTACTTTTTTTTTTTTTAAATGTCAGGGCTTTCTCCTGAGATTGTTCATTCATTGTATTTATTTTCTTGGACATGATTTAACAAACCATCCCTGAAGAATTTACAATTATTAACTTTGTCGAACAGTAGCTCAAGTGAGAGTTAAAGGCAAATGGTCTAAAAGAAGGTAATGGGCCAAAGCACCTCCAGGGTATTCATCTGCCCCAAAACTCATTTCAATAATTCTTTCCCATAAAACCAAAAAAAGAAAAAAAAAAAAAAAAGGAAAGAAAAAGGAAGTTCTGTTGTTGTTGGTATGAGACCATAAAGCGCAAATACGGATAAGCATAGCAGAATTAGGGTTCGTTTGTCAAGATACTCAAATCTTCACTCTCTTTCCTGGTGACCCTTCTGCATTGTCCATTCCTACCTCCCCTGCACTCCTGCAAGCTCCAGACCAGCAATAACAACTGCCCAGCCACACTGTCACAGGATGGTCATTTGGCTCACATTGCTCTCAATGGCAGCTCTCAGCTTGTGGAGACCTGGGCTGATGTTCACTAGCAACCTTATTCTGGGAAGAAGACCTGCTTGCTGCCACTACTAAAAATAAGGAAGCTGTAAGTGGCAGCGTAGCTAACTCACCTTGTATGGTCTTCAGAGAAGTCTATGAAGAGTATACTATATCATGTGACACACTCATCTAATCTTGGTCATCCTGCGGGTTGTAATTGCAAATTCATTTCTGATGAACACAATGTGACAAAGGGTCTGAGTGCCCAGAAGTCCATCTGGTTTTCTCCAAATATACCAGCTGTACACAACTGAGAATGCATGTCCATTAGTTCTGTGCACATAACTCCAAACAGTACAATTTTATACAAAATACTGCTTCTTTCCACAAACGCTGCCTCACCAGCGACTGTGCCCTTTCTGAAGAATACTGGTTAGACACAGTTAGACACAGATAAGGAATGTCTTAGTCATCATTGCTGCATATAACTGACTTTTTTTCTGCAAATACTTTATGTGTCTGTTCCTGACACAAGCAGACCCAGTCATTTGGTCATTTGTTTGGTTTTGAATATTTCAGCATTAAAAAAAAGAAAAGAAAAAGGAGCCGTTCAAATCAAAATAACCTCCCAGTACACTGCAAGTGAAAGCAAAGTCAATTCAGTATTTTTTAATGTCACGTTTATGTCATTTTCTATTCTGCAGGACAACGCAAAGTCCCAGTGGAGAGCCAAAAGCACTGGGCAGCAGTATCCACCCAGTACTTGGAGACTTTCTACAAGCTATAGAGCCACATGTGCAAGATATTTTGTCCACTCTCTTATGGTATTACTTCTGGTCTGCAGGTTAGTCTGGATGTCTTAGTCCAGGGTTCACTGCTGTATGCTAATTTGTTGGGTATGGACCTATATTCCTTTTTCATTCAGAAAAATGTTTTTTCAATATTCGGTAAGAATGAAGGCACCTGTTTTGTCACTTTCAGCTGAACTTGAGAGAGTTTCATGTGGTTTTATGTGAGTCAGAAGTATCTTTTTTAGTTATATGTCTCCTCTAGGATGTTTATAAGTCTCCCTAAAGAAATCTCTTTGTATCTGGCATGCAACAAGGAACACAGAGCTAAACCCCACTGAAATTGGATGAAGCATCTTCATTAATACCTATTAGTTTTGAATCAGGTCACCTACTATGTGCTATTAGGATTTCCCCATGCCAGTACAGATGGTCCATTTTTATAGGTTTTTTCTGCAGTAAATTACTTTTTTAAAAAATTTGTTCTCAGTCAGCCTGAAACAATTTGCGAGCAGTATAGCTGGAAAGAAGTTGGAGGTCTGACCAACAGGAGTGCTGGGTGACTGGCATTGCCGTCTTAGCAAAGGTCCAAATTCATGTTCAAACCCCTCCCTCTCACATCCAGTGTCAAGAAGGTTATTCGCTGCAGGTCTCCTGGGAGAATGCTCTAACCAGCCGAAAATGCAATGAAGTTATTTGTGTAGCTACTGGGTAAAAAAGGAATGAAAACATTTGTGTGAAAGGAAACGTTTCTTCCGAGATAAAATTATTTTTTCCTTTTTTTTCATTTTGCTGAAGAAAAAGACTGCTTCAAGTTGAACTGAAAATTTTTTATATTCTCTGCTCAGTAGCCGGACCAAAAAAAATCTATTATTTCCACTGTGCTACTTTCTAACCTTTCTATTTCATTCAAACTACGTTTACACAATTTGCTTTCTGAAGAGCCATGGCATCAGGATCCATAGAACAGCCAGGGTCAAAATTTCACTATTTTTGAGTATACCTACAATACACGCAGATTTGCATAATAGGCCCTAATGCCTCCTTCAGAATCATTATGGTCTACTGAGTAAATAATGTGTCTATTGAAAATGGTTGAAATACCCATTTAGTTGATAGACTCTATTGACTCCTAATAAGAAGCTATTAGAGTTGAATAAATATTACGCATTTTAAAACTTGCCTAAATATATTCCATTTCCACATATTTTCATATTTACACAATGGACTGTAAAGAACATGTTGTATCTGCTCACAGACAGCTCCAAGAGAGTAGCTTCCCTTTTTGTAGGGTTTTTTCTTAACTTTGCAGGTGCTAAGGTAGATTGTATTTGGGTGGTGGTTTTGGTTTTTATGAGACCAACATGGGGGAACAAAATCAAAACAAGAAAGAAAATTAAACTACAGAAGTTGGTATTTAAATAAAATACAGCTTTATGTTTTCAAAGAGTTTGCATAGGATTTAGCCATGCTCTCTTGGGCTTATATGTGGGACAGCACAACACATTCTTTACAGTCAATTGTTTAAATATGCAAATACATAGAAAAGAATGAGCATAGTTAGGCAATGTGTAAAATGCATATTTGTATTCATTCAGCCTTAAATGTTTTCTTGAGAGCTGAAAAAATCTCGCAAGTCAAAGCATACTTTGATAACTGTCCATATATACATTTTTAGCTAATTCATAGCAATTCTGAAGCAACCGTAAGTAGCTGTGCCTGTTCAGCATAAAGATTTCAGACTCCAGATGTGCCTTACGCTGTCTTGTGTCTCATCTCAGAGCTTCAGATCTTGGATCCTGAATCCCATGTCCTGTACTACATTTGCTGTCACATGGACATAAAAAATAGCCAGGACTCAAAGTTGGTATGGAAGTGTCTCCTGGATGTGCTTAGTTCATGTGAAAGCAAGCCAGGGAAGTGGCTGCTGCCGCTCTGCTCAAGCAGATGGTTCAACTGCCTGTAAAGAGCAAGTGCCTCCTCTCTTTCCCTCCTTGGGGCCTGAACAGGTACAGAAGTGACCACTTCTATACATTTTCACACCAGCTGATTCCATGTTCTCCAGCAATCACAGACTCAATTTTTGCTGTTCTCTTGCTGCTTTCAAATGGTTCACATACTTAGGTACATTCTTGGATTTCATCAGCCTCTAGAAGACCACCAGGAAAACTTAGCAGCAGTTTTCAGCAGAGGTCAAAGGAGGTGGCTGTTCTTCTCACGAGACTGTCACAGCCCGTATGAGCCCCGCAGGAATCTGACACAACTGTACGTGAGGGCTGTACATAGACCCGCGGAGCTTGTTTCCAGAGGTCAAGCTCAGTCACTAGCAGGTCTGACCACGTAGACACTGAATGTATCTACTCTACTCTACCTCTTCAAAAGCTCAGTTTTCCAAAAGGTTGCCTCAGCTGTATATCACTGTGACAGTGTTATGCAAATTGTTTTCTCAGTTTATTTAATTTGATGTTGGCAAGAATGGAGGGTTAATGGCCTTGGAACAAATACATCTTGCTGCTATTTTCCAGTCAGTTTCTTGAATATCTGAACACTAGAAAGTCTTCTTCAGTCTCACAATGGCAAAGAAACACAGAAAGGTCTAATTTAGGCATTAGCTCTATGCCATTGTGGTCTAAAGATGTTGAGAACTCCAAATTGTAACTGATTTGTCCTGTGCTAGACAGGTCTTCCAGAGGACTGGCCTGTGAAGAAACCATGATGCAGGAATGATTTCTATATCCTCACATCCCATATGTATTAAGTAATTCTCCTCTCTGTGTCTGAGCGGTACTGAACTGCCAGTGAGGATTACTCCTAACGAACTGGAAAAGTCTCCGCCCCTCAGCACTGGAGGTGCAGCATGGTCCCACCTCTCACTTCCACCTCCAAATCGCTTGTCTTCCCACAGCCACTTTTCCCTGGCTGTCAGAAAGAAGTGCATCCTGTGTCCTGCTAGGGGTAGGTTATGTTTTAGTGTTTCACAGCCAGGACACCAAAGTCTGTCCTTTCTTGTATTTCTAACTGACTGGTGAAAAGCAGAAGTTAGAGAACTGGATGAAAATAACAAGCTAGGAGAGATAATTGGTAATTAGTTTATGATCTTTGTTTTATTTTTTTTTAAATTGCAGCAAATTGATATATATGTTCTCATTTGTTTGCATAAGTCACTTTATTTCTGTCTTCCGTTGTCCCTGAATAAACTTGAAGGCACCATCTGATCACTTCTTCCGGGTGCCTATGGTTTGAGTAAAAGTTGATAATATTTTCAGTTTAAGCTTCCGTTCGTCTCCTCCCTTTCCTCCCTACCCCACAA
Source organism: Gavia stellata (assembly GCF_030936135.1). Taxonomy (NCBI): domain Eukaryota; kingdom Metazoa; phylum Chordata; class Aves; order Gaviiformes; family Gaviidae; genus Gavia; species Gavia stellata. The sequence goes on from NC_082595.1 coordinate 43,990,113, forward strand.
AAAAAAGTTTACGCACTCCACACTTTCTATACCTCTGGCTCCCAGGCAGCATTTGCAATGGTAGGAGTACTGGAAAGCATAGAAGCCAAATAATGCTAATAGGGGAAACAGAATGTAATTGCTTATGTGTGCTGGTTATATCCTGAAACAAATTGTTTCTTAATGCTGAGGTCAGACAGGGTTTAATTAGGAGAAATACAATTGGTGTAAAATTTTGTAGCAGGCTGCTTGTTTGGTGTCATGCCAAGTCAACATCAAGCCTTTCCAAATGGAAATTTTCATTAGAGGCCATTGGCAGCCTGGTTAGGCTGAGTTTCAACTTTTTCGAGTCTCCTGGTAACATGAACCTGAAGCTCAGCATATCTGCTTCCCAATAACAGGCTGTCCCTATTGCAACTGTTCTCACACATGCACACAGTTTCTACAAATGTAGTAACACATGTGCTCAAGATCTACAATGGCTACTTTCTTCTGGCCTGAAGCTGTGAATATCTGCATGCAGATAGGACTTAGCTTCAGCTTTAAGATTGTGGATAAATGACATTGCATTTTCACATTGTTTTCATATTAAAGACAAAGAAGCCTTTGAACCTCAGCAGAAGATGGGAAATTTCTAAGCCTTTTTTGTTGAGTTGTGACACTTTTTTTGTTCTGTTTGTACCACTTTATGCAAGGTTCTCAAGGATTCTTACCGATGCTCGAATCACTGATACTGCTCTTTACATTGATTATCACAGCCCCAGTGCTTGTACTGCCAAGGTTAAGGTTGTATCAGCATTTCCTTTATAGACCCTGCTGTTGAAGAGAAAAATGTTTAACTTGACTGAGAAAATTTGCTTCAGGGTGGAAAATTTTTTTTCCTTTCCCTAATTTTGTGAGTTACACTGATGCTCATAAAGCTAAGGGATGGGCATCCTAGCTTATAGCAAGCAGGCATTGAGGGTTTCTTCCACTCCTTAGCTTACCTCGGTCTCAGTTTGTGTCTTTTCTTATTCCCATCCCAACATGGAGAACACTGATGAATGGCCCACAAAGGGAGTGTGACCTGGTGCATGCCACAGCCCGTAGTCTTTAAAGTTGAGCTACCAGAGATACCTACTCCAGAAAGTGCTGTCAGCAAAAGGCAGGAGCAGTGAAGGATTTGTGGCTACTGTGAAAGCTGGCTGGGGTGGCAGGTGAGCTGGCAGAGACAAGGGAGGGTTTGTGAGCCAAACTGCCACTGCAAATAAGACAAGCCAGGTTACAGGAGGGAGAAACTGCTGGGAAGACAGTGGCAGAGACCCAAGTAGATAGTCATTGTACAGCAATTTCTTAAAGTAAACAGGAGCCTTTTCATTTCAATATCTCCCTGCCCTGGTTCAGACTATACCTGAATCAGCATTTACAGAACCACCTCCTCCCTGAAGGTGACATTTGCTCTTCTTTGTGGTTTTCTAGCCAAGCCCCTGTGCTCAGTCCCCTATTTTCTCTCCCCATTCTGCTCTCAGTAGCTTTTGAGGGAACAGCACATTGCACACCCTTTCTTCTCTACTGTCTGTGGGCCAGCTGAGGTGCTGCCTCTGTCCTCCTTCTGCTCTGCACTGATCCTGCTGTATTTGTCTGTTGGATGAATCCTTATTCCTGACCTGCTGTGTCTGCCTGGCTGCTGTTCATGTGCGCTGCTCATAGCATCAATGACAGTTACCTGTATTCTCTGTGGGTAGGCATGTGCAGGGGGAGAAGAAAATAGAAAACCAGCTGTGTTGCTGTTCCTCATCTCTGCCCACATGCTCCAGTTAGGGTCCAGTCTTTATAGCAGGAGAAAAAAGTGCCATTCAAGTTTGGCAAGATAAGAACATAAATATGGGAATATCCACTGCACACGCATGATCTTCCACACAACAGTGTCTTGAAATATTTGTGTTGTGAAAGTTATCAAAAATATCTGGATAGAGATTTAACCAGATTTTGTGGGGTTTAGGGAGGAAAATAATCTTTGATATAAAATGATAGGATTCTTTTTTTTTCTTTTTTTTCCCAAGAACACGCCCATAGATAGTTCTTAATAGCTGTTAGCAGCAGGTCTTTGGTCCTCCCTTTATAGTTTCACTTTCAGGGTTGGCTTGAAAGGAGAGGAAAATCTCTTACTTGGTATGAAAAGGACTCTCAGCATTATTCAGTGGTACCAGCTAGCTATATTTCCTAAGTTGGTGGGTGATGCTATCTTGTGCACCTTAACCTGAAGCAGTTTGTACATGAAGCAACAAAGCAAAATGATGGTTTGCTTCTGGCTTTTCTCCCCACTAGTGAAGATGAGGGACTGTGTCAGCCTCCCCTATCAGTTCTGCCAGAGCCCAGGCATTTACATCACGTGTTACAATCTCCTTCCATTCCCAGTCTGGAGTCAGTTTTAAAAGATGTGTAAATGTATGTTGGGCAATCAGCAAAGGATTTTGACATAACTAAATGGAGACTTCACATGTATTCTGCATATTTCTGTTTCTGTCTTTTCTTTGCTTCTAGGGTGCAAATCTAGGGCATGTTTCATGGTGCCAACTGGCTATGAGTTTTTCCCAAGCTATAGCACTAATGTCTTGTACTGGCACAGATTTTAGAGCTTCAGATCCCTGGCTGGGGGGACACAGCCAGGTCAAAAATGAGATGTGGCTGGTGGCCCGTGCCTTGGCTGCTGCATGGCCCCGGGAAAACCACTACACATGTCAACTCAAAGATCACCTTCACAAACACCCTGATAACCCACCTGCTCCCCCACCCCCATAGAGCCCACCCCCCCTTTAATTCTTCTGGGGTTGACTGGCTACATAGTTTCCCCTTGGCAGAGGGAAGGTAGCATCACTTTTTCCTTCATCAAAGAAATAAACAAACAGCAAGGTGGAAGAGGGCAGCATTTTGACTGCCTTTGCTTGAAGTTTTGTTAATTTGGGGTTTAGAGTTTCTCGCTTTATTAAACACATTTTCATGCGTGTGTGACTATGAATGTATGTATCAGGCTCTGGTTCTGGCACCACAGCAGAGGATCAGGTGGTGAGGTGGGGGTTGAAGGAGTAAATATAGTTTCTGCCGTGTGATCATCTCTCCTCTGTTTTTAAAACCTCCAGCCTTTTCCTGAATTACCCCATGGGTAGCTTAGTAACAGATATGATGGCCCATTCTTTAGCGCAGTTAAAAAACTAGAAAAAATACTGCCATTCTAGAAAGAAACAAACAAAACTAATGAGCTGAAGGTGTTGTCATGGAAGTGTTACTTACAAGCATGGAAGGGGCAGCTGCCCTTCACCAAGCTCTGCTGAACAGCCAGAGCATAAAGCAGTGCTCCCCGTCACGTACAGCCGGGAGGCTGCGGGCTCTGTAAATTCTGTTTGTACAGATGACGAGTCCCCTGCCGAAGCGGGTGATCAGTGGACCAGGGTCAGAGACATTAACACACTCAAAGACACATTGCTGGATGATCACTTGTACTGGCCATTGCCACGCAGAAGGCACGTTAGAGGGATGCTTGGCAGAGCTGGTAGCACTGAGCCTCTCTATTTGCATGCAGTACGGGAAAGCAAGAAGTGCTTGTCTCCTGTTTAAAGGCAGCTACTGCTGCTTCACTGGGAGCTTTGGCCTTTTCAGTGGGGAACCCAGGAGACAGGCTGTCAAAACAGAAGTCTCTTGTTCAAACTACCAAGCTTAGGAAGTGAGGATAGTGAAAAAAATTAAATAAAAAAAATTAAAAAGGCTCAGATCAGTCAAACCAAAGAGAGTTGTTGTTTCTTGGTTGGCTTTTTTTTTTCTCCTTTCTGAGGTTATTCAGTTATTTTTAGTTGGCTGGATGCAGAAGCAAGAAGTGTGCAGTTCACTCAAAGCCTTGAAGATAAATTCATAATTCAGTTTTGCAAACAGACAAACAAATAAAAGTTGACTTCCACGGTGGAGGTTTTATATTTCCTCATGGTATTTCCCGTGCTTTGTACCAATATTCCTGGAAATCTCTGTAGTAATTCTCACTAACTGCTGTGATGCCTACTGTGCAGGGCAGAACTGATTAACTGCAGAGAATCCTTCCATTTTCATCTCTGTTTTTTTCAATCATGTCAAATTCCTTCTCCTTAGTAATCCCCCTTATTCCCTTAGGAGCTGAGAGAATATTTAATTGTTAAATTTGCGTAGTAACTCAGCAAACAAACTCTCCAGTCTCATGTAGACCTTTAGCCATTGCAGGCTTCATTTTAGTTATAAATCACCTACTTCTCTATGCTCAGCCATGATGGCATTTCACACTCAGAAGGCTGGTGCAGGGAAATGATTGAGGGACAGTCCTTGTGGGGGCTTTTGCTTTTAGGGCTGCTCTTTTATAGTGTAGCACACTGCAAGATTATTTTGAGAATGGGGCTTTGCAGGTGGATTGTATTTGCCCTTTCTCCACAACTATCCATGTAATAAAACAATCCTGCCATAAGTGGCTTCTGTCTGGTAGACCTCTTGTAATTCTGAATATGAGAAATAACATAAAACCTATTTAGTGCTATGAAACACAGTAAAAACAAAAGGACTTTCACTATTGCTGGATTACAATGAAATGGCTTGATTTCAAAGATGATTTGCAAGTATGGGGGTTTGCAGGGTTTCTGCAGGACATGGGAAAGGTGGGACATTGTTGGAGTGAACAGAAAACTCTGTAGTTCTTCCAAGTTTCTAAATGCAGTCCGTGATACCTCATGCGAACATCTAGAGTCTTTTAAAATCATGATACAGACTAGACAGTGATAGAATAGACAACAGACAACAACACATTACTCTTGCAGTTGGATTACTAGTCTCGGCTGTCCAGAGGTGTGGTAGCACAATTCAGTGGTGCAGATTTAGTATTTAAGATTTTGATGCTAAAACTGTGCATGGTTCCCTCTTCATCTCTACCCTGCTCTACTGAATCTCTGTTGCCTGTGACAAACCAGCCTGACAACCTACAGTCTCACTAATGAAGAGGTAACTCCACAGTCACCAGGGAGAATTGTTGCACCAGAGAGGCAGTAGCCTGGCTGAAGGTGTGTGGAGCTTCTACCTTTGATAGTGGCAAACTAAACTATTGCAAGGGTCATTCCTCCATGAAATGAAGAGGTTGTGCAGCCTCCATCCTTTGAAGTTTTCAAGACCCAACCAGATGAAGCCCTGAGCAGCCTGGTCTGAGCTCATTGCAAACTTAACTTGGCTGCTGGGGGCTAATATACAAACGTTTCTTTAAACAGTTCATTCACTGATACTCTGTTTCAGCAGGGTATCTTAAAGCATGTATTTCACTTCAGGAGGAAGCTCGCAATGCTTCAGATCCAGATCACACGTTCTTGAGTTTTGCAAGATGTCAGCCAAGCAGAGAAGTCTCCTGACAACATCCACAGATCTGCTTACTCAGAAATAAGTACAGAAATTCAGCAAAGTAACATAGCCTCCTCCATTAGCTCTGCTTAGTGCTGCAAGCACAGCCAAGCTGACCATGACAGGAGCTGTCTGGCTGCATTCCTCCTCCTCCCACCCATCAAGACTGGGCTGCATCTGCCTCTAAGCACTGACCACGTTCTATCCCCTCCTTTAGACAAAGCCTGAATTAAACAACAGGCAAATGCCTCTATCAGGGATCTGTGCTGATCTCTGCTGAAGAGAGTCATAATGAAGTATATCCTAAAGAAGACACTTGCTGACTTCCCTTTTGAAAAGAAGAATAACATCTGCATAAATTGCTTGCAGCAAATAATGTATCACAGGGAGAGAGTCTCTGCTTGCTCCTAGTAATATATACCATCAAATATCTGAACGAATTAATTATTATTTTTGAATGAGATACAAACCCCATGTGTCACTTCCAAAATGTACTTTGTGAGTGTTAAATCCAGCTCACACAGAAGTCATGATAGGTATGACTGACTCAGATGGCACTGTTCATTTTCAGTTCCAAGGCTACTCAGCCGTTCTCATCAGGAACACTTGGACACAGCAATTTCAGGCTGTTTCAGATAATGTGTGCTTGTGATTCTGAAACTTACACTCCATGAACATCAGTGCCTTTAACTGATAAAGGAAATGTTGCAGAAGTAGGTTTGCAGAATGGAAAACTGCAGCCTAAGAGCCATAAAATGTTCTAGGGAAGTCCTCCTGCAGGGAAAACAGCTCAAATGTTCCTTGACTCTCCCCCTCAAAATCTATGATGTGATCTTGCTGCTTGTGATGTGGTCTTCCGTGTAGGGTACATGCTCTATCTCATTCTCCCAAAATTAGCATCTTAAGGCACCCCTGTTATACTGAAGTGATGTTGAATAGTGATCTACCTGGTATCTCCCCTACAGCTGGCTATGTTTTCAGAGGTCTTACAGAAAGTCAACTGCTCTCAGTAACTTAACAGTAATCCCTGATACACACACTTTGAGGTAGTTGGGGGACTCTTGTTTTGGACTGTGACAACTGCCCCAGCCTTACCTTTCCTCCAGCCTTACAACCTCACAATTTTTTTGTTGTGGGGGTGCAGGAGGAATAAAGTTTTGTATTGACCTTCTCCTAACCTCCCCCCCCCGCCCCCCCACTGGCTATCTTTTACTCCCACCGGCAAAGAAAACAACAATTTAGCTACTTTCTCAACATCAACTGTCTGCACCGAGTTTATCATACTGAACTGTATTGTAAATGTAACTACATTTATGCATTAAACAGCAGTCTGGAGAGATGTGAGGCCCCACGTAGCCTTGGAAAATGTTGATATTATCTGTAAGGCAAGCCATTCCCCAGGAGTTATGAAATCAAATAGGGAATTCAATTGTTGAATGACTGGTTGTCTCAGATTCTTGCTCCCAAGGAAAAGAAAAAAATGGGTGGTTGTCCTTGGAATATGAGAGCAATCTACCAGCATTTCCTCCCACTAGGGCACTGTTCTTGGGACTATGAGGAAACTTAACTTCTTTGGATGTCTGAGCAAGTATTTGCATGCACCATGATTTAAGAATAGGTGGGATCTTGCAAGTGATATAACACAAGAATTCCATGTCTTTTTCTCATAAAAGCTACATTAAATTATCAGTCTAGTGCTTTCCCAGCATATTGTCTCACTGATCTTGAAAGGGTCATCCTGGTGTTGGGGGAACAGTTATCTGGGTGATAATCAGTGCTGAGACCCCAGAGCAGCACAAAGAAATCTGAGAACTATATGAACATTCAGCTGAAATTCCTTTATGCAGACAGTTTTCCCTCCACTAGTCTTTTGAACTCCAAGAGAAGCATAAGCCCTGACTCAGGCAATGAGGAGTGTTTGCTCTGGCACCCAAGCCAGCAGATGTGACTACTTGGCATCCTTTCCCGAGACTTGAACCTCATGGTATGTCTATGCCAAATGTATCCACATTATGCAAGAGTAATGGAAATTCGCCAGGCAGAGCAATGCTATGTTTTCCCGGATAAATGTTGCTCAGTTCAATTTTGAGGAACTGACTGATAAAAGCCTCAGTGATTACCTTGTTTGTCTAACTGTCTTCATTCTGCAAGATCCAGTACTTTTGCTGGCACAGGGAATACATGAAAACCATGAAAATCAGTGCATCAGAGGAGCAAAAGAGGCCAAGCAAACCTCCTGGTGAAAAGTAAAGCACCCACCTATGAAAAAGGGTTTCTTTCCTCTTCGGAAGATAAGTTGGCTGCACAGGAGGACCACTAAGAATATAGTTTGCCATCTGACATGGTTCAAGTGACTCAAGCTGCATGGTCACACTGAGCTGTTCATTTAATTTTTTTCTCTTCTCCAATTCCAGGCAAAGCTCACCATGGGAAAATGCTGGTGATGAAGGTCATTTGCCTTTGGCAGCACCCGGAAAGTGAGACAGAAATGTAGCAACTCATGCTACACAATATCTACATAATATAAGAAGGTAGAAAATGAAATGTATTTTAGACAAAAAAGTGCATAGCATTAGCCAACTGGAAGACATGCATTAAAATGAAAAATTATCTTGATTATCGCTACCCTGCCCTTCATTAGAAACAACTACTAGTTGCCTACAGCATTGTACCAGGACAAGACTTTTTATTTCATATTTACATAGTTCACATAACAATACAGTCCAGTTTCTGGCCATGGTCTCTGATTACTAACACAACTGCTAAAAAAAGTAAACGTGATTCATTACCTTCAACAGCCAAAGGCACTTGCCGCAACCTGACTCAGTTGTGTTCAACATGCTCGTGACATTCACACACAGGGAAGCCCAAATCAAGCAAAGAGTCAGGGATATGTGCAGGGAGCCAGGATTCAGCTCTGAAGTTGAGGAAAGGTGTAAATAATCCACGGAGCCTGTCTGAGGTGTAACAAAGCTACTGTCACCCAACCGCAGCCTGATAAAATGGCTGGAGCATACGATGCCCTTTGTTGCCAGATCCTTCATTCTACAGGGGGAAAATGCTATTGAAATAGGAGGAACACGTCAAGTAGTAGCAGGGGATTGCTGCTATGCTATTAGTGCAATTGATTACTTCAGCAAATAGCCAGAAGTAGCCATTACTTCCCAAGTTAATTCCACTACAGTAATCAAGTTCTTGTTAACAAATTTCAGCCATGAAAGAAATCCAAGAGAAACTGGCTTCTAACCCTGGACTTCACCTTCAGGAGAAGAACTGAGGAAGAGACATAGTGAAGTGCAGGGCTCCTGCTATTTATTATCCAGGGGCAAATGGGAAATGGAACCATTTCCACAGTGTTTTGAAAGGCTGTTTACAAACTGTTGGCCTAGAAGGAAAATCTTGGAAAGCATTCACTGTAGATGTCTTACCTAACCACCGGCCTGACATGCAACAAGCCACATGTATCCTGCAGGGCTGCTGTGCAGAAGGAGCATGGAAGACAAGCGAGGTGCTAATGTTCTCCAAAGCCCCATACGAACAAGAGTTACTGCACAGTTATGGCCAGGCAGATAGTTCACAATGAAAAACTTACTCAATTAGAAATGTTACTTTTTTATCTGCAGATATTGTTGTGAGTTTCTCAGTTATTCATTTGAAATTATTGTCTGAGTTATTCGTTGTCCACAGCAACTCATTGCAAGATTAGTCAAAATAACGGTGAAATTCAGAATACCAGACAGAGATCAGATATTTCTTTTCCTTGATTAGCTAAATGACACATTTTGAATCAAGTTTCTGCTTCAATACTTAGGTTTTAGAAACAGAAAATGGCCTTGTGAAAATACTGTGTAATATTTACTTAAACGCTACTGTTTCAATAGCTAGTAGTAAATTCATTCAATAGACTATTTGTGAAAGTCAGCAGAAAAAACATGAATAATCAAACAAACTGTTTAAATCATTTAAACACAGCATTATCTGAGGGTTAAGTAATGTTTGGCTACTTGCAATCACAGTTGCCAGTTGCCTGCAGCAGACTGCACAGGACATACCTTCAAATCCAAGCTAAGAGAGTGGTTTACAGATACAAGCTAAAACTAATTCTACTACTTCCTTCATACAAATTAACAAAACTGGTATTTTTAATACAGAACAACTTCAGTTACCTAATTCATTTTGGTTTGTGAAACACAGAGGCCCAGCTACACATATAAATTAGCCATGGTGAAATATAGGCTGCCTTATACCTTGACCACACTCATCAGGAACAAAAGACCAGTGCTCCCAGCTCCCCTGATGGACTGAGTTGCTTATTTACCATCTACAAACATTACTCAGAAAAAAAATAAGTTGTGCCAAGCTTGTTACATGTGTCAGTACGTAACAACAACCTAATCTTATGCATAATAAAAGAATATTGAAAATACATGTATAGTCTTAGGCTGTTCCACATTGTTCAATGGTTCACTTGGTGTATTAAAATGTGTTTTAAGACATCATTTTCGTTAAGTCCAATCTCTACTTGACACTTACAAACATTTTAAGAGAATTAAGGTATTTCATATACTACTTGTTCTTCCTGCCAAAGGGAAGAACACATTCCACAGAAGGGAAATTACGGAGACGCAAGTTACACTGGGTGACAGGGATATGGAGTTAGGCAACATTCATGTTCCATTTTGCTAAGGGATTACAAACCTTCTCCTTCGTTAGAAGCGTATGGATAAAGTAGATGCACACAGTCTTTGCTTTTTTACTGTCGTCCAACAGGATGCATTGTAAGTTATTCTTACTAAGTGTCAAAATGAGTCCAAGTGACAGATTATGTATTTGCTTACCTACATTTAACACTGGCATCTCTCCATTCACTCACACTAGGGTAAATAAACTGAGGCTCTGGCTCCGTATTCCCCCTTGTTTGATCTCACTCTAGATCAGTGATGCCAAACCACCAGCACTGGCAAACGGAGATCTGGGCTGGCACCAATGACAATGAGCAAACAACACTTTCAAAACACGTTTGACGCCAGATAGCAAAGAGCACCCTTCGTATTTCAGGAGCTCATTGCTAGAAAGGCTTTCTTGCTCTGAAACCCACAACTACCTCCTGCATGTGGCTGGAAAGGCCAATACGACATTTCTCTTCTGCAGCCTCCAAAAAAGAAATCCACTGCATTTATTCCAAACAGTGACATACAGGTGGTTCCTGCTGACCCAGTTAATCCAAAATTGTGTTTAAGCATGAACAAACTTATCTCAGTAATACGCAAGAAGCGGACCTGAACCAGCTAAAATTTTGAGGTCAACAACCCTCATTTCAAACCTTTCAGCTTTTACTAGACTTCTTCAGGAGGACACAACAAAACAAAAGCAGGATGCAACAAAACAAAAGCTCACCAAACGCAGGCAGGGCATGTGTGAGAGGAGAGAGAAGAGGAAGGTATCTCCTCTCACCAAGCTGTCTGCTAAGGGGATACTGGTGGCACCTACCCTGCTCTCATGCCACGTTGCACTCCATCCTGGAAGCGCGAGAAGCACTGGGCAGACCCTCCCGAGGCGGCCCATGAAGCAGGGCGCTGCGACTAGACCTGCAGGGCCTGATCCGCCCGCATCTTGGCCCTGCCCTCCTCCCTCACCCCCGGAGGGACGGAGGGGACGGTGCAGGCCGGCTGCCCTGCTGGGGCTGGGGGCCCCGCGGAGCGCAGCCACGGGCCACTTTGCACCAGCTGGGAACCTGGATGGCCAAGTCGCTTCCTCTTAAACGACACCAGTCCTCACTCCCCACCCCGAAGCGATTCAAGAGGCAGTGGGGGCCGAGAGAGACGGCGCTGCATTATCCGCAGGGCTAAAACGCAGCACGGACGGCGTCTACTTCGGCACCGTAACGCCGCAGACAAAGAGGGCCCCAGGCTGGGAGGCAGCGGCATTCACACACCCGTACGCGCACCCACGCACGAACCCATACCCTCCCCAAACCTCTACCCATACCACCACAAACGCCTCCAGCTGCGCCTGCACCCATTCCCCTTCCACGCCCGCACCCAGCCCGGCACGGGCACCGCACCCCGCCGGCACCCCGGTCCCCGCCCCGCCCCGCCGGGCCGGGCCGCGCCGCGCGCCGCCCCCACCAGAGGGCGTCACGACCCCGCGCTCGGGCGGGCGGCGCGGCCCGCCTCGGCCCGCCGCCGCCCCGCCGGCCCCGCCGCCGCCCTGCCCCGGCCGGCCCGCCGCCCCCGCCCCGTTCCTCGGGCATTTCGCTCCAGGTCGCGCCCCCGCCCACCGGCTGGGCTCCCTGCCCCGCGCCGCGGCATCGCCGCGCCTCCCCCGCCGCGGCCGGCGGAGCCTCCCGGCCGTCCCGCCCGCGGGAGCCTCGCGCCCAGCAGCCCTTCCCGGCCCGCCCGCCGCCCGCTTCCCCCCCGTGCCAAACAGCAGCCAGCGGCCCTCGGTGGCCGGGTTTACACCCCTGCGCAATGTTTTGGGCCAAAACCGGGGCGGTACGCTGTTGGGCTGCTCTGTGCCCCGGCTGTTGGTCAGCGTGAGCACATCCCCACCACGGCTGTGCCCTGGGTGCTGCGGGGAGGTGCTCCCCGTTCGCTTGGTTCTCCGACTAAGGGCTGGTACCGGAGGGTTTGGTGGCTGGGAGGTGACCTCCACTTCTCGTGGGGAAACTCCCGTACCGAAGAGTTTTCTGTGGAGTTTTCTGCCAGACCACAGCCCACCCTCTGCTTTTTGGGCAGCGCTGCCTTTTTATTGTACGTGGGAGCTAGTGACTGGTGTGGTGGGGCACCGCTGGAGAAAACAGTTAGAAATGTGAATAATCTGAGCTGATTCTTTCAAAGTTCACACCCCATGAAGCTGCAGAGCAAAGCCAAGCGGATGGGAGAGGGATGTTTCATAAGAATCAGCTGGCTGTAGCAGAGCAAGAGGGGGGAAGAGTGATCCCCTCAAGACAGATGTCATTGCCAGACCATATTGGTAAAATTGCAAGTTACAAATATAACTGAAGCCAGAGTATTTGCCAAAGGAAAAAAAAAAAATGACAGAAAACAGATGCAAAACAGCAAAAAGATGCCAGAATAAAATGAGTCTTAGGCCAGTGCTGGAAAACACCACAATTCCTCACCATTCAGGATGATTTAAATGGATGGAAAAGGGATTAAGGTCTAATCCAGCAGTTGCTCTGTTTGAATTAATCTCATAGGAGTCAGTCAGGATATGTATATTTAGAAAGGGGGAGAAAGAGAAGAAAGCAAGCAAGAAATTGCAGGATCAGGCCCTGAATATAATCTGAGGAGACTTGAAATAGATCCTTCAGCCACACTGGTTTTAAAAGCTGATTATCTGATCCAAACCCTCCCAGATACTTCAAACAGAAAAGGCAGCATTGCTAAATATGCAGTTCGTTCTGAAATACCGAACCCCAAGTCTCCCTGCCAGTTCTTGGCTGCAGCAGAGGCAGTAGCCATTTCACTCACACTGGCTGGGGCCCTCTCCAGCACTGCAGTGCCTTCCTTGGCTGTGATCTTGCTTTCAAATGCCACTGATTTTCTGGCAGAGTCTTGACTATGAGGAGACTGTCCCACTGGGTCTTGGGTTTCCTGAGAGCCTGAGTGATTAAAGAGATTCTTCTTCCTTTTGAACTCAAACATTTTCCAGAGCTGCCTTCTCTTCCCTGAGTAACACTATCAATCTGAGGCAGGGCACTGAAATATCAGCACCAGCACTGCCAAAAACAGCCTTGCATATTTCCAAGCAGTCATGCAGCCTTTAGTAAGTCACCTAAGCTTGAGCAAACTGTGCTTCAGGCAGCACAGAAGAAGACAAATCCAAATGCTGGGGATGAGGAATGCCCCGGGATGCTTGTGGAGACACACTGGAAGAGAAGACAAAATGAAGTAGTAGCCCCAGTCACTAACATACAGTATCAGCAGCTTGTTTCTGCATGTGTGGGTGCCTTTTACGTGTGCAGGTGGGTGTATCTGAGGCAGGAACCAGCTTACAAAAAGGGAATCCTATAAATTGCAGCCCAACGCTGCAGTCCAAGAACTGTGTGCTCATTTTAGCAATTCTGACTATGAACAGTGCTGGTTTTATAGTTCTCCAGCAGCCCTCAACATCTCCAGAGGGACCAGGAGTTCCTTGCAGAATTGAGACCACTCTCAAGGATATTGTAATATTTGTAAATAAAACCACCAACATGGCAACACTGAAAGCTGAGCTTAGTACTGCTTCTTTTCCCAACTAACAAAGTAACCCTCTTACATTGGTGCATCAATATGTAAAAAACACCATCGACCACAAACTCTAAGAGAAAGGAGCCTTTTGAGGAGTCAGAGAAGTTCAGATTACAGTGCTTACCTGTTTGCTGGGAACTGAGGGGAGGGAGTGAATGGGATCACTCAGGGATGAAGAAAAATGACAAGATGAGAGTGGCTAGGAATATGAAGAATATATCCCATGTCAGAAGCAAATCAACAAATACATGCTCCTGCCTCTGTGGAGGTAAAGGAACACTGAATGGCAAAGCCACTTTTTCAAAGATTTTTAGCTCAGGTAAAATGAATGAAAAATTCCAATAGCCCCCAAAAGTGAGTACTTGCCACTGAGTTATCTGAGCTGGGCGCATGCAGTACGCCCACCAACAGTACAGAGCGGATGTTGGGACCTTGGGATACAGACAACCAGTGACAAGAACCGAGTACACTGGTAATGCCACTTTGCAGGCAACAGGGGTCACAGATGGGACCCCAGACCTCCAGCACGAGCCAAACACTGAGGCCTGGGTTTGCTCTTCAGTGCTATTTTGAGCATAAAAAAACCACCTGCCTTCAAACATCACTGCATTCTCATTTTTCCAGGAAAATGTTGGCAATTATATTACGCTACCAATATCAGTTGTGCATTTGTGTCTGTTTCTGTACAGCTTGTGCACTGGAAATGTGTTTTGGCTTCACTTCAAATCCACTTCACTGCCCCCAAAGAGATCTTCATTGTTATAAAGGCTTGCTGAGATTGCTTCCAGTTTATACACAACTGTTTCTAAACCCTGGGACCAGTGCTTTTGGTTGTCTATCGGGGAAGAGTGGCAAAGATTAAAGGAGTGCATGCCTTTGGCTGCATACTTTAAAATAAAACAGCCGTGGTTTTCAGAAGCCTCTTTTAAGGTGTAGTAAATCCGACTTTCTAAATGCCCAAGGTTGTGTTTATCTAAAAGTATCTTGAGGGAGATTGCTATGTCTATTAATCTGTTTTCCTGTTTCCTTACCTCAGGGCTTAAAGGCTACATAAACCAACCAGCTAGAAGGCTGTTAGGGAAAGTCTCCGCAGACAAGTACCTCCCTCTGCTTTCTGTTCTTAAGCAACACACTCCTGGTACAGAGAAATCATTAAAGATTGTTATAAAGGAGGAGCAGTAGACGAGGGTGATATGATAGGGACAAACCCAGCGTGATCTCTGTCTTAGAAGAAACCTCAAACCTGTTCAAGGCCTTTAAAAGAGTTAACAAAACAGTGGATAAAGGACAACCAATGGCTATATTTTATTTAGACTTTCAAAAGGCTTTTGATAAAGTTCCTGAGAAGAGGCTATAAAGGACACTTAGTAACCACAAGGTGAGAGGTAAAGTCCTGCATGGATAGGGGGGGGAAAAAAGCCCACAGCTGAGAGAAGGGAAACAAAGAGGAGGAACAAATGGTCCACCTCAGCATGGAAAGGGGTTACAGGTAGGGTGCCCCAGGGATTAAAAATAAGATGTGTGCTTGGGATATTTATTAATGACTTGAAGACCATAGTGAAGAGCAAAGGTGACAAAGTTTGTGTCACGCAAAATTAGGTAGGTGGGTCAAATGGAGAAACATGAGAAATTGCATAGGATGAAAAAATGTAGCAAACTGAGGTAGCAGATGAAATTAAACACATGCAAGAGAAGAAAGAGGTGAAGAGAACACTACAAACTACTTATGCACATGCATAGGTTTTTAATTTCTTTTAAACATCCCAAAACACATCAGGCACCAGTACAGACAACTCAAGGAAACTGGCTCCTGACCGTGCAGTGGTGGTTGAGAAAGAAAACATAAGTCTTTATGAAAAAGATTTTAAAAAAACAATAAAGAAAAGACTATAGTCCTGTGATATCGTATTAGCAGACAGCATGATCTATTTTTGCCTTGGCCATTACGTTCAGGTTCAGCTCACCTTGCACAAAGAAGAAACAAGGAAATGGGCTGCCAAAGGACCCAGCGAGGCTGGGTTTCTTCTGGCTCTGCCCCCTGTGCTTGAGTTCTCCAGGGGCTCCGGTGGAGTCTTTTCTGAGCTGAAGGTAGCCAGGGCAGCTCTCTTGCATGTGGATTTGCTGTTACCTAGAAGAGATGAGCACATAGCACTCAGCAGTCCACTAACAGCTGCCTGGTTTCATTAAACTTCTGGGAAGTTATTGTATTTGAGACATTTTTGCTTCCAAACAGGTTAGAAATGACCAACTAGTTCCAAGGTTACTGGCCACAGTGAAGGAAGAAAGGCAGACCCTCACACACATGTAGGGACAACCTTTTTGAAGCCAAGCTGAAGAAAGCAGCACTAAAAGTTCATTAAAAACAGCCAGAAAAGTGAAGAGCGAAGTAAACTATGGCAGAAATACAACATGCTTGGCTATATTGATACAATATATATCAGATAAATTTAATAAATATCTCTCTAGACATATTGTACCAAGAAGGCCAGGTGGATTCTCTGTCTTTCCATGTTACACTATAAAAGCTTTGGCACACATTTAAACAAGAGTTATGAAATATATTTTATTGCACTATAATTGGGTTTGTTGGGCTTTGACATTTATCTTTACTAAGAATTGACACTTAAAATCAATATTTATTTGGGGCTGACAGTTATCACAGGTTAGAGCTTTTGCTCAGTCTCAGGCTTTTGGTCATTTTTAACAGTAGGCAGAGAAGCTGCACTCTGCATCTGAGAAGGTAGGATCCACAGCCAGGAAGCATCCACAATCAAGGCTTATTCAGTAAAAATATAGACTACTGGGACAAAATATATGTTACTAACCTCTGGGACTCAGTACTGAGGAGAAAAAGGGAGATTTAAAATTATTTTTGGTTATTGTATTTAAACGTAAAATTATAAGCTACGTCAAACCTGTTATGGGACAGATAACCACATTGATAGGTATAGCATAACAACCAATACAGAGAGAATTGGAGAAAGAGTCAGGGTTGATCCCTGAAGAATGCAGTTTCTTCTCAATTCACTTCAGCTATCTAAAAGCTAGGTATTGGAATGCCTCTCTACTGAAAGGGGAGAGCGAAGCCCACATCCAAGGGACCTTCCTCTGGAGGTGCCTATGAATCCTGTGTTCCCTATATAATACCCTCTGTCTGTTCATTCAGAGACACTTACAACCTTCTCTGCAGCAGGGTACCTTAAACTAGGTACCTGTACTGGTTCTGGCTGGGATGGAGTTAACTTTCTCCATAGCAGCCTGTATGGTGCTGTGCTTTGGATTTGTGTCTAAAACAGTGTTGATAACACACCAGGGTTTTGGCTATTGCTGAACAGTGCCTGCACAGCATCAAAGCTTTCTCTTCTTCCCACTTTGTCCCCCCTTCCTGCAGTCAGTAGGTAAGAGGTGGATAAGAGACTGGGAGGGGGCACAGCCATGACAGCTGACCTGAATTGGCCAAAGGGATATTGCATGCCATATAGCATTATGCTCAGCAATGAAAACTGGGGTAGAGGAAGAAGAAGGGGCTTTATGGCTTCCAAGGCATCCAGTGTTGGGATACTGGCTGGGCATTGGTCTGCTTGTGGGGGAGAATGTGAGTGATTGCTTGTGGTTTTCCTTTTTTCTTTCCTTCACCAGTTAAACAAGTTTTCTTGCTTCTGTTTTTCCTATTCTGTCCCCCATCCTGCTGTGGGGGCAAGGGTGAGTAAGCAACTGTGTGGGAGCCTGGCTGCTGGACAGGGTCAGCCCACCACAGTAAGTTATCCTATGCTCCTAAATGAAATTGCTGCACATATGAAAGGTGAACCAAGCCAAATGTAAGTCTCAAAAAATGGGAGTAAAACAACACCAGAATGCTTACTTTTGAGTAATCCTAGAGAAGTGAGGGTTGGAGTGAGTGGAGATTTCTGCAGAGCACCTCAGTAGAATTTGCTGATTCTAAAGATCCCTGTATCAGATGACGCTTTGCCTATCCATCCCACATGCATAGAACAGATTCCTTCCAAAGTTACATCTATGAAGCAGTATTTAAAGTGCTCCTAAGCAATCTATCTGAGTCTTATGCCTGTGGCATATCACGGGAAATGCCAATGCACAGCAGAGAAAATGTCAGCTTTCCACGAGGCAAGCAAAGAAATGCTATTCCTTTACGCTATAATAAGATGCCTCATACAGTTTTCTTGAAGATAGGTATTTCTTGGCTTATGTTTGGCTTTCTGAAGTTTTTGAAGCTGGAGCATATGCTAACCTGCTCCATAGGGCCATGGCCCTTAGCGAGATCAGTGTAGAAAGGGAGACTAATGTCCTAGCTTTGATCTGCTATGTGACCACAAGTAAATCACCCTACCTCTCTGTACTTTATTTTCTCTCCTTTCCTTCACCTGTCTGGGTCATTAATTTGGATGGAATCCCTTCAGAGAGAGACTGTCTCAGGTTTTTTAGGCAGTACGGCAGAGATGGCTGACCTCTCTGACATTAGGGAGTGAGTGGTTGCTGAGACACACAGGCAGTGTACTGCAGTGAGCTGCGGTGGCTGGAGGTCTGAGAGCTGTTGATGTCCCCATGGTCCTATCTTTCCATGGCTAGAGGAGTCTGGGTATGCAGCTGGGTCCCATGGCAAACCACTGAGGTTTGCCTCCACAGATGCTCCTGGTTTTGCTTTCTCCCACAGTCTGAGATTGAGATTACCTTCACTGTCACAGCCTTGTTACTACTGAGTTTTTCACAAGAAGCCACCTAAGCATCAGGAAAGGCAAGCTGGCGACCACTGGCCTATTAGGGAGCTCTCAGCCCTGTCAGGTGTACTGTGTAATTGCTGCTAGCCATTAATGCAGACGACTGTCACAGGCACACTTTCCATTTCTGCAGCGAAAGGTTCTGTGAAGTCTGGAGAGAAACAGGGAGGAGGGTCTAGGGATTGGCAAACTGCTCTTAGCAGAAGTCTCTTCAATAAAGGTGAAAAATAACTTCTGTTGATTTCAGACCAAAAGTCCAAAGAGAAGACGGAGGAGGAAGATTCCAGCCCCAGGAGCAGCAAGGCAGAGCAGCGTGTCCCTGGCACAGGAGGAGCAGAGGACATGCCTTCGGCAGGGATTATGCAGAGCTGCTGGAAGTGAAGCCTGAAAACCGGCGGAACGGAAGCTTGGAAACTGAGCCCTGGACTGAAGCGGGTAATTTACCTTATTTGAAATAAAAACAGCTTAAGTTGAAGCCAGCCGGAAATTCAGCTGACTTGAAGCAAGCAAAATTAGCATAACTCTCTGCAGGTTGAAACATGGGGGAAGCAGAGTGAGGGATTGAGCCTTGACGGCTGGCAGTGGAAGGAAGCTGCTGCTGCTGCTGCTGCAGTCCTATTCAAAATTATCCCTTAAAGCTAAAATCATTGCAAGACCAGGCTAGAAGACCATAATAGTGCCTGCTGGCCTTAACTGCAACAAGCAAAAAAAGACAACTGCAGCAGAATCATCATTAAAAAGAGTAAGAGTATGACTAGACCCCCAGGTTGGTAGACCATGGTAAGTACAAATGACAGACTGAAACATCTCGGCCAGGAGTCTGTCAATGTAAATCAATGTAGCTATGTCACTGACTTCCACAGTGAAGCTGGGCCAGTTTATTCCATTAAGAATCTAGATCTTGAATGCAAGTATGTATAGCCTATGTCTGTAAAATGCACTGTGCTGGGTGGAGGCTGGGGGAGGAGAGGGCCACAGTCCATCGTATCATGTTGAAAGACCCAAGATAGTTCTCATGACTTAGCTTCAGTATCAGAAGCTGTCTAATCATAGTGGTAGCCAGGCAGGCTATCTCAGCCATGCGAGCTAATGTATCCTTCTACTGCTGTTAGACTAATTCCAGTCCCCAAGCTAATTCTTGTAGAACTAGCTTGTAGAGTTAGCCTGTATAATTCAACACTACATTGCATTGGCAAACCCTTAAGGAGCATGGCCGCGTATGTGTGCAAGCAAGCGAGCACAGTTAAGTGATGCTGTACTCACAGGCTTGTGTATATCTGGGAATTTTATTTGCCCATGTTCTGATGACCAAAGATCCAGGTCTTTTCCTAATGTTCACAAACCAGCCCTTGTGTCAATAAGTGGCTTAATTTGAAAGACATAGGGATTAATGTAACCAGCTATAATAGGGCATCAAGGATTCTGCTTCTGAGTATTTTCCCTGCACTTACGCTAGCAGCAATAAAGGTAACTTCTCCTTAATGTTTGAAACAAGAAGTTCTTTCTCAAGCATGGAGATTTTGCACCAGTGTGCCAGGATGCAAGCCATTGTCATCGCATGCAGAGTAAGATAGTGTTGTGTCTGAACAGCATCATGTTCTTACTGCAAGGTAATATTTTTCCAAGGCCTGGAGTGGATTTCCTGGACTACAAATACCACAGGAGTCTTACAAAAATGATCCCTTAAAAAAGCATCCGGAATGTGCCTTTTCATACAGACCATGCAGAGTAGTCACTGTGTCCTTAGTGTGCCATCTGTCACCATTTTATTGAGTTAATCTGAGTTTTGAGACAATATCCCAGTTTCTCAGGTTCTCTGCTGCATTTGCAGGAGCAAGTGGCTGGGTGGAATGTGTGATCAGCAAGTTCACCAGTGTTTGCCATGAAGCATAAACAAAAATGAGCCTAGACATGCTTGGAAGCCCAAGAAAGTATTGATAAAACTTGCTCAGTGTTTTTAATGAAGGTGTTTGGAGCAGTAAGGTCATAGAAGTCATCTCCAACTTGAGGAATAAGCACACGTCCATGTTGAGTCAGCTGAGGAGAGAAGTGACAGCAAACACACATTTTCTAAAGGAGGCATTTCTATGTGATTATCTTCTGCCTCTAAAAAACAGACCCTAGCTGAAATTTTGAAACTAGTCATGTTCTATATATCATGGATTCCACACACATAAAAAGAACAAAAAATACACAGTGGGCTTTTTTAAAAATCCGTTTTTCCAGAAAGAAATACTGTTGCAGACATAAAAGTTTTTCCAGGCTTGCCCTGGGCACTCCTTGAAATACGCTGTATGGACAATACGCAATCAAGCCTCTGGCTGTGTCTAGGAGATATTCATCCTGTCTCTCCTTGGCAAGCTGGGTTTCCTGTCCAGCCCTACTGGATTTATTGCCTCATTGTGGTGGAAAAAAATCGAGGCTAGTGATAGACCATATATGGGTATGGAACAACCAAGATGAACTAGAAGGAAAAAAAAAACCAGAAAAGTGGGTATAATTACAAGTCAATTAAATATAAATCATTACAGGGATAAGAGTAAAAGAGCAGCATGCAGAAACCTGCAAGAAATACAGGTGTTCTCTGACTTTCTCTCTCCACCCTGCGGATTAGCAGGGTTGAAGAGCAGTGCCTGTACTGGCACTGTGAACAATCTTCACATCTGCTGGGTGGGATTTCCAGCCATCGACGAGTGCAAGGTAGATTAATGATGCAGCAGCACCATTAAAGAATGCAGGGACAGGAGGCTGAGATATTTTGGCCATGTTGGTTTGTGCTTCCATTACTGCCTAGTAACACATAACTCTTTATGAGGGCATAAAATTGCTCTTTACTAATGTTTTTCTCATTCAAAGGTCGCAAAGCCACAGTGAAAGTTAAAGAGGAGGAGTGCATGGCTCTAATGGGACTGCTGAAAGCAGCCAGACACCTTCGGAGAAGAGGGACTTAATCTTATATCTCATAAGGGGCAACCTGTGCCTGCAGTTGTCACCACCACAGGCTGTGAGCACATGTGGCAGGCAGGATGGCAGCTGAGGAGCTGCTTTTGCCACGGTGCGGATTTGCCCAGCCACGCAAGGTTTGTAAAAAGCCATGAACCCTTCTTTATTCACACCAGAGTACAGCCCCAAAAATGACAGGTCAGAGTCAAACCAAAGCAGACCAAGGTAACCTAGTCCCATTAGGAATGGAAAATGGCCTCAGCTTATTGAAAAGAGTCACAAACCCAAAGAGTGCTTTTTTTCAGAGGCACCATTCCAGTTCTGACTCAAAGGCACAGTGCTCAGGCAGCATAAAGCAGCGTGGCTCCACAGACAGTTCACACCAAATCAGCTGCTGGCCAGCATGTTAAAAAAAACCCTTCAAATTGTCAGTCAGTCTGTGCTTCATTATTTGCTTCTTACCCGTTTCTAGTGATTCTGAACCAGCTCCGATAGGCAACAGTGCCATTGAGAATCTGCTGATTCAAATCCCTCCCTCCCCAGCAGAAAGCCAGTGGGAGGAAGGAAGAAAGAAACACAACTCGACATTCTATTTTACCCCCTTCAAATAAACCCTAAATTGCTTCTTTAATGCACTCGAGGTTTTGAGCAGGGTAGGAAGCTCTGATACAGAATGGGGCTACAATTTTGTTAAAGACAAGCTCTGCAGCAAGCCTGTGAACTCCAATAAATTTGTAACTCTGTTCCCACTCAGAAACAGAACAATAGCCTCTCCTGTTTAATTGTGGATTGCAGCAAGTGGTTTCATGCTCAAACCCTCTTGTAATGTAGTCCTCTCCTTTTAATCATCAAAGGTGATCTCTGCCAAAGCAGCTGACAGTTGCATTTGATCAAGTGTAATAGGAACAGTCAGATCTTCCAGGATCCTTGTAGTTACCCATTTTCCATGTGTAATTCCAGTCTATTTCATACAAGTTTAATATGACAACTGTATTACAAAATTAGAGGGAGGATTTGGGGTGAGATGACTCACTGGATTTTTTTATTATAAAATCTGATCTTTAAACAAAAGCCATTTTCTATTCCCAGCCCTGCTACTGACCCCCTGTACGACCTTGAACAACCTTTGATGTCTAGATCCCGTCTTCTGCTTTGCCTGTCATTGCTATTTAGACTGTGAGCTGAGCAGAGCAGGCACTGTCTGGTTTGGGGACCCGGTGTAATAGCTAGCACAGAGGAGTGTGCACTCAGAGTTGGTGACACCTGGACATCAACATCACTCGCATATATATTAGTAGCTATATAAATATTTATATTTATCACAATATGTATATACTCATGCAAATGTGCTCCATAGTGGTTCTAAACTTGAGAATGAGTACTGTAGGGGTGAGGAATCCCAGTTTTAAAACAGAGAAAGAAGACCCATCCTCTATCCTCCAATACAACTGCACTTCAAATACATTTGCCAGGAGAACTTCCTTTGGACTTTGCCCTGTGGTTTTCACAGTTCAGTTTACATTGGCCCTGGCAAAGCAAAGCAGAATGTCTGTTGTCTGTGCCAGCTGCTAGCTAGACCCACCAGGGACGCTCAGAGGTGTCTGCTGCCCGGGTGTAGACCACATCTACTATGCAAAGAGTTTTTATTTTATTACACCATAGGTCAGGAGGAGCATCAAATCACTTGTGTCAGATGTCAGCATTTGGGAAGGTGGTTGGTGGTGGGGAGGGCGGAAGACAGTCAAAATGAAAATGGTTTGGTTAATTAATTGCAAGCACTGCTTGAAGGACCAGCACGTATATTTAATCAGTTGCCTAGTAACAAATGGTGTATGATGTGAATGCTATCAGCCCGCGGCGTGAGCAAAGGATGGTCCCTTTCTGTTTTTATCAGCCGCCAGCATGCATACTCTGGGCGTTGCATGCCCTTGTGCTCAAAGGGCTGCTCTGCCACCTCACAAAAGCCATGCAGTGGCAAGGAGTCCCCCCCACTTTGGCTCTGCCATTTCTGCTCCTCCCCCAAACATCTCAGAAGGAAGACTGTCTCTTCTTACAGGGAGTGACCTTTTCAATGGTGAATCAAATGACAAGAAAAATTATCCAGATCTCCCCTCCTCTCCACCCACCTTTTTTTCTTTATGAAGTTATCTCCACACTGGGAATAGAGCGCGGGCATTGCTGCTGCTCACGTTCTGTTACTGACACCAGTGTCACCATTAACAGTATATATCTTCCATAAAAACCTGTGCAGAGAAAACCAGAGAATCATTGGCATTGGGGCAGAGGCAGAATTAATAAGAAAGTGGGTTTGTTGTTTGGGGTTTTTTTGCAGTGACCTTAAAGAAAGAAGGGCAATGGATGGATAGATGCTGGATTGCAGCACATAAAACCAGCCCAAGACAAACTGTGCAGTTCTGTTTCCTGTAGGTGAAAAAATAACTCATGACCTGACAGGCAACTGAACATTGAGTACTCCTTTGGTGCTAGTTTTAGGAGGGAATTTGACAACAAGAATTTGCTTGTAGTTTTCCACCACCCATATGCCATTATGTTAGCCGGGCCTGATAATACAAGGACACAAAAAACGCTCACACTGCCTGTCCGTACTGCGAAAGAGAAATAAAAAGGGAACATCCATAAAATAAAAGCTTGCATTTATGTTTTAACATGCCATGACAATGTTTGTGTGTCCTTATCAGGGCTTCCTCGCCTCCCTCCCCCCTCTCCATTTGTAAATCCCACTGGATAAAAGACTACATCTTCCATAAAGAATTCCCACTAGAAATCTTTATAAATCCTCCATCAGTAAAATACTCTGCTGTCATGCTGAGCAGAAGCTAATCTAATTAAGACGGGATCTGCTAAATTTAATAGCCTGCTATGAATTTTTACGGACATCTGGTAACTGGAAGGTTGGAACGACTCTGACACATCAAATACACATTGTCCAAATGACCAGTATCAGCCCGATTATTTTCCCTTTTTCGGTCACTTGTAGCTGATGTAGGATGCAATCACCCCCTCAGGATACACCCACGTGACTCCATCTCAAATTAATGGGGGTTATGGTGTGTACATGTTGGAAAGAAGAACTGGGCCCCTGATGCTTCCTCTAATGTTGTTTTTTCCTGATTAATGAAGGATCAGGATATACATGCATTATATTTCATTGTTTACAAATACTGTAAATGGTATAGCATGAGCTGGAGCATCTATTAGCACATTTGTCTTCGATATCTGCAAGTTATGAACCCAGACTTGACTAGCAGCTTTCCTCAGTCAAAGCCCTACATCATGGCCTCTGGCTAAGTACAGTCGTCCCAGTGGTGACCAGTGGAGCTCCACCATTTTAATCATCTCTCCCCGACCCAACAGTGAGCTGTTAGCAGGGGAAGGCAGAGTTTGGAGGGTAGCGTTGTTGGGGTTTTTATCGCTTAAGCTTCTGGTACGAAAACCACTTGAAACCCTCCAGTGGTCCGCAAGAAATGGTGAACTGAACTGTTACAAGGCTGGTCCTGTCCCATGAGCTGTTACTTTGAGAAGGGGGCACGTTTACAGACGTGCACGTCATTCTCCCCATCTTCATGAACCACAGTCTGAGAATGCCACATTAATGAGCTCCTGGTACTTTTGTGGCTTACTAACTCATCAGCAAGAAAGTGCATGAACATTATTTCCACCCGGCAGATTCCACTGGTGTTTAGCTCTCCCAGGCATCACTCTGAGCTGCTTATAATAAAACCACAAATACACACACACACGTACATAGTTTACACTCATAGTTATGTAATTTTCAGACAGGGCAGACAGCACACAAGGCACAATGCCAAAACCTTTCAGAACAGACAGTTTACACTTTAAAACATATATTTCCTTATTTGCTATCTTGGTAAATAAACCATTTTTCTCAAACTCCCCTCAGCCATCTCTCCCCACATCCATAATAAAGGACTCAAGAAAATTCAGCAATACAGTGAGAGTTGTGTCAACCTGATGTGATGAGTTGGCACTTGAAAATTTAATCTCTTTACCATCCACCAGCATTAAATCTGTGTAGTGTGACTTTTAAACACATGCCAAAGAGTAGGGAAGTTACAGCCCTGCCTTACAGATTCTTTAGGCCCTGGCTTCAGGAAATGGGAACAAACACTTTTGGGGCCAAGCGGAGAAAACTGGGCTCCATGTAAATAAAAAAGCCTCACTAAAGTAATATGAATGTTGGTATAGTTCAGCTGGAACATTTGTAGTGAGAAGAGACAGGAAATCCAGCTGAAAAGTTTGGGTTTGCAACTGGTACATGCACAACCCTGTGCACAGGATAGTCTGTGTGACGGTCAGTGCAAATCAATGTCACAGAATCACAGAATCACAGAATCACTAAGGTTGGAAAAGACCTATAAGATCATCAAGTCCAACCTAAAAAAACAAAACAAAACAAAAAAAAAACACCAAAAACCAACCCACCCAACACCACACAGCACCATGCCCATCAAGCCACATCCCACAATGCCACATCCACACGCTCCTTGAATACCTCCAGGGAGGGTGACTCTACCACCTCCTTGGGCAGCCTATTCCAATGTTTCACTTCTCTTTCAGTAAAGAACTTTTTCCTAATATCCAGCCTGAACCTCCCCTGGCGCAACTTGAGGCCATTTCCTCTTGTCCTGTCACTCATCACTTGGGAGAAGAGACCAACACCCACCTCTCTGCAACCCCCTTTCAGGTAGTTGTAGAGAGCGATAAGGTCTCCCCTCAGCCTCCTCTTCTCCAGGCTAAACAACCCCAGCTCCCTCAGCCACTCCTCATAAGACTTGTGCTCCAGACCCCTCACCAGTTTCGTCGCCCTTCTCTGGACACGCTCCAGCACCTCAATGTCCTTCTTGTAGTGAGGGGCCCAAAACTGAACACAGGATTCGAGGTGCGGCCTCACCAGTGCCGAGTACAGGGGCACGATCACCTCCCTACTCCTGCTGGCCACACCATTTCTGATACAGGCCAGGATGCCGTTGGCCTTCTTGGCCACCTGGGCACACTGCTGGCTCATATTCAGCCGGCTGTCAATCAACACCCCCAGGTCCTTTTCTGCAGGGCAGCTTTCCAGCCACTCATCCCCAAGCCTGTAGCGTTGCCTGGGGTTGTTGTGCCCAAAGTGTAGAACCTGGCACTTGGCCTTATTGAACTTCATCCGGTTGGCCTCAGCCCATTGATCCAGCCTGTCCAGATCCCTCTGCAGAGCCTTCCTACCCTCGAGCAGATCAACACTCCCGCCCAACTTGGTGTCATCTGCAAACTTGCTGAGGGTGCACTCGATCCCCTCATCCAGATCATCAATAAAGACATTAAACAAGACTGGTCCCAAAACTGAGCCCTGGGGGACCCCGCTTGTGACCGGCCGCCAGCTGGATTTCACCCCATTCACCACAAAATGTCATGTCAGTGGTGCTGCGTTGACTTATGCCAGACGGAGCTCTTGCAGTCAGCTCCTGAAGCTGCTTTGCTTGGAGCTCAGATGCTTCTCTGCAGTCGTGGATAAACCCTGCCTCCCCAAACAGCAAGGTGGCACTGCCACGCTCTCTGAGGAAAAGGGCACGGCTCCCTCCCCACAGATTACCAAACTGGCCACCTTTGTTCAACCATTCCTAGGCGCTCATTGCCTGGCATAAAAGCTGGGGGTTCTTGCAGCCACAGATTTGCAAGCCAGACCCCTCCTTTCCTTCCTCCCCTTCCAAACATGGACCGCTGCATTCATAGAGGAGCAACTTTACCCCACAATTAGGACTTTTTATACATTCTTGGCAAGACACAGTCTTGACCTGCTATGGATTAACTATCTGAATGAACAGAAACAGATACAGTCTGCAGAGGGATGTCTATGACTTCATTACAGAGTGACACTGAATCAGTTGTGTGGACCAGGCTAATGTTGGTTATTCTTTCTAGGGAAAATGTGAAATTAACTTATAGTAGTATAATGATTCCAGAAATGAGGTATACACCTTGCCTGTAATGGCTTTTGATTATCAATATCCATGTTTGTTGTTATTCTCTGTTCAGAAAGAAATGAGAATGTGCAAAGGGCAGTAAAGGTGTACGAATGTTGTTCATTTTGTTGATGGTAAATAAAATGGAATTTTAAGTAACATGATGAAAGCATTAGCTAAAAAGTATGTGCACTTATTATATTTGGAGCTAATTTATACATATTCTAAAGCATCTTAAAGGACCTGAAAGATGCATAATATGAGAAGTAAAAAAGTCACGTCCATGGCATGTAGTTTATCTTAGAATTTATGATAGATGATTATTATCTCCTTTGTCTATGGTAGACCACACAATAAGAGTTTTATTGCTTTATAAAAAAGTTAAATCTGAGTTAGCATTTACAGACATTTTCAGAAGTATTTGTGTGTGCCTTTAAAAGCAAAACACAGTGGGAAGGAAGGAAGGAAGAAAGGAAGGAAGGAAGGAAGGACAGACGGACAGACAGAAGGAAGGAAGGAAGGAAGGAAGCCAGGAAGGAAGGAAGGAAGGAAGGAAGGAAGATTTGGGAAAATTTGTAAGAGTATCTAGACAATTTAGGGGCCTATGTCTCATGAAGATGCAGTGGAAATTGGAATTTTAAGTCTGTAGGTATCTGTGCTTATTTACTTCTTTAGAGATTCCACTCAGTCTTTTAAGAATCAAACCTGCTACTTCATGACCACCTAATTTAAAAGATGTGCATATTTCCAAAAGTAGACATGTACCATTATGCTGAGGCAGTAACACCATTTTTCACGGGTGCTTCCCAGAGCAACAGGAACTGAAAACTAGTGGAGATATGTTGGTCCCTTTGCATACATAAGATGCACACTGTTTTAATGTATCAAAGTGTTGCCTATGTCATTTGTGTTTTGCTTCTAGCTAGCTCAGGTGGTTCCTCAGGTAGCTGTTTTTTGAAGATTTTCTCTGTAGGTGTCATATTTCCTGCAGCCAGTTTATGGAGACACCAGGGATCCAGCAGGATGTGATGCCCTAGAGAAGCACACGGAAGCTGGGTGCTATGCTTGTTGTCATGGCAGTGTCACAATGCTCTTGGATTTCAAACCCTTCGTACAACTTCACCTATTTGTCAATTTTGTGAGAACCTTGAATTGCTTACATAGTAATACACTTCAAAGCTGTTCTGCTCAGGGGTCAAGTAACAGCCACCCAGGAGCTATTCCCACCAGCCACTATCAGCCAAGCTCCTCATGTCTAACTCTCCCCAGCACAGCCCTGCCTTCATACTGGAAAAGCTCAGGATCTCCTATGCTAAACATATACACACTATTTACATGTGTGCTCCACTCTAAACCTCCACATGCAAAACAAGATCATGCTCTGGTCTTCACTGGTAAAGATCTATTGACCACAAAAATGTAAACTAACAAGCATTGCTAATTTAATCACACAGTGGCCAATTCCTTTAATAGGTGTGACTAGAAAATCTAATACATACAGAAAGTTTTACTTGTAAAACATCCAAGTGAGTCAGATGCAAGAGAGAATCTGTAGATGCAATGCCTTCAAAATTGTATCTGGGTGGACTAAAATGCTAAATAGCTCTTTCTGTTGAAGGTGAGTAAAACGATCCACAAAAATACAAACTTTCTTGACTAGCTACTAAAACTCAAATGGTTTTTGTTGTTAAATTTTGTTTGCATATTTGTGCGGCAAAAGGTGGACAGTAGTCACTTTTCCAGAGGTTTTCTTCACCTCTGACCAGCAAGTAAGAGATACCAAGTAGGCAGTTTCTGAGTGTGCTCACAGCTGGATGGGCTGAGTAAACAATTTTACAGGGCTTCATGTCCAGATTAATAGCAACATGTTCATTTACAGAATGCATAAATCCCATCAGTTAGAAGCAAGCATGGTACCAGGAATCCTCGTGGAAGCCTAAACAGGCCACACATGATAGCTGTTACTCCAGGCTATGCCTGTGCCTACACATCCGGGATATCAGACCTGCTGCTGCAGTAATACCAGTGCAGTGATTTTCCCCAACCTGAGAACTGGCAGCTTACATAGGCATTTATCTTGATACCACCCAAATAGGACAGTGCTGCCCAGTGAGGAACTCCACAAGGTTGCTCCTTCCACCCCACCGGTGGTTTAGAAAAGCAAAGTAGTGATCAAAGGAAGGTTGAAAATCGTGTGTGGGAGCCACGGCTTCTGCTAACAGCATGGGAGACTTCTCTCTCCCCAGGGTGCAGGAGCTCATTTCATCACCCTGGTGCCTCCCCAGACTCCAGCACAAAATGATTTGTCAAAAATCTCCCTGCCCCCCATTCCAACTTACAGCACACACAAATCTGCAAGGGCAGAATCTGCTCAGCTTCAATGCTGCACATGAAAGCCTATCTACACACACTCTTGTTTGTTTGCCTCCAGACCTATTTTTGGGCACATGTACCTCACGGTGTGCCTGTACATCACCCTAGAGCCCCTAACAAGGGAGCACAGTCGCCATGAGCAGTGTTTCACAGGAGGGCTGAGCAGCCCGGCCAGAAAGCCCCACCAACACAGCTGCCTCACTCCTGGGAGCAGCTCACATGGCTCTGCATGCCCTCAGCAGCTTGCAGTGGGACTTTGACCCTAAATCATTGAGCTATTTTCCTAGCTTTACCAACAGATTCCCTTCAGAAACCTGTATTCTCTTGGCTCTTCTCTGGGTCATTTTCTGTCACAAAAGGAGCACCTTCTCACAGCAGTTCACTAATGTGTAAGGCAAGGTATAATACACATTAAGAGGCGTGACACTGCAAGAGAGCGCCATCAAAAATCAGCACATCCTCCTGCTTTTCTGATATACTTTAACCAGAAAAGCCTCCAGATACCTGTGAGATCACAGGTCCACCATGCAGACATAGGGAGCCATGGATTGGCAGCCCTTTCCCTCCAGCCTCATCCTCCCATGCAAGAAGTCACCCACCCTTTCCCCGGGCAAGCAGCTGGGGGAAGATGAGAACTCAGGCAGAGCTGAAGCAAGCTGAGAAAGCTCCAGCCCACCAAAGCCCCTTTGCTTCCTCTCCTTCCCTCCACCAGGTCTTTCCCTCATCTGAAGCAACACCCTAGCCCATGTGCATTGGCCGTTGCCCATGTTTGTTGCCCTTTCTGCTTTGTCTGTGTTTGAACCCTGCTCCATAGTAGCCCAGAGACCTTCTAAGAGGCAGCCTGTCACCAGCCTCTCAGACCTTTATTCTAGGCTGAGAGTTCACAAAGGTGAAAGAAAATTTCAGCTGAGGTTAGTATGTTGCCTCGGTAGCCAGGGATCTTACTTTATTAGCTCAGCTAATGAAGGTAAATTTGAGCATGCGCTGTTTACACTGGCCTTGCAGTTGGGACCATGGGTTGGGGCAGCCTGCCCTGTCAGCCTGATGCTGGAAAGCCCACAGCTGCCACCATGATGCCAGGGGAACAAACAACCTACAGATGCTGTTAGAGGAACGGTGTCACTGGCAGACAGGCCAGGAGCTCTGACCTCAGCAATAACCACGAGTCCTCACAAAAAAAGTTAAATACAGACAGTCCAATGTGAAGAGCTGCAGCCAGAAATTGCACCTGCACACTGGTTAGGGCAATAGTGTGCATTAAACACTCGCTTTCATCTCCATAGGAGCTAGCAGATGTGTTGGCTCCAGTGTCCCCGAGTGGAGTCAAAACCCTTTGAAGTTCCTTTGTGTTGAAGAACAGCTGCAGCAAAGCGCAGCTTAAAACCCAAGCCTACCTAAACTGGCAATGTCAGCTCCAGGCGGCCCACAGTGGGGATTTAGGATTTTGCCCTGCTTGCACAGCAAGGAAAGTGGTGGAGTTGGCACTGGATACACATAACAGGTACAGCAGCATAACTAACCTGCCATAAACAATCCAGGTTTTAAAACCCACTGAAGACTAAAAGATACTGTAGATTTTACTGCAAAAGAGTTAAGCATAGTGGCCAACTCAAGTTAAAGACTCTGGGTCGGCCTTGTCACTAGTGGGGTTTCCCAGTACAGTAGTGAGCTTATATTGATGCCCCACACTAAACCAACATGCCATTGCAGCGGTAAGGACAATTCCAGCATTAGGAAGAAGTAATGAGGCCAGGGTTAGTCAATACATGTGGTCACAGTTGTGAAGGGGAACCCGAGGGCAATTACAACCACCTAAATCCAAAGAAGAAAGGAGATCCTGCTTCCCGGTGCAAAAAGGTCCAGAATTAGGTCAAGAAGAGCCAGCCTCAGCCTAATAATCAATCGCGTCCCCTAATCTAGACAAACCTCTGAGTGGTTCCTTTCAAGTCATCTGCTTTACTCCCTCAGGTCTCAGAGTATCGTTTCATAGCTGCTATTTTCTACATCAGATATAAAATGCAAATGCATAGAAAAGCACAACAAAGTTTGAAACTGGCCCAGAAGGAGGCTAGAGAAATGGAGAACTCCTTGTCTGTGTCTGATGAAAGGGAAGGAATCAGTAATGCTGAATGTAGGCTTAGTAGATAAACAGTGTGTTAAATAAGCATATCCATTCTTAGCCCCTAAGCCAGCAGAGCACAGAAGCACATGCAAAATCAGAAATGTTTGAGTAGTCCTGTTTATTTCAATGGAATTACTCCCATGCTTAAAGTTATGCACATGTTTAAATGCTCTGTTGTAGTCCAGTCTTAAAAAGCAGTCACTTTTTCATGTCCTGTGAGTTGTGTATAATTTTTGCATTAAAGGATATTCCAGGGGTATGTATTAATTTTGTGATTATTACAAATAAGAAACTGAGTAGTATTGCAAGGGAAAAGATGGGTCACCCATTGCATGAAATAATTGCAATGAAATTGTCATTCCTAAACTATGCTGTCTTGACTCTTTGAGTTTGCATTTCTTGATTAACATAAATACTCCTTTCTATTCATACAGTAAAAAAATAGTCAGCCCTTGTGTACCTGATCATTTGTTGATCCACACCACAGCAATTAAGCATGGGTAGGTAAAGCCTTTTCTATGTATGGTGTGCAGGACTTATCCTTGTTCCGTGGGCATGCCTGGTGGACGTCTGCTGAAATAATGAAAATTTTAAATTGGTTGAGATCTTGGAACAGAAAATGCACAAGATCTGTTATAATCACTCGGACTTCCTTTATATTTATTTTCAAAGACTTTATAACCTGGGGTGATGCAACTCAAAAAGCTGGCAAGTTTTCATATGTTTACTGTAGGCTGGATAGAAGCTTTGAAGATCCGCATGACAAGAAAACTGGAAGTTTATAATGGGCTGCTGCAAGCTAAAGCAGTTGATAGGAAGAGTTCCCTAGCCGCTGTGCTTGAAAACTCCACAACATACTGAGCACAAAAAGCCAAACCTCCTTTCCTTTTTGGAGGTTGCTCTCCAGGATTTAGCCTGACACTTGCTGAACAGACTGCATGAAAGAGATGTCTTGTCTTGTTTTGCTGGTTATCATTCTTGCTTTTTTTTTTTCCCTCAGAACGATTTCAGCAAAGACCATAAGCTTGTGACAGAGTGAATTTGTGATCTTATCCAATCATCTGGGCTGTTTGCAAAACTTCAGTAGGTGGCAGCGTTTTGTTGATAAATGTTTTGTTATCCAAGTGATCTCATTTAGTGCAACTGTTGCAATATTAATAAACTGAACTTATGATTGCATTTGCCAGGACTGAAAATATTGCCATCCTATCTGGCATTTGCTCTTATCTGAACTGACAACAACATCCATTGTATTTATAAAAGGGGAAAGTCTCTGTGTTTGTATGTGTTAGGGGCAGAGGGGAAAGGGAAAACGAGGGGAGAAGGTGGATTAAGATTAAAACACTGATGTTGTTGGCCACCTGATTTGTGACTGTAATAGATGAGCTTTCTGGCAAATCTCTTAAATTGTCACTGCTGGGGAATATATGGCTTATAAGAATGGTTAGTAGGTTGTTCCTTCACCTCTAGCTCACCAGCTCAGATCAAGCCAATGTTGATGGCATCTGAAAGTTGTTACCACTTGGTAACTGTCTGGTGATCTACATTGAATTCCTACTAGAGAGATGAGCATGTCAGGAAAAGATCCCATCACAGCTGCTATTTGAGAAGCCCAGGTTATAAAAGACATCAGGACTCAGACCAAGAAAGAGTCCAGTAAGGATGAAGAGGGTAAGTGCTGCTTTACTGTCCTGTTAGAAAAAAAATCATTGAACTTAATTCATTAATACAGCCCTTGTATATGTATACATATATACATATATACTGGGCCTTAATAGGAACAGACAATTATTTTTATATTTAGATTTCTATGTAACATTTCCCCAACCTTGCCTCTTATGAAAATAACTTCCTTCTTAGTCTGAAGTCCAACACACCATTATAAATGTAAAGAACAACTCGTGCAGGAGAGGACTGTTCTCACAGTCACCCACCTAACATGCACTTACTTGAGGTTAAAAAGAAAAATTAAAGTCTCTGACTCAGTTGCACTCCCAGGAAAGAAGAACAAAATCATTGGTTTTATTACAGGCCCTTCAGATTAAAACTGACTTAAAGACACCAGGCTTTGGACTAAATCCCACTACCATTAAGATCTATCACAAAAGTGCCATTGACTTAAAAAGAAATTGGATCGGGCCTCTAAAGAACACATTTGGACTGATATAAATCCTCTAGAAATTAGATATGATAAATATAGCAAAGGTGCCAAAAGAGGCCTTATGACCACGTTTGCGTATATGGACATAATTTTTATTATTCAGGAAATTCCCTAAGATTGAGCAATCAAGAAAGGAAAGACAGAATCAATGTTGCCAAATATCAAGGTGATTTAGACCTTGCAGAGGAAATTGCACAAAGATTAAAAGGTCTTTCAGCCTTATGAATGAAAGAGAATTGGAAAGAAGAAAGAGACAGCTAGGCTGTGATAATGGCATTGAGATCAAACATCATTTAGGCATGGCTCAAAGCCTACACAAATAACTGCTCTCAACTTTCAATACGGATTCCAGTGTTGATCCTAGGGGCAAAAGTACAAATGACAACATGGGACTAAGATGTCAGAATAAAATTACACTTATAAGGTAGAAGCAAAACTCTGATGTCATTAACAGCAGATGTCTGTGACGGCTTTGCTTCCCACCATTAATTCACAGGCAGAGTCCAAGAAGTCCTTACTCATCCCAGATGATAGTCATCAGACCTATTCCACAGCTGGCACTCAAAAAGGTACCAAGGTTTTAAATACTCACACGAGCTCTGGAGTGACAGTGAACAGCAGTACCTCTGTTTCTAAAGGGAAAATGTAACCTGGACAACTGAAAGGACTGCAAGGAGGTTAACAGTCATGTTCAATAGCTGCTAAGAGACCTGACTGAAATCAGACAGACTCACCCTTCCCACCTGTGAGGGAAGGGAAATGCCAGATGACCAGTGGAACTGGGGTGCCCACCTAGGTGAAAAGGTGAAAATGTTTAGAACCGAATCATTGAATCTTGATGTCACTGAAACCAAAGGTGGACTAGGGGCTTACAAGGAGGTCAGGATTTCACCCTAAGTATTCTACTGCAAGATGATGAATTTGTTACTTCTGAGAAGGACAACTGAGAAAGGATGCCAGTGTGAACCCATGTGTTTATACCAATCCAGATTAAGCCTAAGAAAAGCAGAGACTTTCAAGAGACATCTGACGGCACCTAATCAAAGGAGGGTTGGAACTGCACCTGAGTTGTAGGCACAATCTCTTATGGCCACTCCATATCCTGCCTCAGATAGCTGTGGTGGTGCCAGCCTCCATCAGCCACTCACTACACTTCTCGACACCTTTCTCTGTGATTTCACTTATGCTCCCTGTCACAGTCACAAAGCTACAGTCTTCTCTGTCTTCAAATTTGACCTTAAAAATTCTTCCCTTCAAATGAAGCTTGGCAGCCCTCTGGCACTGCCACCAGAAGACAAATGCCATGGGGTGGAAGAAAGGCAACACTCACATTGCTTAATTTTAAGCCTCCAACTTTAAGTCACCATGTTAGCAATCTGATTTCTCTATTTAATCCATGAAGAGAGAGACAGAGTCTTTCGAGGGATGATTATGAGGGCTCTGAACTGCCCCCATAGGAGCCTGACTGCAAGGTCTGTCAATGCAGCTGTGCTTATTACACTGGCACGTAAATTAGTTCCCTAAAGTTAAACCCAATGAATGTTCCCCCATTAATCCCTTGCATCCTTCATCTGTCAGTATTTACTTTTACTTCAAGGGTAAACTCCTTGGGACAGGCATCATATTTTTGTCCTGTATTTGTTTAGCATCTATCCCTATCAGGTGCTAGACGATGCCAAGAGGTAAGAAGGTGTGTGCCTGCTTCCAACCTACCTCATTCACACCTAGCCCTCACACCTACCTCATTCACACCCTCTCACCAGGCACAGGAGGACGTAAGCTGACTACCACCAGTAACTGAGTTGGTCTGTTACCCCAACTGCTCCTGAACTCTCAGCATTGTGGTGCCATAAATGATAATAAATAACAGTAAGCTAGGACAGAAGTAGGGCTCTTCTAACTGCTGGCAAAACTATGTTTTATCACTGCATTAACAAGCTTCAGCCTTCTACTGTTGTGGGACCCTTGGTCTATGAGGAGGGATTATGTGGCTGTAGCAATAAGTGTAAAGGAATACTTACAGGGGAAAAAACTATAATCTGAGATAAGAAAGGACTTTGTAGCTGCTGAGCCAGAATTGATGATGAAATGCAAAGAAGCTGCAGACACCTCAGCATAGAATCAAGAAAGCTAAAAGATATAGAGAAAGTGATAAGTGATAAGTGATAAGTGAAACTCAAATCAAAGTAGTTGAAAGACATGATGTAAGCATACATTGTATTCAAAGAAATATAAACCCACAAATTCCTAAATACGTGAAGCAGCCCCGTGATGGAAAAGAAGCGATCATGTTAATAGTGATGGAATATGCAATTACAGGTTTGGATTTCCAATTTGCAAGGCACTTAGGCCTGTGATTATTTCTATTGAAATCAATGGAAATGTTTTGTTCAAGTGCCTGGTTTCTATTAAAATATCTCATTTTCATGATATAAGGATGAAGGTGATCAGTTGAAGATGAGGTGGAGAAGGTAGATTGTTAACCAGCCTAGTTCAACAGATACTTGTTGCACAGAAAAAAATATAGATGCTTTCTTCATGAAGGCATTTGGATGGCCATTGGTATTTATTTGCCTCCATTAGTTGGAGAGTTAATGTTCAGCATCAGCACTTTGAGATTGAAATACTTTCTATCTGCAACAAGATGATTACTTGTGTAACTATGTAGTGTGTGAATGCAGATGTTAGTATAGACATAGGCTTCAGAGAAGAACACAGCACTTAAATGGGAAAATTCTACCCTGAGTGAGGAAGAACACGGTATCCATAGATGGCCTCTTAAAAATGTGCCAGCCAGGTCAGACCTCTTCAAGATGGAGGAACTTGCGCCACTTGCTATGCCTTGGAGTAAAAATAAGGTACTCCCAGCTTGCTCTGATTCAGTGCTTTTGGAAACCACAGCTTTAATCATAGCTGGATGAGAAGACTAGCGCTTACTATAGCACATGGCTGCTGGAGTCTGAGCAGAGGCCAGTGCATTGGTCAGCTGTCTTTCCTATGATCTTCCTGAGAGTCTTGAAGATTCCTCACTGTCTTGCTTGCACAAGGAGGAAAAGGTTGCCTTTATTTTATTTCACCTGCACCTGTAACAGTAAGCAGAGCCTAAGACAGGTGAAGCTGAGGCAGTTCCTAGCTACCTTGTTCAGTGTAGAAAGACAGCCACTTGAAGAAACCAACACACACTTTTGAGATAGAGGGCTAGACCTCAGCTACAATAGCATAAAATCAGATTAGCTCCACAGAAGCTGGAGTTATCACCGTCTCGCAGCAGTGATGCAGTTCTGAGTCTGGCCCATGATGCTGTAAGTACCCAAGCTAAGTTCTGTCTCTGTATCAGTGTATGAGTACCGAAAAGATTTTACAAAGCTTCAAAATAACAGAAGAGCAAAGAGTGCTCGGTAGATAAGCAGAAAAATAAGAGCTTGCCACTTAGTCTTCATTTTGAAATGACTAAGCCAGGTCATGAAGGACCAGGCTAAAACTCACACGAGTGTTAAGTATGCAATGCCCTAAGGTGTGTGTCAACAATACGTAAGTGCTTACTGACTAATCTCTTGAAAAGGAATGGAGATTGAGGGAAGCTGCGTGGCTCAGAGAGAGAAATGCAAATGCGGATCGACCCCATAATGAAAAACCTTCTTATTAAACTGTGTTTTATCTTGGAACAGTCCTTCTTTTCGGAACACATCCAAGCAGAGATAAAGGTGTCTTGCCATACTCATTAAACTGTGCATGGCTTGATGCAATCAGACTCAGATCATTTGCATATGGATCAGTTTAATCTAGTTCTTCCTGTCTCACACCTATTGTTAATCATGCCTAGACTTCCACCCCCCTTCCTAACACTCATTCCCCCTCCTCCTCCATTCCTTTGATTCAAGTAGATAAATGAATAGGTATAAGGACATCAACATCTTTCTGAGTGATCACCTGCCTTGTGTGTTCAGAATGCCCCATGTTTTGCTGATTATGTCCTGGTTGGCATCCCATATGTTCTTGATAGTCCCTGTCTTTGCTGAGTTAGGAAGACTGAGGAAGACAGAGGAAGAATATTGACTCAGGCTGTAAACCCCATCTTAAGTTTACCTCTAGCCACAAATTAAGTGAGATTTGTATTCTCAACTTATTCAGCATCGTTAGAAAATATCTCTCTGAGTAGCATGTTAAACTGAACAAAGTGACTCTTTTTCTTTCAGGGACTGAGTATTATTTCTGTATTTAGCCAGCAGTGGTGATAGCTGCTTTTATGTAACCAATCTACAGTGATAGGGTAACCTGTTTTTTGCACAAGTAGATATTTTTATCTCTTAGGGGCAATACTGTTTGGGTCTTTTAATAGCAGTGCTAGAGCTCTGTAAGGCTTTCCCTCTGAATGGCTGAGTTTGTGCTGCTTTATCAGAGAATAATTACAACCATAGGTTGAATGACTTTGCCCCAGATTTATTGTCTTGAATCCCCAACCTTAGCTTTGCTTTTTACTGTAGGGTTTTCGTTTCATTGTTCAGGATATTCTGTCCAGCAGCATCATGATTATGGCCTTGGGGAGGTAATAGGCTTTATGATTGTGTGAGGAATGTAAGAGAGCAACAGAGGGCAGTTTACACAAAATGTCTGGCGTGGTCATTTTTTCCACTCAAGGCTGATGCTGTGCAAGTCCGTGGAGGAGATGTTCATACACCTATATTAAAAACAGGACCTTTATTTTCAGTCCTTGTGTTGTATTCTGTCCATAGCTTTTATATAAAGCCAGCTTTTCACATGACC
Organism: Gavia stellata; assembly: GCF_030936135.1. Taxonomy (NCBI): domain Eukaryota; kingdom Metazoa; phylum Chordata; class Aves; order Gaviiformes; family Gaviidae; genus Gavia; species Gavia stellata. Next base: position 44,028,785 of record NC_082595.1, read on the forward strand.
AAACTAAACAGGTCATGTTTGACTTTCTTTCTGCAACTAGAATAATATGTCCTCTGAAAAATGAAGGTCAGGGTCCCAGGAGGATCTGCCTTTCAGCAGCGTAGTTTTTTCTTTGGTGTAAGGACAGTGACGTAAGGGTGGATGGATCCGGCATTCATTCAACCAACATCACACAAGGTGAGCCTGAGCTTTCCTTTGTAGCGATGGTGACCTGGGTGAATTCCCCCAGTCCAGAAGGGATTTTGTTGTAAACAGAATGTGGGTGTAAACAGTGAAGATGCTGAGGGAGGGGGTGGAGGAGAGCATCCAGATTTGATGTTCTCCAGTATAACTCCCCAGGTGGTGTGTATGTATTGTGATTAAGACTACTTTGATCACAGCAATACATCCCTGATGGTCCTCCCATTGTGTGGTGCAGGGGAAAGTAAAGGCCAGTGAGATATCAGCAAAATGGGACAGCTGTAGACAGCTAATAGAGATGAACATATACATCTCATGCACTAATATTCAAATTCATTTCTGCTGATTATATTTCAGTTTAGGATGATACATTATTTATATTAGAAGTCCTTTTATAGTATCTTGTGAGTAAGGAAGTCACAGCTCATGAGGTGGAGAAGATGTGCGCTCCTTAGCAAGGGGCAGTATCTGCTGTGTCTTCATAGCATTTAGCACATTGGGCTGAGAGTTTACTGAGCACTCTCAGACATTGCTGTAATTCCAGACAATATGAGAAACAAGACTTAATCTCTGACAGCTTTTTCCACAGGACGTGGAGAACTTCATTAACTCTGCCTGCTTTGTTGGAAACAGGAAGGAATTAAAAACTCATGCTAAAAAAGTTAACTGAACAATTTTAAACCTCTGGAGGGTAAAAAAAGGTTATATACAATTTTTTTTTCCTGGGAAGGACTAAGGACCGGGTCAGCAGGATTTTAGACAAATTTGATGCAGTTCTCCCTGTTAAAATTTTGTTCCTGAAACTACAACAGCCTGACATTTTTTCCGTAGTTTGGAGCACAAGAAAGGTTCCTTTTGCAGCACTTGGGTGTTTCAGCTGGCTGAATCCAATGATTCACTGTCAGCAAGAATGTAAAGATGACTGTGGCTCCACTAAGCCCTTTTCTGCTGCTAAGGTGGCAGTTTTAGATTCCTTGTCATGACATAAGTGAAAACAGCATTGGAAAGCATGCACTGAAAGAGGCTGATCTTATGTTTAACAACCTTCAGAACAGTATTTGCTAATTTGGAGTAACTGATTTTTCTCAATCTTCATATTCCTTTTAATTTAATTTATTTTCAGTGCACAGTTTTTTAGAGAGCAGAGGAGAGGCGAGGAGAGGAAGTGAATTTCCATCCTCTGGCACCATGTTAATGAAGCAACATCCCTACACTAGCTCCCATCCCTGGAACTAGTGGGGTGCCTGGGAGCAGTAGACTGCTGTCACTCTGCAAGACAGGCATGGGACAGAAAAGAGGCATATAATGGTGCCAGTGAACTTGACAGGTATTTGCTAAAAAGAGAGGAAGGCTAAGACTGCAGTACCTTGAGCTTGTTTCAGATTTTTATGGGAGTATATATATGCTCATGGGTGCAGACTCACTTGTGCCCCTTTCTCTTCCAGTCTGTCCCAAGCCTGCTCTCTGATACTTGGGCTTTGTTCCTCTGCTTCCCAGATAGCTGAAGCCCTCATCCAGCTCCATTAACCAGTGGCTATTTCTTCATCCCATTTGATGCCAGGACACTAGCAACAGGCACAGCAATGGGCCTGCTCTTTGTACTCAGTACCTGTGTCCAGAGTCGCATCAGCTGCTGGGACTAGGTAAACCACTGCTCTGGGGTCCCGGGATACAGCCTGCTCGCGGCAAATGGCATCTCTGGGCAATCATTGCACGGTACGAGCAAAACAAAACAGTTTTCAGAAACCTGCTGTTTAGCTAAATTGGACCACAGTTTCACAATGATGTCAAAAGAAAACGCCTCTTCCTACCCCAGTAAATTCATAGGTTTCCTTCAGAGAGTGGAGGACCTTTTGATAAACTGCAGCCTGTGTACTGCAGACACAGGCTAAAGGAGGGTGAGCAATTGGAGTTGGAGCTGGGAAAAGTGAAGCAATATTAATATCATCTCTGCATCTAACAGCTGTCATCTGCACATGAATACCAGCCATCAGCATGGAGTACTCTCAATCGCTTTTGCTTTTGTGCATGCTAAATTCATCATTCATACGTGCTGGGAGAGAAGAAGCAAGCGCAAATATTCAGCCTGCAAATGAGTAAGGATTACATAAGAAACTATTTTGTTATTCTTTCCTTTTGTTTTTTTATTTCTGCCACATGCTCTGTGTTCTTAGAGAGTTGCAGAATTCATTCTTGCTAATGAACTTCATGCTAGAACTAAAATAAAAACTGGGGGTTTTTTTGCCAGGGAAATACCTTGAGACCACAGTATCACAGTAGATTGTGATACAAAGGCTTACAGGCATGTCTCTTAAAAAACTCCATCACTTCCAACAAACTCTGCAAGCCCAGTTTCTCTTCCCATTGAAAATTTACAAGCAAATTCAAACAAACTAATTTTTTAACAGCATATGAATGCTCAAAGAAAAGTTTATTTAACTTAGTAAACTATAGTATAAAGGGATTGAATTGAAGAAGATTTCTGTCAATATGCTTTGTTATTTATCAATTAACTAAGGGAGTCTGAATCTCATTACTGAATGGGCAGCCTTTTTAATCATCGTTCACTAAATACAGATTAAATGGTTTGAAGATAATAATCATCCTTCCTACTCTTACCTTCACAGGGGTACCACTGTGTTTGCACTTAACATAAGTCAGGTATAATACCCACTATTCAAGGACTGGTATCTATTTAGCCTGTCTTAATTCTTAGGTCATCACTGCAGTACCACAGCATTTCACAGAAGTGTGGCTTAACGATAGTGCTTTCCTTTTCTCTTCTTTTTCCTTCAGTCTACAGGTGCTGGACATTGACCACTGCAGACTTTCTGGGTTTAGTATAGGAAGAGTATGTCATTAGCACTGTATTTGTCATTTGCCTCTGAGGTTTGCTCTCGTCTCAGCTATGTTAGGGAGTCGGTCCTGGAGATGGAGGGTTGTGACAAAGCAACCTGAGTTTCTCATAGCCAAGAGCCTCCCTGCTGGGCTGTGCTCTGCTGGGGCTGGGGCTGGGGCAGTGGTGAGAGCCCCACTGCACTGGGAGGAACAGGGACCAGACAGAGCAGCTGTGGGAGGGGGTGGCCTGGGCACAGGGCAGTGGGCTGCCAAGTCCATCCCGGGTTGTGAAGAATGTGTGGCTACTTCTGTGGAAATAGTAGTTCTGCCACAGCTGCTATAAGCAAATACTATCAGTTTATTTAAAAGGACATCCCAGCAAATCAACAAATTAAGAACGTAGTGAAGATCTCAGATCAAACATGAGGTCAGTACCATTAAAAGAAAAAAAACATGGGAAGGGTCTCTTTCCTCACTAAGCCCATTTCTTGAAGTAATGGGCAGAAGCATTACGTAAAGCACTTCACAAATTGATCCAGTACATAACCAGCTTGGTTCCTCTTAGAAACTGGGATTTACAAGTCCTGATCATTCTAAGAGATACGTACTGGCTCTGGTTTAGGTTCATCTTTGTGAAAAGCAGATACAGTGTTGGGTACCTTGCACTGCTTATCAGAAATACTTTGCAGAGACATCCTGTACAACATTTGTCTTTACACAGCTATATCGGATCACATACTCATAGTAAACTGTCTAATGCACAGAGGTTTTTCTTCCCCTTCCCCTTCCAACAAATAAACTCCTATATAAGAATTTTTCGCCATTACTTCTAAAGTAAATTATCCTTCTTTTTGCACTATGTCACCCTGTTTCTTTCTGCCGGACCACCAGAGTCTTTAGCTTCTCCTATACTATCATCTAAACCTTATCTGTGTTCAGTAGAAGATCTGTATCTTAGGTTGCAGCATTTACTCTGTCTTCTGGTATAATAGTTCCTATGAACTTTTTTTTTTAAGAAAAAAAATGCCCACAATGCCCCCCCAGCCTCATACCATCAAGAAAATATGTTAGCACACCTTTAGTCTTTGTGCCAAGGTCATTAATGAAAATGACTGGTCCCCAGTTCTCATTCTTCCTCCTGTGAAAAGGCATGCACTATGGCACTTAAAAAGCACAATACTCGTACAAAAAGGAAACAATTATGACATCTTTGGTGAGGGAGATCGGCCCATCCTACCTGTGAGCAGATATCGTCTTCGAAGTCAGTTAAATGAGAAGTCAGGTGTTTGCATATAAGTTCCAACTATAAAGTTTATTCCTTGTTTCTCTTGGTGTCCTGATGTGCTGAACTCCTGAAGGAAACAGGAGACTGGCCACAGCACATCAGCCATATCTTGTAAACCTCAGAGTGCCTTCTTGTGCTGGAGCTGTAAATGAATGTAATACTGCTATTCATGTGCATAATTGTGCTAGAGATAAATAAGTGAAGAACTCTGGACTACACAGGGTACATTTCACTGGCCATTGATTTCCAGTGTGTATATCTGAAATTGCAGTGAATAATTGTTGGAGTGGGAGACGGACCCAAAGTAACGATGGAATCTCAATATGAGTATAGTCGTTCTCCCCTTTATTCAAGCTTACAGAGTATATATAGACAGATGCCAAGAACACGCGTCCGCAACAGTTGTATAATTGGCTTACAGCCTCTGTTCACGTGCCAGGGCGGCGAGTGTGATTGGTACAGTGCTCTTGTGCACGCACAAGAGCACTTCTCCTCTTCGTGGATGTAGCTCCTTCTTCTTGTTTACCATTCCACTGTCTCTTATCACAACAGGCTTTCAAGGACAGTTAACGGTTTCCTCTGAGCCTTCCCCCTCATCAGAGACTGGGTTGCTCATGGGAATCAGATCGTGTCCCTTGTTACTAAGCCATTCCTCCACAAATAATGAACAGTTTGTCCTACTGCTGTCCACACTTTCTTCTCAAACTCTTTGAAGAGTAGGCTTCTGTTTGAAAGTCATAGACAGAGCCTTATGCCCTTGTGCAGCTTGAAATTTCTGCCTGCAAACTGATATTTTGCAGATTACATCTGTAACTGCACTATCCTGTAGGCACATAATGTAAGAGGAAAAGAAATTTTTTGTAGAAACAAGATTAATAATACACACCTGCCCTCCACCAACTTCAATATACAAAGACAGTCATTAACAAATTGGTTTGGAATCTGAAGGAATTATTTCCAATAATGAGTGTCAAGAAGAGGTTCTGTTTAACACAGACAGTAAATACCACGCAGCACGTTATGAGTTTATTCCAGCCATGGAAGCACTATCTCATCGCTGCTCTGTCACCAGGAACACCTACAATCTCTCCATTCCATGCAGTACATAACACATGGTATATTTAAAGAACATCCTGGCTTCACTATATACCAGAGTCTGATTTTTTTTTTTCCTAATCCACAGCCTTTCTTCTACAAACTCAGAAATAAGTTGCATATAAAATCAGGGGCTAGCTGCATGGCTGGGCTGGAGTTTTTGTTTAGAAGGTGTAAATAGCTCCCAATTTTTTTCTGAAAAGCTGTCTCCTATTGACTTCTGTGTGCACTTTTCTGCAATTCTATAGCTAGAACAAGCTAAGCAATGTGAGACAAGGTCAACGGTTGGAGGAACAGCCTTTAAGGTAAACTTGCCTAGTAGAGAAAGGAGTACTAGTAATTCTAAATGTGATAGACCTTTTCTGACTTTGTACAGATAGAGCAAGTGAGTCAGGGCAGTGTGAAAAGTCAATGTACTACTAGAGGACCCAATAGTTAACATATTTGGAAAACAAAGGGGGTTTTGGCCACTTATGGTAATAAAAAAGCCCTGGGTATGTAAAGGGGGCAGTGATGATTTAATGAGAGCAATCATATTCTTCCTGCCCCATGATCCTAGCAGTGCTACACAGCTCACCACCATTCATGAGTCACTACCTCCATTCTAGTGCATTTGCTTTTCCAGTAAAACTCTCTCCCAGGTCTATCCCAAAACTGCTGTGTAGCAATGCAGAGTACTATTAGAACAGTTGCCACATTATACCACGTCTGCAGCCATGCCTCGGCAATGGATAACATGGTCTATGCATGTTCCCTTCAGTCTGTCAGTACTCAAATATCATTTGTACTGGTATGGGGTGAAAAGCACTAATAAAATGTGAGATGTTGTGAGAAATGCATTAGCCCTTTCATGTTAACAGTCTAATACAATATGTATTTTAAATTATAAAACTATTCCATCATATATATACAGTCTCTCTTTCTCTCTACTTTGGCTGCTGCTGCAATTCAATTTAGTCTAATTCATTAAAATCTGAAATCATATTCTTGTTTACTGCCTTATTCTCCTCCACCTCACCCCCCTCCCCATTCTTGTTCTAAGCTGCTTGAAAACATTCAGTTACCCAGCCCTGGAGGTGAAACTACTCAGAGAACTTCAAGGTTATGAAATGCAAAAGCTTGGCTTTTATTTGTTTCACAGTCAGAGAAAGCAGTGCACAGGATGAAAACCTCCATTGTGCAGCTCTGCTAAAACATAAAGGAAGCTTTAATTGAGTTTAAAAAGCAAGTGTGTTTTTACATAATTAGGAAAAACAAAAAACCCTACAACAATGTTGAACAAATAGTGGTGTTGTTTATAACAATTTAGTTGAAAAGTTAAAAAAAGAAAAAAAGGCGAAGAAAGCAACCAAAGGCCAAAGCAGATGAACAACATTCAGGGTGCTACTGCTATGTTTGATAGAAAAGCAAAACCGTTGGTGAGAATTAAGTACTCACTGCAGAGAGGGAGAAACATTTGAAGTTATCAAAGAGAGAAGTCTTGATGTCAAAAAGAAAGAGGAATCTTGGTTTGAAGGACGGTTAAAGCTTTTACTTTGGAATGATCTGAATTTTGAAAAGTCACCCAAAAGAGGTAGAGAACAAACCAGGGAGTTCAAGAGCTAATAGCTGTAAAAAAATGAATAATTGGTGGGATCTGAGCAATAGATAGGAATGTTTTAGGGAGCTGAACTTAGAGATCTGAGGTGCTTTGTCTTGAGTTGCTGGTTAAGCCATTAGGACTCCCACTTTTCTTTAGAAGCCTAGTAGCAGTTTGCTCAGACATTGCAAAAGAAATTAAAATAAAAACTCCACTTTTCTCTTTGCCTGGGTGGTGCTTGAAAAACAATACATATTTATGTGTGTAGAGTTGTCAACATGTTACACAGCACTTGTAAGCACTATCCATATTCAGTGATATGGTTGCACAATTATAAAGCACAAGTGCTTGCATCTCTCATGAGGATGTACAATAGGAAGCTGTTTGAAATACTGCCACAGCTATTGCACCCAAGTGCATTTTTACCCAGCCCTCTTTGTCAGCAGTTTGTCCTTGTGCTCTAATAGTGACAACAATTAGATGCACTGAGGTGTGCCAGAAATTATACCCTATTAAACCACAGACAAACTGGACATGGAGTCAGAGCCTATTGGGCCCGATCCCCACAGTGCACCTCTTGCAAAGTGACCTTGGCTTCTGTTGGGAGGGCTGGAAAAACATTAAGCAGTTTCAACGCCCATGGGAAATCATGTTGCAAACTTATTACTGGTAACTGCCACCTTACGCCCCAACTTCCCTGAGTGCTGCTCCTGTGGGTCCCCAGGCGTGGGTTGCCTTTGCTTTTGCTGCGCAAGCTGCTGGCAGCACAAAGTGCTCCCTGGGAGCACAGCCCACCTCGGGAGGTGGCTGCTGGGGACCCGTTCAGGGCAGATGTGCCAGCTGCTGCGCTCAGACCTGGGTGCAGACCCTGAACTGCTCCAGAGCACCAGGTTTGGATCAAGGCATAATAAAAATCAAAGCATAAACCACTGCGACAGTGAAACTTATGACAGGCATGATATAAAATGGCTGCCAGCAATCACAGACTGGAGTCAGGATACATTAAAATATTTGTAGTAGCCCCAGAAAAAAGCAAACTGACTTTCAGAGGATGGAAGGGGGCTGTGTATTTGCGTTTTTGCGTTTTGTGGTATATGCATGTGTTCATTTTTAGTGAAATCATGTACTTCCATCACTTCCTTGACGGCTTGATTTTGGGAGGATTTCCTGATAATTTGTGCCAAATGAAACTTCCTTTAGTTCTTTCCCTGCTGTATCTTCTGATAACTTGCCCTGTTTTCTAGCTCCAGTCATGGCTGATGAAACTAGATTAAGCTTCCAAAATTACACTGCAGTGAATCAAAGCTAGAGAAAATAGCAAGGAAGAATTAAATATTGTCCCTGTGCTGTGCTTCAGCCAAGCTGAATCCAAATCACTGCAGAAGCAGAGCTCTCAAAAAGCCGTTCTTAAAGGTGAGCGGGGGAAATGCCATCTTCCCAACACGTAGTGGTTTTGGTCAGAATGGAAAGTAGAAGTCTATTTTGAGACAGTCTGTTTTCCTCATATTCCCAACTAGATGGAAGAGGGAAGCTTTGCAAAGCACATGAAAGTCTCTTGCACGACTGCCAGCGCAGAAATGCTTGGGAGAGGAACCATACTTGAGCCACTCTATGGGAAATATAGGAAAATGCCACGGAGGTGAAGAAAAGAGCTCAGACTTCACCTAGTAAATTCTAACCAGATTTGGGTTGTGTTTATGTCTAGCAAGGACATTAGGTTCCTTGGATTAAACCGCTGGGTTGGTTGCTGATTCAGAAAACACTGACATCACTAAACACCTCCATCCACATGGTCCTACACAGTGTCTTGTGGAGACATGCTAGCGAGCTCTAGGTGAACTAATTCAATCACCAGAAGCAATATTCCCACCTCAGGACAGCTCTCCCCCTCAGAGCAGCTAGCCTTCCTGGCAAACAAGGTTTTTCCCCTCTGCTGTTTGGTGCAGGGCTCAGAGGATGCCCAAGACATCCCTTTATCATTGCCTCGTCGGGCTGCAACACAATCCAAAACTTCCTGTATGGACTGCTGTGAGGAAATAACTTTTTCTGTCCATGCCCTTACCCAAGAAGCTTCTAGGCACACATAGGAGTGATGGGAAGCTGTACTTCCCCTGGAAAGCCATGGCATAATTTTGCCTGCAGGTTCCTGCTTGCACTGTCCTGGTACCAGCCCGGCCTGGTGTGACCACCAAACGGTTGTATACAGACAACCTAGAGCTTAAGGTTTCTGAACTGGTATGAACACCCATTGTCAGTGCTATTTTTGGATTCTCTCCATGTGGCTATTATTGGCTTAAGGATTTAGACTAAGCATTTTAAAATACCTCAGCAAACCAGTAGAGAGAGGTTAACACAGAAATCAATTGCTGAAGGGGATGTGAAGTCTTTACTTCTGGTGGTTCTTAAGAACAGGCTGCACAAATGTCTTTCAAGGGTAGTTTAGGTGTAGTTAGCCCAGTCTAGATGACCTCTTGAGACACCACAGCTTTAACTGTGGTGCAAAGCTCACAGTGTTTGTACACATGCCAACATAGCTCACTAGTCATAGTGTCGGTGAACACATTTCTTTGGAAGAACTGTAGCTCACTTGGGCTAAGCCAACACACGCAGTCTGGGGCCTAAGCAGCAATGAGCTGGTTACATCTGTCAGTCTGAAAACTCATCACACCTACATGGAGAGGCTGCGAGGTGTTCTCGTCTGCTTCCGACAAGCCACCTCCCCTCAGGGCACTATGGTGGGCACAAGGAAATGGCAGAGTCATGGGCTCTGAGAGGATTATCCCACCTTCCCTCCAGCTCCCTGGAGAGCTTTGGCTGAGCAGAAGAGTCCTGCCACATATTCTGAAAGGTTTAAAAATGGACTTTCTCCCTCTGATGAAAGTTAACTGCTGTGCAGTGGTACCGCATGAGGGATGTCTGGGGTGGGTCTGCTTATCTGGGCTGTCTTTGGTGTGCAGTTAAGTTTAGAGTCAGGATGATGTCCAGCAACTATCTGAAGCCTTAAACTCCATTTTCTCTAAATTTTACACTCCTATCAGGAAATAAATCCCTCTTTGATTGGGGGTAGAATTGAAAAGCTGGGAGGTCACTGTCTTCATTGCTGTGCCTGCAGATACAAATTCACTCAGTTACTGCGTAACTGTGAGTGACATAGAGGGCATCACAGGCCAAAGCCCAGTTCAAAAGTGAGAGAATCACGTAACTCATGGTAAGAGTGACAATAGGCATGATCTTGCTGGTGATACGCTCAGAGAAGATAAAGGGGACAGAGGTTCAGTGGCAAGTACTTACTTTATCTTGGCCGCAATACTGATAAGGCCTTCCTATAGCTCCTTCCCTATGTAACTGCATCATTCACTTAATACTGACTACCATTTTCCTAACACCACTCTGTTTCTACTCTTTGTAATGAAAGAAAACCTTTTTGCTTTCATTGTGTTATGTCCAACAGAGTTAACAAGCCCCTTAGACTGTGGCAAATCCTCTTTATGTTTTGTGGGGCATCTAGTACAGCTTTTGGCAGTGATAAAAACAGCAATACTTCTCCATATAGACAAGCCTTTCCTGCCGCCTGTACTCTCGGAGCGCATTGTCTGACACAGTGTCCTGGTGAGCTTTCAGTGAAAGCACAGTCACGTCACACAGCCAAGCCCACAGTGTCCAGGTTTGGCTCACTAACAACCAGCTGTTTCCAAACAGTTTCTGTTCGTCCAGAGCCAGACTGGACTTTATAACAGTACTCTTGGTAAGAGCAAGTAAAAAATGCTTAGAATAACATTTTGTATGTATCCTACCTACTCCAGATTAACTACCAGGGAAGAGGATCCTTGGAAATATTTAATTACAGTTTCCTACTGTACCATGACAGAAGCTACAGATGTTTTATGTCTATTTGCTGTTTCATTGAGTGGATTTGATATATTTCAAGAAAAGAGCAGATAACAAAGTCTTGATTTGGATTTGAGCTTTCCCACATTTCCAGATTATTCACAATTGGGATTCTGGTCCATACTTAGCTCAAGACTCTTCAACTATGAAATGTACTTAGATCAGTTGGGTACCTTAGCAATTGTTAATCACTAATTTCTTCTTTTCCAGTCCATTCCACTTTTATCAACGTACTGAGTCAATTCCTACTCCAGTCCACTAACTTCGCAAGAGAAATAACACTCATGAACAAGCTCATAGCTTGTTCCAAAGTTGGGAGCAAAGTGGGACAATAGGGTAACACTGTACTTGCACGGGATGGATGGCAGGAGACCAGCCAGCTGTGAAGAGGTAAATTTAGACAGGAACAGTTCTTTGCAGTCACATTAGGAAATTAAACTACACTTGTTTTAAAGGACTTTTAAAAGAAATCAAGAGAAACGTACAGTAGTAAGCAAGGAAGATGAGGAAAGGAGAGAGTTTCAGGACTGAAGGCAGGTGAAGAGGCCAAGGAAAATGAAGAAAAGTTGTGTCATTGGTGACCATTTACATACACACCCCTTTCCATATGAAAGCACATCCTGGCGGATCACAGCACTTCAGAAGCTTAAAATGCCAAGAAGTTTTTAAGACTTCCCATAACCTAGCTTCCAGTGGATCCGAAACTAGTGTTGCTCATGCCAATGCACTACAATGCGATTTAGCGGTATGAAACACTATTACAAGTGAAAGCAGCAGTTGGTGAAGTGTAACAGCTGCTCAGATTTTCTGCTTGAAGATTCATGATTAACTCTTCTTCATTAAAGTTTGATGAAGTTAGATATTTTTATTACTGTATTTCTCGCATCTTTTCAAATTCAGTAAGTCTGGTGGAAAATATGTGAGTTTGAAGAGTGCAATATGTCTCCACAAAATTAGAATCTGTTTCTCCTACAGGTTTTCTCTCCTTCAAATTTGTGCTATGTTCTGCCTCATCAAAAGAATGGGACAATGATCATTATCCAGTTCCTTCTTGTCAGACTATGTCAATGTTGGATGTCAATTCAGAGTTTTGTGGCAAGAAACTCATGTAAAATCCCTTAAAATCTTTTTCTCTGATTCAGACTCAAAACTAAAAAAGAATCAACTTGTAGGAAGAGAGGAAATGAAGAGCACTCTTCATGCCTGTCCCTCAGCACATAAATGAGTTTTGCATCTTTGGAGGAACATTAGCAGGTGATTGGGGTTTTTTATGCTATCTGTTTGCTTATTTGAATATTAGTGTTGTTGGATATTAGTCTTAATATGTTTTATGTTTTCTTGTAGTGACTTGGTCTTGAAGTTAGCTCAGAGTCTCATATGCAAGGAGGACCTCAGAAAATTTCCCACTCAAATATGCTGTATTGATGAATATACTACAAACATCCTAATGTGTGGACCTTAATCAGGCAGAAATTCTGAATCTCTAAATTTCTCCTCGTTCCTGATAAAATGAAATAGCTTTTCTCCTCAGCTAGCCTCTCAGCACTTCTTACTCCCACTACTTTAAAGCTTTTATTGTCATTCTTGTCTCTCCAACATGATATACTTACTTACCCCAGCTTGGTAGCATTTCTATCGCATTGAGAAAAGTCTGACAGCATCTTTGGCTTTCTTAATTGAGCCTAAGAAACACAGCATGCCAGGTACTTCTCAGAGCAGAGGATTTTCACTGCTTCCAGAATTGGACCACACCAATCTCAGCAGCCTCAAATAGCATCTGCAATTGGTATGTAAAAATCTATCATGGAAAGCAGCATGCTGGGGTAACTTGTGTCTCCACATGCCATATGTTTAAGTGAAAGAGTGTGACAATCACAGCAGCACAACTGTCCAGAAGTCATAAGCAGTTAACATAATGCAGCATGATTGTTGGCAGGCCTGCTAGTCTGGGTCATGCAGCCAAAGCTGAATTTATAAAACACGGTAAATGGGATGGTAAGAGAGGAAAGGCAATTGGCGTTTGAAACTGTGCACCAGCCTGATAGGAACTCTGCAACTGCCTCCCAGTTTTGCATTTCGATTTCTTTCTGCCTGGCTGGCCTAGACAAGGACTCATCTACCTCCCCTTCCACGGGAGCATAGCTCTTGAAGAATGAGTCAGGTTTAGATGGGGGCACTCCAAATTTTTACTCAGGAGAAGTGCCCACATCTGGGGGACATCTAGGATGTTATAGTTAGACTTCCATGCTCATATCTTTCACAGAAGAGATAAAAAAGGATTTACAGAAAAGGTGGAGCCCCTTTCCAGTAAGGAGTACTGGCCCACATTTTCACGCGGTGGCACATGGTGGCACAGTCGTGTAGCTGCACAGCCCACCATCCAGTCCACGCTGAGTTGCCGCTGCAGAAGATAGGGTTTATCTTCCTATCCTGGGCAAAAAGTGCGTTTGATGGGACTCTGATCTCTGACAAAGAAAGGAACGGATTGGGTGTTCTATGCAGGGAGGATGGAGGTGTTTGTGCTCAGGCAGCAATTATACCCCAAAATCCAGAGGCTGACGGTTGCTGCTCCAGGGCAGCCGACTCTGCTTCCTGCAGCTGGCTGCTTAATACTGCAAAGGTGATGAAACCTGAAGGGAGCCACTGAACAGGTGGTAATTATGACTGACACAATGACGGCTTGTGCAGACATGTAACCATGGAACAAAACACCGCAGTTAGCTAACAAGAGATCAGTATAAGGCTTTTCACTGGCACCGTGTCTCCTGTCTGACACTTCTGAAATTGGAGGAAAAAAAGCATTGTGAGCTTCAGCATTCAGAGACATAATAGGCCAGACGAGCTGAGGGTGGAACGCCAACATCTGTCCCTCTCAGGATGATTATAGCAGGTTCTGTTTCCATGTTGATTTCTGCAAAACTGCTTTTCTTACTTGCAGTTTTTTCCTTCATAAATGTATCTTCTGGGTTGTCTCCTGTGATACAGTTGACTACACTACACCTCCATCTCTTTGAAGCACACAGTTTTCTGAACTATAGGGAGGCATGTGTGTACCCAAACCCACATTATCAAATTATTCTCTTTCCCTTCCTTTATCTAGGGGGACAGAGAGGTTTTCTTGAGTAATCATACAGAGGGCTGAGGAAAGGACACTGGGACATCCTGTTCAATCATCACGTCTTTGGAATTTCTTCAAGTGTTAATGGACAAAAAAAAATCCTTCTCCTGCCTGGTGAAAATATCTGAGATAAACCAGAAATCTCCTAGGTTTCTATAATAATAGTAGTAGCTAGGAAACAGGAGATTAAGGACTCAAATTCATCACTAACTGCATAAGCACTGATCTATAGTCCTTCTTTCTTCCCCCCTTTTTGAAGTGGAACATGGAACTGCCCTGGCAGAAGACCTGTTTTTAATCATGTATGAAACTGGTGACCAAAATTCACAACTGAGGTGGGAATTAGGCAGAGTAGGAACCTGTACCAGATGAGAACCCTAACAGCACACGTGCTGAGGAGGGCAGGAGGAATTATTTCTGTCATCCCAGTGTGGAAAAGAGACAAAAAAAATTATGTTGTTGGAAATCTTATGCAGTGGAAGTTTTATCAGAAGCAGTATGATTCCACAAAAGATGTCCACCTCAATCCATCTATACATTTTAATGAAAAACACTTTTGCCAGAAATTTTCCAATCGTTTGCTGATCCTGCCAACAGTGCATTTGCTTTCCATGGAAACTCCATGGAGTACTCTTCCCCAGTGTACTCTTCTGGAATTACCCACTTTATACACCTTTTACACCTCCTTTTCATCTTTGGACTTTTTCCCATATAGAAAAATGGAAAGTCTTTGCTTCACCCAATAGCCATGCCATTCTTCAGAAAGAACCTGCTAATCCCCAAACCCACCAGTCAGAATTTATTGAGTAAAATCTGTAAATCTTGAACACTGTATTAAACATAGCAGGCATATAAAAATCATCCATTTTACTCATGGCCATTGCAGAATGATCTGGTATTTTATCTCTTTCTGTGCCACTCATGAAATTTTTCTATGGTTGTCTAAACAACTAACTCTACAGCTCAATGACCATACCTTTTAATCTGTCCATGAAGGACCTGTGATGCAAAGTTAGCATAATGTAACTTACACAAAAGTGAATGGAAAATACTTCATTTTTATGCAACTACCGATTATTGTTAAACGGCCAGTGCTTTTGTCTATGTGATTTCATTCAGAAGTCATACATATGTTCCAGGTTTGGGACTAATAACTATAGGGATATACTGTTTAAAGAAAAACTATAATCCAATTTATATTTTTTCAATTATTTCACTGTGTTGAAACAATGTGATTTATCCACCTTTGGTTCTGAAGCCAGACAGTGGCCTGTGGAAAGCAGTTGCTGTATAAATAAACATATAGAATTGTGTTTGTGGCCCTCTGTGGCACATACCAGCATTGGTTACTAGTCATTTATTTCTCCTGCTGTGCAAAACATTGAACACTGAGAATTAACTAAAAGCAGGTTTTCCTTTTCTGGATTTTAATAGAGAAAATAACAGTGAGCGTGCCTTTAGGGCAGCTTTCTAAATTCTGCTTTGGATTCAGTTCCTACCTAGATCTTGTTTGAATGTAATAGGCTGTCACTCCATCTAGTCCAGCATCCTGTCTTGGGCAGTGGCCAGTGCTTTCAAGAGCTTTGCATGCCTGCAGGAGAAAGGGGTGGTAGGAAATTAGCAAGGTGTATGATCAGGAAGAGGAAGGGACACACAGCTGAAGTTATTTCCTTTTACTCACATCTCTCCTTACATCACCCGGAGCAAGCAATATAATAGCAGGTGCATGTAATGTAAAGTCATGGCACACGGATCGCTGGATATGCAATGCCGTGAGGGCCATGTTGGAGTATGTCTGCATAATATTATCAGAAACATGGAGTGAGCCTGCACTTCTGAAAAGGCAGCAAAATCTGCTGTTCTAGGTTGTGCTCCAAGGTAAAAAAGACTGTTCTTATGAGGAACAAGGAACTGTGATATAGGAGCTTTAGCTCTTGTTCAGAGAAGCTAGGTCTGCTGCCTACTTCCTAACAACCATTGCTGAAATGGCTGGAGCATCAATAGTCACTGTGATGCCACAGGACAAATAAGCAGAGACTTGTGACTTGTAGACTAATTGGGATGTGAAGGGACCTCTAGAGGTCTGTGGCCCCGTCTTCTGCTTAAAGCAGGGCCAGCTTCAAAGGACGGAGATAATATTAAAGATTAGGCAATCAGTTGCGTCCTGTCTTATCTAATGAACACAGTATCAGAAATCAACCTCATCATGCTTGGGGAGAGCTAAGAGGGTCAACACAGAGCACCTTGAGGACCACAGGTCCACAGTGATAGAAGTTACACAGGTTGATAGACATCACAGGTTGGACATAGATGCAAGAAACAATTTCATGATCTTGAATGTCACTCACAGTGACATTACATCTCCAAATGGGAAGGACAGGAAACACAGCTGTCACAGGAGTTGAACAGAAGACATTATGTGCACTGCACCATTAATAACAAAGATGGATTTTCTTTTTCTTTTTTTTAATTTCTGTACATGTTGGATGGATTTTGATGACATTATCAAATTCTTCATTATAATCATGGGGGCTTGAATTTCTCTGTCCCTCTTTTTTAATAAATATAAAATGATACTGTTACATAATCCTAAAATTCCAGAGTAGGGGGGTTTAGATGTATAAACTGCATATATAATGAGCTCACAAATTAATCACCAGAAGTTAGTGACATCTGAAAATGGGCAGGGAATCCTAACAGGCCCCTGAGAGGGTGTCTAAGGAGATACTTTGGCAGAAAACTGTGCTGGCTTTCTATAAAAAGAGTGCAGTGTAGTTAATTTTAACCACATATTATGCCTAATTAACTCATTATGCAAATATGTACATAATAAGCTACTGTCATCCAAGGGCCCAAAAATCCAACAACCATGTTCTGAAAGGTCACATCCTAAACCTTTAATACAGAGAGTGAGAGAAAGGAAAAAAGAGTCAGGAGAATGAAAAAAGCTCAAATAAATGGCTTTACTGCTGGAAAGAACAACAGCAGGAGCTTTTCAAAACATAACCACTTACCTTTTTAAAGAAAATAAATATGTAGTCTGTTCTGACTCTTCAGCTGTGCTTGTTCTGTCTCTTTTTCCCACGCCTACTCATCTCCTTTCATTTCTCTCCTCTAGTCCTCTCTTTCAATGTTTTCAGCATGCTTTTTTGTTCCCCTTTCTCTCTGGGCCAGCTGAAGCCCTGAAGACCTTGAAAGAAGGATGACAGAGCTGTAGACCAAAGAGGGATCAGAGAGTTGCAGAAGGCAGAGGTGGGCTGCCAGCACATGGGGGTAGAATCAGGATGGAAGTGGGGAGGGCTTGTTTGGAGTTTCTACCTGGCAATAACTTGTTAAAAAGCAAGGGCTTACTGGAAAAAATAAAAATAAAGCATTCTGACTTTCACTGCATTCATCCTAGCAAGAAAAGTACTAGAGCATTGAAAGAGTTGATTACAATAATGCCAGATAATCAGTCCAGGGAATACACTGGAAAATCATATCCAACAAACACAGGTTATTTTCCTAAATGTGCATGCAAGCACATCTCCCACTCACCCTTAACAATGAGACTCTCACCTTTTTTTACAAATGTAGGCCACTGTGACCCATGCTTCATTTCCTTGGGGGTAGACTACCAGCTAGCAACATCCAACCCTTTCTGCTTCTCTTTTCTTCCTCTTGCTTTGAGGAACGAGAACCAGTGTAGTCAGCCTAGATGGGTCACATCCAGATATTCTTGAGTGGGCATATAACCCTGCCACCAGCCTCCTTTTGCTGCCACCAGCCTCGGTGAGCAGCCCTTCAAGTCCTTTACCCCATGGCCCCCACCCAGCTTTGGCACTGTTCAGTAAGAGTGTTTTCTGTGCAATATATCCAGCTACCTTACACATTTTGCCCCAAAACTCTCAAGCCTATAATATATGTTGAGTATCCTACTTACTCTGCAGTCTTACCAGAATAATGGCAATAATGTTTTATCTGTCCAATGAAGCTTGTCTGGCATCATATACCATCCAAACAAGATTTTGAATTGTATTTCCACTGGAGATGATACGATCACACTTTTGACCTACTTACAGATACAGGCCCAAGTCTTATCTGCCAGATCCGTCTGCGATTCCCGCTCCTGTTTCTCTGTACATTTATGTTCATGTGCTCCCTCTGCATTCCTCAGAGCGCAATAAATCCCACCTGCCAACCCCTTCGTCACCTCTGCCTCAAAAAGGATTGCTTCAAGGTCAAGCAGTTCCCTTGTAACGTACAGTTTAACCTGATCTGTGGAGGCAAAGCTTTGAAATTTTTAAAATAAGGCTAAGGTAAAGTAAAGCTTGCAAATGTAACTTTGACGGTAAGCTGGAGTATTTCCCTCTCCAAAGAGTTCGAGCAGAGGGCACTGTGCCATCTGAAGCCATAAGAGCTGGAACTATGTTATTTATTACTCTACACATAAGATATGCCTCAAGTAGAAAAGAAAACAAATGCTGACAACAGAAAGCGATCAAACCACCATCCACGTAAATCAGCAGGAGAGAGGCGGAGGGACAAATCCTCTCCCAGTCAGTCTGCAAATTCACACCAGTGAATACCGGCATTAGTCCAGGCAGTTTTAGAAACCTTCACTAAAGAAACTAAAAGGACAAATGTAGGGTGGAAGCCTTAAAAGTATCAAGAGGTGACAAACAATTGCAGGGTATAAAAATGTTCTATAACATTTTGCCAGTTTTCACACGGATTTGGCTGCCACGTAAGTGCTGCTCTACTGGTGAGATGTTGGTTATACTTTTGAGACAGCAGCAATGAAAAGCCCAGGTAAAATATTAATATAAGGATTTAAGATGTGGAAGTAAAGCACAAATGCAAACACATAGGTGTCCAAGGCACATTGGTCTCTTGTACCTTCATTGCTAAGACTGGATGCTTTATGCTTAAAATAACAGTGTGGTAAACGTGCTGAAGCAATGTAGCCCCTATCTTGAAGAGGTACTTATGTGTAATGCTATGGCATAGGTCAGTAAGATTTCAACAGTACTGCAGATATAAGAAATAGCGTATTATTAAAATTGTTACAAAACCCAAATATTCAAACACCTTTGGCCAGACCCCCTAAAGTCATGGGAATCGCTTAAATATCATGTCTTTATTAAAAAAAAAAAAAAAAAGTATTCTACTTACACTCCTTTTGAAACCTAAGAGAATCTCATCTTCTCTACAATGAAAACTTTTTTGTTCAATAAATGCTGCAATTTTCATGTACTCACCTGACTCCAGGAGTCAAACTTTAAAAAACAAATAAATTTCCAAAGATCATGAGAAAGGGCATAAGAACACATCAGGACTAAGTTGAAAAGACCTCTTGAAAAGGCTGAGATTCCAGCAAGTTCTACTTAGCATTAGCTAAACGGATTAAAAACTGTCAGTCAACTACTGATCTAGGAACAGATGCCCATACTGTATATATATTTTTTTTTTATTTTAATGAATAGTTCCAATGATAAATAACAGATTTCCCTATTTATAGAAAACTGGTGTTACAAGAATATCAGATTGTGCTATTACACCCCCACATGCATACCAGTTTTCTATATGGAAATTTGATAATTACAAGAATTGTTGCTTTTAGAGATTTGGAAACAACAAAAAGAAATGGATTTTTGTTGTTGCTAAAAAGCAAAAAAGCTACCTAACTATTTGATTATTTTTTTAAATTAATCTGGAACATGAGGATATTTGTTTAACCAGAGGCAGAATTTAAAAGCTTAGGAGAGACCATGAGAGGAAAAAAAAAAAGAAGAAAAAACAAAACACAGGCAAAGACTGCACTACACTCTTTTTTCTTTGGTGCTTTTAATTTCTACCTTCCAAACAAAAAAAGCATTGGAAAGTTTGCAGAAGTAAAAAAGAGACAAATCAAATACCCTTGTAATTTTCAAATTTTCACGTTTGCTAGCCTTCCTCACACATTTCACAAAATGTGTCATGGTATTTACCAATATGATAAAAAAGCACCTGAAAAGTAACATCGCACTGTGTTAGGAAAACTGCCCAAAAGAGCTAGTATCGAAATATCATGTAAAATTCATGTGCTAAGAAAAATTCCATTCAGACTGAGTCACAGAGCCTCATGCTGTATTTGTAAAATTCTCAAACATGATATGAGAGCATTATTGCCTTCAGGCTTGTTATTTCATCCCCTGGACACACACAGAAGCATATCATCCTTTCATAGGATTGATCAGCAAATATCCTCCAGAGCAGTTAGATAAGAAGGCATTCCCTTCTGCTAGCTGTAGGTTTTTGCTGTGTTGCATTTATTACTGTGGTGTGAAAATCTCCCACTGAGTGCAATACCTTTAAACACTTCTCTGGGTTTTTTTGTTGTTGTGAGGCACTTTGCCAAGTGGTGTGTTGTGTTATTTACCTTGGAAAAGAATTGTTGCAGCATAATTTATTTTGGTCTGGGCAGAAATTAGCTATGGAAGAAGTTCTGAGACCTGCTTTCTCATTACCAGCAGGTCTTCCATCTGCTTAATTAGAAGTGCAAATATTTGGAAATCTGAAATCCTGCAGCAACGTCTCAGATAGATAGCTTTTCTTTGTTGCAAGATCTGAAAAGTGATCACTGATAATTGTTGATTGTGCTCTGTGTGACTGTAATTACATGGCATTGATCTGATGTTCAGACACCACAGTGATGAGCTTAATATAAGAACCTAAATAGACTAGATACAATTAGGCCAATAATCACCGAGAAGAGCTAGTTTAAAAGGGCAGAGGGAAATCACAAACAAATGTGAATGACTGAAAGGAAAAAAAAAACAAAACAAAAAACTGCTGAATATTTTATCCAGCAAAGTCTATTCACTCATTTAAGCTGCTGATCAAATACCAAACACTCACCTCTTTTTGTGATCAAAAAAAAGACTATTTAATTCCTTGCCTGCCTGGAAAAATAAAGAGACTGCAGCAAACCTGCTCTGAACTAAGCAGGTAAAGCATCAGGCTCTCCGCAGACGTGGGCAGCTGGCCAGGTACCTCAAGGATTGTCCCTAAATACCAAGGGACGATCTGATCAACCGGGTAGGGAGGTAAGAAAGCAGGAGACAAATGTGAGAAGGGAGAATTCATTTCCACAAGAATGTCTGCTTGGCACTGGATAAAGTACTTTCACATTAGCATTTAGCACACCAGCCACGCAGCTGTAAAAGGGTAGAAACCTGAGAGGGAGATGAGATAAAAGGGGAATATTGCTTCTTGAGTGGGCTGTGAACTTTCTTGCTCTAATTGATCTCTTACCATCCTACGCAAAGGAAAGCAACTGGCACGCTCTGCAGACGGATCGTTAATCGTGCGTACACAGGAAAACCCTTCTACCCCTCCCTGCAACTGCTGAAAATTGGGTTCACCCTCAGGCCAGCATGGGCACAACTGCTCTTGTTTTTAGGGGAAGGGGACATGAGCGCTGATGGCGTGGTGACAAAATAGCCACCTGGCACGTGGGCTAGCCACATGGCTAATGCCTCCGCTACAGCATCTTCTCCTCATATTGTACCATAAGGGAAGGAACAACTTTAGTTCAATTGACAAGGAGGAGAAACTTTCTATTCAAATGCTTTCTCTAGGATCATCAGACCAGCATGTTCAGTAACTCCTACATCCAACTCAAACCAGTATCTGGTCCCCAAGGGTCTCAGAAACCTCCCCAAACTATTATTCATGGTAAGGGTAAAGGGTCGATGAAGGAGAGAAGAGTGACCAGGGATGGTGTGGCTGTGGCTGCAAAGGCTGAAGGGCTTCGGGAAGGCACAGGCTGGGGAAAGCGAGGTTACACTTCTGTCAGAGCAGATAAAATGGCTGGAAAAATAAACAATCTTTCAGGCAGGAGGCTTTTTGGGTCATTCTCATGAAAGGTTAAAAGAGCATTTTTCCCCCTGGGTTGGCAGAACATTAAGAGACAACATGGTCAGGAATTTGGACTTGCTGCCAAAAATGCTGATTTAGCTCCTTTCTGGGAAACTGCCCCACTGGAGGAAGACCCAAACCTTCATGGAGCTCTGTGGAGGCAGATGGGGACCAGGGGAGGCAGCATCCCTCCAGCCAGCTCACCAGCGTGTGCTCTGTGGAGCTTTTTTGTCAAATCAAAAGCATACCAACTTTCTACAATTTAAAGTCACAAACAACTTAAAAGAATTGTTCAGTAAATAATTTCACATAACAAGTGAATTTGAGAAAACAGCAATCTGTTTTAGAATAATTTGTGAAGAGATAAGAGGAAAAATTTGTTGAATAAATTATCCATTATAAATTATTCTCCCACCTGCACTTCCAACCATCCTGCTTCAGTTTCTGCTGTTACTTTCTCCCTGTTCTAAAGCACAGGGAATATTCAACTTTCATGTGTTCAGCAGTAGGCAGAATACAAAACTGTATAAATAATACAAACTCAGCTCATATTTTGTTCAGTGCTCAGTGGCTTTTTACTTCTCCTTCCGATGTTTTTCTACCTTGCGTCTTTTTTTTTTTTTTTGGCAGATTGAAATTCATGACCTCTCTCAGCATATATGTTGCATAGCAAGGAAAAGAATTATAATAAAGAATACGAATTAAAAGATATCCTAACACTGACATCATGCAGCACTTTTCTTCTGTAGATTTTCAGTGATTTGCAAAGGCAGATGCGTTTCATTATGCCCAACTTCACAGATGGAGAAACTGAAGCGTTGCATATATGTATATAATAGAATCTTCTACTCGCTTTGAATCCACCGAAGTTTTGCCCAGAGAGGTTAACGGTGCTTCCCAGTGTGAGAAAGGTGACAGCTATGCCGTTGTGCAGAGCTCTGGGCAGAGGCAGCCAGGCTAGCTCTGAACAGGAAGCACCAGAGCCGTGTCAACCTGTTACTGCACCTGCGCTCGTTAGAAGCACCGCTAATTAGCTTGACACAGCAACATGCTGCCATACCTATATTGCTTCCAGGACCCAATTAGTATCTCTGCGAGGTACAGCACTAGACAATGTAGACATGCAGCCTGTTCAGAGCTGCTCTGATACCGCCAGCCAAGGTCAGCATTCATGGCCAGACATGCCCAAGATAGGCCACGGTAAGGCCGTGTAGATCCTAAACCTCCCAACATTTGCTCTTGTGTTCGACTCGCTGGATTATGAAGTCTCCCCCACCCCATCCCACATTGTTTGAGGGTTTTTTTTTAACTCAAACAATAATCATATTCTCTGCAAATACACCCCACAAGGCAGTGTGTTTGCTGTGGACGGGTTTACACACTTCACTTCAGTCACTTAATTTATCCCAAGTGTACCTTAGTAATCTGCAGTGAGCTGACATGGAGACATGTCAGCTGAAGCCAGAAAGCATAAAATCCCCTTCTCCTGCCACCTTTTCATTGTGCAACAAAACAACAGGTTCCTATGTCTGCCTGGGGGAAAGGATTCTGCAAGATGTACCTGGGTGAATAATACTGATTTGCTCTCTGATAAGGAATGTTGCACCAGCATTATCTGAAGAGCGAAGTTTTGGATGAGGCCATGGGAGTTCACCAAGTATGAACTGGAGATGGTCTTGGGATTTTATCGGTGGGGTTTGCCTGCCCTTGCTTCTTGCTTTCTGTGTGGTGTCCCTGTAACAAAGGCTCTCATAACCATTACTGGTCCCAACCTTCACAAGAACATGGACTGCAGTCATTCTGACTTCTTTAGGAGTATAGTCATTAATTCTCCAGCTTGCAGATCCCTGAAGCTGGCTTTTGCTCCAGGGCAGGCACCCCACACAGATGCCATGGACCACTAGAGCCACTTTTTAGAAGTGAAATTCACCAGGGCAGAGTCATGGGAACCCATTTGCTCTTTTTTTCTGGCTGGTGCCCAGACAAATATGGATGTCAGCTTTTGATTCCCCAGCTACTGGTCTTTATCAAGACTAGAAGGGACTGATGGAACAACCCAAGGCTCACACTGAAAAGGGCTGGCTGAGACCTCTGTTGCACCTCAGATGACAGTGGGCATTTCAGTGTCCCCTATGGTCTGCTTTCCTCTTCTGCTGGGAAACTCCAGGGAGGAGAGGCCCTGAGCTACCTATGTGATAGAGTCCTCGTGCAAGACCAGCTCTTAAACTGCTCAGGAGCTCTGGTTTGCCCCCACCTCTTTTCATTACCTCTCCATTTAGACCTTCAGGGCCAGCTGGTGTTCTGGGTGGCTATTGTCTAAGGAACTATATACATAATATTTAATTACAAATACATCTATCAGAGTCTCAGATATGTTTTCTTCTCTTTAAATTTTCTTTATGGGAGAAACCAGGACTTAAAAAAGAGCTCAGTGCTCGCTCAGTGTTCCAGTCTTGCTGGTGTTCATATTCAAATCAGTGAAATCAATGGGGAAATGCACACGTGGAACTAAGCACATCTGCAATGTTGGCTGGATCAGGCCACTCCAGGGCCAAGAGATCATTTCCATTTTCTCATGGCAAGCATGGAATCTTACATGCCATTTCTGAGAGAGCTGAAAAGGGAAACAAATTTTCAAGTAATTAGATTTAAAATGCACTTCTCTATCATTTTCAGGCTACAAATTACAAGTGAACTCACACCCACATTCTGTTGTCAATTTGGCTTCTTAACATGTGTTTTTACTGTTTACAAAAGCCTTTTCTGTTCACCTTTTAGAAATCTTCTCTTGATTCCATTTCCTTTTCTAATTACAATCCCATTTCCTTAGTAAGTCCTTGGAAAAGCTTCCCCTATGCGTCTAATCATCTCGCCAGTTATAATCTTCAAAATTGTGTTCCATTCAGTTTTCAATTTGGCAATGCCCAAAGACAGATCTCCATGTGGTTAACAACCTTTTATTTGCTGCCAGTTAGGGCTGAGGTTTTTGCTTCTTCTCTTTTTGGGCTTCAGTGATGTACTTGATGCTGTTTAATACGTCCTTCTTCAGCACACCTTTGTTATGCAGGTGTTTGCTTTATCATGGACTCCGGGGATTTCACTTTTTTCCAGGGTGCAAATTTATCCTTTTCGGAATCCTAAAATCCAGCCTTTCCTCTTCATTTCCTTCATATTTCTTCAAGGCCTGATCTGGGGCACAAAGAATATTTTATTTTAGTCTTCATCCAAATACAAGAAAATACTTTTCAGGACTAAAATTTCAGCTGAAAATCACGGTAGCAACACTAAAATTAACTGACTTAGATCTGCAAAGGAGTCTGATCCCCATTAATATCATATGGAGACATTCAGTTTCCTGCTGCATTTAAAAGGAAAGTTCCTGTCCAGTCACACCTAGGATGTCATGGGATTGGTGCCAGGGCTGTCTCCTGAACTGTTCTCCTGGTGGACCTCTCTCCTCAAACACATGAGCAGAACCAGGAGTCTATGGCAGATCTCTGCATTCCCCATGGTGGCAGGGTACCTACCAGGTAGGTGTGACACAGAAAGCATCATGACAAGTGAGTCCTTCTACAGAGTTTGCCTATAGCTTTAGAGAGAAATGTTCAGCCGTAATAGAAATAGGAAGGGGCAGAGCTTTTTGCAAATATCTAGGAACAAAATTTCTCCCTTTCTCCCACCTCATCAAATTGTAATTCTAAGTGGTGTTTCCTTGCCCAGTCAGTTTATAAATACATTGTATCAGTATCAGAGAAGTAAAAAAAGAATGATGGACAGAAAATTAACTGTCTTCTTTCTCTGGTCACTTGGAACAAAATGCAAAGATGATTTTTTGCACTTACTTCCCCTGGAAAGACAGGCATTGCTGTGCTGGTTTTCTAGGAGCCAGTCACAGCATCCAGTACAGCCACTCCCTAAATGCCTCAGACCATAACATCTGCAGGGCAGTTCAGCTCTCTGGCTGCTGGCCATGAAGTCGTAGCTCTGGCTGAGTCCATCCTACTGCATGTGGACTGATCTGCTCGGGTCCAGTGCTAGATAGATGTGCCTGCTGTTGTCATGTAACTCTCGTGCCTAAAGCCCCATCAGCAATATGCAGATGATCTTGTCCCAGGGGACAAAAGGCACTATCAAACATTTGCTATTTTATATGTATAAATACATTTGACAACTTTAGAACTGTGTGAGCAAGTAAGTGTCTGAAGTAGAGGGCAAATTCATAGCAATTTTCTCTCCTTGAGTATCTTCCCATGGGAGGGAACTTTTTGAGAGGCTGTGTTCATTTTCCTGTGACTACAGAGAACAATAGAAACCAGAATGATCTTTACAGAGCCCCCACCTCCTTCATGGCATTAGTTAGCATGCAGAGAGCTGCTCTGTGGACAGGAGAAAGACACACATAAAGACTCCAAGGAAGGCTTCTGCTTTCCTCTTCCGAAATTACTGTTTAGAGCCTGCGAGGTACATCACAGCAGGCAGGAAGATGCTAAATACAGCTTTTTCGTATGTCTTTCAGCAGCAAGGACACAGGTGTGCTTCTGCTCCCCTCCGTCTCTGGATTATGCTTTTTTAATTTTCAGGTGGGGGCTGGAATATCTCCTTCTTGAATTGTAGATGAGATTACAAGGTTTGTCTGCTGCATTCGGAAGAAAAGAGAATGGAGGTGTACATTGCCATCTTCTCTTTGCTTTGCAGTACCTTTGTACCTTATTTGGGCACACAAATTAAGAGACAATGAACCATTTTATCACTGCACTATTTTTCACTGTGAGAGTTGCTTTTCGGAGATCCCAGTATTGGAGCAAGAAATATTAGTATTTTTGTGTGTGAGGAACAGATGTGTCCACTTCCTTCTCCTGGAAAAAGGCATGCAAAATATTTCATTATGATGAGGAGATCTACTTTGGTCAAAGGAGCATGACTGCAAGCACTGAGGCTTAATCTAGTATCTCATGTAGGTGAAACTATTTTTAAAGGGTAGGATGTCATTAAAACACATGAAGAAACTGAAAACTATGGCAGAAAGAAGTGGAAATTAACCCATCTCTTGCAACACAATAGCCCTGAAATTGCCTACCATTGTAGGCCTTATCAGGAAATACCACGTAGGGTGTGCTATTTCCATTTAGTTATACAAAACAGAAAGGTAATATAGGTAAAGCAAAATAAATAGGTACACAGACACACAGCTATATATGTATATGCCCACACACACTAAATCACTCATACACAAAGCTCCATGCACAACAACAGTCCAGGATTTCTGTTGAGTTACTGAATGTTTCCCAGCACTGCTATATCATCTCCATGTGAAAAGTTTTCTTAGCTCCAACAAGCACCTCATAATAAGTTCGCTTATTTTTCCTTTCTCTGATTAGAAATTACAAATTGTACCCCAAGGCGTAAAATATCTACTTTAAAAAAACTGAATAAATGTGCGATACCTATATGAAAAGCTGTGGCCATTCTTTTTTGCCGTAATTTAGAGAAAAAGCAGTATTACTAAAAATTCTTCTTCTGTTTGGTGGCCATGATATAGAGTGCTTTTCTACATTATCAATCAGGAGTGAGTCAGGAAAGTGCCTCCTCTGTCTTCCTACATCTCTGTAAATCAGAAGCAATGCCACTTAAACTGGGAGGTTAAAACCTGCCTGACAAGAGATCAAAATCCATTGATTTGAAGGCAAAACACCAATGACTGGAGACGTTTCATGGCTAAAAGAGACACTCACAGACACTGGGAAAATTCTGTGCTCTTTCCCACACACAAAATGCAGACACTTTCCTTTCTGGGTTTATTTTCCCCCACTATTTTACCTAAGCTGTCACTTCTGTTAAACTGTTCATTGTGAAAGTTAAGCTGTCTCTGGAGATGCATCCAGACTGCTGCCTTCTACAAGTTTCCCAAAGATAAAAAGAAAGCTATGGCTACAGATTACTAATGCCTTCCCACCTCACAACAGTTGCTCCAAAACACAAAAGGCCACCTGAGTTGCTTTTAGTTATGTCCTTGCCATTTCTCAAGGACCTGGGTTTAACTTCGCTGGATTTCAGCCCAGCACAGATCAACATAAAAATCCCCACAATTTCTCTCAAAGTTTACCTCAAAACTGCCCTTTCGTGAAGTATATTTTGATCTCTTTGTTCTACCCCCTCTCTCTTCTCTCAGAACGTCAAGTCCATTTCTGCAAATCTGCTCACTCCAGATTTCCCGATCACACATCAGCTGAAGTCCAGGGAAGCTTGTGATCATCTGCCACCAAGAAGATCAATGTTGTTTTGATACACTTCTGTCCAGTGTAAACCTGAAAAACACCTTACTACTGTTAGTTCTTCCTACTATTAATAATCTCATTGCAGATTAACAGACATAATTACAGCAGTATGTGCATAGCCACTCTGTGTCAGAGCTTATCATGTGATGGGTCTTTCTAAAACTGTTAAAATGGGTCTGCCTCTGCCTCTTTCACTTTCTCTCTCAAGCTCATAGGCAGATAACAACTGCTACTCCCAATCAGAGCCCTCCAGGGCATGTTACATTCCAAACTCATCAAGGATCAGTTACCTTCATTTTTATTCCCTTCCAAAGATAAAAAAAAAGAAAGTGATACTTAAAGTACAACACATACATCCACAGTTATCAAGCAGTATCTGAGCTGGCCTCCTTTAGTTCACGCCTCTTTGAGGCATCCCGTGGTTTTACCCTCTCTGTGTCTCTGTCGGGTCCATTCCATTGATGCTGTCTGGCTCACGGGCTCCTTTTTACTTGCTTTTAAGATTTGGCGTCTATCTCTTCCCATCAAGGGAAGAAGGTGCAATGCCTCCTCTTTGTCCAACAGATCCATGCTTGCTCAGTAATTGCCTCATCAGAGAGAGGAGCAACTCCTCATAACATTTGTGCCATTAAATATACTTCCATTAAATGCAGTCTAGCTGTCTTGGATTGCAAAGATTTCGTTCCTCCATTCGTTAATACAGTACATTCTCTATTTGATTTTTTCAGAGCAGTTAGACATCCCTCATTTTAATGTCATCGACTATACCATTGGACAGTCTTAATCTAAGTTTGCTGCTGAACATGTTTCAGTATCCAGACGAGTGCTCTGGAATTAAACAATTCTTAAATGGGATATGAGTGGAACTTAACAGATTGTTTAAGCAGTCTTCCCACACTGCCATCAGACCATGGATATCCTGAATCAGCAGTAATGTATTTAAAACTCTTTTAGAAAATGTTTAAATTCCTAATAACCAAATTGTGGTCCATTATCTGATGTAACCATAGGTTGTGTGCTATGGTAGACAAATACCATCTTTATATGTGAGATCACACATTCAACAGATGACTTCTGCAGCAATGTTATTTCTGGATACCAGGAATAATGATCTGAAAAAAATGTGAATTTTTTTTACAGCAAACATAAATAAATTTCTTTCAGATGTGGAGCATGAATCTTAAGTTTCTGGAATTACCATCATTGCTAGTTTTTTAAATTTACCAACATCTCTAAAATTAACTGGTTTTTTCATTCTTTAGCTATTTTGCCCACACTGATCCATAGTTAACATTTATAAATATAACATAATATAACATAATATAACATAATATAACATAATATAACATAATATAACATAACATAACATAACATAACATAACATAACAGAATAGAATAGAATAGAATAGAATAGAATAGAATAGAATAGAATAGAATTAATATATTTTGCATTTTCTTCATACACAGATATTATGCCTGCATTCTGTTTACCAGCACCGGATTCAAAGTTTTGGGAAGTGCTTTAGCATGCTCAGAAAAAATACTCTGTATTATATAAAATACTCTTTCAAAATTGTTTTAGGACCAATAAGTGCTGTCCAGTTAGTCAGACTCGTAGCTTGTATTACCTTCTGCAATGTTTTATCCAGTATTTTGGCTTTCTGCAGTGACAGATCTCCACAACAACATCCTGTCTGAGAAGAAAAAAAATTCTTAACAATTTTTGCATGCACATGAGACTCTGTGTCTGTACTACTTCAGTCCTATTGAAAGCTCTGGACAGAACGTCTGCTCTATGTAAGTCTTTTCCAGATTTATATTTGAGTTGTAAATCATACTAGACTTTGCGATCTAGGAGATCTGCCTGCAAAGCCCTTTTCAGCAATTGCCACTAATGGGTTGTGATCAGTTCTTGCTAGCACTGGTATTCCATATAAAAACAGTGAACATTTTTTGCATGCATGGACTAAAGACAGAGCCTCTGATTCTTTTGTGCATGCTGACATGCTGTTCCAGTCAGGTCTCCAGAAACATATGCCATGGGTCTCCAGTGATCACCATTCCCTGTTAAAAGTGTTGCCCCAAGGCCTTGCTTAGAAGCATCAACTGCCAGCTTTGTTTGGTGCTTATTATCATACACTCTGAGGACAGGTTCCTTCTTTATCAACTATTTGAGATTCAGAAAGTCCCTGTTGTGACTACTAGTCCATGCCCATTACGCATTTTTACACACCAAAGACCTTCAGATAGCAGTTTAAATGGTTTAGAGCTGTGTGAATATAAACTCCCCAACAAAATTTGCCTTTTCTTTGAGTTTCTCTATGTCTTTTTTATGTATATATGGGGGCATATTAGTTATCAGACCTATTTGCATCCTCTGCTAAGTTTCCCACACACACACTACTTTTTCCTAGATTGGCTATTTCTTTAACCTTGAACCCACATTTTTGTCGTCTTGTTGAAATGCCAACCTCCTAATTTGAATCCCTTCCAGGAGCTTACCAGAATCTCTAATTGCAACATTTTTCTATTATTTTTCTCCTCATCTTCTCCTCATGGTTTCACATCATTTATTGTGTATTTGTGGGAAATACTTGAGATTTTTTAAAGTATTTTCCAAATAACATGGTAAACTGGGGCCTTCTAAATGGTGCATTAAAATTGCACAGATGTGGGCCTTTTTTTTCTAGAGGACCCTGTCAGAACACAGCTGAAGCACCCAGTGGTCCCCAGAAATCGTTCCCTGGCTAGGGATTTTTTTCTCCTTTTTACATGCTTTGTTAGTTCTTCAGACTGCCAGCCACAGAGAAGTAATCATCTTCCTTTTTCATAATTATTGTGGAATAAACTAATTTTGGAAGCTCTCTGATAGTTTCCATTATATCCAACTTGGCCAAAGTAACTCTTCCAAGTTTTCATTTCAGCTCCAGAGAGAGATTTCTAGGAACATCTATGACAGAACAACTGATTCAGTCATTCTTACTTTATGTTTTTGTTGGCTTTCTTCGACAACATTTAAAATATCTGGAAAATTATCTCCAGGCTTATGAGCTGCTGTCCTTCCAAGGAATGTGCTCCAACAACAGTCAGTAGGTTGGAGATGTTTGCAGCATGAGAGTAGGTACTCCATTTGTGACAGCAGTTATAAAGTGTATCTGCTAAAGCTGCTGTTTGCATCAAACCCACAGTGAAAAAGCACAATTTCCTCATTTATGGAATAGAAGTTATATGTGTCTGCTCAACACAACTAACATTTATGTTCAAACAGTTTCTTGAAGCTTTGGATATTGCCTTCCCTATCTAATTTAGGAGTTTTACATCTCTCTAGTTTAACAGTAGTGAGAAGTTGACTCCCGATCAAGACAATATTTTTGTGTTAAGAGGTAGCTGTCTCTTGTACAGATCACTGAAACAGATTCTTACTTGTGTTGAAGAGATGAGTATTTTTTGTAGGCACAGGTTATTTTTTTGAAAAAGGTTCTGCTCTACGGAAATATAGCAGCTCTGTCTTAGCAAAAAACAATGCTTAAATTTATGTTTTCTTTCACATCATTCGCACTTATTCATATGATTTCTCCCAAACTCAATCCATTTGAATTTTGTGGAGTATTTTGCCTGTGTTTTCATTTTCCTCCACATCTGCATGTTGCTATGGTCCCATGGTTTCCAAAAACATTTTGCTCATTTTCATTTTCATATTCTAAAGTCTTGTCTGGTTCTTTTCTGCAGTTAGGTAAAATGCAAACAATTTTTCTAGCTTTATGTTGAGATCTTCTAGCCTGAGGCCTCTGATACCCACTGTAGTCTTGTCTCAAAGCAAGGATAGCACAGACCTCCAAAACACTATTTCTGACTCAGTCTCAACTCTGTTGTGAACACCACTTCAGCAGTATTACTCTTTTTATTTACATGTAGTTGATCTCTCAGAAGCCTCATGCTTCCTAGGGGTTAACCTTCTTCAACAGATTGCTATTGCTAAATCAACTGTGGGTTTTTAAACAAATCTCAGCTCTCCCACTTATTGAACACATAGCAACCTTTTGCTCACCTTTCTCTTCCACCTGCCATCATGAAATAGATATATCCTTTTTTGGATCGCTTCTCGTGTGCTATTTCTGAGAGCTTAAGCTGTTTTGGAGTTCTTAGTTCCATATTAGCCTTTTGCTACCTTGTCTTCTCTGCCTTCTCCTTCTCCTTCTCTTTCTCCTTCTCCTTCTCCTTCTTCTCCTTCTCCTTCTCCTTCTCCTTCTCCTTCTCCTCCTTCTCCTTTTTATCCTCCTTCCATCTCTGGTTGCATATTCTGTTCTGAGATGATGATTAATAAAGGACTCTGTGAGAGAGCTTATAAAATACAAGCCATTCATATGGTAGGTGAGCAACCATTATACAGAAGGGCTTGAAAAGGAAAAAGAAATAGCTCTGCATCTTTCTTTGGCTGCTAATCAACGAACAACAGATGTGACATTTCAGCCTTACATGCAGATGCAGCTTCAGGGTTTGCTCTTTTAACGAAATAGTTGCCTGGAGATTCTTTTGCACTGCTCTGTATTTCTGAGAAGACACAGCTAGCTGCAGTATTTTTTTATCTTCTGCTTCTGAGTTTGCATTGTATGTGTGTTGTCCCTTTAGTCCTGGAGGTACAGAGGATCCTATGTTTTGGAGAGGAACAAGCAAAAGGAGTTTTTCTCCTTTATTCCAAGCCAATGATATTCATGTACATAATAGCCTAATGAAAATTTATTTTAATATTGAAATAGATCATGATGGTTTTAACTGTAATATAATTCCAGAAGACAAAAAAGAAGTATTTGTTGACTTAAGGAACAACTCTATTAACAAATGGTGCTCTTTTTCAGGGTTACGACCTTTTTTGATTGCCCCTCTATAGTGAAACATAACCTTATTGATTTGAATTTGTAAAACACCTCTGTAACTGTACCATGACTCATGGGGGACCATGAAATCACTCTGTGACCTTCCAAGTCTCTCACAAGTACCAGGAACAATAATTTCTAATAGCAAATATTTCAAAATAGGCACAGCAATAATTTTAAAGTACCGATTTGCAACATCCGGAGTGAAAGACTATGGGTGAAAATGGAGATACAAAAGGCTTTGGATGCTAGTAAGCTACAGAGTAAATCTGTCAGCTTATGTTGCTGAATGATGAATTATTCTTCAACCTGTGCCTGTCAGTTCCTTCTGGTTTTTCTTCCATTCCTCTACTCTACATGCTGTGGTTTGCTTTTACTTTTCATTTGAAGTATATATTACTGGGCAGTAAACAATAAACTGTA
The DNA here is from genome assembly GCF_030936135.1 of Gavia stellata. Classification (NCBI taxonomy): domain Eukaryota; kingdom Metazoa; phylum Chordata; class Aves; order Gaviiformes; family Gaviidae; genus Gavia; species Gavia stellata. The sequence goes on from NC_082595.1 coordinate 44,062,221, forward strand.
AGTCCATATATTTTGCTTTTTATTTTGAAACTTCAGCTGGTCAAAAATGTTGGGTGAAAAATAATTTTCTCTAAAGAATGAGGTTTTGTCAGAAAATTCTTTTTTGTGGGAAAATACAACTTAATTACTTTTTCTTTTCGTTTTTCAGTGGCAAGGTCTACAAGGAAAGTAAGTTTCAATTTACATTTCTTGTTTTGCTTCATCTTTAAATGCAAACTGTGTTTGTTTACTTTTAAATGTCATCCAGAATAGTTTGTATAACATTTTTGAACCAATTTTATCTAAAAAGTAAGAGGTGTTGTGAGGATGGCAGTGGCAGAGAGTGTTTGGCTCTATTCAAACCCTGCTCCCATTGAATGGTTGCTTTAGCTCCATTGAATGGTGGCTTTAAACTGGAACCCATGAGATAGATAGGGTAGGTGACTGCTGCATGCCCAGGAGAAGGCACTGGCTCTTAGAAAGAGGTGGACAGCAACCCTCAGGTAGACAAAATCCCAGTGACAAAAGTAGAGCAGTAAGCCATTGTATTGGGTTTGCATGGCAAGGTTTTTGTAGCGGGGGGGCTACAGGGGTGGCTTCTGTGAGAAGCTGCTAGAAGCTTCCCCTATGTCCGATAGTGCCAATGCCAGCCAGCTCCAAGACGGACCTGCTGCTGGCCAAGGCCGAGCCCATCAGCAACCATGGTAGTGCCTCTGCAATAACATATTTAAGAAGGGGGGAAAAAACCTGCACAATGGCAGTCAGAGAGGAGGGGAGTGAGAATATGTGAGAGAAACAGCTCTGCAGACACCAAAGTCAGTGAAGAAGGAGGGGGAGGAGGTGGTCCAGGCACCGGAGCAGAGATTCCCCCACAGCCCCTGGTGAAGACCATGGTGAGGCAGGCTGTCCCCATGGAGGTCCACGGTGGAGCAGATATCAACCTGCAGCCCGCGGAGGACCCCACACCAGAGCAGGTGGATGCCCAAAGGAGGCTGTGACCCTGTGGGAAGCCCTCGCTGGATCAAGCTCCTGGCAGGACCTGTGGAGCCATGGAGAGAGGAGCCCACGCTGGAGCAGGTTTGCTGGCAGGACTTGTGACCCCGCGGGGGACCCACACTGGAGCAGTCTGTTCCTGAAGGACTGCACCCCGTGGAAAGGACCCATGCTGGAGCAGTTTGTGAAGAACTGCAGCCCATGGGAAGGACTCACGCTGGAGAAGTTGGTGGAAAACTGTCTCCTGTGGGAGGGACCCCATGCTGGAGCAGGGGAAGAGTGTGAGGAGGAAGGAGCAGCAGGAACAACGTGTGATGAACTGACCTCAACCCCCATTCCCCGTCCCCCTGTGCTGCTGCGGGGTAGAAGGTAGAGAATTCCAGAGTGAAGTTAAGCCTGGGAAGAAGGGAGGGGAGGGGGGAAGGTGTTTTAAGATTTAGTTTTTATTTCTTATTACCCTACTCTGATTTGATGGGTAACAAATTAAACTAATTTCCCCAAATCAAGTCTGTTTTGCCTGTGATGGTAATTGGTGAGTGATCTCTCCCTGTCCTTATCTTGACCCATGAGACTTTCATTTTATTTTCTCTCCCCTGTTCAGTTGAGTGGCTTTGGTGGGCACCTGGCATCCAGCCAGGGTCATCCCACCACAGCTGTGTTCATGGCACAGAGCTGCTGCGGGTGCTTTCCAGCATAGTCAGGCCAGTGCTGTGGGCAGCGCTGCTGGGACTGTGGGACCACAGAAGGTCTGCTGAGACACCACTTGAACAAAGTTGAGCCAGCTGTGTGCCCAGGTGGCCAAGAAAGCCAACAGCATCCTGGGCTGTAGCAGAAACAGTGTGGCCAGCAGGAGTAGGGAGGTGATCGTGCCCATGTACTCGGCGCTGGTGAGGCCGCACCTCATATCCTGTGTTCAGTTTTGGGCCATTCACTACAAGAAGGACATTGAGGTGCTGGAGCCCATCCAGAGAAGGGCAACAAAGCTGGTGAGGGGTCTGGAGCACAAGTCTTATGAGGAGCAGCTGAGGGAACTGGGGTTGTTCAGCCTTGAGAAGAGGAGGCTGAGGGGAGACCTTATCGCTCTCTACAACTACCTGAAAGGAGGTTGCAGAGAGGTGGGTGTTGGCCTCTTCTCCCAAGTGATGAGTGACAGGACAAGAGGAAATGTCCTCAAGTTGTGGCAGGGGAGGTTCAGACTGGTTATCAGGAAAAAATTCTTTACTGAGAGAGTGGTGAAGCACTGGAATAAGCTGCCCAGGGAAGTGGTGGAGTCACCATCACTGGAGGTGTTCAAGGAACGTGTGGACATGGCATTGTGGGACGTGGTTTAATGGGCATGGTGGTGTTGGGTTGATGGTTGGACTTGATGATCTTACAGGTCTTTTCCAACCTTAGTGATTCTGTGATTCTGTGAATTTGCTCTCGTTGGCTAAATTGGTGCACTTAATGCAGACAAAAGAACAAAGACTGTGAAACTTGGATTATAACCTCTATTAACAACTTACATTCATCCCTGCTTCTTCAAGGCAAAGCTAAAATTCAAGTCTCCCTGCCTGTCCTGTTCCTACAACATGAGGTGACTAATTTACCAATGCAAGGTAATAGTATCCTTCCTCTGACCAGAGCTCCTTTCCTCCTTTCTCCCATCTTACTAGGATCTACAAGCCACCATTGATCCCATGGTATTTTATTGCTCAAGATTCTTAAAAGTAGTGAGATGGTTCTTCTACTGCTGGACGCACATTTACAATCTCCGTTTGGCCATCTTCTGCTCCTCTCCTTCTACAAGGCGTAGCTCTCACTCATGCTAATGTGAGGCACACTTCAATGCTAATTAAAGAGAGCATTAACCAGGGTCTATATTTGACAGTACTAATCACATCCATCATGCACACTTGTGACAGTGCTATCAGTATCAGGAATCAGACACTCTCTTTAGTATACCTTTTACATCATTTTCGTCAAATAAAGGTTCTTTTCACTGACAGCTTCCAGCTCTGATAGTACACTCTCCTAGATCCTTGAAGAGGAATCATCATTTCTATTCCAACTTTTATAACCCACAATTTTGGCTATTAATAAGCATGTTGTATTTCTAACTATACTTTAGAAACTAAACTGCAACACAATGAACTCATTGCTTTACTTGTTCTACTATTTGCTACCCCTTCAAACAACTTCTTTTATTTAGCACAGAACACCAACACTTACTAGATAGACATATTGGGGCCAATGTCTAGTCTCAGTTAAAATACAAAGACCCGTTCACTGAGCAGAGAAAATATGATTCAGGCTGAGAAAACAAGGCTCTATTTGGTGGCCTTATAAATTATTTTATTTTATACATTTTCCACAAGTTTTTGCCATATAGAAAGACATGATTTGGCCAAGCTCATTTCAGCAGAAAACTATCAGAAAGTGGGATTGGGAGGAAAAACACAAATTCTTGGACATCCCAGGAATATAGCACTGAGTTCTCTGTGACTTGATCAGGATTTCTGGACGCTGGCAAAACACCAGTAGGACATACTAAATACTGATAGGAGAAAGAAGTGATGCTCCTATGTAGCCCAAAGTCTTAGGCAGTCCAGAGGAACAGAGGCTTAAACACTCATGCTGCCTGGCTGCCTATCTGCCCACCTTTCTGTGAGAAACATGAGAGGACATCCCTGATTCCAGCCAAATTTGACAAAGAGGCTACAACAAAAGCATATTAAACCCTTACAACTTTGGGAAATTCAGAAGCTGGGAAAAGACAAGAGGTCATATCCACCCTTCTGCTGGTGGAGAATAGGCAGAGCTTGTCCATTATTTGTCCTGTTTGGCAGCCAGTTTGTCCGGCAGTGCCCTGCAGGCAGCAGGCAATCCCCATGTGCACTGCTGCAGCCCAACCGCTGGAGCTGTCAAATCCTACACAGTCCCAAGGGTATGGGAGTAAATATGGGATAGAAATGGAGGCGATGTGGATGATTGGGTGGGAGAGATTGCTTAAGACCATGGGAGGGAGGGAGGAAAGAAGCTGAAGGGCATTTAGAAGATGCTGGGAGGACCTAAAACACTGATTGCAGCAACAGTGGCAGAAGGGGCACAGGAAGGACAGCCAGGGCTGTTGCAAAGAGAGAGTGAGCATGAGTTGTTGAGCACAAATCCACAAGGACCCTCATCTTGATTAGCACCAGAATCACGGAACCACTTGTTTTAACGTGATAAGGAAAGGAGGTGAGATAGGCAGCTACATGCTCCGAAATGATGGCTCAAGGAGAGTCCCCTTATCAAGCAAATGCTCAGAAGAGTATAATTAGCTTCATTCAGCCTGCGTCACAGGGAAATCATAAGCCTGTCCCGGATGGAACCAAGAACATTCAGACTCTGAAAGTCCACTTCCCTGCTACAGGCAGGAATTCAAACTCAAGAGCAAGAATCTGTGAAGGAATCCAGAAGACCGTTCATGCCAATGAAAAGGCAATAAGTTGGCCAGAGGTGAAATACGAATACAAGAAAACCCTGGAGCTACCATGCCATACCAGTGCTCTCTGAAGTACTGGTACCCAGTACCCATCAGATAGCTTTTCATTGAGGACTTGACTGTGTAGGAATAAAAAACCCTTTCAAAAATCTGTACTCACAGGATGATCATTTCCATTTTCTTCCAGTCCCAGGGCAGAGGCCCACCTAGTTCCCAGGAAAATTAGCAGATACAGTGCACCAAGCAGCATTTCCCCTGTGCAGCAGGCTGACACAGCCAATAACACAACCAATAAACTACTGCCAGAACTGAATATAGTGCTCAAGGATGCTACGTTGGCCTGACAACTCCAATTTACCTGTGGGGGCACCTAATCCTGCTACTTCCCTGTGGCTTCCGCCTTCGGCAATCTGCCCTGCCTCTCTCAGATATTTCTGCTGGCAGTGCATAGGTGGCTCCTATGCTTACGAAGCAGTATCTGGGGTGGAGCAGCACAGCTGGCATCAGTTTTGGCTTTTCACTAAATACTGTGTTTTAATGCACAGGAGTTAGTTGATGCTGCTGGAGCAGCTGAGCCATCCCTGCAAGAGGAATGGGGCAGACACGTAGAGATGAAAACAGCTATGGTGTCCTGGGGTGAATCATTTCACGCATCTATTTTAAACCAAACTGTTGCAAGTTACACGACACTTTCCCAGACATCTGGTCAACTTTTCCTCTATTTACATCATCTCCAATTTTTGCCTCCAATACAGAGGTCTGAATTTCCATTAAGTAGTAGTTGCTTTAACATTGCTTTTCAGTGGTTTTGTAAAATGGAAGGGAATTACCACAGCTCAGCACAGCAGGGCGTCTGCAGGCAAAGTGCATCATATTTATTTAGGCTGCAACCTTCTAGCCATTTATCCAGAAAGGAAACTGTGTAGAAGGCGGCATGACTTAAAGACTCAGTAAAGATGTTTCCTTCAGTCTTGACTCATCAGCTGACACATTCCATATGCTCTGTTTTGCTTATTATTAATTTAACTAACAATAGAAAATATATTTAATGAATTATGATCCTGTGACAACAAATTAGCTAGACTAGCATGTATAAAGGTCTCTCTTTAAACTTTAATTAGTTTAACAATGATGTGCCTGCTGCCTGTGTTTGCATTTCAAGAAAACATGCAGCAGCTTAGAAGCAGGATGCTTTGTATTTAACATGGAAAGTGTCTCTCAGTCCAGGCTTATTTATAAAGCAATTTTCTAATAACGATCTAGATTCAGTGGAGTTCAATCAGGGATGGAGTTACCCTGACATACATAAAATGAATATATCAAACCACCTATCAAGTACCTGACTGCACAAATAAATATAAAGAATGGGGGGAAGGGAGATGAAAAGAGGTGACTCTTGAATTACATAGCTTTCTCCTGAAAACCCTCTCCTCTGCCTGCCTGTTGCCCAAAGCTGTGGAAGGTGACAGGCTGCACCACTACAACACACGCTCATCTTGCCTTCCCTGGAGCGCCCTGTGGGCTGCACACTTTGCTGCTTCCATAGGTTTGAGTGCAAATGCGCTGCTTATCATGCCAACAACCTCCCTGCCAGTCCCTCTGCCCTGTCTCTACTTCTGGGATTCCCCACACCTACCTCCTCCTGCCTCCTCTCTCAGCCCCATCCTGTAGCACATGTATGCCTTCCCCCCGTACCACACTCTCTCCCTCAAGGCCAAGGGGAGGAGGATGCACCACTGCCCTCTCCCACTCTCCCTATTCTCCTTACTCACCCTTTCCACATGGCAGTTCCTCCCCTGCCTCAGACTCCCTTTGACATTGGCTCTCTGAGACCCTTTTTCTCTCATTTTCCCATGCCGCCCTTCTCTGTTTCCCTCAACACATCATGTGCCACTCACACTCCCTCCCTCCATCTCCATATCCCACCGCTGTCCCAGGAGGACATGACCCAAGCCTGCCCCTGGGAAGGCAGGGGTTGTTGTTAGAGCACCGGACAAGCCAAAGCACCCTCCCTCTGCCAGGAGGTGTCTGGGCACTACTGCAGAACAGGTGCTCTTTCTGGTGACATGAGCTGTCATCTCTTTCCCCACCATGCCTTTTATGAAACTTTCAAACAGGCATCTCTTCCTCCTACTAATGCATGAGAAAACTTGTATCACAACTTGAGAGTTGTAGTGAATGGAGCGAAATCCAGTTGGCAGCTGGTCACAAGCGGAGTCCCCCAGGGCTCAGTTTTGGGGCCGGTCTTGTTTAATATATTTATCAATGATCTGGATGAGGGGATTGAGTGCACCCTCAGCAAGTTGGGCGGGAGTGTTGATCTGCTCGAGGGTAGGAAGGCTCTGCAGAGGGATCTGGACAGGCTGGATCGATGGGCCGAGGCCGATTGTATGAGGTTCAACAAGGCCAAGTGCCGGGTCCTGCACTTTGGTCACAACAACCCCATGCAATGCTACAGGCTTGGGGACGAGTGGCTGGAAAGCTGCCCCGCAGAAAAGGACCTGGGGGTGTTGGTTGACAGCCGGCTGAAGATGAGCCAGCAGCGTGCCCAGGTGGCCAAGAAGGCCAACACCATCCTGGCCTGTATCAGAAACAGTGTGGCCAGCAGGAGTAGGGAGGTGATCGTGCCCCTGTACTCGGCACTGGTGAGGCCGCACCTCGAATACTGTGTTCAGTTTTGGGTCCCTGACTACAAGAAGGACATTGAGGTGCTGGAGCCCATCCAGAGAAGGACAACAAAGCTGGTGAGGGGTCTGGAGCACAAGTCTTATGAGGAGTGTCTGAGGGAACTGGGGTTGTTCAGCCTTGAGAAGAGGAGGCTGAGGGGAGACCTCATCGCTCTCTACAATTACCTGAAAGGAGGTTCGGGGGGCGGGGTGTTGGTCTGTCCATGGAAGTGGTGGAGTCACCATCACTGGAGGTGTTCAAGGAACATGTGGACGTGGCATTGTGGGACACGGTTTAGTGGGCATGGTGGTGTTGGTTGATGGTTGGACTTTATGATCTTACAGGTCTTTTCCACCCTTAGTGATTCTGTGAAATAAGCCTTGCAGAAAGATTCAGCAGCTCAGTGTTATCCATGGCCTAGGAAGTGCCTTGTTTCCCAACAAAGACAGGCTGGGCCTTCAATGCTTGCAGTGACCTAGAAGCCAAGGCATTAAATATTGAATGTTTTATATTGCCAAAGGCATGTTGGTTGGAAGGGACCTCTGAAGGTCATTGAGTCCAACCCCCTCTGAAATCGGGACTGTTGCCAACATTAGATGAAGTCTCTTCAAATGTCTACTGCTAGTTTGAAGCAAGGGGTTTGAAAGATTTCTGAAAGACACACACAAAGTACAAGGTGGCACATTATCGGTTGGAAGAACAGCCTGCGTTCTCTGCTTTCGCAGCTGGTGGCCACCACTCACACTTTACATGGCCTCCTAATAAAGGTAGAAGTTAATTTCTTGTTCACTGTAAAATATCATAAACAATTTTGATTAAGTTCTTTGATTACGGCCCAACATTTCAGAGTCATCAAAGCTTCCTTCTTATTAATCCTCTAAAACAGCAAAGAGTACCAGCTGCTGTTTAATTAACCACACACCAAATCAATATTTTTCTTACCACCATTTTAAAAGTCTCACACATTTTTCAGGTCTTCAAGGGTGTGATTCATCTGACTGAAATAGTTGTATAGTATGTTTCAGATTATAGTGTTTGGCAGTCAGCCGTTTCATCTACTTCTCCTTTCTCCTCACACAGAACTTCAAAAGCTTGAGACGCATCTTTGCTTACCAGGCAACTGCACTTGGATGACCAAACACGGAACATCTATATTGTCTCTCACGCAGCTGTATGGGAAAGCCTAGTTACCTAGGACCTTTTGTGATTTGTTTCCTGTTGTTAGTTCCATTTGCACCATCTCCATGACAGGACCATGACTGGACTAGCTGAGCACCTTCAGGAAATGCTGCACGCTTTTCCAATGCCTGCCTGCTAGGCAATACCAGAAGAAAGGAGGAAGAATGAGACATACTAGATTTTTCTGTAGGAGCACCAAGTCAAATCAGTTTAGTGTGACAATGGAATAAATTAGATAAGCACTGGAGGGAGATAGAGGTAGGTCTTAGGAGTTATAGTTAGGGATACTATGTGTAGACAGGAGTTTGACATCAATAGAATAGAATGGACTATTTCAGTTGGAAGGGACCTACAACAACCACCTAGTCCAACTGCCTGACCAGTTCAGGGCTGACCAAAAGTTAAAGCATGTTATTAAGGGCAATGTCCAAATGCTTCTTAAACACTGACAGGCTTGGGGCATCGACCACCTCTCTAGGAAGCCTATTCCAGTGTTTGACCACCCTCTCAGTAAAGAAATGCTTCCTAATGTCCAGTCTAAACCTCCCCCAGTGCAGCTTTGAACCACTCCCATGCATCCTATCACTGGATACCAGGGAGAAGAGATCAGCACCTCCCTCTCCACTTCCCCTCCTCAGGAAGCTGTAGAGAGCAATGAGGTTACCCCTCAGCCTCCTCTTCTCCAAACTAGACAAACCCAACGTCCTTAGCTACTCCTCATAGGACATTCCTTCCAGCCCTTTCACCAGCTTTGTTGCCCTCCTCTGGACACATTCAAGGACTTTCACATCCTTCCTAAATTGTGGGGCCCAGAACTGCACACAGCACTCAAGGTGAGGCCACACCAATGCTGAGTACAGCGGGATAATCACCTCTTTTGACTAGCTGTGTTTAATGCACCCCAGGAACTGTTAACACATAGCCCAGACAGGGGAGCAGGAAAGTACTGTGAAGAGATGGAATGAAAGAAGATAAGTGCAGGTTAGGAAAATTTGGAACAGAAACATTCATCTCCATGTGTATTGTCTCCATATACTGTGAAGGGAGGAGTGGGAAGGCACTACCTAGACACCACACTCCAAGACTAGTAGTCCACAGTTCAGGTCTCTGCCTCACCGGTGAAACAATCATCACAAAATTTAGCCCCCAGGTCAAAGCCTGGGATAGTGTCTAGGATAGGAACATCCTTCTACACGCTGGCAGCGTCACCACCATCCTCTAGGTATGTGTGAGGATCCCGGCACCTGGGAAGAGCCAGCAGAGTGCCTGCTGCACCCTGAAGATGTTCATCAGGGCCACTAGAAAATAAACAGAACAATTAATATACTTCGCCTGTGGTCTGGAGGCCAGAATCAAGCTATGCAGAGTTTCTGCTTGAAAGCTCATTTCCCACAATTAATAATATCTTTAATCCTAGTCTTAAAGCTATGCAGAAACAGCATCACAGAACATGGGCCCATGAACGTCACAGGTAATGGCTCCAATTTGGGGGCCACAGACCCATTTTGTGGACATAAAATCTGCAAAAAGTCCCACAACCCAGTAGAAGGACTCCAGACCAGGCACAGATAGTACTTTACCACAAGGAGAGATAAGTGGTTTCTTCATAAACACATTAAAAACGAATTCATCCTGCACATCACATCCATTTCCATCCATGGACCAGGGACAGTCCCCACCAGCCCATTTTGGCATGATTTCAGCAGCTAACCTATGCAAAGGACCTTAACTAGACACCCTCGCTTTCTACTTTCTTCTTGTCTCTCTCCACTTAATGCCTGCCTTCTTGGACCATTGCATCTCACCTTCTTCAGGTGTTTGCCAGATGCTTCATGACAATACTGCAACAGCGCTCACTGCCAGACCCATGCCACAGCAGAGCAGCCCCTTGGCATCCTTAAGGTATCTTACTGATGCTAGTACCACCCTGGAGGCATGGTGTCCACCCCACATGCCAGAGGTGCTCAACACCATTTTTGTGGCATGCTGCATCCTCCACAACATGGCCTCAGTGTCCATCATGCCTTGTGGGAGGTGAGGGATCACCTCCCCCAAGGGAAGAGGGGGAGAAATAGAGAGGTAGCATGGGAGGTGGTGAGGTCCCAGAGTAGAGGCTGACAGATGGTGCTGGGAGAGGTAACAGCTGAGATGAGATGTCACAAGTGGCAGCCATGGGACAGCCTTCAGGACAATGTTTCCTCAGCTCAGCAAGCTCAGGACTGAGCAACACCTGTGCCCTCTTCTTCACCCAGCCAAGACAGACTTAGCATCCCAGGGGCCAGCAACCAAGTGAAAATAAGCACAAACAGAGAGTTCAAGTGGAAATAAAAAGGAATTTACAGCATAACACAGTAGAAAGAGGAGACCCACCTCAGAAAGGTGTATGAGTGGGCTGATTTCAGCATTTTCAGGCTATTTTGGATGTGCTGTCACTTACTGTCTGCCCCACCACTCCCAGTAAGAGATGTCTCCCAGGGAAGGCAACAGGGACACTGAGAGAAGAGTGGAAGTGTAGGCACCTACTCTGACGAAGGTACCTAATCTAATTTCAGCCCAGATGAATGTCAGCCAAAATCACTAGATTAATTCCCTAAGCCCCTGCAACATAAGAACACTGCAGCAGGATATTGTATAGGTGCCTAGTGACCCCTAAAAGCAGGAGAAAGGGCTGTTTTGTTTGGTTTAGGTGGCTGGGAATTTATATGAAGGCTGGGAGCTCAGTTTAAATGCTAATTGACTCATAAACAAGCCTGAGTTAAATAAAAGAAACAACTAGCATCAGCTGAGCTGGATCAGTTTAAAAACGAGGCCTTTTGTTAATCAGAGGGAGTTTGTACTGGGATAGGCCAGGCGTTGCTCCAAAAGCAGCATCAGATTAAACCTCCTACTCAAAAAACGCTCATTAAAAAGCAACTTCCATTGAAAAAGATCCCACTTGTCGCTACCAGCCATTGTTAGGTAGTGAAACAGTGACAGATATTTTTGAAGACTATTACGGGGAAATAAATATTTATTTAGCTGTCTAAAGTAATTAATCCCTGCTGTTTGCTTTTTATGTAAGCACATACAAGGCAAGACTGTCTTTGTACTTGAATTTTAGGAGACAAGTCTGTGTAGAGGCTCCCATGGTTTTTGAAGGCAGTAACAAATTCATGCCTAATACTTTCTATGCAACTCAAGAATGCCAACCATCAAGCAGTAATAGGCTTTTCCTATCCTTATTCAGTTGCAGCAGGAAGGAGATATATGAAGGGGAAAGGACAGAGAGGAGAAAAGTAAGAAAGTAGAGACTGCAAGTGACATATAAGACTGCAAGAAGCTGGCACACGGCTGGCGTGGGATCTGCTGAAGGAAATCGCTTTCACAGAGTATCAGCTTGAGAATCAGAAAAAAAGGAAAAAGAATGAAGGGGGATTAAGCTGTAAAAGCACAAGAAAAAGGATCAATAACCATCTTGGGTGTATTTTCTGGGAAGCTGGCATGGATAGCACAAAGATGTTACTTAGTGAATATGTTGGCATCCCTCCCATTTACAAGTTATACAGCCAAAGTGCAATTAGCACATTCAGAGGAACAATAATTAAACAATACCAAACAGGCTGTCCATAGACTGGTTAAAGCATATGTCAAAAAGAGAGATATAGACCCTAGCTCAGTTCTCATACGAGAACCTCTCTGCCCTAAGAATCACTTGAACAAGGTATACCCACATTGTAGCATATGAGCTACAGATGATAACTACATATGAGCTTGATAACATGCAGATTGTTTTTGCTTTTTAAATTGTAGCAGGTAAATGTCATTGCTACATGTTTAAAATCAGAAGCAATTTTTAAAAAAGTAGCTCAAGTGCTAAGTTCCATATTTCTTTTTCCCCAGAAGTATTTTATTGCCGAGTAAAATGACAGATGCAATTAGATAATGTTGAGCAGATTATAGTTTGAGAATGTTATGCTGTGTTACATATTCACGAGTGAACAATAGCAAGGAAAAAAGAAAGAAGAGATGGGTACCTTTTCTTAGTACCTATTTTTAAAGTTGGACTAAGAAATGTGTCTTTTCTAGGTAGGCAAATATTATGAAGGTCTATGAACTCAGTTGTCTTATCTCTTCTCAGCTACATGAGGAAGATTTTTCTGACTTGGTTTAGCTTTAAAAATGACTCTGGTATTAATGGAAAAATTTAGAAATGACCAAGAGCTGGATTTGTGACAACATGACAGTTGGGCTCAGACTCACTGAGCTTATTTTCCATTAAAATCAAGCAGCGTTTGCAAGCCTACACACTTTACTTTGTTGACCTATGTCTCAACTCACCTATCAACAGTGACGATATATCCCTTCGACTATGGACCAGGTACCTATTAACAAAAATACAGTACAGGTTAGGAAATGTTATTTCACTGAACTAAGTCCTTCTGGAGACCTCCATCTTCCAGAACAATGAAACGGGGCAAGAGATGATCCTTATTCCTGGTATATATTTCATCTAACTTTTGTGCTTAAAAATTAGTTATCTAAATCTGAGTTACTCTAGTCTTTATACTTAATGGCAAGAAGGATGCAACTTCACAGGGTGATTTGTTTTGCCCATCTTGGATCACCTGTTAAGATGATATGCTTCATGTGAAGGAGAAAAACACCCTCTGATTTCTCTCCATTGCCTATAAAAGCAGCCCAAGATAACTTTTTCAGATCTGAACAGACGTCACTTTGAGATACCTAAGTGAGCTGCGGTAAGTCTGATTCTGTGGGAAGAGCACAGGGAAAGCACATTATGCCTTCCCTCTTCATTTTGTACCCACACAAGTGCCAGGCACAATCAGACTCCTTCTTTAAAAATTGTTTTAGCCAGAAGTGCAGTTTTACCCAGTTTTATCCTGCCAGTAGCCTGAAAGATCATACAAAGATACAGGGTCCCTCCCCATCCTTTGCAAAGTAGAGCGTGGGCTCCCCTCAAGGTCAGCTTTTCCAGGCTCACGCAGACACCCAGTGTGATTAGGCAGAAAGAACAACCCTTTTCTTTTGCCAGCCCTAAGAAAATTGTATCATTTCCATTCCAAAGCATCCACTGTGCCATTGCATTGTGCTAGGGCTGCCCTGGCAAGTCGAGAGAGATTTTTGCATTGATGGACACACTTGAGGGCAGACCAGAGAACCAGCTCCCTTGGAGATGTTTTTAATCTCATTCTTTCATGGTGAAAGTGCTCTGATTACAGTGCCAGCAAGGCAGAAGAATGCAGGGTGTGCATCCCTCCCAGCAATGCACAACTAGACACAAGGCTATGAAACTCACCTGTCCAGGAAACAAATGGAACAGGCTTCACTAATTAAATATGGCAGTGCCTTACCCCTTCCTTGCACAACTCAAGGAAATCGCTTTACTCAGAGACTCAAAAACCCAGCTTCTGAGTCACTGGACAAAAACATGAATACATTTCAATGATTTCTGGACCTTTAGGTTCACTCTTTCATTCCCAGAATAACATGCAGTACAAGTAGCCAGTTCCTCACATTTGCTGCCATCCCGTTTCATTTTGCCTGTAAACCCATGTTATTTTCATTAGCTGACCAGTCAGTCACTTTGCCACCTGACTCAACGTGACAGGCATTCAAATCTGTCACATTCTCTGGAGTCATTGGATGTTGCTCTCAGATTAGTAAACAGATGTTATCAATACCCCATAACAGGCAGAGAGTGTGCAAGGCATCTCATTTAGAAGAAAGAATGATTGAAATAGATCTTACAGAAATTGTAAGGAATGCTGTGAATATACTCAACATTGAAATCACTTCAGTGTGGGAACGGAGTACTTTGTTACATCTAAAGAAAAATTACCTGCTCGATTACAGTGGATTTTATTCCTTATTTAATAGAATTTGAGTTTAAAATGACAACCAAAAAGTATTTCATTCCCATCCACAGATTTTAAATAAACACTTTATAAGCTCCACTCCACTTGGAATCTGTAAGAGATGCACTTAGCCTTCAAGGAGATAATTCCAGTTCTGTTTCAGTCCATATGGCAAACCTGCGACAAGTCCCTTTTTCATCTTTAAATTTCAGTGTCCCCATCTGCAAAATGCCTACTACATCACTTGCTTATTGTTTAATTTCATCCTCTAATTAATTTGAAGACCCTCAAAATAAGTAAAATCTGTTCAGAATAACACAGCCTTTATTTTGATCAGTTTTGATCCCTTTCAGCAAGTAATCCTTGATAACGTAATCACTGGGTATAAAAGGTTTCATTTAATAAAGAAAGACAAAGATTCTAAAAGAGACAGACAGGAGGAAGCTACTGGAAGACTGGAGTGATAATAAAAGCTGACTAGAACCCAAAGTTGCATTACTTAGAGATTATTATTGATATTGCAAGAGCTACCATATGCTTTGCAAGCTGTGACAGTCACCCTTGTAGTCACATGGATGAAATGATCAACTGCTTTTTGCATTCAAAGCGATAGGAACAAACTTGATCCAAGTAAGAGAAGCTGCTGTGTAACAAACAGCAGAGGGGCATCATGTGGCTTAATTACCGTTTTGGGGGAGGAAGGTCGCTTGATTTAGTTTGGTTCGGATCCTCAGCTGAAGGTTCTGCATGCAGTAAGTGCAACATTTATTTACTAATGTATTGCAGAGGAAAAAGCTAAGTGAGTTCAGGAAGTTGCCGTTCCATTATTTCATGCAATCATGCTTATGCATCATGTTTCGTATTTGACACCATTCATGCCGGTGCTGCACTGTCATGCCCTTAGCACAAAAATGATGAGCCTGGCCTGAGTGGCAGACAGGACTAAAGTAAATCACCCAGGCTTTCCCAGTGACGTTTAAGTTAGAGACTCAATGCTTGTATGAAGGTCTTCTCTTCTTTCAGCCTGCTACAACCCCTGTGTTGCATCCTTTGCACCCTGTATAATTCTGGGAATGGGGTGGCAGGATTGCTTCCAGATGGGATATTTAATAGCATCGCAGTGGTCCTTCCTCTGTGATGGCAGAGCTACTTCAGGAGGCACCAGAGCGCATCAAGCCTCGGCACACCTGAATGCACCCTCGACAGACCTTGAAGCATGGATCGAAGGGTATGGCTCAGAAATCTCCCACTGACCTTATTTTGGATTCAGACCTGACAGGATTTTAATCCCCCTGCAATCACGATGGCTGTGCTCTCAGCAGAAGTAATACACTCGCATTATTTGTGGACCTTCAGCTTCACAGACCATAACAGCATCGATCCTGTCACTACACATGCAGAAAGTCCATGCTGCAGAATCTCTGCATGGACAGAAACTCCTGTGCTCACTGTCAGTCCTGGGGAAACATGAGACAAATACTGTTTGCTGTAGGACTTCTGGTCCAGCATCTCCTCCCTAAAAGGAAGAATTAATTTGGGGTGGGCACAGGGAAAGGAGATGAAAAGTGGGGATATGCACAGCTCCATGGCCTTACCCCAGATGTTATAGCATGTGCAGCAAACACACTCCTCTGACAACAGATGAAGTGCTGGGCTTCAGTCATTCCTTCCTCACCTGCTGGACCTTGTCGTAGCTGAAAATAGGGGCGTCTCAGATGGAACTCTTGTTCCATCTCCATCGCAAAGTGTGGGGCCTCAGGTAACTGGATATTTCTCCACTAAATCTCATTTCACACTTGCAATAGGAATGGGTCAGCTCCCTTCAAAACAATATAACATATCTATTTTGGGAACATAAAGCGAAGGAGACTTTATTTAACAGCGCAACACATACGGGCATGTCTTCTATTTACTCCTTTTTTATTTATTTACTCCTACATGAGGTCATTGAAACCAGCAAAAACTTTACAAATAATTTCATTTTTCACCACTGCTTATTAATCATTAAATAAGAGTTGGCACTTCATGTAAATAGAGCTACATATCAGCTGGAGCTTTAAATAGGATTATATTGATACAGTAGAAGTAAGGAAACATTTTTTTAACTTCCCTCAGTTTAGTCAGAGAAGGCAGCATCACTGGTTTCATTTTGCCTATACAAAGTTTTCCGATGTGATTCCCATGCACCAGCGCCATTTTGAAGCACGGGAAAGGATTTGCATCTGAAGTATTTTGACTTAAGTTTTCCTATTTTTATTAAATCACAAAAACTTTCAGTAAATTTAGGGGTTTTTTTCCTAAATGTTTTGTTTACTCTTGAATGTAATCTGAATTTGGGGGCAAAGAGGACCTGACAGAGTCCCTTTAGATCATGTACATTTTCAAACAACTAACAAGAGAACTGTGACAAAAAGTAGGCCAACTTTTTTTCATAAGTTATAACTGTTCTTTGTTGTCAAGCTTGATCCGGTGTGGAAGTTTCATTTAAATGTGACCTGCAAAGCAAAGATGAAAAGCAAGCATGAACTTCTGCACTGAGTGTCTCCAGGCTGTGGGGTACAAGAAAATCCAGTACAGAAACAGATGTAATATTTTAGTGCCTGGGCTTTGGGGGGAAATTCCTGGCTTAAAACCTCCCAACTCACTGCAGAGACCCCAGAATTCATCGTATGTTGACTCCAAATTGACTGTCTCAGTTGAAATGAGAATTTGTGGAGTCATTTTCTGAATGTCCACAGTGTCACATGCTGGGATTTTTTCAGTGAACTAAGCACAAAAGGATATTTCACCAAGGAAAAGAAATTCAAAGTTCTTCAAAAAATATCTGTGATGAATGCTGCTTTGTCTAACATGTGGCCTGGGGAGCCCTGGGAGACCGGGGACTATATGTGAAAGGTGTGTGAGGGAGAAGTGAGTAAAGCAAAACTACTGTTAGTACATTCAGATCCAGTATCCAAAGTCTGCATCTCGACCAAGAAGTATATAAAATCTTCTCAGTAGAAATAGTTCATAAAAGCCTTGGTCCAGTTCCTGCGGGTGCCAGCACCCAGTAACCAGTCAAAAATGCTAAACTGGAGCAGAGCTTTTCATATCAGAGTGGAGCAACTTCTCCACTTCCTGGGGAAAAAAATGCAAGCAGAACTGAGTAGCAGATGCTGTAGGTAGAAGAGGAGACATGTGTAGCTATTGACAGGTATTGCCTTTTCCGAAGAAGGAGGCCGAAAAAAACTCCACTCATTTATGGCTTTGAGGCAATGTTTTAAAACACTTGGGGCAAGAGGTTAGGTAATACAGATTTAGCTATTTTACCGTTAAATGAGTTGACACTCTGTATAAATGAACCCTACCATGCCTTCCCGGGCTTTAGAGGGGACCACTTTCACATGTGTGATGTAGGGAAGGGAACTAACATCTGTCCTTAGGAGCATTAAAGCACGGGTTTATATGTAGAGCAGTCCCTCCCTTTCCACACTGAAACTTGGCTCTCCCATCCCCCACCCCAAAATCAGTGGCTGCAATGCTACCGCCACTGAACATGCCTGTAGTATTCCCACCCATGTGTCATTTGCTGACACTAATTGAAAACAGGGACCTTGACAAAATGGTCTACATTGAGAGAAAGAAAACATTAGTGTCATTGTGATGCTAATAGAGGATGCTATAGTTAGACTGGCAGGAAAGGGAGGGGGGTTATGTGTATGCACCTCTTTTGATTTATCCACGGTACTTCCATACATTTTTCATTTATAGAAAAGAAAAATGGTCCTTTTTTCAAATTACCTTGATAATGCCAAAAAAGAAGAATCAGGCATATGTTCAAATGTTTCAGGCTTTCCACAGTTAAAAGAAAGCTGAATTTAAACTAGGGGAAAAGTACAGGGTTTTTTTTTTTGTTTCAGTCTGTTCTTGAATCATTCTTTTAAAACACCAGCTCATTATAGTCAAAGGTCCTAATTTTAAGAAAATCATACTCCATGGGGGTTTCATCGTCTCTTTGCTATTCATTTCATGAATGGTCCGGACCTTCATTTTGATCAGCCAGGGGCTTTTGGAACGAACCTTGAGGTGAAGGTGGACATACATTGCTTTCCTGCTGTTGAGTTAGACTCCAAGCTGTCATAGTACATAAGAAGGAATTGCTTGAACAAACTGCCTCAGATATCCATAGGGAATACACATATGTGATTAACCCAACTGGCCACTGGGTGTGACCATTGCACCACACAAAAGCATCTGAGACTTTTCCAAAGGCAGATCTGGAAGTATTGGAGCTAGTAAACAACCCACAACCTTTTGAGGTATGAGTAGACAACAGTAATGTCAAATAACTTCTGTGCACAGTTTTCATATGCTTGCTGCACAATGTGGAACCTTTCTCAAAAGACAGAAATAAAGCATTTAAAATCACAGGGTAAAAAAATTCAGTGAAAATCACATTAATGACATTACCAGAGTCCCTTTTCCTTCTCCAAGGGAAAACTAGTAAGTCCCTTAAAGCTGCAGATGTTTCGCTCTCTGTTTGCTGAAGCCACATTAATAGAATAAGCACATTCACAGGCAGAATGCCTTAACTAGGCAGTATCCAAACTATTAGCTCTCAGTTACCTAGCCTGCAGCCAAAAGGGTAATATCCACTAAAAAGAAGGGGAAAATAAAGTCTACAATAAATTCTTGATAATTATTTTTCTTCAAATCTGTTCTGTAACTATGAGACAACAGAATCTTGTCCAGAGTAACCCAACCAGATTTGTGGTATTATGTAGCTTTTTATGTGTTATTGTATAGTACTTCTACCATTGAAAAGTCCCCAAATTTATCTTTTACATCAGATACACTCTTTTATATTCTCAGTGCAGGTATAGATGCAAACACCAATTTGCAAGATCTGTTTTCCTGACCGCACTCAGGTTCAGTAGCGAAACATTTGCATATTCCCTTGAGTCAGGTTGAAGTTCAGTAGTACCAGACCCTGATCAAAGAGTCAATGGTAGAATAACATCACCTTGATCTCTGAAAAACCTGTTAGTCCTGAGATTGCTCCAGCTTACATTGGTTACAGCTACCTCGACAGGCAATAACTGAACAAAAAATCACCAAGAGTGTAACTGCGCTTTGCCTTTCTTTCATCCTTGGGTTAATACCCAGTGCCCTGGTCAGTGGGTATCATCAACCACGATGGATGTTACAAGGTCAGTTTTACCAAAACACGAGTTTTCCCATGCAGGAGGAATCTGAAGCTGTACTTGTGGAAAGCTTCATTGCATACAAATCGAGGGTCTGAATTCAGATCTGCCTTTCAGATCATATGTGAATGGGAATGCCACTTCCCAGAAGTGCAAAGTGAATCACTGACTTTTAAAGGGGTCTAAAAATCAGTGTGTGCTGGTTTTAAAGGGGAAGATAACCATTAGGGGAAGATAACCTCAGTTTCAGGCTTCTCTCTGAACCTTTATTTCTGATTTTTTAAAGGTATGCTTTAGTAAAAAATAAATCATGACAATAATAATAATAATAATAATATCCTCTCAGTATCTAACAGCTCATGCTGGAAATTATCCACAGTTCTCAGACTCACTGTGTTTTGACACTAAGTGAGACATCCGGCATCTTCCTGAATTTGTGATGAGCTGCCAATGTTTTAACAAGGGGCATTCAGCAAACACCACTTTCCCTATATGTTTGTGCTAAACCTTGAACTGGGATTCTGTAAGTTAAGGGCTATGGAAACTATTCATTTGTTTCCCCGTTTAGACAAAAAAGTTTCCTCATAACCCTAGGCTAGGAAGGAGCAATTCCACTTGGCAAATACACAGAATGTTCCTGCTGGAAAGCTACACTTTCCATCCGAAAGCAAAACGCACTGGCTATATTGCTAGCATAGCGCACAGTTCAACCCCTGTGTAATTTGAACGTAAAAAGAGAGAAGGTCTTTAGAAAATTCCTCATCCTTGGTGAAATCTACTGCATTCAAAGGCGGGGGGGTGGGGGGTAAGTGCTGTCTTCTGAAGTGTCTTTATGGTCTCCAGGGAGAATATTCTTTATAGTTCTTTATAGGACAGGAAGATATAGCAGGATTCAGAAAGGAGAGCAAGTGCCCTCAGAAGCAGAGAAAACACCTACCCATCTTTCAGTTTGGCTGTAAGGGACTCCTGACAGCCCCACAGCTGTTTCCTCAAGCACCTTCTTACTGAAGAGCTTGTGTGTGTGTGTGTGTAAAATAAATTCAAGAATTTTTGTGACCACAGAAAACAAGCAACAGCAGCTCCTTTCGTCAGCCTGTAGCATTTCGTATACTGGGCTGAGTCCTGGGCTGGGGAGCAGCCACTCTCTTCATTACTGGCAGTGCTGCGCGGCTCTGACCATGGCCTGGGGAGTGTCCCACCTACACAAGGGCATCCCCACTGCAGCACACAGCTGCCCAGCAGCGTGTGCGCTACCCACCATGACTTCAGCTTCACTAAATATAGTAAGAAGGAAATATGGTTGGGACAAAAAAACCACCATCATACATCTGACTGAGAGAAGAAGCTGGAACCCAAAGAGTGGCATCTGAGGTGCAACCCCTTGTCTAGTGACTCCATCACCCTCTCCTTGACCATGCCATTGCCAGGGTCTTTATGGACAGAGGCTAGTTTAGCAGTTTTCAAAGAAATTACATGTGTGAATCCCGTTAAATGGGTTTTGTACTTTTCATATATCACCACTGATTTAGTAGCTTATAAGAAAACTTCTACAATAGGCTGGATTTTAACTGAAAATAGAAGGTTGTGTGTCTCACCGCCAGCCCTCAGGAGGTGCTCAGAATCTTGATTTCCTTTACCTGTATGTTTCAATCATTTCAACTAACTCATAGGCTACCAGGGTCAAGAGCTTGGAAAAAGGATGCAAAAAGTTGTGCTCAGTGTATTTTCTCTCATCAGTTTCCATGGTACAATATATAACAGACGTTTGGTAGGATTAATGTGTTAGTGATAAAGCAGTAGCCTAGAGACACAGTGATACTGTAGTTGTGCCATAGAAAAGCAGACTGTATAAAAAGATATCCTCTACCAGAGACCTATTTTTGAGAACTGTGAAATATTAGAATGGCTGGTGCACAAACAATTTTTCTATCATCTTTGGGTTTGGTAAACTAAGTTTATCCTGCCAAATACATGCCCAAAACGGAGGGTAAAAAACCAAAGAAAACCCAACCAAAAACAAACAACCAACCTCACATACACAAAAACAAAACAAACAAACAAAAAAAACCCCAGAACCAAACAAAAACCACCCTAAATGAAAACACAAAAAAAGCCCAAACAAAAAAACCCCAACCCAACCCCACATCCTGGTTCTTACCATCCTTTTCATATCTGTTCCAGTTTGAATTAAGCTATCTTATTTTATACCCTTCACCAGGATGGTTTTGAATGTTTTAAGGGTGAGTGATGGGAGAGAGAGAAAAATAATGCCAAAACAAACCTTTCAAAAAACATTTCATCTCTAAAAAATTATTCCTAATAAATTTTGAATAGCTGCTTGGTAGAATCTATTTAGTACATGCCCCAACTTTTGTGAGATAAGCTTTCATGTTGCCAGTCTTGAATCCTTGGGAGATATCATTCAAATACAGAAGTTTCATATTTCATGATGGAAATTTTGAAATATTCCCAGCTGCACTGCTATGTCAGGCCCTTGGACCAAAAGTCTGTAACTCCAGGCAGGAACAAGGGTGGCAGAAAATTCTATACCTCAACTCTATTTCATATTAGTACCTGGTATTACCCATGAATTAACATTTCAATGCTTGAGAAGATAGTGTCTCCCCTATAAAATGTTGGAGATGCTGAGGCAAGTATTAGTATGTTAGCTGTGAGATGAATAAACACAAAAAACATTACAGTTAATTTCCATAGAGAAAGACAATGAGTTACCAAATGCAAGACTAATAGCACATAAAAATCCTTCAGCCCTTTGCTATCAGAAGAAAAAGAGAGGCAAACAACAGGCTGATCAGTTCACAGATTTGGAGTCAAATTTTCTGCTAGTGTAACTCCCATATAGTTCTGTGACATTCTGTCATTAGAGAATTTCACATTGACAGAAAAGTTTTGTTCAACAGACAGAATTTATTCCTAATTTATCTGCAAGCATGTAACTGCAATCAGTTGGAGTGGGCTCAAGTCCAAGCGTAAGTGGAGGGAAACAAAATTTTGCTATTCTCTATTGTCATAGGAAGATATTTCAGCCCCTAGTTTTCCTGACATCTGCACATAAGGGATGAGGGATAGTGGAAGCTTTATGGAAAATATTCTTCATCAGGTTTTCATTGGTTTGAATGGGAAAGAGTACGTCTTGCTGTGGTTGTGCCCCAGCCAACGGCAAGCTGAATGTTACGGTGTTTTAGGAGAATGATCTCCTGTAAAACATTGTTGAGCAGATAGGGGAAAACAGCAAGTGAATTATACTTGCAGTAGAGGTCCTTTATTTTTTGTTGCTTTCGGGTTTTTTTGAAAAGAAAAACCAGAGGCTTCATCAATACCTGAGGACTGCTAACAGTCCTCATGCTCCCACTTGACAAAGCATTTAGTCATTCAGATGCTCCAGTTTTGCGACCACTGCCATCGTCAGCTGGCTGATTAGCTGTTTGGTTTTCTTTTAATATGCATTTCACTCCAAAAGTATCACCACAAGGTGCAGTTTCAAAGATTTGTGTTCCTTTAAAAACATTTATGTATTTTCATCTTTTCTGTTCATTTGTTAATTTTTTGTAAATTTGCTTTGCCTGTATTTTATGTGTCTAAGCTTCTTCTGTTACCTTTCTTAGATAGGATGACAAGAAATGAATGTAAAAGCCTAGCTGAGAACATACCACTGATATATACAATCATTTTCTATATTACTCTAATGTTTTATCTGTATTTCCAGCCATCACATCACACTAAGCAAATGTTTTACTGGGCTGTCTACGGTGATGCCGTGCTCTTTTTTATCCAAGTGATGGTCATGAATCCAGCACTGTCTGTGAGCATTTGAATGTGCACTATCTTGCATTTATCAACCCTGAAATTCAGCTGTTTCCCTTCTGATTACCCATATATTTGTAAGGTCTCTGAATCATTCCCCTTTAATACAAACAGACATTAATGGCTGCAGCATCTCTAAATTTAATCACCTTATCATTGTTTCAGGTCAATTGTTTCAAGCAAGTTTCTAAGAAAATAAAAAGGCCTGAAATTTGTGTGTGCAATTGCTCTTATTGTCCTCCTCTCCATTACTTCTTTTTTCTATCACCTTTGCCTGTTTAGGCTTAAAAAAGTTTTCCCAAAGGTTTCTATGCTCCCCTTCAAACGACACAACGAAGAGAAGATTCAAGATCACTGAATAGGTAACCCTTGTCTCTGTATTAAATAAACTCAGCATTTTTCAACAATTTAAAAATGTTCCCCCTTTCAGCTTATACATCTGCAGTATTCATGATGTTGTGGTAGTGCTATGAGCCCTGAAGGTGCTGTGTACTTTGAATCTGATTTTAAAAAAAAATCATATGCCTAAATTTACATGAAAAAATGTCTGGTTACATTCCAATTCCTACTCATTTGTAATTGAAAAAACTACTGAAGACTTAGAGCAAAATCTTTACTCTTCTTTGGGTTGAAAACTGCACTATTTAATTGTGGTAAAATAAGGTATATAGTATGTTTTAGGACAGGATGAAGAAAAGTCTTGTAATCTATTTTTTATTGTGGCCAACGCAACAAAACAACTCAAAAAAAATACATCTTGAAGGATGTGATGGTTGAAAATATTGTTCACTGAACTTGCTAAATTCCATATAATGATTGTATTTGCACTATCTCTAATTTTGATGAAACTTGGGTGCTTTACAAAAAGAACAAGCAAATAATTGCCTCCAGCAGGCCAGGCACTTGCACCCAGACACGGAACAACCTAGGCTTTATCTCAAAGTGCACACATCAGACCACATGGCACTCAATTCATCTACAGCCCCACTGCCCTGCTTGTTCAAATACCATTACATTTTAACCCAAATGAAAATAGGGTTTGATTTACAATCATAATAATGATCATTTATATAGCATTTTTCAAGTACGGATGGCAGATCACAGGATAAACTCAGAGCTATTTATATAGGGATTGCTTTGCTGGTGTGTAAGCCCACCAAAATGAAAGGTGACAGCCTTCAAACAACATCTGGACAAATATTATCCAACATATACATTATCTTAATTAATTTTTACCTTTTTTCTCAACTAATTTATTAGAGTAATTTTTCTTTTTGTAGTAATCAACCAGCTGCATAGCTCTGCAAATACTGCTCATGGAATAAAATCACATGATGGATAATGACGATTTTCGTAGAAACATTTACTTGGCAAATATTTTTTCTAATAATTGAGGATCTCAGCTTTAAAAATCATGCAATAACATTGCATAGTCATTCTAGACAAGCATAAGAAATACCTTTAAGTAAAATTATAGGAACAATTTTACACAGCAGGATGTAATTAGCCAAATGGAACTATGGCTATAATGGTGAGAGTCACACTTTTAACTGGTGAAAAGTTGTCCATGTTCTTTAATTGTTAGATATGCTCTAAGATCTTGCCTTATATCTCATCAAAAGAATCTTTGACCAGGTCTATCTGTACTTCTAAAGAAATCATCTCTTTTGAAAAGGCTTGGCTTGAACAAGATTTTAGCTGAACAAATCCCATTAACAGCAACGAGAGTCACTCTGCTAAATCCCCCATGCCCCAGAACGGAAACAACTGCATAAGTAATGTGCAAGTTTGTACTCCTCTGAAAATGTATAGATGTGAGATAGAAGGGAAACAGCTTCTTCTGTCACAGATGCATGATCGTCTTAAAGTATCATGCACCCTCCTAGAGGGAAGGGAAGGGAGGGAAAGGAAGGGAAGGCAGGAAAGGACAGAAAAGAGAGGAAAGAGGGAAGGGAGGGAAGGGCATGAAGAAGGGAGAAAACAGGGAAGCAAGGAAGGAAGATGGATGCACAGGAAAAGTAAAATTATAACAAAGCAAAGATCACCTCCAATACTTTGTACCAAATACACCTGCATTTTGTGTTCCAAAGGAATTCTCCGGGCTGCCTGGCCTCATCTTTTTTCTTTTGAAGTTCTTCTGGAGTTGGCTCTTATCTAAGCAGTTCATGCATCCCTATTGAAAAACTCAAAAATGGAGCAAGGTGTGAAGAGGAACAGAAGATTAAGCAAGGCTGCAGAAAATACCCATTTATTCATCTTTCAAAGGCAGTAGAAAGGGAGTCGAGCACATCTTTATTCTTCTGTGAGAGGATGCTATTGTTCATCTTGTTCTAATTACAAAATTTGAACTTAAAAGGAAGAAAGAGAACACCCCTCTGACAGTGCACAGTACATATTTTCTGGAAATAATTCTTATAGAAATATATGTCAACCCTATGTATCCGAGAATGACCCAACAGTCACAAAGCAACACACAGAAGCATTTGATACAATCTACAAAGCTGCATTTCTTGATCTATTTTTGTTCCAGACAGATTAGAAAACTGCGTGGCAGAAGAAGAAAACACAGCTAATCTTTCGTGACTGCTAGACAGTGCTGCAGAAATGTAATTGCAAAACCAGAAACTCCATGAAAAGAATGCCATGCCATTTACCACAATTCAAAAAGAATCCAATTATTCCTTAATCACACTAAAGGGCATCTTCCTCAAGCACAAATAAAAAGAAAACTGTAAGAATCGGGTCTCCACTAAAAATCCATGCAATTCGTAGAGTGAATCTTTTCTTAAAAAATTTAAATATGTCAAGAAAACACTGAAATTTTTCCACTCCTGCAAGCCACAGGTCTACTAACATTGTCATCTCCTCCTTCCATCTCCATCCAAAAAAACCAAACTGTTAGAAAATACAATCATTCCTATTAGCCTGAAGTCTAAAGAATGGGGGAAGAAGGGCCGGTGTTGTCCGATCATCTTGAGTAAGTCTGAGTTCATTGCTTTCCAAAGGGCTCTTCTGCAACTCTTTGATTCAGATATAAGCGGTACTTTCATTGCTAGGTAAAGTGCTTGAAATGAGGAGAGATACAAAGGGGCTGAGGACATTAGCTCAGAATAAGGTACTTCTCTCGTCTTCTGTCTAGTAATTGTGACGTTGACAGTTTCGTGAGTCTTTCTTATAGATGTTTGGATTGGAAACAATAACAACTGTAGTTTTTAAAAGCCATGAAGTAAAGTTTTCATTAGCTGTTGCACACCCAACAGTATCTCAGGACCATATGCTCAGGCATTTCTAGAGTTTCCACAGACTTTAGATAGGTGGGGTTTTTTTCCTTTCTCTTTCTCTTCCCACCCCTGCACGCAAAACAGACTGGACTAAGGACTCTTACACCAACTGGGCTACATCGTGAGGGTATAGATGTTATTATTTGCAGTTGAATGAAAATTACTTTCTTATTTCTGTTCCCCAATTCCCAGCAGATTCTCAGTCACATACTATTGTCCAGGGTTAGATCTGTCTTGCCTCTGCACTGGGCCAAAACACAGTTTATTTACTCCTTCATTCAGAGCTGTTATGCCGTGCGCACAGTGTGAAATTCACAGAGCTGAATCCTGCTCCATGCTGGGGCTGTGTACCTTGCACTGGTGAGCATTGCACCTTCTTTTCCACAACA
Organism: Gavia stellata; assembly: GCF_030936135.1. NCBI lineage: Eukaryota > Metazoa > Chordata > Aves > Gaviiformes > Gaviidae > Gavia > Gavia stellata. The sequence continues at coordinate 44,089,038 of NC_082595.1, forward strand.
ATCCAGTTCACATTAACAGGGAAGAATACAACCCTGGCTTTTGGTTTCATGCAGGCAAAACATCCACAGAGGAAAAGTCTTCTCCAACAACTCTTCACCTGAATGTTAGTAACATTCATTACCTTCCATTGACCATGTTTTCATGAGAGGAACGGTGGATAATAAACACCTCCGTTCTTGTCTGTCTTTGTTTGAGTGTGACTACGCTCCTTCAGAAAACCTGAATTGCAAGTTTATTCCATCAGCCTTAGTTTGGAGCCAATTTGTCTTCTACTGGGTACTTGTGATCCATGTACTCTTCTTCCATAATCATCTTCTGCAACCCCATTGAATCAGGACTTTGCCTGTCAACTGCCTGGAGAATACATTTGTACTCCCATGGAATAAGATGAGATAAGTTAATTTGTTTTTCAAAAATGAAAGGCTCTATTATACAAGCTTTAGACAAAAGGTGCCTGGTAGAGTTGGAGTTGCTTTGCAATAGGAACAATTTACATTTTATTGTTAAAATATGAAAACAACAGCACTGCAAAACTGAGAAAGAAGCTCTAAATTCACTCAGTAGAATCCAAACGTGGAAGATTTTGTCTACCTGTAGGTAGACAATGGTGCAACATAACTGGCTCCCTTCTAAGATATGTGAGTGAAAAACCTTGTGATTTAATTGCTTCACAACCCTTCTCACCTGTTTTTGTCTGTGCAGGACTGTAGCCCTCTTCATAGCAGCCAACCCTAGTTTCCCAAGCGACTGCCCTGCACAAGACATGCTGCAATGTCTGGGCATGTTCAGAAGGGCCTTCAGGTCTCAGAAGAACTATGAACACAAAAAACACCTTAGCCAAATTTCTCAGGTCACCATTGTGACTGTGCAGGGAAAGTACTTGGTCACTATTGTCCTATAAAAACAATCACAAGCTGCTGATGTTTGGCAGTGCTTGTATCTGCTAATAAAGGCTCTTACAGATATGACCCACCCCAGTGGAGAAGGATGAGAAATCACTGTGGTCCTTTCTGAAGTTTGAACTCCATTTTACTCTGGAGTAGGGAAGGTTTTGATAGCTGTTGATAGAGATAGCTCATCTGTAATAGGTATCACTGGAGTTTCAGTTACATCCCTGACCCTGCAGCATAGCTGACCTAATACCAAAATCTCCTACCTTAAAATAGAGGTTTCCTATTTACTTTCTGAATCACCCTTTCTTTAAAATGCTCATAAAAAGCTAATACAAAACAACTTAATGTGCTCTGTGACACCAACATAAACCCCTGTCTTCTGTAGGAATAATATCAAGTATAATTATAAGTAATTATTATCCCACACACAGTCTGAATTCAGAACAAAATTCTTTAACACAAAATTTGATTGGAAACAATTTAAAAACATGAGGTATATTTAATTATCTACAATATGATAGTGCCCAGAGGCCCTAACTGAGATAGGGAACTTGTTGTGATATACTTTGTAAAAACCCATGCTAGGACACAGTTGCTTCAGTTTACAGTCTAGGTGAACAGGGTGGCAGCAAATGAGAAGGGGAACGGATTAAACAATTTGACCCTGCTCAGTAAAACAGGGTCCAGTAAACAGGACCCAGCTCCCTTGATTTCTCTTTCAGCTGCTACTCTTTGGCCCCCATTACCTTTGCACTGCAAGAAGGGACAGACTGTCAGTATGGATACATCCACAAGCACCTGTACATGACCAAGTCAGTGATGTATGTTACATGAGTGAATGTGTATACACTTATATTTCTGAAACATGTACCTACAATCCCAAAAATATTTGCTTGGACTATAGAGGAATTCAACATTTCTCTTAATGTGTCAGTCTAGTCAAATATCTTAAAAGGTAAAGGCTAATCAGGTTAGAACTAAATTGAAGAAAATATTATCAAAATGATACACAAACACAGAACATCTGAGGGAACTTTCAAGCCCAAGGTGTTAAAAGGAATGTGATATCAACACAGAAAATGAAAATTTCCAAATTTCATCACCCAAGAGAACATTTCTAGTCAGCTAAACAGTTCTGTTCTCAAACACATGATTAGCCCCGAATTCTAAGAGCAAGTATGTCCCAAAATGATATAAATAAAGCAATACAACAGTTACTGGCCCACACAGCAGCTGGACCAGATGGCATCTCTATGCATTTTTAAACAATACAATGTAATACTGTATTAACACATCTACTTGCATAAGTATATGTAGAGATACAAGACAATAACAATACTTGACACTAATCCTGAGGAATTCAGCATGGAGAATAACTTGCCTTCTAGAGGCTAGCAAGAGCCCTCAACAGTGATAGCAAAATATTATTATATACCTGTGATAAAAGATTTCTACCTCTTTGTCTGACATTATTCTCATTGACTTGCTAAGTATTGCTTACCAGTGTACCACCAACATCAATATTAAGGAGTTGTTAAATATTCTACATTATTTATACTATGAAAATATGAATAGCTTCACAGTCTTGAATCCACTAAGCTCTATAGTCTCCTCAAAGTATTTACATTATCCTTCAGAAGTGATAACACTTTGGTTTGGAGGTTGAACACAGCTCTTACCAGTATTTCAAAACTGCAGCCTCTAGCTTGCTAAGTCCTCACCTCTGATTTACCAGGGAGAGATGTCCATCAGCTCTCTCCTCCATGACATTGTCTTTGGAGCCACCTGCATGGACCCTGTGTCATGGTTTAACCCCAGCCGGCAAGCCGGCAATTAAGCACCACACAGCTGCTCACTCACTCCCCCTCGGCCCCATGGGATGGGGGAGAGAATTGGAGAAAAAGTAAAACTCATGGGTTGAGATAAAAACAGGTTAATAGGACAGAAAAGGAAGAAAATAATAACAATGACGATAAAAGAATATACAGAACAAGTGATGCACAGTGCAATTGCTCACCACCCACTGACCGATGCCCAGACCATTCCTGAGCAGCGACTGTGCCCCCCATTTTTGTTCAGAATGACATCATATGGTATAGAATATCCCTTTGGCGAGTTTGGGCCAGCTGTCCTGGCTGTGTCCCCTCCCAGCTTCTTGTGCACCCGGCAGGGCAGTGTGAGAAGCTGAAAAGTCCTTGACTTAGTGTAAGCACTGCTCAGCAACAACTAAAACATCAGTGTGTTATCATCAACATTATTCTCATCCTAAATCCAAACCACAGTACTATACCAGCTACTAGGAAGAAAATTAACTCCATCCCAGCTGAAACCAGGACACCCTGGTACAACCATCAGATGGTTCTCCTGTGGGCCTGTCCCAGGTGATGTTTTTCTGACACTTCCTTCCTTTTCTCCAGAAGAATCAACTCCTAGGCATCTGCCTTGCACCAAGGTCGTGCAGGTGTCTCTTGAGCATGCAACATTTTTGGAGAAATTAAGGAAGTAAACAAAGTGACGGAATCAGAAAGAGAGCTAGACAATTTTCTTGCCTTTCTAAAGCCAGGAGGAGAAAAGTACCTGTTATTCCACTGTAATAGCCCAGTCAAACAAACCAGACATAGCATTTTTTTCCTAATATATGTCAATATCCAGCTGAACTCATAAATCTCTGTCTTGTCTAATGAAGATTTCTGACATGCCAAACTTAGCTGCTGGCTCAAAATATCTCACAAGAAGATCAAATCCTATAGATTTCAAATTGAAAAGAATTTACAGCAGCTCCTCCACAAGCTGTTCTGCCCTCCCTCCAACAGCCAGCTACTCTCTAACGCCATAAAACCCTCTCCTGCCTTTGTCATCCACTCCCTACCCTGCCTCTGAAGCACAGGACTTGCAGAACTTGTTCAGTGGCCGTAATTCAGTAGGACGCCTGAACTCTTAAATAAAAATTTTCAAGACAGTAAGTAAAAAGAATAGAAACAAGTAAAAAAACTGAAACATCAAAAGCTCATCTGGTTTCCAGATTTAAGGTGTCAGGTCCTGCACTTTGACTTTCCTTTATCACATGTTTCAGGAGAAGGGAAACAGTACTCACACCCACACTAATAAAAAGCTGGGAACATAAACAAAATTTATTTCTCAAAATCCCAAAACACTTTAGTTCTTAGTTCAAGATTTTGTTTGCTTTCTTGCTTAAATTGTGAGAAAATCTGAGTAAAAGGTGTTGGGTTTGAGGGTTTGGGTTTGTGGGTTTTTTCCAGAGGTCCCTGTTGAAAAAAAATTCTCTTTTCCAACCAATCCTGCCTGCCAACTAGGCGTGCCATCAATTCAATGGTGAATTTGTGACAGACCGTCTTGTTGAAATTTTGGCAGTGCACTGCTACATGTGAGCATTCACAAACACCAGCGTTTTCTAGGCTCCCTGCCAAATGAATGCTTGGGAGAATGTATGTATATACTGTATTCCTGCAGTCTTCAAAGGATTAGCTTTGAATTACCTGAATTGTTTTGAGTTTGAGACATCATTAGGTTATATTAAATTACAAAATATGTAAAAATAAGAGTCTGTGCTTGCTTGAACTAGCAACTCTGCCACTTTTACCTTTGTGACTTTATCTGTGATGACATTTGCTTTTTTGTGCTCTTCTATTTAACAATTCTTCCAGGAGTTGTTTTTCTTTTTTCTCAGACTTGATTTGCAGCTCCATTGTTTTGCATTTTGCTTGGCTGCATAAAAGGTGCATACATCCCTTGCACTCTTTGTGAATGGGATTTTTTCCAAACATTATTTATTTTGGGTCTTCTCAACATTGTTTTTTTAAGGCTTTTTCATTGTCCTTCTTCTTTAACCCAATCTATTTGCTACGACCCAGGAATGTCAGCTCAGACTCCTCCTCCTCCTCTCCTTTTCATTTTTATCCCTCTCCCTCTATTGCCTCCATTTCCCTATTTATATTATCACCACTCTTCTCTAACACCAGCTTCTTGGAGCAACGCATCAATTTTACCTCCAGGAAGCTGAACTAAAACTATAAATAAATTGGTTTGAATATTTTATTTTTCTTGAATAGGACCTGAGCCTACATAACTGTTTTGAAATGTTATTGAGCTCGAAACAGTATCAAACCAGAATGGTTTCTGTTGCCACAGAATCCAAACTGAAACTGAACCAAAAGATGCACTGGTTTAATTGCCTGCCCACATATACATCCGCAATGCTTGCCTACCCTCGCTCCCCACTCTCACATGCCATCACTGCTATTATTTTTTGCCATTCTGTCATCCCTCATCTCATATCTGTTGCTATTCTCTCTCTTTACCCCCAGCCACTGTAGTCTCTGGAGTGTACCTCTTCCTTATCTTCCACATTTCAGTCCCTCTAAACCATGACTCTCATGTAGGCAGAGATGTCTCTGTGTCTACTGCTGCTTCTGCCAACAGCCTCTTCTACTTCAATCCTCGCTGAGATCCTCTCTGCTTCCATTTCTACCTGTTCCTCTTTTCCCCCCTTCCTCCTTTGAACGGGGCTGCCAATGAGTTATTTTTACTTCTCTCCCTCTATGTTTCTATTGCCTACATCAGTTTCCCTTCTTCACCCAAGATTCCCCAAACTCTGCCCTTGTTCTCTGTTATTTCCAGGTCTCTTTCAAAATCATTCACCAGTCCCTCAGAAATACACACTGCCACCCACTTTCTCTAGGACTTCCAATTTTTTTTCAGCCCGTGAGGAAAATCGTCAGCTGTGACAGTATCTCTGAACTCTTTTTCTCTTTCTTTCACTCGGACAGGACATTACCTCTGGCTGGGTTGTATACAGGGTTGTATACAAGGCAATCATCTTCCCTGCTTTCCCTTCTCATTAAAACAACAGAGCAGGTTTGTGATCTCAACTAGTTGTATCAGAAGAAACACTGGACTGCTCAGGTAGTACCTTCTGTCTGTCCACGCAGCAACCCCCCGTGTTTTTTTCACCAATAAGTCCTATGACACCTTGCCTTGCCTTGCCTTGCCTTGCCTTGCCTTGCCTTGCCTTCCCTTCCCTTCCTTTCCCTTCCCTTCCTTTCCCTTTTCTTGCAGTATTTCCAAAAAGTGTATCTTCTTTTTCTCTAGCCCTCACACATATCTATCCAGACTGATGCTTTAAAGGTCCCACCTCTTTCATTTTTAAAGGAAGGTTCTTCATGAATTATCCCCTGGTCTTCTACCAGCTCTTACTCTGTACCTAGAGTAAGCCTCTTAAGAGGCTCCTACCCATAAAATCTTCCACTAGGCAGCTTGCAAGGTTCTCAGAATGAATTTTCAAACACATTCATGCTTTGCTTTCCACTCTCCCAGATGCTCAGGAGCCACTCTCTGTAAATATCTACAAAACAATTCATTATCTTCCTTTAACACTCTCTTTAAAGCCCTCCTTTTCTGGGATGCCTACAAAAGACTTGACAACATTCAGACTTCTGGTATGCTGAGGTCACTGCCTATGATGCTGACTAATATTTTGTGTGTTTCCTGGTGTTCCTCCATCTGCCTTTCTCCATCTGTTGTTTCCTTGCTTATCCTTGTAAGCTGCTCAGAGGAGGGACCGACATGCTGCTCCCTGCTTGTGCAGCGGCTGCAGCCCAGGCTCCCTGGCCGAGGCTTGTGCCCATAGGTGCTCTGCTCCCCCAGACCGCATACGATAACCAGGCCCATGCCTCGCTGAGGATCTTCCTACCTGCCGTACTGAGGGTTTCAGTCAGGCTGCTCTCAGGCTGACTGCTGGCTTAGGTGATCTTTTACCTCTGGTGCCTTATGTTCAAACATGGCTTATCACCACCGGTGGAAGTTATTTCGTTGACCTCACTTAGTCAATATCACAAAACACTGAACAATTTGGCAGAATAAGATTCCCTCTGTGGGACAGCTTCCCCACAGCATGTGTCTGTCTCAGGGCCAGCTTTGCTAATCCATCCATTTAATTCACTCAGAAAATTACCTTGAGAAGGTAGGACATAAAGACACCCATTTGCCCATTGCACTAATCTAAGCCTTTTTATTTGCTGCAGTGTAAGTAGGGACCAGTGAAGAAAGACAATTTAGCATAAAAACCTGCCCAGCATGCTGATATGAAAACTATGAATAGATCAGTGTTAGATGCGCAGGACAGGTCATGACAGTGTAATGGCTGTCAGAGAGGAGGCTGCTAACACCTCAGCTGAACTAAATGAATTCTCCCCAGGTTTCTCTCTGAAAAGTTAAAGACACAAACTAGAATTCTAGCAATAAACGCAAAATTGACCAGCTCGCCCCAGAGTGGGTCGTGCAGGAGGATGATGGCATGGATACAAGTGAGAAGAGCACTAGGATGCAAGGCTAAGAGTGAAAGAGGGCAGAAGTACACAGCTGGTGCCCTTTCTTCACAGGATGGCAAAGGCTGATAAAGTTTTGACATCCTAAATTGAATTACCAGAAATCCAAACATGAGCATATTGTATTAGACTCCCAGATTCTGCTGCCTCCAATGAAGGGGAAAAAGTTACTTAATTGTTTTGACAATTGGACTCCAGAAATCCCAGATATCTAAAGATGTGATGCAGAGCATCATTAAGTTGGAAGAAATCATGTCCTGGTCTGTAAGAAAACTATGAAAATACAAGTAAACAAATAAGCATTTACTGTGGGACAAATGAGATAGATTGTACTTTCACCTCCATTTTGCAGTGTTTTGCAGTGATTGTTGTTCAGTCTGGAGAAGAGGAGGCTGAGGGGAGACCTCATCGCTCTCTACAACT